>NC_139781.1:6818254-8251252 GCF_965231275.1 Zosterops lateralis
TTTTTGTTGGTATGTCTTTTGGAGCATTTTGTCTTCAAGAATAAATTATGTTTTTATCTGTATCAACACCATTTTCATTGTCTAATTTCAGGCAGGCCAAGGCAGAAAAATGGAAATTCAGAAAGAGACAAACAGAGAGCAGAGTTGATACTAAAAACTTAAATAAAATCTGTTATTTCAATGCAGCTGAAGAGCATTTCATTTGAACCACCACAACTTGACTGTTTTTTACAGTTTTTTGACAAAATGCAGATTTTTGAAGGGAACAAAAAAAAAAAAAAAAAAAAAGAGCAGCAAACATTATCCAGCCAGTTGTCTTGTGAAGTGTCATCTGACAGACTCTGTGCTGCAAAGTCTTTGCAAGCCACTCTCAGCCTGGAGAACAGAAATCCCCAACTCGACACAGCTGCCTGGTTTGGGGGATCCAGCCTGGGCATCCCGTGCTGGCAGTTTGGTTTGGATCCTGCAGCTCTGCCCCAGACAATAGATCTCTCCAAAGGAGGGTGGTGCTGAAGCAGCTGCCTCCACTGGGCACTGTGTCAACAGTTTCAATATTAACAGTTCCAACGTGTTCCTGCCACCCGGGGGAAATGCAGGATGGGCCAGAGGATTTCACCTCTGATCCTACTTGTGGATTTTTCCCCCCCAAGCAGAGCTGTGCAGGCAGAAACAGCCTGGAGAGAGCCCACACTGCCTTCCAAGGGCCAGCTCTGATACTCCAATCCTCACACCAAAAGGCTGTTGGGAGGACAGGGCTTTTCCACAGCTCCAGGGTCTGCTTGGGCAGGGGACTCCAAACACACTCAGCATCCCAGGGTGTGTCTGCTGAAGGGAGGAAAGCTCCTTCTCCATCACACTGAAGAATTAATAGCTCCAAAATGTTGTCAAAATCCCCCAAAAGCCTGCTTCATACAAAGCTCATGTGCTCAGGGGCAAACAACCTTGGAAAATGGACTTGCTTAAGTCTTGACACCTCCCTGAGCACAGTGAAAGAGTCTGGCCTTGCAGCAATGAAGGCATGAATTATAATAGCAAAGTCTGTAGCTGGAAAAAGACAAGTTTCTGGTTAAAAATGTGATTTATGTCAGTGGTTTTGTATAGTCATCTCAGCTGTAGGATCAAAACTTCACCTCTGTAGCCTATATGTGAAACATTGCTCTCATCTGTGTGTTGTGTATTTACAGGGCAGGTCCAAGACCAGGATTTAGAAGAGCTCCCTAAAGCTCATTGTGCCCTGTCAAGGAAGGGTCTGACTTCAGGATCCTTCACTCTGTGGAAAAATGACCCACCCATCCCTCTTCCCTGTCCTTGCACTTGTGGGACAACAGAAGAGTTCATCTGCAGCAGCCTCTGAGGTGAGAGGTGTCAGGTAAACATGCAAGAACAACTAGAAGGTGCAAGCCACTGAAATATGACGTACTAGGAGACAAGGCTGTTCCTCATCCACCACATCCAAAATCTGTGAGGGAAGAGCTCTGTGCCTGCAGAACATCCAGCATGTTGGTGGTGCCATCCAGAGCTGGGAGCTTGGAAAGGGCCCAGGTGACAATGCCTGATCCCACGGGGCAGCGCCGTCCTCACCCGCCCACGGCTCCGCTGTGCCGCTCTCGCCCGTGGGCTCGGGGAGGATGAGCACATTTTCAGCTGGATCCCTCTCCCCGTTGCCATGGGGAGACAGACGCACCCTCCCCGGCTGTGCTGCTGCTGGGCTTGGCCAAATTCTGAGTTTAACTCCTGTGCTGCAGGTGGAGTTTGTTCTCGGGGCAGGGCAGGAGGTCAGTGCTGTGCCGGGGCTGGAAATGCTGTGGGATCTCAGCTCTGCACCTGGACACCACCACATGCCAGGAAGGATAATGGATATAAACTTTAAACTTCAGGAAATCCTTTTCTGTGAGGGTGGGCAGGCCCTGGCACAGGGTGCCCAGAAGTGCTGGGCAAAGACATCCCTCACCTGCTGTGCACCTTCTTACACTGCTTCTTCTGCTTAACACAAATACTATTATTATTTCATATTTTTTATTCCTTTTCCCAAGGCAAATCATTCCCTTTTTTTATTTTTTTTTTTCCTAAATTTTGAGCAAAATCCATTCTGCCATTTTGAAGTCAGACGGGTGAAAACGAGCCAACTTTAAATCAGAGTTGCCAACTGGTTTAATTTGATTTGGTGAATTAATCATGAGCCTAGTTCTAAGTCCTTCTTAAAAAAAAAAAAAAAAAAAAAAAAAAGAAAAAAAGAAAAAAGCCCAAAACAACATGTTCTTAGATTCATGGGAATATATCCAGGGCTGTGTTTGCATTTAAAAACAAAAAGTAAGTTCCTGTCATGGAGACAAACTCCCATAAATGCGACTGCTGGAGCCTGCTACCCGAAAATAAATTAAAAGAATCTGTCATTAAATGATTATTACTGAAGTAATAGGTTTCAAGTGAAAAACAAGATTTTGGAGAAGCAAAAAAGCAAATAACTCATGATTACTGAATATTTGTGTCTAAGAGTTTTCTGTACCCAATCCAAAACCTCCTGAGGTTCCTTTCCCTACAACATAAATATAAATATAAGTGTCCACCCCCAGATCCCCACAGGAGAATAGAACTCTCTCCTCCTGAACTCTCTCACCACAGCATTTCTGACCAGCTCTGCTGGACAAAGGGAAAAAATGTAATTAATGCAGCACAAGCAAGGGTGGCACAGAAGCACAAGGGCCGCTTGTTTTTACGGTTTTTGTTGGATAAAGTTTCCACCTGGCTTCACGTTATGAAAGAGCCGAGATGATTCACATTCCTGGAGCACGTGAGTGCCTCAGGACAGGCATGAGCAGAGCAGGAGTGACCACCCAGGGATGGTGTAAACAGGAAAAGGAGAAACACAGAGCTCAGGTCTGCAGATCCCCTGGTGCAGACCCCGTCCCGTTGGAGCGTGGCCTTGGTGGGGAAGGTACCCAGATTCCTGCTGGAAGGAAGAGTTTGCTCCTGCTCTGGTTCAGAAAGAAGAAAAAGGATTGTCCTCCCAATGAGACAACAATATTTACTGTCCACACGGAGCAGTGGCAAGCACTGGATTCCCTGGAGGCAGGAGAAGGTGACTGCTGGGAAAATTAGGGAGAAACTCCCATGGTGGCAATGTGAGTGCTGCGCTGGCAGAAGATGATGTGCACTTTAGGTCACCCTGATTGCATGAACAGGATGTCCACAGGACGGTGTCAAGAAGGATAATGGATAGAAACTTTAAACTTCAGGAAATCCTTTTCTATGAGGGTGGGGAGGCCTGGCACAGGGTGCCCAGAGCAGCTGTGGCTGCCCCTGGATCCCTGGAAGTGTCCAAGACCAGGTTGGATGGGGCTTGGAGCAATCTGGGACAGTGGAAGGTGTCCCTGCCCAAGGCAGGGGGTGGAACAAGATGGTCCCTCCCAACATAAACCATCCTGGGATTCTATGATCAAACACATCATCACCTCACCCCCCGACACATTTGCACACACATTGTCCTACCTGCCACCACACAAACTTCCCAGTTCACGTTGAGGTGCTGGAATACTGAAAATCATCTTGACAGACCCCAGAGGTGAGTGGAAATGTGTCTTACAGAGGAGGATTAGGAAAATTAGATCAGCACTTCACCATCATTCCTTAAGGCAGGGGGGGATTGATGTGTAAGCAGGCAAAAGGAAGATGAAATTCTCACCACTGAGGGAGTCTTTTGCAATTTCCCCTCAAACCTGTGCTCGGTATCTTTTCTTAAAGAAGGTCACTGACAAGAAAATCCCCTTCCATATGCAGCTCCCTCCAGAGCTTAGATGTTCTTGTAGGGCTTATAAATCATAGAGGCAGCTGTTCCCATCAGCATTTTTCTTCTCTCTTGAAGTACTAAACAGCCCCAGCAGCTGCTGAGTCTGAAGGTAATTTCACAAATTAACCTGAGAGCAGCCCACAGTCCCAGGACAGCAACCCCACCTGCTCCATGCATCTTCCTGAGAGGGACAGAGCTTGCAGCCTCAGCACTTCTGTGAGCTTTCCAGGAGGATGGGAAAGTCTTAGGAGGGGGAAACCTCAGCTGGGTAAGTGTTTCAGCCAAAAGGCAAACAGAGAAGACAGGATGGATGCATTGTACAAAGGCAAAGTACAGAGCAGAAATAAAAATGAGAGGGGGAAAAGGCTCCTAGGAGCGTGGATGGAATGAAGGACGTGCAGAGTTATCAGCTATCCTCAGAAAATAAATAAATAGGAGTAAAAACTGGAGCTGGAAGAACTTGGTACCAGTGGCTGCCAACCAGGTGACAGGAGCCAGCGTCCTTGGTAGGTTGAACACCTTTGTTTTGTTTAATATTCTGTCAATTTTTCCAACACCACAGTGGACTCACACCCCAAACTTGCCCAGGGAGATTTGTCTTTGCTCTCTTGTGTCCCTGGGGTGTGAAAGCTTCTTCTGAATTCAACCCCAGCTCATTCCTATGCTGCTCAGGTGAGGTGAACCTGCCCTATGGTACCCAGAACTTCAGAGTTCAGCTTTGCACAGGGTAATATGGGAACTGGGGAGCTCTGTTGCCTTCTTGCTCACGAGCTGGTGGAAAATGGGGCTTTGTTAAATGCCCTGCAGGACTCCTGCAGGCACTGCAGCTGGGGGGACAGGGCCTGGGGTGGCAGGCAAAGGCATTTGCTAATGGAGATGAATTAATGCTGAGCTCCAGTAATGGATTTGGGTTTCTGTCCCTAAAAATCCATTGCCTACACTGGGGTTGCTATTTCCCCTTTCAAGCTGATTAATTAAATGATTTATTGCTGTAAATGCAGAGCAAGAGACCTGGAAGGGGGCTGAAAGAAGCAGAGTGGGCTCCCTTCAGTGGCCTGATTTCCTCACCCCAGCTGTGCCCAGGGGACTCCTGTCCTCCTGCCTGATCAGCAGCTGAGGGATCAATATTGCCAAGTGTCTGGGTGTCGGCTCTTTGTGGATAACAGCTCTTTTTTGGGGACCTTGGCTTGAGGAGCTTGAGGAGCTGTCCCCTGGACATGGTGGCTTTGTAGTGAAAGCATGAGCTGTGCTGCTCTGGGGAGGGAGAAATCTGAGCAGGAAATGGGACCTTTCCTCAGCACCCTGGCCCCTCACTGCCCGTGGCAGGGAGAAGGGCAGAGCTGTGCAGGTGCTCTCCTTCCCTCCTTCATCAGCAAGTCCCCTTGGTCAGTGCCTTTCCCATAAGGTGCACGGGGCTGTCTCATGATGTCCCCACAGCTGAGGAATTTCCCTGAACACGGCCAAAAAGGCCCTAAAGGCAGCCAGGGGAATAGAAAAGGGGGGATGGAGCCTGTCTGCCTCCCACCATGTCCCAGTCCTTTCCAGTGGGTCAAACCCCCTCCCCACCTGCTGCTGGAGGACTCACCCTGGGGATGCAGCCCCCGTGACCATTCTGACACTGATGGGAACTGGGGAGCCATGGAAATGGAGGGCTGGAGCAGCCTGCAGTGCCCTGCCCACCCCAGAGATGTGGGACCTGCTGCTTCCAAGCCCTTGGGGCAGAGGAGGGAGCTGAGTGTGACCAACTGCAGAACCTGTGCTGGGATGAGGATTTTTCCTTCCACCCCAGTTCTGTGAGACTACTTAGTTCCTTCATTTCTTTTCTTCCTATGGGGCTAAAAAAAGAATTAAGCCTTCTGTATGAAATATCTGATTCAGTGTAAATCCATACACTCCTCATCTCCATGCACTCCTCATCTCCCACCCTTCTGTGAGAATTGCTTCTTCACTTCCACTAACAAAAAATAGAGTGTTTGCGTGAGCACAGCCCTACTTAGAGGAGGAAATGAAAGTTCAGCACTGCCCACAGTTTGGGGCTTTGATATCCTTGAACACATTGTCCTAAACCGAAGGAGTTCCAGCTATCCCACATCCAGAAATGGGATGTGTTTGAAGCGTGTGTTTGACTGCCAGGCTTATTCCTGAGGGTGTTGAGCACCTGCAGGATGGGAAGTGGCAGACCTGAGGTGACATTGGGCATCCCTGAGGTGACATTGGGCATCCCTTGTCCTCCTGAGGAGCAAGGAGCAGGAATCTGCCTCTCCCTCAGCACAGCACCAGGGGAGATGTGTGCCAGGGGAGAGCACAGCCCTCACATCCACTTGTACTTCTGCTTCCAGGAATTGTTCTTTGGTAAGGAGCGCTTTGATTAAAGGAACTCATTTACAAAGCAACAATAAGCAAAGAAAACCCTTGTGTGAGCTCTCCACGACAGACACAGCACCTCGTTGCTTCCAAGCTCCAAAGACCAACTTGACATTTCATCGCGGCTCCTGTGCGGAAGCAGCAGCGACAACGGGCACCAGAGAGGCCATCAAAGCCCCAGTCCTCTGCCTCCTCCACCAGCCAGACCCTCCTGTGAGAGCTCATGATTACCCCAAAGCTCATGATTATCCCAAAGCAACATTTTGGGGTCCCAGACACTCTTCCCCCTCAGACTCCACTACAGGAGGAGTTTCCTGATGTGTAATGTCGCATCAGGCTCACACCTCCTGCCTGCTTCTCTGCTGTTTCATTTAATAAAAGTGTTCCAGGGCTCTGTGCTGGCCTCACAAACATTTCACAGCCCTTTTTCTTCCCAGTGCCTGTCCCAGCTTTCTCAGTCAGGGCTGTTATAAATGTATATTATAAAGTTGGCTTTTCACAAGATGTGTGCTGTATGATTAATAACGTTGTGGCAAGGATATAGGATATCAGTTTTTTATTTCTGCTTTTAGAAAACTAGGCATAGTGGTAGTAACTGATGTAATATGCTTAAACTGTCTGTTTGGTCGGGATAACACCCAGTGAACATGTAAAGCAGACCCTGCTATTGATACACCAACTATCAGCATCTCCCATCTGAAGAAAGCACAGACCAAGGCCCGAACTGGAGGTGATAATGAAGACACAGCCCAGAAACACACAGGCTCTAAAAAGGCAGACCCAAGGAGGGACCATGCAAAACAGTTCCTGCAATATGGAAAACAGATTATGGAAGAATATGAATATTCATCAAACTGATTCAATAGAAAGGGTATTTAACAAGTGTCTCTGATATAGCAGGTGTGGACTTGGCTGAATGACAAAGTCACCCAGCCAGCCACACTTTGCTTTTTTTCTGTCTCCTAATTGTCTTAATTTTTTATTAAATCTATCTCTTAAAATTTACCGAAAAAGTGAACCTCGTTTTTCACAGGGCATTCAAACAGAGCTGCCAGTCTCACAATTAGAGGTTCTCACCTTGATCCTGCTCCTGTGTGTGACATCCCCTGAGACCTTGTTGGCCAGGGAATTGTGGATGCCACACCCCTGGGAGTGCTCACAGCCAGGCTGGATGGGGCTCTGAGCAATCTGATCTGGTCAAAGAGTCACTGTTTCTACAGGGGTTTGGATTGTGCAGGAGGTGGGAGGAGTGGACTGACCATCTCAGAAGATCTGACATTGAATACTGGGAAGAAAAGCCTCTTCTAGGGACAGCTGCTTCTTGAGAATCTTCTCTCTTGGTGTATGTAGCTCCACATACCTGGACCTGGGGCTCACTCCCCAGCAAATTTGGTTTTGTGGTTTGGTTTGGGCCTGTTGTGCTCCAAGCTGAGGCTCTGCAGTGTGTCCTGCTTTTCACAGAGGACTGAGAGCTCTTCTTGGGCCCATGTAGCTCCTCTCTCATTTAATTTGCTCCTAATTAATTCTCGCAGTGAGGGGATGGGAGGCAGAATTGCAACAGAAGAAGTTCTATTAGAGAAAAGAAGAAGTTCTATTAGAGCAAAGGAAAAGATTTCCATAGCAGAGGCAGTCAGCCAGCAAATCACAGGTCCAGGTCAGCAGTGGGTTCTCTCTAATTGGAGACACTCATTATTTGACAAAACGGACCTGAAGACACAAGTTAACTTCAAAAATGGTCAGAGCTTCAGTGTTGGGGATGCCCCTGGCACCCAAGGACGTGCTCCAGACCAGGGGCAAGAGCTCAGATGTGCAGAGATGGCCCTGAAATAGGATTCAGTGGAGCAAACTGATTTGGGTGGAGGAGAGTAAAAATAAAGCCTTTATCAGTGGGGCTGTGTCCAGAGGCCAGGAATTAAACCAGAAACACACACAAGATTTGGGATGGGGAGTTATTTAATCAGCTGGAATTAGCTGAGGGGTTTGTCACTTCAGCTTTTTGTGTTTGGGTTTGTCACTTCAGCTTTTTGTGTTTGGACTGATTACAATTAAAATGCAAAGTTCTGACTGTTTAAGTGCCCCGTGCTAATTGGGGGATCAGTGGGCTGTCTTTTCCCTTTCTCTTCCAATTTCTTTTATGGCTTTTTTCCCAGAGCAGAAGGTGTGGCAATCCCAGGGGTTGGAAATGAGGGAGAGAGGTGGGAAACACCAAATAAAACCTGTGTGGTTTAAACCCACGGAGCTGCCCCCATCACCAGGATGCTTCTTGTGCCTGGGAAGGGAAAATCCCACTTGGATTTCCTGGGTGAACAGCGAAAGAGAACAATCTAAAAGCCTCCAACACACAAAACATCAGAATGGAGATTTCCTCATGCACAAATGGTGTTTGGAGAAGAGCCTTGAATGTGCTGGTGGTGGGGCCAGGCTGCAATTCCGGCCAGAATATTCCTGCCCCTGGTGCCAGCTCTCCTCTGTCAGCACCCAGCAGGAGCAGCTCAGTGGTGGGGTCAGGATTCAGGGGCAACGAGGCAACAGCACCACAAAAAGAAATTGAGTGCCATGGTGAGCAAATGTTGCTGTTCCCACCCAAAATTTACATCGTCAGCTCTGCCTCGCAGAGAGCTGTGGTCAGCAGTGATGGGCAGCTGGGCAGGGTCACTTCCATCTGCTGAAATCATCTTTTTAAGCAGCTGAATGTTCCTTGTGCCTGTGCCTACCCCAGGCTGTTTGACAAGGTGATGTGTCACCCTGTCCTTTTTGATGGAGAGCTCGGGCCCAAAGCACAGCTGAAATCCACCCAGGTGATGCCAGCAGGGAGCAGAGCTGGCAAAAACCTGGATAATCACATCAGAGGGGCTGGCAGAGCACAGGGAGGACCAGACAAGGGGGAGCCAGGGGGGCAGAGAGTCACAGGAGGGCAAAAGGACCTGGAAAGCCCCTCCTGAGGGAAGAGTGACAGCAATTCCCTGCAAACTCCATGGCAGGGGCTGGAGGAGGGCAGCATTCCACAGCTCCAGCAATTTAAATAAACAAAAACTCTGGCTGTCCATCCTGAATCCTCTTCCCAGGACACACTGCCAGGGTGCTGCAGGTGTCCACCTCCATCTGGGGACCAGGGATGGCTCTGGAAGGGTTGAGAGGAGGTGAACTGCTCCCCAGTGTTGTATTTTATCTTCTTTTATGCCAGAGTTGGGATAAAAAGTCGAGATGGTATTTCTTGTTCAGACTCAGATGTTTATTAATTCTTATCTCTATTACAGTCTCACAAACCCTGAGTTCTACAGCACTTTGAGCTAACAAGGTTAAAAATGGAGCCCCGTCTCTCTCTCTCTACAAGGCCTTTAAAGCACAAACTGCCCAATTAAGAAATAACACCTAAATTATTTTTACTTTTAACCCAATAACCAACCACCCGTGGCTCGCAATGTGGATTTTTCTACCCAATTACAAAATCCCACCCAGACCCATGAAGAAGAAGGTGAAAAAGAAGGACTCAGCCTCTGCCCTAAATCCTCCATCTTACTTCATATGTATTACTATACCCTAAACCCTTAAACCCTAAGTTTTCCACCCTGTGACTTCTATTCAAACTCCACACCCACAATCCCAGTGCTGTCACCCAATTTTGGGAGCCTTTTCCATGGGCTCAGGTCAATGCAGTGTTTTATTGGGGGTCAGTGCCTGTCAGCACAGAAAGTCCAAAATTCTCATCTCCCAGGGTTCCAACACCCCAGAGATGCAGAGGAGAGTGCAGGAAGGGTGAGCTGCCCCCACCATGGCCAGGGCCTGCAGGAGGTCTCTAATGAACCTTCTCATGCCCAGCCAAGCACGTCAGCAGAGCAGCCCCATCCCCAGGGAAGGGCAGGAGGGGTCCCAGGGGCTCTGCCCCGTGATGCAGCTCTTGCTCTCGCTCCAGTGGTCTCCAGAGATGGGCAGCTGTGTGTGAAATGTGCTCAACTTTTTTTGGGATTTTTTTTCATGAATTCACAAGATTTACCGCCAGGGAGAAGGGAAGGAGAAAGGAAAAGAGCTTCTGATCCTGGTGGGGAGTGCAGGGATGTGGAGTTGAGGAGGGAGAGGAGAGAGGGGGTGGTTGAGGAAGCCTGTGGGTGTTGGAGCAAAGGTACTGGGAATACCCTGCCTGTTGTTGGGATGGTTTATCCTCACCCACTGCCTGTGCTTCCCACAGGCAGAGCTCCCCTCACACAGGGATACAGGAGCTCAACCCCAGATCCTGACCCAGAGGGAGCTGTGCCAGGGGGTGGCTCTGTGTGTGAGGCTCCCCTGGGAGAGCACAAGGACCATTCCCAGAACCAGGTCCAGGGGTGTCTCTCCCCATTCCCCCTCCTTGGCTGGGCTCTGTCTGTCAGCACAGCCCATGTGAGCTGGGGACAGTGGTGGCTGTCCATGGTGCCTTAGGATTTTAGCTTTTATATTTCTCACTTACGAGAAATTATATATTTCTTATTATATATTTTTATATATATTATATATATTAAATATATATGATATATAATATATATTATATATATATTAAATATATATGATATAATATATATATATATTATATATATTATATATTTCTCATTTTGTAACCCTGCAGTTCTGTACTGTAAAACTCTAAACTCCATATACAGTGGGAGCTGCTGCTTCCCCATTTTGGTCAGACACAAAAATTCCTCTCCAGGCCTGGGGATCAAGGACCCCTCACTGCCTCAGGCCTGAGAGATGGAAACTAAAGTGAGTTTGGGACAGCAAACGTGGGGTAAATGACTTCATGACCTGAAGCTGTAGTTGGGAGATTAACCCCCAATATGCAAATGGACCAAACAAAATCAAGCCAATCCAGACATGTAGTTATTGCAAGTATACACATTTTTTTCAAGACTTGAAAAGACTGCAAAAAGTCAAATTATTTTGGTCAGAAAATTATTGCTGCAGAGGGGCAGCTGTGAGGCTGAATCTCAAACTGGTGAGAGGACGCCTTAACACTTGTCCTTTTTTAAGAAATACCATTTCCCAGAGTAATCGTGAGCAGCCAGATTGCTGGTAAGAACATCCCACTGGTGGGAAACATTTATTACCCTAGTGTTGGTCAAAAAATATTTGGTGGCAAAATTTCCCTTTAAATTTTCTCCAAAAGTGCAACTCTGAAAGGGAATCCAGTGATTTGGGACAAAAACCCCATTGACCCATCATCCATTTTTGGGTGTAGCCTGTGGGCGGCTTTGTCTGCCCTGAATGTACCTGAAGGCCCTTCAATAAATAGAACTGCTTTTTATTCCCTTAATTTTGTCTGGCCTCTGTTTTTAGGTAGCCCTGAAAAGGCATCATCCATGTCCCTCATATTGAACCCTGTCCCAGCTCTCCCCTTGCTGCTGCTGCTCTAATTCTGACCCTAATTCAGGCTTGGGGACAGGCTGGGTGAGACCTGATGGTTCTGTTGCTACACAAGTTGCTACCCTGAATTTTCTTGCTTTTGAATATTTGAATCTTTGCAGTAAGGTTCTCACACAGCTTAATGTAAAGTATATGTATTTTTAGAATTTATCTGTGTGTTTACATGTGTTTTTCCTCTGGGAGGAGAAACATGATTGATAGTGATGTTGACCAATGAAGTCCATGAGGTGGGAGCCTCTCTAGCCAATCCTTGGCCTTTTGTACAAAGTGTATATAAAGTTGTTAGAGTAAAAAAAAATAAATTAGAGCTTTCCTTGTTTGAACTGCTGCTGCTTGCTCGTCTTTTGTGTGTCGTGAACAGCGATATGGTTCTTCTGAGCTTGTCTCTCCTGGCTAGCTCTGCTCTTCAGATACCAAATAAACGAGTTATTCCTTTGGGTCCAGATTTCAGACAGAGACGTGACTTAGCTTAGAAGAAGGAGCAGACCCACAGTGGGTGGTAAAGAAGGTGTTTATTCGTGAGTGTGTGTGTGTGTGAGTCTGTGAGAGTGTGAGTCTCAAATTGGGCTCTTACTTGTCCTTATGAACAGGGGTGTTACTGATGGAAATGAGGAGGAGTGACTTAGATACAGGGGACATTGACATGGCCATTTTGGGGCAAAAGAGGTGGCGGGATACCTGAAACTTTGGCTGAACCATCAGGCTTTGCCAGGGAACTCAAATACCGAGGTGTGTCTATAGATAAGATACAATAGGAGATATGATAGACTGGGACAGGGCTCTTGAGGGGGTACAATGGAGAGGACAAGGCCTATTGTGTGGATAATACAGGGATTAAGGGAAGGGGTGTGGGGGTGGAATGAACCGTTACAGAAATTCAATAATAAAAATCATACAGAACTTTAGAAAACCCACAATGCACACTGCAACACAGCGACACACAAGCTTCCCAAAGAGCTGAGAATCTGGCTTGAAACAAGAGCCAGAGTCTGATATCAGAGTCCTTGGAGCACAATTCCCTCACTGAGGAACCCAAAAGCCACGTCCTGTGCTGCTGAAGGTGTGACCTGAGCTGCAGAGTTGGTCCCCAGGTGCTCCTGGGGACAGCTGCCCTGTCACACAGGAGTTGTGAGCAGCAGTTCCCACTGGGGTAGGTGTCTCAGCTGGAGGTTCCCCGGCCTGGCTCCCTTTGGGGGTGCAGATGTGTTCAGGGTGTTGCTGCCAAAAAAGCTGTGGGAGGAACTGGAGCAAAGAAAGCACATCCAGTGTGGTGTGGGGGAGAGATTGCCACACACACAGCTCTCGCTTCCCTGGAGTCTCCAGAGCAGGAGGGAGATATTTCATGGAAATGTGCTTGGACTGGCAGAAGAAGGAATTTTTTTGGTAATGCCTCAATTCAATGAAGTGTTGCTGAGGCAAACTCTAAACTAAAGGGCGTGAGGGTTTACAGCCTGTCTTCCTGAAGGAAAACTCAGAGGTAAAAAGAAGCAAACCATGTTTGATTTTCACCCAAATTTGCCCTAGACCAGGACACCGTGCTTGCCTAAGAGCCTTGGATTTGATTTTTTTTTTTTCCCCACTTCAAGCACCCAAATGGAAGCACAGAAGGAAAGGTCAGCAGCATTATCAGGTCACCTGATGAAAACAGTCATGGGGTTTCAACAGTGACAAAGGGACTTTCCAGAAAGCACAGGGAGAATAGGGACCAAGCCCAGGATCAGCCCAGGTTCTGTGGGAATTCTGTGGGTATATTGTGGGAAAGCAGGATAGAGCTGGGATGAGGAGGAGACACTGGGGGCACTCTCATGGTCTAGAGCAATGCACAGCTGGGGTGTTGATTGTATCAGGGATTTGCCTCTGTTATTTCACTGCTGTGCAGTGAAACCTTCAAACTGAGCCACCAGCACTGGGCTGGGCTTGGAAAGAATTTTGGAGCATCCCTGGGAGCCAAACAAAGGCCTTGGACTCTATTATCCCTGGCACTGAGGTGTTTCTGCAGCCAGGGAGTAAAAGAGCTGCTCAAAGCAAAGGTTTGTGTTCTTGTTCTGCCCACAAAGGCATTAAAATGGCAACAGAATTCCGAGTGGAGCTGATAACTATTGGAGTGGAGCTGATAACTATTGGAGTGGAGCTGATAACTGTGCTATTTTCATCCCTCCGTGTCTCCCTGGCCTCGGCACCAGCACCAAAGTCAGAGGCAGCCCAGGAGGGAAAGACCCTGGGAAGGGCCCTGGAAGGTGGCAGTGCCACGGGAGGGTGGCAGTGCCACAGCAGGATGGCAGTGCCATGGGGCAGGACAGCCCTGTCACTGCTCCATGGCTCTGTTCCCGTGGATGGGGCCTCCCCAGCCAAGCATAAACCATAGGCACGAAGTTTCCTCCTGCAGGAGCAAATCCCAAGCCCACGGAAGCCTTGATAAATAACTAAATAAGGTTCCGTGCTCCGCTCCCAGATGCCGCTGCGGAAATCCAGAATAAGTTCAGTGGATGAATTCCAAATGGACCAGTGTCAGGGAGAGACAGATTTAGCCTGAATGGCAGAGCAGGGAAATGAGATGCTTTTTGCTCAGTGCATTGAGGCATGAACAAAATTTCCCTGGTGAAGTTTTGGAGCGATCCTCTGGAATGTAACAAAAGGGAGCTGTGGCTCCTCAGCATCGTTCCTCTCTTCAGCTGCCCTGTGCTTGCTGTCCCAGCAGCTCATCCCCTGTGTGTCTGAGGGCCAGAGGAGCACATCTCTGGGGATTGTTGGAGCCCAGCGTGGCCCAGCTGGGCTCTCTGCCCTCAGGGATGCCTGTCACAGAGCAGGGAGCAGCAAGCTGAGAAACCTGCCCTGACCCACTCCCTGCTGCCCAAATTTGAACCCCATCTTGACGCTGTTGTATGTCACTGTTAGGGACATGAGAAAACTACACACTCACTGTCAGGTTGAAGTGAGGAGAGAAGGGCAGTTTATTATGATTTGGGGTTTAAATAGGATTTGGACTGTGAACAAGGACTGGGGGACAGGAGGAACATCTCTCTGACCCCAGTGGTCAATGCAGAAGTCCATCACAGAGAGGAATGAAAACAATCTACTTTGTTTAGGGAACATTCATGAGGGGTATGTGAACAATCATCAGAAGGATAAAGAATCAGGGCGACTGTTTTACACCACAACACAAAGACTCCAACTTCAGAAGGCTGAAAATGACTCCTTTATTCTTGGGATGTGTCTCCCTTTTTATATTATTTTACACAAACCAATTTGATTGGTGACAAAAAGACAAACCTCTTCACTCCCATTGGTCAGAGCAGAGGGACATCGAGAAGTCCCTCCTAGGGAAAGGATGTAAACAATTTACCATTACAAAAACATGTCTCTTGTTTACAGAAAATTCCCTGGGAAAGGAATTTCAGAAAACCAAAACACCTCAGGCACAAACCAGGGCTACACCATCTCTGGGTCTACTGGAGCAAAATCTCTTCTTTGCCATGAATTAGGGCAAAGCTCTCCTTGATCTTTGCATGAAACACATTGAAAGTGAGAAAGATGTGGTACTGTGGTTTTTATTCTTCACCTTCTTCTTTTTCCTTTGTAATGTACCTCATTCTGCTTCCAAGTTGATTTTTTTGAGCCCAATTATATTTTCCCTTGTTCACCCTGAAGGTTGTATAAAAGAATAAACAAACAGCCTTAAATGAAAGCCTGCAAGCAACACAAAACAAAAGAAAAAAAAAAAAAAAAAGCAAAACAGTGTCTTTGTAACCAAATTGATGTCAGCATCTGTGGAAATGAAATATTTAGCCCAGGATTCAGCGTTTATCCTCCTGGTGTCAGCTCTAATCCAAGCTGCCACTTCAGAAAAGGAGCAAACAAACAAACAAAAAAAAAAATAGCCCAACCTTTTGGTGCTGGTTTCAAAGCTGCAAATCTGGAACTGAGGATCATCCCAGTGAGTTTGTGTGCACAGATTGTTTCGGGGAATTTGCCATGTCCCAGCACAGTTTCCTCCCTTCCCCAGCTCCTCTCCCTGTGCTCATCCCCATCCCAAATGCTGACAGCTCCCCACAGGGGCACCAGCAGCTCTGGGGGCACTGGGGTTTTTAAATTATTTTTTTATTTCCTTTTAAATTATTTTGTATTTTGCTGCTGCTGCTGCAGCACTCTCTGCTCTGCTCGTGCCTCTGCAAACCCAAGCCAAGCTCCAGGCCAGGTGTCCTTAACACAATAATCCACCTTGTAAAAAACCTCTTCCAACTGACCTTTAAACAACCCCCAAGGAGATTCCGTTTGGGGATTTGGGTTTGGTTTTATTTCTGGAAGCAGGAACAACAAAAACTCAAATAATATTTTTAGCCTCGAAGACCCCAGGAGCACCGACAAATCCAAAAATATTCCTGAAAAGCGAGACAGCAGGGGTCTGCTTTAACCATAAATGCCACAAAAATAGTAACCCCAGGAGAAGCTTTTCTCTTTTTTTCCCCAATGCTGAAAGCAAATACTTTTCCAGCCAAAATAGAAGTTGATGTAACAGCTTTGACCTTTCTTGCTGTCAGCTGTCAACCCAGCACCACCACCATACCCACCATGTCCTCAGATGCCACATCCACCTATTTTCTGAGCACTTCCAAGGGTGGTGACTCCACCACTGCCCTGGGCAGCCTGTTCCAGTGCTTTACAACCCTTTCAGTTAAAGAATTTTGCTCAATATTGAATCTAAACCTGTCCTGGCACAACTTGAGGCCGTTTTCTCTTATCCTGTCATTTGCTACCTGGGAGGAGACAGTGACACTCCCCTCCCCACAACCTCCTTTCAGGGAGTTCTAGAGAGCAATAAAGTGCTTTTCCTCCAGCTGAGGGTCTTGCAGTGATTATTTATGTTTCAGGGACTGATGGTTTGATCTTTCCCTTGTCTCCAGAGTGCCTGGAGTCTGGTCTGGGGTCTTCAATTGTCCAAACAGGCCAATTGTCCCCATTTCAGGAGAGTCCAGGGCTCCCTGGAGGGCTGCCAGCTGTCCCCTTGTCCCTCTGTGGCTGCTTTTACTGACCACAGCGATGTTCTCAGGGCAGAGCAGCCTGCATGTGTTTAAAGCAGCAAAATCAAGCTCCCTCCCAGCCTCCATCCCCAGCCAAAAAATACAAAAATACAAAAAGTGCAGCAAGGTTGGAGGGGAGATGGTCCAGCTGGTCCTGCCTGCCTTCAGCACAGCCATGAACTTGCTGCCTCTCAAGGAATTTCCTCCCAGTCCTGTCTCTCAGGGATGGGGAAGAAAGGGGAGCAGGGGATGAGGGGAGCACTGGCAGCAGTCAGTCAGTCAGTCAATCTTGATCAATTGTTTTTTCCCATAAATTTATGTCCTCTTGTAGATCAAAATTTATGTCTTGTAGCTCAAAATACATGGCATTCAAATGATCAACAGCAAAACGAAACACAAAATTTAGCAGGGCAAGGTGTCAGCAGCTCAAATGTTCTTCTTTGGTCCGTTTCAGGACTTATTTTTCCAGCTGAAATTTTCTTCCTCTTTTGGTTTGGAAAAAAAAATGCATTAGAAACATGGAAACCACACCTGAATTGGAAAAATATTTCCCTCTTCTTTGGAATGGCTCCTTTCCCAGGCTGCCAGCCACCCACCCAGCTCTTTGCAAAGTCCCTTTGGGCACGAGCAGCCTGACAGCAGCTCATTTCTGCATCCCCAGCCCTGCAAAATGCTGCCGCTGCTCCCACCAAGGCCTGAGCTCACAGTGGGATGCCTCAAGAAGCTCCTTTCTGATAAGGCATTGTGGGCCTGATATTTCTGAGTCTGAAGAGATTTCAGCCTGCTGGCAGCTGCTAACTTTTTCCCAAGGAAAAATTTCTCAAGAAAGTTTATTCTCAAAACAAATCTTGGCAAACAACTCTTAAAACAGTCTTTCTCCAGGAGGTGTTTTGCTATTTCTCCAGTTTAACCAATGGGATCAGAGAGGTGTCGTTCCTATTCACCAACCATATTCAGTCTGTATGGGAACACCTTATAAAAGGTAATAAGAATTAGATAATAAAAGCCCTTTTTTCTATGCTCTTTGCCTTCTGAAATATTTGGAGTCTCTCATCTTTCTTTCATGTCCTACAAGGACAAGGCACTGCTGGCTGGAGGGCAGGAAGGCTCTGCAGAGGCTCTGGGTCCATGGGCTGAGGCCAACGGTGTGAGGGTCAGCCAGGTCCTGCCCTTGGGTCACAACAACCCCCTGCAGCTCCAGGCTGGGGCAGAGGGGCTGGAAAGTGCCTGGTGGGAAAGGCCCTGGGGGTGCTGGGCAGCAGCAGCTGGACATGAGCCAGGTGTGCCCAGGTGGGCAGGAGGCCAGTGGCACCTGGGCTGTCCCAGCCATGGGGTGGCTGCAGGACCAGGACAGTGATGTCCCCCTGGCTGGGCACTGTGAGGCCACTCCTCCAGTGCTGGGCTCAATTTGCATCGTTGCTATTCAGCACAGCTCATGTAACAACAACATAGAACTCTGATTTCTTCAGAGGGCTCAGAGCAAAGTTTATTGAAAGACAGATTCTTTTTATACAGTGTTTGGGTACAATCAATAGGATTGGCCCTTTAGGGCACCACCTTTTTGTAAACATCTCTACCTGTAAACAAAACACCAGGGTCAGGAGCAGAGTATCTACAATATTGTTTTGGGTTCTTCCTTATGATGTCCCAGGTCAGACTGAGAGAGTTTGTCCTTGGCTTTCCCACAGGTTTCAAGGCACTGCCTGAGAATCCATGTCCTGACCACTGTCAGTCCCACAAGTTTGGGGTAAGAAAGGCACTTGGGGGGCTGGAGCATCACTTTGGCCACCCAGCAGAGCTCCTGTGGTGCTTCCCCTGAGTCTGAGAGAATAAAGATTCAGTCAGGACCTGTGTCCTGCTGAGCGAGGAGTGTGAAGCAGAGACACAGAGCAGCCATTCCCTGTCCTGGGGCTGGCTGTGGAGCCCTGTGACTGCCAATGCTGTCCCTCAGGAGCAGGAGGAGGTGATTTAATGCTGAGAGTTGGCACAAGGGGTGCACCAGAAGAGGCTTTGTGCAGGTGTCTGCCTTGGCTGTAACTCTGTGTTACATAAAGTGATGCAGTTTTCTGTGCAGGCAAAGCCTTTCCTGGCTAGAAAGGGTAGATGAGAGATGCAGGTTTGGGGGAGCACCAGGGACAGGAAGGGGAGGGTTGGGATCTCTGATTCAGCCCTCGTCACTCTGGGAATTTCAGCAGCTGCAGAAAGCTGCTGGATCTTGTGGAGCTGTGACTTATAGCTCCCCACAGCCTCTGTGACAGTTCCCAGCTTTGGCTGCAGCAAATGTGCTGCTCTGAGCCCTGGGCATCCCTCTCTAATGCCAACCTCAGCTGCTCCATCCCATCCTCCTTGAGGAAAGCAAACCATTTTCTCACTCCCTGCTTTCCTTACAGAGCAGAAGGTGAAGCCCACCTCAGACTAGTCCAACAGGACACCAGGGAGGATATCCTGGATAAGCCGGACCCTGGATTTCTGCCTCCTTAGACAGCTGAAAACCAGGATTGCTGAAGATTTTGGGTCAGATGAAACAGCTGAAACACTGTGAGGAGCAAAGCACCTCCACATGGCTGCACCTGAACCTGGAGTTGCAGCTTAGTGACATAAACAATGCCAGTATGGGTGCTCTCAGTTTGGGTTAAGAAGTATTTATTTTGGAGTTCTGAGGGTTAATTATGATGTTTTCCTCAGACTAATTCAACAAAGGGAATTACAGCATCCTCCTGGTATTTGCCCGTGTCTGATGAAATGCACTTGAAAGCCTGGGTTTAAATACACTTAAAAGCCTGGGTTTAAATCACTTGTTTATTTTTTGAAGGGGGCATTGGTTTAACTATATTGGTTTAGAAAACAAGGCCTTCAGCATGTTGGATGCTCCTGTGAAAAAGCTACTCTTTTTCTAGTTATTCCACTACTGGAATTATGCTGGTACAAACACTCCACTGAGAATATAAGAGAAAACAACAGGAAACTACCAAGAGAAGTAACTTAGACCCAATCAAGCAATCACCTACTCAATCTCCTCCAGAATTTATGAATCTATTTTTATTATTTGTATTATTTATGTTGTGTCTATGAATGCACTTGTCCTGCTGGGCAAGGGTGGGCAGGCCCTGGCACAGGTTCCCAGAGAAGCTGTGGCTGCCCCTGGATCACTGGAAGTGTCCAAGAGGAGGTTGGACAGGGTTTGGAGAAACCTGGGACAGTGGAAGGTGTCCCTGCCCATGGCAGAGGGTTGGAACAAGGTTCTTTCCAACCCCAAACTTTCTGTGATTGTCTGGTTCTCTGAAGTCAGCCCAAAACAGCCCAGGGGTGCCCAGGTTTTGGGAAGCTGCAGGGGGATCCTCCCCTGGTCTCCCCAGCTGGGCTGCAACCTCCAGACAACACCATGAGCAACTTCCAGGGGCTTTTTGGGTCCTGGCTTCAGCACTGACCAAACCTCAGAACCTCAGACACCCATGAAGGTATTAACTTGTGAAGACAGCAAGTTAATTCAGTTGTATTACAGCTGAGGTAGATTTAGATCTCTACAAAGTCTGGCACTGGCTCCTATTTTTCACCCAAAGTGTTCTCTTCAATCTTAAAAATGGCTTTGATATGTGCTGAGTACCAGAGAGGCTGTGATCAATTTGTTAGAATGAGTTTATTAAAGAAGAGAGTGCTCAGAAGAAGAAATTGGGAACATGGCACCTGTAATTATCTCTGTCAATTGAGATGGATTCTGAAAACCTGAGCTCCCCCTCTCCAGCTTTGCTGCAGCTCTGATCTATCACACACACACACAGACTGCAGCTCTGAGCTGTGCTGGCTGAGCTGCTTTTCTCCCCTGAGCACTGGGAGATTCCCTCCTCTCCCCTCCTCACTGTGCCATATTTTAAAAAAACCCAAATATGCCAAATTGATGAAAACTTTCCTTTTTCAAGTTGACCCAACTTATGTGCAAGTTTGTGTCTCATTTCACAAACAGCTTCAGCCAAATGTATGCAGGACTTGTTTCGCCATCAAGCTGAAATGCTTTGAAATGGCCTTTTTTAAACTTTCAGCACTGAAGAAAACTTTGTTTAGACTAACATTAAAAACCAGAGTAGATGATAAAGGACATTTTTCTCTTCCTGTTGAAGGAATCACTTAGGCCTGACTTTGCCAAAGTGGTTGACCCAAATTCCCTCTGCTTTCTTTGGGTTCAGCCACTCACATGAAAAATAGTCTCTTCAGCCAGCTGTAATTCCCACATCTCTGCTGCTTTCTCACCTTCTGCCCTGGCTTTCCCCCTGCAGGGTCTGTTGCCTCCTTTCCTCACCCAGTTTGGTGCCAGGTCCCACTAAATCCCCCCTTGTTTTGTGCCACAGCCCCTTCTCTCCAGGCTCTTCCTCTGTGGAGGAACATTTAGTTGTTTGGCATAATAATTCCCTTATGATCCAGCACCACAAATGTGTGCACACACCATAGGAATGAATAATAATGCACAATTAATTCAACTGGGAAGCTGCAGGGTGGTCCTCCCCTGGTCTCCCCAACTGGGCTGCAACCTCCAGAGAACACCATGAGCAACTTCCAGGGGGATTTTTGGGTCCTGGCTCCAGCTCTGACCAAACCTCAGAACCTCAGACACCCATGAGCATATTAATCACTGTGTGTTACAAAGTCAGCATCAGGAGTGGCACCAGCACAGAGGAGTTCCCCATCCCTCTCTGGGGCTCCTGAGGAGGGGTTTGATGAGAGCTGAGCACAGTGTGAGCCTCCCACATCACCAGGGAGGGTCTGGGGGGAGCAGAGCCCCTGTCCCTGTGCTCCCAGAGCAGAGGGAAGGGCTGGGAACAGCAGAGCCAGGAGCTGAATTCCTCCCACACAGCACTGTGTGAAACTGGGCAGGGCATGATCCCCTCCCCAGCTCCTCCTCATCCTCCCTGACCCAGGACAGGCCTCCAGATCAGCACCAGCTGCTCCCCAAACTCCTGCTGCTGCCAGGGGAGGTGCTGGGCACAGCCTCCTCCCTCCTGCCTGATGCCATTTGTCCCCGGTGTCCCCGTCAGCCAGGCTGGCACTGACACACGGCAGCTTTGATCCTCCCAGCCGTGCTGTGGGGAGCCTGGCAGGGCCAGGGCTGCCTGCTGGGGACCATTAAAGCCCACTTGTTACTGGCCCTGCTGCCTGAGGCTCCTTGCACCGAGTCCAAGGGGCAGGATTAGCCTTGGACACGAGCAGGAGAGGGTTCCCAGAGCCCCCAGAGCCTGTCCCTGCTGCCTGAGGCTCTTTACACTGCATCCAAGGGGCAGAATTAGCCTTGGACACGAGCAGGAGAGGGTTCCCAGAGCCCCCAGAGCCTGTGCTGCCACCCAGGAGCACCCACATCTCCTCCACCTCCTCTCTCTTCCACTGAGCATTGGCAAAGCCACTGATGGACTCTGGCTGGGACCAGCCAGAAGGAGCTGATGGGAACAGGAGTATTGTGGTAATGCACCACATACACCCCCAACAGGTGTTTCCACATTTAATTTACCTTTAGACATTTTAGGAAATTTAACTGGAAAGTTCTGTGGTTTTTCTCTTATGTAATTGGCTCAGGGCCAGCACAGGAGCACAAATTGGGCTCTGAGAGTGTAACTCAAAGCCTCTTGGTGATCTTATGGGCAGCAGGGCAGATGATCCCTCCTAAAACATTATTTAGGAAGAAGCACGAAGAAAGTAAAGGGGTTTTTGGAATGTTTCTAGTAGGGTGTCAGAGGTTTCTCAGACACCTGTGAGTGGCTTTGCTTTCGTTTTCTGTAACTTTTGTTATTTTGTTATTTTTCCTTATTAAACTTTTTACTTTACAAAACACCTCTGAAGAGTGGCCTCACTGAAATTAATTTTAGCCACTTCTCTGCAAAGGCTGGACCCTCAGACATTGATACATCTACACCTGGTTCATCTGACCACGTGCAAACCTGTATCAGAGTATCCAAAATAAAACTACTTCATCTACCTGAGTGCCACCAGCTGTCCCCAGCTGTTGGAATTCTGGAAACTGAGAATTTGGGGTTTTGGTATATAGTAATGTGTGGGGGGCAAGATGGAGGATTTTAGGCATTGTCTCAGTCCTCCTTCTTCACCTTCTTCCTCCTTCTTCTTCATGGGTTTGGGTGGTTTTCTGTAATTGGTTGATGGAGTCTGCATTGCAGACTTTGAGTAGTTAATTATTGGGTTTAAAATAAAAATAATTTAGGTGGTGTTTCATAATTGGAGAGATTGTCCCTGAAAAGACTTGGTAGAGTTAGAGAAACTCTCCATTTTACCTCATTTCTCTGACTTGTTAGTTAGAGCTCATGGCTCGTGAGTCTGTAAATAGATAAGAAATAAGAAACATCCAAGTCTGAATTTAAAACCTGAGTTTCCTGTGTATTCATCCCAACCTTAGCAAGGAAAAAAGGAAGCCAGAACCATCACACCAAAGTGACCAATTCCTGCCCATGGGAACAGGGAATGCCCCTCTGTAGTTCAGAGGCTCTGCTGCTGTGGTGGGGGTGGAGCCCAGGGGTGTCCAGCAGGGTCCCCCTGTGCTCCCAGAGGAGCAGACACTGTTCTGTCCCAGGTGGGCTCCAGGCATGGCTGAGACCCCAATTCTGAGCTCAGCCCTTCCATCCCCATCACAGCTGTGAGAATGAGAGAGGCAATACAACACAGATCCTGAGTTATGGCCTGGAAAGGAGCTTGGTCAGGCTCTGAGCTCAGCCACAGGCACAGGAGAGCCCAGCACCACCAGGCTCTGTAGCAGCAGTCAGAATGTGTGCCCCACATCTCAGAAAACCCTGCACCCTCCCCATTTCCACTGCTGCAGCCAGGCTTATAAGGGTCAGGGACTAATAACAGCTTGAAATATCCTCCCAACAGCACCAGCAGTGCAAGTGCTGAGCAGCCAGACAGAGCTGGGTTATTCAGCAGCTTCTCTGCTCTTGACTTTCCCCTGACCCTGCTTTTCACATGTCCCCATTTCCAGTTTGGCTGATGCCGAAGCTCACAAGCCACTGCAATGCTGCTCCTTCTGCTGCTCCTTCACCTTTGGCCCCACACTCCTTCCCTTGTCATCACTGATGACACTGATCACAGCAGCAGCTGTCAGCCAAACCCTGAAGGGGAAAAAAAGGTTTAAATTGCTCCAGGAGGGACTCTTCTGAAGATGGGCTGAAAGAAAGGGAGTTTCTTAAACCAAGTCTTCAAACCAGGGAGCCCTTGCATGATGTGAAAGGAAAAAGCACAAGAAATTCTCTGTAAGAGGGACCTGACCCCGAGTGCAGCTGAGGTTCCCACACCTTTCCTGTCCCAACCTGCAAACCCCAGAGAGGCTCCCACCCTCCCAGAGCTGGCAGTGCCACCAGCACAGCATGTCCCACACTTCCCTGAGTCAGGACTCACAGCACAGCCCCTCCATGGCAAACTCCAACCTTTCCATGGCTCCCTTCCCAACCTTGGCACAGCTCCTGCCTGAGTGACGTGGGACAGCACCAGGTCAGCTTCCCATTCTGAGCAATTCAAGGCATTTCAGCTGCATCAAACACAGAACGAGTTCATGGCTCTGCACCACGTAAGAACGTGGTAAAATTGCAGAAACGTGTTTGACAAATCCATCGAGTTACATCAGCAGAGATCCTGGTGTTCCTGGATCTCTGTGCAAAGCTGTGGGAGTTTGCCAGAGGCTTTCACCAGAGCTGAGCTGCACCTTGGAAATGCAGCTCTCCACAAGATCTTCATCTGCTCACAGCCAGGCACAGCAGCTGGGGAGTCTCCATCCTTCTGAAGGGCTCAGTAGAAACTGTGGTTCATTGTATTCCCCTCCTGAAAAGGTGACTTATTCCTTTAATTTCTAGATGTGCCTGCTGCAAACTACCAACACCCTTTGCTGTTTATCCAGTGACAGTCTGAGCACAGGGGCAGGTTTTTCTCCTTTCACCCTCCCTTTCTCATCTTGTCTACCCAGGAAATCTGGCAGGAGAGGAGAGCCAAGGAAAGGAAAGCCAAGCTGGGGACAGAGAGTGACCACAGTGGCAGCCAGGGTGCAATCTCACCACATGGAAAAAAGTGAGCCTGTGTCACCATCAGGAAAAGGAAGATGTTGCCAGTTAAAGGAGGAATAGTGGAGGACAAAGCTAGAAACCATGTCAGAGCTGGAGTGTGGCTCTTAAACTGATGGTTGATATGGGGGGTCCCAGATGAGGCTGATCCAGGCAACTAAAGCCTATTAACAGACACAGAGGAATGAAAAAAGCCCTTTCATTTCCCTTCCTGGTGTAATACATGTAATTTCTCCCTTATCACACTGTCTGATCATCACACACATTAGTTGTCCTCCCAGGAGAGATAAATGCTGCAAAAAAAAAAAAAAAAAAAAAAAAAAGACAACGCACCAAGGGAGAAGCAAGAATGCTGACAGTGCTCCAGGTGGGAAAACCATGCAGATATTTGGGTGAAGCAAATCCCATCCCCACCCACAAAACACTCCAGAACCACTCAGTAAGGGGAAGGCTTGGAAAAATTATGGGAATGAGGAGAATTGAGGTGTCAGGGTCAGCCCTGAGCCAGAACATGCCAAGGAAGAAAGTCACCAGTGGTCACCTGGCTGCCACCATGTCGCTGTTCCCTCTGCAGGGGGATTAGGGCAGCCCCAGCCCTGCAGCTCCTGCAGCACTTTCCTTGCTGTGCCAGGGAAATAAAACACTGTGCAAAGGGGGACAGGCTGGCATCCAAGGACAGCCAGCTCTGCAAAGGTCTGCCTGGAGAGAGGGAGGATTCCTTCAGACACCAGGGCTGGGGCAGCACAGGCAGCCTGGCCTGATACAGAACCTCAGAGTTTATCTTTCAGCCTCCAGGATAAAGTCAGGAGCTGTTCCAAGCAAATATTTAGGAAAAGAGCAGCCTAATTTATAGAGCTGAGTGAGAGGGTGTGAAGGCCTGACTGGGCATAAAATTAATCCTCAGTGTTTGCTGCTTCTCCTCCCTGCCAGGTGTCCAAATCTCTGCTTGGACAAAACTGCTTGTGCCACCTGTCCTGAACTGGCCTGGCTGGAAATTCTCCCCTGGAGTCTTCCCTGGAGTCATTGCAGTCCAGGGTGTGTGGGGATGATGCTGCTCACCTGGAGAAGCCTGTGGCCATCTGGCCAGGGAGGCTGGAAGGGCACGATTTTGTGGGAAGTGGATGCAGGAGGAGGGTCAGCATCAGAACATCTTTCATCAGCTCTTTAGGAGAGGAGCCTCTCTTAGTTTACCGTGGAATTTCCCCCATTGACAATGTAGAACAGATGTCCAGCAGGGTGAGGGGCAGAGGGTTTGCTGCATGAGGGTTTGCTGCATGAGGGTTTGCTGCCTGCCTGGGTACAGCTCTGGAGCTCTGCAGGGGAAGGTCAGGCTCAGAGCTGTGTCCTGCACAGGTCCCAGCTCGTGCTGCAGCCTCGTGTGCCCACAGTGCCTCTTTCCTCAGAGGAAAATTTGGATTTTCATGGCTGTGTGGGGCCACAAGTGGGAGGGCAGCCTGACTTTTGCTGTGCTCATGGAGCACCAGCCCTGCCCAAACCTGACCTGACAGTGCCTGTGGAGCTCGTGGTCTTTTCCTTCCTCCCACAGAGGTTTGATTTGTCTGATGCTCTGCTGACAGTTACGATTTTAGTTTAAAAAAAGAAGTTATTTACCAATCCTCTTTCCCGTGGAGCTGAAAATAATAGCAAAATCAATCTAAACTACCTAACACTAAGAAAACAAATAGATTATCCAGATGATCAAATTAAGCTGCTCACAGAACTCGTGGTGGTTTGTGCTCAGTTGCAGCCGTGGGACTCCAAAATAATTATTGCCAGCAGCCAAATGTGTGAGGGGTTGGGTCTTTGTGGGGGGAGAGTTGGGTTTGCAGTGGGGGCTGTGAGAAGAGAAGTAAAAACACCCCAAAGAATGGAAAACATGAATTTAACTGCTGGTATCTCATAGGTTTAATAACATTTGGTATTGGCTTTTTTTTTTCTTTTTTTTTCCTGCTCAAAAGAAGCACATAGAAAATAGCAGTGACGAGGATCTGCATTTTGCATTGGGAAGAAGCAAAGGAAATTCAGTTTGTGAATAAGGTGAATGAGTTTGTGAATGTGGAGAGTCTCTTTTCTGTGGCTGTGTGGGACAGTGGGAAACCTACAGAAACTTAGAAAAAAACTCCAGCATCCTTTAATAGATAGGAAAACAAAGGAAAGGTGAGGAAAAGCATCAGAGTTGTGGTGGTGGTTGGTGGGATTGTTTGGGGGTTTTTTTGACAGTCAGAGGGCTGATAGGATTTCCCTAAATATTTCTGCCTTTAATGAGGTATTTCTGGTTTCTGGTGTTAAAGACCCAGCTGAGATGCAGAGGAGGTTGCATGCAGCACGGTGGGCAGTGGATTAGCTGGAGAGAGAATCCTAATCCCCCCAAAAATGTTCCCTTTTCTCTGGAGAGTGACATATCTGGCATAGCTGAGGTATTGGACTGTCACCTCTGAAGGAAGGCTCCTGGAAAGGAGGAAGCAAAGGTAAAGAGAAGAAAGGAGAGGGGCAGCACAAATGTTCTGAGCAGAGAGCTGCAGACAGAGCAAGAAGCAAGGGTGCAGTCCCAAGGGGACCATTTGTGCTGAGCCTGGGGACAGGAGTTTTGTAGATGTCAAAACAGACAAAAATCCGGCAGCACAGACTGTACTTCCCTACCCAAAACACAGCAGCAATCAGCATTTTGACTTCAATTTGCTCAGGGCTTTTTTGGGTTGGGTTTTTTTTGGTGGTGTTTTTTTTTTGTTGTTTGTTTGGGTTTTTTGGTTTGGAGTTTTTTTGTGGTTTTTTTTTTTGTTTGTTTGTTTTGTTTTGTTTTGTTTTTTGTTGGGGTTTTTTTGTTTTTAACGGGTTTTTTATAGGTTTTGTTTGTTCGTTTGTTTGTTCATTGGTTGTTTTTTTGGTTTGGGGTTTTTTGTTTGGGTTTTTTGTTTGGGTTTTTTGTTTGGTTTGGGGGGGGTTTGTTGTTGTTGTTGTTTGTGGGTTTTTGGGTTTTTTTGCTTTATCTTTACAAATACTTGCATGACTTTGGTGAGGTCGCACTCCCATGATCTGTGTGCTCAGTGCAGGCTCAGAGCCACATCCTGTTCCCAGGAAATGCTGGGTGCCCATCTCTGCTGCACAACAGCAGCTTCAAACTGGGAGCAACTTTGCCAGATGTGCAGGCACAACCTCCTGGCTGGATGGCCTGTCCAGATGTTGCACTGCCTGTGATGCAGCTGGCTGAGAGTCCACCCCATCCTGGGGATGCTCATTTTTTGTGAGCAGTGAGAGGCCCTTGTCAGCCTTAACCCAACCACTGAGTTGGAAAACCAGCTGGGATTGAAGTGGGAATAGCTGCTGGTCCCATTTCACATCTGGGATGACTGGAGGGCTGGGAAAGATGGGACAGGAAGGGATTAGGGATGTGATTGCCTAGTAAGAAATACTGGAGATATAAAACCTGTGAGTGAAATAGAAATGAAGGGCAGCTTTGAGATGTGATCATGCCAGGCAGGAAGACGGGGATGAGCTGGAGATGGGTTGAGGGACAGAAAACAAAATGACCCAAGGGTGCAGCCCCTCTCCACCCTGCCAAGGCATCAGGGAAAAGGTGGATAAGAAAAGTATCTTTAGAGTTTAGAATACAGGATGATATGGTGATACAGCAGTTCTCATGGGCTGCATGCAAAGTCTGTATGGTTTGTATCTCGCACGGATTGGTCACTGTAAATTAGAATATTCAACGCAAAAGGAGATAGAATGGATTGGAACAAGGTCCTCCCTCTCTCTCTTACCGCTCTGACCTCTGCACTCTTCTTACCTCTTTTACCCCTCTTAGCTCTTTTACCTCCCTCACCTCACACTCTCTCTCTCCCTCTCTCTTTGGGGTTCCCTCCAGCCCAGGCTGGTGACTGAAGGTAAAGCCCTTTTTCCCCACGACCCTTGCAATAAACCCACGTGTTTCTAGAATATCTCAGGTCTGCAGAGTTCCTTCTCCCTGCTGTCCATGGATGATCCTACACTGGAGGACTCTGACACCACAGGTGATTATGGTCAGAATACGAGGTTGAAGCTGTCATCAAGGAGAAATTCCAAAGAAAACTGCACAAGCTGAGATACAGAGGTTTTATTTGCTCACCAACAATTACTCCTAAGCTCACAAAACCTTTTCCTCCAGTGAAAACCAAGACACATCCCTCCTTTCACTCTGTCTAAATGTAATGTGGTCCCATCTGTGCTTAATTTGGCTTTTTATTACCCATGTCGTTTTTTAAAAAGAAAATTCATACTAAATTTAGTGACTAAATTATACTAAATTTAGTAACACCAGTGATTTCTTTGTCTAAGGACACAGCTTGAGGAGTTGATGCAAATTTGTTGATAAACTTCAGCTGAGGAAATGAAAGAAAAAGTTGAAAGGCTTCCCTTGGAAAACAGCAGATGTGAACACCTGGACACTTCAGTGTGAAGTGGCTTTTAAAAATTATTTTTAAATTGGCTTCTTTTTTTTAAGTTAAGAAACTCAGAGAAAAATTGAGTTATCGGGTAGGAATACTACCCTGAGTGCTGATATTGGAAATTACTCATCCTGATAATGGGAAGCTGCCCAGCTTTGTCCCTTTGTGATGAATGCAGGTGTCTCCTGCTTTTAATTTTTATAGGCTTCACAGTGGAGAGAAAAGTGCTTTTGGAAATCATCTGCCTTGTGACAACGAGGCTCCTGTAGTGTGAGGCTGGGCTTAAAGTTATTCTGTGTAATTAAGTGGAGCCAGAGGGGCTTTTGCAAGTGGTGCTGCTCCCCCAAAGGTGGAGTGCACTTAAACCAGGATTAGCCAACAGGCTGATTTAGGGATGGAGTTAGACAATGCAATCTCCCCAAACCTGGCTTTGCATATGGAAAAGGAGTTTATGGAGTGTAGGACGTGGATGGCAGGGAGAGGGAACTCTGCAGAGCTGAGATATTCTAGAAACACGTGGGTTTATTGCAAGGGTCATGGGGAAAAAGGGCTTTACCTTCAGCCACCAGCCTGGGCTGGAGGGAACCCCAAAGAGAGAGGGAGAGAGAGAGGGTGTGAGGTGAGGGAGATGGCAGGGGTAAGGGAGGTAAGAGAGGTAAGAGAGCTGGGGCAGGTAAGAGGGCAGGGGTCAGAGGGATAAGAGCGAGAGGTAAGACCTTGTTCCAATCCATTCTATCTCCTTTTGTGTTGAATATTCTAATTTACAGTGACCAACCGGTGCAAGATACAAAACCTACAGACTTTGCATGCAGCCCATGAGAACTGCTCTATCACCATATCATCCTGTATTCTAAACTCTAAAGACACTTTTCTTATCTACCTTTTCCCTGATGCCTTGGCAGGGTGGAGAGGGGCTGCACCCTTGGCTCCTTTTGTTTTCTATCCCTCAACCCATCTCCAGCTCATCCCCGTCTTCCTGCCTGCCATGATCACATCTCAAAGCTGCCCTTCATTTCTATTTCACTCACAGGTTTTACATCTCCAGTATTTCTTACCAGGCAATCATATCCACAAGCCCTTCCTGTCCCATCTTTCCCAACAGAGGAGGAAGGGCTGAGGGCAGAGCTGCTGCCTCAACACCATCCCTCCCCTGCTGCCCCAGCTTCACCTGGAGGGAGAGCACAGGCCTTGACAGGGGAGGCATCTGTGATAAAAGGGAAAAGTGTGTTTATCCACAACTCAGATTATAATTCCAGGAGGGTAGAAGGAAGTGGCGCTTGGAAATTAAAATGAGATTTAAAGGAGTAATTAAGGGGTTCTGCCACTGAATAACACCGATGATCTGGCTGGGAAGAAATCAGATTTTCACCTGAAGGAAGTGACCTGGAAATATATTATTGCCTGTCCCTTGGCCAAACTGCCTCACCGTGGGGTGTCATTGACTGGAGTGTGAGGTCACCCTGGCTGGAGCTGGGGAGGGCTCAGCTGGGGAGTGAAACCTCCTGGGCAGAGGTTTGGGAGCCTCCGAGGTGGTTTTAGTTCCAGACCATGGAAATCTCAGCTCTGAGTAGACCAGCCCTCATCGGTACAATTTTGCCTCTTGAAAATGCACACAAAATCTTTTATTAAAAACCCCGCAGATGAGTTAACAGCTGGGAGAAGCTGGAATATGATTAATGTCTCATGAATTAGCCCTGGAGGTACTTTATGGAAATAAGATTTACAACACCATTACACGCAGTCCTGAATGTGCTTTACATTTTTAAAGGAGGGGAATGAATGTTTCTCCCTGCTCTGCTCTCTGCTCCCTTGGGCCCTTGCAGAGGTACAGGAAGATGATCCCAGCTGATCTGGGGTGGAAGGCTTTGGTGCTCAGGGAGGTATTGGACTGTGCAGTTAATTGAATGATCTTCCCGGCCCCAGTGCTTTATCAAGCAAGGAACCAAAATGTGTCCTGACACGTAGGACACAATTACAAGTCATTAATGGAGAAATTAGGGATGCCAGGACGGAAAGAAGGCCTCTACCAGGCTGTTTTGTCCATCCTCTCTGCCAAAGCAGCATTGCTGCTGACAGCACATGCTTGGCTGCTTCTGGAATCATTTTGCTCCCGACACCTTTGGGGTGCTGTGGTGCTTGGAGCAGTCCCAATTATCCCAGTGTTTTAAATGTTCTGCTGAAGATTCTCCCTCCTGAGCACACAGGCCTTGCTAGAAGGAGATACAATCCCTGGGGATGGGGCAGGATTGGAGACCCAGCCTGGCCACATGAGGGGATGCTCTGTGGAGAGGAGAGGTGACTGTCCCCTCCTGGGAGCTCTCTGCAGGTTACCCTGGCTTTGCCTCACTGCAAGAAATGCTATTAAAGACCCTGTTTGGCCACAGAGAAACTTCCCCATTCCTTATGTCTTTCTATGCCTTTCCAACCACAATTATTCCATTCTCAACCCAGCAGCACCCAACACTCACCTCTAAACCCCATCCTCAAGTGCCACATCCACACCTTATCTGAACACTCTCAGGGATGGTGACTCCACCACTTCCAATGTTTCCATGGAGGGATTTTTCCCAATACCTCATCTAAATATCACCTGAGGAGAAGCTGAACTGCTGGAGCTGTGTGAGCACCTCATACAACACAGACCAAGGGGAGGGAGGGAGGGAGGGAGGGAGGGAAGGAAGGAAGGAAGGAAGGAAGGAAGGAAGGAAGGAAGGAAGGAAGGAAGGAAGGAAGGAAGGAAGGAAGGAAGGAAGGAAGGAAGGAAGGAAGGAAGGAAGGAAGGAAGGAAGGAAGGAAGGAAGGAAGGAAGGAAGGAAGGAACAGACAGGAAAACAATGAACTCCACACTCCCCTCACCAAAAGTGACCACATGAGATGAGGCTGAACTAATCCTAATACAGGGTAATTAACCTGGTGGAAAGATGATTTTTGGGGGAAGGTGATGAAGCAGGTGTGTCCACTTGGTTGGCTCTACCAAAGCCCTGGTTTTAGTGGGGACGAGATGATGAAAGAGGAGCTCTGAGCTGGCTTTGAGTTCATGCTGGTTTTTATTTAGCCCAAATCCAGTACTTTCCCATGAGTACCTGGTGTTTCTAAGAGCTCTGTTTAGGAGGAGACTGTTTTGCTGGGACACTCTTTCCATCCATAGGCATCCCTAAGCCTGGCAGTGAACCAGCCTATCCCAGGTGATCCTGGACCCCAAAATGATCCCAATCACACCTGCCTCCATGTCTGATGTGTTGTCTGCTGCAGACAAGCTGAAGGAAACAATTATTCTCCGGTTTACTGAATATTTTTCAGAAGGTTTGAGCAATCTGAGATAAACTGGGATCAGAAAGTGAAGATGGCTTATCTCCCTTTACCCCAAAGGCAGTGGAGGGGTGGGATGTCTGATCCACAGGCAAGTCTGTAGGGAACTAACGTAACACAAAACTTTTCTGTGACATGGCCAGGAAAAAAACTTGTTTTTCTCTCTGAACTGCACTGAGGGAAGGCCAGCCCTGTTGGGAGCAGGGTGCAGAGCTCCTGGGAAGGTGGATGTCTGCAAGAACGTGGAGCAGAGATGCCTAAAGCTCCAGTGTGGCTCCCAGCCAGGGCCCTGAGGGGAATGTGCCTCATTCAGCCATCGGGTACCACTGTGAAATTGGCTTTTCTGGGGGGCCCAGCTGCTGCTGGTGCTGTGGTCACATCCTCCCATTCTGCTGGGCTTTCAAGGGACCACTGCCTTTGATGCCTTAGGCTTTTAGCTTTTATATTTCTCATGTATTTGTAATCCTGCAGTTCTTTAGTGCAGAACTCCAAACTCCACACACAGTGGGAGCTGCTGCTTCCCCATTTTGGGCAGACACAACAATTCCTCTCCAGGCCTGGGGATCAAGGACCCCTCACTGCCTCAGGCCTGAGAGATGGAAACTAAAGTGAGTTGGGGAGAGGAAATTTGGGGTGAATGACTTCATTACCTGAAGCTGTAATTGGGAGATTAACCCCCAATATGCAAATGGACCAAACTTATAAAAGTGTGAAAACCTGTGGCCTGTTGTCCATTTTTGGGTGCAGCCCCTGGGGGGCTTTGTCTGCCCTGGATGTACCTGAAGACCCTTCAATAAATAGAACTGCTTTTTATTGCCTTAATTCTGTCTGGCCTCTGTTTTCAGGTAGCCCCAAAAGGCATCACCTTTCTTCTGTTCTCACAGGCTGTGGTGTGGAGCTGGGAAACTCCTGCAGCTTCTCTTGGCAGCGATGCTAAATCCAAGCCTCTCTTAACCCTTATCGTGGTTTTTATTCCCATCTAGTGGCCGGCCTTGGGAACTGAACGTTTAAATCCAAGTGAACGCTGCCCCAGAGGTTGCATTATATAATCTCATAGCCCCTTGCTCTCCCTTTAATGTTTTGCCCACACCAGTTTTGTCTTTCGGTTGGGATTATATTTCAAATTAGTTGGTGGCATCCCACAAATGCAGCCCTGAATCTCCATGTGAAAATAAATTTGTTTTACAGCCCTTGTCTCCTTCAGTGTTTCACCCTCCTGCAAAGTGGAGCTTTGAGGCAGCAAAATCCTGGCAGTGACAGCAGTTACACAGGGCACAGGAATGTCCCTTCTCTGTCCCTGCTGAGGGCTCTGGGCTGGTTTGAGGGAAAAGCTCATTGAATCTGCAATTAGCAAAGCCAGGGATGAAGGGTAACAAATTAACTCTACTGAACTTTGTTTTCGACTTGATTGCCAGTCTGGGTAGGTATCTCAGCATCTCTGAGTGCAAGTCTTCTGTTTTCCTAGGACTAGTTAAACCCCAAAAAAACCCCTTTTGGATTAAAATAGAGCTGTCCTCAAATAGCAGATGCCTTTGGACAGATCACCTGCAGGCTTGCTCTGCTGTCACTAACATGAAGTCCATAAATCTTTAATCTGAAATTGAAATCTTCCAAGAATCCCTATCTGAAACAACATGAAAAGTCACCAGGCAGAGCCCTGAACTTGCACCACAGAGATAAAGAATCCTGGAGTTGTGCTTTGCTAAACTCTGCATGATCTTCTGTATGACACTGCAGTTCTCCTGGAGAAATTATTCGAGGCAGAGGGGCTGTGTTCCTGCTGCTTGTCCTACAGCAATGGAAAAGAGTTCATGACTGTATTCTCCAAATAATTATAAAATCATTATTTCATAGTTTGGGATCACAGAGTGCTGATCTTTTTCTCATGATTGTAGGTACTATTTGGAGGGTCCTGGTTTTCATGCAAAGGATATTCTGGGGCTGAGCACTTCTACTGTGGCTGACTCAGTTGCCCACCAAATAAATGCTGGTTGGTGCAGTGCAGTTTGGTTTATGTTAGAGGGTTTTGTTGATGGTTAATACCTTTGTAACAAGTAGGTGCAGGTAACTGAGGTGGCTGGGCCAGGAGGAGGCTCTTACAAAAGGCTCCAAGGTAAAGGAGATAGTGGTGCCTTGGCAAGTCCAGTGAGTAAAAAAATGGGAAGAAGCCAAAAAAAAAAAAAAAAAAAAAAAAACCAAAAACAAAACAAAACAAAACAAAACAAAACAAAACAAAAAAAAAAAAAAAAAAAAAAAACCAAAAAACCTCAACAAAAAAAAAAAAAAGAACAAAAACCAACCAAAAACAAACAAATGAAAAACCAACCAACCAACCAAAACCCCCAAACAAACAAATAAAAAAACCCAAAAAAACCCCAAACCAAACAAAAAAACCCCCAAAAAACTACACAAAACCAAACAAAAAAACAACCAACCAACCAACAACAAAAAAACCACCCAAAAAAAACCCACACCAAAAAAGCCCCCAAACTCCCCCCAAAACAACAAACCCCCTACCCAAAAAATAAAAATAATAATTTAAAAATAAATAAATAAATAAATAAATAATGAAGAGGAGGGAGTATGATCAATAGTGAAAGATGCAGTCTTGCTGCTAAAGATGCAGTGGCACAATAGCAAATCTGTCCTTAACCAGAGATGCAAAAAAGGCAAAGATTCCCACTCAAGCAGGAAAAAAAAAGAAACTATGTTGCTTCGCGCACAAAACTAGAAATTCTCTCAGCTGTTGACAAACCCTTTTTTAACAGAAAATAAAAACCCTGCCTTAGATACCAGCCCCTTCTGCTGTGACCTTTGCTGTTGCACATCCCTGTTGCTCCGTGCTGAAGGGATGTGTGTGCCATGTGCAGGAGTTTTCCCATGGGCTGTATCAAGGTTTGCTCCTTGGCTCCATTTTTTCCCTGTATTTCTGTCATGCTCCACTTGGCTCAGGGTTGCCAGGGTGTAATGAATGATCTGGGATTGCATAACTCGGATTTCAGGGGAGGGAAGGAGGTGAATGAAGTGTGGCTGAGGCTGCAGTGGAGCAGGGGAGGGTTAGGCAGAGTCCTGGCACATCTGTTCAAGGAAAGGAATTCAGTCAAGGAAAATGTCCTGCATCGTTTGAGATTTATAAGGCAGAAAGAAGTGTCTTCCTGCTGTCCAAAATTCACCATTTATTGTTTTCTTCCTGAGTATTTAAGCACAGCTCCCCTCTGTGAACTGGGGAAATGGGAGGAAGTGAGTGGAGAGATGAAAAACAGGGTGCTGCACTGTTGGTTTGGAGGGGAGAAGTTATTGTCATGTTTCTCTCCTCCTCTAAAGCTTTGGTCTTTCTCTTCCCCAGGATCTGACACTGCAAGGCAAAGTTTTATACCAAATGCCAGAGCAATGGGTGATCCCTGGGTGTGCTCATGAACTCCTGGAGGAGTGGATCCATGTGAGTTGTGTCTTTGCACATCCCTGCTTTGTGATAAACAACCAGGAACAAAGGACAGCAAATGTTTCTGGGTCAAATGTCCAACTCTACTGGAATTTTAGCTGCATTGGTGTTGCTGTTTGGACTCTGTGATGGTTCTGTTTCTCTGGCTGTGGCAGAAATGCTCAAAGCTTTGACTGGAGAGCTGTTAGAGCTGAGGTGGGGTTTGGTGTGCCTGGGATGAATAATGAACACCTTCAGAAGGTCCCAGAGGGGTTTAGAAGTGAGGGGAGAGCAGTCTGGACTCATCCTCCTGGGTCCCCACCAGTTTTCAGCTTGTTCTTGGGTGCTGGGGTTAGGGTCAGGGTCAGGGTTAGAGCTGCAGGCACCCACACCTGGGCAGGCTCTGGTTCCTTGTCTCACTTCTGATGTGTGTTCAGATGTCTCCACATAAAGTTTTCACCCACAGCTGCATTCAGAGCCCGCTTGTGGAAGATAATTCCTTCAGTCACTGCAGGGAGAGATGAACTGAGCTCTGGAAGCTGAGCACAAGTCCCTCTGTCTGTCCCCCCCTCTTCTCAACCTTTGACTTTTTTAGGTCAAACAAAGCCTTTTATCTGCTTGGTGCCTTAAGTCTTTTCATTATGACAGATACAAAATATGTTGGAAAAGCTTTCCTGCATTACAATAAAGCATTGCACATTTTCATCCCATTTTCATGCTTCTCATCCTGCCATAAGGTTAAGGTAATAAATACCCTGTGGGAGATTTTTGGCTCTCTCCTGATGATCTTTAACTCCTTGAAATGATTTTGTGAACCTTAGCCTACATTAACTGCTCGCTTCTATTAATGGCTCAGCAGCCACGAACAAGTTATAGCTGATAGATGAGGCAAAAGCTAAAAAGGGAAATTTTCTGACATCACAACAGATTTATAAAAAGTCCTGTGCAGCTATTCCGGGAACTCAGCTGCCAGGTTGGCACTACATGGGGTGTCACAGTGGCTGGAAAAGCAGCCCTAACAGCACGTGGAGGATTCAGACAAGCAGGTTTCACTTCTGTCTCTGCAATAAAACACACCTGAAAATTGGAGAGAAGCAAAGTCCAGCCGAATGTCAGTGGTGAAGGAGGTCGTTCCTGGCAGGATTTGCAGTTTTGTGCTGGCACACACACACACACCACAGCTTAAGGCACCTTCTCCATCATGGAATTACTCAGATTGGAAAAGATTTCTGAGATCAGCAAGTCCAGCCATCAACCCAGCACCACCACCATGTCCTCAAGTGTCACATCCACATGGGTTTTGAACATTACCAGGGGTGGTGACTTCACCATTTGTAGGATCATCCGTGGACAGCAGGGAGAAGGAGCTCTGCAGAGCTGAGATATTCTAGAAACACGTGGGTTTATTGCAAGGGTTGTGGGTAAAAAGGGCTTTGCCTTCAGCCACCAGCCTGGGCTGGAGAGAACCCCAAAGAGAGAGGGAGAGAGAGGGTGTGAGGTGAGGGAGGTAAAAGAGCTAAGAGGGGTAAGAGAGAGGTAAGAGAGGAAAGAGAGGTAAGAGAAATAAGAGCAAGAGGGCAGTAAGAGTAAGAAGGAGGGAGCAGTAAGAGAGTGAGGACCTTATTACAATCCATTCTATCTCCTTTTGTGTTGAATATTCTAATTTACAGTGACCAACTGGCGTGAGGTACAAAACCTACAGACTTTGCATGCAGCCCATGAGAACTGCTGTATCACGACATCATCCTGTATTCTAAACTCTAAAGACACTTTTCTTATCCACCTTTTCCCTGATGCCTTGGCAGGGTGGAGAGGGGCTGCACCCTTGGGTCCTTTTGTTTTCTGTCCTTCAACCCATCTCCAGCTCATCCCCGTCTTCCTGCCTGCCATGATCACATCTCAAAGCTGCCCTTCATTTCTATTTCACTCACAGGTTTTACATCTCCAGTATTTCTTACCAGGCAATCATATCCACAAGCCCTTCCTGTCCCATCTTTCCCAACAACCATTTCTCTGGACAGCCTGAGCCAGTGCTTTAAAACCCTTTCCATGAAGAAATCCTTCCTAATCTCCACATCTGATCCACATCCTGGCCTTGCAGGGCAGTGCTGGTCGATGGTGGAGATGCACAAAGAGTCATGAAAAAACTGTGGCTGCCTTTTTTGATTTCTTTGGCAGCAGGACTGGACAAATGGGTCAGTTGGAGGCCGTCCTGTGTCTCTGGGCTGGCTCTGGAGATGTGGGTTTGGCACAGAGGGCCTCACCCGAGTGGAAAATGCCACTCTGGCACCACCAGTGACCAGTGGCAGCCAGCAGTGACAGACCATCAAGTGGTGGGCAGAGGAAAAAAAAAATTAAAAAAAAAAAAAGCAGAATTGGCTTTTAAAAATAAACCATGAAAAATGATCACGGAGCTCCTCTTTCAACAGCTTGCATGTTGCAAACACAGTGATGAGGAAAACATCTCCCTGCTGCCCGGTGCTGAGCAGAAATGAGGCATTTCAGGGCTTGCAGGAGCTTCAGATGCTCACAGTTTGCTGGTTATCCTAATGTTTTGCCTTGCCTGACCTATCTCCTCAGGGCAGCAATAAAAATAACCAGCTTCAGTCCACTACTTGGCTGCTAATTGTCCACTTGTAGCTCTTAGTCCCAGCTGGGCCTGCTCCTGCCCAAAGGCAGTTGTGTTCAGCAAAGTGGCTGCTCCCATTTGCAGCAGCTTCACAATAGGAGCAGGTGGCTGCCATTTTCCATGCAAGAAAGCTCTTTGCAGAGAAGGAAAAGGGGCAGATGAGGAGAGGAAAAGAAAAAAAAATTCCAAACAAACAATGCAAAGCATGGGAGAGAGGAAAGCCTCTACCCTGCTGTGGGTAAAATGGATAGAAAGCAGGAGTGCACAGAAATTAAAAATGAAGCAATATTTCGGGGCAGAGGAGGGAGAAGGGAAACACTGCTTCTGTCATTTCTCTGCTAACCAACTGCATCCAGGGCACCTCTCCCTGCTCCCCACCTCCATCAGTATGCAGCAGCATCCAAGTGTTTCCCAGTGAAGATGCAGCCCTGCTCTCCAGCTAATTTTAGCCTCCTGATTATGACTTCCTTCAGTGAGCTACCTTGCCTTGACAGCTTACAAGTAGTATGTATTTTCCCTGGGGTGCTGCAGACCAGAGGTGGAAACCTGCAGCGAAGCAACAAAGGAGAGGAAAATGGCAAGAAATCACTTTCACGGCTCTGAGCTTCAGAGCTCTGCTGCTTTCCCTGAGCAGGTGAAAAAGGAAACTTCTGAAGTGCCTGTCGCACCCTCTCAGGGCTCACAGGCATCACCTGCAACGGGGACAGCACTGAGCTTGTCTCTGGGAAGAAACAATAGAGGAGAAGTGCCACAGAAGCTGCTTGTTCAACAGCAGCGCTTAGCAGAAGCCAGGTTTTCTTGTATCAAAGGGAACTCTGCTATTTTTGATTTGTTTATTCATGCAGAAAGGTTGACAATGAAGCCTTTGAATATTTTTTTTTTTTTGCCTCGTGACAACTTGGGAGGGAACCTATCAGTCTCTCAAAGGGGTTTATATTATTGTACTCAGTTCCAGTGTCTGTTCAGCATCTCCAAAATCTCATCTCCCTGCCCACATCATGCACACATAACAGGAGCAGAGTGGAGGTAGAGGCTGGGCACTCACTGCTGGCCCCTTTCCCACCACAAACATCTTGGAGCCACCCAATAAAACTGTCAGGAGCAGTTTGGAGGCAAGGAAAAGGCTGTGGGTGTTCACTCAGTGGCTGAACTGGAAATCTTCCTGCACGGGGATGATGCTGTTTTACACCACAACGACACAAAGACTCCAACTTCAGAAGGCTGAAAATGACTCCTTTATTTTTGGGATGTGTCTCCCTTTTATACTATTGCACACAGACCAATTGGATTGGTGACACAAAGACAAACCTCTTCACTCCCATTGGTCAGACCAGAGGGACAACAAGAAGTCCCTCCTAGGTGAAACACATAAATAAATTTGCCATTACAAAAACATGTCTCTTGTTTACAGAAAATTCCCTGGGAAAGGAATTTCAGAAAACCAAAACCTTTCAGACACAAACCAGGGCTACACAGGGACGTCGTGGGTTTATTTGGGATCCAGGGGGAAATGGTCAGTCTGTGAAAGACATCCCTGAAGTGCTGCTAGAAACAGAGGGATGGCATCTGCTCAGAGTCCCAGGAGCTGAAAGGGTTCTGAGGTGGTAGAGACAATCAGTATCTCAGTTTTGTCTTGCTCTTTACCTTCCTTGCCTTTGCTTTCAGCTCCTGTTAGAAATGGCACAGGAACTGATGGACAGGCTCATGATCTCTCAAACTCAGAATTTTATGCCTTCCTACATTTATTTTTTTATTCCATACAGGCTTTTTTTTTTTTTTTTTTTTTTTTCATTGTAAAAACTATTTCGATTTGGAAAATGAAAAGCAAATTCTTGTCAAATTCTTAAACTGTACATGAGAGCATTAGTAACTGTTTTTCATTCATCTTTTAGGCTAAAATGTCAGGTTTGCATGTTGAGATTGTTCTGCATTTTCACAAGATGTTCTGCCCTCAGGCATACATCATTTTGGAGGCACAATCATCTTTAGCTCATGAATTTCCCAGAACAATGTTTAACAATGTGAAAAACTGTCCTGGTTGCAGGTAAGATTTTAATGAATTGTAAGAGCTCGTTATTCTGATGTCCAGATCATCTCATTCCAAAATAACTCCAAGAAAGGAATTTTTCAGAGGAGTCTTGGGAGACTCAGTGCTCAGACTGTCATAGGAGGGATTTCTCTTTTTAGCTGTGAATATTTTGTGACTCTGGTAGCTTGAGGCTGTAGAGGCTTCCCCATCTTCAAAGGGCTGAATCTGTGGCTGATGTGGATTTTACCTGGAAAAAGTGCTCCAGCTTTTTTATTATCTCTGGACAGAGGTGCTCAACACCACAGAGAGCTGCCGCCTCCTCCTTGTTCCTTCTGAGGAAGAGCTGGCTGGGGTGAGCATTGAGGGCTACAATTCCAAACTTGGGTGTGCACTGAGCAAAAGATGCAAACCCCTCAGTGATTCCATCCCCATGTTGCCAGGAGTCCAAAAATTTGTGAAGTCAGAAACTGGCTGGAGAACCCATGAATCAGCACAGGAAAAGAGGCTGGGAACCAATTTCTGGGATCTGAGGGCTCTATGAACAACAGAAGATAAGTTTGTAACTATTTGTGCAGATCCATCTGGAGATATCCACGTGTCGCTCTTGACTTTCTTGCTTTTGAGTGTTTGAGTTTTTTGCAGCAGCTTTCTCACGCTGCTTCACATAAACAATATTGTATTCTTAGAATTTATCAGTAAGTTTTGCATAATTGTTCTCTGAGAGAGAACGTAATTAAAAGTAAGAGTGACCAATGGAGTCAGGAGGTTGTAACCTCCTTGGGCCAATCTGGGCCCTCTGTACAAAATGTATATAAGTAGATTGGAGTCAGATAAAAAAGAGCCTTCCATGTTTGACCTGCTGCTGCCTGCTGTCCTCTGTGAGGGTCCACACCCACGTCACAATGTGTTATCCCTCTAAAGACAAAGGTAACATCTATGCAGTGAGTTCCTCCTTCACTGTTTCACTTGGGATGAGGAAAGGATGGATTTTACTTTGCTTGAGTTAGTTGCAGGGGTGAGCCAGTAATACCTTGATAAATCCTCTTCACTTTCAGACCATCAGCAACCTGCTGCCTGCACTGGGCTGAGCTGGGAAACCCCTCAGGAAGGAGGTTTCACTGTGCTGGGAGCCAGAGCACAAGCACAGGGCAGGGACAGCCCCTTCAGACCTTCCCTGCCCAGTGAATCTGATGTGTGACAGGCTGGGACAGCACAGCAGGACAGGCACTCCTGGCACTGCCACCTTTGGAGAGCCTGATGAAAGTAACTCAGAAATTTCTGCCATCCTGGCGCTGTTTGCTTACACAGTAGGGAAAAAAAAACTGGTTTGGTTATTAGGTTTTTCTTTTTAATTTCTTTTCTCTCTTCTTCAGCTCAGATCTGCTGAAGGCAGTGACAAGTTCCCATCCTTGAAAAAAATTCAGTATAACTTGGAAACAATGAGACTTGGGGATCAACAGTGATTGTATGAATATCTGCCTGGCAGATTAGCTCTGAGGAGCTGATAATTCACCAGCTCTTTGTTCACCATGGTTTAGTGCCCATGGATTCTCTCTCTGGAAGTATCTTGCTGCAGCATTTCTGCCTTTTGAGGTCAGTGCAACGAGCTGTGTGGGTGTTTTTAGACATGAATCACATGCAAAGGCTGATTCTCTTTTTCTTTTCTACTTTTTTTTTTTTTTTTTCCCCCTGACATACCAGGCAGCTTTAAAAAAAAAAATAAAATAAAATAAAAAAAAAAAAAAATAAAAAGAGAGAAAACAGCCTTCCAAATTCCCAGACTTCTTTTTCAGCTTTAAAACATGAAGTTTTATACCCATTAATTGCTCTCTCCCATTCACTGTGGGTCTGTGCCTCACAATTGTGGCATGGTTTATGCAGGTGGAAGCCCTGTGGAAACCTGATTTTGCTGATTTTGTGGCACTGCAGGTGTTGCTCAGCCTCCCCAGCTCTGTGGGCAGCAGAGTGAGGTGTTCCTCAAGCCAGCTTTGGGCAGGAGCAGCAAGGAAAAGAGGAGATGAGGAAAATCTTGGGAAGAAGGAAAGATCAGCAGCGAGGGACACGTGGGAATGGTTTGTTGAGGTTTTCAGACGTGCCTGGATTGTACTTTTGGCACTGAGCTCAGTGAGCCCAGAGCAAAAGTGAGTTTTGGTTCCACATCCTCTGGAAGGAGGGGAATTGTCAGGGATGGAAATGCCCTAAGAAACACCCTCCTGCCTTGTGCTGCTCTCAGCTCCCTGCCTGTGCCTCACCAATGCTGCTGAGGCTCAGTAATATTTTCTGTTGTAACATTTCTCCCCAGAAGGAGCTTGGGGGTCTCTGGAGGGGTTTTCTTTGGTGCAGGGTATTTTCCCTGATAAAAACCACTGCTGAGTGAAGCAGAGGAGAGGCGCACACCCTTCTGTGTTTGCCTTTGGAGCAGACACCCATCTGTTGAGTGGTTTGGGGACAAGAGCACACCCTGAGGCAGCTGTGCATCTTGGAAAGAGCAGGTTTGCTCTCCTATTTTTATCCTCCTCTCTGAGGATGTGCTGTTTGATCTGTGTCTCTTCCCTATTGACGAGCTGTCGCTCTCAGGGCTGGGAGCAATGCTGGGAATAAACCTCCACTGTCATATTATTGCTTTTACAGCTGATAACCTTGGGCTGCTTTCAAAACCCATGTCAGAGTCTAATGCAGCAGCACAAGGCACCAGATGTGCTGTTGCAGGGCAAGGGCTCCTCCTGGCCATGGCAGAGGCAGGTCTTCAGGAGCAAAGCAATCACTGAGGTCAGCTGGGGTGGGAGGTGAGAAATTCCATGGGTGAGTGACTGCTTGGCTTCCCATTAGAGTCTGTGGGCGTTTTGGGGACACAGAGATGCCTCAGGATTTTAGATTTTATATTTCTCATTTATGAGAAATTAGATATTTCTTATCATATATTTATATATATATTATATTTTATATATATATGTATGTATGATAATAATATTATATATCTATTTCTCATTTTGTAATCCTGCAGTTCTTTAGTGTAGAACTCTAAACCCCACACACAGTGGGAGCTGCTGCTTCCCCATTTTGGGCAGACACAGCAATTCCTCTCCAGGCCTGGGGATCAAGGACACCTCACTGCCTCAGGCCTGAGAGATGGAAACTAAAGTGAGTTGGGGGCAGGAAATTTGGGGTGAATGACTTCATTACCTGAAGCTGTAATTGTAATTGTAATTAACCCCCAATATGCAAATGGACCAAACTTATAAAAGTGTGAAACCCCTGACCCAGGGTCCATTTTTGGGTGGTTTTCATCTGCCCTGGATGTACCTGAAGGCCCTTCAATAAACAGAACTGCTTTTTATTATCTTAATTCTGTCTGGACTCTGTTTTTAGGAAGCCCCAAAAGGCATCAACAGGGCCATACAGCAGGGAGGAAAAGTGGCATCGAGACTGACAGGATATAAAAGTCACCTGGAGTGATGATGGTTGTACCTTTGATGCCTTTTTCAACCTAGAAATGAAACAACACACACTTTCGACATAATATTAATGTAGGGGGTAATATAAAAGTGGATATTTATTGGAGGCTTCCAGGGGCAGTTATGGAAAAATATCCAAAAAAGCCCATCCCCACGGGGGTGAATACAGTTCGATATGTTTTAGGAATTTAGCATAATTGACAAGTGGTGATGCAATTCTCCCTCAAGTTAAGCCCCTTCTCAAGACCCCCACCTTGGTACTGGCTGTATTTTGTTTATGAAAATGTGTCTTGAGGAGCTGTTTTCAACCCTGGTAGCCAGGGAGAAGCAAGGTAGGACAGCAGCCCTTGGAATATGCTTTGTGTTTCTGCCTAGGGAAAGGGCATGGAAAATTACTGGGGAAATGAGCCACTGATACAATACCCTACAAAGGTGGGTGTAAAAAATACAGAGACTATATTTAAAAAAAAAAAAAAAAAGTTTAAACAAACCCAAAAAAAGTAAAAACCCAAATGGGAGTGGACTCAGCTGTCAGAGAGCAGTGGAAGAGCCCCAGTTGCCATTAGCCAGGCCTGTGGCACAGCCCTGTCCTGTTCTGAGCAGCTGAACCACCAGGTTCTTTGTGGGGTGTTGTGGGGCAGAGTCACCCCTTAGCTCTGCTCTGTGTCCCTCAGCAAGTCACAGGAGGGGAGTAGCAAGTCTCATTTTGACTAATTTAATTACTCTTGGCTCTACAAGGATGCTAATGGTGAGGAAAAAGCACTGGTGTCTTTTTTTTTTTTTTTTTTTTTTTTTTTTTTTTTTTTTTGGCCTCAGGAGCCTGAACTTCAGCACGGACATTTAAAGGTTTTCACTTTATTTCAAGTCATTAACAGCATTTGGGATTTTACAGTGGGTACAACGACAACTGTAGGAACGGAAAACAAGGTGCATGAAATGGAGCTCTCATCAGGTATCAAATCCTCGTTTGAAAGGTAGGAATCTTCGTGCAAATAACTTTCTTAGAGGAGCACTGTCAAGCATCATTCTGATACTATATTTAGCTTTTAAATTAAGTGTTCTCTGAAATCTTCATTTGGTGAGTGCTCTGAGCCCTTTGTCTGCAGCACAGCAGAGCAAATGGTCTGTCTTGGGTTTGGTTTTCTTTGCCAGAGAGTTGGGTGGTGGTTCTGGTGGGTCTTTTTTGCCCTCTGCCCTCTGAAGGCTTTGAGTCTGGTGTGAGAATGAACTGGAGTCTCAAGGTCTTGTTTTTTCTTGGTTTCTTGTGTGTTTATTAATTCTTATGTTGCAATTCCCTGTGCCCAGCCAAGGTGTTCACAGCAGCTCAGGCACAGGATGATTCCCCCCATGAAGGGAGGTCACTCTGCTTTTATACAGATAATTATGTGACTCTTATTTACCATTTCATACCAATGCCTGGTGCCTGTACTAGAAGGGTCATCTCTACTCTGACCCAATCCCCTCAAACTCCCTTGTGCCACCCTCACTGCAGGAGATGGATGCCAAGGGAGAACAAGAAGAACCCAGGGTTCCACCCTAAATCCTCCATCTTGTTCCCCAATTCTAAGAACCCAAAACTACAAAACTTTCCACCCTGTGATTAGCTACACCACTGTCTGTCACACCTTTGTGACTTGTAATTCCTCTCTGTGTTGGAAGTTTTTCCCATGGACTGAAGTCAAAGCCTGTGTCCTCCTGGGCTCTGTGCCAGGGTCTCAAACCCCCCTGTACAAATCCCAAACCCTCTTGCTCATGTCTCAGACCTCTCTGCTGAGGTCTGTGACCTTCCAGGGTGCCCTGAACTCTGACAGGTCTGCCAAGAGCTCTGGGATGTGTGGATTGATGTCTGTGCAGTGCTGGGCAGAGGAGCTGCAGTGCCCTTGGAGTGAAGCTGATTTTAAGCCAAGTCATGCTCTGCAACCTCTCTGCCCTTCACCTTCTGGAGTGGAGAAGTCATGAAGCAGCTTTTAGTGCTGGAATGTGTAAACACTGAAATGTTTGGGCTTAGAAACCCAGGGTTTGGGGTGTGGTTTGGAGGATTGTGTCTCCTGTTCTGAGGAGGGAGAGATTATCAGGAAAATGGACCTACTCAGAAATGTCCTGGAGGTGAGATGAGAGGCGTGGGGAGGAATCTTCTTTAGACCTTGCAGTTGTGGCTGCCAGGCAGGGAAATGAGCTCTCCCAGACAGCTCTGCAGTGACTTGTGCTCTCAGAGTGGTTTTGTGTCTGCACTGAGGGGGCACAGGGTTGGGAATAAGGAGAAAACCTCAAAGTGTGAAGGGATACTCAAAACCATGGAATGTGCTGAGCTGGAGGGGACCCATGAGCTCCAACTCCTCATCCTGCGCAGGACACCCCAAGAAGACACAGCCAGATGTGAATCACTGCTGGGATGTTCTCTCTCCTTCTTTCACAAAAGTGAGAAAGATAAAACTTCAGCTCCTTGCTATCATACACTTTATTTGCAAGACCATCAATTAATGAGTTGCACTGCTTTAATGTAAATAAATATTGAAATTTTAAGGCTCCCTGTTTTCTGTTCCTTTGCAGAATGAAGGAGGTTTGCAGAACTTGTATTTATTTACAATATCTCTGGATAACATGATTTAACTCACTTGGGTCCATTCTTAGACAGATTTCATCCATTTCTACCCCATCACATACCAAAGGGTTTGTTCCCGGTGTTTTCACACATACTCCTGTTCACATTCCACTCATTCCCACCCTGATATTGCTGGGAAGAACCAGAAGATTTGGAACAGCTTTGTCTTTTCTGTTCTGCATCTCCCAGTCACTTTCCTTGGCCTCTAATAAATGCTCAGTAACAATCCCAGTGGGGACTCAGCTTTGCCAGGCAGGGCACAGCTGAATCATGGAATGATTTCTGTTCCAACAGACCTTAAACATGATCCAGTGGCACCCCCAGCCACGGGCAGGGACACCTTCCACTGCCCCAGGCTGCTCCAAGCCCCAATGGCCAACCTGGCCTTGGACACTGCCAGGGGTCCAGGGGCAGCCACAGCTTCTGCCAGGGCCTGCCCACCCTCCCAGGGAAGGATTTATTCCCAATATCCCGTCTAAACCTGCCTCCTTCAGTTTAAGGCCATTCCCCTTGTCCTGTCCCTCCAGGCTCTTGTCAGAAGTCCCTCTGCTGCTCTCTTGGAGCCCCTTTAAGCTCCAGAAAGTTGCAATAAAGTCATCCTGGACCCTTCTTTCCTCAACAACCCCAACTCCCTCAGATTTTCCCCACAGGAGAGGTGCTCCCTCCATTCCCATCTCCATGGCCTCCTTTGGATCTGCACCAACAGCTCTGTGCCCTCCTTTTGCTGAGGACCCCAGGGCTGGGCAGAGCTTGGGGTGGCTGAAAACAGCCCCTGCTTTTCTCCAGCAGCACCTGGAGAGCTGTCTGTGCCCTGCACCCCAGACTCTGCAGGGACAAGGCTCCCAAACTCTTCCACCCCCAGCTGAGGGGTCCTTTCCAGTGTTCCTCTGTGCTTTTCCAGTGTTCCTCTGTGCTGGTTAGAAATGGGAGCTTTCTGAGCTCTGTAAATCCCTTTTCCTGCTGCAGGACTGAGGCAGGGAGGAAGCTGATGCCAAATCTTCATTAGCAGAACCTTGATTCAATCAAGCTGTCACCGCTGAGGGGACAGAGCCCAGCATCCCTCTGGCAGCCACACGATGGCAGAAGAACCAAGGAGCACTGCACAGCTTCTAAAAATCCCTTCTGCCAGCAGGGGAAACACCAGGCGCCTGTGCCTGGATGTGCTGCCTCTTCCATGGGCTAACAGACCCCTCCAGGAATTCAGCCAGGAATTTAGGAGCAGGTTCACACTGAACTGGGGGTTCTAGAATAGTTTCCACATTCAGCTGGGTGGTTTAGAGTGAGTGGGTGGCCAAGAGGCAGCTGAGGGGGCTGTTCCTGCCAGCTCCTCTGTGGCTGCTCCACAGGGAGGTCACAGCTTCACCTCCCTATGCAGGAGATACCACACAACACAGCCCAAATGGCACCCCTGAGATCTCCACACACAGCTCAGAGCCCACCAGGGCCTGAGGAGAAAATTCCAGCAGTCCAGAACATGAGGCAGGTGTGAATTCTGCAGCACAGGGCCCTGAGCCACCTGCCAGAATTGGACCTGCTTTGTGCAGGCACTGGGAGAGGTGACATCCACATCTGAAGTTTGAAAAATCAAAACAGGAGAGGGCTCCCATGCAATTCCTAGACAAATTGTAGCAATCCCATCTTGTAGCAATTCTCCTCCTGTAGCACCCTGAACACCAGTGGCAGCTGAGGAGGGCATTACCTGAGCTCTAGCCTGGAAAAATCTGGGTATGGGAGTGAATTAAAGCATTACAGGTGGTTACTGCCAGCTCCTAAAACATCCTGCTCAGTGAGGAACCTGCTCCAAAACCCCCTACTCTGTGTGGAACCTGCTCTAAAACACCCAGCTCAGTATAGTACCTGCTCTAAAACACACAGCTCCATATGGAACCTGCTCCTAAAACATCCTACTCAGTGTGGAACCTGCTCCTAAAACACCCAGCTGGGTGTAGAACCTGCTCGGTAGGGAACCCACTCCTAAAACACCCAGCTCAGTGTGGATCCTGCTCCTAAAACACCCAGCTTCACATGGAACCTGCTACTAATGCATCCAGCTCCGTGTGGAAGCTGCTCCCAAAGTCTCCTGCTCAGTGTGGCATCCACAGCAGGTGGCACTCCCTGTCCTCAGTCCCCATTGCCAGTCCCTGTCCCCTCTCCCTGTCTGTACTCCCTGCCTACACACCCTATCCCCACTCCCTGTCTCCATTCCCTGTCTCCAGTCCCCACTCCCTGTCCCTTTCCCCACTCCCTGTCCCCACTCCCTAAGAGTCCCTCAATCCCTGTCCCCATCCCTGTCCCCATTCCCCGAGTGTCCCCTTTCCCCACTCCCAGTCTCCAATCCCTGTCATCATTCCCTAGGAGTCCCTCAGTCCTTGTCCCCACTCCCTGAGTGTCCCCAGTCCCCACTCCCTGTCCCCATCCCTTTCCCCATTCCCACTCCCTGTCCCTCAATCCCTTTCCCCACTCCCTAAGAGTCCCTCAATCCCTGTCCCCAATCCCTGTCCCCATCCCTTTCCCCATTCCCTGTCCCCACTCCCTGTCTCCATTCCCTGAGTGTCCCCAGTCCCCACTCCCTGTCCCCACTCTCTGTCCCCACTCCCTGTCCCCAGTCCCTGTCCCCATTCCCACTCCCTGTCCCCATCCCTTTCCCCACTCTCTAAGAGTCCCTCAATCCCTGTCCCCATCCCTGTCCCCACTCCCTGTCCCTTTCCCCACTCCCTGTCCCCACTTCCTAAGAGTCCCTCAATCCCTGTCCCTATCCCAGTCCCCACTCCCTGTCCCCATTCCCCGAGTGTCCCCAGTCCCCACTCCCTGTCCCCTTCCCTATCCCCACTCCCAGTCCCCATCCCTGTCCCCATCCCAGTCCCCACTCCCTGTCCCCACTCCCTGTCCCCACTCCCTGTCCCCATTCCCCGAGTGTCCCCATCCCAGTCCCCATCCCTGTCCCCGCCGCGGGGCAGCGCCGGGCGCTGTTGGCGGTTCCCGCGGGAGCAGCAGAGCCGTCCAGCCCGCAGCTGGGAGGAATAAAGGCAGGATTAGCCCCGGGCATTGGACACCTCAGCCTCTCGCTGAGCCAAGTGAGAAGGGGTAACTCGAGGCGTTTGTGCTCTGAAAAGCCCGGAGGTTTGGCAAAGGCAGCCGCTCACTCAGCTGTGCAGCCTCCTGTAAACTGAAATGCCCTCTTAACGCTGCTGAAAAGAGAAAATAATGATTGCGCTGGGGAATAAATAAAAAACCGAGGCTAAACATGAGCTCATTGTGCTGACATTAGCAATTATCACCCCAAACGCCTCTGCAGACGCTCAGCATGAGGGAAAAGGTGATCTCTGATAGCAGAAGCCTTTAGCTGACTTTCTTAGGTGTGGGGTGGAATAATTTCTTTAGTTGAATCACTTATGCAGATAACAAACAAGCAAAAAGAAAAATAAAATTAAAAAAATAAAATAGTGGCAGAAATTTTTGTTCCTTTGATGAGGGACAGGCAATTCACACATGAAATTTACCAAAAGAAATCACAGGGTTTTTTTTTTTCATTCAAATAGGTCCAGCTATTTTTTTTAGCACTTTGCCAACTTTCACAGAAGTTTGAGTTCTGATTAGGATCATCTTGTCTGGCCTCCTGAGTAAACAGGTTACAACATTTTTCCCAGAGCTGAACAAACCTTATTTTGGAGATGCATTCCAATCAAGGATATTTTATAAAAGACCTTTCAGTGTACAATCCTCTTATTATTTAAGAACTCACACCTTCACTGGGGATAGTAAATTCTGCTTGAAGCTGGTCTGTTTGTGTTTATAAACTCCTTTCCAGACTTTCTGATTTATATGTAACTAACCCAACAGCCATGCTACCTCTCTACTATATATATATATTTTTTAAATAAACTTAAAAGAAAAAAAAAAAAAGGCAGGTTCTTAAACTTAATCTTAAAGATTTTGTTATTCTTTGAACTCTCTGCAGGACTGAAGCTGCTGCTTTGCCTTTCCATCACCCACACCACGTTTGCTCCTCACATCACACAGGCTCCAGCACTTCTACATCATAAAGGAAAAGACACTCAGAGCAAAGTTATGAAGAGAAATGGACATTTTCTGGCACTGAGGGAGAAGGGAAGAAGAAATGGTGTGTTCAATGTTCTCTTCTGAGTGTGAAGAGATTATTTGTGCCACTGGTGCTGGTCATGTTCATCCCCCTGGTGCTGAGCCATTTTTAGGGTCTCCCCAGTATTAATTAAGAACTAAATAATCGACAAATTATGCCCTCAGTCAGTCACATCTGGAGAAATCCCAGTATGTATTCATTTACAACAAGTGACCTGCCTGGGCCAGAAAATGGAACGGAAGCTGAGGAGTCTCTACATTTGAAAATAATTAATTTGGCAGCACTGGGGAGACTTGCAGTGGGAGAATCATTATGAAATGCTCCCATCAGACCCCAAACAGGCCTTACCAACCCTTTAGGACTGAAATTACTGGGCAGTACTTTGTGTGTGTCCTTTTCAAGCACACACTTTTCATTAAGTAACTTTTTTTTTTTAGACAAAGAACTTTTCACAGGAGGATGAGAGGATCTGCCTGATGAAATATTGACTCTCCCAATTCATATTAGATCCTCAAGCATCATTCAACAGCTCTGAATTGACTAATGGCCATCACAGCAAATGGATTTCCACCTTAATCTTTAGTTCTTGTCTGAATGATATTAATACACATTGTTTATCACTAATGAGCTCTAGAATATGATGTTAACAGAAGCAATTAAGGCCCAGAATAACTGTCTGCAACACTGTGCTGGAGCTGAATGCAGGGGTAATGAATCACTTCCATAGCTCAGCTCCACTTTCCTCACTGCAAATCTGATCTTACCGAGCTCATCTTAGTGGCCAGGCTGTGCCTTTATTTTTAATAAACTTGTGTGTTTGCAAGAGGTTGTTTATGTAAGAAAGAAGAAGATGGGTCTTTTGAAGATCCAGCCTTTGTGGGTTTTATTTATTAAAATAAATAAATAGTGATAGCAGCTACCTCTAAAGAGAGGTGTTGTATTTACACGACTTTATTCCTGTATCTGTGGATTTAAATTTCTCTTTTTTAGAGAAGTTTAAGTGTTTAAGTTCAGGAGAACAAAACCTGATTCAGAGCACTGTGTAGCCAGGACTGCCAGACCCTGACTTCTTGTGCAGATAATCACAGGAACATCACTGTTCAAGGCAAGAGTGTCTCAAAAACCTTTGGTAGACTGCTGCCTTCAGGGAAATATTTAAGTGTCACTGGTGGCCACATGTCCTGCTTTGGGACAAATTTGGAAGGGAATTTCCAAAAGGATGATTCGCTAAAAGGCAAAATGCAGCAGCCCTTCTCCCCACCTGTTTGGGAGATAAACCTCCTTCGAGAAAAGTGGGAAAAGCTGTTTGTTTAACAAGAAAAGTACTCACAAACATGGAAAAATTAATAATATTAAACAATGGAACCTCTTGCTGTTCTGAAGAGATGGCAAATTCAGAGACAGAGTCCTTTCTGTGGGTGTTTCTTGGCTCACTGAGTGTCTCAGTCCCTCAGGCACTGCAATGCCACATCCTGGGCCAAAGGTGTGAGCTCCCAGTGTTTTTCTGGGTTTTCAGTCCAGAGCAGGGCTGATCAGTTCCAGGAAAAGAAAAGCCACAGTGCAGGGAATTTCTCTGCCTCAGCTAGCTAAAAAAAACCAAACTAAAAGCAAAGGAGAGCTCTCTCCTGCTCTCCACTGCAGACAACACACCAAGACAAAACTGAACCTCTTATCTCTGTTTTTGAGTACAGCCACAAAAAAATTCCAATGCTTTTCCTTCTCCCCCTGTCTTCGCTCCCAGTTCTAGTTTTAAAGGCACAAAACTTATTTCTGTGCTAAACAGACAAATGAGGATACAGTTCAACATCACAAAGTCACCCCAGACACCACAACAAATTAAAAGCTGAGGCCCAGAAGAAAGACAAATATGATGCTCCCCAGCCAATTTTTATTTTGCACTGTTGCACAGGCTGAACACACCTGTCTCTAGTGAACTACATTCAACACTGAATCTTTGAGGGGTTTTGGAGCCAACCCAGCCCTGAAAAAAAAAAAACTAAAAGCTGCAACTTGACAGCAACATTTACAGAAGTGAGGATGAGAATTGCTGTGAGCCTCCAGTACAAGACTCGGTCCTACACTTGAAGCCAGAGCAAAGTTACTATTGACATCAGTAGGAACCCAATGTAAATAAAGCCCAACTTGAATCAACTAAGTTTTTCTATGTTCTGACACACCCAAGAATACACTCATCTAGTCTTGAAGGAGAATTAAGGAAACCAGAAGCATCAGGCAATGGGATCATTTGTTTTCATATGGTAAGAAATCATTGAAACAAGTGAACACCAGCGTGAATTTACTTTTGCCACTTATTTTGGCAGGAGGCTCAAAATCTGCCTGAAGCTGCTCTGTCAGTCCAAACTGAGAAAATGTCAACAGCCATAAAACCATCTCTGTTCAGACACTCAGCTCCTTCCTTCACTGCAACAGAGCATCCTACAGCTGGGATATTTTCCTTAAATAACCTCAAAGCAAACAGTTTTGTCCATAGGCTCACCTGGACTGTGCTGCGCTGCTGTTTCTCTCAGCCCCAGCTCTGGCTGGTGTTTATAAAACACCCAAATGAATTGCAAGTTGAAATGTAGCTGTTCAGCCAGCAAAGTGGAACACTCTTAACAGCTGCAGGTGAACCAGATGAGTTTTGCCTGTCTTCACCTACAGATGTTATCACCACTCCTACAAGCAGGCTCTGCACGTGGGCATTTTTGATCTCTGCCTGGTGTTTAGTACCAAATTAGTCAGCAGCTCCTCTTTTTTTCTTATTTTCAAGGAGTTATCTATCTAAGGACCAACATCAAAGCAGCAGGAGCATCATTTCATTGTGCTGGCTTGAATTGCAGTGTCACTTTAATTTGCAGGCGTTGAAGCAGAACCTCAGCAAGTGCAAAGGAAATACTTGAGCAATTAGCCTGCCCTCAGCTCAGGGCTGCAGGAGCCACACCACGGAGCTCTGGGGTGTCCTCAGCACCCAGCCAGACCTGCAGCTCTGGAACACAGAGCTCTGGCACTGCTGGGGAGAACTGGAGACTCCCTGGGACACCTTGGAACAAAATTATCTGGGAAGGAGCTTTAAGAAGTCAAATTTGTGCTGTTATTTTTTGTTTGCTTGCTTATTTTTGAGATATGTAAAAGGGAATTGAAAGCAGCTTATTTAATGCAGATTTTAACATCAGTAAAGGCAAGGGTATTAAGCAAATTTAGAGTTGCAATTTTTTTTGAGAAGACAGTGTATTTTCAATGGAAGGGATCAGAAGTTGTGTGCTGTAAAGAGTTGGGAAAACCCAGCGGTAAAAGCCATTTACGCACCTCTTGTAGCATCATGTGAGGGATGAGCTCCCTCTTCCCCATGTTCAGCCTCCTAGTGCAGTTCCCTGTCACTCCAGGCTCCATGGCGTCCTCTGGATTCTCCAAACCTGACCCAATCCTGCAGATCTAAAGGGGGACAGACCAAGGCAGAACATGGGATGTTCACAGCTCAGATGTGGACACGAACAGCAGAACCAGTGTCACCTTTATCACTGTGCCTCAGCAGCTCTTCTGTGTCATCCACGTTCCTGCTGTCGCTGATTTAAGGCAGGAATTGCCTCCTGAACGAGCACACAGACACATCCCCATCTCCCAGAATTTGTAGTTCCTATCAACAAGGAAAGAAGAGAATAAAACCTTCAGTCCATCTCACATGGAGGCCAGCTGAGACACCAAGTGACAAAGCAGTTTATTCAAGGTCTGCAGGAAAACCTGTGATGCTGTTCTAGGCCACCCTTCACTGCCCAAGACCAGGTGAGCAGTCAGCTCCTCTCAGGGCCACCAGGACTGGAGAGCTGGGTGCCCACTGTCCCCTGTGCCAGACAGACACAGGTAATTCAGAACAGACAGGTCCCCAAAGAGAGTTTGAGCTCCTTCTCAGCTCCCTGGGCAGGAGCAGTCGCTGTTTCTGTCCTTCCTGACCCCTCGGAAATGCCACCATCCATCTCAACATCACTTTTCCAGATGCAGCCAAGCACAAAACCCTGTTCTCTGCTGGGCTGCCAGGTTTGCCAAGAGGATGGAAGAGGCTGATCTGCAGCAGGGACACCCCAAAGAAGCCAAGGCCCTGATGCCTTAAGTTTCAGCTTTTATGTTTTCAGATTCTGTGCTGCTTAAGTGTTGTTCTGAGCCACATATTAAGAAGAACAAAGAGTGTTAGTCAGCTCTCTTCACAGAGCAGGGAGACAAAATAAGTCCTCTTCCTGATGGAGACCAAGAACAACTCTCAGGCCCAAAAGCACAAACAAGGGTGGCTGAAGGGAGGAACAAGAAGGATGGGACCTCACAGCCTGGAGCTGGAATTGGACAATTCAACCCCAAGATGCAAATGGACCAAAACTTACCAAAATGTGAGATGTTGTAACCATTTTGTGACCCATGGACTGGTGGACTCAGGTCCACCTTGGGTGTAGCCCTGTCCTGCCCAAGGTGGATCCTGGAGGCCTTTCAGTAAACACCTACTTTATTCTCTGTTGGGAAAGATGGGACAGGAAGGGCTTGTGGATATGATTGCCTGGCAAGAAATACTGGAGATGTAAAACCTGTGAGTGAAATAGAAATGAAGAGCAGCTCTGAGATGTGATCATGGCAGGCAGGAAGACGGGGATGAGCTGGAGATGGGTTGGGGGATAGAAAACAAAAGGACCCAAGGGTGCAGCCCCTCTCCACCCTGCCAAGGCGTCAGGGAAAAGGTAGATAAGAAAAGTCTCTTTAGAGTTTAGAATACAGGATGATGTGGTGATATAGCAGTTCTCATAGGCTGCATGCAAAGTTTGTAGGTTTTGTATCTTGGGCCAGTTGGTCACTGTAAATTAGAATATTCAACACAGAAGGAGATAGAATGGATTGGAACAAGGCCTTCGCTCTCTTACTCTTCCACCTCTCTTGCTCTTGCACTCTTGCTCTTACCTCTCTCTTACCCCTCTTAGCTTTTTACCTCCCTCACCTCACACTCTCTCTCTCTCCCTCTCTCTTTGGGGTTCCCTCCAGCCCAGGCTGGTGGCTGAAGGCAAAGCCCTTTTTACCCACGACCCTTGCAATAAACCCACGTATTCCTCGAATATCTCAGGTCTGCAGAGTTCCTTCTCCCTGCTGTCCACAGATGCCCCTACAACTCTCTATCTCTGTCCATCCAGTGTTCCAGGCACATCCCTGGTCTCCCTGGGCTGCCCCGTTTGTCCCCCCATCCCATCTGCCCATGGGGGCCCATTGTGGGGCCGTTCCCAGGGCGGCCATGGGTGCTGTGTGAGGCACCTGCGGGCAGCACAAAGGGCCCTGGGTGCTCGGGGGAGAGACAGATTGATGTATTGTGTGCGGGGGAGGAGGGCTGTCACTGGAATCCATGTGAACCCGGGCTTTCGGGGCACGGGAGATTGACAGCTTTTGTAGGGCACGGCTCTCTTTCAAAGCTCTGCTTTATAGACAGTAGGTTAAGGAGGGGGGGAGTTCAGGCTTTCACTCCCATAATTCGAACAGGGCAATCATCAGCATTGAGAATCTCTTCCCTCTCTCTTTTTCTCTCTCTCTCTTTTTTTTTTTTTTTCTTTTCCACCCCCTAGTTATGTATTAAATGATTCCAGTGGAGGAATGCGCGGCATTAATTAGAATTGGTTAGCAGATACCGAGGGGAAAAGTTTCTTCACAACAACCAAAGGAGGTGTCAGTGCCACAAAGGCGGTTTTGTTTTCGCTCTCCCCCACATTATCAGTGCAATATGTAAGGTAGCGATTCTTTTCATTTAAATTAAGTGGAAAGCTACTAAATCTTGTTTTATTCTCCCCAAAAAAAAGAAAAAAAAAAAAAAAAAAAAAAAAGGAAAAGGTCCTTAACACTTATCTTTTAACTTCTTTTATTTTGCAAGGTTAGTGTTTACTTTTGCTTTCAGTGCTCCCCATTAACCGGCCTGCAAAGATGTGTATCCAGTTTATCCAGTTTTGTGTATCATTTAGCTCTTACAATTATAAGCCAGCACAACTAATATATAAGGATTGTCTCCCGATTAAAGCAACAACTTTACCATCTGAAATAAAAGGCGCCCGTCTAGAAGGACACATTGAAATTCAGAAGTGTGGCTGCCTGTTCTCTGCAGGGATTTCCTCGTTTCTTTCAACTTTTTAAATAGAAGTTAAGCTAAAAGATGGGCTTGAGCATATAAAGTGAGAGCTTAGAAGAAACGCTCATTAATATATCTGTGTACTCTTTTTATTTCATTCCTTAAAAACTTTTCCCATCGACAACACGCAAAGAAAGTTAGCCCTGATAGTTTTTCAATATTTTCACCATCAAAAGTGCTCAATTTGAAAAATAAAAAAAACCAAAAAACAAAAAAACAAAAAACAAAAAAAAAAACCCCAAAAAACAAAAAACAAAACAAAAAAAAAAAACTTAACAAAAGACACAGTTTTAAGCGTTTTAAGTACTACACCACAGGGTCATATCTCGTTCCTTGTTTTCTGTTAAGGGTTTAAAAATTACCAAATTATTACCACCATAAACAGCACCTCTTAAGACATGTAAAGCCAAGTGCTTTATGTCTCTAGGAGTGAATTACCAGGGCTCCATGCCATGCACAGTCCCTTCCCACAAATCCCTCTGGAATGTAAGGGGATTTACACTCTGCCCACAGCACCAGCAGCAGCTTCTTGGGGTGTTTTTTTTTAAGCAGGAAAAGTATCATTCCTGCTAAAGGGAGGGCTGGAAAGTGCAGGGCTGGCAGGAAGAGCAGGTATTCCTGGAGAGGAACTGATCCTTCTCCTGCAGGGCAGACCCCAGACCCTCATTTCTTGTCTGACACATCCAGGCAGTCCATCCCTTGCATTACTTATTATTATTATTTTTACTTATTTATTCAATTACTTATTATTATTTTACCATAGCTAAAAACACAGCTTAGAAAATGAGCTTTGCTATTCAGTATCGAGATCTTAACAAGCTTGTTTCTATCTCCACCTTTAGTGATAAATCAGGAGTTGCCAGTGATGTTGGAGCTTTTTTTGAACACACCTCAGCATTGCCACAGCAGCTTTCAGAGCCGGGTGAAGATGAGCAGCACAGAGATTGTGCAGAGAAAGAGAAGAGCAGTTTCTACTGAGAGCAAGGTGCAGTTTCCTAAGTAGAAATTTAGCAGTATAAAACACCAGCTAAATATTTCACTATCTGGCTGGAGACTTTTGAACAAGCTTGCTAAACACCATGAACAAGCTTACTGAAATTCTGACATTGCCTTGCAAGAAAAGAAATAAAAAAATCCATTGGGTGTGAAGAGTTATTTTCCGTGGTGCAAAGGGAGGGAGGAAAAGGGTCTTCTTCACTTCCACCATCCCAAAATAGCTTTGGCAGGTGGGGTGTGAGCCCTACCAGCCGCAATTCATTAATTAATTAATCCATGGGGAGCCTCTGAGGCACAGAGCAGCCCCTTCGGTGGGAGCTGAGCCGGCTTTGGGGCAGCCTGGAGCTCACCCTTCCCTTCCCTTCCCTTCCCTTCCCTTCCCTTCCCTTCCCTTCCCTTCCCTTCCCTTCCCTTCCCTTCCCTTCCCTTCCCTTCCCTTCCCTTCCCTTCCCTTCCCTTCCCTTCCCTTCCCTTCCCTTCCCTTCCCTTCCCTTCCCTTCCCTTCCCTTCCCTTCCCTTCCCTTCCCTTCCCTTCCCTTCCCTTCCCTTCCCTTCCCTTCCCTTCCCTTCCCTTCCCTTCCCTTCCCTTCCCTTCCCTTCCCTTCCCTTCCCTTCCCTTCCCTTCCCTTCCCTTCCCTTCCCTTCCCTTCCCTTCCCTTCCCTTCCCTTCCCTTCCCTTCCCTTCCCTTCCCTTCCCTTCCCTTCCCTTCCCTTCCCTTCCCTTCCCTTCCCTTCCCTTCCCTTCCCTTCCCTTCCCTTCCCTTCCCTTCCCTTCCCTTCCCTTCCCTTCCCTTCCCTTCCCTTCCCTTCCCTTCCCTTCCCTTCCCTTCCCTTCCCTTCCCTTCCCTTCCCTTCCCTTCCCTTCCCTTCCCTTCCCTTCCCTTCCCTTCCCTTCCCTTCCCTTCCCTTCCCTTCCCTTCCCTTCCCTTCCCTTCCCTTCCCTTCCCTTCCCTTCCCTTCCCTTCCCTTCCCTTCCCTTCCCTTCCCTTCCCTTCCCTTCCCTTCCCTTCCCTTCCCTTCCCTTCCCTTCCCTTCCCTTCCCTTCCCTTCCCTTCCCTTCCCTTCCCTTCCCTTCCCTTCCCTTCCCTTCCCTTCCCTTCCCTTCCCTTCCCTTCCCTTCCCTTCCCTTCCCTGTTTTCCCGTGTCTGCTCCACCCTGGCAGCCCAAGGGCCGGCTCTTCTCTTTTCTATTTTATTTTTCCCCCCTCCACCCCCTGACCGCAGCACCTCTCCCAGAGTTATGCATCCCTCATGCATGTAAATGAGAGGGCTCCAATTACACGCGAGGCAGAAAGGGTTTAATGAATCGTGAAAAAGCAAGGGTTGCTTAGGAAAAAAAAAAAAAATCTCGATCCCAGCGCCTCCTCATCCCCCTCCCCGCCTGGAAACGTGCGTTTCTGGGTTTTGAGAGGGGTGAGAGAATGCGGAGGGTGAAGGGGAGAAGCCCCCGGGTGAATGAATACGACGTTTGTTTGTGTTTATTCCAGCCTGCACTTGAAACCCGGGCCGGCTTTCAGAGGGGAACGGGCGAGCTCAGGAGTTCCTCCTCTCTGCACAGCATCAACAAATGCCATAATACAGGATTGCAGATAACTCTGTGCTCGAGTTCTCCCACATGCAGGCACTGCTCTTCCTGCTCCCCTCTCCTCTGTGTGCTCTGAGTAGAAAAAACACAGAACAGGCAGAAATAACAGATTGTTATTTATGAGTTTCTGTACAACACAGGCACAGGTTACACAGCCCAGGCTCTGGGACCAGCTCCCACACCTGGCTCACCCTGAAATGGGTTGGTTGGCACAGCCTGTCCCTGTTGAATGTGAACTGAGCTTAGGATACAATGAACATCCTAAGGCAGACCACTCCACAGCAATATTATTACTGCCAAGTACAATTTCATTATGGTTCTTAATGTAGAACAATTTACAAATTGATTTGTAAATATTCTGAGACTCTTCAGAATTCTTTTCCTTCTGTTGTTCTTTTTATTTTTTTCCCTTTATCAGGATTAATTATTAGTCCCTAATTGTTGCTAAATTGTTTCAGTATATTAGATTATGGTGTTTAAAAATCCCCAGTGCTCTCAGCACTGAGCTGTGAAAAGGAAAATAAACAGATATAAACACTTGAGTTTGAGGATGGTCTCCCTTCTCCAATATCAGTGAGGGAATCACAAGTGCAGAGCATTTGTAAATGTTCCAACCAAACTCTATCTTCAATATCTTTAAAATTTGTCCTCCAACTTTCCTTCTTTATTTGGGCACAGAAATACCTGTGAAATGGCACATGGAGGTGGTTTCTCATTAAGGTGGGATGCAGCTGGGAGGAAAAAAGGCTTCCACCACAGCAGCAATAGGACAATTCAATGTGTGCACAAATTTCCACAGATGCCCCAAGCTTGCCCCAGTTTTACTGACTCCACCCAGAACCCTGCAAGCAAAATCTGCAGAACTTTTTGCAGATATAAATTAATATTTCTCATTAGAAGCATGTGGAATAAAAAGAGAGGCCTACTGCTTTGGTGTTGCACATTCTTAGTCCTGAAGTATTGGCCAGACAAAATAAGAGTGATGGAATTCCCTGGTCTGACTGAAAATGAATGAAGACTTATAGGAAGTCAGAAAAACTAAATTGTTACTTCTGGATGCAACAAAGTAAATTTTTTAGTCTACACAATTCATTTCATCCAAAGATGGTACAGAAAGTGTCTTAAAGGATAAATATGTAATAGACAACATTTTCATTTAAATTTTCACTCGCCCTTTAAATTTGGCCAACTGATTGACGCAGCCACGTAAATCAAACCTTGTTCAGAAAATAACATTTAGAGAAGTACAGAGGAAAAAAACCCACCATCTGAGTTAAAGAACAACATCTTACACAACGGTGTTAAGGGAAAGACACATTCCGGAGCTCAGAATTCTCATACATTGGAAGTTGGATAAACAAATGTCACCACGAGGCAGCTGAAACACTGTTAACACATTCCCATGAAGGACCAAACACCTCTTGGGTTAAAGGACATTTTTCTTAGATTTGTTTTCCAAATTAGCATTTTAAGTCATTTAAGGGCAATGCTTTATTGATGCTCTTTGGAGTTTTCTTATTTTTGCAATGCAGTGCAGAAGAACAGTTCTTTAATACAGCATAAAAGAGAAATACCAGAATAAAATATCAAGCTGCTCATGAGATATCTTTTTTTCATATTTAACTTAACAGACCAGGAATAGTTAAAAGCACAAAGGCACTTAAATCTCCATTCCTATATCAATGGGACACATCACTACCCAAAGGACCATTCTCTGCATCCAATCCTAAACCTGAGACTTTTCTTTCCCCTCAGTTTCCTCCCTTTGACTGGTTCTCTGGTGCTTTTACCACATTATTTTTCCTCCCCTGCCCATGTATGGCAGATATTTGGGTTGGGACACCTTCAATGGATCAGCAATTCCAATTCCACCTCCTGGAAAAGTGGTGGAACTCCTTTAAGGCCTCCCTGCAGTAGTAGGAGACAGGAGGAGACCCACAGGGCCAAGTTTTTTGTGCAGAAGTGCACATGAAGGTTTTGCACACCCCCAGGCTCTCTAACCCAGCCTTTTCTGCCCCATTTTGTGCTAATTCACTGGTAAGGACATGCACGCCTTGCCTTGCTCTTCAAACCTCCTGCTTTTTTCTTCACCTGGCTGCTACCAGCAAGGGCACAGGTGAGTCCGTGGGGGATGGCACAAGGAACAGACACCAACCAGGGAAACAGCAAAGATCTGCCTGTCTTCATCCACCATCTGCCTTTAAGATTTAACTGCAGGCTAGTTATGTTTTCATTAATCAGTTCTGATTTTCATGAGCCAGGATCTGACTGTCTGCACAAAAGCCTTTGCTTTTCTTTCGACAGAAAACATACTAAAACACACTTTCAAGTGGTTGCAGTTTTTTTGTTTGGTTTTTTTTTTTTTTTTTTTTCAGATGGGGAAACATTAGGTAATTAAAGAAATCATGCACCATGCCATGTGGAGGCCTCCTAACAAATACAACTTTGGTGGCCATGACCCTGGCCAGAGGAAGAAGGCTGTGATGTCACCTCATCCCCAAGTCCCAGTTTCACGGATAGTATCTCTGAAAGGAATTGTCTAAAGGAGATTGTTCCTTATGAAAAGTTCACATGATGGAGTCTGAAGGGCTTGTTTCACTGGAAGCCCAGCAGGACAGAGCTGTTTGGAAAGAAGCATTCAGTGTGTTCTGTTTTGCTGAAAGCTGTCACAGTGAACAAGCACTTAGCAAACAGCATGAACAAGGATATGAACTAGAAAACTAGCAGGGCCCTGACAACATTGTAATAGTCTGTTCAGAGCCTCTGCAGTGATGCATGGGGGCAGGAGAAGGGAAACAGGAGCACTGGACTCCTGTATTTTTTCATTTTTTTTTAAGAAGGGTGACAGTATATATCACTTGTTTGTGCTCCCATGGTCACTCCTGGCAGTGGAGGGAGGGAGCAGCTTCCTGGCCAGGAGGGGTGCAAGGCACAGGCACTGACATCCCAAGGGGGGAGCTGCCTGATTAACTGAAAACAGCCAATTCTCTTCCTCTTCTCCTGCTCTGGGATATCTGCACTGCTGTTATGATGGGCTGCCTGAGCTGTCACTCCTGACATGTCTAATCCATGTTTAGCAGTCAATAAAAGCTAAATCCTGAATCCCACAGCTGGGAGAGGATCTGCCATCCCACACCTTTGAAAAGAGGCCACTTTCACTCCTGGTGAGTTGATGACACCGTGGAGATATAAACTAACACCCATTAAAGAGCCTCTCTCCCTCCACCCCATCAGAATATTGGAGGCAGCACAACATTAGGAGACATCAAATGAGTAGGGGATAAGAATAACATACACAAAATACTCCTTTGGTTTTTACATAGAGCATCCAGGTCCTTGTTTCTCCAGCAAGCCCCTAAACCACACTAACCACACCTTTCCACCATTGCTCTGGCAGTTGCCCAGCTCAGGATAAGCAGAGTCCCAAAAGCTGTGAGAAATCATTTTTTATTTATCTCTTCTAACAGGTTGTGCATTTTCCTTGATAGAGAAAGCCCCTAAGTGGTGTCCTTTGCTGCAGGGGACTAACTGTGCCTTCTCCAGATAATCTTCTACTAAGCAATTTACACAAAATGCCTTAAGGACAGAAGATGTGGAATGTTCGAGTGCCCACAATAACATTCACCTCTTGGCTTATAGACCTCCACTGGCTCAGGATGGAAAGAACTTTTCTAGCCTATAGGAAATCCTGATTTTAGCAGGAAATCCTGATTTTTTGTCCTGGAAATGTCACCCATTCCCTTCATGCTCTGCCATGGCTCTTCTGATGGTTTGTGGAAAGAGCAGAGGGGAAGGAAGGAGGAATGAAGAAGCAGCAGCTCCTGCACTGAGGTGGATCAGAGGCACTGCTGCACTCCTGACTCTCTGACTACCTGCACTCCCTTCTTCCCTTCATGGCCAGGAACAGAGTTATTGCTTCTGCCTGAAAATTCAGATCTTCATTTATAAAAGGCAAATATACATTGCTTTTAAAAGGTTCTAAACAGAGTTTTGGCTGGCCTTCTCTCTCCATGCAGCCCATTTGGCACCTGAGGAATATCTCTCCTTAAACTGAGGCTTCTAAACACTTTAGCATTACAGACGGGAAATTTTTTTTGTAATTTATAATGTTCCTGGGTGAGTTCTCCACTAAGTCCCTCCACAACACTGATAAATATCCAGCTTTAGGATGAGCTGAGTTGTTCCAGGGGAATCCAAAGCTGTGACCACCGAAGTGACAAGCTTTGTCTGGATCTGAGGAACACGTTTTATCACTTTTGTGATAATTCTAATGTATTGTTCTCTAGTCCACATGTAAACTGGGTATCTGGTGATCTCAGACTCAAAATCCCTTGTGGGATTGAATTTACTTCAAAGATAGGCAAAGCTACTCTCTCCCTCTAATAACCACATCCCTCAGATCCTGGGAATTCTATTACAGGTTTCTTATCACTGTGAGGATAACAGAGTTTATTCAGCAAAGCAAGTGTCTTTTTGTAAGGAGACCAATTATGATAAGGCTTTTCTTCCACTGATTTTTTTTTTTTTCAGCTGCTCCCTGAACCAGATAGCATGTTTTCATTAGGAAAAAAAAAAAATTGACTTCCCTCTCTTTTTCTCTGCTTTTTCCAGCCCAAATCTCCTTTCATTCCCAGTGCAGAAGTTTGAAAGAGAAAGGATTAACTAGGCCTTATCAAAAATACCAGCATTTTTTATTATATAGGGACCTGGATCATAAACATTTCTAACAAGACAGCTTGGATTAGCCAGGAAAATTTGGTGTGCAGCAAGAAAACATTTACATGATGCCCTGACCACAGGGCTGAGAGTGAGCAGCCATACAGAGGTGATGTCCAGGTAGGACCAGGGACATTTCCAGCTGGCATTTCTGGCTACAGAATGTGCCATCACTAATTCTGGACAGCTGCAGAGGAACAGGATGTGATTCTATGTCCTACCTCTGTCCCTTTACCTCTATAAAATACCCACTGTCACTTTTATGGCTTATACCTCTGCCTTTTGTCTCTAAATTTGCAAAAGTGCTCTGCCTCACCTGCAGCATCTGGAGCTCCACTGTCAGAATCAGACACAGATCTGAAAATTCGTCCTCCAACTTTCCTTCTTTATTTGGGCACAGAAATACCTGTGAAATGGCACATGGAGGTGATTTCTCATTAAGGTGGGATGCAGCTGGGAGGAAAAAAGGCTTCCACAACAGCAGCAATAGGACAACTCCACGTGTGCACAAATTTCCAGAAATGCCCCAAGCTTGCCCCAATTGCTAAACCTGTCACTGCCTTGTCTGCAGCAGGATTTTTTGTCCTTGCATGGCAAGGGAAAAAGCCATTCTTTCTCCCACTTCCCTCCCCACAGATATCCCATATTCCTGGTTTTTAGGCTGTTCCATTCCCAGGCTGGGCTATCTTTAACCCATGAGCTGTTTGAAACTGTAAAACACAGAGCCCTTTTCATGCAGGGAGGGATGTGTTCCTGCCAGACCCCAGTGTTCTAGGGAATTTGCCAGATCCCTCAATAATCTGATCCTCTGCCTTCTGGCTCCAGTGCTCAGGGCTGGCTCTTTGGTGTGAGTTGTCCCAGGACAGGATCTCCATCCCCTCCTGCATCGTGCTTTCCCCACTGCCTGGAAACCATGGGGAGGCTCCAGCCCAGTTCAGCATTCCCTTCCCAGCAGAGCAGCCTGAGGGAGCAGCAGCTCCACACAGCACTGGGATATGCAGGAATGGAGGAGGATTTCTAATTGCACTGTCCCCTTTGAGCTTCCTGGTGCAATAAATGCACTGGGTTTGATCCCTGCAGCACAAAACACAGGGCTCCACAGGACTGCAGGAATCCAGGAACAAGGAGAAGGAAAGTGATGTAAAAGATGGTCCAAACAGGGCCTGGAAAGGGACCAGGGACAGCTGAGCTGCTTCACTCTCTATGCTGAGTTCCCAAATTACAAGGAGAAGGAAAGTGATGTAAAAGATGGTCCAAACAGGGCCTGGAAAGGACCAGGGACAGCTGAGCTGCTTCACTCTCTATGCTGAGTCTCCAAATTCTGTTAGGGACACTCTCCCCTGGCTGGGGAACTCGTTGATAAGAGATGCCCCCCACCCTCTGAGGCTGCCAGTTAATCACTGTGAACATACTGAGGGAAAAGCCCATGCCAGCAATCCTGCAGCAGTGCCAGCCTGAGAGAAAAGGGCTGTGTCACCCTGTTCTGCCATCACCCAGAGCTGGGGCTGCAGGATTTGCTGCCCCAGACATCGACTGACTTCCCTGCCCAGCTCCTGCTCCCTTCTCCTACCCAAAATGAACAGATCTTGCAGAAAAAGGAATGCAATTTTAAAAAGTTCCGAGTTAATCAAATGCTTTAAAAACACGGTTCCCGTGGTACAATGGACCAACTCTGTGCTGGGTGTCAGGCCATTCACTCCAGCAAGCTCACACCAGAGATGAATTTGCTCTGGTGCCTTTGTCAATAAAATTCTCGATTAAAAGAGACCCTATATAGAGCTGGTCCCAGAGGTAATTGCTAGTTAATCAGCCAATTAACTGACCCAACGAGTAGGAAAAGGGGAAGGGGGAGGAAGGGGGGAAACAAATCAGTCAAGGTAGGATGTAATTCTTTGAGAGTTAATGTTAGAAACCTTTTCAAAGGGATTGCAGCCTACCTTGACTCACTCCCTTTCTTCTTTCCTTGTTCTCCTCTTCCCAATTTGTAATTGTTGGTTCCCCTAATTGGCTGATTAACTGCTTATTACGGACAGAGCTGGAGGTATGTGGGATCCCCTGAGCCACGTTGATTCCATCAGGGGAAGGCAAGGCTGAATGCAGCAGAGCATCTCTGGCCTGCCTTTTACCCTCCCCAGCCCCATGGCTTCCAGTCAAGCAGCTTTTCATTTGAGAAAACCCTTTTCTGAACTAGTTTCTCTTTTATTTTTATTTTATATTCTCTTTAGTTTAATTTCTAAATTAGTTTCTCTCATTATTTATGTGATAAATAAAGGGTTTAATTTTTTTAAACACTCTGTTATGCAAACAGAATGATTTTGACCAGCAAAGTTTGTCCACCCCAAAACCAGCCTATTCCCTATTCACTGATCCACCACCAGGATATTTTAATGAATGAGCTGTTACAGCTGCCTGATGTTACAATAATAAGTAATGACAATAGAATTAACCCCTATTTCCCTTTGATAGTGTCACCAGGCTGCTAGCTGCCAGCAGCAGTGCTGGGAGATGAGTCCTGAAGGTGAAAAGGGCAAACTGAGAGAGTTCCCCTCATTTCCACTCCTTGGCTTTCTGGGGGGGAAGAGAGCAGAGCTCACCCTGGCATTTTTTTGTTGTCTTCACACGAGATTTATGGGAGGTCAGAAGGGAGCTCTGGTACATCCTGACACCACACGGCCAAGGAGGAGCCCAGAGCTGCTCTCTGAAGCTTCAAAGAGGAGTTTTTTATATATTTCAGGATAAAGGAAATCTTCCAGCCCTGCTTTAACCCACCTTGAGCAGCAGAGTGAGGCAGAGATGGAGCTGCCACATGTAAATCTGTGACAGCTCTGAGGGTCTGACCTGTCCCAGACAATTCCTGGCAGTGCACACAGGCAGGTTATTTTCTAAAGCTGGTGGGTTGCTTTGGGCTCTCACCCTCCTCTCTAAATAATAAATAATATTCTTGTTTCTCTCCTCATTTCTTGAGGTGCAGAGCAGCAGCTTCTCCAGGGAGATGGACACAGAATGGAGTTCTGACAGAGCCTCCACTGCATAAACCTCTCCTTCAAATTCCACTTTCCTCCTTCACCTCCAGAAGAGAGTTTAGGGTTTTAATTCTATTTAGGATTTGTGATTATTTAGTCCTCCTACCCCTCTTTTCTCCCTGAGCAAAAGGGCAGGCTGAACCCGGGCAGCCCATCCTCAAACTGCATGTAAATCACAATCTGATTAGGCAGTGATATATTCATCTCTAGCTCCTGTATAAAAGTTATTCAAGTATTTTGACAAAATAAGTGCTGTTTACTTTATACATTTTCTGCTAATTCTAAAGATTTCTGCAAACCTAAAGGATCTCATGGAATTTACAGGCTTGTGGCTTTGCTATTGAGAGTATAAAAGCATGCTAAATTAAGTTGATTTGCCTGTGAAAGAAACACGTCCATTATTCATGTCAGGGCCCTGTCACATCAAATTGAGGGAGTGAAGAAAACCTTTTTTTTTTTATCAACGTTTAGAAGCAAGGGAAAAACCGACCATTCAGGAGCTGAATTTCAATTGGGAGAAAGTCAGCCTGAAAGCAAGGTTAAAAAAAAAAAAAAAAAAAAAAAAAAAAAAAAAAAAAAAAAAAGGACCTGGGGACATGTCTAATGTTGGAAATCAGCAAAGGGTGGGTTGATTTAACTTTGGCTGGGATCTTTCAAACAGAAAGCCAGGAGCAAACTCCAAGTAGCAAGTAGAACACACAGTCTCGATGTCTCTCATGTGTAAACTTGTCACAAGTGGTTAAGCTAATTCAGATTTAAAACTTTTCAGACCCTCGTTCTTCTTGGATGCTTCGAGATAATGATAAAAAATTGTTAAATAAAGCATTGTGTTTGTGCTCGGCTAATTTATCCACTGGCTGTTACATGATTTAATTCTTATTAGCAGACAGCATGTAGGGGGTTTAAAGCTTGATGAGCTGACAGAAATTGAAAAAAAAAAGTTGGTTTAGATGTGTTTTTTTCTTCATCTGGGGACTGAGAGGATCAAAAATAGTCATGATTGTTTCCTGTCTACTGTAAGAGATATAGATAGATACAGATATAGATATAACATATAACTTAATGTATAGATATAATATACATAATATAGATATAACATATAACTTAATGTACAACTTAATGTAATGTAATAGATATATATATAGATACAGATATGTATTACATATATAACTTAATGTATAGATATAATATATAACTTAATGTATAACAATGGAATGTAATAGATATATATAGATACAGATATAGATATAAGATATAACTTAATGTTTAAAGCTTGATGAGCTGACAGAAATTGCAAAAAAAAAAAGGTTGGTTTAGATGTGGTTTTTCTTCAGCTGGGGACTGAGAGGATCAAAAATAGTCAAGATTGTTTCCTGTCTAATATAAGAGATATAGATATATATAGGTATAGATATCATATATATATATCTTTTATATATATATAAAACTTAATATATATATACAACTTAATGTAATGTAATAGATATAGATATATACAGATACAGATATAGATATAATATATAACTTAATGTTTAAAGCTTGATGAGTTGACAGAAATTTTTTTAAAAAGTTGGTTTAGATGGTTTTTTTCTTCAGCTCAGGGCTGAGAGGATCAAAAATGGCCAAAATTGTTTCCTGTCTAATATAAGAGATATAGATATATATAGGAATAGATATAATATATGTATATATAACTTTATATATATATATTAATATATATATAACTTAATGTATAACTCAATGTAATGTAATAGATATAGATATATATAGATACAGATATAGATATAATATATAACTTAATATGTAACTTAATGTAATGTAATAGATATATACAGATACAGATATAGATATAATATATAACTTAATGTTTAAAGCTTGATGAGCTGACAGAAATAATAATAATAAAAAAAGGTTGGTTTAGATATGGTTTTTCTTCAGCTGGGAGCTGAGAGGATCAAAAATAGTCAAGATTGTTTCCTGTCTACTCTAAGAGATATAGATATATACAGATACAGATATAGATGTAATATATAAGTTAATATATGGATATAATATGTAACTTATGTATAACAATGTAATGTATTGATATATATAGATACAGATATAGATATAATATATAACTTAATGTAGCCAACAAATCTCCCAATTTATATCATCTACTCCATGGTAGGTACAGAAAAAATAAATGACACCTGCCATCTTTTAAATAAAAACATTTATTTTGCAGTCTCCTAAGCTATCCCAATGCACACAGAGTTACATGAGAAACTGTAAGGGGAATTCTGTACATTGAAATCCTTCTTGTGGTCTGACAATAATTTCTCATGTGTCCTGCTGGTTTAGCAAGCAAAAAGCTCACAGTTCCTTCTGCCCACAGTTTGTTTTTATAAGCTTAAAACAGCAGGTTGAGTGGCATTTCACACTCTTCTGCCTCAAGCCTGATCAGTGTAGACTGGACACTTTAAGATATTCTTTAAGATATTAAAATATTCTTTAAAAGCAGCCCAGTTTTCATGTCACTGATATTATTATACTGTACAAAAGGTAAGTTATACACTTAAATCATGTTTCTGTACCTCATTTCTGCATGGGATTTCTTTCCCTCCCTTTTGTTTTTGCCCAACCCCAAAGCCTGGGGGGTTTAACATGTTTTTTCTGCTTTAAAACCCTCCTGTGAAAGACACTTCTCCACCTCATCCAGGCCCTTCTCTCTCCAGCTTCCCAACTTCAAAGCCTCAAGCTGGGAAAGCAAACCTTAAGTCCCAAACGCTGGACTCTACAGGACCCTCCACTAAAGTTAAGTTCTTGTCTTTAATTGAAAATCGCAGCCAGTGTAAATAGGAGATAGTTTGCAGCAAGCTGGTCACAAAGGGAATTACCTCGTGGAGTGGCTGCACTGGGGTAAACACAGGGGATAAAAAAAGGGGAAGAAAAAGAGGGAGGGAAAAAAAGGCAGGAGTAAAAGAGAGAGGCATTGTGCTGTGGAGGTAGCATCAAGACAAGGATTAATGGCTGGAGGAATTGTATTTTCCCTGCTTTCAGCAACGTTGCAATCTCCCAAAAGTAAGTGTTACTAATAAGTGGGGCAGGAAAGAGAGGTCAGGGCATTAAGGGAAATGGAAAAATCAGGCTCTGGAAATAACAGGAGCCTTTTATTCTGTAAAAACCAAGCAAAGTGGTGCTGATCTGTTTATTTTTAGTACTTACATTTGGGTCAGCCAGTGAAGTTTATTATATCAAAGAGCTGACAAGTCATACACACACACCATAAATATGGTACACATACCATAAATGCCACTTTCTGCCAGCTGAACTTACTTCCACGTGCCTAAGGTTTATTTATTTCACAGTGAAATTCATTTCACTGTTGATGTATCAGACAGATCTAAGTGTGAAATCCAAGCAGCTGTGCTGGAGGGGTGCCAGGGGCTGCAAGAGCAGAGCCAGGGCAGGATCCCTTTCCATTCCCAAACCTCTGCTGCCCTGGGCTTGTGCTGCTGGGAGAGGCTCACAAAGCATCCCCAGAGCTCTGAAAGACACAGCAGGAGGTGAGGGGAGCCCTGTGCCCTTCTCCTTTCTCCCACTCTCAGGAATAGGGATGAGTTGGAATTTTGGCTTTTTGGGCCCCCTGCCCTGGCTCAGTGAACCTCCTCTTTCAGTGAATCTCCTTATTTAGCTTTTGCAGCTCAGCTGCATCATGGAACAGCACCCTGACACTCACTAATTTCAGGCTCAGTTTAGGTCCTTTACCAGCTCCCTGAATCAGCCTGGATTTGTCTCTTGGTCCCCCAGTGACAGAATTTTCTGCCTGTAAAATGGAAGGCAGAACTCTTCCTTCTTTTCCAGCTTCCTGGCCTTTTCCACACAACCCCAGGCAGAGAATGGACACTGAGCTTCTGGAATCCATTGAGCAGCTGGGATAGATTTTTTTGCATTAAAATTATCTCTATTTAAATGATTGTTTAAGCAAACACACAGTGACCTCTATTCTGTGTTGAATAGCTCACTTATGCCAGGTCACATCGCTCCATAAGAGCAGAAAACAGCTGGAATTTGGATATCCTGAAAAGTAACAGGATGGATATTACCAGGCAAAAAGACTTTCCACTGCTATCAGTGCACTCAGTGCTGGTTTTGTTTGGATTTGTGGTTTTAATTCATAGCTCAGCACATTCAAAAAATGCAGGTTTGAATGGAAGCCAGTGGAGCCAGAGTCTAAAAATCTCGTGGAAATATAATTGAGTCTGTTCATGCATAATGCAGAATTACAGCAAACCGTGATGGGATTCACAAAAATATACTCCACGAGGTTTTTTTTCATGTTACATAACCTATTTTTAATAAAATATAGAATCTGTGAGCTTAAGAGCACTGCTGACACAAAACAGAATCCTACCATTAGAGAGCAGGGAAATGCATTTGTTTCCACTCACTTTTCAGGTTGCATTCATTAAAAACTCTCTCAGAAGTTCCTGCAGTGTGAATCCATCAGATGCACCTGTGAGAAACAGAACTGATTAAAAATTCAGGATATATCCTAACTACCCAAATTAACTAACTTAAAATTGGCATTTATTTTGAGAGTTCAAGATAAACTCACTCAGCCAAGAATTCAGAAAGTTCTCTTTCAGCTTCTCCTCTTCCACTTGAATATTTGCATACTTTGGTTTTAATAGAATTTTCCTTTTTTTTTTTTTTGGCATACTTTTTAGATTCTTGGCTTTAATAGATTTTTCCTTCTTTTTTTTTTTTTTTTTTTTTTTTTTTTTTTTTTTTTTTTTACTGTCATGGGAAATAATTTAATTGTACACGGTGTGAGACACTCCCTGTGTGTGCACAAAAACAAACTCTGTGCCTTTTAAACTGGGATCTACATGAAACCAGAAGGAAGAAAACCCTTTAGCTCGAGCTATTGCCCATTATTATTCTGCTTACAGTACCCACTTGGGAAGTTTTCCTGTTCATAACTCACTGTCTGCAGAGCACTGCACCTCTCAAAGATATGCAAGTTTCATTCCAGCATTTATCTGCTCTTTTTCTCCTCAGGAGTTCAACTGTTTTTCCGCCTGATGGTCAGAATGAATTGGAGATTTTGAACTCATCCATCAGATTTGGAAATGATCCCTGAATTGATGAGGGTGTTTAACAGTTAATTGAACATTTCTCTTGTGAACTTTCCTTGTTTCAAAGTGCAAAAATGCCTCACCCAGGGATGTGGGTGAAGAAAAGAGGATCCAAGGCACGTCTTTACCCCGCAAATATTTTCATCCTCTAGAGTGCAGCAGACTGTTCAATAACAGGGGCATCACAAGTAAACAGTGATGTGAAAAGGACTTTCACAGAACCTGAGACCTCCCATGGTCTGCTGCAGGAAACAACTCTCATTTTTCCAAAAATATACACATAAAACATACATTTTTCAGCCAGCAAGGCTTTCCAGAGGGACCTGATGATGCCTGTAAATATTTAGCTGGTTTTTAATCTTATTGTAATCTTCGTACCTCACTGTCTTAGTTGACATTGAAAATTCACACCTGTAATGAAGGAGAAAAAAAACGAAACTGGATTTTTTTCTTATGAAGAAAATAACTTCCAGCCTTTCTGCTCCATTACAGCACTTCAGCTGAAGAGAAATTACTGCTCCCCATTCTAAAAACTCCACTACATTGCTTAGTTGTAGTTCATTTTTCTCATTTTCACTGAGGTTTGTACAATTATTTTAGGGCATAACTTGAATTTCTTCACTGTAGCCCCTATGGAAGGTGTCCCTGCCCATGGCAGGGGGTTGGAATAAGATGATTTTTAAGGTCCCTTCTCACCCAAACCATCCTGTGACTGATCCCTGGCAAGGTGTCACTGCTGCCTGTCACCTCTGGCACCCGACAGAACCTTGGGGACTCTTGGGTTGGTTTCCTCACCCGAGATTCAGGTTGTTTAAAGTCCTTGGCCCTCTAAAAGCCCTGAGTTGTGTTGGTACAAAGAAGCGGAGTCTTCAAGGCCTTGTTTTCTGGTTTCTTGTGATGTTTATTATTTGATATCTTAGAATTTTCTCCACTCCCAGCCGAGATCTGGACAGGGCTGGGACATGAGGGGACGGCCCCCGATGGGGTCACCTCACATTTATACAGATAGTTACGTGTAGGTTATTTACTATTTTGTACCAATGCCCAGGGCTCACACTAAAAGGGTCATTTCTGCTCTGACCCAACCCACTCTCACTGCCCTGTGCCATCACCACCCCAGGGGATGGAAGGCGAGGAAGAAGGAGAGGGACACGAGGTACCACCCAAATCCCACCATCTTGTCCCCCATTTACCTCTATTCAAGAATCCTAAAACTACTGAATTTTGCATGTTCTACTGTGCTAAACTACTATTTTCACTTCCTGGTGATTTGCAATTCCTCTCCTTGTGCTGGAAGTTTCTCCCATGGCCTGAGATCAAACCCAGTGTCTTCCTGGGCTGTGCCAAGGTCTCCAACCCCCTGGACCAGCTCCACACCCCCTGCCCAGGGCTCAAATTCCCTTTCCTGGGTCCCAGGTCATGTCCTGGACTCCAAGAGGGGACATGTCCCAAATGCTGGAAAACCTCCACCAAACCCTCCACCAGGACCTTGGGAAACTCTCCCTGCCCCTGTCAGCCCGTGGTGCTTTTCCCCTGCAGAGCTGCCTGCTCTGCTCCACTGACCAGCCTAATTCCCTCTGCTCCAGCTCCCTTTATTCAGTGCCTTTCTTTTCCCAGCACCAAGATCATTCCTCCGTGCTGGATGGTTAATTAACTCTCCTCCCAGGTTTTCCAGGCTCCTGTGGTGTGAGAGGGCTCAGTCCTGCAGCTCTGGCTAAGCAGGCACGTCCCCCAGCCCCCTGAGCTGGAGCTCTGGGCTCCATTTCCCTTGGAAGATTTCAAAACAAAACCAGTTCTTTCTTGAACAGTATTTCTGCCCCACTGTGGGAAAAGTGCTGAACGTGGATTTTATACTTCCAGGGATGACCAACAATTTTTTTTTATTAGAATAAATTCTAATTTTGCTCAGCACTCGCTTGGTAAAAGGCACTTTTTGGCCCAGGGATAAGAGTCACACCCCTCTCTCCATTCTGGTTTTCCTGTGCCAAACAGCACAGGGAAATGTCCAGTTCAGTGATGAAACAAGCTGGGAAATCTCTCCAGCTGAAAGAGGATCATTTCCTTATCCTATAAATGCCAATTTTAAGTTAGTTCATTTGGGCAGTTAGGATATAGTCTGACTTTTTAATCAGTTCTGTTTCTCACAGGTGCATCCAATGGATTCACACTGCAGGAACTTCTGAGAGAGTTTTTAATGAATGCAACCTGAAAAATGAGTGGAAACAAATGCATTTCCCTGCTCTCTAATGGCAGGATTCTGATTTGTGTCAGCAGTGCTCTTAAACTTTCCAGTCAGTCGCTGTTGATGATGTTCTCCAAGCCCTGCAGCCTGAGGAGAGCTGGAAATCAGCAGCTGGACTTTTACAGAACCTGAGACCTCCCATGGTCTCGTCATTTTTCCAAAAAGATACACCTAAAACATCCATTTGTCAGCCAGCAAGGCTTTCCAAAGGGACCTGATGACACCTGTAAGTGTTTAGCTGGTTTTCTGCAGGAAAAGGAGGGGATCTGGGCTACAGCGATTTTCTGTGGGTTTGAAACAGAAAATCTTTTTACCTGCTCTGTGTGGTTTGTCTGCGTTTCTCCCTGTGTGTCAGGCATTGTATAAAGCGCATTAAAGCTTTAATTGCGGATTTTACCGGTTTTCCAGAATTTTTGTCTCCCCCGAGCCGCCCACGGGCCGGGCCCTCCTGCGCCCTCTGCTGTTCCAGAGGGGGAATTGCACTCACCGTCCGCGCTCCTGTCACTGATCCTGTCCCCGCTCCTGTCCCCGCTCCTATTCCTGCTCCTGTCCCTTCTCCTGTCCCTGCTCCTGTCCCTGCTCCTGTCACACTGATCCTTGTCCCCACTCCTGTCCCTGCTCCTGCTCCTTTTCTCCTGCTCCTGTCCCCACTCCTGCTCCTGTCCCCTTTCCTGTCCATGTCACTGCTCCAGTCCCTGCTCCTGTCCACAACCTGCTCCTGTCCCAGTCCTGTTCCTGCTGCTGTGTCAGCTCTTCCCCCTTCCTCTGCTCTTGTCCCTGCTCCCATCCCTGGCCCTGCCCCTTCCATTCCCTGCTATCCCATCTATCCATGCCTGTGCCTCTCCACAGAAATATTCGAGGGGCTATTCCTCTGGGGTTTTATCAAATCATGACAATTTTCATCCCACATCAGCCATGAGTGAGTCCAGAGGAGGTCACTGAGGAATGGAGCAGCTCTCGAGCAAGGAAAGGCTGAGAGAACTGGGATTGTTCAGCCTGGAAAAGAGAAGGCTTTGGGGTGATCTCATTGTGGCCTTGCAGTGCCTGAAGGACGGAGAGGGACTTTCTAGAAGAGCCTGGAGTAACAAATGGGAATGGATTTAAAGTACAAAAGAGAAGGTTTAGAGTAGATGTTAGGAGGAAATTCTTCCCTGGGAGGGTGCTGAGGGACTGGCACAGGTTCCCAGAGCAGCTGTGGCTGCCCCTGGATCCCTGGCAGTGCCCAAGGCCAGGTTGGACAGGGCTTGGAGCAGCCTGGGGCAGTGGAAGATGTCCCACCCATGGCAGGGGTGGAATGAGATGGTCATTTTAAATGAACCATTCCATGATTCTGTGAGTCCCTGGTTTGACACTCACAGCACAAGGAACTTCACCCTAATCCACACTATTGGCTAAACATAAGTTATCCATGAGGAAAGGAACTCCAACTACACTGCTGTGGAAACCTCTGGGAGCCACAGCTCCAGCTCGGTGAAGAGGAGCCCTTTGGCCAGTCTGTGCCCAGCTCAGTGTGACCAATGTACCCAGGCTGGGCCTGGCTGCTCATGTCTGACACTGGGAAGTGCTCAGAGCTGGGAGTTCCCCCTGGCTCTCATCACCCCAGGCCTTTAAATCAGAGTTTAAGTATCTCCTGTAGCACCAACAGCAAACACAGTGAGGGAGCCCTAAGGAAGGAGCAAAGGCAAGACCCTGAGATGGAAGAGGGAGAAAGGGAAGGACAGGCTGGGAGAGAGTTTCTAATCAATGACAACAAAGAGTTTCATCCTAGCTTGTAAAAACAAAAGCAGAAAGCCACAAATCCTCTCCATTTACAGTTTCACAAATAATGACAACACAGGTAAAATCTAAGATGATGATTCACTTATGGCATTGGCAGGATTTACATTCAAATATACCCAATCCCAGCATGAGAGCAGCCCAAAATTAACCATTTCAAGGAGTATTTATAGAAATCATGACGTTTGTATTCTTTTTTTGCATCCTCCTATTTAAAATACCAATGTGTATTTTGATCACAGGTCCCTGCTTCTCTTTGAAGCTGTGAATTACTTTTTTAAAAATTATTATATTATTATTATATATATTATACATGTATATAATAATTATATATATTATATAATTATTATATATTTCTATTACTATAGAAACACAAGGTTTTTGGGATTCCGTGAGCCAGTTAACTCCTTCAAATTAAAAATATTCTTCCCCAAATTAAAATTCAGCCCTTTATACTGTATTTCATCTGGACACAATTTGTCAGTTAGTGATGCCAAAATGTACACAATAAGAAAACCAGTGCAGTAATTAAAATGACTCTGTCATATTCAGGCTGAGGGAGTTTAGATTCTTTGAACCCCAACAGGATTCCTGCCAGCAGGTCTGGAGCTGTGCAGGGAGAGAACAGGAGAAAAATTCACAAATAATGACAAACAGGTAAAATCCAAGGTGATGTTTCATTTAAGGCATTGGCAGGATTGACGTTCAAATATAACAAATCCCAGCATGGGAGGAGCCTAAAATTAACCTTTTCAATGTCTATTTATGGAAATAATTTTTAATATATATTTTATATTTTTTATATATATATTTAGTTATTTAAAAAAAAAAAATTAACTGGTGCTGGCTGGTTATGAGATGGATGTGGGAATAAAGGACTCCTGCACACTTCCAGCAGCTCCTGGGATGATGCAGCTTCAGGCTGCACATATTGGTCCAGCCCCCAGGGTTTTACCAGGCTGCTAAAGGTGCTGGTTACAGCACAAAACACTTCAGGCACCCTTGAAATTCATATCCTGGCCAGACAGGAGGTGCTGAGAGGAGGAAAGGCAGATTTTGGGGTGAAGCCCTGCCCCTGTAGAGGCTTGGGATGATGTAAAAGCTGCGAGTGCCTTTAGAGATGAGCCCCAACAGGTCTCCTGCACCTTTCTGCACTGATAAATATTTACAGGTCTTGCCGTTATCGGTTTGTGGGGCAGCTCTGGGCACCGCCCGGCCTGACCCCGGGGGAGGCAGCCCCCAGGCAATGGTATGTTCAGCTCTGCTGGATCTCCATAGAGGGGGCCTGGAATGCAGGGGGAACAATGCCCAGGGCTGCACAGAGCAAAGGATGAAGGGCAGCAGAGTTTGATAACCACATTAAAGCACTACCAACATCTGTTGGGGCCAAAGACAACACTATCTCCAGGAATTAACCTCCTGAACCACTTAATCATTAACCTCAGCAGAGGGAAAGTTGGACAACAAGAGCCTATTTGTCAGCAGCCCCTCGGAGAGATGCAGCCAAGCAATATTTTACTGAGAACAGCGTGAGAAGGGCTTGCCCAGCTTTATAAATTTTAAACACAGAATATATTTGTGTGGGAAAACAAGGAGACAATGGATGTAAATAAACAGATGATCCTACCTTGAAGCCTTCGTCCATTTATCCTGTTTAAAGTGGCTTGAACTGTTTTGTCCTGCTTTGTGTGACAGCATTTCCTCCAAACAAGCAGAGATGCTTCAGTTCTCACTCAGGAATATTCCTGCCCATGGAAAGAATTACAAATGCATAGGGTGTCACCATTTTAAACTTACACCCATATCCCAAAGTTCCCAACTGAAAAACAAATCAGGGATTATTGCTTTGCAAGAAGAAGCAGGGCTAGAGAAGTAAAGTGGTTTTGTTCAATAATTATTTGTTTATATAGGCTGTTTCCCATGTGAGGTCACCCATTCAAGCCAGCCAAATCCCTTCCCTCCACATGCTGACACTGGCTAGAGATTTTTTATTTCTTCTGGGCTTGATTTTTTTTTTTTTTCCAAAGGAGGAAAGGATTTGATTCCTACAAACTCCAAATTCGTGTCAGAAATGCACTGTGGGTGCAATGACAGCTCTTTTCTCTGGACCTCAGGTAATCATTTACCGAGGGGGTGTAAAATGCTGCCACACAAGAATGATGCTGTGTAACACCCACTTTGGTGGCCACACAAGGTGTGCATAATCAGGGCCCAGATGTTCTGCTTGGATATTGCCACGGTTGGAAAGGGGCAGAAAGAAGAAAGAAAATTTAAAAAAAAAAAAAAGTTTGGGAAGACCAGACTGACTGAACGGCTGCAAAGAGAACCTGCTCCAATCCAAGAGCTGTGTAATAAAAAAAAAAAAAAATGGGTTATGACTAAAATGGCCCAAGGTCTCCACCCGAAAATACCACACTCAATTAAAATATATTTTCCAGATTATTTATTCCCTGCTGTCCACATGTGGGGCTCCTGTCTGTTACTACTTAAACTTCCCTACTTTTTTAAGTAGCGAAATTCTCTTTTGAGAATTAGGATGTCTCTGGTGGGAGGAAAAGGGATGGTTTCACACCCAGGAAGAAAAAGGAAGATCTCAGCCACTCTTTTTTCTGGGTTAGTTTTCTGTTGGTCAGTGAGCTGAACGGGCTCAGTACAGAGCCTGACGTGTGTCAGAGCCAGGACAGGGCAGCATCACACAACCAGGGACTGAGATCCTCCCTTTCACACAGCAGCAAGACCTTAAATCAGTTAAACCACAGTGTCTAGCTTGGCTTTTGTTCATCTCATTACAAAACAGATTGGTAGCTTGAACAAAAAGGAAAAATAATGGTTAATTTTTCAATAAATGGTAAAATATTTACACCCTTGGTACAAAAATCATCATTGGATGGACAATTATCCATTCAGACAAAGGCTCAGAGTGGACAAAGTGTGGATTTTAGCTGGTCTGGAGGCACCAGCTCTGTGTGTCCTCCCTTACCTGTGTCTGTCAGACATGAGGCAGAGACACTACAGCCCAACACTAACCTACAGTTTATTTTATTTTAGCCATGAATTATGCCCCCAGCTTGCCTGACCTTAATGCTTGCAGTGTGATTAGTGGAGTGCTGCCAAAAATTTCAAAAATAATCATAATAATTACTCATTTTAAAATCATTAAAAGGTAAACAACATTATCCCCCCCAAAGATGGTCACGTTTACCAACAGACATAGGAAGATGCTCCTCTGGTCAAGACATCCTGAAGAAATGCTCCTCAGACAATTAATTTCTCCAGCAGGATGATCCATCATAGTCTGCACTCCCACAAATTGATTTCTTGAGGTTTATCATGGTAATTTCATCCTGGCTGTTGTCTCTTGCTGCTCTTCAGGGGCTGAGCTGCACCACTGCCTTTTTAAACTGCTGTTTGTGGAGAAAAGTAAATTGGAGCAGCACACAAGACCCTCTCCTTTCACTCGGGTCGCCGAGCTCATTAACGTGGATAATTAATTGGAACTTTGTAAAACAAGGGGCAAGGCACAGGGTGCCCCCTCACCTGAGCTCTCTTGCACAGACACCTGCTGCTCATAATTAAGATCCACTGCCCGAATTTGCATATCCTGATTTCTGTCACTCAGCTCCCCGAGACAAAGGACAGCATTTACTGCAGGGAAACAGCAGCTTCAATGAAATGCTGCTCCTGGGCAGCTGCTTCTGCTAAAGGGCCCTGACACCAACCACCAGAGTGTTTCTATTTAAAAATGAAATGTTTGGGTTGGATCTAAGGAAAAGAATGTGGTGATTTCCCCCTCAGGGGGATAATAGGCTTTCCCTTAGATAACAAGTGTCAGAAGATGCCATAAACTTCAGGGCAGGCTTTGTTTGAGGCTCACAGAGCTCAGCAGTGAACCTGAGGTGTCTCCCCCTTCTCCCTGCCCTCCTGCATGGGCTGGTCAAGGGTGTGCACCTGGTCTGGGGAGAGCAGCTCCCAAACTGTCTGGGGTTGCAGTGCAAGATGTAACCAGCAGTTTGTATTCTATTGCCAGCTGTTAAATCCAGCTGGGGCAGTGTTCTTTATCCCTCCCATCCCATCCTCCCCCAGGGGATCTCTGCTGTCCATGGCCCATCCAGGCTCACTGCAGGGCTGAGACAATTCCATCAGCCCATGGGGAGATGTCCCCATTCCCCATTCAGCACAAAACCATTTCAGAACAGAAGATCATCCACAGTAGATTCTGTCAGAAATTCGTCCACTCCACCATCCTGCTGCCAGGGGCTCAGGCTAGAGGCTTTTAAGAGGGCAGTGAGGAAATTGTCATTTCCAGGACTGGTTTCCCAACCTGGGACTGTCCAGCACAAGCTGCCAGAGAGGTGCTGTCTTTGGGCTTAATATCTTGGGTGCGGTGCAAGATACATTCTATTCCCGTCTGCTGAAACCAGTTAAAGAGGAGTTTGTTTTTCTTTATCTTGTAACTCCAGGTGGAGGGGGTGGGTGTGTTCTGTTCATGGGCAGTTGTTAAATCCAGCTGGGGCCGTGTTCTTTATCCCTTCCATCCCATCCTCCCCCCAGGGGATCTCTGCTGTCCATGGCCCATCCAGGCTCACTGCAGGGCTGAGACAATTCCATCAGCCCATGGGGAGATGCTCCACCCAGGGGGAGGAGCCCAGCATTCCCACCTGGATCAAACCTGGCATTGGGAACCCCAGCACAGCCTGTTTGGATTCCCAGAGGGAGACCAGACCCAGCTCAGCACCACTGGACCCTTCTACAGGATCATCTCTGCTCCACCAGAACCACATCTGGCACTGCAGGAGGGCTGGGCTGGGCTGACACCAACAGGGTGTTAAGTCCTCTTCTGACTCTGTCAGTGGTTTCTTTTTTGTTTGTTTGCTTTTTTTGTACTACTACATTTGTATTTTTAATATTCCTAGTAAAGAACTGTTATTCCTATTCCCATATCTTTGCCTGAAAGCCCCTTAATTTCAAAATTATAATAATTCAGAGAGAGAGTTTCCATTCTCCATTCCAAGGGAGGCTCTGGCTTTCCCTGGCAGACACCTGTCTTTCCAAACCAAGATACAAACCAACAGGGAGCACCTCAACCTCAGCTCACCTGGGAAGGGGAGGCTGACCCTGGAACCCACAATTTAGAGGTGAACATGGCACAGGAGAAAAGCATTGGGAGTCAGCTGAAAATACAGTCCCAAATGGCAGAAATTCCTCTGCAGGACAAATGGGACAGGCAGCTCCCTCTGATCCTTCAGAAAGAGGGTTTTCCACCTTCACACCTTTATTGCAGAGGTGACATCAGCTGTGAGCTGGTTTTCAGCTTTTGGGGGATGCCAAGAGCCAGCGTGGATCTCCTGGGAACAGCTCAACGTGGTCCTCACTGCGTTTTTCCTCCAGGTTGCTGTGATACTCCAGGGCAAGACAAAGCTTTTGCTGGAAGCCTCTTAGAGCCTTCACTGGGTTTAAATCAGTCATCCAGATGATAAAAATTATTCTAAATCTGATTTAGTCACGTAGCAAGTGGGGGCTAACCCAAAACAGCTTCCAGGGCAGAACTCCACTGGTGGAGGAATTTGGGTTTACAACTTACTCCAGTTCATTTCCAAACCCAGAACTCACATTCAAAAATGCTTTCACCTTGTATTCAAGAAAAGGAATAAAAATAAAGCCACGAATAGGAAACACAGTAGAGAGAATACAGGGTGAGCTCAGTACAAATATCAATTTATAATGTAAATTTACAGGGATCTGCAGGAAGCCTGAGGAGGGGTGGTGCACAAACACATCTACAGATCTACAGGTCATGATGCCCCTGCTTTGCTCCTTAGCTGAAGCTCGAGAAGAAAAATTGACTTTCATTCTCATTTCTGTGCTCTACTCACATTTTTAGATGGGCTGATCTAGAAAGTGAAGGCTGCTCTCTCCAAACACTCCGAGTTTTGCCCAGCAAAATGAGGTGGAAATCAAGGCAGAGAGCCTTGACAGTCTGAGGCTGCCACTGAGATTCTTTCCATATGACCCTTTTGGAAGCACCTTTCCTTTGACTTTTTCCTTAGTAAAAAAAAAAAAAAACCCCAAAAAAACCCCAAAAAACCCACAAAAAACAAAACACACACACACACACAAAAAAAAAAAAAAAAAAAAAAAAAAAACCAAAAAAAAACAACTAACAAAAAACCAAAACAAGTAAACAAATAAAAAACCCACAAAACCCACAAAGATGCATTTTTCTACTTCTTAAGCTCCAAAACAGAGCACAGTTCTGTTATTGGATTTGAGGTGATAAGGCAGATACACCTGAGGGCTGATCCGGCTGGGAAGTTTCTCTTTTCGAGGGTTAAAGCAAATTTGCAGTTTGTGGCATCTGTAGAGAGAAGTTACACACTGAGTAAAAATTATCTAAACACTAAAGTTACCTAAACTCATGACTGAAAATAATAAGGTGATGGGTAATGACTTAGATTTAAGAGAAAACAGAAAAACAAAACTAATGTGTGATGGAATTAACTGCTACTAAACTTTATTTTTTAAAAAAATTACGAGACTTCAGAACTAGACAAGCAAATAGTGCATAATTCCTTATCTGTGACACAACTTCAGAATACATCCCTGGGAGTACCTGCTCAGCAGCCTGTGGCAAATGAAAAAGACAAAGAAAAACATCTCCCTGGGAGTCATTAATTGAATTAATTAACCCAGTGACATTGTCATAGGAGGAATTTATCTGGCAACCAGCAGGAGCAGAGATCTCCAATCATTTCACCGTGGCTCACAGATTAACGCTCACAGGAGCCCCTGGCAGCTGGCTGTGAACATTGCAAATTATCAGAAATTAATTAGCCAAATGCTGTGCACCCATGTGGATATTTTTGGGTTTAAGTAAAGATTATGAAGGCAATAGCTCATCTGATGATTTATGGAGAGGAAACATCTTTGTTTGAACAAATAGGTTGCGGCGTGGCTTTTCTAATGAGAAAAAGAGGGGGGGAAAAAAGGGGGGGAAACTCTCAGAAAAGCCATAGTTACAAAAGCCAAACACTTGTAAACAGGAATTAAACAAGCCCCTCTGAAAAAAGGGATATATACAAATTAATTCAGAAAGGTCTGTTATCTTTTTGAGAAGAGAAATAACTCTTTTTGCCTACTTTACAGAATAATTAAGTTTCCCCCTTCAATTCATTAAATTAAGCTGGGATTCAAATATTCACAAGTACTTCTGCAAGACAGCTTTGTTCATCCAGATGTTAATGGCTGTGTCACACATGCAAAACAGAATTTTAAGGAAACTGGGAGAGCAACATGAAGTTTAAACTTAATTTTTCTGCAACGCCTTGCCAGAGTAACAGGCAACATAACTAAAATAAAGTCTTAATATCCATGTCATTTAACCAAAAGAAAATAAATTCATTCTCACAGATGGGTTTCAACTGTCCCCTTCAAAGACTCTGTCGCTTCCACCTCTCAGTGTTCTGTTTGATTTTTATTTAAGTGGACATGGAAAACTCCAGGAAGAAGTTTTTAAACGTGCAAAATCGACCCTTAACCATCAGTTGGGAAATGTAATGTACCTATATTGAAAAACCTCAATAAATCCGTGTTTTTGGAAGAGTGGGGTGATGCTTTCCTGTATTTCAGGTTCTGTGGTGCCCAGGGGTGCAGCTCTGAGCTCACAGTCAGTGTCACTCAGCTCTGCACACAGCAGGGACACAAAACAAATCCTTTTCCTGCTGCACACCAAGGACAACTTTCAGCCCCAAAAGCACAAACAAGGGTGGCTGGAGGGAGGAACAAGAAGGATGGGACCTCACAACCTGCAGCTGCAATTAGACAATTAAACCCCAAGATGCAAATGGACCAAAAGTTATCAAAGTGTGAGATGTTGTGACTGGTGAGATATTTTGTGTTCATTTTGGTTCCACCTTGGGTGTAGCCCTGGTCAGGCTCTTGTCCTGCCCAAGGTGGATCCTTAAAGGTCTTTCAATAAATCTCTACTTTATTCTCCAGCTCTGTCCAGTCTCTGTTCCAGCTCAGCCTTCCCAAGGCATCAGGGGTTTACAGAACACAAACTGTAACAAACTCAGCCCAAGAACGCAGAGATTCACCTGGACAAGGAGCTCCTGTGAAGGGAAAAGGGCACCAGGGGGGAAAAGAAAAGGAGAACAGGAGGATTAGAGTGGAAGAGGTCTGGAAACACAAGAGTGAACATTGCTGACACTCAGTCCTGAGGCTCTGGGAAGGTGATCCCAGGTTTGAAATGATACTTTGTGAGACACCCCAGGGGGAACACCCGTGGCCAGGTCATCATTCCAGGCTAATGTGGTGCTCCATTCTGGGAGCTCCAGGCTCACAGGCTCGGGTTTCCAGTGCCCCGGGGGAGAGGAGGCTGAGAGGACCTTGCTGAGGACAAGGCAGCCCTGGGAGCAGGGAAAGGGCAGCAGAGGAGGATGTGGAGCTGTCCAAACACACCCTCTGTGTCCCAGTCCTTTGCTAGTTAAGCATTTTTCAGGTGCTTCTCCTTCTTGCTTTTTTAGCAGAATTTAAGCAGTCAGATGTTGAAGTCAATGTAGTATTTATAAGTGGGAATGTTTCTCTGTCAACCTGGACTAGTGTGAAAACAGGCTGCTAAAATTTCAGGAATAAAGAGAGTCATGAAAGGAGAGCACCAGATGTGTCTGTTCACTCTCAAAACATAAAAGGTGAAAACTGGATGTGATCATCCTCCAAAAATATAGGAGGAGAACTGTTTCTATTACTGACAGAGGAATAAACAGATTAAAAGACACCATAAATAGATTGTGAACACATTTATGCTGGAAATAAGATGAAATTTCCTAAGAGCATGGAGAGTCTGGTCTGATCAGTGCAAAAGGAACAAGATCTGAAGTAATTTGAGGATGGAATAAGTGCAGAGTAATCTCTGGTACATTAGAAATTTGTAATTGTAGCACAAGAAACACACAAATGCCTAAGAGAAACTATATGTGGGAATGGAGTTGGTGATGTGGAGTTGGGAAGGGTGAGTGATGCTCTCCCTGCTCTCAGTGGGAGCAAAACTATCCCAAAAATAAGATCACCAGTTCCACCTGGGCCAGGTTACCCCCACCAAGCTCCCAATGGCAGGTGTGGGATCCTGGAATTGCTCAGTTGGAGAAAACTTCTGAGATCCCCAAGTCCAACCATCAGCCCAGCAGCAGCTCCATGCTCACCACTACACCACAGCCTCAGGTGCCACATCCACTCCTTCTTTGGACACATCCAGGGATGGTGACTGCACTGATCTCCCTGTTCAATGCTTGACAACCCTTTCCACAAAGAAATTTTTCCTGATTTTCAATATAAACCTCCCCTGGCACAACTTGAGGCTGTTTCCTCCTGCGCTGTCAGTCATTACCAGCGAGAAGAGACTGACACTCACAGGCACAGCTCAGCACACTCATTTCTGCTTGGCTGAATATAAAAACTCCTCTATATAGGAAATTGGAGGTTCCCAATGCCACATTCTGAATGGGAAAAATGCTTTCAGCACAGAAACCTCTCTGAGCAGAATGCTCTGTGCCAACACCTTCCCCAAATCACAGAATCACAGAATCACCAGGTTGGAAGAGACTTTAAAGATCATCGAGTCCAACCCAGCCTCAATTAAACCCTGGCCCCAAGTGCCACATCCAGTCTGCTTTAAACACATCCAGGGATGGTGACTCCACCACCTCCCTGGGCAGACCATTCCAGTACTTTATTATTCTTTTTGTGAAAAAAAATATAAAAATAAAAAAAAAACCCTTCTTGCTAATATCCAACCTATATTTCCCTTGGTGCAGCCTGAGGTCTGTCAGCTGCTGCCTGGAGAAATTAAGGATGTCCTGCCAATTTTGCCAAGTCCTCCTCTTTCCATCTCCCTGGCAGCTTACAGGGAATGTGCAGGCAGCTGCCTGGAAAACAGCTCACACCTAGAAACCCAAAGCTCTCAGACACCAACAGTTTTCAGTGCAGCTAAAGCAGCTTTAAAAGGCTGTTATTTCCCCCTGTATTTCCATGTCTCTGCTAAGGGATGCACAGGGGCTTGTTAACATGTGTGCTGTTCTAATTTTAAACAGCTGCTTCCCCTCCTGTGCTTGGCAGGAGTCTTGGGGGATAAATACTGCAGGAGGAAAATAAAAGGCAGCTTCTTGAAAGCTGATACCTCAGTTTCTTGCTTCTTGAGGAGCCACTTTATCACAGCATGGATCTGGCTGGTGCATGGCACAAAACACCAGCTCGGGGACTAACAATTAAACTCCTAAATCCACATTCATGCAACACCAACAAAAAGCAAATGCGCTTTTTTTTTTTTTTTTTTTTTTTTTTTTTTTTTTTTTTTTTCTATGTTGATTTCTCATTGCCTGGCTGTAGAAACCTGAATTTTATACTATTATATGTATATATACATTACAAGTTTATATCTTCCTGCATATTAGTTGTTGCCTGCATAACTCCTCTGAGAAAAAAAGGCTATAAAAATTATAATGGCTAAGTAGAAAAACATAGAGAACTTAATTGTGGGATAATTTTCTTAGGACCTGAACATTTTTTTCAGCTAGTTTTTACCATTATATCTTACCTTGTTTGAATTCTCACAAGCCTCTTTCAATCCTTTCTCCTGCAGGAGTGTAACAATGTTCAAACTACGTGTATAAATCAATTTTTAAATAAAGCCATCAATTATTTAAAAAAAAAAAAAAAAAAAAAAAAAAAAAAAAAAAAAACAAAAAAAACCAGCATTGCAGAACCAAGCTGCAGCTGAACTCTTCTTTGCATGAACTTGTTGGACATTTCTAATTATACAGCACCCCAAGGAAAGTGAAAACTTCCCTACTCTGAGCAGGTGTATCAGGATTTACAAGGGGATTTTTTGGCTGCAATCTTTGTGTGTGGATGCTCAGGCAGTGGAGGAAGGCTGGGGTTCATCCCGACAATAACTTTGGAATTTAACAATTCTGTGTCTCGTGTCCTGAGCATGGCACTGAGCCAGAAGTAAAGAGAACAACTCAGCTGGAAGGAGGAGTCTTTCTCTTTAGGTGTGTGAAATCCAGGGTTTGTATTTTTCAGGATTTGTTTTTTGCCAGAACTGTACATTCAAACAGCAGAGATCCCCAGCACTTGTGATATAAACTTACACAGGTGTGTGATTTCTTTTGTGGCTCCTGCCTGAAGCCCTCCTGCGTGCAGTGTTTGTTCCTACACCCCAAATTCATCCTTGCTGCCCCTTCAGCTGCTCACACCCAAAGAGAAATAATCTTCCCAAGGGCTTCCCCCTGCCAAAAACCACTTTCTGCCCAGGTTTTATTGTGCCCACGTTACAATAATGTGTATTTTTTCTATACCAGGAAACCTTTTCATGTGTTTTCCCTGCCCATTACCAGATAAACAAAACCTGGGGAAAAGCAGCAGCTTTGACCAGAAATTTTCAAGAAAAAAAAAAAAAAAAAAAAAAAAAAAAAAAAAAAAAAAAAAAGTGGTGGTTTGGTTTGGTTTGGTTTGGGTTTTTTTTGTTCTGCTGCACTTTCCTGGGTGACTTGTCACGTGGAATAGTGTCAGTCACATCTGATGGGGTGACTGTGGCTGCTGCCAGATGAGGCACCTGCTGGGAAAACTCCAAACAATGCACTTCCCAAAAAGCTTAACCCTTCCTGCTCACAGCCACCCCTCGTGGTGCCACCACAGGGCCACCACCCACTCCAAGCAGGAGAAAAAAAAAGAAAAAAAAAATTAAAAAAATTAAAAAAAAAGAAGCAGCATTGGATTTCTAGAAATGAGTGTTTGGCACCAGAGAGCAGCTTAGCACCTGTTATAAAAACTGTTTCCAGTGAATTCTTCATTTTTCTATAAATCTGGAATATTTTGCTCAAAATTCTCATGGAACAGAAAGGGCAGGATCTTTATTTGTGTCATTTATCCAGTTTTCCAGCTTGCAAAACTGAGTATTCAGATGATACATTACATTTTCTGTTGTTGGCAATGCTCATCTGCATCTGCAGCTACTGAGGCTCTATGGCTGAAACAGCAGCAGGAAGTTAATAGAAAAAAAACTCTCCATGGTTTTACCAAAGCATTTTTTTTCTGCCTAAATACAATGTTTTAGTAAAACATTAATTGGATGATGGAAAATTTGGGAGCAGGACACATCAGGGTTATTTTCCCCTTTTATTTAAACACACTGATGAGACAGAGCTGCTCTGAGATTTGCTTTTGGAAGAGAAACTTCTCCCATCAGATTTTGAAGGTGATTATTATATTCAGGCAATGTACACAGGGTATTATTCCTCACAGATTTCTGCTTTCTTGAGCAAAGGCTACTCCAGATACTTATACCCAGCCTAACAACACAGAAATAATTGTGCTGCATTACACTAATGCAAGTGTTCCACCCATAGTCATTACATATTTCAACTTTGGCTGCTACCATATAATAAAGTAATATTATTTTCTTGCTTTGCATGGTGATTAGAGCTCAGAAACACCCCAAAGCACACACTGTTTATCTGTGCAATCTTCATTTTAGCTATTTTACCTATTTAAAAATAACCCATCAGTGAAGAAAATGGGTATTTTATTGGCTGTAATGGTATTATTATTTTTTATTTCATGAGCCATGTGTGGAGATATGAAATCAGGAGGTGTCTAAAAAAACAAGTAGGAAATACTCTCAGAGGAGTCAAACAACACATCCCCAACTAAAGACTGACAGGAGAACAAGGAAGGAACAGCCCAGAGGTTTGTCTACAACTTGCAATGTCACACAAACTCAAAATCAACAGTTTTATGTCCAGCTGTGGATTAAAAGTGTTTCTATGTCTGTGATGTCTCTAGGTGACATCTTGATTAATAAACCAACCAAATAAATGCTAAAATTGTGTCACTGGGTGGATTAAATGCTGCTTAAATAATGTATTTCCACATGCAACTAAATAGAAATCATGTTTAGCAGCTGGTTCTAGTGCAGTCCCTGAGGGTCTGTTCTCTGCTGCTTCATGTTTCTATCAATGACTCAGGATAAAAAAATAAACATAAAAACATCCCTGATAAAGAATAGAGAGTGGAGGAATGTTGGCTAAAAAAAGGTTGGACCAGCAATACAAAGTAAATTAGATGGTTTGGCAAATTATGCACATAGATAAATATTTTATTTATACATAATATATATGTATATTATATAATATATAATATATATATTATGTTATATATATGTGTGTGAGAGTGTGTGTGTGTGTGTATAATATATATAAAATATGAAATAAATTTATGTAAAATCACACACCTGGAGATGAAGCATGCAGGCCACAACAGCAGGCTGAAGAATCTGTCTGGGGGACTGGAAGCTTTGAAGAAAACCTGTGGATTTGTGGATGAAAATTAGTGACCTGCACAACAAAGGAGCAAGGGGCCAGTGTAATCTTGGGGCACACAAGCAGCAGAACCCACAGGAACAGCAGGAGTTTTACCCTTATAGCGAGAACTGTTCCTGAAATCTGACATTTACAATACAAAAATGATACCAGAGAATCCAAGGGTCGAGAGAAAAGGCACATGGATGAGCAAAAGGCATTTTTAAAGATGATATTCTGCTGACACACTGATGTTACAGCAACAGTTCATAGGGGAGTGCAGTGCTAAGGCAACTCAGGAAGTTAAGTTGGATCCCCACAATCATCCCCAGTTTCAACAATTTCAAATCCACAGCATCCACTGAAGAAGGGGCCCCAAGTCTGGGAGAAAAAATAATGCTGATATTCAAAATAACTCAACAAAAACCCCCACACTGCAATGTATTGATCATGAACTTCAGTTTGCCCCTTACAGCCACCAGTTGGCAAAAAGTCATGAAATAAGAGAATAATTTGGGTTGGCAAAGGACTTCAAGATCATCCAGCCCAACCTGTGACCAGTCCCCACCTTTGTCACACTGAGTGCCACACCCAGGTGTTCCTTGGACACCTCCAGGGATGGGGATCCCAAACCTCCCTGGGCAGCCCCTTCCAAAATTTAACAGCATTTCTATGAAGAAATTCCTCCTGGTGTCCAAGAAATGCTACAAAAATCCTAAAAAAAAGAAAAGACTGAGAGTATCTTCACCTCTCCAAGAACGACACAAAAGGCTCAGAGCTCTGAGTTGTTCCCAGTGGGAATCCTGGAACAAGGGATTTTGGTGGCCTTGTGCAGCCCCTCCCAAAATTTAACAGCATTTCTATGAAGAAATTCCTCTTGGTGTCCAAGAAATGCTACAAAAATCCTAAGAAAAAGACTGAGAGGGCATCTTCACCTGTCAAAGAGCTGCCCAAAAGGCTCAGAGCTCTGAGTTGTTCCCAGTGAGAATCCTGGAAAAAGGGAATCTGGTGGCCCTGGGCAGCCCCTCACAGAGTTTAAGAGCATTTCTGTGAAGAAATTCCTCCTGGTGTCCAAGAAATGCTACAAAAATCCAAAAAAAAAAATAGACTGAGGGAGCATCCTCATCTGTCAAAGAGTGACACAAAAGGCTCAGAGCTCTGAGTTGTTCCCAGTGAGAATCCTGGCACAAGGGACTCTGGTGGCCTTTGCTATTGATCAGCTGCACTCAGCAGGGGCAGCACCAAACCCTGAGGGACCAGGGCCAGCACTGCCAGCCCAGGGGGAACTGCTGTAGGAGAGAACAAGACTCTTCACTGGGAAGAGAAGAAGATTTACAATTCTCTTTGCTGAAAAGAAGTCGCATTCCCCTGTTAAAATCCAATCTAGCTTTTGACAGCTGTGGAATTTATTCTGCTCTGCTGGGAGGACAGGATTGAAAACACCCACCAAAAGCCTTTTCTTGCATTTATTTTGCTGTTCTGACACGAGAGGAGCCCTGGAGTTACCCCAACCTTGAGCCACCTGAAGTAAAACCTGCTGCAGCTTTCTGAGATTTGAAAGGAGACAGTGACTGACCAACAGCTGGATCATCCCCTTATTTGCCTGCATTCCTCAGGAGGACTGAGGTGCTGTGAGCGGGGCAGCCTCCCCTGCAACTGCAACCTGAGAGGAAAAAAAGAGCCCCTGCATGATAAAATCCCCACCTGCATCAAACACTCTTATCTTCTTCCCATTTCTCGGTGCCCTCTCCCACTCACCTGGAACTGAACACTTCCCCTCTGCTTTATCTTATCTTGGAAACAAGGAAATGCCACGAGTTACATGTCAATATGACCCCTGTGAACTAGGAAGGAGCTGTCTAATGTAATGCCTTGTGGCTCCATTAAACCAGTTAAAGGTGCAGTTTGAACTCCAGCAGTGCTGGGAAAAGAAAATATGCTTTAGGCTGTGAGTTTAAAAAATGTAAAGAGATTTGGGATAAAGGGATCCTTCAGAAGATGAGTTTGCATAGAAGTCGCCTACAATTAGTTTAAAGCTCTTTTTTTTTTTTTTTTTTTCCCAATAACTGAGTGTTTTCACTTTGTTTTTATTTCATGGATTAAATTTAAAATGTTAGAATTTTTAGGCAATCTAAAGGTTAACTGGGGAAACTGGAGTGACCTCAGAAAATGGTCAGGAACTTTCCATAGTTCAGCAATCAGTGACGCAATAAGCAAAATGAAACATTTTGTATTTTGTATTCTCTCTGCTTTGTCAATGTACAAATTCCTTCCCCCGTGGAGACTGAGTTTTCCTTTCACCTCTCCTCATGTACTGCCATATCAGACTATACTTTTTGATCAGGAAAAGCTGAGGTGCATTCATACTTTAATACACATTAATGCAATAATAAATCCTCTTCTAAGGCAGAGCCCACAGTCCCATTCTGGGCTCCCACACTGACCATGTGCAGTGTTTTAGCAGAGCAGGAGGCTGATTCTCCCCAGGACATCAGAAATGCTTGTGCAGCCCCTGGATGATGCGGAATAAAATTATGGAAGGGCTGCCTGCAAAGTTCTGCTCTCCTGCAGTTGGTTCTTACCTGTGAGTGGCACCAGCCCAGTGCTGCCTGAAGCCAAGGCTGAGCATCCAGATCTTCAGAATCAGATTTTCTAAACCAGACTTTCTGATTTAGATCCCTCTCCATCAGAAGGGACACGAGTTTCACTTTGCATTACAACATTGAACTAAGCCAAGTCAAACAGACCTTAAAAACCTCTTAAGATCTCTGGAGAATGGGGGAAGACAATGTTCCTGCATGGATCTTACTGATGTTCAGACCTGTCTGAAGACAGGTGACATTAAATACATGCCAAGCACATAAACACATTTTCACTGGCCAAATTACCACACAGAGACCTTTTCCACACACAACCCCTGCAGCACTGTGCATTATTTTGTGGGGGATGTCATCTCACTGAATAGATAAACTGCTGTGAACTTCTGTAAGGGCAAAAATAAAGATCTGTATAAAGATCTCACACACCAGACCAGGTTTTTTCCTTTTCCTGTAAAGAAAAGCTGCAGTGGGTGTTTCCAGTGACTTGTTTGGTCCCTGACAGTGCTGGGGTTTAGGAGAGCAGGGTGATTTCTGGGTGCAGCAGTGTCAGCAGGGTTTGACACAAAATAACCTTTGATTGTAGCTGCCTTTGATTTCAGCCCGGCTCATACAGGAAAATAATTAGCACAAAGTGCATAATGTAACAGAGGTTTTTTACAGATTACCTGAAAATGGTTTGTATTTCTCCATTCCCACCCCACAGGTGAGGTCAAGAAGCCACTTCCCCGTGGGGCTGTCTGAGTGCAGAGAGGACCTGCAGCCACTGCTCGGCCACATCTGGAGATACTTGATCCTGCATGAAAAGGATTGGTGAATTTGATGAATGCTTTGCTGAGATGAAACCTGGAAGCCCTCAGGTGTGGCAACAAGATGCACTGGCAGATATGACAGAGAAATGCAGGTCCTGATGCATCAGATGACATTAAACTTTGGATTTATATTTCACCAGCTTCATTTTACGTCCAGGGGAAAGTAACACATTTACTACTCTGAATGCAGAGGGGCAGCACTCCCAAATCCCCTCCTCACCCTCCCAATGGAAGGGAACTTTTCCAAAAGTGGAAGACAACTGCAGTAATCCTGCAACTGCCAGCAAGGGACAGAAATTCCTCCAGGAAAGGCAGGTGGAGTGAAAATCCCCAAATGGTGAATGAACTCACAGTGGAAGAGGAAGAAAATTCAGTGTGCTGAAAACAACCAAGCCAACAGACACTCTGGTGGCAAAGGGCTGCTTTGTGACATTGCACCTGCCTGGGACACCTCCTGTGAACAATACAAGGTGATAAATCACAGTGAGCCGGTTTGGAAGAGAAGAGTTTAACTTCTGCCCAAGCCACTGAGCCTTATCTGTGAGCAGATAAGGGGACCCAAATAAAGGAGATCACTGATTTTAGAGACAGGACTCAGGGACAGGAGGAACTAAAGATGCCACATTTCCTCTCCTTCCAGGTTAACACAGCAGGAAGGGCACAGAAGCAACAAATTTGACACAATTTTTTACTAAAAGAAAGTTACTCAACTCAGATTCTCAAATGCTTCACTCCCTGCACTTTCATCATCAGTTTCAAAGACAGGGTGTATAAACAAACAACTTGTGCCAGTTGTATTAAAAAAATATATATATTTACAAGACTGCATCCAGTGCAAAACACTGTGGGCAAGAAGGAAGGAGCACATTAAAAGTCTTTCTGCATCCCCTTGCTGTTTGAAGTTAAATTTAACTACATTTTATGCTCCAGAGATAGCTCTGACTAATCTTATTTCTGCCCTCTGAAACCAAGCACATGGATCACATTTACTAAAACTTTGTTCTGTGAAGCATCCTTGGTCTGGGAAAACAGCTAAATGTTTTTGTAACATCAGTGGAAACAGCAAGACTAATTATTCTGTATTAAAACTTCCCATATATCCCAAAAAATCTTTTGAAATGGGAGAATACCCATCAGCCCCTATTTTAACAGGAAATTTTAGGGGAATATGAAAGGCATTTAGCTGCTCTTCAGAACAAGTAATTTGGAAAGCATTTACTCTGGAAGAGAATGCAGGTATTCCTTCTCCCTTCTCCCGCACACCACGCAGGCACAGAAGGAAATGTTTTGAGAAAATGACTTTAATATTGCTATTCTTCTTGTAATAGAGGCATTGTGAGCCAGGCAGGGCTCAGAGCAGGGTGGCACCTTCCTGGGGCTGGCAGCTGAGGGCAGATCAATGTTTAACTTTGCAGAATGCTCTGTCAGCTTTGGGAGAAGGGAAATGTGAGCCAAAGCAAGCAAAGGGAGTTTTTGGTCGCAGGGAAAAAGGTGCTGGGGTGTGATGGGAACAGCCACGAGCAGGGGATGCTGCAGGAGCTTGGGCCAGTCTGTGTAGCCCTGGTTTTGTGCCTGAGATGTTTTGGTTTTCTGAAATTCATTTCCCAGGGAATTACAGGAGAAAAGTTTTTGTAAACTGTAACTTTGTTATTCGTTCCTTTCCCTAGGAGGGACTTCTCCTTGATGTCCCTCTGCTCTGACCAATGGGAGTGAAGAGGTTTGTCTTTGTTTCACCAATCAGATTGGTCTGTGTGAAATGGGATAAAAGGGAGACACATCCCAACCATAAAGGAGTCATTTTCACCCTTCTGAATCTCAGAGTCTGTGTCGTTGTGGTGTAAAACAGCATCAAGTCTGGGGGAAAAAGAGGCACAAAACTCCCTGAGCTGCAGTGGGGGGAGTGGAAAGGAGATTCTGGGTCAGCAGTGGAGCAGGACAGGGAGAACAGCAGGGCTGGGCACTGGGCAGGGAGGAAGGGCAGGAAAGGAACAAAGTGTTTGCCCTGGGAGAAGAGTGAGGTGGCAGCTACAAGGAATTCTGTAATTGTTATTTGAGAGTGTTGTAACTCATCATTTCCACTGGGTTTTTTTTTAGGTGTGTCTGGGGTCTACAACCACACTTGCCTGTATTTGTATATTCCCTCATTATATTCACTCCTGGGGTAGCTCTTGCTTTGAATTTAAGGAATTCAGATCAATATCACCTGGGACACTTTGCTTAGAAGATTATCCCATGGACAAGTGGCACAACTGTGCCACCAGAATGGAAACTGAGCCGAGCTGACAGGCACATCACTCTATAAATCATGAATTTTAATGGATTTTAATGAATCCAGAATCTGTGGCTGGTCTTAAAAGTGCTCAGTGAAACTCCACCAATGCCTCCTTTGCTTATAAATTATTGGCTTTTATTTCACCAAGGAAAAACACTGAAGCAGCATCTTTTTGATCAAGACTTCATCTTATTCTGTTAATACTTTCTGCCCATGCAATTAATTTAAGTAAATTTTGTAGGATTATATTAATGTAGCGAAGGAACAACCTTTCTTCTATTCCACAGTTTAAGAGGATCTTTTCTGGCTGCAAAATTAAAGTCACAGGGAAAGGAATGAAAGGCTGGGCACTTTGAGCTGGTTATTGTTCAAAAGAAGATCTCTGAAGCAAATATAATGTGAAGTTCCAGTAAATTATGAATTTGGTCTTTGGCTGATGTCATTCAGCCTTTTTTCCTGGCTGTTTAGTCAGGAGTATCTCACCACAGGATTTCAGTGTCTCCCCCTGCATTTTCTGGATGTGGCAATTCCTGAGGAGAGTATTCACAGGGACCAGCTCAAACCAGAGCCCAGAGATGTCAGGAAATCACACAGCACAATCTGTGAATTCCTAATGGGTTAACCTTGGTCACATCTGAGAGCAAAATCCACCTCAATCCCCTATTCACAAATAATTAATTTAGACAATATTTGCCCATACCCAAAGTGCTGAGTCCAGATATGAATGAATATTCTATTTCTAAAATCACTGAATTCTCATTGCAATCAACAGGAGGATTTGGCTTCTCAGAACATAAAAAAAATCCTGAGCATTTATTCATTTATCAGATGCAGGTTTAGAACCCTGATTTGAAGTGATGATATTTTGTAACACCTTGTGGTGCAGCTCACTGATAGAGGAATCCCACCACCCTACAGGTGTTAAACATTCCTTGAGTTTAAAAAGTGCAGAAAAATCTTTTTATCCTGTTGCGCTCATCACAATATCAGACTGGAAGGCAACAAGGAGCCTGATTTTCTACATCTATGCAGATGGAAAACCTTGTAATAATCTGAAAACTCCCTGGACAAATCCATGCCTTCGTTTTGTCCTCCTTTTGGAATCCCCTCTGACTATATGGATTATGATATCCAACATCAAAATATTCTTTTATTTTACAACACACACTATGAATGCTAAAATGCAATGTTTACACCAGCTGAGTGCTGAGGGAGCTGCTTTTTGACAGAAAAAATCATAAGAGCAGCTGATAAAGCCAGGAGTTTTTCATGTTTGCAGTGTCACTCAAGCTGCAGAGATAAGGACAAACCAGCCCAGGGCTCCTGTGGTGAATCTGGATCCACAATTAGACCTGCACAGACAAAAAAATGTGTCCTTTCTGACAGGCCACTTTCTTTTCAGTTGGAACTTTTTAACATATTGTGATTCCCTTTGTGAACATGGTCTTGGTGCACCCAGCAGAGAAAATCCTGAGTCATAAATAGCATTTCTGATAGATAAAAACATGTGGCAATAAAGGCACATAAGAGCATCCTAATAACTAGGCCTAGAGCGAGACATCAGCATCTCACTGAATATTAATCCCTGGGAAATGTGGTCTCATCTCTGCCTTAAACCTTCCCTTGTTTAAAACAATTACTCTTCCCACTCTGCCCGTGTCGAGCATTGCTTCACTTCCTTACTTTTGTCACTTGTGAAAGAAACTCTTCTGCCTGAGGATGTGCCCCTAAACCAGAACTGGTGCTCAGAAGTGAATCCCACTTCCATTAGAACGGGCAGAGCTGCGACATCAGGGATATCACACAAATGTATCTTCAAGTTAAAGCAAATACTTCCACAAAAGGGGAATATGTAACTTTAAAAAAGAGAGAAATTTAATCAAGGGAAAATATTTTTGTTAGCATTCACAATGCTCGCTTGCATTTACATTTCCCTTGTACTGAATCACTAAAAGGATTAGGAGGGCAGTCAATCAACAGGGAGGAAAAGCAAAGTTTATGCAGGGACTATTTTTAGATTTGCAAGCCCCATCACGAGGAAGCTCCCAGCCCTGGGCACAGCCAGGAAAGCACAGGGCCTTTGCAAATGAGCCACAATCCAGATATATACTTTTTTTTTTTTCTTTTTTCCAGGATAGCTATTTCTCCCCAGCTTTGCAAATGAGCCAGGATATATATATATATATATATATATATATATATATATATGTATGTATATATATTTTATTTATTATTATTATTATTATTATTATTATTATTATTATTATTATTATTATTTCCCCCCAGGATGGCTATTTCTCTCCAGCATATATTTATTCATTTATTTATTTATTTAAGAATTTTTTTTTAATTTTCCAGGATGGCTATTTCTCCTCAGTTTTGCAAGTGAGCCACAATCTAGATACATACATATATATATATATAAAATTATAATTATAATTATTATTTATTTATTTATTTTAATTCTTTTTTTCCCAGGGTGGCTATTTCTCCCCAGTTTTACAAATGAGCCAGGATCTAGATACAGAAGATATAGATAGATAGATATTATTATTTTTATTTTCCAGGATGGATATTTCTCCCCAGCTTTGCAAATGAGCCAGGATCTAGATATAGATATATATAAATATATATATAAATATATAGAGATATATATAGATATAGATAGATATAGATAGATATAGATAGATATAGATAGATATATAGATATAGATATAGGATCTAGATAGTTTTTTTTTTTCTTTTTTCTTTTTTTTTTTCCGGAGTGGCTATTTCTCCCCAGCTTTGTGGAGAGAAAAAAAAAAAAAAATCAATATCTTGTTTTCAGAAGTGTAAATGCAGTCGTCTCTCCGAAGTGCCCCGGTCAGTTTACCACACGTTCAGCAGCTGCTTCTTTCCAGGCTATCCCACGATTCCCAGCCTATGGGGATTGACAAGGCAATGATAAACTAATGTGCCCCCTCAGCTCTGTGCTCAGCCCATTGTTCCCGCAGCTGAGACCCTCTGCTTCTATTTGCTTTCTCCCACATACATTATTCAACAGCCCAGGAAAAGGCCAAGAACCTCTTTCATTGAGGAATTCTGTATTAAAATAATCAATTTTGAACTGAACCAGGGAAGGGAGGCTTGCTACAGGCCAGGCCTGTTAAATAAAGCCACCAGCCCCTGCCATTTGCATTGGAATCATGCTATCATCAGGCAATATATTATTATATTTCTTATCCCTAGAAGGAAGGAGAAACCTCAGAATGTTTTTCCCTCTTTCTCTGCAAGATCACTGGTTATAGCAGCACCTTCCTGAGGGCCTATTTTTGGCACTATTTCCATTTATGAGGGTCTGTATAATAGGCCACAATTTGATTTAGGAATTCTTAAGGAGGGAAGGGATTTGTAGTTCCACAACAGGAGAAGAGGAGAGGAGAGGAGAGGAGAGGAGAGGAGAGGAGAGGAGAGGAGAGGAGAGGAGAGGAGAGGAGAGGAGAGGAGAGGAGAGGAGAGGAGAGGAGAGGAGAGGAGAGGAGAGGAGAGGAGAGGAGAGGAGAGGAGAGGAGAGGAGAGAGAGAGAGGAGAGGAGAGGAGAGGAGAGGAGAGGAGAGGGAGAGGAGAGGAGAGGAGAGGAGAGGAGAGGAGAGGAGAGGAGAGGAGAGGAGAGGAGAGGAGAGGAGAGGAGAGGAGAGGAGAGGAGAGGAGAGGAGAGGAGAAGAGAAGAGAAGAGAAGAGAAGAGAAGAGAAGAGAAGAGAAGAGAAGAGAAGAGAAGAGAAGAGAAGAGAAGAGAAGAGAAGAGAAGAGAAGAGAAGAGAGAGAGAAGAGAAGAGAAGAGAAGAGAAGAGAAGAGAAGAGAAGAGAAGAGAAGAGAAGAGAAGAGAAGAGAAGAGAAGAGAAGAGAAGAGAAGAGAAGAGAAGAGAAGAGAAGAGAAGAGAAGAGAAGAGAAGAGAAGAGAAGAGAAGAAGGATGTTAAAATTAACTTACAACACTTTTTTTTTAATGTCCCAACAGAGGGTTGAAGGGCCGTTGTTCTGTGAAATGTTTTCCTGGAATTAGAAGGTATTTGGCTGTGCCAGAAGATGCCCAGCTCTGTGAAGTCATCAACCACAAGGCTTTCTAGTGCTGCATTTCTCCTGCCAGGAAGGGAACACAGGGATAAGGGCAGGGCAAGTCATCATTGCTGCACGTCATGGGGTTTTTATTTACCATGGCACATTTAGGGTTCAGAAAAATGAAAAATGTGTCACTTCTACAGCCAAAGAGCAGCAATTCCTGCAAAATCCCCTGAACAGAGACACTGCTGAGTTCTCAGTTTAACTTTCCCTCTCACATTTCTGGAGTTGTGCACAACATTGCCAACAGCACTTCTGATTTCCTCACACTCACCATCCTGCAGGTCAATAGCATCCAAGAAACACTGATGTTAATATATAAAGTATGAAAATGCCAAGCCCATGGCTGGGGGAGTTAATGGGAGGTCTCCTGCTGCCTAAAAATGATATTGATCATTGATCTTTTCTGTGTTTTCCCTCCTATTCCATTCCAGATATCACGATAGCTCCTTGTCATGTTCCACCCACTCTTTGACATTTCTGCCAACCAAGGATTGTCACTGTTGTTTCAAAATGATTGATAGTTAGACTTAGATGAATAAAAAAATCTTTGGTGAGTAAATTCTACATCTGGTTTACCAGCAGCATCATCAGGCTGGTAGAGCACAGGGGTGGTGAGTGATTAATTAAAGCTGGTGGGGAACAAGCTCTGCTCAGCTCCATTAAAGGGGAAAAACTGCACTGAAAGCCCCCAAAAGTTTCTGCCCCGTGTCTTGGCTGTGAAATCAAACAAAATATAAAAGTTTTGATGCTGTTTTCAAATGTGGGGGATAGAAAATAAAGCTGTTTGCCCCATTCTGATATCAGACTGAAAATTTTCAACCAGCTTGTTAATGCTGGCACCAAATCTACATATTTAGATATCCTGATGGGAAAATCCAACCAATGTTTGCTGCTGGAAACACACAACCTAAAGTGGAAAAGGCTAAATGTGCCGGGATTTGTGTCCATGAGTCACTTCCACAGCTCCAAATGCTCAGTGAGTGAATAAAACATTCCAGAAAGTGCCATGTACAGCACGAGGCGTCCAGCCTCCATGAGCTGATGGGTTTTTTTGCCAGGCAGTGAGCAGGGCCACAGAACTATTCAGACTTTTGTTTTGCACCCCGGAGAGTTTGGTTTCATAACCCTGCAAGAGACTGTGCATCAGACTCACCTAGAGATGAGCCAGTGCAGTGTTCCATTGTGTCCAGATTTTCCATGGGCTGAGCATGCCCAGCCCTCCCATTTCCACTGTGCAAAACAAACCAGGTTTTTTGTTCCCTGCTGTTGGCACCAGGAAATCATCAATGTGACAGGGGGGAGCAAGAGAGGAGAATTTAACCCTCATAAACTGTTCACTTGGTAGAGCTGAGAGCAGCTCAGAAGGACAGAGAAGAACCAGTTTGGGACAGGATAAAGAATATTTCAGTCCTTTGTCGTGCCAGGCCATGACAAAGAAGGAAATTTGGAAGCAGCAGCAGGATGACTTGTGGCAAACTGACCCAAATTGTGCAGGTCAAGAGCTCCAATCCTGAGAGTTTCACACTTTTGTTACAAAGCTCTACTTCTGGACATAGTCACCCACTACCATGAAACCTCTAAAATTAATTCAAATTATCTAAAATATAGCAGCAACCCCAAACATTTCTAACACAAACAGCACAGCTGGTCCCAAAATGCACAAGCAGTTTGTAATAAAAGCAAGCATGCAATTCTCCCACACTGAGTTTGCAGGCTAGGAAGCCTCCAAATTAAACCTACCAGGGTAATAATATAATTGGGGGGGAGAAAAAAAATTAGGAAGTGAGACTTTCTTGTACAACTCAGTGTTTAAAAGAGTGAGATATCTCCTAACGTGCCAAAATCTTGTGGCCACTGTAAACCAAACTCTATCTTTCATTCTCCCCTAATGGACTGAATCAAAATGCACATTGATATAAAAAAAGAATGGAGTTCAAGGCAAACTCCAGAGTTCTTTTCTGTGGTTGTGTTTACCTTTTCTAAGTGTCTCACCAAGCTAAAATGCTTCAGCAACTGTGGGCAGCCTCAGTTCCTCATTATTAAAGCTTTGATGTAATTCTTCTCCAGCATTCAGCACGTGAATTTATTCTGCAATTTGCACCCAAAGCCTGCAGTAAAGCCCAACTTGTGCAAAAGACAAAACGCTGTCAACATTTATCTGCTGCTTTACACATGCCTGGAGCAGAGCAAAGGGAAAGTGGCAAAGCATTTCTATTCCTGGACTCAAAACAAGCTGCAGGATGAAAGGCAGAGGACAGAGATGAAAAAGTAAAAAGGGGAAGGGAAAGAGCAAGGGAAAAAAAAAATCTATGGGGAAAAAAAACTATTCAAAAGAGAAAGAAGGATAAAATCAAATACGTGATCAAAGAGAGAAAGAAATCTGATTTGTAAAAATAAACTGAGACTTGTGACAGGCTCCCAGGAGCAAGGAGAGCTCCCCATGGCTGCTCAGATTTGGCCTCTGCCAGCCTGAGTGACAAAACCCACCACCAGTGACACAGCAGTGCCAGCAGGGAGGAACTCCCCAAACCCAGCACCAGCCTCAGCTCCATCCTGAGCATCCCAGCAGGAGTAAAGGAAGGATTGTCTGCAAATTCCTTCTTCACAGAGAAAGAAACGTCATGCTCAAACCTCTGAAAACTCCCCAAATTGCAGAGAAAATGTCCTGATATCTCGACAGGATAATGAAAAACATTATTCTGGTACAGTTAGGAGGGAGAAGCTCACAGGATGAGTAATTCAAAGATAAGCCTTGTGCATCCTGTGCAATTATGGCTGCCACAAAGCACTTTTTTTTTTTCTTGGAAATTGATGTTTTATACTAAAAATCCTAATGGGGATGTACAAGTTCCTTTTGTTTTTCTGATAAAACTGTCAAAACACAATGCAAATATATATTTTTATAAGATCTCACCATTCCAAATTCCAATACTGAACTTTCATTATGTGCAGTGACAAAGGCTTTGGACTCTCAGAAATTTTTTGCACTGGCAGGAAAACTATTTTTATTGCTCTCCTATTCCCTCCCTCCTCCCTTCAGCAGAGTTTGAAGAAAGAGAGGAAGAGAAATAAACCTTTCTAGGCACTGTGCTTGCAGATGAGCTGAATAATGGTTAATCACATCTCACAGGGCAGTCCTGGGAGAGGCCTGGAGTCACCCAGCACCACCAGGGCTGGATCTTTGTTGGGAAGATCCTTGGCAGGACTGGCAGGAGCTGAGCTGTGAGACCCCAGAGAGGGGCTGAGCATCCCCAGGGCTGGTCCCTCCTCCTGGGGAATGGAGAGCACTTGGCAGGACCCAGCCCCAGAGCTGCCTGGCACAGGATCTCTTTGTGTAGGGTGAGTTAAATCAGGCCAGGTCAGTGATGGTGACAGGGGCTGAACCCCGAGAACTTAGGGAAAAATTCCTGGGACATGATCCCCTTCTGTAGGGTGAGTTATTTCAGACCAGATCAGTGATGGTGAGAGCCACCATGGGGACAGTGTGAGCCCCTTGGGGACAGTGTGAGCCCTATGGGGACAGTGTGAGCCCCTTGGGGACAGTGTGAGCCCTATGGGGACAGTGTGAGCCCCTTGGGGACAGTGTGAGCCCTATGGGGACAGTGTGAGCCCCTTGGGGACAGTGTGAGCCCCACGGGGACAGTGTGAGCCCCACGGGGACAGTGTGAGCCCTATGGGGACAGTGTGAGCCCCTTGGGGACAGTGTGAGCCCCACGGGGACAGTGTGAGCCCCTTGGGGACAGTGTGAGCCCTAAAGGGACAGTGTGAGCCCTTTGGGGACAGTGTGAGCCCCATGGGGGACAGTGTGAGCCCTATGGGGACAGTGTGAGCCCCTTGGGGACAGTGTGAGCCCCACGGGGACAGTGTGAGCCCCTTGGGGACAGTGTGAGCCCCACGGGGACAGTGTGAGCCCCTTGGGGACAGTGTGAGCCCCTTGGGGACAGTGTGAGCCCCACGGGGACAGTGTGAGCCCCATGGGGACAGTGTGAGCCCCATGGGGGACAGTGTGAGCCCTAAAGGGACAGTGTGAGCCCCCAGGACAGTGTGAGCCCCTTGGGGACAGTGTGAGCCCTAAAGGGACAGTGTGAGCCCCTTGGGGACAGTGTGAGCCCCACGGGGACAGTGTGAGCCCCTTGGGGACAGTGTGAGCCCCATGGGGACAGTGTGAGCCCCATGGGGGACAGTGTGAGCCCCATGGGGACAGTGTGAGCCCCTTGGGGACAGTGTGAGCCCCATGGGGGACAGTGTGAGCCCCATGGGGACAGTGTGAGCCCCTTGGGGACAGTGTGAGCCCCATGGGGACAGTGTGACCCCCTTGGGGACAGTGTGAGCCCCATGGGGACAGTGTGACCTCCTTGGGGACAGTGTGAGCCCCTTGGGGACAGTGTGACCCCCTTGGGGACAGTGTGAGCCCCTTGGGGACAGTGTGAGCCCCACGGCCATGGTGTGATTCCCCATTATTTTCAGGACCATTGGGGGATGGAGTCTGGACGTGTTTTCTGTGCTAATCTCAGAGCTGGCCCAAATCCCAGCACTTGGGTCACTGGTGCACAGGGTTGTCATTGTGAGCCCAGGGGGAAAATGGCAGCCGCGCAGTTGGGCTTTGAAACTCTGCATTTTTTAAAAAAAAAAACTTGTGTATGCATAAGCCTCTTATTTAATGAATGACTCCCTTTGTATTTACATGTTCCACCATCCGCAGGACAAATAGGGTTTAGTTGGTTTGAGAATGAAAACTTCTCGTCCTCAAGGGAGGGGGAGAGAAAAAAAAAATAGCTGCAGTTATTTTATGGAAGTGGTAAAAAATCAATTAGCCTCTTAGTTGTAGCTCTTATCTCCAAGGTGTTTCGTGGATATAAATATATTCTTTCTTAATAATAAATATATTCTTTCTTAAGTTGCATATTCTTTCTTAAGTTACATATTCCACATCTTTGATCATAAAAAAATTCTGATATAAATCCAACTGGAACGCATTAGTTTCAATGCAGCTGAATTCAGATGAAAAAAAAAAAAAAAATGGTCAGAAAAGTTATTTTAGGCTGCTCCAGATCGTTATCCTAAATTAGAAGGGTCTTCAGGCCTGAAGGCTTCTTAATCTTACACCTTTTTTTTAAAGTCTTCCCTTTAAATTCGGCTGACAAATGGAATATGTGAAATAATAAATAAATATAAAATACACGGCAGAAATCATTTCAAAGGGTTTAGCAGCTGAGATAGGAATGTGCACAGAAAGCAGCATTTTAAGTTGTCTTGATTTCCAAAAGGAAATAGTTATAAATTAGTTCTGGGGCACTCTGATTCATTTATAAGAGTGGTTCAAGAAACTCTTCAATATTAATTAGTAGCCTGTGAATTCAGCCTATGCAATTATGATGAGACAGTTCTTTGGGTATGAAAGAGCCAACTTATCATATTTTTTTTGAATTCGCCATCTCCAAGCTTGAATATTTTTGTATTTCCATATTTCTCAAGTAGCACTTAATTTAATCTTATCCCCATTTCTTTCAATAAACCATTGTTGGGTCTCTTAAGCAGCACAGCTTCCTCCTCTAACTCATCTCCCCGTGAAATTGGTTTAATGAAGCAGAAAGGTATGAAGCATTAACAACACTGGAATTCATGTGGTAGCACTTCATTTTTCAGAGGCGCTCACATTTCCTAGCCTAATTTATAAAATCAGCACACAAATGATTTTTATCACAGCCATTACATCAGTATAAATTACTGCCTTTTCTATAACACGGCAGTTAGTCAAACTGTTGAAATTACATCTATTAGTCATAGAGAGGAGGAGGGAGAAAGAGAAACTTGTAGGAAAGATTTAGCGCAAAATAAGGGCTGATAGCAGCCTCATTGAAACACTAATATTAATTTACCAAATGAGCCCAAAGCGCTGCTGTTTTGCAAAGGGAAAAATTAAAAATACACAAAGTGAAGCAAATGGGTCAATTTGTAAGGGAGCCAAAAAAAGGAAACTCGGCAAACAAACCAAGCTGTGCCAGAGGAACTCAGAAATGCAATAGGGGAGAAGTTCCTCACATGCCTCATCTGCAGGTTCCCCACATTCCTCCCCAGCTTTGCCATTCACCCCCTTGCTCTGGCACTGGTGTTGTGCTTTTGTGCATGGCAGCTCCTCCAAAATCATCCTTATCCTCCTCACTTCTTCACTTCTTCCACTGTCACCTTCTTCCATCCTGGCTGTTCCTTTCCATCAGCCCCAACCACCCAATTTGTGCCACACAGCAGAAAACATAATAATTCCTGTTGAGAAAATCTTTGTGTCCCCTCCTTCCCCAGGGGGTATGACCTGCTTTTCCAGGACCTACATCCCAATTCCCAAAATTCAGCCTGGAAGAAAACACCTGCTCAGTCTGCAGAGGCATCACACACATGAAAAGACCTCAATTTGCCCTGCTCTGTAAACAACACCAGATCTGCTGCTGGGATCTCAAGTGGGTCCTGGGTTTCCCTTCCTGTTTGCTGTTCCCCAGGCACGACTCCTTCCAGAGCTGCTCTGTAAATTCACTGTCACACTGTGAGACCTCTGCCTGTGTGACCCTGACACCTGAGAGGGGAAAGCCAAAACCTCTCCAGGAAATAAATACTCCTTCACATTCAGGAAGATGCTCTGCCCAGTAACTTTTATCCTCGTCTCTCCCTTTTCCAATTATTTCCCCTTGATGTGTTTCCTGCCTCGGATGCGATGGGGAGCCTGGGAGGCAGGGGCCACGCCCTCTGATTTGTGCTCTCACAGCACAATGGGGCTGCAAGGACACTGCTGATGCCACTGGCATTAGGGGCAAGAAGTATTAAAGCCAGTTTAACAAAAAAAAAAAAAAAAAAAAAACCCAAAAAACTGCTGAGATTGTCAGTGCAGCAACAAAAAACCTGCAAGGGATACAGAGGTCCCCAGCTGCCTGTCCTTGGTGTGTTTTACTTTCTGTTTTGATCTCTTTCTGCTTATGGTTTTTTATTAATTAACTTTTCTCTCTCTGTAGCATCAGGGTGTTTTTGCCTGGCTTTCTCTGTCTCCAGCCCCCGGAATGCTGGTGTAGAAGTGTCTACTGATGGCACCTTGTGGCTAACCCAGAGAAGTGCTTGGGAATAGGAATGAGCATGGAGCAAGCCAGGAAAATACTGAGAAAAGGAGAGCAAATCTGTCCCACCACAGTGAGGGCTGCAAAAAATGGTGCAACTCTGCAGACACTTCCTTGCCAAGGAGGGCACAACCTCTGACTGCTGCCCCCCAGCCCTCAGAGAGCTCTGGGATGCAAACAGGAGCCCTGGCCCTAAACCTCCTCCCAGCAGGAGAAGGGGACAGGGGCTGCAAATCCACCTAATCCCCTGTGTGAGGGGAAGCAAGGAGCCAGGCTTGACCTGCTATCAGGAGCCCCTGAGAATAACCCAGCCTTGCCTGGTTCCATCCTTGTGTGCAGAGGAGAGGGTCAGCCTGAGCCCAGGGGTCAGTCTTTGCACTGGTCAGTCAAAGCACAGTAAAAGTGATCAGTCAAAGCACTGAGCACTGCAGCCCTTCCCACAGGCACTGCAGGTCCTGCTGTCACAGGCTGGGGTGAGCCTGCTCTGCAGAGCTGATGGTGTTGGGGACACCCCAAATGGCTGCTGCCCACTGCTCCTGGAGATGTGCTGGGATCGCTGCACACTCTCCCCTGTTGCAGGAACCCTCTTATTAGAAGGTAAAAATGAACTGAGGCACAGACTTCTTGTTTATCACAGCATGAAAAGGGTCCTGGTTTATTCCTCTTTGTGGCTTGGTCATCTTAACACCAACTATTCACTGACTCTGCCTGCAGCAGCTCCTGCTGTGGGTTTTCCCAGCCTCTGACTGCTGGTTATTTCCTGCTGAACTGTGACTGCAGGGATTGGACTGCAGGGATTGGTGTGAGACTGTGACTGCAGGGATTGGTGTGCACACTGCGACTGCAGGGATTGGTGTCACTGTGACTGCAGGGATTGGTGTGTGACTGTGACTGCAGGGATTGGTGTGCAGGCTGTGACTGCAGGGATTGGTGTGACTGTGACTGCAGGATTGGTGTGAGACTGTGACTGCAGGGATTGGTGTGACTGTGACTGCAGGGATTGGTGTGAGACTGTGACTGCAGGGACTGGTGTCACTGTGACTGCAGGGATTGGTGTGCAGGCTGTGACTGCAGCTTTTACCCAGCTAGAATGTGACTGCAGGCTTTTACTCAGCTAGAATGTGACTGCAGGCTTTTACCCAGCCAGACTGTGACTGCAGGTTCCAACAACAGTCTCTGACTGCAGCCCCAGACAGAGCCCACAGCAGTGATTCTCTCTCCCCAGGATCCTTCTGCTTCACGATTTGCTCCTTCACGTTCCTCAAGATTCCTCCTCCATGATGATCCTCCCCTCACCAGCTCATCCCCTCTTTTATCTCACTCCTCTCTTTTGGATATAGCTGTCACTCATCAGGGGCCAGGCCAATAAATTAACACAGGTGTTAATTATCAGGGGTGAGGTGTCCTGTATTCCCTTCTCTTACACTCCCCTAGGAGCCCAAGTGTGGGTGGCAGGTCCTAAATGTCCCCAGCCCTGCCAGGCACCTGCTGGTTTGCAGGGGTGGCCATGCCTTGGTGTGGTGTCACTCTGGGGAGGTGGCTGGGTCACCTCCTGGCCCAGGACAGCCACCAGGGAGGCACAGCCACAGCTCAGCACGGCCCAGCACTGGCTCTGTGGGTACTGATGAAATCATGTCCCAAACACACAGAATTCCCTGACAGGATCCCCACAATGCTGGGATTAAGAAGGGCACAGACCCAACCTGCAGATAAAGGACATTGGACACCAAGCAACCTCATGTGAGGGTCCTGGGTAGGGAGCAGCAAACCACAGGCACAGGGGGAACCTAAAGCTCTCCTCAGAAATTCTGGGATCACATGAAGAAGGCACGACTTTGTCCTGAACATTAAACAATAAACAAAGCAGTTTTAAAAGAGGGCTGCCTCTCATTTGATGTATTTTCTCAACTTTGGTTCAGTCCAGTAATTCATCTCGAAGTACTTATCCTGCCTGTATTTCTAGGTCTCACTCTGGTTTGTATTATCTCAAATATGTCATTAGCAGAATTCCCAAAAGCTTTGAAGTTCTTTTATGAGCTGGCTCCAAGTTGCAGCCCCCAACAATGTTCAGTATCAGTAAGGAGCACACTTGGAAAGGAAAACAGGAATCCAAGATCACCCAGAGACAAGAACACACAATTATGAGATGGAAATACAAGTTCTCACTCTAGAGGAAAACCTCTATGGTGGAAAACCAGGTTCATTTCAAGTGTAAAGGACTGGGAACAAATCATGCTACAGCTGGATATGTGAAATCATGAAAGAATCAGAGAAAAAAGAAGAGATTTATCTATATAGATCCTCAGCAGACCTAATCAAGTATCAAGTACCTAAAAACACCCAGGACAGGAGAAATCACCTTCACTGTCCTCCCAGGTGTAGGTGCACCCTTATTAAAAGGCAAATGAGTCTCTCAACAATCAGTGTTCCCAAGCAGCAATAGAAAATCAAGAGAGAACCTCTCTCTCTGTGCCAGACCTCACCTGCAGCCTTGTCAGGACATTGTGCCCATTTCTCATGGCCTGCACTCTGCAGTTCTCACAGCTCTATGCACGCAGGTTTTGCATACAACCATACAAAACTTTCCTGTGAGGAACGTTTTGTGCTTCCCAGTCCAGCAGAGATAGAAGAATCTCCTTTTACTGATTAAAAACAAGTAATAGCTGAATTTAAAAAAAAAAAAAAAGCCAACATGGTGTGATACAAAAAGCAAAATGACAGACTTAGAGAAGAGGTTCAGCAGTAGCTGAAAATTTAAGGGTTTTTAGAAAACCTTTTTTTTTTTTCTCCTTTTCCTATAAAAGCACCTTCTGCCATAAAATCACTCTTGCAACTTTAGTGTCACTTTTTGTCCTAACTCTACTTAATCCTAGAAGAAAATTAACCCCAACAGATAAAGAATAAAAGCCTCCCATTAAGGACAACCCTTAGCTGGCAAAGAAAGAAGAGTGAGACATTCAGTGAAGCCCACAAAAGCCTCCACTATTCCAGATTACCTGGAAGATGATCAAATACCACTGTGATAAAGCAGCCTTACAAAAACTTGGGAAAGGTTGATGGCTGAAATTGGAATAATTTCTCTTTTTTTTTTTTTTTTTCCCCCAAAAAGGAGATGTTTTACTGCTTTTTTGAAACAGTAAAGCTAAAGGCTCATCTTTACCTTTCTGTGTAAATAACTTCCTTTCCCTGGGGTGTTCATCATCGGTTTGACCTTAAAATGCATGGCAGTGTTCTTAGCAATATTCAATCAATGGCAGGATTAAAGGTGAAATCAGTTACACAGAGGAAGCCTACTGCTGTTTCACCAGTGTGGTGGCTCTAATCTCCCTCTGAGAGACTAAAGATCATAACTGATTTACTTCTCCTCCCTGGGGAACAATTTTCTGTAGCCTGAGGCAATCAGGAAACAGACTGAATTGGCTTGAATACCCATCTGCCCCTGGAGGGGGGGGGAGACTGGGAAAAGCTACCAGGTTGTTTCTTCTTCATACTTGTAATTAAATAAACTATGACAAATTTGACAGGCAGAATTTCTAGCAGGACCAGTTGTCCTCCAACTTCCTACTCCGTGTGTAATTGATATATGGCAGCTATTCCCAAGCAGTGCTGGAGACTATTTAAACATTAAAATCAGTGATCTTCACTCCATCCCATGATTTAACCTATTGGCAACATTCCTCTAATTTTCACACCTGTCAAGGCTGTGGGACATGTTTGAGCACAAGGAAACAGGGTTTACTTTGATTTTCTGGTTTTTTGTTGGGTTTTTTGGGGTTTTTTTTACCCCTAACTGTGATCTTTCTATTAGTTCCAGTAATGCCAGGCACACAAATGAGATGGTATTGATATAAGAGAGAAATAAATCTTAGAAGTGGTACCAGAGAGGGAAAATCTGGGAGCATGAAAACATTTTCATATAGATCAATAAGTACACATAACTAACACCAATAAACTTTTGTTAGTGCTACTTTTCAAAACAGTGCCAGAGGCAAGCAAGATGAAAAACTATTTCCCTGAAAAAACTTCCTGCAACTCAAAACATTTTCTAGTATTGTCATAAAATAATAATAGTAATAATAATAATAATTTCTAAAAAGACCCAAGGTTTTTACTTGTATAGAAAGCACAGAAGAGATACCAGGGTTGGTGTAAGTACAGTCATTTCAAATATGCTGATATCTGCCTTTCTCATCTGTATTCCCCCCATGAGACAGGTTTAAATACCCCACAGGGAAGGGAACTCCTGATTTTTCAGTTTACAGGGTCAACACCAGAGACATATTTTTTTCACATAAGCTCAGCTGAGACAATTTAAAGCCACAGGCAATTTTTTTTTTTTTAATAATTATTTAACTAATTTTAAGCTTGTTCATATGTTACTACAGGGAAGTTTAAGATTTTAAGAAATTCATTGATTTCTCTGCCCAGAGCTGTTGCCAGCTGAGGCCAAACATCCTGGCACAGGATCCCAGAATGGTTTGGGTTGGAAGGGAACCTTAAATCTCATCCCATTCCACCCCTGCCATGGGCAGGGACACCTTCCACTATCCCAGGCTGCTCCAAACCCTGTCCAACCTGGCCTTGGACGCTTCCAGGGATGGAGAATCCTCGAGCTGAGGGCAACCTGAGCACTCAGAGGTGACAGAAATGCTGCTGCACCTGCCAAGTGTTTCCCAAGCCCAGCAGGGCACTGCTCACCCCTGAGTCACAACAGGAACACAGACATGGAGATACAGTAGGGGGTTTTGGAAAGCTCACACTGATATTTTTGCCCAGCTGGAGGTAAAACTCAGCCTCCCAACGACTCTCCACAATCTGGTCATGGCACCTTGGGAGAAAAACCCACACCAGCTGAGCCATGCTCACCAAAACCAGCATTCCTGGAGGGCTGGGAAAGATGGGACAGGAAGGGCTTGTGGATATGATTGCCTGGTAAGAAATACTGGAGATGTAAAAGCTGTGAGTGAAATAGAAATGAAGGGCAGCTTTGAGATGTGCTCATGGCAGGCAGGAAGACGGGGATGAGCTGGAGATGGGTTGAGGGATAGAAAACAAAAGGACACAAGGATGTAGCCCCTCTCCACCCTGCCAAGGCATCAGGGAAAAGGTGGATAAGAAAAGTCTCTTTAGAGTTTAGAATACAGGATGATATGGTGATAGAGCAGTTCTCATGGGCTGCATGAAAAGTCTGTAGGTTTTGTATCTGGCGCGGGTTGGTCACTGTAAATTAGAATATTCAACACAAAAGGAGATAGAATGGATTGGAACAAGGTCCTTGCTCTCTTACTCTGGCCTTTCTCTTGCTCTTACCTCTCTCTTACCCCTCTTAGCTTTTTTACCTCCCTCACCTCACACTCTCTCTCTCTCCCTCTCTCTTTGGGGTTCCCTCCAGCCCAGGCTGGTGGCTGAAGGCAAAGCCCTTTTTACCCACGACCCTTGCAATAAACCCACGTGTTTCTAGAATATCTCAGCTCTGCAGAGTTCCTTCTCCCTGCTGTCCACGGATGCTCCTACACTGGAGGGTTTGCATATGGAAACATTTCAATCTTTCCTATGGCTGATGATGAGAAGCTGAATTACCTTTATCAGTGTCAGAGGGCCTTAAAGGAGTCCCAGCACCCCTTTGGTCCTCACTGCCTGCTGCACCCAGGGGCTGTACCAGAGAATACAGGGGTGACTGTGATGATCAACCCTCTAAAGCAGATTCACAGGAATTAAGCAGTCACCTATCACAACAAACCCACCCAAGCCTGCTCTGAGGTCTGGAGTTAGAATTGCTCTCTGTGAGGATACACAGACTGCTGCTCCTAAATATATTAAACGAAAAAAATCAGTCAAAATGCAATTACAGACTCTCGACAGCAACTTACACAACTGTCTGAAAGTTTGTGCTGCGGCACAGGACAGATGCTGCAAAAGAATCTTTTGTGCTTCTCTGGTGCCTGAAAAGCTGTACAGACATCTGAGGGGCACCACTCCTGAGCCTGCAATTAACTCCCAGTGCTGTTCTGCTGAGTTCCTCCCAGCAAGGAAATAAAGGAGCTTAAATACAACAAACAGCAAACAGGAATTGATTGAGAAGCCAAACACATGAAGCCAAGCATCTGAAGGGTTTTTATTCTGCCAAATTGATAGCAGGGAGAATTGTTGAATGCATTTCCTTGTTTGGCTCTGTACAAGTTTTAATGCTGTTCTTCGAAAGCAAATTATGATTTAGAACATGTTTGAATTGGGTATTGTTTCTTATCATTTGGTTAAAAGAACAAAAATATTTAGCTACAAGGACCTAAGACAGGTGCATCATTTTCCTCAGAGCCAAACATTTACCTGTGTGGGATACAAACACCCAAGAGTGGCTGCTAAAAATCTACTTCATGCTGAGATTGCTGATAAAGTAAATCACGCTGCAGACAAAATCTATTTGGTCAGTTTTGTGCAGAGATTTGAAGAATTCAGACGTATCCGAAGTCTTAGAGTTAGTTTTGAAATATATATATTATAATATATATAATAATATAAAATTTAAAATATATATTATATATATTAAAATTATTATAATATACATACTATATAATATATAATACGTAATATATAATATATAATATATAATATATCGTTATATATAGTTATATAATATATAATATATATAATATAATAATATTATATTATATATGTATGATAATATATAATATATAATTATATAATATATAATATATAATATATAATATATAATATATCGTTATATATAGTTATATAATATATCGTTATATATAGTTATATAATATATAATATATATAATATATAATAATATATTATATATGTATGATAACATATAATATATAATTATATAATATATAATATATAATTATATATAATATTATATGTTACTATATAATATAATGAAATATATAAAATTTTCAATACATAATAATATATTATATATAGAATAATATATAAAATAACGTATAATATATATCATAATATATAATATTTATGTATAATAATGTATATATTAATTTTCAAAATATATATTTTTAAAGTGGAATTTTTAAAAACCTTCCCATTGCCCCTATTTCTCCTCTGCACCTGCTTTTTATTGCAATAGCCACAGGCTGTAATGAGCCAGCAGTGTGACTTCAAGCAGTGACACAAAGGGAGCTCTGTCTGAGCCAGTTACTCATCCCCATGACATGAGAGCTCCCATTTCCTCCTCAGTGCTGCTTTCCCAGAGCACTGACACAAACCACATTGCACAACTGTCAAGATCCTAAAACCTGATGGCTAAATGTCAATTACCTTCATTAGGCTTCCAAAAAAAAAAAAAAAACACCCAAAACCACAAAAAAAAGGCATAAAAAAGGGTGAGAGATGTGAACCAAAGATTTACCTGCTCTGCTCCAACTTGGTTAAAAGTGGAACTCAAACTTATTGTGTCTGCCCACAGATCCATAGATTTGCCCTAAAAACAAAGCTGATTCTCTTCCCTAGGAAATCAAACACTTAAAATGAACTTTCCTGTTCTTTTAAACAGTGGTTTGAAAGTCATATTTCCCTTCAAAGAATTATCCATAGGAGTAGGTGTAAAGATATCTAGAGGCGTCCAACAATTTCCCAAGGAAGAAACAGCAAAAATCTGAAGGAGAAATTTAAAATTCAGTCTAAAATTCAACCAAAAGAAGAAGCAGAGAGTGATGGGGTGTTGGGTCTCTGTGCAGCTCACAGGGGGATGTTCAGCATTTTGGGAAGACCAAACACAAGTTTTTATCACAGAAATTCAGCTGTGCCATTGTGCAAACAATTGTTGCATGTATTTCAATCAACAAATTCATCTGTAACACTTATTACAATTATACAGCACAGAGAGGACAAATTATCTTGTCTTTCACATCAATTTGCCTCTCCTGACCCTCTGTTTCTTCCTCTTCTTTTAATTAATCACCTTTGCTTTGTGTCCCCCTCGTCCATCTGTGCACAAAGCCATGAATGAGCCAGAACTTTTTACTCTTGCAAAAAGAAAAGGAACATTCAGAATTTTTTATTTAGCTTTATTGAGTTATGTGGCTCATCATTGAACACAAAAAAAAAAATTTCTACAAAGCGTTTTCTCGCTCTTCAACTGAGAATTATCTAATTATTTCTGCTACAATTACATTTAAAATATTATTTTTAAGGAGCCTTGCAGCCACTTTATCACCCACATATCTCCAGCTGTGTCAGAAGGTGGCAGAGCAACAGCTGGAGAAATTCTGCACCCACTTCCAACCTGCTCCAGCAACAGCTCCAGCTCAGAAATCCTCCTGAGTGGATGTGATTTGCTGGGAAAAATATGCACAAATAATTTCTCCCATCCTCATAGATCCCCAGGAATGACACCTGGATATTGCAATATACCAGAGACAGCTCAGAGTGGGAAAATCTCCAGTTGATCTGATCAGGATCCATCCTTTGGAGCAGGAGTGTCAGAAATCTGGGTCTGACCCTGTTTTCTCACTCTTCAACTGAGAATTATCTAATTATTTCTGCTTCAATTACATTTAAAATATTGTTTTTAAGAGGCCTTGCAGCCACTTTATCACCCACACAGCTCCAGCTGTGGCAGAAGGTGGCAGAGTGTCAGAAATGTGGGTCTGAATCCTGACCCTGGCACCCAGCAATGACCTGCCATGATGTCAATCATTGTCTCACCTGAACTTCTGGGGTAATTCAGTGTAACAAGGATTTTGTAGGGCTTGAACAAGGGAAAAATCATACAGAAGATGAGAATCAACAAAATGTATGGTTTAAAACCCCTTAAAAAAAAAAAAAAAAAAAAAAAAAACCTGTCAAAAATAATGCCACAGTAAGTTTTAAAACATATATTCATGGAGTTGAATATCAGGATTCCCAGCTTTTCCATGGATAAGCTTCTAAAAAAAGTTTAATTTTGCCATCCTTAAAATCATGCAAACATCATTCAGTCCCTGCAGTGGAGTGTCTCTATGTAAATGGTTAAGGTTACAAAACCTCAGATATTTTCCCCACTTTGGGCAGATAAAACAGGGAGATAAGAAAGTCATGATGATGTTCTTTTGACCTTGTGCCAAAGGTAAGGACCACCTGTCGATCTGAATTTCCCTTGCAAATCCGCTGGAGCTGCACTACTGAAGCTGCACTGCTGGTGCCTGCTTTATCTCTGATTAGCCATCACTGGGGACAACTGCTGCACCAGGGAGCAAATGAGTGCCCTGAGCTGGCATTTCCTACCTCCCCAGCACACTGCTGCCTGGAAAAACATCTCACTGCACCTGAAATGCAGTTTTGTTTCTCCTCTCTCAACCCATCTCAGAAGAATTAGAAAAAAAAACTTTTATGTAGAGACTTATTTTGATGTTGTTGGAGGAGGGTATTGGATACTCTGATGAGCAGTGCTGGGATCAGGGTGGTGTCAAAGAGAAGTTTGTGGCTCAGGACACACCAACAATGCTCACAGAGGACGTTTCTCTCCAAAAGGCACAGGAATATCATTTTAGTGGCAGGATTTCTCAGAGGTTTCCTGAATAGGTGCCAAACCCATCCTCAGTGCTCTGAGTAGGAAATATTCCCAGTATTCCCAGAGGAGGCTTCCCTGGTGGACACAGCAATCCATACCTGGTGCTGCCTCTGCTCCCATCCCTGGGCTCAGTGATTACAGGAATTCCTCATCATCTTCCCTCTCTCTTTATCTCCTTCTTTCACCAGAATATGGCAGCTGAAAATGGACCAGATACTTTATTTACTGCCCAAGTGAATATTATTTTATTTTGCACCCAAGCCTCACTGTGTGAGTGCTCCCACAGGTCTGGCTCTTCCCCACTAATGTCAGACTCACAATGCTCACAGAGGATGTTTCTCTCCAAAAGGCACAGAAATATCATTTTAGTGGCAGGATTTCTCAGGGGTTCCCTGAATAGCTGCCAAACCCATCCTCAGTGCTATGAGTATGAAATATTCCCAGTTTTCCTAGAGGAGGCTTCCCTGGTGGACACAGCAATCCATACCTGGTGCTGCCTCTGCTCCCATCCCTGGGCTCAGTGATTACAGGAATTCCTCATCATCTTCCCTCTCTCTTTATTTCCTTCTTTCACCAGAATATGGCAGCTGAAAACGGACCAGATACTTTATTTTCTGCCCAAGTAAATATTCTTTTATATTATTTATATATTTTTTTTTAATTTACTTATATTATTTTATTTTGCACCCAAGCCTCACTGTGTCTGTGAGTGCTCCCACAGGTCTGGCTCTTCTGCTGCCTCACTAAAATCAGATTTCCCTTTCTGCCATAAATTCCTTCACTTCCCTGTCCACCTTCTTTGCTGGGAAAGCAACAGGGTGCTTTGGATGAATTATCTGGTCCTGTTTTGTTGATGTAGGTGAGTCGGGAAGGTGCAGAAAAATTGGAGTGAGCTGGGGCAGAGATGGCAAGGGCTGATGCAAAGGGTCAAAAACCTGGATACAGCATTGCTTCCCTTCCCTCCCTGAGCAGGGGTAGAACTATGGGCAAGAATACAATTTAATAAATATAATTTAATAAAATTTATTAAATTATATAATTTAAAATCATACAATTTAATATCATTTAATAAAATTGGCTCCTACCAGTGCCTGTGTTTAACAGAGACATTAATTTAGCAAAGGTTTCTCCTGCTGATTCTCATCATATTAGAAATATTTTCATCATATTAGAATTTGCAGGAGATTATTTTGTTTACTACATTCATGGTATTCAAATCTGCCCGAGACTTCCATTCATTCAGATTAAAATTAAAGATTTTCTTCTTAAAATATGATATATCACACCCACTAACTATGGAAAAGTTTTTTTTTGGGGGAAAACCAAACATTTCTGGTGTTTTGAAATCGCCTGATCTATATTTTGGTTAGCATGGTGTTGTCAGTCACCTTCTCTTCCAACTTTTTTTATTAATTATTTTTATATTATTATTTTTTATTAATTATTTTTATCAACAATCAATTATTTTTATCAAACTCAATCTGTTCAAACCACGAGTCCCTGCTCTGCCAGAGCCAAGCCCCACTGTTTGCAAACACACATTTGACTGACAAACCAACATCCTCTTTCAAAAAAAAAAATGTCCTTGTACACTTAGAAAAGAAAGAAGTGCAGTTTACAGATTTCAGATTTATGAATTAAATAAGAGCTAGGAGCTATTTAAATAAAATCTCCATGGAAACTTGTATTTCACAAGATAATAAGCCTTTGAAGGGAAGGGGCAACGACAGCTTAAAAAAGAAAAAATAATCTTAACAGACATAACCTCCTGTAAAAATTCTGTGAGACAAAATGAATGAAAAATTCCACTTAGAAAACTGAAGGAAACTGCTGCTCTCTGCAAATATTTTGCCAGAAATGAGTTACTTTTAAAACAGACTGGACCAGGGGCAGTTTGTGCAGCAGAAAACCCCAACTCAAGCTGCAATAACCACGTAAAAGTTGTTTTTCTGCAGAAGTAAAGAGGTCTTTAGGGTCCCACCTTGGTTTTAGAAAGTCCTTTTTCAGAGGCTGTGCATGAACACATCTGAGGCAGCCAAAGAGAAAAGCTGAATTTTGGGGCACTGAACTGGGGTTTGACTATCACATTCCGCATTTTTAATGTTTTCAGAAACAATAATAATGATGATGATGGAAATGGTGGCTGCTGCTTCCTTCTCCTTTGGGAAAATTCACTCTGTCCCCAGAGTTTCACTCCTTGTTGCATTCCCACAGGCAGTATCCAATATTCTGGGAGCTGTCCTCAGCCAGCTGGTCACGGGGTATTTTGGACAACACCCAAAGCTCCCAAGAGAGAATAAAAAAGAATTTAACTTCATTTCTGGTTTCCAGCACAGGACAGAGGAGTGTGAATAAAAAATAAATAGAGAAGAATTGGTGGGACTCAAAGAGGGAACACAGATCTTCAGGGCACCCTCAGTGCAAAAAAATGGGTAGGGAAAAAAAAAATCCTAATTAATGGCAAACCTCAATCCACAGTCCCAATTGTGCAATCACACAACTGGGTGTACACGAGACCTACCCACCTATTCAGGAATAAAGTATTTGCTTCTACCGAAATGAAAGGCTGAGAACATTATTACAGCATAAAACATAACAAGAATAATTATATTGATGTTAAATTTTTTAATCTGGCTTTCCTGTTCAGGCAAATTTCCTAAATTTACCCAAAATCTCAGATTAAAATGCTGCTCATGCTCACAATGCACAAACTTTTGGAGCCCTACAAATCACCAGTGTCAGGTGTTTGAAGAGGCTCCTGATAATTATTTAAAGCTAAGTTATCACAAATATAACAGAGCAGCTCTTCAGCGTTGCCAAAATTGTTACAGCACCACAAGGAGAGGGTGACGTGGCTTTCAAACCTTTTCTTGGAAAGGAGAAAGTGCAGTTCTTTGACCCATGTCTGCACAACCTCATTTCATTCCTAGATGACCATAATGGTTCAATCCAAAACACAACATTGAGGAAGAAATTAAGTGGGAAAAAGTGCCAGAGAATTCCTCAAAACTTAGGTGACTGTTCCACATCAGACATGGTCCATAAATGGTGAAATAGAGTGAAATTATGTAAGGTAAGTTGATTTCCTCTGAGGCTGAAGGGGATCATATTTTGATCATATTTTGGTCATATTTTGACCATATTTTCCACCAGACTTCTGAAAGAACGACAGAAGAACAACATTTCCCCCTGACTTCAATAGTTAAAACTTACTTGGCTCTGTTCTCACAGCTCATCACAGATGATGGTGAATTTCTCTCATCTTTTTCTTCTCTGCAGAGCAAAAATCCACTGAACCGTGGGTGACAGTGAACAACTGACACCAGGATGAGACTGAAGGACTTCAAACATGGTGTTTGTGAATGGCAAGTGATATCTTAATTTCAAGCCCAAAAGCATAAAAAACAACAGTGGACTGAAGACAGAAACAAGAAGGATGGGACTTCACAACCTGCAGCTGGAATTGGACAATTAAACCTCAATATGTAAATGAACCAAAACTTATCAAAGTGTGAGACCTGGTGACCCTTTGTCCATTTTGTGACCATTTTGGGTCCACCTTGGGTGTAGCCCTGGCCAGGCTCTTGTCCTGCCCAAGGTGTACCCTAAAGGCCTTTTAATAAATCTCTACTTTATTCTCCAGCTCTGTCCAGTCTCTGTTCCAGCTCAGCCTTCCCATGGCCTGGCTTACCCCAGCCCCAGCCCTGCCAAATTAGATTGAGCGTAGGAGCAGCCAAGAAACTCTGCTGCCAATGGGTGACACAGTGGGGGCAGTAAATTCATGCAGCCCGTGAGTTGCTGGCTCTTTGTGTTCGTTTCACCAATTCTCCTGCTCTCTTCACACTTGAGAGAAAAGTGATGCCAAAGATCCAATCTGAGACCAATAACAAAGATCCAATCTGAGACCTGCTGTTCCTGTATCCCAAAATCCCTGTTCCTGTTCTCTCTCACAGCCAGCTCCCATCATCTGTGCTCGTTATTATGCTCATGTTCAGAAAACAGTTAATTCAGTAACCCCCTCCCTTTGGTGCATTACTTTTGTACTCAGAGCAGCCCCTTCTGGGTCAGAATAAGTGCCAGGACTGCAGAGCTGCAAGCACAGAGTAAAAATCTCCTCTTAGGCAGAGGCTGGGAGTTTAAACAGTGCTTGTGCTCAGCTCTGAGGATCATTCTGAGCTGGGAAGGGCTGGCCCTGCTCAGCCTCAGAGCTGACCCACTTCAGGACATTTCCCTCACGCTGGCTCTGGGAAATAGGACAGGCAGGGGGATCAATAACAGCCAAGTGCTCCAGTGAGTCCATTAGGATCAGCCCATCCATCAGGGCTCCAGGAGCTCTCTCCACTCCTGGCAGTAGCCTGGGGCTTGGCTGAGGCTCAACACCCCAGCCCCTGCCTGGCCTGCTCAGAAAAGGCAGCTCTGGGCACAAGTTCCCAAGGCCAGCTCTGCACAGCTCGAGTTTTCAGCCCTTGCTCCTGGGACTTTGCAGTGCTTTAGGGTCAGTGTCCTACAGCAAAGCAAAGGAAGCAGCAAAGCACTTGGGGCTGGACCTGTAGTTTGAACAGATTTAGTTGATTCATAAAAAGTAAGTTGGAAGAGAAGGTGACTAACAATGCCATGCTAACCAAAATATAAATCAAAACTATCAAAAACTACCAGATTTTTAAAACTCTGATTTCAGAACACCAGGAATATAGCCCAAAAATACTAAAAAGACATCACAGGACTGTAGTTGTGGCCTTTCTAGCACAGGAATTGTGTAGGGGATTTCTGAGTAGAGGAGGCGACTTTTTCTTCTTTGGGGGGTGAACTGGAGAAGAGCCAGTCTGAGTTCAGCCCCTGAGGACTCCAGGTATGATCTGCTCAATCCCATCAGGATTTTGAAGGCTCCCCATGGGAAACCCGTGGATAGTTCAGAAAGGAGCCCTGTAGGAAATCATCACCTGCCCAAACACCAAATCTTCCCAGGGGATGCATCACTCCCCAATTTCATCTCCTGGCACTCTCAGGAGCACCTCTGGTGATTTTGGGTGTGATGTGGCAATGCAGCATCAGCCACTCTTTCCCTCTGAGCAGTTTTGGGGAGCCACTTAATTCCTGGGTTTGTTTAGTGTGTGGGGCAGGGTGTGAACTGCATTGCCTGCACTGCTACTTCCAGGTTAAAATTATTAAATACAGGTTTATTCTCCCATGGATGGTGCCGTTTCTCATGGGCAGTGGATTTAAAGAAGAATCTGTTCTGCTACTGAGTTATTTCATTGGTCTGCACTGTTAGAGAAGTGCTTGATGAGCATCTCTCACTTCAAGACTTAGGTATGATCTGCTCCAAAAGCAGATGGGGAAATATCACAGAGAATGAAATTTTTTTGGTTTGTTTTAGAGGGAAATGATACCAGAAATAGAATCTATAACAAAATATTCATAATAACCCTTACAACTAACAAAAAAAAAAAAAAAAAAAAAAAAAAAAAAAAAAAAAAAATCAACCTAAGCACAGACATTTTTAATGCCAACCATTGAGGCAAGCGAAATAATTGCACCAAACTCCTACAAATTACATGTGACCAGTTTTCTTCTTGCTCAGAATGCTGAAACACAGCAGGACCACAGCGGGAAAGAAAGGCAGGGCACACATGGGCTGTCTTCTAGAAGACTGTTCCCAGGGAAATCCGCAGAGTTAGAGATTCCTGCAAAGAATAAAGTAGGAAGACTTTGCTCATCAGGACCAATAATTTGTATTTGTGCAAATCATAAGGCAAAGGGGTGAGGTGAGGGGGGAAGATAAATAGGTTAATCTGTTGTAAACTGATTTTGACCCTGAAGGTGATCACAGGTACACAGCATTACCCGCACTTTAAACTGTTTTATGCCCAGCTTAAAAAAAAGACCCGGCAACAAAACAAAGCTTTTTTTGTGTTTGCTAAACAAAGCATGAAAGAATAGTGACAAAAGTAGGAGGAGCCGAGTTTGTCCGGACAAAGGCGGGAGGAGGAGCCCTCCTGCAATGGAAATGCAGTTCAGTGGTCCTGGATTGATATGCTCATCCTTTAAACCCCCAGGGCTGGGAGATCACAGGGCCTGAAAGTCCATCAAAGAGCACTTCTCTGCATTGATCCAGTCTGGGGCGGAAGGCTGCTGGGGGTCTGCTCCTCTCTGTGAGGCTGCCTCCGAGGATAATCAGCTTTTCTTCTTGGAAATTGGGGGATCCCCAACATCAATAAAGTGTTATTTCAAGGAAAACATCAGTCTAAACCTGGGGAGGCTTGAGCATGTGTGTGTGTCTTTTGTGGTGTTGCATTGTTGGGTTGTTGGTTTTTTTTAAGAGAAAAAAAAATTAAAAATAAAAAAATAAAACTCCAAGGAGGGAAAACATTTTACCTTAAAAGTATAATCTTAATGCCTGGACTCTTTTTTCCAGCTTGTCAACAACAGAATCTCCTGTAGAGGTTTTTAAATCAGCTTTACAAACTCTCCTGGCTGTTCAAGCACTACAACAACACATGACCTACAAAGAAAAAAAATATTTTTAAGTTTAAAAATCATTCTGTCCTTTAGTGAAGTTTGCAGGCACAGCAGGCAGGCAATCACAGACAGGTCCAGATGTTCGAGTTAAAACACTTTAGGTCTGACAAAGGGGGAATTGGGAGCCTGGGGAGTGTTTAACCCTGAACACTGGGACTGACTCAGGTCGCCTTATCTGGAGCTTCCAGGTGAGGAGCCCCTGATCTCCATCTCACACCTCTGGGTTTGGTTTGTTCAAATTATAGATGGAATATTCATATTTTAAAGGGCTCAATATCCATAAAGCAGGAGTAGGGGGGAGATCAGGCAATCCAGCTCTCTCTGATGTAACCAGAGCCTGAAAGTCATTAATCAACAATTGGTGTGACACTGGAAACTCTTAGGATATTGTATTTATTCAAGGGGAGAGGTGCTGAGCAAACAGAGCTTTTCCATCATATAATGTAACTTGATAAAAATTAGGAATATTTCAATACCATTAAACAGCTGCATTTGGGTAACACAAACCTGGACAAATCTCAGTCCCCTGGAGGTCCTGGTAATCACAAAATATTGGTGCTTGAAACTATTTCAAGTGACCACAACCATTGCAGAGAAATGTGATGAGAATTCCCTCTGTGAGTAGAACAGAGAGGAGAAAGAGAATCAGTTGCTCACAGATGGTCCATTTCATGATTTTTGAGATGAGAAAGGGTGGCAAAGGGTGTGATTTCATCCAAAACACTTGGCTCCGGTGTAGGGATGGTGTCACTGGGATTAGCAGGACACCAAGCTCAGGGCTTTGGCAATCAGGGACGCACAAAGTCCTTTAGCTGAGCACCTTTCAACCAAATTCTATGTGAGCTGACAAATCCCTGCTATGCAAGAATTCTAAAAAATTATTAGTACAGATCAGAGCAATCTCTTGCCCTCCAAATAGAATTGTTGATCATTTTCCTTTCACTTAGCTCCCCTCCTTCCCCACCAAAAATTCACATTACTGAGAATTAGAAACGAGTTTCTCTTTCTGTTATGCACACACAGCCTTGCTCTTAAGTGATTCTCAAGAATATTATTTGTTGAAGATTTTCTTCTCCTGCACAGGTGGAGAATAGATGAGTCAACATTATTAATTGTTTTTATGACCTCAGTATCTACAGGCCCTCAGAAAGTTTACAGATCGAATCAGCGTGTATAGAGTAGAAAAGAGCTTTTGCCTCAAGAGACTGGCAATCTGTGCTTTCCTGTGCAGAGGGATTTTAAAAGTAGAATTTTTGCCATGCAAATTATACTGATTTATGTGGTGAGAACACAGGAACTTGAGCAGCAGTGGCAAACCGGAAAATTTTAAAAAATAAAATAATAAATATTCTTTTTTGTGGTGTAAACATATCCAGGCAGGAAATCACGCTCTACATGACAATTTTATGGAAGAGGTTCCTGCTCTTCAGCCTGCCCTGGAGCATCTCTGCAACACCATCTGCCAAAGGTCAGCCCCCTCAGCCCCAGCAGCACCACCCGCACATTTCCCTCCAAAGATGCTCCAGCCAGAGCAAACCAGGTTCCCTGGAAAGGTTTGGACACTCCCAGCCTTGGTTAACCCAAAGTTAACCTGGAGGTGCTGCTGTGGACAGCTCTGCTGGTGAATCAGGGCAGTGATCTCTGCAAAGTCTGGGAGCATCTCCTGCTGGAGACACCAATTAAACCCCAATTAAAGCTGGGGAAATGTGGGCAGCCTCCCCTAAAACACCTGCAGAGCCCCGTGAGGCTGTGGGGAACACCAAGGCAGGTAAATTCCCACTGTTTCCCTCTGGGATCATTTTCTTCTGGCAGTTCTGGAGCCACCAGTGCAGGGCAGGTGAGCACAGAGATGGTTCTGGTGTGGGGAGGGCTCTGCACAGCCAAGGACCTGCCTGGATGGCAACAACAGGGATGTGGGAGAAGCTGAGATTGCAGGGGGTGAGGAACGGCAGGGGGTGAGCTGGTGACAGGGGGGGATATGGAAAAGGCTCTGCTGAAAGTCATCAGAACTGTGGTTAAAGAAAGCAAAGCTGAGACAAGAATTTTGACTTCCCGACAGTCAGTGCAGAAAATTAAAGTGAAATGTGTTACAGGGTGAAAGCACCAACAGAAACTGCCCTCCAAAGGGCTGAAACAGGAAGAAATGCTGGGAAAAAAAAAAAAATAAATAAAAAGCAATGACTACTCTGAAGGAGGTGCAGTGTCCAACACAGTGAGCTCAATTTGGCAGAGAGCTCAGTGAGAATTAATGTGCTCACATACAAAAATGTGTCAGGGGGCAGCAATAAACACAGAGATATTTGATATCAGAAACTCCCTCGATGGCACAAGCCAAAGTAAGGCACAGGGAGAATGGTCCCAACTCAAAGAGATGTGTTTGAGCTTTCCTTGGACAGTTGTCACCTCCGGGGGTTTATTTGGAGCAGCAGCGTGGCAAAAGCAGCACACTCTCCTTTTGTTTAGCACAGTGCTGGAACATTCCTGCAGGAATTTCCCTTCTTGTCTAAGGCTGCAAAGGGAACCTGCTGCATCTGTAATCAGAAAAAAAAAAACCATCCTGGGCTGAAGGACATCCATCCCAGGAGTGTATTTGGCCCGTTACATCTTCACAGCTATTTCACCACTTATAGAACAAAAATAAAGGGGTGCTTGTCTGTGTTCAGCACTTCTGAAAAAAAATAATAAAAATAAATAATAATAATAAAAAAAACACACACACACAAAAAAAAAAAAAAAAAAAAAAAAAAAAAAAAAAAAAACCAAACACAAAAACTCCAAACAACCACAACAACAAACAAACAAAAAAAAGGGAAAAAAAAAAGCTAAAACAAACCCAAAGAAACCCCCCCACCAATTTCAGAAACGCCCCCCCCACCAACTTCTGCCAAAGTCTTGCAGCCACACTCTGAAAGGAGGATGAGGAGCCACATCCTCTGTACTCTAGGGAGGATTCTCACAGCAGTTTTCCCATTTTCTGACTCACTGTAACAGCAAGTGGAAGTTCCCTGGTTCAGTTCCAATTCTGGGGAGGGCAGGAGCTCAGCCCTTCTCAAAGCAGCCCTGGCAGGCTCAGACTTCAACAAAAAATTGACTGCACCGAGCTTTGCATCCAGCCCCACATTGCCTGTGAGGGAGCAATTCCCAACACAAAGATACCAGGAATATATGGTACTACAGGGAAGGGAAGAAAATGAAACGATTTCCCCATTTAAATGCAAGTAAAAATTAAAGCACCACTTATTTTTCTAAATAAAATGCATATTTTCGGCAGCCAAATCAAAGCTGCCATACCCACAAATGGGACAGAAACTGCTGAACTTTTATTACTTCAAATGACATTGCAGGGTTTAGTTATAACCAAGGGCAGGCCCAAACTTTGGGAGTTTAACCTCTGGCTGAGCAGGCAGGCAGCATCCCCTCTGCTCTGCACCACTTCAGATATTCATGAAGCCCTCGGTGTGAAGCACTTTTCATTTTTTTTTTTTTTTTGCCATGCTTGGTAAATTAGCCAGGCAGGCAGGGGGAGCAGGCAATAATAGCAGATTCCTCTTGGATTGCCTGGTTTGATTTGCTGCATCTCTCAGTGTTTTGATCATTTGGGCTGGAGATAAATCCCACACAATTTGGGGAGGGGGGGATTGGCAAAAGTGGGATTTAATAAGTCTCCTGTAAAACACAGCGTGTATGCAAACAGCCCAGAGGATTAGACCCCGCTTGCTTCGTTTGGGGCTTGGTGCAGCCAACCTGAATAATCAAACGGAGGAACAAAAGTTGTGAATCCCCCTCAATGCTCTCTGCTTCATTAGGATCTCCTTACAAAAAAAGAAAATGGGGCTCATCTGATCAGCCAGATTTTATGGCATCTGATTAGACCACCATTTTCTCAGCAGGTCCCCTTTCTTTAAACTGTTGACTATGGATGGCCTGCTGAATAGGATGAACTTTGGACCGCTAAATTGCAGCATTATGGTTATTTAGTGTAATTTATGAAAAAGAGAGAAGTCATGATCACCTACTTCATATTGCTAATGATATCTCCATTTATCAGCCCAGCTATGAGTTTGGATCATCATTTTTTTTGCCTCACAGTCATAGAACACTGTCCAATTAGATAATTTTTTTTTTTTTTTTTTTTTTTGCAAATGCGGGTTGTGTGAATACTAAATTAAGATTTAATAATCCTTACATAATCATTTATTACTGTTGACTCTTTGCTGCCTTGCATTAAGTTCCACGTAATCTCAAAGTTTCCTATTCATTCCATGTCTCCTATTTGCATTTTGCAGTGAGTAATCTAAGAAGAAAAAGAAAGGGGAGAAGAAAAAAAAATCTGAACTTGATTCTTCAGCTCTGCAATGTTTCATCTAAACAGCAATTAAACCCCGTAACAAATTACAAAGATGCTGTGAGAATTAAATGACAGTGATTTCAGCATGAAAATGCCCTTACCCTGAGTGAAAACAGATTCCCAATTACAAAAATTATCACTTTGTCTTGTTTTTGGTGGGTTTTTTTTTTCCTCCCAACAAACAAGACAGCCAAACACTTTCCTTAGAGGCAAATTTCTAAATTGCTGATTATTACAGGTAATGATCTATTCACTATGTCAGCTTCCCAGCCTTCCTCAGGGGCTGGAGTTATGCGGGGTAACAATGAGCCATCAGGGAGGGGAGGACCAGCAGCCCTGGGTGATGCTGCCAGGCAGGAGCAGAGCACACAGGGCTGAACATCTGTCCTGCCTCACACCCACACAAACCCCAGCATGGTCCCCTTCCCTCCAGCCCACCCACACACAGTGATGGATTTCCAGCTGTGTGAGAGCTTGTTGGAACTCTGGGCTCTGAGAATTCCAGACTTTCTGTGCTGACAGGCACTGACCACCAAGAAAACACTGCATTGACCTGAGGCTGTGGAAAAGGCTTCCAAAATTGGGTGACAGCACTGGGATTGTGGGTGTGGAGTTTGGATAGAAGTGTGTGATATCACAGGGTGCAAAACTTAGAGTTTAAAGGTTCAGAATATAGTTTAGAATATGCTTTATATATATAAAGCAAGATGGAGGATTTAGGGCAGAGGCTGAGTCCTTCTTCTTCACCTTCTTCTCCACCTTCTTCTCCATGGGTCTGGGTGGGATTTTGTAATTGGATAGAAAAGTCCCCATTGCCGGCCACAGGTTATTGGGTTAAAATAAATATTGGGTTAAAGTTAAAGGTTATTGGGTTAAAGTAAAAATAATTTAGGTGTCATTTCATAATTGGGCAGTTTATCCTTAAAAGGCCTTGTAGAGAAAGAGATAGGAGCCATTTTCTACTTTATTAGCCAGAACTCACAGCTTGTGAGACTGTAACATAGATAAGAATTAATAAACATCTGAGTCCCAACACAAAATACCATTTCTCAAGCGTTTAATTTAACCACTTCTGGTTTGAGTCCACTTTGGGACTCAAAATCCCACTTGGGGATTTATCATAAAGCACTTCACTACTCATTAACACTCTTCTTCAGATAAATATGTTAGAGGAAATCATTATAATATTGGAAGGGAGCCAGAAGGAGCATCAGAGTCCAACTCCTGACCCTGCACGGGGAAGCCCCAAGAATCTCACCATGGCAATAATAATAATAATAATAATAATAATAATAATAATAATAATAATAATAATAAATTATTCTTCTCTGACTTGCAACTGACACAAGAACACACATATATAATGTATATATATAATATATATATTATCTGCTCATGCAGTCCTTCAAAAATAAGGATCTGCTTTGTCAGCCTCAAGCTGCAGGGCTGGTGTGGTGCCTGCTCTGCAGAATTCTCTGCTGTCCCAATTCAGACTCAGCATCCCCCACCAAGTGAAGTTTTTACTCCCCAGGAGTCAGCAGTAGCTCTTGGCTCCCTAGAATGTTTTATTAACACGCTGAGCATTTCTGCAAAAGAGCAGTGGGATTTTCTGTGGGTCAAGGTTCATACTTGCTGGCACTCAAAATCACTGTAGGTTGATGAATGCTCTAAATTTTTGGATTTTGAGTATTAGAATCAAACAGTAGCAAATGCTGGGGAAGATTAAGAGAAAAGGCAGCACCAAGTGAGGCAAAGTCTCTCTACCCTACCCCACAACAGAACCCCTCAGAGACAATTTAAAGCAGTGAACCAAGACCTCAAACATCTGAGAACTTCTACTTATTTCCTATCCACAACTGCAACTTCTCAGCCATCCAAGGAGAGCTCAGTGCAGCATTACTCCCAGGAAAAAAAAAAAAAAAAAAAAAAAAAAAAAAAAAAAAAAAAAACAACTTCCTCTTAGATTTGTTACACTTTGGCTCCATGAAGCCATCAGTTGTTAACCAACTGTAAAATTACCAACACAGCCCCAGCTACACAAAATAGTCTTGGGTTTAGTAGCCAAGAGAGGCCTTAAGTTGCCTTCCTTCTTTCATTAGGTAAATAGACAGAAATCAAGGACAATTCTTGCACACAGACCTTCACATCTTCTGCACATGGCAGGAAATGGGGATCTGAAAAAGCTCTCCAAGCTTCATGAATTTCCATTGTTTGTGTGTTGTTGTGAAAAAATCAGCATTGCCCTGGGTACAGCATAGAGAAAATGGTGAGAAAGATCTCTAAAAGCCTTTTGTTGGAACTTCTCTTGGGGTTGGTGGAAGAAACTTTTTCTCTCTGGAATTACCTGCTTGTGATGCACTATTGGAGCCCTCAATAAGCCCAGAAACTCCTCCAAGGGACCCTGGCACAGGCAAGATGGTGCTGGTGGTGCTGCCCAGCACAGATCTGAGGTTGAAAAGTAAGATTTGGAGCTGGTGCATTCTCTGGGTGTGCTGGTGTTGGTTGGGGTAGAGTTAATTTTCCTTCCCAGCAGCTGCTGTGGGGCTGGGGTTTGGCTCTGTGCAGGAAACAGGGTTGATAACACAGGGATGTTGGATTCTCACTGAGCGGGGATTACACACAGCCAGGGCCTTTCCTGATCCTCAAGGAACCAGGATTTGGGGGGGGACACAGCCAGGACAGCTGACCCCAGCTGACCCCAGGGATATCCCAGACCACACAGCATCACCCTCAGCACATAAAGCTGGGGGAGAAGGAGGAAGGGGGAGCACTCTGAGTTTGCCTTCCCAAGTCACTGTGACATGTCACGGAGCCCTTCCTGGGACACCTGCCTGCCATGGGGGGCCGTGGATGAATTCCCTGTTTTGCTTTGCTTGCACACACAACTTTTGCTGTAGTTATTAAACTGTCTTTATCTCAGCCCAGGAGCTGCTTCACCATCACCCTTCCCATCCTCTCCCCATCCCACCAGGGGACAGTGACTGACCAGTGGGGCTGAGGGTCAGCTGGGGTCCAACCACACCACCACGATTGGGTTTTTCAGGATCCAGGTTAAATGACAGTGTGGCTGTTCCTGGATAACTTCTGTTGCTGCAGGAATCCCAACAGAACCACCAAAAAAATCAAATATAAACAGCACCTTCTGGGCAGTTCTCCCCTCCACGCACACACAGCATTTCCCATAGAAAAGGTAATTCAAGTGCTTAGAGATGATCCTTGCTCCTGAAATAGATTTTGAGTCGTATCATTTTTATGGTGTTGGTAAATATCTGATTGTCTTTTAAAAAGCAGTTTTTCAAAAATGGCTCAGAGACGTTTCAGCAAGACTCCCTTTCGCCCCTGTGGAAAAATGCAATGTGTGTTCTAACAATTATTACACCTTTATTGTGTGCATCAACTCTGTCCCCAAATGTCTGAACTGACAGCATGTCTGGTCCTATGAGCCCAGTTGACAAATTTGGCTAAGGGTAACGCTGTAGGACAAAATTATGAAAAAAATGACAAATTAGCAATGGCACCTAATCAATAAATGACACAATATGGAACCCATGAAGCTGATAATGCAACCTCACAATTCACTCATTTCATAAAAATAAATTACCAGAGCTAAACATGTGCTGGATGATGTCTCATTTCCAGTTAGATTTTACCCCCAACCAATAATAAATTTATCTGTAATTATATAGATTATAGTCGCAAGATGATCAGCAAGACACAAATTTCAGAACTTGGCTGCTTTTAACCCTAAACCAGCCAGGAATAAGTTGTTTCCTCAGTGTTGTTGCCTTGAAACCTCCTTTCACACAACACAATGTGCTTCAGAAGGAGTTCCCAGCTGGAATATCACCACTACACTGAGGAAAAACGAGGAAACAGAGTGACAAATCAGTTTGCCTTTGCTAGAGGAGTTTCATAACTTCCCCACTTCATCTAGAAAAACATCACCACAGCATTGTCACTCTTGGAAAAGCTCTTAAAATATTTCGAGATTTACCAGATAAATTTTCTGTCATCACAGCCAAGTGTTATTTTATTTTAACATAACACAGTAATACTGGAGGGTCTGAAATTATTTACCTTTATTCTTCCAAGTGGCCTTGGTGGCTTATCTAACTCCTGCGGGCTGGCATTTCCCATGATGTGGTTTGCACAAAAAAACCCACCAATTTTTTTAAAAAAATCCTGAAGAAAATCAGTTTTATGATTTTGAAATTATCACGGAGCAAGCTGAGTTCATCACTGCAGAGGAATTACATTCAGGCATCCCCTTTCTGCTATTTTCTGCTAATTCAGGGCAAATCTAGACACAAGTCCTGTCCATCACACGCTGAGGGAAAAGTGCTTTGTCTTTTCTTTTATCTGGAGAGGTGCTGAACCAACTCCAGCGGGGTGGCAGCAACCAGAGGGCTCCAAAATAAATTCTTTAAATGGTTTTAAATCCAGCAGCTCAGTGACCAACACAGCAGATCACAGGCACAGATAAACCAGATTTTCAAGGTACAAAGGCCAGCCTGGACTGGGCTCTGATAAACCTTGGTCTGGTGGAGGTGTCCCTGCTCAGGGTTGGAACTGGATGGTTTTATTGTCTCTTCCAACCCAAACATTCCTGAAAATTGATCTAAGAACTCATGTAACTCACACCACTCATTATTTCCAAGGAATTAGAGGGAGCTGTCTCTGATTTTTCCCCTCCCAGGGCATTCTCCTCCTTTGGAGATGGCAGAAATCACCTCCAACCTTTGGGAGAAGAAAGAAAGAACAAAAGTTCTCAGCTCTCCCAGCAATTCAGAGCTGCCCATCACTTTATTTCCTTGTGGGAATTATCCCATCCCTTTTGCATGGAAGTTCACCCAGATGGATGAGGAACAATGACAAGAGCAGAGTCCTCAATTGCCAACAGACATTAATGTTGGTTTCGGTGAAGAATTTAAAATTTTGCTCTTCTGAATACAGCAGAAAGGAATACAAGTCTATTTTTCAATGTATTTAAAAGAGAAGCCTTTTATTTGAGGAAATTAGAGTATTTTACTCTAATTGGGAAAAAGACTTGACACAATAAATAAATAGAATTTATTTCTTCAAAAAGCTATTTAAACCCTGAGAGACTTTGAAAACATAGCAGTCTGATACAAAATAATTATTTAATATCCTGAAAAAGTAAAAAAAATTATGATAACCCACATAACCAAGACAGACCTGTTTGCAGCAAGGACTGTGCTTAACCCTAATACTGAAAATCTTTATTATGCATATTCCTCTCTTTACTGTTCTCACATCCCAAAGCAACAGAAAAATGCACAGAAAATAAACAGGTGAATGAAAGATACTCCTCTGATTGTCTGGAAAAAACTGGCCAATGCACACACTGATATATTTTTATTTAAATCTCCTTTTTTTCCTTTCCAAGTGCCCCTGAAGGAGAGTATCACAAATTCCCCAGCCACACCTACAGACTTCATTGCTTTAAATATCTGCTACACCAAAACATTTCACGCCACATTCCTTGCTCACAACCACTCTCCTCTTGCACTGGCAACCTGAAAAAAAATTTTAAAAAAATTATATATATATATATAATTCTGGAAGAAATCTCTTAGTCAGCAGCATCAAATTCGTGATCCAGGTGACCATAAGAGCTTCAGCCCTGGTCCATAATAGCAATTTTGGCTGCAGATTTAGCAGGAAACAGTACCCCAAGGTGTCTGGGCACTGCCATGGCATGAGCATTAAGGCTATAAAATAGCAGATATAATTAACAAAATGCCAGGCAAGCACTTGGCAGGAAGATCTCGTTCCTTCATGCTTGGGCTCGTGCTGCCCAACGTGTGCAGTGATCTCCAAGTCAAGGAGCTGTCGTGTGTTTTGGGTCAAATTACTCACATCGCTGCACAGGACCTAAAAAAAAAAATAAAAATTAAATTAATCAAACTTCTTTCAGTTTACTACCACCTGAAAGAAAAAAAAAAAACAAAAAAACAAAAAAAAACAACCAAAAATCACAAAACACAAAAACCAACAAAAAAAACCCAAAACCAAAACAAAACCACAAAAAACCCCCCATGAACCCCCCCCAAAAAAACCAAAAAACCAAAAACAAACAAACAAACAAACAAAAAATACACACAAAACAAAAAACACCCAAATTATTTAAGTGCATTGCAAAAATGCCAATTCATTATATGCCAACCCAAATGCAAAGGAAAAATCTTCATCCTTGGCAAAGACAGGTAAAAACTGTGCCCAAAGTCAGCATGAAAAATGAGGTGTCACAAATACCTCTAAAGCACAAATAATAGGTATGTACAAATACCCAGGATTTAGCTAATGCTAAATAATCTGCAGAATATTTCAGTTTTGCCCATATGTTTTCCTTCCAGCAATCCAAATCGTTACTCTCCAAACAGTGTTTATGTGTGACTGGGAATAAAACAGATTTTAAGCACAATTCCAGATCCTTTGAAGATCTAAACTCCCAAAGCAGTTGGGAGTAGCCAAATTCTGAAATTTGTGCCTTGCTGATCATTTTGGGACTAAAATCTATTTAATTGATTTCCAAGCCTCTGGTGCAGGTACCTCCAGCCCAGCATCCAGAACAATGGGAGGTACAGAAAATACCCTTTAATCTGTTTTCATTACCGTGAAACGTGTCCTGTCGCCTTAATGAAGGGTTAATTTGAGCATCTAATTGGGAGAGAAAAGTTCTGATAATATGGTTTGAGTGGAAGGCAGAGATAAAATATCTGTTAAAAGTGATGGGCTGGACCCTCACCTACTGATGATGATTTAGAGCTCTGCAAAATCAGGTCACCCACACCCTGTTTTCGAGCCATCGACACTTTAAAAAGTGTTGTCAGGAAGGCCAAAGATAAGAAATTGAGGCAAAAATTGAGGGAGTTGTGGGGAGGGGAGCCAAATGTTATTTGGATCAGATAGAACTGATGCTCTAGAAATGGCTTAAAGTACTTGTGAAAAGTCCTGAACAAACTGCTGGATATCAGGCAGGACAAACACGCTGATCAAAAGGCTGAGCCCGCATTTTAACAGGTTAAAAGTTGCAGTTGATGTTAAAAATGAGCTCCTTTCCACCTTTAGTGTAATTTGCACACGCTGAGTCCTTTGCTCACCTGTCTAGTGCCATGCTACAAATGAGTTACAGCCTTTGCTTCTAGACACAACCCCAATATATATTTTTTTTTCTTTTTTTTTTTCTTTTTTTTTTCTTTTTTTTTTTTTTTTTAATTTTGCTCCTTATTTTTCACTGTTTGGGTCAATCTTACAGCTTGGCCAGTTTGGAGGAAAAAATCAGATAATTTTTGAGAGGTTCTGTTTTTGTTTTATTTTTTAAATTTCATTTTTTTAAACTGTGCTACAACAGTAGCTGAGCTGAGACAATGTCCCCACTCCAGGGAAGCTTTGCAGAGGTCTGAACCACCATAAAGAGGTTTTTTTGATGCAGTTCAGGGCAAAATTAACCCACTAATACAACCCTCAGTGTTATAAATACATATTATATGATTGGCTTTTTGCAAATGTTGAAATGAATAGTATATGTGTTATGTTAGAAAGTTATGTTGTATTAATATAGTGTGTTTTAAATGTATATTGTATTGATATAGTGTGTATTAATAGTGTTATACATGTATATGGTATTAATATAATGTGTATTAATATAGTGTTATATATGTATATTGTATTAATATAGTGTGTATTAATATAGTGTGTTATATATGTATATTGTATTAATATAATGTGTATTAATATAGTGTGTTATACATGTATATTGTATTAACATAGTGTGTATTAATATAGCGTTTTAAATGTAGCTTTACACTATATTAATACACTATATATTTATATGTATATATATTATACTATATATAAATGTATATTTATCACACTATTATATAGTGTGTTATAAATTTACATTGCATTCATAGAGTGTATATTAATAGTATGTTACAAATATATATTGTCTTAATAGTGTGTGTATTAATATAGTGTGTTATAATGTATATTGTATTGATATAGTGTGTATTAATACAGTGTGTTATAAATGTATATTGTATTAATATAGTGTGTTATAATTTTATATTGTATTAATAGAGTGTATATTAATATAGTGTGTTATAAATATATATTGTATTAATACTGCGTATTAATATACTGTGTTATAACTGTATATTGAGTTAATATAGTGTGTTATAACTGTATATTGTATTAATATAGTGTGTGTTAATATAACGTGTTATCAATATATTGTATTGATATAGTGCATATTAATATAGCGTGTTATCAATGTATATTGTGAAGTTGGCTTCTTGCAAACGTTAAAGTGAATTCTATATGTATATAAAGATACAGTTTTTATTTCTGCTGTTAGCAAATCTTATACATGGTATAGCCAATATTGTAACTAGACAGCCTGTTTGGTTAAAATAACATCCAGCAAATATATGGTGAAAACCCTGTCAACTATCAACACCAAATGTCTGTGGAAAGTAGAGACCAAAGCCCAAACTGTAATAACGAAGACACAGCCAAGAAACACTCATGTTCTAAAAAAGCAGAGCCATACTAAACAATTCCTAGAATATAAAAACTAGTCTGTAAAAAAAAAAAAAAAAAAAAAAAAAAAAAAAAAAAAAAAAAAAAAGTTTAAATATACAACAAACTAATGCAATTTAAAAAAAAAATAAAATTAAAAAAACCTCCAAAAAAACCAAGCTATGGGCTTGACTGAATGCCAAGTCTCCCAGCCTAACCATACCTTGCTTCTTTTTGTCTCCTAATTATCTTTTTTTAAATATTATTAATTAAACCTAATTTTTGAAAATTTTACCAAAAAAAATTCATAATTTTTTAACACTCAGCATCTCTTTTTTATCACTCAGCATCTCTTTTTTTCTATACACTCGGTCATATATTTATTAATAGTGGATATTAAGGCACTTTTTGCAGAGGGGAAGGTTGTTGGAGGGTTGCCTGGATGTTTTGTGTTGATCACCGGGGCAGATGAAAGGCAACAGCCCGAGCTCCACCCCAGGGTGGAAGGAGCAAAGGAATTCGGTCCCCTCCCAGCAGCCACACAGGTGTGAAAAACACAGGTCACTTTTTTGGGTAGATTTTAGGAAATGGGTTTAATAATTTAAAAATAAGACGATTAGAAAACAAAAAGAGCAAAGTACGGCTGGCCGGGTTACTTGGCATTCAACCAAGTTTACAGCTTGTTATTTCAGAGGCTTTCTTCAAATTTTTATTTAATTTTTATTGCATCAGTGTGTTTAATATTCATATTTTTCCATAAACTAGTTTCCATATTCCAGGAACTGTTTTGCATGGTCCCTCCTTGGGTCTGCCTTTTTAGAGCCTGTGTGTTTCTGGGCTGTGTCTTCATTATCACCCCCAGCTCGGGCCTTGGTCTGTGCTTTCTTCAGATGGGAGATGCTGATAGTTGGTGTATCAATAGCAGGGTCTGCTTTACATGTTCACTGGGTGTTATCCCGACCAAACAGACAGTTTAAGCAAACTTATATCAACTACTACCACTATGCCTAATTTTCTAAAAGCAGAAATAAAAACATGATATCCTCACCACAACATTATTTATCATATATCACACATCTTGCTAAAAGCCAACTTTATAATATACATTTATAACATATATCAATAGCAAGGTCTTCTATACATGTTCATTGGATGTTATCCCAGCTAAACAGACACTTTAAGCAATTACTACATCAACTATTACCACTATGCCTAATTTTCTTTACTAATAGCAGAAATAAAAAAAAACCTGATATCCTTACCACAATGTTATTAATCATATAACACACATCTTGTGAAAAGCCAACTTTATAATATACATTTATAGCATATATCAATAGCAGGGTCTTCTATACATGTTCATTGGGTGTTATCCCGGCTAAACAGACAGTTTAAGCACTCTACATTAATACAATTTAACTTTCTAATATAATACATATAGTAGGGTTGGTTTTACCCTCCTGCTGGCGCTGTTCAACCAGGGCGGCTCATAAACGTGCAATTGATACAGAATCGTCCCCAAAACCTGAGTTTTCCCAGGCGTGTTTCTGCGGGGCAGAAATTAATTATTCTGGTTGATTATTAGTAGCCCCTGGAAGTCTCCAGCACAACCCTCGGGGGGCTCTGGGTGGGGAATGAGAACCCTGGGCATGAGCAAGGCAGAGGCTGAACCTCTTTTAAAAATTCTTTAAAAAATCTAACCAAAAAAAAAAAAAAAAAAAAAAAAAAAAAAAATTTTAAAAAGCTGAGACTTTTCAAAAAGTCGCACTTTTTAGGGCAAGTTCAACCAGCCCTTTTTTTTGCTCTGCCCTCCGGCAGGGGGCTGGGAGCGGTGCCCCCCAGGCCATGGATCAATCAAAAATCCTTTCCCTGGAATAGCCATCAGCGCCCTGGCCCCGCTCATCCTCATCCCTCATCCTCATCCCGCCCCAAATCCCTCCATATGGGACATTTGGGTCCAGATCATGAGCGATTCTCACTTGTGCTTATCAGGGTGAGAATTTCGCACCTTCCTGCTCGGGGCCATCAGCGGGCAGGGACACAGGAGTGAAAAATCCATCCCCAGGAGTGAAAAAACCCACCCTCCAAAATCCTGTGCTCTGGCTGCCACAGTGTGAAAAATTTTACCTTTTTGGTAAAATTTTAAAGGTTTGATAAAAAGACAATAGGAGTAGAGATAAAGTAAAGGGTCAATACTTGGGTGCTTGGTGTTTAGTTAATGGCACACCTATTATTTTTGGAGACATCCCTTAAATCCTTTTTTAAATTACATCAGCCTGGTGCATATTCATAGACTATTATACATATTTATACTTTTTCACAAACTAATTTCTATATTCTAGGAGCTGTTTAGCCATTCCTTGGGTCTGCCTTTTTAGAGCAGGGGTGTTTTTTAGCTGTGGTTTTAATCTGGTTTTTATCACTTCCAGTTTGGGCTTTGGTCAATATTTTCTGTAGAAGGAAGGTGTTGATAGGTGGCCTGTCAGCAGCAGGATCCTCATCATATGTTCACTGGATGTTATCCCAGCCAAGGAGACACTTTAAGCATTTTATATCAACTATTCCTACTCTACCTAATTTTTGCTAATAGCAGAAATAAAAACTATATTGGTACAGCAAAGCCATTTTACCATTATACATATAGTAATTATTTTGATACTATTTATTTGATACTATTATTCGATACTATTTATTTGATACTATTATTCGATACTATTTATTTGATACTATTATTTTATACTATTTATTTGATACTATTATTTGATACTATTATTTGATACTATTTATTTGATACTATTATTTGATACTATTTATTTGATACTATTTTGATACTATTATTTATACTATTTATTTTGAAAGCCAACAATACAATATGTATTTATAACAATAGGATTGGGGGGGACAAGGCAACGACCCTGCTGCTCCTCACTGCCCTTGGGAATTTCCAGAAGTACCTGAGGCTCCTCTGGCCCAAATCTCCTTAAAATTGGAGTTACCAAACTAACTTCCTCCTTGTTTAAAAAAAGCTCAAAAAGCATCCACAAAGACCTAGAGTTTAAGAGCAGGAAGGTTGTGTCCTGTGGCACTCAAGGTGACAATTTTGTGTCCCCAGGACTGTGCAACAAGCAGGAATTAAATCAGATCTCCACCCAACTCTTTTTTTTTCAGCACAAAGCACAAAAGTTCTCACGTTCTGCTGCTTCAAGTCCTAAAAACTAACATTCTATTGTTTAGGGCCCGGAGAAGGTGCTGTAAATAAACCTCCTGTGCACAATTCCCATTGGATTCAGCTCTGGAAACTCCAGAGACTCTTCCTTGGAGAGCTCAGTGAATTCCCAGGGCTGGGAGCAGGAGAGGAGCACTAGTGATGGGTTATTCAGCAGTTCAGGGGCTCATCTCTGCTGCAGCTCAGCTTTAGGGGACAGGAAAAGCAGCCGTGAAGCATTAATTTAGAAGAATTAAAGATTTTAGTTAAAAAAAATATTGCTGAGGTAAGGTAGCTAAACTTCCCTTTTGTTAACAGAAGCCGGACTGAAGGAACTGATAAATCATTTAAAAAACTAATAAATCATAAAAGCTGTCAAACTAAGCTTTTGCATCCTAAATAATCAATAGACCCCATGAATACAATCCAATCATAAATCAAACAGTCCTGGAAAACAGGATTCAGCTGTCACGTAACACTAAAAGATTAAAAAGTCAAAGAGAGGAAAACCCATCTTACTTCATCATTTTGGGACCCCACCCCATAAAAAAGACCACCAACCCATTTCAAAGAACAAATTACTCATGCTTAATGACTTTTTGGCTAATTACCATACCAAGCGGGGAATGGGATGTACCAGAGTTATGAATATGAATTTGTGTTTTGGGTATTCAATACTCCTGTACATAAAAAGCCCCTGTGACCATCTGTAAATTGTGTGTGTGTATTTGGAAGGCGTCGTAATAAACAGACACTTTCTGACTTTAAACTGTTAGAGAGTCTTTGTCCGTCATAGTTGGATATTGGTATTAGATCAATATCCATAGTTTTTTAATAACTCAGCCGGGTTGTTCAGGCTGCCCAAGGAGGGGCTCCCAATGTGCTCATGTGTCGCCCTAAGTTTTCTTGCTATGTGAGTGTTTGGGATATTGTAGTTGTTATAAGTGTATATTATAAAGTTGATGCAATAAAAAGAGTATTTAAAGAATGTCTCTGATATAGCAGAGTGTGAACTTGGCTGCGTGCAAAGTCACCCAGCCACACTTTGCTTTTTTATCTCCTAATTGTCTTAATTTTTTAATTAAATCTATCTCTTAAAATTTACCGAGAAAGTGAACCTTGTTTTTCACATAGTGGAGATTCTCATGCAGCCTCATGCAAACTATGTATATATTTAGAATTATCTGCTTTGTTGACATATTTCTCTTCTGGGAGGAGGAATGTGATTGATGGTGATGTTCACCTACGAGGTGGAAGAGGTGATGACCTGTGTAGCCAATCTTTTGCTTTCTGTAAAAAGTGTATATAAATGGAGTCAGAAATATTAAAATAGAACTTTCCTGCCTTTCTGCTGTCTGCCTCGTCCTTTGTGTGTCCAATACTGCGACACTCATGTCCCAAACTGTAGCAATGTATCTGTATAACACAGGCCATTCTCATGCACCAGCCAAACTGGTTGTGAGGAATATCATCAAACCACCTGCAGTTTTGTTGTTGGAGCGCTCAGGAATTCATCGAGGTTACTGAGAAAACAACAGGATCAAAAATAAGATGAGAGACTGAGAAACTCCCTGCAAAAAATGTAAACCCTAAATAGGGGATGCACAATGTGAGGATGGACACTGAGCAGTTGGATGTCCTGAAGGATGTGCCTGCCTCAGGAAGAAGCAGCTTGGCCAACCCACAGATGTGTGCCCAGGTAGACAGTAGACTTAAAATCTATATCTGCCATGTAATGTAAACAATAAACAGTTTCTATTAGAATCATATTGGTTCTGTTATTCCATAGCCCGTTTCCCCCTGCACCAAACTGCACCGAGTGAGCTCCAGTGAGGGTTATAAAGTTGGATCCATCGCTTGGCATCACACAGAATCATCCTTCTCAGTATTTATTAATTAATTGCAATTATTACCCACTTAAACCATCACAGCATAATAATGCCTTCATAACTTCCATTAAAATGTCACTTTCTGTGGAAATGTTGTTCTTTAGAGGACGTAAGAATGGGGAAAAAAACACATCCCAAATTTTCATGATTTTTCGAAGCCAGGCAGGGTTAATTTATTGTACAACATAATAAACAACGCTGCTGCAGTTCAGTCCTGTGATTCGAGGTAAAAATGTTTAAAGATGAAGTTTTAAATTACGTTGATCAGCTCAGGGGTGCCTCAAACGGTTGCCCAGCTCTCAAGGAAAGAAAAAGAAAAAGAAAAAGAAAAAGAAAAAGAAAAAGAAAAAGAAAAAGAAAAAGAAAAAGAAAAAGAAAAAGAAAAAGAAAAAGAAAAAGGAAAAGAAAAAGGAAAAGAAAAAGACCCACCCCACAAACAAACAATAAAAACCCAACAACAAAAATAAACAAACAAAACCAAATAAAACCCCACCTTGTAGAAAGAGAAAGCAATTTAATTACTATTTTCTGGGGGAAATAAGTAAAAATAAAATAAAATAAAATAAAATAAAATAAAATAAAATAAAATAAAATTATAGCCTATCATAGAAGATGAATAAAATTAAATTTAGCAGAAGTTGTTCAGTGAAGTCCTAACCTAAGTCACCTTCTGTGCATGAGGCCACCCCCTCTCTTTGTGCAGTAGGGCTCTGATATTTTGTCTGCATCATCACTAATTCTATGCAAAATAACCCATTTTTAATAATTGGGAATCTCTAATCATTGCCCAGGTACCAGGTGTGCTGCAAGGAATTGGGCACCGGGGAGGACAAGGACCCGCCTGGCACTTTTGGGGTCATTCCCGGCGTTTTTGGGGCCATTCCAGGAGCTTTTGGGGCCATTCCCGGCTGGAATGCGACGTGGGAAAAGCGGATCCAGTTGAGATGTGAATGCAGATTGGGGGTGGCACCCCCCGCAATGATGCTGCTGATGGGGCATCCCCGAGCTCGATGTGCTGATAACGACCAGCATCGTTTGCTGCCCCTCCTGGGAATTGCTGTTTGACCTCAAAAAAAAAAAAAAAAAAAAAAAAAAAAAAAAAAAAAAGCTGAGTTTTCAATTTTCTCCCAATAGCAAAAAGCAAACTCGCTCTTGCCACTTTTCATTCCACGTAGCTTTCATTGTTCGTTGGGACACTGGCAAGGCTTCTTCAGCTGAGTAACTGGCAAAAAATGCTTTTTATTCCCTCCAAATATCAGTTAACGGCTGGTGTAGCACGAGCTTTACTGCTCTGAAAAAAAGAAAAAAAAAAAAAAAAACCAGCAACAAAAAACCAAACCAAACCAACAACAACAACTAAAAAAAACCCAACAAAACAAAACAAAACAAAACAAAACCCCTCCCCAAAAAAACCAAAAAAAACCCAAAAAACAAAACAAACAAAAGAAAAAAAAACCAAAAACCCAAAACAAACAAACAAAAAAACCCAAAAACAAAACCAAAACAACTAAAAAACAACAACTAAACAAAACCGAAAAACAAACAAAAAAAACCAAAAAACAAAACCAAAACCACAACAAAAAACCCCCAAAACCCTCAAAACAAAAACAAAAAACAAACAAACAAACAAACAAAAACACCCCAAAAAAACCCAAACAAACAAATAAATAAACCCAACTGTTTAAGGAAAACCCCTCACTTCAATAAGATTTTTTTTTGCAATTTATATTTTTAATACCAGCATATTTTAAGCCACTCTTTCCTCCTTCTTCCCTGAAAACAACCTACAACTATAATTCCCTCATATAAAAGGCGCTTTGGGTGTTTTTGCTGAGTTATCCCTGGTGACTCTGCAGCTCTAATCCTCCCACACCGGCGGCTTTTGGGAGTGAAACCCACAGTCAATTTTGATTTCGGCCACACCTTTGTAAAACTAGTTTTTCCGTGCCAAAATATATATAACAAGAGCTCCAAATCTTCACCATTAGTGCCAGAAGCAACAAACTCTCTCAGGAGTGATAAACCCTCCCAGCTGTGACCCAGGTAAAGCTGAATTATTAAACATTGTTATAAATTATTAAGAGCTCATTCAAAATATTTAATAGTCCATACTTTTCAATACAACAATTTTATACGCAAATTTATGTTCTATATCATGTAGGTGAAAAATTTGCATTTTTATTCCCCCACAAGGGGTTAAGAGACACCTAAACAGCACAAAAACTGTTTTTCCCCACCAAGGTCTATCAGTGCAGCATCTGACCCTCCCCTGGCAACATTTTTCCAGGCAAATCCTCCATCCAAAGCAGCTCTGAACAGGGTCGGGGCAGGATGGGGAGATAAGAGCCCCAATCCCACATTCCTCCCACACCCAGAGGGCGGATAAAGAGGAGGCAGCAGCTGCCTCCTGGGAATCCTGTCTGAAACTCCCCAAATCGTGCTGTTGTTAAATGATTCAATCAGGCCTTTAAAACTCTTTTTTTTTTAGTTGTTTGTCCTTCTATGCTCCTGATGGTTCATTTAGTAACGGGCTCGTAGAAATATCTGATTTATTCCTGTGCTCACTATATTTTAAAGTCACTTTGCAGGTTCTCAGCTTCAACCTGCAGGAGGCCACTAATATGATGTTTTTTATCTTGGAAAATGGGTTGGAAATTTGTGAGAATTCGCTGGGAGTGCCACAACAGAAAGGCGCAGACTTTAAGCAGGTTTTTGGTGGGATGCTGCAGGAAAGGGTCACATAGGAATGAAAAGGCTGAATAAATCCCATGGCCAATTACATGGTCACTGAATCATGAAAAGGCCGGGCTCCTGGAATTTTGCAGCTGCCAGTGGATTCAACGGATGCAGCAAAGCAGCAGCAAACTCAGCTACAAGTTACCCCTCCACAGGGTTGGTTTGGAACAAAATGAACTTACAGCAGACCCCCATCACGCAGAAAATTTTGAGGGAACACTGATAGACTTTAAATCCCATTATTTTTCATTTTCTTCAGCATACTTTACTACAAAGCACATAAATTGCCTCTTCTGTTTGATGAAATGTATGACAAACCTCCTAGGTTTTTTGGGTTTTTTGGGTTTTTTTAGTTTAATAAAACTAAATATTTAATGAAAAACCTCGTAGGGGTTTTCTTTTTAGTGAAATTAAGCCAAATATCTCGGTGTGGTTATTTACTGGGGGCAGGAGAAGCATCTTTAGATGGAGTTTGGCTCTCCCTGGGTGAGCTGGGACAGCCTGCACTGGGGCAAAAGGGAAAACAAGTTCATGGCTGTTTATTGTCCCTCTGCAGGGTGACAAAGCCAGGTGAGACAGGGAGCCCAGAGCATCTGAAACCACGATTACTCCAATCCAGGATTCAGTGACAGAGGAACTGGCATAAAAAACCCTTCCCTTCCTAAGGCCAGGAGCCCTGAGCAGAGGTGTAGGGAGAAAATCCAGAGGAATTCCCTCCAGGGCTGCTGGAGCTGCACCATCAGCACAAGGAAATGCTGCAGACAGAGCCCATTTGGAAAATTCCATTCCAAACAGTGGGGAGAGCATCACTCTGAGCTCAGGGATCACCGCTGGCTCACTGGGAGCCTCTGCACCTTTTTCCTTGTGGAGCCCCATTGCACTGACTCCTCTGCAAAGAGTTTTGAGATCTCACAGGAAAAAAAAAAAAAAAAAAAAAACAAACACCCAAAGTCAAGAATCATCATCAATCCACAAGTTCTCTCCCAATATAGCACTCCCAGGCTTCCCAGATATTGAGGAACACGCCTGATTGGGGATGTTTCAATCAGTAGAAAATAAATTCTTTTACAGGTGAAGGTGGAGGGCAGCCATGAAACACCGACCTCTCCCCTTCTTCCCACAAAAGATTCTCCTCTACAGTCACAGATGTTTTATCCAGTCCTGCTTAAAACTCCTGGAGAGAACATTGCACATCTGCCTTTTATTTTAGTGACATTAAATCCTCCCATTTTCCCTGCATGTGTCACCCAGCAGAAGGAGTTTTTCTTTTTGCATCCCTCAGGTGTTCTGCAGACTTCTTACTCCTCTCACTGCTCATCCCACAGTCCTCCACACATCCACATCTGTACCCACCTCTTTATTTGCTTCTTGAGAATGGCTTTTAGGCCTCTTAAGTGATTTTTTTTCAGCTGAGGTCTCAGTTTTCTCCACCTGCTCTCTGTGGGTGACAAGCTGGTCCAGACACACACCTGGGGATGCTGCATCAACGTCCTGCTCACCTTCTCTTTCCCTGATTAATTTTTCTTTATTAAAAAGCTCAGACTCACCCTGTACATCTGTGCAGCACCTCTGTCACAAGCCAGGACTTCTGAGAGATCCTTTAAGAGCAAATAACAAATTCATGGATTGTGAAATCAGCCCATCTTCTCTACCTGCCAGCAAGGACAGAAATCCACAGGTGCCAACCATCTCAGATGTGCATGGACATTTCTATGCTCTAAAATTTCATATAAAAACACTTTTCCTGCCTTCTGGCTCTAAAGTGACCTCAGCCAGTCCTGCAATGCTCAGCCACCAAAATCCTCAGCATTAGGGAGTTTTCCCTTTCCCTCTTTCCTCAGGAGACTCTAAATGCTGAGGGTACTTCAGGCCCCTGAAATAGAAATATTGTCAAACATTTAATTAACAGCTGATCCTGCCCATAAACACTCCAGCCTGAGACTGGCTTCACTGGGCCCAGGGAAGGAGAATTTGCTCAGGCAGGTGTCTCAGGTGAAAATGTCATTTTAGGATTAGTCAAATTTTTACCTGAAAGCAATTACTAAATTCCCTCTTCAAACTTAGTTTAACAATGGAGATGAGCAATGCTGATAAACAGTGAACCTATGGCAACACCATTTTTGGGATAAAGTGGTATTTTTTTTTTCTTTATCACTCGATCCAACAATTATTAAATTAGTTTTTATGTCTTAAACTTCAGGAAAAGTTCTTGCAGGGAAACAAGGGAATGCAGGAGGAATTCATTGACTGCACTTTGGATACAATCCTGATATACACCTGGATATTTTTAAATACTTTTTTACTTTAAAGTCAGAAGGCACCGTTATGATCCTTTACCCCAAACCTTCGAGGCAGAGCCAAGACTATTAAATTTTACCCAGCAGTTCCTGGAGAGGAGAGAATTATTCTCTCCTGCTGCATAAGTGAACTCCACCGAGCCACACAGCTTTGTTATTCATACTCCAAGGCAAGCAGCACCTACCACAATTTGAGTGATGAGATAAATAATAATGCAGCCAACCAGAATGGGAGACAAACTAGAAAAATCCTCATCGAAATTCAGCAGATCTGGGCTCGCTCCCTCTCAAAGCTCCCCCCATCCATCCTCCCCTTCACACAGAGATTTTAGGGACAAATGCCAGTGGATCTCAATTGTTCCTGCTCATTCATTAGCTACAACTGCTTTTTTTCTGTTGTGCTCACCCTTCAAGGTAAGGATAAGATTCTGGCCACATTGTGCACGTTGAAAAAAATAACTGTGAGACACAAAAAAAATGTCGATTATTTTAAATACAAAGTAGCGTTGAATTGTTTCCTTCACAGTTTTAAATAATCCTCAGAAGTGAATACATGTTTCAAGGTGATAAACTCTTTTTATCCCGTTACCTCTGGACCATCCCCAGTAGTTGTATCACTCTCCTTTTTACATCTTGCCCCTTTCAATAAATGGAATCAGAAAAAAAACCCTCTTGGCACTATTTGTCACAATTCCCTTTCCTACACCTGCAATTCCCACGCCTGCAGCGAGGGAATATTTATGATTCAACCAGAAAATCCTGGTTTTAAATTGTCCCTAGTCCCCCTTCCCACATGCACCAGTGCAGCTCATGAACTCCTGCTAAGGCTTCAAAGGGGAGCAGAGGGTCTCAGTTTAGCTGGAACAATGCATTTCACAGAGCCACAGCTTTCACTTGCCTCCCATGCTGGGGGTTACTATTTGCTTTCCCACACTTCCCTTTGGGCTGCCCCAGTTCCCTTTGGAGCTGGAATTAAGGCAGGCACAAGCTGTGCGGTTAAACCTGCTCAGATATGTGAGTGTGATCATCAAAATCACACCTAAAACTTCAGGAGCTGGGGAAAAGTCAGTCCTGTTCCTCCCAAAAAGCTCCCAGCCTAAAGCACATCGAAATTCAAAGTGCTCCAGGGTTATCTCTACACCAGATTTTGTGATGCAGCATGTTGAAGCCACCTGCTGCTCCCCATTTGCAATGAGCTTTTTCTCATTAAGCAGCCAAGGTAAACCCAAATCCTCTGCCCACACCTGAGCTGCTCAGGGCTCTGCTTAGAACCCTGACTTTTCTATGACTTTCTTACCTCCCTGACAATAAAGGTCTGTTCTGCTTGCCTTTTCTCTCTCCAGTCCTTCTGTGGGCAAGGGAGCCCCAAAACCTCTGGCTCACAGTGGTTTTTATGATGAGCTGTTCAGGGAATTCTTCCATGGACTGACAACAAGCTCAGGATCACAGTTTGGAAACCACCAAGGAGGTGACCCCATGGGCTGCTCCTCATCCAAGCCACTCCCTTGTCACAAATCAAACAGAGAATTTGGTGCTGTGACCACTCACCACTTCAGGGACAGTTTTTATGTCCTTATTTCAGCATCGCATTGTCCTTCCCCTGGTTTCCCATCCCGACACAGAATCTCTGGCTTCACTTAAAGCCTTGCCCATAAGTGGATACAGAAAACCACATTTGCTGCTCACCCATTTGCACTGAAGATGAAGCAAACCAAGCACCAAAACTCTGCCACTCTGGCATTCATAGCACCACTCCTGGAGAGGATTTCACTTTATTCCTCCTTCTTTTCCTTCCAGTCCTATCTGAGCACAGAGATGTTTATCACCCACTTCTGGTCATATCCTCATATCTTGTCAGCAGCAAGAAAATTCTGCTGTCAAGCTGTTAGAAACTCTAATTTGATACAAGCTGGAGGGAAGTAGTCCTGCTTGGAAAGAAAGGGTGAGGAGAAATGAAATTTCTCGAGGTTGTGTGTACAAAAACATAGACTGGGATACTATTTATTTACCAGGCTGGCATTCTGACAGTCCAGTGGAAATGTTTTCACCCCTAAAAAAGGACAGGACTGTATGGCCAGCCCTCCCCTGGGAGTGGAGTTGTGTTCACAGGCAGTTTCCGAACCTTGGCAGGGCAGAGGAGGGAAGAGCAGCCAGGCAGAACCCGAGCCCAGGCACAAACCTCATCAAATACTTGCTCAGTTCAGTTTAGGCTGGCCTAAATTTTAGTCTCCTCTCTTGAATAATTGAAAAGGAAATGACTGTGGGAAAAGTTTCGTGTAACAGGAAGTCCAAAGGATGTGCCAGATTTTGGCAGCTCCAGCTTCTCTGTGCAGGTCCCAAGCCTCGTCCTGTCATTAACTGGCCTGTCAGTCACTGAAAACAAAATAACTGCAGGGCACAGATGGACAGCCCAGTGCGAGAGGCCAAAAAAAAATTGTGTTTCCTACTCCAGAACCTCCAGGAGATCTGTCAATGCCACCACAGTTGAAACTCTTCAATAATAATTTTGTTTTATTGCTGTCTAAACAAAACAAAACAAAAACAAAAACAAAAAAAAAAAAAAAAAAAAAACAAAAAAAAAAAAAAAAAAAAAAAAAAAAAAAAAAAAAAAAAAAAAAGATTCCTTATTGCCTTTAACAATAAATCCAAAGTTATTCATCCCTGCTTACACAAGACTTTCAAATCAAAGAATTTGTTCTTGGATAGAATTGGTACAAGTAAGGTCTGAAATCTGGAGAGAAGAGCAGAAGAGTTATTGAAGGAGGAAAAAAAATACTCTTAAGGAGTTGATCTCCTTACTCTGGTATAGTTTAAAAAGAAGTTTATTATAATATTCCATGCTCTGCACAAAATCATCCAAGTCAGGAAAACTTCAGTGGTTTTTAGGACAGAGAACACAGGCAGGGCCAATCCCTCCTGCAGCCACTGCTGAACCCTGGAAACCTGCACAGAATTACCTGGATCCGAGTGTTTGCCAGTCTGTGTTTTCAGCTCCTTTACTTCCTTTAACTTTAAGGCCACGACACTTAATTCAGTTACTATCCCAGCTCTGGTATGCTCATAAAAAATTCACACCTGTTTCACAGATGTTCACCTGTTTAACAGAGTCATGTTTTAAGGGAAGGAAGTTTTTGATTAATTATGAAAGCATAACTTGTTTTTTTAAAGGAATTCCTATTATGGCATTTGCTGTTTACAGGCTGTAAAAGCAAAACTGCGAGGAGAAAAAAAAAAAAGGGAAGGGGAGGGAAAAATAAAAGAGAGAAAAAAGAATTACTTGGATTAAAATATCTCCCCTTAACCTTGTGGAAGAGAAGCTTCCCTGACTTGGCAGCACAATGAAAATGAAATCAATGCCAAGTGTCTTACCCTGAACTCTGAATGGGCAAAGTTCCCATTGACTTTCAAGATTCCTTTCCCCGGCAAATGGCGTTCAGGAGCAGTCGTTACCTGCACCGGAGGCACGTCCACCACTCTGCTCCCTCTCTCCCCTTTGTGTCGAGTGGATGGGGAGAATTTTTGAAATCAAGCACAGCGAGCCCGTGAATGATGCATGAAATGAATAAGCCGAGCCTTGTACAAAGGGGAAATCCTGAAGGCTGGGTGCAATCACTGCTCTACTATTTCCTATGGCCTGCATAGAAAAGATGCATAATATTCTCTGCAGAGACAAAGAGAGAAGCTCACCGAGGCCAGAAGTCTCAATCAGAAGCCCCAGAAGAGATAAATTGAGAGCAGCTCACAAGTTTTTAACGCTGTTTAATTCCCCTCTCATTGCTGGGCTGTTCCCCACGGATGCCCTGGGTGGACGTGGAATATCCGGAATATCCCCACAGGGATGGGGGCTCTGAGAGCCCGGGTCACTTTGCATTTCTTTGGAGACAGCCCGGTTTATGCAGGAGTTTGTGTTTCACACCTCACCCCATCAGCCCAGGGCAGTTTGTGCCAATCCTCCAGCATAGCATGGCCAAAGAATGGAAAAAAATGCAGATTTTCCTCACAAGATCAACCCTGGGATGTGTTAAAACCCCATAACTTCATCCTCAATGTGGGCTTGAATCGGAGACTTCACTGACATCAGCACAAATATTTTCAAACCAGGCCAAACCACTCTCGGATTGATCAGTCTGAATTTGATGTATTCCTGAATAAATATAAACATATTATAGTTACAAGTTGAACTTGGCAACAAGAATAAAGATGAGTATCCTGAGCACAACACTGTGGTATATAATTATTTCTTTTCATCATGGAGAAGGTATAAATACATCTTTTTATGGGTGTGCTGTGACCTCCCCCAGTTCTCTTGCTCACAAGCTTTGCAATCTCTGCACTAAAAGATGCTTCAGAAACTGGAAAACTGAGGTTTAACAGGGATAACTGAGCTTCTGAGGATGCCTCTGGAAGAAGCAAATCTAAAATCCTGTTTGCTTGACTAGCAGCACTAAGAAGTTGGCTGTGAATGGTGTTTGCAGCAAAGAATAATTAATTCCCCATCCTGAGGAGGTTCTGTTGGGAAAAGTCACAGTATTGCACTGATTGCTGCACCCAGTGCCATCCATTAGAAGTCGTGATGGGGAAGAATGTGGGAAACTATTCTGGAAATCTGCATTAATCATTAAATTACCCCATGCAAACACATCTGTAAGGATGGCTATCCACACCTCCCTGGAGAAAATCATAAAAGAAATTAATTCAAATATTCTCTCTCTGTTATTTCGGTGTTTTGTCAGAGTTTAGTGATGAAATTTACTATAGAAATAACCTGAATCTGCAGCCTGTGAATGAAGTGGACATGACTAGAGGAAATCTGGGATCCAGGTCTGTGCAAGTGGAAAAGAAGTTGTATCAAGCTTCTGACTTTTGCAGGCACTGAGAATAGCAGGGACATTCCAGCCCTGAGCATCACCCAGTTTCAGGTTCCAGGTGTACTCATTCCTGACAAATCATCCTTTCCCTTAGCACTGCAGGATAGTTAGACAAGTTCCTGTCTTCCTAATAATGCTCCTGAGAACTATCTCCCTTAGTGCCATGTTTGGTATGGGACAGCTAAAAAGGTAATTAATTAATATTTCCACAAAGTATTTTTGTGCTTTTCCTGAATTTAGTCTTCAGCTCTTCTTGTAGCAAAGAAATAGAAATACAAAATCATGCAGTTTAACATATATTCTTAAAATATCCTTAAAATACCCACGATCAGTTTCCTCTGCTAATTATTATACTTTACTCGCTGTTTCAAAAAATTTAATTTGAAGTATTTTAACTTGTCAACTTTCATTGCAATAAATTAACTCTGAAGCTCTTTGGCATAGGGGAAGAACCATGAAAATGCAACTCAATAAATGGGGTTTTGACAAACCAACAGCACCAAGTGTTATTGTCCCCTCAAAAACGTGTTAAAATAAAAGCCTAAATATTGTCATTACACTTTATTGCCAGCATTAAGCTCTTCAGAGGCAATGCTGTGTCATTCTAAAGATAAAGGGGGCACTTGCATTTATCCTGGATGGTGTAGAATAAAGCTGGAGTTGTTTTTAACTGTGCAAAGAGTTGTTGATGATGGGGCACATTCTATAGTTTGGAACTTTACCTGGTCTCCCTGTGAGTGTTATTGGTTCTTCCACATCAGCAGGAGAAGGAAAATCCTGCCTGGGCACTGCTCAAAAGGCATTTAGATTTTATTCATGCAGGAGGGGATGTCAAGGAGATACTCTGCAAATTTAAAAGTGGAGCTCAGCACAAGTAAAACATACCTTCCTCAGATCTAAAGAGAAAAATATTTCTGCATTTGTTCGGGAGGGAAAATTTCCTGGGCCCAAGCAAAGTATTTAACAGTGCTCTTTGGGGGAAAAAAAAAAAAAAAGAGTTGTCTTTCAGGGAATGTCTCCCTCTGTGCTGTTGGCTAATTAAATCCACTCCTGTAGAGGGAAGAAGAGGCTGTATCTGTATTTGTGCTCCATTAAAAGGTTTAATTACTGGCTCTGTCCCGGTGCAGTGTGTGCACCTGTTCCAGCCCTCCCCACAGGCTCTGAGCACAGCTTATGGACTTTATCCCAAAGTTTAGCCCCAGGAAGCTGAAATCTGCATTGGGAATTTTACCTGGACGTCTCCAAACCAGTAAATCAGGAAGAGCAGCCCCAAATCACTGATAGCAGCTTCCTGAGAGAACAAGGCAGAGACATTTACAGAGAGATTTTTTCTGTGACCCCTCAGGAACCTGCTCACAGACCCTCCTCCGGCCAAACGAGAATAAATAGAGCTCAAAAAATACTACAGACTCTGAAAAAACAGCGTTTCTCCCCTTTCACGGCAGAGAATCCACTTCCACAAAACTCAGAAGTTAAGAACAACTATTTATAATAGTTTATTTATAATAATGCATGCTATAAATGTGTAATTGCAGTTTGAAGACACCAAGTACAATCCCAGTGTTTGCAGCTGCTCAGGAGTCTTGGCTTGTCACACCTGCCTGGGAAGGTGGAAGAGAATTATTCCAGGGAATGGGAATTTCCTTCTTTCCCACTGAGAGCTGTCCTGGCAGTGCCAGTTCTGCAGAGCAGGTTTGACTCCAGCTGAGCTGAAACCCGCCCTGCTGCCCCTGTCCTGTGTCCCACCGACACCACTGATGCCACCGCCTTGTTCAGACCTCCAGCTTATTTCTGGATCTGCTTCTCAACTCGTGTTACCACCTCCTGTCCTCTCTGCTCCTCCCTGAGGGACAGCAGTGCCACAGCTTTGCCACATTTCACCAGAAATCTTACCAAAAAACTTGAGCTGTGGGTATGAACCATCCACAAGGCGGGTTTTCATCCACCAAAAGTGATGTCCCCCAGCCCATCCCGGGGGTCCTGGCGGTGCCGGGGCTTTGCTGCACTGACCAGAGGGTGGTCCAGGAGAGAGGGAAGGGGGCAAGGTGTGGGAACCAGGACTTTCCCCAGTCCGGGAGCTGCCCCTTCCCCGGGGACAGGGCACACACAGCGAACCCCGGCTCTGGGGGAGGTTTGCACAGCATCCTCATCCCTTGAGGAGCCCGAGGAAAGCCGTGCCTGAGGCCAGCCGTGCTGCCCGCACGGAGAAGGAACCAGGATGGGTTAAAGAGGCACAAAGTGTCCCCAAAGGCGCTGTCGGGGAGGGAGGGCAGGACAGGTCTCCCGTACCCCAAACCCAAACCCCAGCTCCTGTCCCAGGACAGAGACTGGAGGGGCAGAGGGAGCAGGGGAAGCTCTAAGAGGGAATAAAGAGCCCGGGGACACCGTGGGGACACAGCCAGAACAAGCTCGGAGTGATGGAGAAGAGATGCAGAAGTGATGCTCAGCTCCGCCCGCCGCCTCAGAACTCCGCAAATAACGCGCATCACTAAAAAAACCAACTAAAATAATATAAAAATAGAGGAGAAAGAAAAAAAAAAAAAAGTTGTCCGAACAAAGTGAGAAGATTGAATTATTTATTTCCTCTGAGGACTCCTTTAACCGTTCGTTTTTAATGGAGTCTAATTAAGAGTTCTCCCAACGGGTTTTGCTTTGGGAAATATTTTAGACGAGGCGGCGTTTCTATAGGGAAAAAAAAAAAAAAAAAAAAAAAAAAAAAGGAAATAAAATGCAAAACAAGCCGAGGCAGAGACACAATCCCCTTGGCTCCCCGTCGGCCCAGGGAAAGCAGAGAGGCAACAAGTGGCGGCGCTTTCCCGGCCCGGATCCCGCTGCTTTTATAAGAAAATCAAATCCCAGGAGCGCGTTTGTTCCCCTCTCCCGCCTCCCAAAAAACAGCCCAGAGGGGGCGGTGGGAACCCCGCGATGGGCTCAGACAAACCGCCCGACACCGCCTTGTTGCCTGATAGAAAATTTATTTTTTTTCTCTCTCTCTCTTCTTTTTGAAGAAAGAAACAAACGAGGATTAAAGGAACAAGGAAGGAGTGTTTCGATTTTTTTTTTTTTTTTTTTTTGGAGAGAAGGGGATAGGGGAGAAGGAATCCGGTAACAAAACTAAAACGTTTTTTTTTTTCATCCGATATGTCCAAACATGGTTCACAGTAAAATCCACAAAACCCATTTACATAAGTTTACAGCTTAAGAAAAAAAAAAAAAAAAAAAAAAAAAAAAAAAAAAAAAAAAAAGACACACAACTTACTATAAATAAAAAGAAATGCGTTTGCGACCCGCACACAGCTCTGCTCTCTCCCACCTCCTTTTTTCCCCAAGGAATAAAAACCTCAAAATTAAAAAGCCGTAAAAACTACAGATTGTGGATAGAAACCAAGCGAGGGTCGGTAACAAACCAGTTAATAAACCACAGTGATTTTGCGAACAAAAAAAAGTAAAAAAAAATAAAATAAAAAAAAATAAAAACCCGCGGGGTTTTGTTTATCATTGCAACGCTAGAGATCAAACTGAAAAAAATGCAAGATTTAAAAATAAAAATAATAAAAAATAAACAACTTTTAAGCGAGAATAAAACAGTGCCCAACCCAGTCGAAACCAGGAAAAGGGAAAAAAAAAAACTTCACAGCGGCTTCTAAGGAGGCGGGAGTTGTGCTCTATTAAAATAACAACGTGCTCAAAAATAAAAATAAAATAAAAAGGACACAACTAAGGGATTTTCTTTTGTTTAAAGGTTTCTCCAGAGTTAGTATTAAAGTCTGCTAAGCCGAGCAACAGTGCCGGTGTAGAGTCAGGGAGCGGTGCGGGGTTTTTACAGGGATTTAAGAGGAGGAGAAGCATCCGGAGCATCCCAAGAGGAGTTCATATGTGAGTTAATGGTACGGTGCCATTGAGGGCAGTCCCGGCGCCGGGGTAGTGCTGGTGCACGCTGTGTAACCTGCTCCCCCCCTGCAGGCCCGAGGGCTCCGCCGCATCCCCGCCGGGGGGCAGGTACATGCTGATCATATCCCGCAGGTCCCCCAGGCAGGCCCGCTGCGAGTGCGAGGCGATGGCCGGGGGCGGCGAGCTGGGCTCGGATTTCACCACGGAGCCCATGGAGGAGGCCAGCCCCATGGCCGGGGAGGGCTGCTGCCCGTACGCGGGGCCCGGGGACACGCTGTAGGTGTAGCTCTGAGCCGAGGACATCATGGGGCTGTACTGCAGGCCCGGCACGTCGTAGCGGTGCATCTGCTGCAGCTGCGGGCCGTTCACGCCCGGGTGGTGCTGGCCATAGCCCAGCTGCTCCTGCATCAGCGAGTACGCGCCGTTGCTCCAGCCGTTCATATGGGCGTAAGTGTCAATCCTCTGGGCCACCCCCACCGGGCTGCTCACGGCGGTACCGCCGCCCGCGGCCAGCAGGTTACCGGGCAGGGAGTATTTGTCCTTCTTCAGCAGAGTCTTGGTCTTCCTGCGGGGCCGGTATTTGTAATCCGGATACTCCTTCATGTGCACGGCCCGCAGGCGCTTGGCCTCGTCGATGAAGGGCCGTTTCTCGGCGTCGCTGAGCAGTTTCCAGTCGGCGCCCAGGCGTTTGCTGATCTCCGAGTTGTGCATCTTGGGGTTCTCCTGGGCCATCTTCCTGCGCTGGCCCCGCGACCACACCATGAAGGCGTTCATGGGCCGCTTGACCCTGTCCTGCTCCGAGCCGGCCCCGGGCCCGTTCCCGGAGCCCCCCGCGGTGTTTTTGGCAGCGCTGCCCGCGGGGGGGGTCCCGGTGCTGCCGGCCGGGGGCTGCCCCGCTTTAATCTCCGTCTCCAGCATGCTGTACATGGCCGGGCCCGGCAAGAGGTGCGCCAGGGCGGCGGGCAGGGCGGCACACGGCGCGGGGGAGGAAGTTCACAACAACAAAAAAATAATAAAATAAAAAAACAACCAAACAAAATAAAATAAAAAAAAAAATATAGTAAAAACCTGTCTGGGCGGCTGCCGCGGGAGAAGGAGGAAGTTTTTTTTGCGGCGGAGCTGGAGCGGAGCGGAGCTGAGCGGGCTGGGAGCGCTCGGAGCGCATCGCGGGGGTCCCTGATTGACGGGCTATAAATGAGGGGGCGGCGGCCAATCACAGGCGGGTTCCCGACAGCCCCACGCCGGGATGGAGCGGCCCGGGGGGGCGGGCGGAGCCTCCCGGCACCGGGGATGCTGAAACAGAGGGGACCGGGCCCCTCCCGCAGCCCCCAGAGCCCCAACCCGCCCCGGGGCTGAGAGATCCTGCAGCTCCCCCGGGCCGGGGCAAAGAACGGGCCGGGGGGACAGGGGGACAGGGGACACGGAGCGGGGCTGGGCTGTGCTCCAGGAGCGGAGCTGTGCGCGCTTTGCCCGCACAAAGAGCTTTGGGGGGCTCCCCGGAGGATGCACAGCCCCGTTCTCCAGGGATGCAGCCCAGGAGGGGATGGATGATGGGGCGGGGAAAGGATGGACGGGTTAAACTCTTTTAAACTCTCATCCAATATATGGGATCGGGCACGGCTGTGGGGGGAAAGGAGCTGCAGCGGGGCCGGGATGGGGCGATACCAGCCGGGCACCCCCGGCCATCCCCCCCCGCACACAACTGGAGCGTTTCCCCTCGGGGAGGGTGGGGGGCACAGGGCACGGCGCTCCCAACCCCCGAGTTTCACGGCAACGCAAAGTTCTCTCTCCGAGCGAAAGAAAACTTTGGCGGCGGCTGAGCCAGCGGAGCGGCGCCCACTGTGAGCTGTCAGTCAGCGCCTTCCCTGCCCCTCCCTCTACCCCTCCTTCCCCTCCCTTCCCCTCCCTCCCCTCGCCAGAGGCGTGCACTCCGCACCTGCACGGACGGGGCTCTCCATCCCTGCTCCTCCTGGAGGAGCTCCGGGGGCAGGAGAGCAAAGGGAGGATCAGCCCGCTCGGGGAAAGCCTGCAGGACGGGGGTAACATCGCCCCAGGGCCGTGCGGGGCTCCGGGGAGGGTCTGGGGGCTTTGAGCCGGGGACTGGCCGAGTGTCCCGTCCTGTCCTGTCCTGGAGCGATGATGCTGCAGTTCCCCGCTTGGCAGGCGCCAAAAACACCGCGAGGGCAGTGACGGTAACCGGGGAGGAGGAGGAGGAGGAGGAGGAGGAAACCTGCAGGGCTGGAGAAAGGGGGATCCGGGTGGGCAGGGCGGTGATGGGGGGCTGCAAACAGCACAGTGCCATGGGGGGCTCCATTTGAACCCATCCGAGCCCTGCTGGGGTTTAGCACTTAAAGGTCTCACTCATTTTGTATTAATTTCCTTTTTTTTTTTTTTTTTTTTTTTTTTTTTTTTTTTTTTTTTTTTTTTTTTACAAAATAATCTGCTGAACACCATCGAAGGGAGGGAAATAAATGTTGTCAGCACTTTGATTTTTTTTTTTTTTTTTTTTTTGCTCGATTTGCTGCTGTTGTATCCAGCAAAGTCAAAATCTGGCAGGTTGTTCCAGGCGGGAGGGGTTGGCAAAGTGTAACTTTACAACACATTGGAAAACCTTCAGACAATCGTAATTAATTAACTTCTAACCCTCAAATCAATTATTTTGGTCCATCCAATCGAGGTTTGGACTGGCAGGACTGATCTATATCCTGACAATATTTTCATGTATTTTTTTATTTGAGCGTTTTTTGGAGGGGATGGACACGCTGGGAGGATGCAACGAAAAATTGGGTTGGATAGAGAATTAGAGAATGTGAAATTCCCCTGAATAATGTTCCCGGCGATGTTTAAATAAATATTACAGCGTTAAGTTTCAGACTCTTACTTTGTCTTTAAATTCGTGTTTTTAACTGCCTGGGCTGGGATTTGGGGATTTGGGATGAGATTTCGGGATTTGGGATGGGATTTGGGGAATTGGGATGGGAATTCGGGTTCTGGGAATGGGAATTCGGGTTCTGGGAATGGGATTTCGGGATTTGGGCTGGGATTTCTGGTCCTGGGATGGGATTTTGGGATTTGGGATGGGATTTCTGGTCCTGGGCTGGGAAATTCCATCCTCCTCCTGCTCCCCGGGGACTGGGACAGATCCTGCGGAGCTCCCGGGAAGCAAAAACCAGGAAAAAACTCAGCACAACTCAATAAAACCTTCTACCCGGAGCCTTTTTCTTAAATTCACTTTCCCCCCGCCCCATGTGCCTGCTGGGGGTGGGAGAACACTCGAGGCCGTGTATAAATACAGTTGTCAGCGGCTCGAGAAGCCTTTTATTATTGTTATTTATTTATTTGGGTGACAAAGGCAGAGCGAGGCGAGATAAGGAGTTCACAGCACTGCCCCAACTTGAACGCGAGAGAGAAACCCCGAGCTCTAAAAGGGCCATTCCAAAACCCTTTTTTCATCAGAAAAAAGCCATTAATGGATATTTAATTGCAGCTCCAGCAGGAGCCCCTTTGGTTTGGACCCTGCTGATGCTCCCAGGCTGGTCCTCCACACCCGCCCAGCCTTTAGTGATGCTTAAAGATAAATTTGGGCTGATCCCTGTTTGAGCCAGGCATTCACATCCTCCTCTCCCAGAAAGTTTTCTTGGGTGTTGATGTCGCTGCTAAAGGGGCCGTTTGAGGCTGGGTCTGGAGTTGAAGGTCGTTTTAGGAGATTTTTTTTTGTTTTATTCCTGATTTTCCTCGAGGTTGCTGCCCCTCTCTGGCTGTGGGGTTTATACAGTTACAGAGACATCCCAACCCACAGCAAAATCATCAATTCCCACAAAAGAGCCCCAAATTCCTTCCTGTGCTTCCCCAGCCCCTCTCCAGAGCCTCCAGCTGCCCCTGCTGCCCGCCCATCCGGGCAAGCAAAGGGTTAATTCTGATGACATCATTAAAAAATCGCAACATATTTAGGAACAAAAAAAAAAAAAAAAAAAAAAAAGTGAAGTGCGTGGGTAAACCCGGGCAAGAGCTGGATCCCTTTGAACTGAGTGAGCTGAGCCTCCCAGCGCGTTCAGGAGGCGGCGGCGAAGGTTTTTTGGGTTTTTTTTAATCACTCCCCAACCCTCCCCAAAGCTGAACTTTTATTTGGCTTCTGCCAACAATAGCGGGCTGCAAACAGAGCTCTCGGAGCGCCCTCTGAATAGACTCTTTTTGGAGCTCAGATTGTTTCCACCGCCACAAAAAAAACCACAACCAGTAGCTCTTTTTTTTTTTTTTTTTTTTTTTAATTGGGGTTGTTCCTGGCCCCCCTGGCTCATTCAGGTGTTCGCGAGGAATTTGTTTATTAGGCTTTGACAAACAGCCCCTCCTGTCCCCAAGTCCCCAAGCGGGAGGGGAGGGATGCGGAGGGGGCACTGGGCTAATCAGGATTTTCTCTCTCCATCTCCATCTCCGAGTTACCAATTAACAGAGCCCTGGACTGGGACCACCAGCACGGGATAAACCGGCCAGATTTTGTGTTTTCACGCAAAAACCAGCGAGGGAAAAACCGAGCAGGAGAATTGATGTTAACGAGACCACCCCCGCTGCCCCCAGAACCTGGCACAAATCTCTTCTCCTGTGGATGAGACTAACAGGAACTTTCTGCCACTTCCCCTGGCTGTTCCAGCAGAATCAGAAAGAATTCTGCCATCCCTGGAAAGATGTGACACTTGGGGACACATCTCCAGTGTCCCCTTTACCCGCCGATCTCAAGGAATGTTTTCCAATCTCAATGTTTCCATCGTTCTCACAGCTCAGTTCTGTCTGTCCCCCCGGCAAGGGTGGCCCCGCTGTCCCCTCCTGTCACCCGGGGAGGGGTGGCCCTGCGGTGGCAGCAGCCACAGCCCCTCTGCGGGACGGGGACAGCACAGGGGGGATGTTATTCCAAACCCGGGGGGCTCTGGGCACAGCAGACCCTTCCCCAGGGCCACTCGCCCCCAGGGACAGGCGGGGACAGGCAGGGACAGGCGGGGACAGGAGGGACAGGGGATCCCCCCAGGGGGAATCCGCCCCCTCCCCTGCACTTGTTGCTTTCCTTTACCGGAGAAGTCGCTTCTCTCCCTCTAAAACACAAAATAAACCCCCTTAAACCAAGAAACCAAACTCCCACACAAACTCAAATCATCTCTGGTTTTCCCCGTTTAAAACTTGACGAATTTTTTCTGTACAGATGCAACAACCACCTTATTTATCATGGTATTTATCATGGTATTTATCTTGCTCCTTTTTTAGCAGTTGGATTAGAAATCGGACATTAATTGTAAAACTCGAACTTGCTAATTAGCTGCAAATAAACCGTTCATTAGCGGCGAATTAAAATCAAAACACACCTTATTCCTACTCTCTGCCACACAGTATTGTTTCAAACTACGAGCCTGTATCAGTGGCACGGCAAATTGAGATCCTGAAAGGTTTCTCTCCAGGATATATAATTAAAATATATTCTACTTTAATTGACATTATAGAGGACACAAATGAGATTTTTTTTTTCCCTTTTAGAAAGAAATAGCAGTTTCTAAATAAAGCTTTGCCGGCTGCAGAATGGAGGTTTCAAGCAAATGAATAGTCATTACTACCTTTTCAATGATGTGGGCCTTTTGATCAGAAAAGAAATTAGCTCTAAAGGACAGACAATGGGAAGCCTGCCCTGCAATAGGAAGAAAATTAGATGGCTAAGGCTCTTAACAACACCTATTTCTATAAACCATGGAGCTTCTTGCTTTTCAATTACAGCTGTTCATTTCAAATAAGGAAAGTGGAAAAACACAGAGGGGAATATAAACTCTGTTGCACCAAAAGAAAAAAAAAAAAAAAAAAAAAAAAAAAAAAAAAAAAAAAAAAAAGCCGCAGACAGGGCAGGCAGCTTTCCCATTTCCCTTTTGTTTTTATTATAACCAGTTAACTAATATTACATATTTTGTGATGCTCAGTGTAGCATTCTCCAGGTCAGTCAGGATGGATTATTTACTATTTATTCCATAAAGGGGCTCATAAAACATGAGAAACTTCACATTAAGTAGCTGGATGTTTGCACTGCACATCAAATAGTTACATTTTGCACACACATTTCATATTGTGTGTTTTCTGCAGAGAAAACAAAACAGGACTGAGGAACCTGAGGAAAATGAAGAGCTGAATTACACTTTTAAATACAATCAAAAATTAACCCCAGTTCTCTGAATTAAATCGAGTGTTCTTTCATTACACTGAGATTATTCCAGGCAGGTTCTCCCCACATCACTTTTAACCCATTATTTTTTTTTAGAAATAACACTTTTACTCTCAAAATATAAAATTAACTCGCAGTGTAATGAATTTTAAATAGGAGCAATCTTTCAAGTTATTTCGTTTGAACGTTGTTTTTTAACATTATTTCTCCTGCATGTAAAAAATAATACAAGTTTTCTTGTGAATCTGAGCTACAACCATAGAAATAATCCTTTCTTCCTCTACCATTTCTCTCTAGCCACAGTTTTATGATTAGGTGTAACAAGTAAATTATAATTTGTTATTATCCAATCAATAATAAAAATATTTTAAAGTCTTTCAGTAATGATTTAAACATAATAACCACAAAATATTATTGTCAACAAGTTCTGTTTTCATATTAATTCTCATATTAATTCTGGATATAGAGCTGCCTTTTTAAAAACAAACATAAAATCACAAAGATGACACACACATTGTTTTTTCTGCTTTCTGTTAATCTATTTATGACTTTCATATTTTCTCCTTCTTTTCTCCCCACTCCTGTTTCTATATTTTTCTTTTTGTTGCATTACTTGTTTAGAAATCAGGTTAGATGTTTAATTCAAAGGGTTGATCAAATAAATATGAATTGGTTTTGCTGTGATAAGTTGCCTTTTAATCCTTTTCATCTCTGCACAAGTGAATGCTCAAGAAAAAATTATTTTTCTCTGTCCAAAAACCTAAACCATGTTTGTCTTCTAGCTAGAAGTGATTTTAGTATGAAATAGAAATGACAGTTTTTTATTTGATGCCTGTGTCTCCCTTCACTCCTGCCTGGCCCTGAGATAGAGAAGAATAAAAGGAATAGTTTAATCTGGTGAAGAATGAGCTCCTAACTCCCAAAGTGGAGTCACTCATGTCAGTATTTGAAGTAATCTCCCTGCTTGAGAGCAGTTGGAAAATTATGAATAATGCAAACTTCTGCCTTAGTTTTTACTGGAACAAACCTTCTTTTATTTTTATTTTATTTATTTTATTTTTTTTAAGCTCTTAATTACAATCTCATTCGATTCGAAATTATTTTTGTCTCAGTAAAGTTCCCCCTCACTAAACCAGTGGGAAAAACTCCCCTCCATGCAAATGAGCGGCTCAAGTGTCGTTGAGACTTTGCGATTTACAACACAAAACCCACAGAAAGATCCGCATCCCTGAGGAGATTAAGAACTTGGGAAAACCTCCAGTCCCTGGAAAGGAGCGGAGGGGAAGGAACTGTCTGCAATAACAAGTGGATCTAAACTGACCTCTAGTCATAGAATCTGGAAAAATTCATCTGAAATTGGTTTATGCATCAGAGCAAAGGGATCTTTGGGCAGAGCTCTACAGAATAAAATAAAATAAAATAAAATAAAATAAAATAAAATAAAATAAAACAAATAAAACAAAATAAAACAAAATAAAATAAAATAAAATAAAATAAAACAAATAAAATAAAATAAAATAAAATAAAATAAAATATATATATGTGTATATATATATATATATATATATATATATAGGAATAGGGAACCTAAAGAGCTTTGCAAAGTAGAGTGAGCAGTTTGAGGTGGGATCTATTTTATATACAAGACACCCACACATCTCACTGTCAGCAGGGAGAGGACTCAGCTCCTTTGACCAATTCCAGTCCTAGCCCTGAAAATCCCTTCTGCTCTTTTTCCCCTCTAACACACACTGATAAATGAGGGCAGTATGTGCCTCCCCAGCCTTCTGTAAAATAAATATATACATCTGCATCTGTGCATGAAATAAATATAAAATAACAGACTTGGAACTCGCCGAATAAACAATTATTATATTATATGTCCCATGGGATAAACACATTTCTGACCTGAACATAACTGCACTGTTTAAATTGATATTCACCACTCATCCTTTATTCCTGTGACAGCTCAAAGCAATTACCTGATTTTCAAGGTATCCCCAGAACTACTCAAATTCCTGTCCTGCAGTGCCCCAGCTCTTATTTTATCTCTGTAGGCAACAATTCCTCTCCTGCAGGGCAAGTGCAGCAGGGGAAGAACTTATGCAATTGAGGACTTGTAAAATAAGCATTTCGATTTTTTCAAACAGGTTGACCAATTACACAAAGGGTATTTAGAGTGCTGGTGTACCAAATACATTTTTCTGTGCAAAGAATCCGAGGAAAATCCATTTTTCCCTGGTTTTAAGGAGCCTTTCTGCTTGTCCTGGACTCCCCTCTCTGCACCTGCTGGGAACTCAGGCAGGGTGATTTTGGGAGGAGATGGAGGAGATGCTCTGTGGGACAGCAGTGAGGTGACCCCAGGCAGGTTGGGGGTGAGATCTCAGTCTGTGTGAGGCTCACAAGGACAGAAAAGAGGAAGGAACCCACCAAAGCCAGCCTGGCAGGGGCAGCAAACAAAAGGCAGCTCAGGGAGGGGAAGAGGAGCTTTGGGATGCAGCCCTGAGGCTCCTGCATGAGGAATCCTGTTGGGAAGTGAGGGAGGGAATGCAGCAGGACCTACAGGGGGAAAAGGCTTCAAAAGGAACCATTTAGTGGCCGGCAGGGGAAGGCAGGAGAGGGACAGCACACGGTTTATGGCTTGTTCTTGTTCCCCCTTTCCTGCTGTCGTTGCCTCTGTCCTGCCTCACCCCATTCCCACTTTTACAAAGCATCAATAACAAGTTCAGTTTCTTTTTAAAAAAGAACTCCACAACCCGCTGGAAAATGGTGTAACCTCACAAAGCTCCCATCATTTTTCCACTTTGATTTAACTTGATTTGCAGACCTCCCAAACAAGGTATGTCTAATCCATGTCCAGTGGAGTGTTGGGATGAGTTGACAGAAATATATCATACAGAGTTCGTTTAATCCATAAATTGATTTGGATTGGAGCTGTAAAACCATTGCAGGTTGTTAAGAAAATTGGTGGTATTTATAATTCTGTGATTTTTATCAGTGCAAATGCAGATGATTTCTATATCTGCTTTCCAATTTCCATGCAGAGTCCACACAGACTCAAGGCTGCTCTATTTGTACACCAATGGCTCCCAGGAAAGCTGATGGAAAATCAGAGGGAGTCACTTGTGCCTTACTTTTGTCTGAAAAACCAAACTCTTCTTATCAACAGTATTTTTGCTCCTCATTTCAGCTTGAGTCAAACTCAACTGCACAAAGCTCAACTGCAAACCCACCCCAAGCACTGCAATACTCATAGACAGCCTTCAAATAAAAATGAGGACCTTGTTCCTCTGTTCTCCAGATTCCATTAAAAAAAATAAACCACAAATTCCATTTGATGGTTTTATGACTCCTCCTATCACAGTATTTGAATATATTGCAATAAATGAAGTTTTTACTGAACAGAATTCCACGTGAGTGAAGGAAGCTCTGGGTCTGTTTACAGAGATTCAGAAAATGGGCAAAACAGTGATGTGGGAAAAGTCTCTGAAGTGGACAGGAGATATGTGGGAAGAGATCTCTTGGACTAAATAAATCACATTAGCACAGGGTTTGACCATCTTGTCTTTCTGTAATGGATCATCCCCATAAATATCCCAAGCTGGAAAGTGCTCAGAGCCAAGATGGGCTAATAGAGAACAGACAGATCTACATGTGGAACACTCCAAACTAGGACAAAAGAATCCAGAAAGAGGAGAAACTGTTAATTTTGCCATCTAAAACTCTACTTCCTTATCACTTGGTTCAGGAACATAAACCCTTTACATGCTGTCATGTAAAGAGTTTGAATGAGCTGGGGACTGGCTGGTGTGACATGGGAAATAGTCTGCTGCAGTATTTATAGCAAATAAATAAATAAAATAAAAAAAAAAAAGAAAAAGAGAGAAGAACTTTCTAAAGAGAGTTTAAAAAGATGAGACCCTAGGAATTAGTCTGGAAAAAAAAACAAAACAAAACAAAAAACCAAAAAAAAAAAAAACAAAAAAAAAAAAAAAAAAAAAAAAAAAAAAAAAAAAAAAAAAACAAACAAAAAAAAGCATTTATGTCACACTCATGCAAGATACTGAAGACAGACACAGACAGCTAGGATGTCTTAAAAAGAAAGTTTACACATCGGTGTGCCAGCAAATATGGAAATAATAAATGGAAATAATAATCTCATGTCCCTCTGTCCTTAGGGAATGTCCCCCAGGTCCTGCATAAATAAACGGGATAATTCCCTGCCCCAGGAGAGGGCACCCTGTGCCTCCTGCAGGTGCCTCTCCAGGGCTGCCACAGCTCCAGGTTAAACTGTCCTGTCACTATTTCCTCTGCTCAAAACTAATTCTGAGCCACAGAACACACTTCAAATTTACAGCTGTGAAAAACGAGGTTTACTTTTTTTTGGTAAAATTGAAGAAGTTTAATAGAAAGACAATAAGAGACAGGAATAAAGTAAAAGGTTTAATGGATGGGTGCTTTGCAGGTGCTTTTTAAACACTTTTCCTATTACATTACCTTATTGCATATTTATATACTACTGTGCATATTTGTATCTTTCTATAAACTAATTTCTATATTTCAGGAGCTGTTTTATATGGCTACTCCTTGAATTTCCTTTTTAAGAGCACAGGTGTTTCTTGGCTATGGTTTTAATCCATTCTTCTTATCATTTCCAGTTTGGGCTTTGGTCTATACTTTTTACAGATGATGGGTGTTTGATAGTTGAGAGGTCAACTATTATTATTATTATTATTAGTAGTAGTAGTTTATTTTTATTATAATTTTTTATTATAAATTATATAAATTATTATTATTATTATATATTTACAGCCAAGCAGACAGTTTAAGCATTCTGTATCAACTATTCCCACTATGCTTAATTTTTGCTAATAGCAGAAATAAAACCTATATTTTTATATATAACTATATAAATAAAAGCTATATATATATGTATATATAAAACTATATAAATAAAAAGCTATATATGTATAAAACTATATAAATAAAAACTATATATACAGCAAAGCCATTTCAACATTATCCATATAACATTCATTTTAGTACTTGGGAAAAGCCAACAATATAAGATGTATTTATAACACAGTGTTGTTATAAAATTGGATTTCCTTTCCTTATAAGTGCCTGAGGAAAGGAGAGCTGCAGGGAGGAGGTTTCTGTGCTGTTTTGTGAAAATTCACAATCAGAATTAAGCATCACTTGAACCTCCCAGAGTGATCAGCTTCCACTGATAGTTACACCACGAATTAGACACCACAGGGCTGGAAATTAATCAAATAAAACCCCTGAGCTTGAACCAACTCCACGTTTTTAAAGCTGCACACTCCGAGGTGGAAGAAAGACAGAGGACTGAGATTTATGCTATTATATTTTACTTAAAAACCTTTGCTGGAAGACGAGGAGCAAAGAGAATTCCACTGTTGGCTGAGAACTTTCTGCTCAAGGGAGGACAAGGTGGCACAGAGGGTGTGGGCTGGTCAAAAAAAAAAAAAATCCCTTTTTCTCCAGGTTTTTGGAGCTTGTTACAAAATAAAATTGCCACTGTTTGTTGGATGCTGCTGCTTTATGTACACGGAGCTGGAAATCCTGCCCTCTCTGGACTCCTTTGTGCATCATTAACTCTTCAAAAAGTTGCAATTATGACACAGTGATGGTGAACTGAGAGTTCTAAGGGAAATGTGTGCAGTGCTCCTGATCCTGCACACAGAGGGGTCTCCAAGTTAAACTGCCAGGAAAGTGTGGATGAACAGGTCCTGTTTCTGTTCATACCATTGCAGTCCAAATTAAATAGAGGATTTTTTTGATTTTAAATAATTGCTGATCAGATCTTTCTCCTTATTCCTACTTTTCACATCACACACAGTAAAAAAGCAACATTTCCACATTCAGATTAATATCAGAAAATCTTTTTTTTACCATTTAAAAGAGAGTTTGAATTTTCCTTGTCCTTTATCAGCTCCTGCTCCTGCCACCACTACTCATTTGATGCATTTTGCTCTGAGCTAATTGGACAACCAGCAACATTTTTATAGACTTGAAGAAATACCTGATTTGTTGCTTCATTAAAATAATCACACACCTCCCATTTTTTTTTTTTTTTTGCCAGTCACCTGTTTGCAAAACGAGAGGGATTTTTAAATCAGGATTTTTACTTGCCATCAGGCAGATCGTGCATGTTTGTTCACCACCATTCCATCTCAGAGAGCTGCAGGTGATCCAACATCTAAAGGATGCTGATAAATACCTCCAACACATTGATCAAACACGGGCTCTGACTCCGCTGACTCTCAGAGGGATCAATACTGTTTAGCTTTTCACCTTGTGCTCCCCCCAAATTCTGCTGGTTTTACAGATTGGTATAAACGTTGCAGATGGGACAAATACATGTGTGCACACACACACAGTGCCAGACACAATCACTGAGCAATTTAAGGCAAGGACAAGATGGAAGTGAAAAAAAACCGCCCTGTTTTGTTTTTGTGGGCGTTGTGTGAGGCTGAATCAGTATTTCCACTTAAATAACGGTGGAGTTGCAGGCAGGGATTAAACATCACAGAGCCCAACTTGCTCTATTTATTCAGCAGTCGGGTAATATCACACAATTATGAGTCTTTCCCTGAAATTTGTCCTGCACACAAGGCAGTTTGTGTTCTCCTTTCTGGAGTTTGAGGTGTAGGAGCAGGACGTGTTTGACTCTCTGTTCTGAATGAATCCCTGCTGCCTTCCCACTCAAAAGGTAGTTAATGACAACGTGATGAAATTATAGATGATAACGCACATAGAATTCATAATAAATAATTTATTATTATTATTAATAATAATAATAGATATTATTTTATTGATGCAAATTTTACAATGTTGTTACACCACTGACTTTTGTTATTATTGATGATTGATTCACCTGCATCACACTAAAATACATCCTACTGTTTTTTTAAAATTATTTTTAGGAAGCAGAAAAGCAGTTCTTTTCCTCCATCTTTAGAAAATTAGTAGAAAAATGATAAATCAATTAATTGAGGGTAGCATTGCTGGGATGAGTTTACAAGTGGCTTCAACTGACTGATTCAAACTAATTCCATTCATGGATGTTTCCACCTGCACATTCCTTATGAGGAACAGGAGCCCAAAACACGAAAATTAAAATCATTAATAAATAAAGGTTGTGCATGGCATATTTTTTATTTATTTGGTGTGAATTCTGGGTCACAGGATGTTACTAATAGTGATGTGCTTCTTTCTAGAAACTCAGGTAAATCACCTAAAAAAAAACATGGAGAACAGGTAAAAACTATTTTATCAAAAAAACCCTCAGGGTGATTTTAAGCGGGATTTTCCCAGTCTTGAGGCCATGCAGTAGAATTTATAATCTGCATGAGAAGCCGGCAGGGCTGTATGTGCATATGGGCCCTGAGCAGGTGTGAATGGCCACCAGGACAGCCCCATTTACATCTGAGACAGCAGCAAACACACTCTGGGATTCACCTCCCTGAATATTCATCCATCCATCCCCTGGCCAGGGCAGTTTCAGCCTTGAGCACCAAAGTCCAGCTGAGATGTGCCTGAAGCCAAATGAAATTCGGAACTGGGAGAGGGGTGGTGTAAACAAAAACCTCACTGGGCTGGCAAAATGCAGAGGGGATTTGTTAATATTGAAATCGGGCAAATCAATGAAATCAATGACAGCTTCCAGATTATTGAGGAACAAACATCATGTTTTGTGTGTGATGTACAGCTGCAAAGTTTGGTGTCAAGCTCAGATATTCATTCTGACAGATGAAGGATTTAATCTTGTTGCTTATATTTAATCATATAGACATCAACTTTTTTTTTTTTTTTTTTTTTTTTTTTTGTGTGAGCATGGTTCTCCAAGAGAAAATATTCTTGTTTAGAACATTTTGCCATGCAAAATCCATTGCAGCAGAACCAATTGTGCTGCATCTTCCAATTTTGTAGGAAAATACGAATAGAACTGAAGCCTCTTGATAAAAAAAAAGAGATTTTAAGAGCAATAATTGAGATCAAGTCACAGACCTGGTAGTTAAAACTAATAAATACTAAAGGAAGTGAAAATGCCAGAAGAGTTTCAGGGGGATTTGACACTCAGCTTCCAGGAACTCAATGAGAAGGATATTTTATCTCAGGATATTTTATTGCAGCAGCAGAACTCAGGATAGGTGGAATTATACAAACTCAGTTCTAAAAAAGAGAATAAATTGCCATTTGAATTCTTGCTGCTTTTCACCCACTCACTGCTTCCTAATTAATTTCACTCTAGAACTGAAGATCTTTTTTACATTTTCTGTTTTTCAGCTAAGCCAGCTCAGGGTCCTGCACTGCTGTTCTGAGGGTTAAATTCCACTGAGTAACTGAATGCCAATTTTGTTTTTGTTGTAGGTGTGATATCACCAGCTGTTTGATAAGCAGAAATCCTTATTTTGATTATTTATTTGGCTGCTGAGATTCTCTGAAGGAAGAGACTTCCTCTTCCCTCTGCTCACACAGTCTGCAGTATATTCCTATTTATTGCTCTGTCACAATTCTCTGTGAATTTAACATCCCTGGCCTTACACCACCTGTTCTGTTAAAAATATTTACAGATCTTTATTTCTGGTAATATTTCTGACTTGAGTGTAAATCCAGTGCCACAGCTGGACTGATGCTGAGTTTACCTTCAGTTACCCCTAAAATCCAACCAGAAACTGGAATCTCTTCTCTCTTTAAACTGCCTCCAGATTTTCACTAAGAATATTTACGAATAAATATTCGTAATATGAATAAACCAATAGGATTTAAGTCAGGGTTTTTAAAGATAGGAGTCAGAATCAACAGCAAATTTTCAAGCAGGAATTTTCAGACTTTTGGTCTGAAATTTTCAGATTTCTTGTCTGAAATCTCACCCAGGCAATGCAGGTGTGTGAATTTCCCAAATTTACCCTGCAGAGACAAAAAGGGGTCCCAGCTCTGCTCCTGCTCCTCTCCAGATTCAAGCTCTGGTAATATAAATACAAATATAAATATAAATATAAATATAAATATAAATATAAATATAAATATAAATATAAATATAAATATAAATATAAATCTTGTTACTGAAGGATCAGACCCTTAGATCTTATTATGAGTTGATCAGACCCTTATTATGAGTTGATTAAAAAAATAATAAATTGCCTTTGAGAAAAAAAAAAATAAAATATTCTCAATAATCCTTTTTACACCAAGCTGCAAACAGTGAAATTTGATTATAAAAGGAAAGTTGTACTTTGTTTTCCTCAGGAACTGCTCACAATCATTTTCAAGTCAGTTCCCTCCCTAAAGCCACTGTTACCTGTATGAAAATAATAACCAAATTGTAGGTGTTTCTTTATTCCAGTAGGAATTGACATGTTCTGACAAGACAGCCTGTTTGCTTTTATTGTCCAAAAGCCCCTAAGTCCTCCCTGTCTGCTTCTCCACTTGTCTTAAATGTTTGATTAAGCACTGTGAGAATTGTCAGTATTGATAAACTCCTTTCCAGTACATTAACCACTCTAATCCTTTACATTCCTCCTCTATCTTCTATTGCCAAGTCACTCGGCCTCCTTAGCATTTGATTTTAGGCCAATATTTGCATTAGAAATGGCCCATAAATAAAAATTACAGTAAGAGCAGGCAAAAAACTGTTTTTCTGCATCTGAAGATTTCTGACAGAAGCAGTTTGTGAAAGGCTCTGCTTGTTCCTCTGCAATCACAGCAACCAAAGAGCTGTCTGGTGAGCTAATTAAAAGGGGTAATTAAACTCAGCATCTTTTTTTTTCTCCCCCACTTTTCTAAAAATCTCAATTTTGAGGAGTGACAATGCTATTTATCTTTCCTTCAGGAGCCTGAAATAGCAGGAGGGTTTTCAATGCTGTATTTTGGATTATATTACTTATTTACTGGGATAATTCCATATTAGAGCTCAGGATGAACTCTGCCCATTTTTGGCACTATTAGGATCAATATTTTGGTTTTCTTTTCTATTGCATTTCTTTTCTCCAGACCACTCCAACATTGGAATTCCCGTGTAAAATGCAGAATGTGTCCAAATCTATTTCTCAGTGGTTAAGATCTCAGATTTAGAACGCAATGTTGTATAATTTGATTATTTTGACTTTATTTCAGCTTTCTCTCTATGAATTTCCCCCAGGTGAGCTCTGGGGATAGAGGGACCTTCTGGAAATGATGTGCATCCCTACCAGGATGACACAAACACAACCCTGGCAGAAAACCTTCATATCCCCTTTTTCCATATTTTGTGCAAGTAAAACTGTAAACTCTGATCATTTGAGTGCCAGAATTAATTGGCATCTCAACACTAACACCAATATATTTAGAAATATGCTGGCACAAACTTGATCATGTCACAAGGGGCACAAAACTGCCACTTCCAGATGAAGCCAGCATGGCCAGAGCTTGTTCTTACCCAAATCTGGCCAAGGTGAGAGAAGAATTTGGGTATTTCCCTCTTTAAAAGATGATTTGGGCACAGCACTTGTGCAGCACAGAACAAACATCAGTGATTTCCCAGGGTAAAAGTGCATAACCCTGTAACCTTGACATGGACTTTGTTTCCAGTCACAGCAATAAGTTTTTTTACCTGAGCAAAGGCAAAGAGGATCAGGCTCCACAGTGTAATTTCATATGAAAATGAAGTGGATGAGATACTTCCACCAGGCTCATTTAAAATAAAATAGGAGGGCTGCCTTTTGTCTGCGCTGCTAATAAGAAAAATATGCTGGAATAGAAGGTAATTGTAATGAGGTATGTCCCCATTTTTCTCAATTTTGCCCAGTTTTCTTTGATATTATTATGGATGTCACATATAAATGATATTCCTTCAGAGTGGATTCATTTATTTTGGAGATGTACATTCTTTTGGTACATATCTAAGAATTGACCATTTATACACAGGGGAGGAGACCCAGAGAAAACAGAGGGTGTAGCAGAGAACATTGTGTGTCTGCAGAATTCCTCATAAATACCACAAATCACACAGAATTGCCAGAGATTATTTTAACGGCTTATTATTATACACTTATATATTATATATATATTATATATATAACCCTTATGCTGTTATGGTAATGACTGAGAGAGTTTGAAGCCCCTCCACCAGGGAGGGTGAATCAAAATAGTAAAATTCTTTAATGAACTTCAACTGTTATTTGAAATTCTTTATCAGAACTTCTGGGATTAATAATTGTACTACTTTTTGTTTGTTTGTTTTCTTTTAGAGAATAAAAGAGCACTTTAAAAAGGCAGCAGAAAACATATGCAGGATATCTAAAAATTGATGCAATTCCTATTGATTTCAGTGAAATGGGTGTGACTTCCCCTGAATGAATTCCTGGCCAATCTCTTCTAGTTGTGAGAGAAAACAGTTTGGATGAGAGGCTCCTGCATAGGCTTCAGGGACACTTAAATCCATTTAAGACTAAAGTTTACCCGCTGGGTTAGGGAATCAAGTCCAATCAGTATTAAATTTGGATATGTGCAGAGTTTTTCTGTCGCTTTAGGACACAAAATGAATGACACCACACTGTCAGGTTCTCAGGGCAAAAAGAGGGAAGATTATATTTTAAATAGATTTATAAATATATTGGACAATGACCAGGGATGGGAGGGTAAGGTTGCCACCTCTTCAATCACTCTGGTCAAACTAAAAGTCCATCAATTGTCCCTCCGCAAGAGAGGAATGAAAAACATCACTTTGTTTGCATGAAAATCTGTGAGAAACTCCACTACAAAAAAATGCAAACATCAGAAGGCTGAAAAAGATCAGGGTGACATTTCTCAGCCTGCCCTGTCTCTCCTTGTGGAACTCCTGCCCAGGGAGGATCTGTGGGGTCAGGGATTGTGTCTGTGATTTCTGCCCAGGCAGCAGCAGGTCAGGGAGCACCTGGTGCATCACCCTGTGCCTGAGCACTGATCCCTGCCCAGGGAATCATGGACACATCTTTATATCAGTGGTGATTCCTAAAGCCACTGGGAGTTTTCTGGTTCAGAGTGAGGCACTGAGCAACAGGTTTTCAGTGTTATTTTGGCCTTCCTGCCTTCTGCCACAGGGCTGAGGGAGTGGAAACAGCCACTGCTGCCTCTGGTTTTGCTCCATCAGCACCAACTGCACTCACCGCCAAAGGCTGAACTCACTGAGACTCCTTTTCCACCAATTAGCAACTAACTGCAATACCTCCCATCCACTTCAACACAAAACCTCGGTGCTGTGGCTCAAAGAGGGGACAGGATCTGGCTCTGCAGGGCTGAGCACAAAGAATTGAAGGGTCTGTCTGTCTGCAGAGCAGGTGGGCGAAAGGTGCTCTCCATGGGCTGGCTGGAGGTGCAGATTTTCCACCAGACAATAAAGCATTGCCTGCTTGTGGATTTGGTGCCTCCTGGATTCATATTGCACTTAATTCTCTCTTGCTGCCCCTTCTAGACAAGCCCCAAGGTAATTGTTTCTATTAAAAAAAAAAAAAAAAAAAAAAAAAAAAAAGCTGTTCTTTCTTTAGCAGGAATCTCCTCTGCTCTAAAGGGAGAGATTAAAGGGAAACCCTCCAAAGCTGCTCATCAGATGTAAACAACCCCACCAGGGTTATTAGACACGGGGAAATAATGATACAAGGGTTTTCCGAGCATGATAACATCACTCTTTGTATCACACTAAATTAATAACATCTCTCAAGCACCTGCCTGAACCAGAAGTCTTTCCAAGAGACTAAGCACAACCTCTCTCATTAAATCAGCATTCAGGGAGCTAACTAGCAGATGCTGCTGACATGAACCCAAATGTAATCTCTTTAACCTTGTCCTGTGGGGAGCAGACAAGTCATGACCAAGTCATTCCGAGTAAATTAGATTTTATGTGAAAGTGTATAATCTAAATTAAATTTGATTAAAATGATTCGCTGATTTGTGTTTGCTTTTAAAGCTCCCCAATGTAGCCAAGGTGACCAGTTTTCAGTGATTTGTGTGATCAGATTAATCTGTTTTTATATGGTTGGATCAAGATATTTTTTTTATCCCATAGATTTTTCTATATTAATCATATTGTTTGACTACCCATGGATAAATTAGTTGTTTTCTATTCAGAAGGAGGCTCGCCATAAATCAGTTTTCATTGTGTCAATGAAATCTAACCATGGTGATCATAAAGAAGTGTGATGTAAAATATCTCAAATTATTTGAGAGAACAATCAGGCCACTGATATCAAATATAAAATGTGAAACAATCCTGCCCACAACATCCCCTTCAGGAGCAGACTTTGCTCAGCACACTCAGGACAGCCCTGGGACTGGAATTGTGCAGCTGCCTGTTTGTGCGGTGATAAATTTCCTGGGCTTAACCCCTTCACATCCTCTTCCCCTACTGGGAATTGGTGCAAGTGGGCTGAGTCTTGGGCCCTGCCTTAATTACATCTTGAAATCTTAATTGAATACCACCGGTGCTGATGAGTGGCTGCATTCTCAACACTAATCACAGTCTGCAATCAGCAAACAACATAGAGCTACTAATTAAGAGTTATTAAGTTTAAAAATGGCAATTTTATCCAATATATGAAGTCAGGGGTTGCTGTGTGCTGGATGTGGCTGCTTTAATGGCAAAATAAAGAAGATTTGGGCTCCAGGCAAGAATTTCTGTCATTTTTTATAAGATGTTGGTGTCACTTTCTCAAACACAGTTTCTCTGTTTCTTTCTGGTATCTGATGGGATTTTTTTATCTGGATTTTTGTTTTTCTTCCTCCTTTGGGCCTCATGTATTCCCCAGTGTGACAGCCCTGCTACAAACCCCCAGGTCTGCAGTGAACAGGATTTAGCAGAAGGTCACAGCTCAGAGCTTTGGAGCTTTAACTGAGCTGAAACTGTGCCTGGTTCAGGAAAAGGCAGGAAAAGGCTCAGAGCTGCAGGAGGAGAGGAAGGTGCCCTGCTGGTGATGCCACCCAGGTGATTCTGCTGTACAATCCCCAGGTTAAATTTTGGGTTACACACAGAAAAAACTGCCAACTACTTGCTGTAACTGTGGCAGAATATTGGAATAAATCAAGGGGATGAGGTGTTGAGGTTACCTGGAACTTCGTTGTTTTAGGATGCTTTTCCCCCACCTTTAATTACCACAACTTCAGCTCCTTGCTCGTTTTTCCTTATCACATCAACAAATCCTGTGCAGCCCAGTTAGTTCCCTCAGCCTGTGGAACAAAACCCTTCTGCTCATGTTTAACTTTAGCTGTGGGAACATCTTCACAGGCTTAAATGGGATTCCTCAGAGGCTTAAATTTCATTAATTTCTGCACTTTTCTGACAGAGAACATAGGAAACTCTCCTCTTCCTCAAAAACTGTGCCTGAAATCTACTCTGGAGTGTTCAACAATTTGTTTAATATGTTCTTTATGAAAGAAATGTGTTATGAAAGAAATATGTTCTTTCTCATGACAACACCTCTGGTGTTAGAACCCTTATGAAGAGAAGAAAAGCATCAGCCAGTGAGCTGCTCCCCTCTCTCCATCCTCCACTGGGAACTGAGCAAAGATATTCCACCTCAGCCTCTGCACTGGTTCTGAGCCAAGAGTTTTCTTTGTCCTCCCTGTTTTTATTGAGTGGGAGAACAGAAAACAACAGAAATTGTTTCTCTGTTCTAGAGGATCACTCCTCAATTTCTGCTTTACTGTAATAAAATAAAGTGCACCGTGCTTCAATTCTACTTTTTAAGCTTTGTGTTGTCTTTCTAAACACAAATTCACCTCAGTGAGTGGAACTTAAATATTGGAGCAGTTCTAATTTTGAAAGTGGGATAGAAAAGCTCTGTGGTGAGGGAGGAAATAAGTTCAGCTGAGTGTTGTTCAAGGCAGGTTATAAAATCCCTTCAATCACTCTCTTCCTCTACACTTTGCATATGACAAATGCTCTTTCACTGGATCTTGATAACTTGCCCCCCAAAAAAAGAGTGAAGAGAGAACCTGTAGCTCCTGAAAAGCGAGTACAGGCCAACCTAATAACCTCACTTATGTCCATTCATATTTAAACTACAGTTTTATGTTTGGAAAGTTTGTGACCAGGAAAGTGAAGCGCTTGGCAAGATTGTCTTAAATTTAAAAAAAAAAAAAAAAAAAAAAAATTAAAAAATTACCACTCATTGTTACTGTAAAGAATAGCTCCTTATTTTTTTTCCTATCTAAAAGATTGAACCCTTCACAATGATTAATAAAGTCTGGTTGTTATCTACTTTTGTCATAAAAAATGATACACAAAAGAAACAGTCTGAAAAAAACACAAAGGTAAAACACCTTGAGCATGAACACTTGTACCGACACTGCTAATTAAAAGACTTAACTTATTAGTCTTTAAGTAGCAAAAAAAGAGAGAAACAAACAAGTATAATTTGGCAGATTAATTTTATGTTCTGTTCTATTTAATCAAACTATACCTATAGTGAAAATGACAAATCTGAGTTGTCAGACCATGGATGATAAGAAAGATAAAGGTCATATATTTTAATGTCATGGAAGGTCTTATTAAAGGAACCCTAATTACATTAGGTGTCCATGAAACATTAATTAAATACTGTCTGAAATAATTAGGTCCAAGTTACTGATGATTTAATTAAACTGAGTTTTTTATTTTATAAGAAAACTACAGGTCCAGTATCAGTCTGCTGGCAGGGTAATTGATAATGTGTCAGAGGAGCACAACAGTAACCTTGACCAGCTGCATGGGAAGGACGTTTTGGGGAGCAGGGTGTGCTTGGGGTGTTCCAGAGGGTGCAGAATCCAGAAAGAGAAAGGTTTGGGCTCATATTCCCAACTTGTGTGAGCTGTTACAGCATGTGAGGGAATCATCCCTCACCTCTTAATTCAAATTTTGGTGGAAAGTCTTTGCCTTACCAAGCAGGTGGACTTCTCCAGCACGAGGCAGATTCACACCCAAAATTCTGGGTTTATATTGTCCCCACAAAGTTCCAAACCCTTCCTCTCTTCCCCTCTACAAATAGATATTGATGGGTAAATAGCTAAAAATTCCTCTGCATAGAGGAGGCTGTGCCAGCCCCAGGGCTGTGGATGGATAAAGAAAGTTGTGACTGGAGCAGCTGGGCTGGCAAAGTGCTTCCCTGATCCTTCAGGATGAGGGAAATATTGCAGGAGTGAAGCATCAACCACTGCTTAAAACTGTCACAGGATATATGTGAGATTAGCCAGGGGAAAAAAAAAAAAGAGAATTGGAAAGGTGAGAAATATGCATTTGTACGTGGAGTGAGGCAGTGAAAGAATTTTGAGGGGAAAAAGAGCATTTTCCTGCCTATTCCTGGGAATACACAGACTTTGTGGCACTCCAGGGATGGACTCTGGCTGGGTTCTGACGAGATTTAATCTTCCCCTTCTCCCAGGCTGCCTGGCTGATCTCAGACAAACCAACCTCACACTCCAATTTCCTCTCTCATAAAAAGAAAAGGAACATCTTTAGTGCTCCACAGTTATGAGTCCTGCCTGATGCCAGTGAGGGATAACTCTACAGGACAACGCCACTGGAATGCAAAATATAATATGTGGCACTTCTGAGGAGAAGGGATGTGTTCTATATAGAACATTCCAGCTGCACTGGGCACAAATATACAAATATAAAGCACAGAGTACCTGTGTGTTTGCTGCTGCTGCTTCCCCGTCTCCCTCCAGAGGTTCATGGAACTTTTCTCTCGGGCTTTTCCAGTTGTGGATCTCCTCTTGTTAATGATGAAGACTGAAATATATAAAGAGAAACTGATTTTAGAGAGTAACGGAATTTTGGTTATTTTAAAGAGTTTTCTTCGAGTAATGCTAAAGACAAAACTAGATAAAATTTTGTTCTTTTTTCTCTGTATGACATCAGTTCCTAATATATGATGAAAAACAGTTCTACATTTTACCCTGCCTGAATAACCTTGTGCCACCTGTGTAATGCTGCCCACACAAGCCCTTAACTCCTCCAGGCAAAAATAAAATTTTATTATTAAATTTGTCATTAAATCCCTTTTATCTGACTGTTACAGCAATCAGTATAACAACAGCATGGATTAGCACGTGGACAATGTTCCAAAACTAGTAAAACTATAAATATAGGAGGTATTAATGAGCAATTAAGCAAGCAAATATTTATTAATAATATGCTGTCCCCAAATAATCTGTTGCCACTGTTTAGTATCACAGTACCTATATAAAAATGGCTCTTTTTTTTCCCTAGTTTGAATTTTCCACTGAAATAAATTGCTTTTAAAGCTGTTTTTGATGCTCTTTTCAAAACACAGAAACCTTCCACACGTTTGACAAGGACACAACTGGGGAAACCTCCCTAAATAAGGATAAATAAGCACTTTATACATGTGCTGCAATTTAAAACAACATGCTCTGTGCTGCTTTTTTCTGATGAGACACAGAAACACAGGGTGCAAGGTACTGCAGGGTCATTGTCTGCCTGCAGACAGGACACAGACAAAGCAGAGCCAGCCCTGAGAGGAGCCCGGGCTCTGGGACAAAGGGACGAGCACAGGAATTAATGGGAAACTGATAGAACAGGGTGTCAAACAGGATCCCCTCAATACCTACAAATTCCACCCAGCAGGGAACTCCCCAGCCAAGCTTTAGGTGGTTTGGGGTATAACTCACACAGTCCCTGCAGGCAGATATTCCAGGGCTTTTCTCAAATTCAGTAGCATCAATTTGTTTATGACCAGTCAGAGTTAGAACTGGTGGAGCCCTCACTGATATTTGTTGCCTTTGGGGAATTTGTCTTTCCCTTTTTCTTTAGTGTAAAAACATAAAATATCTAAGTGAATCCTATTAAATATGATACGTGGTGAAAGCATTAATTAAATTTTTATATACAAGATGATGAGCTGGATCCTGCTCTTCTAAACAAAGCAAAACAGAAACTGCAAATGAAATTCTGCTTCATCTCCTTAACTGGATCAAGTCCTGTTCAGCAGGATCCCTTTATGTCAAATAATTTAGAAAAACAACCTCTCAAATGAATTCTTTCCAAAGTGACATTAATTGTCAGCAAAAGAGGTGGAGAAGGAAAGGAAACAGTTGTTTCTGTTTTACCTGCTCAGCCACCTGTTAACTGAAATGAATGAACAAACTGAGCACTGCTGGGGAATCCTTGGATTTCCTGAGGAGTGTCCAGAAAACCAGTTCCCATTCAAAAAAAACACATTGGTGACTGATTTATAGAAGTTAAATTACAATTACATTCTATGTAAAGTAAAAAATATATCAGACTGTGAAGGCTGAGAGACCAGTTTAAAAATTAGAAAAGCTTTAAGCAGTGTTAACACCCCAAATTCTAGGCAGAAACGAGCTTGAACATTGACAACAACATTGGCAAAATCTGTTATTTGAAAAACCCATAAGCTCTGCACACGTTTGCAACATTTCTCCCCCAGCCCCCAAGATATTTCTAAATATTCCCTTCAGACTTTTTAACAGCAGTGCAGATCCAGTAGAAATTCCTTTGTGTGAGCAAAGATGTTCTGCTAGAGCCCTGCCACGGCACACAGCTCCCCACGAAATCACGAAAGTCAGCAAAACAACATGGCAGAAGCAGATCGACAATTAACAAACAAAAATTTGACAAGGCAGTTGCTGTGGATCTGGACTCATTTTTTTTTTACCTTACAAGCACTTACCTGATGCCTCGTGCAATGCGTTATAAAGATATTTCCTAAAAAAAGATTTTGGCAAATGAATTATGCGGCTGAAATGTAATAACGAAGGTAGAAATTTGTCCTGTTATCAGTCACACACATTCAAGCAGAAAGGCAGTGCAGCACAGTAGATAGAACTATAAGCTCTGGGATCTTCTCATTCAACCAAGATTGCTTCATACAAAAGTTGACAATACACTAGTGAAAGCCATTGTTGATATTCAACATTTTTTAAATAGCTGAACAGAATAGACAATAAGGCATGAAGGAAAACTTGGATAGGAGGCTGGCCTGGAGTCTGGGTTCAGAAAGGGGAAAAAAAAAGCATTAAAAATGGACAATAAATATGTGATTCTCATTTTTTTGCCCTGAATGCGTCAATTAACTGATCTTTACTGTGCTGAAATTCTGCTGGTTTTAAAGGGAGAATAAAATATAAACCATAGGTTGGTTTTTTTTTTTTTTTTTTTTTTTTTTAATTTCATCTATTTAAGTCTAGGTGCAGTTTGAAATGCTGGCACTGAGAGAGACAAATGTTTTTTTGTGGTTCACATTCACCACTAACTAATGTAAATTAAGGACTTTCTAAAATCACTGAAAGATCCTCCCATTAATTGTCAGACCCACCTGCCTAGGCTGAGGAGATCACACATTTCAATCCTTATATCAGAAAAAGGAAACACTTTTTTAAACTGTGAAAAATCCAGTATTTATATTTCCTGTTATTGTGTTTGAACTCTTGATTCCCCCAATAAAAAGGCATCAGAGACTGTATCCAGCCTTTGAAAGAGTCCTTAATATTTCAGAGATCTTGCACATGGCAGATAACGGCTGATTTTATCAACTGCTTGTATTTGGTTTGTTCTGCCCAAAATTTCGGTGCCAACAGAGGAAAATCCCACCTTATCCCACTTTGAGAAACAGCACCATACAAACATATGTTTTATTTTATACACCTGAAACACCTTGTGTAGACCATACTAAAACCAGCAAAGGATAAGTTTAAACCATTTTATTTCTTGATTATTTAGATAAGACAACAAAACTTTCTCCTTTACTCTGACTCAGAACTGTTATTTCTCCAGCTCTGCCTTGGTTTTCATTCCATGCTGCTTCACCCACGCAGTATGTATTCACTAGTGCTTTCTCTATTTTTTAATTTTTAATTTCTTTTATAGGAAAACAGGTCATTCCAAGCTAGACCAAGCAGTTTATGATGAATGTTGGTTAGAGTAATTTAGCATGGGAGGATTTTTGTTTGTTAACCCTTTTTTATTAACCACCAATTCTGCTCCTGAGCTCAGAACGTGGAAGATAACTGCATTTCCTAGTGCATTATCCCCTCTTATTTTCACTCCTATTAGGTATGTGATGAGAATTTAGACATCACCTACACTTTTTTAGCCTTCCTTAAAGAAAAGACATTGTTTGGTTTGTCTGTGCTCTGTGTGTGCTGCTCTTCCTGTAAATACCTGGAAGTCCAGGTGTGTCCAAAACTTGGCACTGAGCACACACACTTTTGTCAAAACTGGATTTGCCACAGATGTGATGGATGCAAGAATTGATCAGCAGATGACTCCGAGAAGAGTGCCGGGGAAGGAATTCTGAGCAGGGAAGTGGCCTTGATGACATCCTCCTAAATGGCTGTTACCTGAGTCCCCCTAAAGATATTTCCACTAAAGGCAAGGATTGAAACCAGCTGAGGATCCTTTGCACTGTGGCTGCAACCACTTCCATTTCCATCTCCATCTCCATTTCAATTTCCATTTCTATTTCCACTTTCATTTCCTTCTCCATTTCCATTTCCATTTCCATCTCCGTCTCCATTTCCATTTCCTTCTCCATCTCCATCTCCATCTCCATTTCAATTTCCATTTCCATTTCCATTTCCACTTCTATTTCCATTTCCATCTCCATCTCCATTTCCATGTTCAGAGGCCCCTCCAGGACAGTCCTAGGAGACGTTCCCCATTTCAGTCGTAATTGCCAACCCTGACTTTGGCTGGAAGTTACCCTCAGACAGCAGAGTGGAAACAGATTGAACTGAAGCCACTTTGGTCCAGGGTCCATTACGAGGCATCAACACAAACCAGATTTTCTCTGACCTTGGGAAGAGCAGCTGTGAACAGAAGTGGCCAAATCACTCCAGCCAGGAGAGCTGGAAGGAAAACCACTGGTCCTTCCATCACTGCAGCTGGAAGTGTCTCACAGCAGCTCATCCATACCCTTGGATGCTGGAATTTACACAGAACATGTAGAATTCCATGAATATTTGCAAAGCTGACCCTTACCAGAGTCAAACCCTGTAAATTGTCCAGCCTCTTGTGAAATATATTTTCCAAGCTGAAAAAGAAGCAAGTTTGACGCCTCCATTTATGTCAGGAAGAATCCAAACCAGCACAGGGCATTTTTCTTTGCTGTGGCTTTCGAGTCCAAGTCATACAATGATACCTCCAGCTCTTTCACTGAAATTAATTGCATTGATTTTCAATTAGCACATTGATGTTGGTGGATATTTTTACATGCCAGAGGATTGAGTCTAAACCAGCCAGAGACATGACATCTATACTGAACACTATTCCCCTTCCTCTTGTTCCCATGAGATTATAAAACAACTTCCCACAAGAAATCTGAACATCAAACACCAGTGTAACTTGCAATACATTTTTATGTCTTTTCTTCCTTCTTGACACTTAGGCTGAATCATTTTCTCTCTGATTTGCAATCTAAACAATTACACAAACTTCTGGGTATCATCAGGGCAGGAAATCTCCCAAACAGCTGTGCAAGATCTTTTTCTGCAGCAGTGCTCATAGGAAAAGCCTGGTTCTAAATGCATTATTGACTGTACTCCAAAGCTACGTGAGAAGAAATCAGAATATGAACCTGAGCTCTTTTTACATCTTATCCAAAGCTGTGAATCACCAGAGCACCTCAGCTTTCAAACAGGAAGAAAAATTTAAATAAGGAGAGGAATCAAATCCACCACGGGTTTTCTGGGTCAGGTTCCTCCTGTGTTATTACACAGATGCTACAGACACACTGTCTGTTTAAAATTTGCCTCTTCTTAAAAGGATGAGAAATCCCATTCTCAAGCCCCCAGTGTTTCACCCAGTGGAATTCTAAAATTGTCAGTAATAATTCTGTAAATTATGTCTACAAGAAAATTGCAGTTCTGTCCTTCTGAAGGGAAGGATTATTTTACCCCACAGCTCAGTGTTCATCTCTGAAAATCACTTATTAGGCTGCCCTTGGCAAATTCACAAACTGCAGTTGTCAGGACCATCATAAAGTTGTATGCAACATCAATTTAACGATAACATTACACTGGTTTTTCCCTCCAGCCTTGCATGGAGCCTGTGAATTTGTGGGAAAGAGATATTCAATACCAATGTATCCCTGAACAATGCAGAAAATGACAGATCTGTGTTCTGAGGACATAACATACACCTTGTCCACATTTCACTTGGGTCCTTTCAAGCAGCTGCCAATCCTGCTCCCAGATAAGTGCAGAACATTACGTGTATTCAGAAACTGTTTAAATTATTTTAAAGTTTTAGGTTACTACTTTAATTGGAAAGTCTTAATTTCCCTCTCTCCCTAAAGCCACGATATGAATTCTCCTCTCATTGTTACAAATGTTCTGTGATATAAGCCTGCTATAATTTAGCACTCAACTGCACTGAATCCCATTATGAAGTCTCATCTTATATCACACGGAGTATATCTGAGTATAAAACATTAAAATGCTTAGCTTGTAAGGATAGGGAGCTTGTCATCTCTTTAATTTGATCACTAAAGTGGAATTTTGGATTAAAAAAAGAAAAAAAAAAAAAAAAAAGTTGGACTATAATGGCAAGATAATGCTAAATATCCAGATTTTTAAAATGACTGACACCCTGTGCATTGCAGAGATGGAGATATGTGTGACCTTCACAGAAGTTAATTAAAATATGGAGGAAAAAAAAAAATTCAAACTGTGCTCTTTTTTTTTTTCCCCCAAGGAAGTGTGTGTTTCAAATGTCCCTGGCCCTAAGCAATATATGGGGTAGTCCAGCATGTCTCCTATTTGTCCCCTTGAATAACTTCCCTCTGGAGGTTGTCACAGGGAGGGTGCCTCTGTCACTCTGATATTTATATTTTTAACAGAAATCTTCTTTTGCTGGACCACGTGTGACATTTAGGCTTTGAAGATTCAATCTGTTCTCAAGAAATCCTGGGGTAGACCTTAAATGGAGTATTTGTGTTGACCTTGTAATAGAATCATAGAAATGTTTAGGTTGGAAAAGACCTTTAAGGTAATTGAGTCTAATTGTTTTTACTATTTAATGATTTCTTTCCTTAATATAATTATCTTAAATCTGCAGTAATAATTATATTGCAGTGATGAATATACAGACTTTCTGATTTACTCAATTCTGTTACAGCAGTAAGAAAAAAATGTTAGAAATAATGTAACACAAATTTAAAAAAAATTAATTTGCTTGATGAAATATCAGTGTGAAAATTCAATAAGTGTCTTCAAGTAATATTCGAGCAATGCTCATGAAGAAGTTTAATAAATCAATGTTTGCTTGCAGTGGCTTTTCAAATTTGAAGCAAATTATTTTTGGTACACTCACTGCTCACTGACTGCTGGGCTGGGGTGGAACAAACCTCAATTTGAATCCAAAATATGGCAAAAATTCTTACCTCTGGAACAGATCTAACACAAGCCTTTGTTTTCCTACCATGTTCCACCTTTTTTTGCCATAAAAACCAAGTAGTTTAGGAGATGGAATGCTGTCCCATTTTTTTATTGGAGCAGTTCTAGGTTCCAAATTAATTAAATATTGTTTCCACAGGAGATAAACACACCTAGGTTTGTTACAGCTCAAAAGAATGATCAAAGCATGGCAAGAGGTCATGGAGCTCTTTGTACTGTTCCAAATCTCATCCTCTGGTTCTTTCCATATTGAAAGGAGAAAGGAGAAAGGAGAAAGGAGAAAGGAGAAAGAAGGAAGAAGGAAGAAGGAAGAAGGAAGAAAGAAGGAGAAAGAAGAAAGAAGAAAGGAGAAAGGAGAAGGGAGAAAGGAGAAAGGAGAAAGGAGAAAGGAGAAGAAGAAAGAAGAAGAAAGAAGAAAGGCGAAGGAAGAAGAAAGAAGAAAGAAGAAAGAAGAAAGGGGAAAGGGGAAAGGAGCAAGAAGAAAGAAGAAAGGAGAAAGGAGAAGGGAGAAAGGAGAAAAGAAGAAAGAAGAAAGAAGAAAGAAGAAAGAAGAGCCCAAGAGCTGGGTTCTTTCCACGCTGTCCATCCACAGCTGTTTAATTTAGGTGGATTATAAAGTTCCACCCCTCATCAGGGTTGGATAAAGGAAATTTATGATACAACCAGCCACAGCTTCATGGCCGGGTTGTGATGGGCCAGGTGGTGGAAGGGCAGTGCTACAAGAGGGTCAGGCTGGAAATCAAAATATTCCAACAGTCCATTGTGTCCATGGAAAGTCACCTTAAACTTGAGAAGCCTTTTCCACCCAAAAGTCTTCCCAAAGTGCTCTGATCCTGTCAAAAAAGTTTTCCTCTCAATGAGCTGACATTTTCTGACAAAAAAACCCCTTTGTCTAAATATCCCTTGATAGCACTGATGGTAAATATGGGGGTGAAATAAAAAGATTTGCCGCTGCTGGAAATAATATTTATAAAAATGATTGCAAACACACGTTTCCATTGAGGAAAGGAAAAGGTGTTAACAATGAGTGGCTAAATATTTGCTGCTCACATAAAGACACTTTTTTTTTTTCCTTAGCACAAGCATAAGACATGGAGGTGGGCTTGGGGGAAAAGATGCAATAAACATTGGACTCCATTTTTTTTTTTTTTTACAATAAATTTTCATAAAAATATCTACAAAAAAAGGCCAAGTTAGCAGTGTTGGATATTACAATGTATTTGATTAATTTTTTTCTTTTTTAATATAAAATTGTCAGATAATCTTGTCCTGCAAAAAAATACTACATTTTAAAATTCACCGTGGAGCTGTCAGGCTCCCACAGCCTCTTAGAGCTGGAGCTGGTACTGAGCTTGTGCTCCTTGTCAAAATTTAATGAGACGACCAGTTCTAAAATAATTGAATTTTCATATCAGAGCGAACCAGGATTACTCAGACAATAAAAATGCTGAGTCCTGTACTGTTACTGGCAAATACCTTTTGCTTTGCTCATGGAATCAGTATGTAAATGTTTCAGGGTTTGTATTTAAGGCATCTTATGCATTTAGAGTTGTAGTACTGGCAATAATTTCAAATGGTGCTGTTGATAAGTAGCTGGGATTTTTTTTTTTTTTTTTTTAAATAATGTTCGAACTGTAATTTGTTTGGTGATTCGGGATAAGCATTTGGTTTATATTTTATATAAATGTTAATGCACTTGCAGTTTAATTACATTCCTTAACTTTCAGCGTTTCAAAAGTAGAATTTGAAGGCCACTCCATCAGATTGTCTTGCTTCCTTGGAATACTTATGAGTACAGTCCCACTGACTTTTGACTTTAAAAAGTGGAACTGTCCCCAGAGTTAATGCCAGCTCCAGAGGGTGAATATGCGTGCTGAGGCATGAAGAGCAGGACAATGCTGGATGGATTCCTCAGCTTGCAGGTTGAAAAGTCAGAGACAAAAGGTCCCCCATCAGAAGTATAAAAGGATTAAAAACCAAACCAAACCCAAAACCCCACCCCTGACTGGGATTATTGACATAAATGCTTCAAGAAACACTAAAAGGTGCTTCAGCAATGCAGGGGTTGGTGCTGCAAAAGGGGCTCATGGAAATAATTAAAGGGATTCTCAAGAAATCACTAGGCTGAACCTTACCAACACCTTTATCTCCTTTTCTTGTTTTCCAGAGATTATTGTGAGGTATAAAAGTGCAGGAATAAGGATTGCTAAACTTTTCCAGCTGCCCAAGTTCCTGGGATTGCCTTAGCATCAGAATTTTGCCTGACTGTGTGAAACTGTGCTGAGTATTCAATGAGTGGCAAGAACAGATTTGACTGTAACTCCCAAGGAAGGAGAGCTCCTCAACAACTCCCAAAAGGCCTTTCATCCTTTTTTCCATGATGCTTCCCAGCCCATCTTCTGCTGGAGTCCAGGGCATCCCTTTGGACGCCCTGGGAGGTCACAGAGCTCAGCAGAGGGTCTGAGACCTGAGCAAGAGGGTTTGGGATTTGTACAGGAGGGTTGAGACCCTGGCACAGAGCCCAGGAGGACACAGGCTTTGATTTCAGTCCATGAGAAAAACTTCCACCATTGAGAGAGGAATTACAAGTCACAAAGGTGTGACAGACAGTGGTGTAGTTTATCACTGGGTGGAAAATGTTGTAGTTTTGGGGTTCTCAGAATGGAGGTGAATGGGGACAAGATGGAGGATTTAGAGTGGAACCCCGAGTTCTGATTCTTCTCCCTGGGCCTCCATCTCCTGCAGTGACGGTGGCACAAAGTAGTTTAAGGGGATTGTGTCAGAGTAGAGGTGACCCTTTTAGTACAGGTGATAGGTATTGGCATGTAAATATAAATAAGAGACACATAATTATCTGTGTAAGAGGACAGACTCCCTCCCATCAGCAGGGAGTCACCTCGTGTCCTCCCCACTGTTCAGATCTCGGCCAGGCACAGAGAAAATTGTGAGATATGGAATAATAAACAACACAAGAAACCTTGACAAACAAGACCTTGAAGACTTGCTTCTTTCTTTCAGAGGGCAAAAAACTCTCAACCACCTGAATCTCTTGGGTGAAGAACCAAACCCAAGAATCTTCCTATGAAACACCCCAACAGCCTCAGTGTTAACACTTAAGGCAGAGTTAATGAGCCTCATGTAATTTTGTTTCCTTGCCCAGCTCACCTCATTTAACAGATCTTCATGTGTAGCTGCCTCAGATATGCTACAAAAAATCCATAAAAGAGAGGGGGATTTGAGAAACACATTTCCGACCCCAAAAAGAGTCTGTGAGGCAAATTCCACACACTGACAAAAGATGAGCTGAAAAAGTCTCTGCTGGGATTGGTGTCCTGCACCCTCCTGGGCAGGGAGGAGCCTGCACTGCTGGGTGGGAAATGGAATTTAATCCTAACACTGAATTTAAAAAAGAAAAAAATGCAGAAAAGAGATGATCTGAAAGGAAACTGATGCAGCTCCTGTGTTTCACCTGGATGTGTTGGAGGTGTGCTGCAGTGGTCTTGTAAGACCTGCAGGGCCAGGTGAACACCTGGATTTTTTTGGGTTGTTATTACAATAATATTGGTTGGGAAAGTTATAACTCATAATGGCATTAAGTGGAATTGAGTGGTCAAGTGTATTTGTTTTTCCAGTCTGCAATCTAAACCACTTCTAAGTTACATAATTGACATTTCCATTTATTTTCTGTAGATGAAGACAACCTGTGAATAACATAACCTCTCTGAGATGAGGCTTCTTTACATCTAGAGGTGAGGTGAATTAATATGGATATTGTCCCATGTTACTACAAGGTCAACTGTTATAAAATCACAGAATAGTTCAGGTTGGAAAGGACCTGGAAGTCAACTTGGGCAACTCCAGGCTGTCTCTTGTCTTTTCTCATTTGCCTCACACTGTCATTTTCTCAGACTTTAAATCCAGTGTTATTTCTGATATCATGGCTCCTGTATCCCATTGAACCTTAAAACAGAATATCATATTTACCAGCAATTATATCCACTTTTTTTTCCCACTCTGTTCCTCCTGAAAGCTTTTCTTACTCGAGTATGACTTCAACAATACCTTACATATTTCTCTCCCTCAATTATGAGCAGGTTTTACACGCTGGAGATTGCTGCTGGCAGGAGCTGTGCATCAGTAATTAGGTGTCACCTCTGTGCCCTGGAAAATGCTCTTAAAAACAGCAACACTGGGCAGCTGCATCAGATGACTCAAGAAATCAGCAGCTTTATTATTTCCCGAAATGAACTGAAAAATGTCAATTGTAATGGACAAATAAGAAATAAAATCCTGTGGCAGTTTCTTAAAACTTGAGAAATGGGGAAATATTGCACAGTGAGATCAAACTTTGGATTTCAAACCATGAATTTCTGCCCAAATGGTCACTTGCAAGAAAATAAAGTTGAAATGCCGGCACAAGACTGCAACTTTTCATGGAGATACAAAACATGATAACTTGGAAAGGTCCCAGAGTGAACAACTCAAAACTGCAGGTTCCAGAGCAAGAGATATTGCCCATTTTAGCTGCCTTGTGTCCAAAACAGTTTGTTTCTCATTTTCTGGATGGTCCTTTCCCAAATTTCCAGCAGGAAAAGCTGCAGCAATAATGATGTTTGTGGGGGATTTTATTGGGGGAATTTTTTGGGTTGTTTTTTTGGTTTGCTTTGTGGGTTTTTTGGTTTGTTTGTTTGTTTGGGAGTTGTTGCTGTTGCTGAGGGTTTTGAGTTTTTGGTTGGATTTTGGGGTTTTGGAGGTTTTTTTGAGATAACAATGGAATTTAAAAAACCCCTTGATTTTGCATTAAAACTCCAAGTGGGAGCAGTCAGCTGGATTCACTGGCTCTGCTGCAGTGTTGGCAGGATCCAGAAGAGCCAGGAGAGGAGTAACTGAGCCAGTTTTGAGTTACTTTTATACCAATTGCACAGGGTGAGTCACTTCTGCAAAAACACTGAGTTCTCTTAATGTACAGGAATGCATTTAGTGCCTTGGCTGTTCAAAACTTGCCTAAATTGTGATGCAGCAGCTGAGAAAAGGCAGGTAAAGCCCATTAATCTTATTAAATAGTTTAAATTCTCTGGAGGTAAACACTTTTCAGCCTGAACCTGAAACTCAGTGTTGCTGCTGTTAGGAATAATGCACCACTACAACCTTCCCCTCCCCTTTTGCATCTACACTGGGGAAACTTCTCAGAGCAACATTAATGATGTAATAAAACATCATTTCTGTGTGCAGTGGTGACCTCCTGGGGGTTTGGTGACACAATGCTCATCTCTGATCAGCTCAAAAAGATGCATTTTGCCCCACAACTCAAAAAAAAAAAAGGGTTAAAAAGTCATTTATATGGTCCTGTAGCCCCAATAGACTTCAATACCCCATTTCTTTATCTCAGATCAATTTTATTATAACAGTAATTACACAGGGGGGAACAAAAAAAAAAGTAATGGTGATAATGTCGGCCACATTGAACCTCCCTTGGTGTCCCAGGATTCTCAGCACTGAGGGCTCAAGGAAAGCCCTTCCCTGACTTCCCGATAACTGAATGAGTGATTATCCCCCTGGTTAATGGGCAATGACAGAGAAAAGTCCTCCATACGGGCAGAATATTCATGAGGGGGCTGCACCAGCCGAGATAAGGACAGAAGATGCCACAAGCAATCACTTATGAGAGCACCAGGAGAGAAATATTCGCTCTGGGGGGCACTGAGCCAGCCTTGGGGGTTCTGGGTGAGGCTGACAGGGGACAGAGCCATGGCTGTGACCTGGGGACAGGGACTGAGCCCAGGGATGGGTGGGACCAGTGCAGAGGGTTTGGCACCACATTCTCCTGCTGGGAGATGGTCCTGTGCACCAGGCAGGACTGGGGGATCTTTGGGATCACCTCCAACCCAAACCATGCCATGGTTCCATGATAATTTGGGTGTTGGAACCCTGGTCACTGAGAATTTTGGACTTTTTGTGTTGACAGGCTCTGACCCCCAAGCAAACACTGCATTGGACCTGAGGCTGTGGAAAAGTCTCCCAAAATTGAGTGACAGCACTGAGATTGTGGGTATGGAGTTTGGATAGAAGTGTGTGATATCACAGGGTGCAAAACTTAAGAGTTTAAGGTTTTACAATATATTAATATATATAAAGCAAGATGGAGAATTTAGGGCAGAGGCTGAGTCCTTTTTCACCTTCTTCTTCACCTTCTTCATGGGTCCGGGTGGGATTTTGTAATTGGGTAGAAAAGTCTGCAATAGGTGGTTGTTATTGGGTTAAAAGTAAAAATAATTTAGGTGTCATTTCATAATTGGACAGTTAGTGCTTAAAAGGCCTCATAGAGAGAGACACACAGCCATTTTTCACTTTGGTAGCCAGAACTCACAACTCATGAGACTGTACTTTAGATAAGAATTAATAAATATCTGAGTCCAAACACAAACTGTGTCTCTCGAGCATTTAATCCCACCTCAGATTAAGTATTTTCTTGGGGGTCAGAGCCTGTCAGCACAGAAAGTCTGTGAAATTCTCAGTGCCCAGGGCTCCAACAGGTTGGCTCATGGAAAAGGCAGGGAGATTTTTCATGGTGTCAAGTCCTGAGCACTGGAGGGGCTGGGCTGAGTGTGGACACCCTGTGACAGCATTTCCAGAGGTTTTCAGCCCCACAGCTGAGGTGGAGCTGTGTCTGAGGGCTGTGCACATCTACCTGCAGCACCAAATAATATTTAACCTTCCTTTACACAAATACTTTTTATTATTTTTTTTCTGTATCAATAGAAACATATTTTTTGTTATTTCTAAAAAAAAAAATCGTACTAGATTTGAAAACTATTTCTGCAGAAGTCCTTTATCTGCCTCCCTTCAGAAGTGCAGCAAATCCTAATATGATTTATCGAAAGTCCTTGCTTGCAAAAGGCATTGTGGCCACTGAAATAATGAACTACTTGAAAGTCACATTTAATTTACTTCCAAAGAAACAAGCCAGCATTGCTCAAGGTTGCTGGGGAAACAGGAAAGCTGCTTTAGATCAGTTTGCAGCAGAGAAGACTTGCTGATATTTTGCAATTTTGTCCATGTTCACCACAACTTTACCAATCTCTTATTTTCAGAAACCCATTTCTGATTTTGTGCTGAATATTCGTCTTCACTCCCATGGCTTGGCCTTGTTTTCAGTTGTGGATTCAGATTCATAAATCTGACTTAGAAATAAGCAGGTTTATCACAACTGTGTACGTGTTCCTTCTTTGTGGGCCCATTTATCAAAGAATGAATCCAATTTCAGCCCAGGAGAAACCCACAGCAGGAATAAAAATCTCATTTCTTGGGAATCGACAGTACCAACGTTTTTTGCAATTTCAGGTGATCAGACCCTTCCCAAAATCTCTTATTGGCTGCTCTTAGACTTTTCTGCTTTAAAGAAAAGTTCTAATAATTTCCAGAATTGTAAAATAACTGTGTTCACTTAGTTCTCTGCCTAAAGAAAATCACATTTGAAAGCACAAGTCAAGTTCTGCTAATCCTGGAGACAAATCAGGACCCCCTTTTCCATTCTTGCAGTGCACAGATGTGATTTAACATGCACATACTCAATTTTATTTTGATTTACTCAAAGTTGCAATGGTGGAATGAATGGACCAACAGAGAGAAATGGGGGAGCCTGTTTGGCAGTAAGGGAAGATAAAACAGGTCTGAAATGTTGCTCCCTAGGAGAGTTTTCTCACAATATCCAGTTTTATCCAAGAGCTCAATCTCCTAAAATCACGTCAGTCACGGGAGTTTCATATGTAGGGATAAAAGAATTAATGAATAAAACCAAGAAAAGTGGTTTTATTAATTATCTGTGCATCGTTGTTTAATTGTAGCATTATTTACTTTTTGGAGCTCTAGGATTGTAGTGAGCACAAATTAAGTTCAAAATTAATGAAGGAAAATATTAACCAAAATTAAAAGGCTTAAAATAATTGATGGTATTGAGTGCAGATTGCTCTCAGTCTCATAGAAACACAATTTAGAAAAAAGCCTAAAACAAGAGAATATCTCTGAGGTATCGCTCATGAGTTGCACCTCGTGTCTTGGTTTTTCACAACTGCTGAAGCAGTAGGTGATGGGTTTTGAAATATCTACCTGAAAACCCTCAGTTTTTCTACCAACACAATTTTGGTTCAACTTTTGGACATGAAATTTCATCACTACTCACTTTGCTTGGTTTTATTACTTAATTTTCCACCATACATCTCATCAAAGTGCTTTTTTCCCTTTCCTTTCCTTTCCTTTCCTTTCCTTTCCTTTCCTTTCCTTTCCTTTCCTTTCCTTTCCTTTCCTTTCCTTTCCTTTCCTTTCCTTTCCTTTCCTTTCCTTTCCTTTCCTTTCCTTTCCTTTCCTTTCCTTTCCTTTCCTTTCCTTTCCTTTCCTTTCCTTTCCTTTCCTTCCCTTCCCTTCCCTTCCCTTCCCTTCCCTTCCCTTCCCTTCCCTTCCCTTCCCTTCCCTTCCCTTCCCTTCCCTTCCCTTCCCTTCCCTTCCCTTCCCTTCCCTTCCCTTCCCTTCCCTTCCCTTCCCTTCCCTTCCCATATTTTGAGACTTTTGGTGACATTCCACCAGATTCTCAGTGAATTTTGCTCTGGTTTAAAATCCCTGTATTCTTTAGGGTACCATAGTGACATTTTTTACTGAACACTCTATTTTATTTCTTTAAATCACGGTGCTTTTATCCAGCAGGATGAACTGAAGAGGGAAGAAAGCAGAGATGCCAAACTGGAAGTGAGTGGAGGTTTGGACCAGGTCAGCTTTGAATATAACATAGGGACAATGAATAACAGAACCCAGGAGGATTGAGAGGAAAAGTCTCGGGGAAACTGAAGATAAGGCGAAAAAGAGACCCATCTGAGAAGAGAAAGGTTTACTTTCCGAGCCTGCTGTGCCTGGGAGGGTGTGGGCAGGAAATGTGTCCCTGCCCCAGGCCATGCATTCCTCCCTGTGCTGGGCAGGACCCCTGGAAATGCCCCCTGATCCCAGGGAACCCTGGAGACCTGCCCAGAGCTCACTGCCCAGAGCTCACTGCCCAGCCCCTCACTGCCCAGGGCTCACTGCCCAGAGCTCACTGCCCAGAGCTCACTGCCCAGGGCTCACTGCCCAGCCCCTCACTGCCCAGGGCTCACTGCCCAGGGCTCACTGCCCAGAGCTCACTGCCCAGCCCCTCACTGCCCAGGGCTCACTGCCCAGGGCTCACTGCCCAGAGCTCACTGCCCAGGGCTCACTGCCCAGCCCCTCACTGCCCAGGGCTCACTGCCCAGAGCTCACTGCCCAGGGCTCACTGCCCAGCCCCTCACTGCCCAGAGCTCACTGCCCAGGGCTCACTGCCCAGCCCCTCACTGCCCAGGACTCACTGCCCAGCCCCTCACTGCCCAGAGCTCACTGCCCAGAGCTCACTGCCCAGAGCTCACTGCCCAGGGCTCACTGCCCAGAGCTCACAGCCCAGGGCTCACTGCCCAGAGCTCACAGCCCAGGGCTCACTGCCCAGGGCTCACTGCCCAGGGCTCACTGCCCAGAGCTCACAGCCCAGGGCTCACTGCCCAGGGCTCACTGCCCAGCCCCTCACTGCCCAGGGCTCACTGCCCAGAGCTCACTGCCCAGGGCTCACTGCCCAGCCCCTCACTGCCCAGAGCTCACTGCCCAGGGCTCACTGCCCAGAGCTCACTGCCCAGGGCTCACTGCCCAGGGCTCACTGCCCGGATCTCACTGCCCAGCCCCTCACTGCCCAGCCCCTCACTGCCCAGCCCCTCACTGCCCAGGACTCACTGCCCGGATCTCACTGCCCAGAGCTCACTGCCCAGGACTCACTGCCCAGAGCTCACTGCCCAGCCCCTCACTGCCCAGGGCTCACTGCCCAGGGCTCACTGCCCAGAGCTCACTGCCCAGAGCTCACTGCCCAGGGCTCACTGCCCAGAGCTCACTGCCCAGCCCCTCACTGCCCAGGGCTCACTGCCCAGAGCTCACTGCCCGGATCTCACTGCCCAGAGCTCACTGCCCAGGGCTCACTGCCCGGATCTCACTGCCCAGAGCTCACTGCCCAGCCCCTCACTGCCCAGGGCTCACTGCCCAGAGCTCACTGCCCGGATCTCACTGCCCAGGGCTCACTGCCCAGGGCTCACTGCCCGGATCTCACTGCCCAGAGCTCACTGCCCAGCCCCTCACTGCCCAGGGCTCACTGCCCAGAGCTCACTGCCCGGATCTCACTGCCCAGAGCTCACTGCCCAGAGCTCATTGCCCAGGGCTCACTGCCCAGGGCTCACTGCCCAGAGCTCACTGCCCAGCCCCTCACTGCCCAGGGCTCACTGCCCAGAGCTCACTGCCCGGATCTCACTGCCCAGCCCCTCACTGCCCAGAGCTCATTGCCCAGAGCTCACTGCCCAGCCCCTCACTGCCCAGGGCTCACTGCCCAGGGCTCACTGCCCAGAGCTCACTGCCCAGGGCTCACTGCCCAGAGCTCACAGCCCAGGGCTCACTGCCCAGGGCTCACTGCCCAGAGCTCACTGCCCAGGGCTCACTGCCCAGGGCTCACTGCCCGGATCTCACTGCCCAGCCCCTCACTGCCCAGCCCCTCACTGCCCAGAGCTCACTGCCCAGGACTCACTGCCCAGAGCTCACTGCCCAGGGCTCACTGCCCAGGGCTCACTGCCCGGATCTCACTGCCCAGGGCTCACTGCCCGGATCTCACTGCCCAGAGCTCACTGCCCAGCCCCTCACTGCCCAGGGCTCACTGCCCAGAGCTCACTGCCCGGATCTCACTGCCCAGAGCTCACTGCCCAGGGCTCACTGCCCGGATCTCACTGCCCAGAGCTCACTGCCCAGGGCTCACTGCCCGGATCTCACTGCCCAGAGCTCACTGCCCAGGGCTCACTGCCCGGATCTCACTGCCCAGAGCTCACTGCCCAGCCCCTCACTGCCCAGGGCTCACTGCCCAGAGCTCACTGCCCAGAGCTCATTGCCCAGGGCTCACTGCCCAGGGCTCACTGCCCAGAGCTCACTGCCCAGCCCCTCACTGCCCAGGGCTCACTGCCCGGATCTCACTGCCCAGAGCTCACTGCCCAGGGCTCACTGCCCAGCCCCTCACTGCCCAGAGCTCACTGCCCGGAGCTCACTGCCCGGAGCTCACTGCCCAGGGCTCACTGCCCAGCCCCTCACTAATGGAAATGTCCTGATGGAGGATAACAGACCCCACAAAACTGATAACACAGCGCTGGGGACCTGGGTGTGACCCTGAGCGGGTCACTCCTGCACCATCTGATAACTTTTTATGTTATCAAATATTTTTCACCTAAAATTTGCAGAGCTGAGAATGTCCTTTCCAGATTTTCATCTACAGGAAGGGGCACAGAACACAGAGAGAGCTCTAGGAAGGAGAGGAAAAATGGAGATGCAAAAGGATGTTTAGGACAAAAAACAAAAACAAAAACAAAAACAAAAACCAAAAACAAAAACAAACAAACAAACAAAAAAACCTAAAAAAAAAAAAAGTTGCCAAGTATAACTTGGTTATTCACTAATAGTTAATTTAGAAAATTAACATCTACTCCAACCTGAAGAGTGAACCCCCAGGAAAGGAGGTTTCACTGGGACTCAGGCACAAGGAAAATGGATTATCAAACATAAAGGATTTCAGGAAACTCCCTCTTCCACCTTCCTTGTGGCTAAAGATATATTGCCAATATATTGCTACAAAAGTGGGCAGCCAAGGCAAATTTCAGAAACAACTCTTGATGGCCACTTATTGAACAAGAATGACAAAATACCAGCTAAAACCAGCCTTCTAATCCTGGGCCAGGAATGATTCACTAATTAAAATTCACTTAGAATATATTTCAAAACATAATTTACAACAGAATTATGTACTTTGTATTGTTGTCCCTCTGGTGTTAAAATCAGTACGTGCCTATGGTTTGATGGCATTCTTCATGGTTTAAAAATTACCTGAAATGTTGTACCAGATTAATTGACATAAAACAGATTTTCTGTGAGGGGGGGAAATAAAAAGAAAGTTAATAAAAGAGAAAAAGATCAGGAGCTAATTAGGTCCAGTCAGTCCCTAAATTGACTCACTGAGGGTCAGTGCTGCCATACTTAGGTTTATGATACATATTATATAGTAAAATAATTGTATTTTATATTTATTGGGATTTTATCTGATGTGTGTTAATTCCTGTGAGGTAGTGCCCACTCTGATCAACACCTTATTACCTTAAAGCTTTATTAATAAGGGAAATGCAAAAAAGAAGTTGCTTTTTTGGCCACAAAAAACAAGCAGTTCCACCAAGAAAAGGTCATTTTAAGATAATTCATCAGATACCTGGAAGAGAACCTTGTTTTCTTGAGGGAAAACCTCCAACAGCTGCCATTGCTCAGAAAGCACCGTCTGATAAGAGTTTTTATATTCAGGATACTTTTCACCTAAAACTTCTAGAGCTGAGAATATCCTTTCCATAATTTCATCCACAGGAAGATACATAGAACAGAGAGAGCTCTAGAAAGGAGAAGAAAAATGGAGAAGCAAAAAGATGTTTTAGACCAAAAAAAAAAAAATCAAAGTTGTCAGGTATGACTTGGTTATTCACTGACAGTTACTTTAGAGCATAATCATCTACTCCAGCCTGAAGGGTAATAAACACATTAGCACTGGAGAACTGGAATAAATACAGATATTTATAACAGCATTAAGAGATTTCTGAGAAATCTGAGTTTTATACCAAGAAAACTCCACTTATCTACTGTTAAAACAAATTTTAAAGTGCAGACTCCTTCATGCCTGTAGCCCTAAGAGTCACACACAACTGTGAATAATCACACTCAGAACTGGGGCAAAAATGGGTAATTATTGCACGCTGTGTCACTGTACAAATTAGTGTGTCGTGCACCTCTTTGGGAGGAAAATGGAGCATATGGGTTTGTGCTGTGTTGTAGACCCAGCAGGCAATAAACTGATCCCTCGTGAGGACACAGCAATGCAGAGTGTTGCCTCGTGCCAGCAGGAAAAAAAAAAAAAAAAAGAAACCAGGAAGAAAAAAAAAAAAAAAAGAAGGAAAAATGACCGGAGAAAGCATGAAATTCAATGGAGAAAGTGATTTAATTGCACAGGGAAAAAAAAAAAATACAAGGGGGAAAAAATGCTCTTCTGTGAAATTAAGGGTGTATAATAGATTAAAAAAAATGCCAGGAAGAAAAAAAAAAAAAAAAAAAAAAAAAAAGGAAAAAACCCAAAAATGACCGGAGAAAGCATGAAATTCAATGGAGAAAGTGATTTAATTGCACAGGGAAAAAAAAAAAAAAAAAAAAAAAAAAAAAAAAAAAAAAAAAAGGAATATTAATGCGGGGAAAAAAAAAAACAACTGCTCTTCTGTGAAATTCAGGGTGTATAACAGATTAAAAAAAAAAAAAAAGAAAGAAAAAAAAGAAAAGAAAGAAAAGGAAAAGAAACTAGGGAAAAAAAAAACCAAAAAAGGAAAAAGAACAAAAATGACTGGAGAAAGCATGAAATTCAATGGAGAAAGTGATTTAATTGCACGGAAAAAAAAAAAAAGAAAAAAAAAGAAAAAAGGAATATTAATACAGAGAAGGAAAAAAAAACGCTCTTCTGTGAAATTAAGGGTGTATAACAGTTTTTAAAAAATTTAAAAAAAGAAGAAGGAAAAAACCACAAAAATGACCGGAGAAAGCATGAAATTCAATGGAGAAAGTGATTTAATTGCACAGAGAAAAAAAAAAAAAAAAAAAAAGAAAAAAAAAGAAAAAAAAAGAGTATTAATATGGGGGGAAATTCTGTGAAATTAAGGGTGTATAACAGATTAAAAAAAAAAGAAAAAGGAAAAAGAAAAAGAAACCAGGAAGAAAAATAATTAAAAAAAAAAAAAAAAAAAAAGAAGAAGGAAAAAAAACCCAAAAATGACCGGAGAAAGCAAGAAATTCAATGGAGAAAGTGATTTAATTGCACAAAACAAAACAAAACAAAAAAAAAAAAAAGAAAAAAAGGAATATTAATACAGAGGGAATAAAAACGCTCTTCTGTGAAATTAAGGGTGTATTACAGATTAAATAAAAAAGGAATATTGATACGGAGGGGAATGCTCTTCTGTGAAATTAAGAGTGTATAACAGATTTAAAAAAACAAAAACAAAAAAAAAAACAAAAAAAACATACATTCTACTTGGTAATGTCAATTTAATTGCAAAGGCCGCTAAAGCTCCCGTGTCACATTAGAGCACACGGTGAGCTCGCTGTGCCCACAAAGGCCCCCAAGGGGAGCACACAATGCCCGCTAACAGGGTTAGGTGCTCACAATGTAAGGTACCACAAGTGCCATTTGATGCAAGAGTTGCTAGGGAAGGGCTATTTATTATATTATTTTTTTTTCTCTCCCCTTGCCTGTTAATTAAGCGAATTTAGCGCTTTTGAAAGGTGCCAGATTGACAATGGCGGGGACTGGAGTCGTTTCTATTCAGGGAGAGCGGGGGAGGCTTTCCTGAAGCTGCTCCTCAACCTTGACCCTGGGGCTCACCCCAGCCATGAGCCGGGCCCGCTCCGGCCCCTCTCTCTGCTCCTCATCAGCTGCTGGAGGTGCTAATTAGGGCCGGTTGTCAGGGGGTTTTGTGCCCCAACACCTGTCCATTAGGGACAGAACGGGGAGAACCGGCTTTGCTCCTAACGAGGGGAAGGGGGGATGCTCCAGGGATGGGGGATAAGGGCAGGAGAGGCAGCTCCAGGATTGCGCTGGGTGTCACCCCAACTTTTATTTTTTTTAAAGGGAATAAATGGGAAAAAATATATTTATAAAGTATAATGTCCATCCAGCTGCCTTGATGACTGATTCTCCAGAACTCTGCTTCTCCAGAACTCTGCTCTTCCAAAACTCTGCTTTTCCATGACTCTGCTTTTCCAAAATTCTGCTTCTCCAGATCTCTGCTTCTCCAGATTTCTGGTTTTCCAGATCTCTGCTCTTCCAGATTTCTGATTTTCCAGATTTCTGCTTCTCCAGATTTCTGGTTTTCCAGATCTATGCTTTTTCAGATCTCTGCTTCTTGATTTCTGCTTTTGGAATGGGAATTCTTTCAAGAGAACACAGAAAGCCCAGGGGCAAAACCAGAGAAAGGCAATAACTATTCCAGCAAAGCACCTTGTGCTGTCTGAGGCTGATATAAACCTGGAGAACAAGAGTGTTGGGACAGTCCCCACGTCCCTCTGCCACAGAGTAAAGGGTATCCGTGTCCATTTGAGCAGTGGGAAGGGTCTGCTGTCCAATAAAACACTCCAAAACTGGCTTCTGCTTGTTGTTTGAGGACAGAGCTTCTGCTTTTGCCAGAACCACTCACAGCACTCAAGTTTTTGGATTATTGGATGCACACAATGACATGTCAGATATTTTTTTTTAAATTCTACTTTTTCTATTCCCTGACAATGATAACCACAGCAGCAAAAATTCCCTGAAACCCTGAGCCTTTTGTAAATTCTTGCCTTTACTTGATTTAGCAGAGGCAAATCAAATAAAAATCCCCCTTTAAATAAGTGAGGAGCCGAATTGATGAATCCACACTGACTAATACAGCACAGCTCACTCTGAAATAAAAGATTCTCTAAATGTGTATGTTTGGGGTTGTGTTTTTTTTTCCTTTAATCAGAAAGGGCTGACTCCAAGCCTTTATTCCTTTTCACCTCTGCAAAGGTGCAATAGAGACACAGCAGCTCAGTGTTCTTGACATCAGCAAACAGGCTGAAAAAAACATTATCAGGAGAGAGCCAATCTCCTGCACCAGTTGAATAGTCCTCGCCCTGGTGATAAAGGTTTGGGTGAAAGATGAAATGAAAAATGTGTCTATAGCTGCTAGCAGCAAAAGCTGCTTTTCTGGAGCACTTTTGCCCCCTGTCTTGAGTGCTCTATTGAATGAATGGTGGGTGCTTTATGTCACTTGCTTGCTGAATGGAGCAGTCTACTGAGCATGAACTTTTTGATGGCCCCACCTTCTGAAATGGTTGTGCAGGGGTTTCATGGATTGTGCATTAGTCCCATTTAACTTTCCACTCGAGGAGAACACGGGCAGCAGCAGGTCTGATAAAGACTGAGCTGAGAGAGACGAGCCAGCACCAAACCCCTGAAATTTTTGCTCACAGAAATAATTTTAAGTGTCCCCTGCATTAAAGTGCCTCACCCAAGTGTGATATATGGCATCTGATATCTGATATTGGGAATATTTCTTCAATTTGTCTCAACTCCCCTTTTAAAACTCAGTTATTCCCCAGTGTTTTTAATCTCCAACAACTCCTGTACCTAAATATTCAAATAGTGAAAAATCCTGCACCAGGTCCACTTGCTCTCTTAGCTGAGGTTTCAAAAGATGGGTGTGAGTTTGGAATCCCTTTAAGACTGTGACTGCCACAAAAAAAATTGCTTTAAAATATGCCCAGCCTGCTCAGAATGCCACAAGAATAAGTATTAACTCTAGTTTCTTTTCAATGTTTTGAATTGAGGGCATCATTCTGGGTTTTTTGTTTCTTTTCATTGAGCAAATTTTAAAATATTAAAAAAAAAATAATAAAATAAAAAAATGGTGGGACAGAAAGCCAAGAACACGTCAATATTTTTCAGAACTTAAAACACAGGATCTGAATACTGAAATAAAAATATTCATCTTCCCATTGCACGAAACCAGTCCAACTCTTATCATCGGTGCTCATCCTAGGAATCATCTCCTGGCATTTCCCCCTCTAATGTCCCAGGCATTTTATGGACATTCCTGGATCATGGGTTACATTTTAGAATAAACTGACAAGGAATTTTTTTAGGATGATGCTGGGAAATAATGAAGTGCTCATCAGAGTAAATGATCTTCCAACAAAGAGCTGAGCTGCCTGCTGACAATTAAGAGCCATAGTGGAAATTAAGAGAGGCATTAAAGGATATCAATCCTGTGAACACTGACATGGATATTTCTGCTGTCAGCTGACAAAAACAAAGTAATTAATTGTTGTAGTAAATAAAGGTGATGAAGACACACACAGGCAGAGCCTGGAATGAAAAAGCAACACATACAGGATGTGTCCTCTCTTTTAAGAGTCACTCTCAATGCTAAAGCTGATTTGATGAGGACAAAAGGAATAGCACAGATGAATCAAGGTCAGAAAGGTGAGTAAAAATAAGACAGTTATTATGTCTTTTCTGAAAGCAGGAGCAGATTAGAAAATAGGTCAGGGAGTGCAGGGAAAACGTTATTTGTATTCTGTCAATTTGCAAAGGACATGCATAACTGAATGCAGTGAATTTGTAGTAACCTCTTATTCTAGTCCTGGGGAGTGATGTATTCCATATTATTTCTTTTTATTACCGGCACTACATTATATTTTTAAAAAGATTTTCCTGCCCAAATCCAAATCCTGTGGTGATGAATGCTGCACAACCAAGCAGGAGGAGAAAGTTTCTGTTGTGGGACACAAACAAAAAGTAGGAGCGCTGGCAGGAGGAGGGGATGTGGTTTGAGCTGTGTGGCAAAACAGGAAATAAAGCTTTTCTCCTTTTCCCAAAGCACTTCCATACCCAGGAAAGACACAGTGCCTAAATATTACTCTAAATATTTACACTATTTACAATATTACTCTCAATATCACACTAATTGTTGCTCCCTTGATGTGTCAAAATGGTTGTCTGGTAACAGACATTTCTTCAGTAGTTTGGAAATTAGTAGTTCATGTTTTTATCCACTTCCTGCTGTCTTGGGTTTAGCTTGCATCCCTCAAGAAATAAATCTAAAGTGGAGCTGTTTAGTCTAGAGAAGAGAAGATTGAGAAAGGATCTCATTAATACACATAAATCTCTCTGAGGAGTGTCAGGGGATGGTGCCAGACTCTTCTCAGTGGTGCCCAGCACCAGACTGAGGTGTAAGGTTATAAATAAAACACAAGAAGTTCCACCTCAGCATGAGGATGAGCACAGGAAGAGCTGGAACAGCTGCCCAGGGAGTTATGGCATCTCTGGGTTTATCCAAACTCCACCTGGGTGTGTCCCTGTGTCCCTGCTCTGGGTGACCCTGCCCTGCTGGGGGGCTCAATCTGCACCATCCCCAGGGGTTCATCCCCACCCCAGGAATGTTCTGGGGTTCTGTGCTGCCTGGGGAGGTGGGGAGGGCCAGGGAAAAGCACTCAGGTCACTCCCTGCTCCCGAAGCTCAGACAGGTCTCACACAGTGGCAGAATTCTCAGATGTTCCACATTTTCAGGTTTTCATTGGTGAGGACAACCCACACCTTCTTCCTCTCCCAGAGCCCAGTCATCATTTCCATCTCCCACCATCACTTCCATCCTTTCCAGACATCCAGAATTTCCCACCTCTCACGCTGGAAATGTCACCAGACTTTCCACCTCTATGGGAACTCCTTGCTCCTAATAATTATTCCAACATGTGCACAGAAAGAGCTGATTTACAGCTCATAAATAAACATGTAAAAAAAAAAAGACAAAAAATGTATTTCAACTAATTTTTTTTCCAAAAATAATCGTAGTAAATATATTTTAACTTGATTTGAATACCTGTGCGTTGGCTTTAGAAAGCAGAGCATTTCCACACTAGGAGACATTATCACGATCTGATTTTGCAAACAATGAGAGGTTGCCTTAAAATTGTATTTTTCCTTCAATTATAGAAGAAAAAGACAAATGCAACTAATTTTTTACATGCATACAAAAATGCATTAAAAGCCATAGGAATTATTTTGCTTTCAAAGACATTTAAAATTAGTTTTGCTTTCAAGAGCTTTTTGTCTTTCCCACAGACTTCCCCCAAATTCCTGCAGCATGTAGGGGAAATGCTCCCCAGAATTCAGATTTCCTGCTGGATGTGTGGGTAATTTTTCCTTAATCCCGAGTATCAATGACTGGGATCTTATCCTAAATAAGGAGCTGACATGTGTAACTAATTTTCAAAAGAACTTTCTTTAAGCTTATTACCAAAGCAACTGCTTTCCTTCTTAAGATTCGGGCAATATAAGTAAAGGTTTATCACCCTGCATAAAATCCTTTATTACGCTGTGTACTAGCCAAAAAAATGAGTAAATTCTGATATATTCACAAAAATTACTTCACTGTTTTATCACTTTATTTCTGGTCAGTATTTATTGTGGAATAACACAGGAAAAAGTTTTCATTGTGTCACATTTGTCATTAGATATCTTTAAATGGACAGTTTCTGTTCTCAAAATATTCAGCTACTGTCTAATGATGCAACAAAATATCAAAACAGCTAAAAACCTAAATTCTTGAGTTTTGGCTGCGTAGATTTTGTGTTTTAATTTGTATTAAATTGTATTAAATTAAATTATTATGAAGCTATCTTTGGCTTCATGAGAGCTTTCAAAGGAGAAAATCAAAACAGACAGGAACAAATCAAGATTGGAGCAGAACGAGAGCAAGGCCACAGCGTTTAGAATTTAACAAGTCCAGTGATCAAAAATTTCTGATCACACAATAATTTCTTTCCACGGCAGATACAACTCTCAGGATCATTTTTTTAACACCACAATTTATAACACTTCACATCATTTTGAGATTAATTATCCCCCCCTTGATACCTGTTGGTGTTTAATTTTCACAGGACTGTTTTACAGAGCTGAGCCACGACTGTGACACTTTAGGAACTTTAAGGTGTTTTTCCCTGCGCTGGTTTGCCCACAAATGCTGCAGAGAAATGGAAATGGGAAGTCCTTTAAAATACAAACTGCTGCTGTACAATGAAGTTATTAAAATTGTAGATCCACAGCCCTCAGGTTAAGCTGCTCTATAAGAACAGGAGCTGTATTCAGCAGCTACAAAGGCACAGCATAATTTCTTTTGGAGGCAAAGACATTCCTGGGTGGAAGCGAGCGCAGGAAAATTCTCTGCTATTAATTATTTTACTATTCGTCCCTTGGGCCAAAAAATGGGTGGAATTATGCATAAACATTCTTCATTTGACTTATCCTCTCAGCCACTTCAGCAGTAATTCTGGCTGATTCTATAAGGAGCCAAGGTAAGGCTTGAGGCTTACACAACGATTTAGGACAAAAAGCAGAAGATAATTTAGGAATTTAGGAATTTTTTTAGGAAAAAATGCAGAAGATAATTTACCTTCTGCCCTTCCTCTCTCTCTCTCTCTCTCCCTGAAACAGCTAAATTAGAGTTGTTTACAATATCAGGCCAAAATATGAAAATATTCATAGCAAGTCGAGCTTCTGGAATCTTAATTAATCAAGCTTGTTGTTTATGAGAGTTCTATAAAGCTTCTTGCAGGGACAGCCAGCGAAATTATCGCTGCCACTCAGAAGGTTTTGGAGATATTTTGAGTTTTGGTCTTATAGGAATCCACATAACCTGAGAATTTTACCCACTGCTCTCACTGAAGGATCAGGAATTTACAGGAATTTACAGGAATTTACCTGAAAGCTCACACCAGTCAGGGAGCTCCCCTTTCTGGTTGTTTCTTTGCAGGAACAGGACACTGAATTACTGAGAAATTGTAAAATACCGTGAGATTCACTGGGCAGTAACAAACAGGACCTGCATCAGTAGTTGTATTGTAGACAATTTTCTCAGCCTAAATATATTTATGCAAACGTGCTCAAGGCTGAACCTTCTCTTTTGTTGCCGGGCCACAGATCAGTCTGCTCCTGATTGAAAATGCATGGCGAAGTTTAAAACTTTGGTAAGGGCCAATCTCTGAATAATCCTTTAAGGATTATTGTAATTAAGGGACTAATCCTTAGATGCTTCTTAATTTGTGTCCGTTTTAAAATCGAGTGCACTTCTTTCATCACAAAAGAGAGAAGAAGAGGTGAAAATGACAAAGGTTTAAACATTAACAGCCTTTCCTGTCACCTCCTGCATCTGGGTGACACAAACAGGTAGAATATTTAAAACCAGGAGGTCATTAAAACCAAACCTGAGCACAGAACCCCAACCCCACATAAAAAAGCACGACTGAAAACTGAGAGAGATTTTAAACCTGGAGATGTGTTGATGGTGAGAAACATTTTGTGTTCAGATAAGGCAGATACAGTTTAAGAGTAGATATTTCATCTTGTGAACTCTCTTTGCATGAAAAATTCTTGTTTGCATCAATCCTCCCCTGTTTGAAGAATACATCAGTGACAGCAGTTCTTCTAATTTATATTTATTGTTTATCATGGAAAGCGTGAATTGGGCAACCTAAGTTTGAAAATTCAGCAGAGAGGGAGGTGTTGAAGTAAATTAAATTCTTGATGCACATGAGGAAATGGTCTAATCTAAGGAATGTTGAGGCTGAAGGCGGGGCACAGTCAGCAGGAGGAGGGGATGGGATGGGATGGGATGGGGTGGGATGGGGATGGGATGGGATGGGATGGGATGGGATGGGATGGGATGGGATGGGATGGGGTGGGATGGGATGGGATGGGATGGGATGGGATGGGATGGGGTGGGGTGGGGTGGGATGGGGTGGGGTGGGATGGGATGGGATGGGATGGGATTGGGTGGGATGGGATGGGGTGGGCTAAAACAGCTGCCAGCTGTGCACTGGCTGTCCCCGGGGATCAGCTGCCATCGCCTCAAGGTGCTCACCATCTCTGCTTGCAGCACTCCTGCGCTAAGCAGCGTGAAAAAGGAGGCAGGAAAACCAAGCAGTGCTACAAGGCTTGGGAACAGCCTCTCCCCCCAGTTCTAGTCTAGATCCGGGCAAGACACAGACCTGGACACCTCTGTTCCTGTATCTGTAAAACGAGAATGTTTATAAATATTTACAAAGGAAAAAACCCCACCATAGGGATTGTTATCACGAGCAGAAAGAGAGTGAGAAACAAGGAGATAACACATCTCATGCTGGGTTACATTTGTGTGGATGTGCAGCACTGGAAGCTGTGTGAGTTGGAACAGGGGTGAGAAATCGTTAGGAGACATGGGAAAAGGCTCACTCTTGGCTCACTCTTGTTTATACCCCTTGGAAGTAGCATCTCTTATTTTTATTTCTCTTTTAAACATGTAAGTTTTACAAAGATCCTGCAGGGGCAGGTGTTCAACACTCTACAGGCTCCATAAGGATGATTGCTCCATGATACACGTTTATCTTTAATATAGTTTACAGAGTTGGGGGTTTTGTTGTTGTTATTATTTTTGTGGGTTCCCCCCCCCCCTTTTTCTCTGTGACAAATTACATTGTGCTTTATGGAAATGTAACATTTTGTATGAATGGCTGGCAGCAGCCATGTTGCATAGCAATGAGCAAGACAAAGTAGCTCCACTCTTATTTGCAACTGGCTCAGACCTTTCCATTAGCAAATTAAAATCTGTTCAAATTTATTTACTAATATATTAGGAGAAGCTTCAGGCTAACCCCTGTTGACCTGTATTATATAGCAAACAACTGTAGCAGTGAAAATAATTAATAGAATGTATTGCACCTCCTGCTTGTTTCTCCATCACTGCCCGGGGTTGGCTGCAGAGTGGGTTTGCCATCTGCATTCTGTTACAAGGCCACATTTACTTAAAAATTATCAATTATATTGTGAAATTACTTCCTTTAATTGAACTCTCTCTATTCAAGGCATCCCCTGTTTTTAAAGCTTCTGAAAGCATCTACATGAAATTTTTTTCCTTTTCAAAACTTAAGGGGAACTTGCTGTGGATGCAAAAGGAGCAAATGTGCAACAGCAATTCCTTGTTACATCAGTTATTATTATTATTATTATTATTATTATTATATCATACTCGTGTCATTCAGGTGGAAAGAATTGCAAGACATCTTTTTTATTTTGTATTTGCTATTATAATCTTTTCCAGAGAAGTTGTGGCTGCCCCATCCCTGTAATTATCCAAGATTGGGTTGGATGGGGCTTGGAGCAACTTGGGATAGTGGAAGGTGGAACTGGATGAGCTTTAATGTCCCTTCCCAAACCTTTCTCTGATGTTATAAATGAGCAAAAAACACAGCTGGTGTCCATCCAGCTTGAGGTGTTACCCTCATTCAGCCTTTTCACCCTGGAGAGCAGCTAATTCTGAGGTCTTCATCTAATTGTTAAAAGAGGAAGCAATAATAAGACATAGAATGGTAAAAAAAGGGGTTGTGAGGAAAAAAAATGCAGTTTCCAGCTGCACAGACCGAAGTTTAGGTTCCAATAAAGTAAAATTTGGGGATGTGTAAATGCCTCCTGTCTATCAACACAAACAGTTAAAATTAAAGCTGTCAGAGGGTGATCAGCTGGTAAGTCTTAGCCCTACCCTGTGAGATATGGATTTGTAGGGGATTCTTAAAGCCTCACTAAAAACTCACAGAGTCTTGTCCATCTGTGTGCAAACTCTGGGACAAGGTGAGCTGACCTAGAAAGGCCATGGAATAGAGAAAACATCATTGAGAGAGAAATTGAACTGGAAACAAGTTTCAAACTATGGCCTTGCAAACAGACCAGACATTTTGGAGATTTAGAACTGGGAAAGATCCATTGCAGCAAGACCAGGTGGGGTAAAATAATGAGTGATTGGTGTTAGAAGTAGCAGCAGCATTGTGTGGCAAAAGATAATAGGCTGAAAAACATTTATAAGGTGTTGTAAACAAAGAAATAACTTGGCTTCTGATAGAATGGTGTTGAGTTTTGCATCGCCTGTGTCTCACCCTTCCACGAGACTGATAATGGAATAAAATCTTTAAAACCCCTCTCAGTTGCCCTGTCACTGTAGAGATGAGTTTTTCCAACATCACACAGCAAATACAAGTTTTAAGAAGGAAATCAATGTGCCACTTTAACATCTTGGTGAAATATTTTTTATATATATAAAGATATAGAAATAAATTATTTATATGTTATAAATATATTATTGTATTATTGTGTTATAATAAATTATCTATATGCAGATATAGAAATGGCACATCAATGGCCATGGTGACAAATTTCACACAGTGGATGCAAGCCTATTTTATTATTACATGAACAAAACCAATAATGATCTCTGGAAAACATAAATTTCTAGACAATTTACTTCGTTTTTGATAACTTCCTTTATTCTAAAGACATACAGATTAATTAATGAGTGCTAGATCATGAATTCTGAAGAGTGCTAGATCACCCTACAAATGTCTTTAGAAAAAGAGATAAAAAATCTTATCATTATTTCTATAATAACTAGAAAATTTAATCTGATTAGGTGTTTTTATTTTAATGTATTTCATACATAGAAGGAAGGGGTATTAGTCATTACAGGTCACTGTTGACCTCTTGTGGTCCCGTTCTGTGGTTACAGGAAAACTCTAAAGCCAGGCAGGAGCTGGACATTGATGCTCCCTGTGGGTCCCTCCCAACTCAGGATAGTCTATGATTCTGGAATTCTCTGATAGCCAGGAAATCCCTGTAATTCTCCCTTTAACCTTAAAAAGAACAAACCCAATATTATTTCTGCAGCATAAGACTGGAATATAAATCCAAATTCTTAACAATTGCGTTTAAACTCATTCAATACTAAAAAAAAAAGGACTCGCACTGGTGTTAGAAGTATTAGCAGCATTGTGTGGCAAAAGCTAATAGGTTTAAAAACATTTATAAAGTGTTGTAAACAAAGAAATAACTTGGCTTCTGATAGAATGGTGTTGAGTTTTGCATCTCCTGTGTCTCACCCTTCCACGAGATTGATAATGGAATAAAATCTTTAAAACACCTCTCAGTTGCCCTGTCACTGTAGAGCTGGGTTTTCCCAACACTACACAACAAATACATTTTTTAAGCCCCTCCACAAGGAAGCAGCTCTTCTAAGTAATCATTCCCTCTGGAAACTCTACAAGCTCTTAATTTTCTGTGCTAGTGAAAGATTATCTGATAAAAATTCCATCTCTATATTCAAGTGAAAAAAAAAATTGTTTAGAAGCTCACTCTGGCATATTGTCTGCTTTCTCCCAAAGAAAACCAAACCCAAACAGGTTAATAAACAGCTGAAAGAAAGCAGCATAGTTCTATTTACTAAAATAATTACTAAATTATTTAGTAATAATACCTAATTACTAAAAAATATAAACAGAGCAGAAGACCCTCCATCTCAATAACAGCGACTGGAATATCACAGAGAAAGCAAAATTCTGTTGAGATACATGCATTCGCTAAGAAGATTTAAGTTTGAACTTTTATGCTAAGCAGAAACAAGAACTGTAGGTGATATATGGGGTTTTTCTTCCCTGCAATTTCATGTTCCTGCTCCCTGTAAAAGATAAAGCAACTCAACATTTCCCAACATAAAAGGAATCACCCTAAAAGGAAAGGAATATTCTTTACAACTGCTAAGTGCAAATAATTAATTCAAAATTAATAGATGCTGTTGTGTCTGGTATGTCTGTTTTGTCCACTGGCATGTGTCCTATTTCCTCTGGTCCACCACAATTTCAGCAGGCACACAGCACCTGGTTCAACCAGCTGTGACCTCTCTGTTGACTCCAGAACAGCCCCCAGCTGGTTTTCCCTGGGTGGATGGACAGACAGGAACACTCTCCTAAGGAAAGGAACACAATCCCAAACTGATTTAAAGAAACAGAGCTGTGGTGATTCACAGAAATGCCACGAGGTGGCAAGTTAGGATTGCATTAAGTGCCTTGTACTCTCACAATTGCAGAGAGGGGAAAAATCAAACTGCAACCGCTGGGATGGGAAAGGTGCATTCATAAGAAACGTTTATGCAACCTAATGTTCCTTTTAAAAAAAAAAAAAAGAGTTTTCGATAATAAAAATAATAATTTTGGAACTATTTCCTTTTTCTGTCTTTAAACTTAGCAGGATTCTCTCACACATTTCTCCATGGAAAGGGTTGTCAAACCCTGGAACTGGCTTTCAGGAAGGTGATGAAGGCTCCATCCCTGGAAGAGCTCAAAAAACATGTGGATATGGAAACAGAGGACATGGTTTAGTGGTGAGCATGGTGACAGTGCTGATGCTTGGTGACCCTCAACCCTTAAGGTCTTTTCCAGCCTTAATGACTCTATAATTCTATTTTCCTCGGTACTTTCCGTTTTGTTTTAAATAATAGCAAAAATAAATAACTTTGTATCACAGTTTTTAATTACAAAATATATGTGACTGTTCACGTTCAGTGGAATGGACACAAAACTACATGATTCAACTGCAAGTAAATGCTTTTTTTTTTTTCTTGAGGACCAAGCCAAGGTAGCTGTGGGAATACCTGCCAGAAAATATTTAACATCTGCATGCACAGTTTGCATCAGAGGGCAGGGAGGATCTCCACCCCACACCAGAATTGCTCAAATGCCAAAACTCCCATGATTTTCATGGTTTTGCACACAAGGAGGATGTTTGTGCCTTTGATTGATAAAGGAAACCACAGGAGCATTCCCAGCTCCTCACTGGGAGCAGCACAGCTCGTTTGTGGTACTCCACCACTAAGAACTTATGATTTATTGTTAAATGTGAATACAGATGATTAACAGCATGGTGTCACTCGAAAATTGTGTTCTTGAGGAAACAGAAGAGAACAGAACTCTTCCCTTTCTTCTGCCATGAAATTCTTTGATTGTTTTTTATTCCTGTATTCCAGACAAGAGGTGATCTGGAGCGCCTGATGCAGCTGACTTTTGGGCCCCAGGAGTGACCCATGTGTCCCCACTATCCAAATCTCCCCCAGTCCCAGTCTCTTCCCCATCCCAGTCTCCCCACAATCCCAGTCTCCCAATCCCAGTGTCCCCCCAATCCCAGTCTTCCCCCTATTCCATTCTCCCCACTCCCAGTCTCTCCTATCCTAGTCTCCTCAGTCCCAGCTTCCCCCCAGTCTTAGTTTCCTCAATCCGATCCCATTTCCCCAATACTAGTCCAAATTTCCCCAATTTCAGTCCCAGTCTCTTCCCAGTCCCAGCCCCAGTTTCCCCTCAGTCCTCGTTTCCCCAGTCCCAGTTTCCCCAGTCCCATTTTCCCCAGTCCCAGTTTTCCCAGTCCCCGCTTCCCCTCAATCCCACTTTCCCGCTCCGGGGCTCTCCCGCCTCAGGACCCTCAGTCCCGGCCCGGCAGCGCCCCCTGGCGGCCTGGGGATCACAGCCCCGCCCCTCTCCCAGGCGAGCCCCGCCCCCAGACTCCTCCTCCGCCGCCGATTGGTGGGTGCGGCCGAGGGGCGGGCATAGGCCACGCCCCCTCGTTTTTGAGGGGCTGGTGGGGTGGTCGTGCCAAGATGGCGGCTGGGCGGGGAGAGGGGACAGGGCCAAGGACCGGGGCCAGCACCGGGACCGGAGCGGCGGGGCTGGGCGTCCCCGCGCACCTCACCCTCTCCTTTTCATCCATGGAGGAGACGGGCAACTCCGGCACCCTCCTCCGCCTCACCGGGATGCGGCTGCGCGGCGACCCCAGCAGCCCCCCTTTGGCCGCAGGTGAGGGCTCTGAGGGGCGCTGCGGGCCCGGCTGTGGGCGGGCGGTGCGGGGCCGTGAGGGGATCCAGGGCAGGGCCGCGGGGGTGACACACCTGGAGCAGCCCCGCTGTGTGAGGACAGTGTGGAGAGCGGGCAGCTCCGCGTTCGGGGGCTCTGGAGGGTCTGGGGGCTCCCCCGCTCCCTTTTTTAAGGATGGGGACTAGAAGTTGGTCGAAGCTGAGGTGGGGTTGGACTTTGAGGGTGTGGGACCCCTTGCAGTGAGGCTGGCTTAGCCCGGTCTGTCCTTCTCTGCACCCAGGTGTGGATGTGAGGGATGTGTGAGCGTGAGTTGGTAAAAATAAACCTTGGACAGCTGCACGAGCAGAGCAAAGTAAAGTCACCCCATACAGATTGCTCTGCTAGTGGGAAAGCCCAAATTTCTTTATAATACGCATGGAAAGAGCTCTTGATGTTATGCCAAATGAAAGTCTGGCAAGCGAATTGTTCCTGAGTGCTAATTATTTAAGTAATTTTTTTTTTTTTTTCAAAATATATTTCCCAACAGATGGATGCTCGTGGAGAAGGGAAGCTGCCAGGGATGAGAAGATCACCGTGGAAGCAGGGCACACTGCAAACATGAAGTGCTCTTTGATGCTGGAAGCTGGATAAATGTCCCTGTCTCAGCAGGTGGAAAGGGAAACCCAGCCTGGAGCAGCTCTAGTGGTTTCTGTGGTTAATCCCCAGGTGGTGCTCCCCACTCCTCAGAGACTCATGGCACTGCTGAGCTTTGCTCTGCTTGTTTTGGTGATCTCAGCACCACATTTGACACTGAAGTGTGGTCTGAGAGCCCTGGGGCAGCTCAGAACCCTGCTCCACCTTCATTGCTGGCATTTCTCATCTGGACAGTTTAGTTTTACTTGATGCTTTGTGTTCAAATACCATTCCTTCCTCCTGCCCTTGCTGAGGACACCCTGTGGGTTGGGGCTGGGCCCTGCTTGGAGCAGAGAAGGATTGGGATTGCAAGGAGCTTCCTTTCAAACTGGGAAAACACCAGGACCCTGATGGAGCAGGCAGAGGCTGTGCCCAGTGCCTTTGTCACAGCCCCAGGGGCACAGTCTGCTCCTGCAGCCACTCTCTGCCTCTCCCCTGCCCCTGGGATCTCTATTTCCTAAAAAGAAACAGTTTCACCCTTTAAAAGTTTGCTTCGAAGTGACAGCGGAAAAGCTAAATAAAAACACTAAAGTCACATTTTCCTTGCTTCCTAAAATAATATGACAGATCCAATATCTGCATTATTAACTACGAGTGTGAGCTTGTTTCCTTTTTAGAGGTCTTCTAATTTACCTGGGGCTCTTTTTCTTGTGCTGCACAAGCACAGCTCTCTAGGACCAGGAGTTATTTATTGTCTTGGCTAAAGATGCCCTCTCCCTGCAGAAATAGCTGTGTGAGTGTTCCTCTATTGGCAAACATTATATTTTGACAAAAGCCTCTGTATTTTACAGAAAAAATCACTTTTCTAAGAAAAAAAACATATTAATTATAAAAACATTTATCATTCTGTTTTGAAGTGGAGCATTCCTCAGGCTGAGCAGAGACAATCAGGATTTCTCCCAACAAACCCCACTGTACTCACCTACCACTGGCAGTCCAAGTTAAGGCTGCAAAATGTCACTAAAATTTTCCAGGAAGTGATTTTGCAGCAATTAAAAAAAAGAAAAAAGGTGAATTTTGATGGAGGTGGCTTTTCATGCAGCAGATCACTTTGGTTTGTAGGTAAAAGCTGGTGGAACAGAGTGTGTGATCACTTCGTGTTAGAAAAAAAAACCCTCAAAAATACCATGTTTGGCAAAAGTGACAAATTAGCTGCAATAACTGAGCTATCAAAGACAGTTACTGATGGGGTAATTTGGGTTATTTAAGGCTATTCTGGGAAAATGAGGATTAGGAAGAGGCATAATTAAAATATGCAAAGCCAAAGGGGAATAGAGAATAGATATTAAGTCACTTTAAATTAGTAATTCATGGGAGGGTGGAAGAGAGAGAAATGGGTGAAATTATGCTCTGAAAGGGGCCTGATATTCCATTGTTGCAGAGAGAAAAGCTATTCAGAGCCCGAGCACATCTTCTGTGCACACAGAAATTGGAGAGGAGAAGGATTGAAGAGCTGTACGACCCTGAGGGAGCAGATCCTGCAGGGTTCTCTCACATCCGAGGGAACAAACAGGTTTTTGCAGGGGCATCAGGAGTTTTCCAAGCTCTGTTTCCGTGTTATATTTAACAGCAGAGCTACAGGAGCTCCACCAGGAGAATCCTCAGCACCTCAATATTAGGATGGTTAGAGGCAAAGTCTTTCCCCCACAGTGTTCCCTGGTGTGCTGAAAATTAATTATGTCAGGGTGGGGTTTACCCTCTAATCAGACAGCAGAGATCATTTCAGCAAGATATTTTTGTTACTGAGCGTCAAAAGTCCAGTGCAAGGCTCCTGAGGGCACTGTTTTGTCTACCTGTTGATTTTTTAATCTTCTAGTGTTTTCATTCTTAGACTGAAGCTTTCTCACGAATTGTAAGAAAAAGAGTGATGTTTAATAAACAATACAGAATCACACAGAATCACAGAATGTGTAGGTTGGAAGAGACCTTCAAGATCATCAAGTCCAACCCAGCCCTAACACCTCACTAGGTCATGGTATCAAGTGCCACATCCAGTTTCCTTTTAAACACATCCAGGGATGGTAACTCCACCACATTCCTTTCCAGGGGAAAGAACAAAATAATAGACTTCTAAGTTAACCACTGAAGTCAGAGAAGTGTTACTCTCCTCCCCCAATCCCTAATCAAATTCCAAACCCTATTTAAATCCCAAACCAAAATAAACTTTCCCTCTCTTTCTCATCTCACAACCTGACAAGCAAGTGTAGTTCTTTCGTCTCTAGCAACATCTACCACCAGAGAAGAGTTTTGTTATGGAATCAAAGAATCACCAGGAAAACGAGTCAAGCCTTAAATCATTTCTGCATGGGAGCACAGAGTTGATTTCCAGATGAGTTATATACACAAACAGGAGGAAGGTTGATATCTCACTGCCCTGACGGGATGTCAGGCTCCAGAATGAGCACAATGGAACATCCAGCCTGGAACCATTCCAGAGTGTGAATCTGCTGCCACTGTGATGTCAGGGGCCCGTTGGGGTATCAGGGCAAGGTTGGCAAGTCCCTGCAGTGCCAACAAGACTGCCCTTCCTGCAGTCCAGAGCTGCTCCATGCCCCCCTCCTGCTGGCATTGCAGGAGTGCTCAGGGCTGCCTGCAGACCAGCAAAGGTTTCATCTGACTTCTGGCTTACGCTGGTCTGCAAGTTCTACCACACACAGCTCTAGCACAGCTCTGCCAAGATGATCCGGGAAATCCGTGCTGCAGCCTATCACCTTCTGTCTGCCACAGCTGCAATGTACTTTTATCCAGATAAACCCTGGCTGGTGACAGCTCAATTGAGGAGTAAGTTGTGCTTTTCCCTTGGTACAGCATGCCTGGCTTTGGGGTCACTTGTGTTCTTCATGCTCTTCCTTAGGAACTGAGCTGATTTTGGAACAAAAATGCCAGTAAGATGCCATTGGTTTGGTAGAGCTGCTGTCAACAGGTTCTGCTAAAAGGGGTGTCTCCATGTGGGTAGCATTTGGAATGCGGAACTCTGTGGGGGTTCCATTCCCTACACAGGACAGTCTGAGGAGTCTGTAATTCCCTCACTTTGCTGCTTCAGACAACTTCCAAAATGCAGACTGGAAGAGCTTTTCAGAAATCCTTCTAAAAAGCGTGCAGTTATCTTCAGAACTGAGGGAAAACATCATTTTTCCCCATAATTAAGAGGATTTGGCTAACAATGTGTGCTGAAACAGTGATGACCTTCATGAGGAAATGTAACTTCCCAACAGTGTGTGCTCCTGAACCCAAAAGCTGTTCCTGTGCAGTGTCAGAATAGAATTCACATGGCTAAGGGGGATTTGGGGAAAACTTTTCTAGGGAAACATTTTCAGCAAGCTAGAGAACCAACATAGGCAATTTATTAACAGGAAAAGAAAAAAAAAACGATGAAAACTGCTTTGGCTCTTGGGCAGAACAGAATCATTGACTATTAAAGAACAATTTACATTTTCTTGGCCGAATTTCTATTTATTTACTGATGAAACAGCACAAAAAAATAGAAAAATGTAGAAAAAAATTAATCTGGTATTTTGTCCTGTTCTGTTGCTTACTGTGGAAAAGAACTGTTCTTCCTGGAGGGATGAAATGCTCTCTTATTTGGGCTGACTGTTCCATGGGGGATTCCCCACAAGAGGCAGTTTTCTAACAGCATCTGGCTCATCTTCTCTTGCCCACTGCAGATCAGATCGCCTGGTCATTCAGAGGTGGACACAGGGCAACCCATCCTTTGGTGAGTGGCAAAGGAACCTCGGGCATTCCTAGAGTTTGAGAACTGTGGAGCAAGCTGTGAGTGAGCTCTGCCTGCTCCAAGTGTGCCAGCCTGAAAAAAATCTCCATGTCTGGTTTTTCAGCAGCAGCAAAGGGATCTCTGGCTGTTCCCTCAATTTCTGCTCAAACCTTTTAAACAGATGAAAGTCTGGTTTTGCAGGGAGAAGACTGTGGGTTTAGCCATGGTGGAATATCTAATTCACAGCAACTTTCAATACTGTCTAATTGCCCCATTTTAATTTAAACAGCTTAGAATGCCCTTTCTATCAAGTTTCATGATTTATCTTTAGTACAGCTGGATATATAGCTGAACATAAATAAGGTTATAACTAATAATGTAACTCACTGGAACCACTGAAAGGAAGTTTTAAATAACAATCCACCCTAATAAATATTGGGTTGCAATAACAGTCCTAGAGAGAGGAATGACATCCACATTAATATTGGCCAAATTTATTAGGGTTCATATTAAACATTTTAAATAGAGCACCAGTGAGCTGTGAAGGTGTAGAATGGTGCCTTTGATTTGCTTCAGTTCTCTAAGTGGCCTTTGTGTCAGCTTTAAAGCAGTTGGGAAACAGCAAATTTGGGCCAATTTGGTGTAATTGGCCCAGAGCAGCAGCTGGGGCTTACATTATATTATTATAATATATATTGTAATAATAATTATTATTATCTATAATAATTTATAGATATTTAAATTGTAGTGTGATACATGTAACAGAAAACTGAGGCTGTAAGACATCAGTTTCTGATGTTGATGCAGATGAAATTTGTGTGTAACCATCAAACCTCCCAAGGGGCAGAATGGAGACTCACTCATGTTACTGACTGTCCCCAGGCCACCACCCCAGCTCTGCCACCAGACCGTTGGCTGACTCATTCCCTTCCTGGACTGAGGGATAACGAGGAGGAGGTGGAGGAGGAATATTCAGCTTCTGCCTCATCAGGACCAGTAAGTGCCAGAATTGGTTCCCATTGGTGTAATCATTCAGAGCAGCAAGTTTCTGGTCAGACAGCAGCTGCCACTGGAGGTGCTGAGGACTAGAATCTTGCCATGGCACTGCTTCACCCCAGCCTCTGGCACCTGGGAAATTGGTTTTGAACTTCCCTTTTAGTCATCAGGTTCCCTTGCAGCATACAGGAGAAACTGTCTCTTGGATGTACCTGTACAGATTATTGGAGAAAATCCATGAAAACTGAATATTAAACTGGACATGAACTTGTGTTTTCATTCACTCAGTTTGTGATGGGGACACCAAAAAGAGTTTGAGAGCTTTGCATGTGGCCAGCAGCATCTTCCTGAGAGTTTGCATTTGGAATACGAGCTCAGGGCATCCCTGCAAACTCCCTTCCTGAACATAAACTAATTTCTCTTCACAGATCCACACGAGCTCTCTGCTGGGAGCTGAGAGTGCAGACGACGACACGTTTCTCCTGTCTGAGATCCTGAGCGGGAGTGGGAGCGACCTGGATGGGCCCAGGGTGCAGCCACAGAAACTGCAGCTGATGCAGGAAGTGCGGGAGCAGCTGAGTACGTGTGCTGTCCTCTTGTCTGGTGTGTGGGCTCTGTGACCCAGCCTCAGCTGCACCAAAGGAGCTGCAGGAATTCTCTCTGGGCATTCCCGAGGGCAGCTCAGACTGTGGGTTCAGGTTCTCTGCTCTGCCATCTGCACTGAAGGCAAAAGCAGAGATGGTTTGTGATGCAGCAGAAGGTGCTTTGACTTAGTGGATGAACTGCTGAACTTGTGGGACTGACAGTGGTCAGGACATGGATTCTCAGGCTCCAGGCAGTGCCTTGAAGCCTGGGGGAAAGCCAAGCACAGAACTCTTCTGTCTAGCCTGGGAAATCATAAGGAGGAACCGTTCCAAAGCAATCCCTGTAGATCCCGTCCTCCTGATACCTGGTGTTTTTCTAACTTGTTTACAAAAAGGTGGTGCCCTAAAGGACTAATCCTATTCACTGTACCCAAACACTGTATAAAAAGAATCTGCCTTTCAATAAACTTTGCTCTAAGCCCTCTGAAGAAATCAGAGTTCTGTGTTGTTACATGAATTGTAACAATACTGAACTCCTGAGTGCTGATGGCCAAATCAAGCAGAATATTTGTGTTCCTAAATTCTCTTCAGTTCCCTGACAAGTCATCAGAGCAAAAACACTCCACAGCAATCTGTTAGAGTGAAGAGAAACAGTGTGGTCCTTCAAATGCCACAGGCAAGGTTATAATCAGAATTTAGCCTGATAATCTATGATGAGGGTCCTGGATCCTAAAGCTCCATCATTATTGATTATAACATGAGATGCTGTTCCTTAAAATCATAAAGACAACCTTTTGGCAAACTGCTGAATGTTGGGAAGTTCCCCTCCTCTCCTGGAAACACTTTGCACCATTTCTTAAAAATTAATCCCAGAACCCAAGGTGCATTTAATCTTCAGAAATATTAAACCTTCTGTTGAATCACACTAAGTGTTTATTCACAGTAAAATAAAGGCTGTGTGTTCCAGCTCTCCTAAATGTTTGTAGAAGACCAACTCTTGCTTTGGTACCTGGTCTTTTCAGATTTCTGTCTCCTGTGGGTATTTCTCCAGGTGCTTTGTTTCCTGTCAAGGTAACTCTTCAAAGCCCTGTAGAAAATCAGAAAATCTGTGGAGCCATCTGTGCTTTGGAGCTGCCTGTTGCTGCCCACAAAGGGCTCATGGCCAGACGGTGGGGCTGCATTTCCCATCTGCTGTTTGCAGTCACCATCCTGCACTTGGTTTCTTTCAGGGGGCATTGTGAACGAGGCAGACCCTGAGACAAAATACACTGACCTGGTTCAAGTTGGCCAAGGGTAAGTCCAGTCCCAGTTACTCCTGCAAAGCCACAGGCCGGGCATTTTGCTGCTGTAATATCAAGTGTGAAACCAGGCAAGCTCCAAACATGATTGGAGTTTAGATTATCCCATCTCAGTACAGATCAGAATTAATAATTGTGGTCAGAAGTTGTCCAAGAGAACTCAGTGCTGGCAGTGCCTCACCTGTAACAAGGAGCAGGAAAGATCTCCCATCCCTCAAACCTTATTGCCTAAAAGAGAGCTTGTCACCCCACAGCTGTTAGATAAAAGTTCTCAATAACATTTATTTCAAATATTTTGCTCAAAAAATACTTGGTAATCCAGATTATAACCTGGTTATAAAAACCAAGCCTGGGGTTTGGTTTTTAGCAACTGAAACCAGAGGTGAAATAATAAGCTCTCACAGTGTCACACAAAACCCCACCCTGTGTAGTCTGCAGCATGTGCATTCCCTGGAAAAAAACCCCCCACACACGGACACAAAAAGAAGGGAAAAAAAACCCCAGCAAACAAGGCAAAATAGAAAAAAAATCAAATATTTTCCAGTTTTTGTAGGCAAACCCTCCCCCTATTCTTAGGTTTTGAAGATCTGTGCTCCAGCTCTTTTTCTTCAAGTTGGGCTTTTAGTTTTATCTTGGATACCCTGCCTGACAGAGAGCTGCTGTGCTGCTCTTTGAAAAAGAGATGAACCAAAGTGTTTCAAAACACTTCATGCAGCAGAGATCTCCTGTCTGGGCTTTCATCCCAGCACCTAAACTGCTTCTCCTTCCTTCACTGCTCTTTTGTTTCCAGGGGCTTCGGGACTGTTTACAAGGCCATCGACTCAGCCACGGGAGATGTGGTGAGTGCCAGCACCCCCAGCACCTTGTGCAGCTCCCCAGGGCTTTCCCCTGTGCCCTGAGCTCTGCTGGAGCTTTGGGTGCCCGGCTGAGCTTTCCTGCACAGGCTGTTTGTTCCTCCAGCACAGAGCAGTGGAAATCTGCAAAACACATTTTGGACAGACTTTGTTCCTACTCAGTACCAGAAAGAATGCAAGAGGGGCAGTGGTGTCCTTCAGAAAGGATATAATTAAGAATTAAAATGTCAGAGAATGGGTTATTTCTTTAGAAACCCAGAAAATAATTGCGAATCTGAACTGTGGTAAAGAATGCTCATTGAAGTAGCAAAATCGAAGTTCAACAACTGAGTAACATTGTGGGATTGTGATTTTTTTGTGTGTGTGTAATTGCCATGATCTTTTAGGGTGGGATTTTATCCATCATGTGTGCATGTGTTTGCTTTGTTATGCAAATAATGAAAAAATGGCCAAACCCCATGGAATTGCTGAAGGATTCCCATCTGTTTTGATTTATTTTCACAGTCACAAAATCCTGCTTGCAAAACTTGTGTGAATGATAACAGAGGTGATAAACTGAGGCCATTGGGGAAGAATGTGGGTGCAGGATGTTGTCAGAGATCTGTGGGTGATAGTTTAGGGAAATTATTCCAGGGTTTAGAAGGCAAAATGTCTCTGGCAAGTGGCATCCAAGCAAGTGGAGAAATCAGTTGTCCTGTTGCTTCCTGAGCTCTGGTGTCTGAGCACAAGGTCACAGGGCAGTTGGCACAGCCCAGCCCCATCATTCCAAAAGCACTCTCCCCGTGGTCATTGTGCTCTCCTGCAGAATTTCCCCAGCCCGTGGTCTCCAATTCCCTTTCAGGTGGCCCTGAAGAAGATGCCTCTCCGCAAACGGAGCAGGAAGGAGCTGGTTGTCAACGAGATCCGGATCATGAAGGAAAACAAGCATCCCAATATTGTCAATTATATAGACAGGTGGGTGGTTCTGGTGTTATCATGGGAATGTTCATTCACACACTGCAAGCCAAAGGTTAAAAACCCCCTTTGGGCACTGGTAGAACATGGAGCTCTTCCTTATTTCTCTATTCATCTCCAGTGGATGGGAGCAGATGTCCTTGGGTGTCCATTAATCTCTTCTGGTGTATGTAGCTGGAAACCCCTTTTCAAAAACCTGGATATGCCATGTCTTACTAAAACAACAACAGCTTGTCAGTTCATTACCTCTGTGTGGTTTTGGGGGTTGGTTTTTTAGAGTTGATCCTATTTTCTATGCCTTAATGATAAGTACTGATAAACCATCACAGAAATGACCTCCCTTGGGCTGTTCCCACCATTTTCCACTGCTGTGGAGGCCAGGAAGACTAAATTCTCATTTGCAGAACCACTAATAATTTTCCAGTTTTTGAATAGTTTTTCCTGTTCCTGACTGTATTTTATGCAGTGTTTTCCAAATGGTTAGCCAACATCTGTCCTCAGTGGTGCAGAGTTATCCCATGGATAACTCTGGAGTTGGGTTGCCTTGATCCCGGAGTGAATGGTGGAATTGATAAGATAATGACTCAGTTGATGGCAAGTGTCCTGATTCCAGATTGATCTCTGCTGTTACTAAACTGCAGTTTTCTCATTTGCCATCTAAGGCATCTCCTTTTCCATGGATTTGCCTGCACAGATCCCAAATACTCTGTAGCCTACAAGGAATGTCTCTCCATTTCATTCTACCTCCATTCACAAATGACCTGAAAACAAAACTCCCCTGCAGCCTTTCCCACCAGGTAATTTAGCTGTGCACATTCATCTCCATGCCTTTGCTTTGCTCTCTCAGTTACCTGGTGGACGAAGACCTGTGGCTCGTGATGGAATATGTGGATGGAGGAACGTTAACCAGTGTTCTCATCCGTGTGTTTATAGAGGAGAGAATGATAGCTGCCATCACCAAGGAGGTGAGGGACCCTGCTTGGGCAGGCTGGGACAGGAGTGACTTTGTGTTCAGAGCTTTGTTTCAGTGCTGCTGTTATGAAATGTAAAATAAAAGGGCTTCTAAGTGAGCCTCCTGTCAGTGCAACTGCATTTCTTATACTCTGTTATTACCTGCTTTTGTAATAGCAAAAAGAGAGTCGTACTCTCTTTTTCAATTTATTTCACATTCTAAGCTTTGCACTGCATTCTTGGCCTGTAAAAGCAAACATGCTGCTGGGAGAATTTTAAACTAACAGCAAATTAAAATAGAGCCTCACTTCTCACAGGCCTCAGCTTAAAAGGAGAGCAGTGCACCCCAAATGGTGTTTGCTTCTGAGAAGTGACTAATGTGCTACTGGCTGCTAAGGCCAATATAAATCCTTTGTTGTGCAGCCTTCCACACAAAATTAATCCACTTCATAATGGTGGAAGAGATGTTTTCCTTTTTGACAAACCCTCCTCTGTCACCTGGATGGAGAGAGCACAGCCACTGCAGCCATTCTGGCTGGGTTTGGAATGGACAGTCTGTATCAACAATTGGTGTTCCACCTAGAAATTCAATCTTTTAGAGCCATTTCCTTTTCTTGTGTGATGAAATGAGGTTAATTAATTTTTACCCTCATGGGATTTTTGTTTCAGTGCCTCAAAGCCCTGGATTTCCTTCATTCAAGGAATGTCATCCATAGAGATGTTAAAAGCGACAATATTCTTCTCGGGATGGATGGATCTGTGAAACTGAGTAGGTATCCTTGGTCAGGCACAGCATCCCTGTGTTCTCAGACGTAGAGTGGAGAATTCTTGTGCTTGGTTTCATGGTTCAGGGTGGTTTTGACCGTATTTTTGTTTTCCCCCTCAGCTGATTTTGGCCTGTGTGCTCAGCTCACCCCAGAGCGGAGCACACGGTGCACAGTGCTCGGCTCTCCTTACTGGGTAGCACCAGAGGTCCTGAGAAAAAAGGAATATAACACTCAAGTGGATATCTGGGCCCTTGGGATCGTGGCCATTGAAATGCTGGAGGGAGAACCTCCATACTTTAAGGAAAGCCCTGTCAAGGTAAGGTGCAAACACTGCCAGCCACCACTGAAAATATGGAGTCCACAGCCTGCAGTGGAGCTGCCACCCCAGGGATGGTCAGTGCTGTCCTGTGCTCCCCTCTGTCCCCAGGCTCAGCCCAGGGATGATCAGTGGCTGTCCTGTGCTCACTCTGTCCCCAGGCTCTGCCCAGGGATGATCAGTGGCTGTCCTGTGCTCACTCTGTCCCCAGGCTCAGCCCAGGGATGGTCAGTGGCTGTCCTTTGCTTTCTCTGTCCCCAGGCTCTGCCCAGGGATGATCAGTGGCTGTCCTTTGCTTTCTCTGTCCCCAGGTTGAGCCCAGGGATGATCAGTGGCTGTCCTCTGCTTTCTCTGTCCCCAGGCTCAGCCCAGGGATGATCAATGGCTGTCCTTTGCTTTCTCTGTCCCCAGGCTCAGCGCCTGATCGCCAGGAACAGGTACCCCCCTCTGAGGATGCCCAGCAGGATGTCAGTCCTGTTCCACGCCTTCCTGCACTCCTGCCTGGACATCAACCCCAGCATCCGCTGGACAGCCAGGGAGCTCCTGCAGGTAAAGGGTGGTGGCTGCAGGGGCATGCTCCTCACCAGGTGCCCTCCTCTCCTGTTAATCCCCAGGCTGGGTGCTTTGCAGTGTAGAATCATACAAGAATTTGGCTTGGAACGTGTCAGAGTCCAGGATCCTCTTTCCTCTTTTCCTCAGAGGAAAGGTGTTCCATCCACCCTCTGATCATCTCTGTGCTGTATTTTGGGGGTGCATTCAGTTTTAGCTGATGGCAGAGACCTGCAGTAGGATGGGGCCAGGTACAGAGGCCCAAGGAACCCAGTCCCAGCCCAGCAGTCATCAGAGATTTGGCTGTTCTTGTCTTGGTGCTGAAAACCTGCGCCTCAGTGTTCCTCAGAACAGCACAGGCCTAAATCCTGATGGGATCAACATCCCTTGGAGGTGCTGGAGTTCCCTGTGGAACACCTTGCACTCATCTTTTCTGACAACTAAAGTAGCCCCACCTTTAGAAAAAAGACACCTAAGTGAGTCTCCTTTGAGTTTCCTGAAATGAAAAAAGCCCTGAGGCAGCAAGTGGCACTCCCAGAGTGCTGGCAGGGACAAAATCCCAGCAAGGTGAAGACACCTTGATAAATTGATTAATGGGATTACTGGGTTGTGTTCGACAGCAAGGTCCTGAATATTGAGACTGAGGTGGAGATAGTCTCCTTAGCCCTATTTATGTGTATTTCTGGTAAGCAGAGGAATCCTGCTTCCTCTTGTGAGAAACTGGGTTTGGAAATTAACAATTCCTTTCTTTCTTTGTTTTCCCCTTTGGGCAGCATCCGTTTTTAAAAACAGCTGCGAGTCTCTCGGTCCTGCCTGAAATGATCCACATTGCCAGGAGAATCTGCCAGGCCATGGAAGCCCTTCACACCAACACCACCAGCACAGACCAAAACCAGGAATAAAACTCTCACTCCTCTGCAACATCAATGGTTACATTCACTTCTGAATTGTTGGTTGTCTCTTAAAGGTGGAAAGTCCCAGTTATGGGGGTTTTGGTGTGGTTTGGAAATGGGGAATCCTCCTTTCATCAGCTGCCTCTGGAATGCCCATGGGCTGGGTTCTGCCCAGTCATGGCATTTCAGGATGAGGAAGAAAGTGCAATTGCATTTCCAGCCAAAAGCAAATAAAGAATGGGGCAGCCAGAACATCCTGCTGGATACACACAGTCAGCTGGGACTGTGGAGTGTTCAGAGAATTCCCTGTCCTCCCTTCACCTGGCAGAACATGTTGGCAAAAAAAATATAATATAAAATATACAATATAAAATATATATAATTATAAATATATAATATATAATATCTAGAGATTACAGAGAAAGATATGTATATAATGTAGATTACTAAATGGGGGGTATGCAAATGTACCTAGACACACAATAACTATGTATGTATATATGTATACATAACTATGTATGTACATATATGTATAATTATTATATGTATAAATATTTATAGAATATATTATTATTACTATTATTATTATTATAGAACTCTATATGTGTTTGATGTATTTATATGTATAGTGTGTTACAGAGCTATGGGCATACATTTACTTTGTAGCTCATATTGTCCCCTATACACACACCCCCCCATAACTCTCCTGCTCTCTATATATAATGCTCCTTATATAAAAAAGTATATTTATTATATATATATAAACATATAAATATGTATTTTTATATAAATGTAAATAGATATATTTATATAAATAGAAATATAAAAATATATATTTATATAAATAGAAATATAATATATATATATTTTATAAATAGAAATATATAAATATATATATATGGTGTGTGCATATATAGTGTATGTATACATAATGTGCACATATATATATATATATATATATATAAAATTTTTTTTGTATACAGTCAGAGGCACTTCTATAACTGTTTTCCGGTGTACAGAGAGCTCTAATAGCGTCTATAGGATATTGTGTACCATCCTCTACAAACCAAACCCGTTTTTATCCAGGTGTGCTGCCCCCGGCCGCGGGCAGGTGTCGGTACCTGGCCGAGCTCCCACCTCTGTGGGCGGACACCGAGCGCCCTCTCGCGGCCGCCGCAGAAATGGCTAAAATTGTAAATTGTTTTGTAAAATTTTATTTGGGTATAGTTACAAAATTTATCGTACTGTTACAAAAGTTACAAAAGGTTGCAGTGAAACATTTTACACCCATTTCCGCCTGTTGGCATTTCTGAGGTGGCTCGAGTGTGTGCATACACACAGCCCTTCCCCCCCTCCCCAAAAAAACCCAACCCCAAACATGTTTTCCCATGTGGTGATATTAATTGTTAAAAAATTAACAATTTTAAGGACCGATGTTAGGAGCAGGCAGCGGCACAAGCCGCTGTGAGCCTGCCCTTGCCTTGCTTCACCTGGGAAGGCAGAAGCACCTGTGAGCCAGCAGAGCCAGCTGTGTGCCCAGGCTGGATCAGCTCCTCCTGATGGGAAAACCAAAGAGTTCCCCAAAATAATCCCTGCAGAGGTCCAGGCATCCTGCTGAGCCTCCTGCAGCTCCCAGCACTGCCAGTCCCTCAGGGCAGCACTGCCAGCAGTGCCCCCATGCCACAGGGAGAAACTGGGGGATGATCAAAGCCTAAAATCACCCTGTCTATGCTTCCCACCCACCCTGACTTCCCTCTTTGCCAGGCTGTACATGCTCAGGAACTGCTCTCTGTCCCACTGATGCTGGGGACAGCCCTTTACAGAGGCTGGGACAGGGTGGTGGTGCTGGAATAGGAGCCAGGGCTGAGGGGCTCCAAAGAAAGAGCCAAGAGACCCCTCCAGCTTGGAGCTGAGGTGCCTTTGTGCCCTCAGGAGCTTTCTCAGCCAAATCGTGGGGCAGGGAGGCACAAACCTCTGGTGCCACCTCGGAGTGGAGCTTTTTTCAGGCTAAACACTGACCTTTGGGCAAGCCAAGCCCTGGGAATGGCCCCATCCCACAGGGAACAGTGCAGGAATCCCACAGCCTGGAGCAGCGTGTGAGGAAAGGCAAAGCAAACAGAGACCTGGGCAGCCCTGACATTTGCAGTTCCCCCTGTCCAAGCTCTGTTTTGCATGAGACAGTTTATGCTTTAAAGAGATAGTTCTCAGTTTACAAACATTTGGGAGAGTAAGCAGCCCTGAAGCCAGGGGCTTGCAGAGAATGTCACTTGCCTGTGGGGCATGTAGCTCACACCTCTGACAAGATCTCTGCTGTGCCAAAAGCCTGAGCCCAAAGTGTCTGAAAAGAGCTGGGTTTAGGTGCTTGGTACATGGAGCTAAGCTGGCACTGCAGCATCATCCACAGCCCCACGGTCCATCATGTCAGAGAAAGCATTTTCCTACCACAGCAATGATCCTTTTGGAGCCCTGAGGAGACTTCAAACCCTTTGTGAAAACATTAACTCCGTCAAGGGCCATTTAATAAATTGTAAAAATCCCACAGTGTGGCTGGAGTGGCTACAAGGCACATAGAAATCCCAATTTCCTGGCTGTAAAAAAGAGGCAGAACAGTTTTTCAGCTTCACTTTAGCACCCAGAATGTGCAGCTGTGTAAAATCCATTTGTGAATGTCTGGCACAGAGATCCCCGTGCAGTGCCAGGGTCAGTGCCCACCCCAGACAGCTGCTGAGGGAACCCTGCCATGGGCTGCAGGGGAAGGGAGGAGCTGGCACCAGGCCCCTGCTGCCAGGAAAATGTGAAATAACACCCATCCCCCGTGGTATCCCAGCGAAACTCCATCAAACGTCAGCCGTGCCAGCAATAAATGACTGCAAAATTTGGAGAGGGAGACCTGACACCTGCCAGGGAACAGCACCCTGCTTTTACAAACCCACCCTGCTCCTGAGCTCATTTTTTCCTCCTTCAGGCTGGTGCTACGTCTACCAAAACAAAGGGATGTTATTCCATTTTTTTGCATTATTTGGCTTCAACAAAGCAAGGAAGCTCCCATAACTGAATCTGTGCTCTGAGCAAAGCCACAGCTGAACTGTGAGGTGCCCTTGGACAGAGACACCAAACTGTGAGTCACCAGCTCGAGGTGGAGAAGAGAAGAACCAGAAAGTCAATCTCAGAGCCTTTTGGGTGGAAAAAGCTCTTACTTTGCTGTGGTGTTCAAACAGGCACTGTAAGATCTGCCCCTCTATTTTAATGTGTCCTGGCAAGACTGGTCTGAAGGTCACGAGCTACAACTGAGCTCTTCAAGAAGTGACACTTTCACCAAGGAACAGAAACACCTAATCTGTAGTGAAATTTATGAAGAAATATATATGGTGAGGAAAAAAAATCCCCATAGATCCCCTTTGTACTTGCCAATCCCCAAGCTGCTGGTGTGTGCTCGATGGAGCTGCAGGCAAAGATGCTCATACCCTCAACTAACTCATCTGCCAGCAATCCCATCCGACCCCTCTCTTACTGCAGGAGCTGCATCACCAGCACAGACACATATAAATATACATTTCCCCCTCTCCCAGCGCCTCTCCACCCATCATAACATGAAGAGATTTTTTCCCTCCCTCCCCTTTTTAAAGCGATTATGCTGATGTGTCACCCCGCGAGGTGACAGCGCTCAGAGCTCGGCGAGGTCGTCGCTGCTCAGCGCGGTGACGCTGATGTGACCCGGCAGCTCGGCCGCCTCCCCGCCGCCCCTGCCCCGCAGCCGGAGCCGCCGCTGCTGCCAGGGCTCGCCGGGGGATGCCGCCAGCACCGCCTGCCCCAGGAACACGTCACGGAGGAGGTTGCTGCTCCAGACCTGCCCGGGAGGATGATAACATAGGGTTAAACTGATTTCTGAAGTAGCAAAAGCCTTCTGTTCTTCTGAAGAACAAGGGATGGGCTCCACTGTAACCAGGATGTTATTCCATAACATCTATTGTTTTAACCAAATCAAGTATAACTTTGCTCAGGTGGTGGTGGGGAGAAAGGGGGGAACACTGGTAGAACACATAGGCCTTAAGAATAAAGTTAGGTCAGGAGGATCTGTACCAATATAATCATTAATATGATGCATGCTAGAATTGTCGATTGTGATATTAGTTTGGTAACTAAATATGATTGTTTTCTCCAACCAGAATCTTGAGCAAGAATCACGCAGACCATTGTTACCCAGGGTAGAATCAATGGAACAATGGGGTTTAATGATTAACACGAATCCTTATGTAACAAGAAAGGTATAAAATTGTATCCATTTAGCACATTTGACGAAGCTGAGATTTGGGTTGTCTGGACCCCTCGGCTTCCAGAGCTCTGAAATAAAGCACCGCACACAATTTTGTGACTGTGTGTTCTTTCCTCTGCTAACAAGGAGATGGGAATAAAGGTGGCTGTGAGGCAGCTCTGCTGTCAAACTCTGCCAGGAAGGGTTACCCCCTGCCCCGTTAACCCCTTGGAAAAGCAGCGAGGAGGGGTGTGGGTCTAAATTTAGCTGATTGTCTAGAGAGTGTGAGGGGGGAGTCAGGATTTGCATGCTCATTTGCATAGACTATGTAAATAAGGAGCGAAATGCAGTTTTTTGTTTTCTAGGTCACAGTCGGCCTAGGAGAGGAATAAAAATTATCTTTTTTAGCTCAGCAGCAGTAAAACCTACTTACAACAGCTTGTCTGTGCTGCCCTGCCTGCCTCTGCTCACCTCTGCACCTCCTCAGGGCTGGAGGTTCAGAGTCTGGCCCACAGATTAGGCTGAAGACAAAGTTTTCCTGGACTGCATCATCTCAACACATCACAACACATCATCTCCATTTCCCCAGCTAGTGCTGAGGCAAACAGTGAGGTCTAGTTCTCACAGGACTAGAATTCAGGGTAAAATAACTTCTTAATAACAGCCTTAGCTTTGGTTTTGCTTCAAACACTGACTCTGGACAACACTTGGCTTTTCTTTGTCTCTGTTTCATCAGGTACCACATGGGGCAAAAGGAATTTTGTAAATTCTTTCAAAGCCTTGGAATGAGAATGTGCCTTGAAATGAAACATGCCTTGGAATGAGACATGCCTTGGAATGAAACATGCCTTCTGCTCCCTAAGTGCCATCATGTTATAAATGCATATTATAAAGTTGGCTTTTTGCAAATATTAACATGAATACTATATGTACAATTGTACAGAATTCTGTTTTCTTAATAGAGTTTAGAAAGGTAATTAATGTATATATATATATTTTTTTTTTTGATTGTACCAGAGAGTTAACAGTAAAAGGACTGGGGTTTTTTCTTCTTTGTAACATCTAAACTGACCAAGCCAGAAGGTGTGGGGAAGGAGGGTCGTCACCTTGTAACCCTGCATAAAGACTGCTGACTTTCTGGGTTTTTTATCAAAATGAAAATAACCAAAAACCTCAAGAGAAAGGTTTATGAGACCCATGTTACCAGACAGAGTGGAGACACCCACAAATAAATCTATCAAGTAAGATGATTTGGGATACTTGAAACAGATAAAACCTCAAAACGAATGTTTTGAATCATGCATTAAAATCTGTTGACTATGTAACACAGCAATCCTTAAAACACAATATTTGAAAGAGGAGTGTGTGCTTTCTGGTGAGGCACCTCAACTGGAACTTTTGCCTTTCTGTCTCCCAATCGTCTATTTTTATTTTTTAATTAAACTTATAAACTTCTCTAAGAGAGTAGAAGTCATTTTTCACACATCAGCTGCTGTTTGTGCAGGAGAAGCAGCAGCAGAGCTCCAGGCAGAGCCCAGCAAAGGGAACAGAGGCTCTCACTCCTCTCCTGGGTGTCAGCCACATGAAGGAAAGGCTGGCCCAGTGAAGCCCAGAGATGCTCTGTGCTGCCCTCCCTGCCCTGTGTCTGTCTCACCTGGATGGTGACAGGACTGTCGATATCCTTCCTGTAGAAGATGACCTGGGTGTTGAAGACGGGGCTGGTGGTGCCGCGCTGCACCGCGGAGCGCCGGCTTTGGTTCTCGCATTTGATGAGCACGTAGGGATCTGCTCCTGGAACACAAGGAGCAGCACAGCTCTGGGCACACAGCGTGGCAGCTGAGAGCTGCCCAGAAACCCAGCAGGGACAATCCCCTCCTGTGCCTGGCAGCACCACAGGACAGGGCACAGAGCACGTCACAGCCACGGCTCCCTGTCCAGGTGAAAACACACAATCATGGAATGGTTTGGGGTGGGAGGGACATTAAAGCCCAACCACTCCACCCCTGCCGTGGCAGGGACACCTCCCACTGTCCAGGCTGCTCCAAGCCCTGCCCAGCCTGGCCTTGGGCACTGCCAGGGATCCAGGGGCAGCCACAGCTGCTCTGGGCACCCTGTGCCAGGGCCTCCCCACCCTCACAGGGAACAATTTCTCCCTAATATCCAATCTAAGCCTCATATGTGACCCCTTGAAATTGTTCAACATTCTAGAAATGTTTTGTTTTTACACCGAGCATTTTTATTTCTTATTAAAGTTGATATTCTCTTTCCTTTACAATAAGGAGCAAAAACCATTTTATAAACATCAAACACATTCAAATAGAATGGGCCATTCTACTTTCTAATTAACTTTTAATTAAACAAAGGCAATTCCACATTTTGTATTTCAACACAACTGTATCCATTTCTGTTGTTGATGACAGGTTATCTGTTTTTTTCCACACCTTGCAATTTCTTGGATACAGAATTGAAATAAACCCAGCTTATCTGTAAATCAGGCCCGTGAGAGTTTCTAACACACATTTTTTTTGCCATCTACTTGTAAATACCAGCACAGCCAGAAGGCAGCACACTAAACTTTAGGCAATTTTAGCTTTTTAACGAACCATACCCAGATGCTTTCCCTCAAACACATCCCTCATTTACAAGACCAGGTACAAACATCTCACAGGAACAAACCAGAGGCAGCCACTTCACATACAAGGCACACACAGGTTTTTCCATATGTTGCTCTGTGCTTACACCTGGCCAGAGCTGCCAGGGGCCTGTTTCCCTGACAACCCCTGACAGTTCCATGGCAGATAGAGGATATTATTGGCTTTTCTGATGGGAAATTGCTTTCTGTGTCACTGAAGGGTGAATTCAGCTCTGGGGCATGGGGTGGCACCACACCAGGGTGGAAAAGCTGCCCTCTTTGAAGAGCAATTTGGAAAATTAATCTGCATAAAATAGGGTCTCTCCTGTCACCCCAATGGTGTTAACAACTTTATCTGAGGGCAAAGAGCAGAGCAACACACGATCATTAACAGTAATTAAGAGATAAAGAGCATAAGGAGGGGTGAGGAAAGGGCACAGAGCTAAAGAGGTGACAGGCACATCTGCTGGATGGATGAGGGAGCAGCTAATGAAGGGACTGGCTAAGGAAAAGGAAAAGGAAAGAGAATATTTGAAGGAAACATTCAAATTCTCAGCAAGACCTCGAGAAACAGAGGGAGGTAGAAGAGGGACACAGAATGTTCCTGCAGCCAGGATGTTCCAGAATGTTCTGAGCCCACGATGGGCACTGCTGGATGGGTCAGTTGTCTTAGGAAAACTGGCTCCAGTTCCACAACCAAAGGAAGCAGTGGGAGAGCACACGGGGGATCAGATGTTCTCAGCTGTGGATGGCCCAGTTCCCTGCCTGGTTTATTTACAGGACAAAGCAAAAACACAAAGCTCTGCTAGAGTGGAAAAGCAATATCCTGGTGTTGGCCTTGAGCTGGGAATGAAACTGGAGCTGCTGCTCAGGAAAGGGTTCTGGCAGTGGGAGGAGGGCTGGGGTCAGCTCTGGGGCACACAAATGGCTCCAGCTCTGCCCTGAGCCCCAGAACAGCTCTCTCACCTCAGCCCTGGCCATGCCATTGCTTTGGGAAGCTGTACAAAAGGACAGTGCAAAGGGAAAAGTTGGAATCTGTAAAAGTCAGAAACACCTGAACAGTAATGGCATTTCTAAGGCTTAAAGAAATCTGTGCTCAGTAGCCTAAGGCTTAATTTTTGGGTTTTTGACAACTGCACCAAGGATCTAACACCCACATCCTGCAGCAGTGCACCAAGGCAAAAGGCTTTCTGGAAAACATTCCTGAGGGACCGTCCCAGCTGCATTCCCACTCCTCTCTACTGCTCTTACCATGACCTGGGGGGCTCTGACCCCTCAGCCACTGGAAAAGGGCATGGGACAAACAGACATCCAGTGCTGAGACACAAGCACTGCCCTGGCAATCACAGCAGGTTGGTTTTGCCTCTTGCAGGTGAATCTTTCCTTCCTTCTGCTCCTCAGGCTGCTCCCAAGGCAGCTCCCACTAAAGATTCTCAGCTCCCAGGGCTGTCACACACCACGGATCTCAACTCTCTGCTTAGAATATAAATGGTGAAAAACAACTCAGTGTGCAAATCCAACATGGAACGTCAGCAGGAAGACTTCAAGGTGCAAAAGGTGATTTGTCCTCAATGAAAAACTCAGGGAAAAGGCCTGACAGACAGTAGTGAGAGCAATTTATAAAAACAGGCTTGGGAACGAGAGACAGAAAATCCTCCAGCACAAAGAGCTTCCTCATCATCCTGCAGACCTGCCACTGTGCTTGGCTCACAGACAGCTGGATCCACTTCAGAACACACTGACTTGGAGAGAGGAACTTCCACCAGGAACATCCAGGACTGTCTGGGCTGTTCCATTCATCCACTACTCCTGACCACAGCAAACCATCCTTTATCTTGTCCAGACAGAGCAGTGGATCAAAGACAGCACCAAGGAGGAGCTTTCCAATAAACATTTAAAATAAAGATTAAAGAAATTTTCTCTGGCCAGGAACAGGGCTCTGATAACAACCAGCACTGAGCTGTGAAAAGTGAAGACTTATCAGAGAGCAGGGGTAGAAAATGAAAAAGCAAATGACAATTGGGCAAGTTTCCTAATTAACTCAACATCAGGTGCTATATATATATTTTGGTGTCCTCCAAGACACTTCCTCTGACACACAATCTACTTTATCCAGCTGAAAATGGTTGTTTGAAAACCATGAAGTCCTCCCTGAAGTGTTCTAATGAGGTAAATGTAACACACTACACGAGTGTGTGCCATTCAGCTGCCTCCTGGATATTTTCCATTTAGAAAATCCACAACCCTGACAGAAGAACATTACTAATCCCCACAATTAGCTCCTCAGGAGGGTCTGGCTACTCCTGCCCATCCTCCTCAGTTATCCTGCCCATAACTGGTGTGTGCATCCCCATATTCATCCGGTCTCCCCACTGGAGCAGGTTTTACAACATGGTGGAAAAACAAACCCCATAAATCCTCTGTTTGGATAATTCCTGATTGCTTACATACCAATCCAAAATCATCTTTAGAGGACTGAAAAGCCAGTTCCACCCCTCCAGACTCTCTTTCCACTCACCTTCTGATCCGTCCTGTTTCTGCAAACCCTCTGCAGAGTGGACTTTGATTTGGGTGACTCTGCGTGGGTAACCACAAAGGAGACTCCAACACGTCAGTTCAGGCCTGTCTGCCTTCAGCTCCCTGAAAAAATCATGGAAAAAGCAAAGAATGTCAAGCAAACAATCAATGGTTGTGGAAATCTGGCATTTTTAGAACACGAGATTTGTACTTTTTCTTCATCTGCTGTTTTTGAATTCCGTGGTGCAGAAATGACAGATGTGAGAAACAAAAATAGAGCAAAGCAAAGCAAAACTAATTTGTGTTATCTTTTAAATGGAAGCAAAAGTGGTAAAAAAAATCCCAATTTTAAATAGTGGAAAATATTATCAAAATCAAGAAATAAATGCAGTGGGCCTGATTCATGAAGCACTGGTTCCACTCTTGCAGCAAGCGCTGCTTTCAGAGGAGATGGACACAGGAACAAATATCAGCTGTAACCACAAGCACCAGTGCTCCGTGTCCTGACCTAGAACTGGAGGTCACTACAAGAACTGAACTGAAAAAGCCAAAAGACTCAAAATGAATCCTCCAAGAGGTCCCTAACTAAACATTGACCGTATTTAGTTAATGAACCATAAACTGACCATGCAAAAACCTGGAGATTCTCAGAGGTGACCCTGATGTCTTCAGGGCCCAGGTCTGGAGCCACATGAGTGATTGAGGGGTGTTGGACCTGGCGACTCCTTCCATAGAGCTGCAGCCTGGGGGCCAAAGAGGATCTCCTGCAGCTGGGAGTGCCACTGTTGTTACAATTCAGCACAGCTCATGTAGTGACACACAGAACTCCGATTTCTTCAGAGAGCTCATAGCAAAGTTTATTGAAAGACAGATTCTTTCTAAACAGTGTTTGGGCACAATGAATAGGATTGGTCCTTTAGGGCACCATCTTTTTGTAAACATCTCTGCCAGTAAACAAGTTGGAAACAAGTTCTCCAGGCAGAACTGACAGAATGAGAGGACACAGTCTCAGGCTGCACCAAGGGAAATATAGGTTGGATATCAGGAAGAAGTTTTTCACAGAAAGAGTGATTAAATACTGGAATGGTCTGCCTGGGGAGGTGATGGAGTCACCATCCCTGGATGTGTTTAAACAAAGACTGGATGTGGCACTCAGTGCCAGGGTTTAGTTGAGGAGTCAGGGCTGGGTTGGACTCACTGATCCTGAAGGTCTCTTCCAACCTACACATTCTGTGATTCTGTGAAAAACACCAGGTGTCAGGAGGAGAAGATCTACAAGGATTGTTTTGAGTTCCTCCTTATGATTTCCCAGGCCAGACTGAGAGAGTTTGTCCTTGGCTTTCCCACAGGCTTCAAGGCACTGCCTGAGAATCCATGTCCTGACCACTGTCAGCTCCCACAGGCCACCCACCTGAGCTTTGAGGGCACGTCTGTGTAGAGCCTGAGGATGAAAGCCGTGGGCACCCCCGGGATGAAGGTGGTGGGGATGAGGATGTAGCGGCCGCGCTGCAGGGCTCTCTTCAGGAACACGCTGCGGGTGTTGGAGTAGGGAGACGTGGCCACTCTCTCCTGCACCGTCAGCTTGTGCAGCCTGTACCTCCTGTTGTCCTCCACCTGCAGCAGGAGAGGGGTTTGTGGCTTTGATTTCAGCCTTCTCAGCTTGTTTTTCATTCTACTGGAGCTTTCTCATGATTTAAACTAATACTGATGTTTTTGTAAACGACATTCTTTCTAAGGAGAAGAACAAAGTTCTTCTGGACTTCTGAGTTGACCACTGGAATCAGAGAGGTCGTCCTTTCATCCCCCAATCCTTGATCAGATTCCAAATCCTATTTAAACCCCAAATCATAATAAACTTCCTCTTTTTCTGCTCACCTCTCAACCTGACGTGAGTGTGGTTCTTTCATATCGTGAACAGCAACAGGGGTTAATGCCAGCAGGGCTGAGGGGCAGGGCTCTGCCTGAGCACCACACAGCTTTTCATGGCTGTAAAACCACATGTGCAATAAACTCAAATCATTTGTGTTATAAATTATATGATATATGATATATGATGTTATATTATTGGCTTCTCACAAAGATTGAAACGAATACTGTATGTGTTATGTTAGAAAGTTATATTGTATTAATATAATGTGTGCTTAAACTGTCTGTTTAGCCAGGATAACACCCAGTGAACATGTAAAGAAGACCCTGCTATTGATACACCAACTATCAGCATCTCCCATCTGAAGAAAGCACAGACCAAGGCCCGAGCTGGAGGTGATAATGAAGACACAGCCCAGAAACACACAGGCTCTAAAAAGGCAGACCCAAGGAAGGACCATGCAAAACAGTTCCTGGAATATGGAAACTAGTTTGTGGAAAAGTTTGAATATTCAACACACTGATGCAATAAAAAGGGTATTTAAAGAAAGCCTCTGAAATAGCAGGTTGTGCACTTGGCTGAACGGCAAGTCACCTGGCCAGCCATACTTCCTTTTTTCTTACTGTTTCCTAATTGTCTCTTTTTTTTTTTTTTTTTTTTTTTTTTTTAAATTATTAAACCTATTTCCTAAAATTTACCAGGAAAGTGAACTCCATTTTTCACAACTGGCAAGTGTTTTCTCACCCAGTTAAGCTGTGGCAGGTGAAATTTTGGGGCTGGCAAAGACAGAAACCCATTGAAAGGGATGGTGTGATGCTACTGCAGAGCTTGGAACTCTTCCAGAGATGGACACACAACCCAAGGACAGATGGACACACAGCCAAGGCTGAGATCCATCCCTCTGCCTCCTTTCCCTTGCACAGCAGGCTCCCAATCCAGACGCACACAGCTGGATTTTCCTTGCCCTTTCCTGAATACAAAAGCCACAGAATAACCATTCCTGTTTCATTCTAAACCTCAAAGATGTGCTTAACTCAACATCCTCTCCAGGGGACTGGTATTTGCCAGAGCACAGTTTAAATCTAAACTAAACTCTGAGGCAGCTCTTGGGGCAAAGGGAGCCCTTCATTCTCTTCTGGCAACTCTCTTCCCAAGGCCTTTAGTCATGCTAATGAGCTCAGTGTGTTAGAATATGTCTAAAATAGAAAAATTATTGATCAGAAATAAAAATAGAGCACTGAAACTGTGTGTGATTTTCTTTTTCAAGCCTTTCCAAATTACAGGTGTGAACAAGGGAAATTATTCTGCTTCCTGCAATGACACTTTTCAATCTACGTGGTTAACGGGTGATTGGCAGATGAGTAGGTGTGATGCAGATGTCAGCAGATCTAACCAGCTGCTAAAAATGGAATTTTTTTAGGGCAGGGCCATAGATTTAATGTAATCCCAGGTGCTGTAGCAACCGATGACAGGATTATCCCAGTCCTCAGTGGAAGAGCAGAAAAATTGCTGTTTCTTTGTTTCCCTCCTTCTCTGAGTTTGAGTGTTTCCATTTTACTCAATTTGCCTTCAGAGTGCAATTAAATTACCTTTTGGGATCCCTGTGGTTCCTTTTCCCATGTATTCATTTCCTGCTCTCTAGTCCAGCTTTTGAAAACACTTTTTTTTTCTAAGTGGCAACAGAAAAACCACAGACTTTTCAACTTCAGTCACCTGGCTGTATTTGCTGATGAAATGGAGGCAGAAGAAGGAGAAAAAACCCTCCATGTTTTAAGCATTAACATAATTTTGCCTTTCTCTAGAAACTTTGGGGGTAAGAAAAGCATTTAAAATTCTTTTGCGAGGGGGCAAAAATAATTTATTTCAAATAAATGAAATGTATTCAAATAGAGTTTGAGCTGAACCAAATTCAATTGAGTTCCCATGGCCTGAGTGGAGTGCCCACACAAAGTCTGAACACAGAGCCAGACCCTGGGATAATCCTGGCTTTATCTGCCAAAAATCTCAGTGTCAGGGTGAAGCAGGACTGGGCAAATGTCATTGTAGGACACAAAAGAAAGATGAGAGATTCTAAATATTTCAGAAGGCAAAGAGCACAGAAAAAAGGCTTTTATTGTCTAATTCTTACTGCCTTTTATAAGGTGTTCCCATACAGACTGAACATGGTTGGTGAATAGGAACGACACCTCTCTGATCTCATTGGTTAAACCAGAGAAACACCTGGAGAAAGATTGTTCTGAGAAAGGAGAGTTGTTTGCTGAGACTGTTTTGAGAAGAAACTTCCTTGAGAAATTTTTCCTTGGGAAAAAGTCAGCAGCTGCCAGCAGGTTAAAACCTCTGAGACCCAGAAATACCAGGCCCACAGGCAAACAAAGTGAACAAACTCTGCAGGAGGAGTGCAGAGCTGCCTACCTTGAGTATTTCAAAGCCAATTGTGATGTTGTCTCCCTTCCCTTCCTTCTTGTACTTGCGCCGATCCTCCTGCTCTAAGGACACCAAGACTTTGTCCTCGGCCTTCTTGACATCAAAGAGGTACTGGGAGGAGAGAGGAGAGAGAAGAGCTGTTGGAATGGCCTCAGGAGGCTGAGGGAAAAGCCATCACCAAGGAAATATGTGCACAAAAAGGAGGGAAATGGAAATACATTTGGGGGAGGAAGGAGAGTTGTTCATAACAGACATTCCCAGCAATTCACAGCTGGAAAATCAATGCTCATAATAAGGATCTTAAAATCAAAAGCGTCAGGTAAATAAAAGGTATTGATGGAATCTTAGGGACAGGACATGGGGAATGACCTCAAGGTGAAGCAAGGTGGGTTTAGACTGGATGTCAGAAAAAAATCCTTCCCTGTGAGGGTGGGCAGGCCCTGGCACAGGTGACCAGAGAAGCTGTGGGTGCCCCTGGATCCCTGGAAGAGTCCAAGGGCAGGTTGGATGGGATTGAAGCACCCTGGGATAGTGGAAGGTGTCCCACCCATGGCAGGGGGTGGATTGGGATGAGCTTTAAGGTCCCTCCCAACCCAAACCATTCCGTGATTCTCTATAAACTCACATAAAAGACAGCCTGGGACAAAGCTACAAAATCACTGGAGTCAGCAGGAGGACACCTCATTTGAAAGCAAAATACAAAAGATGAAGTTTTTATTTAGCTGTAAATCAGGACTGAGATTAAAAAAAATAAACCAACAGACTCCACATGGGGTCTTAGATAATTTTTGATTCTCCTTTTAATTAATCAGTGCATGTAAATTTCAAACATCTTTATATAGGGCCTGCAAATGAAGGAATCTTTTAAATCTTATTTAAAACACACCTTATTCTGCACCTACAGTTCCTATTTAATGTGAGAACGACAGGAATGCTACTTTTGGTCTTCTCAGTTTTCCTGAATACCCTGTAAAAAACAGCTAAGAAAGAGTCCTGCATCTTTAATATCCAAATATTTTATCCAATCTGTTTACAGTAAACTTGAGTCAACTCAGGTTTAAGACAAATCAAAGGAATTTATCTCAAGTTTAAGCAGCAATTCCCATCTTACTAAATCCAACTTGAACAGTTACATTAGTAGAAATCACTACCAGACCAGTTCATGAGTAAGTATGAGCAAAAGAAGGTCAGCCAGGTGTTTCTTTATATTAAAACAGATTTAATTAATTTGTTCTTTATTAGAGACTCCTTTAAGTTTTGCTTTGTGCATGCAGAGGGCAAACCTGAGTTGTCAGGACCAGTGGAGGGACATTATTTACCCCAAGTTTGGACAGATGCTGCACTCTCCCATCCTCAATGTGAAGAAAATAAATAAAAACATAACCCTGCAGCAGCACACAGCTGGGTACCATGTGCACCACATGTTCTCATTTAAGCAGAAATTCCCTGGCAGCATTTAGAGGAATATCATCATTGGTTCAGTTCCCACCTCCCTTCTCCTTCTCCTGTTGCTGAAAAGCAAATTATTGAGCTTTGCTCTGAGGTAGATATTGAGATTGCCTTGGTCACAGAACCATCCACATCCCTGTGCTGAACAAGGCCCCATCCAAGCTCTGATTTGTGTTTTATGTCACCTCTGGCAGCAGAGAAAGCACAGGGGCCCTGGAGGAGTCCCAGGGGTTGTAAGAGAACCTAAAAAATGAGATATAAACATGCAACAACACCCAGTAAGGCACACTGTAATTCTTGAACCATACACAGGGTTATCCCTTCGGGCAGCCCAGAGGGTTCCAAGGCCATGGAGGGGTGGGAGGGGAACAAGAGGGACCAGGAAAATTCTCCTGGTCTGGTGAAGCTCTGCAGCTGTGACCCTTCCTCTGATGGCACTTCACTGTCTCAATGGGAAATGATCTACAAGTCAGCAGGTGACTGTAGAACACACAAATACTCGCCTGAAATTGCCTTATCAAAAGGACTGGAAGTGTGACAATCCCTCCCTGCGCAGATAAACCTCACAGGAGGTTTCAGTGCCAGGAGAACAGACAGAGATTATCTCTAGATTATGGTGGGGTGAGCCACAGTAACCTGTAATGGCCCTAAAATAACATCAGTGTGTTCCAGCACTGCTGCAAAGAGCCTTTTAATCACCTGGCCCAGGGAGAACACTGGAATCCAGAGGCCCTCCACTGCACCAGGCACTGCACTCAGCTGGAACAGTGTGTGTTTTGTTCTCTGAGACAGCTCAACGCTTACAAATGAGACCAGACAAGCACCTGGAACACACCCAGAATCTTACAGGGCAATACCTGAATTAAATCACCCCCTGGAAAGGAGGCACTGACAGAAGGCAGAGCAGTGAAGAGCTGCAGGATGAGCTGGGAAATCTGAGATCTGATCTGAGCAGCAGAGGCTGCACTGCTCCAGCATCCTGCTCTGCAAACAGGCTGCAGGCAGAAACCTCCCTGGCAACTGCAGAGAGGCAGATCCAAAATTATCTTTAATTAACCTGGACAGAAAGATCCATTTCCATCTTTAATTAACCTGGACAGAAAGATCCATTTTCAAAGTAGTAACTAAACAGAGTAAGTGCCCAGACCCCAGGGACAGTAACAGGGGTTAAATGTCTGAATTTGTATGTGCTGGGAGAGAGGTGGGAAAGGGAATAGGAATGGATGAAGAGACAAACTGAATAGCTTGAAATGACTTGGTAGGATGAGACAAGGAAAATTCTGGAATGCTGATGAGAGGGTGAGCTTCGGGAAGAGACCAGGTACTTGAATCTTCCAAGGGATATTGACTTAATACAGTGGATCAAATCCCCAAGCTGTTTAAGGGGTTGAGTTCTGTCATTAGAAAATCAGACTTGTTGCCTTTCTATGACTGGGAAAATGAAAGAAGTCCAGGCAGGACATCAGTAATTCTGCTGTGTGTGTGACTCACCAGCCCCAAGCATGATCAGCCCTAAATAAATATTTAAACCCTTCTGAGAAATTGCACCAGAATCACTGAAACATGCAGTACACAGCACACCCCCAGGGCAAGGAGATTTTTTTGTCCAGTGGTCACTGCCAGCTCCTAAACGGGCTGGATATTTCAGGAGCCCCAGCTAAAGTGGATACACTTCAATACCTCACAAAACTTCCCACCTGGGGGTTCTGCAGGAAGGTCTCTGGTATCAAATACATCACAAATATACAGAGATTTCTACCTGGGGGTTCTGCAGGAAGGTCTCTCTGTTATCAAATACCTCACAAATACACAGTACCTCACAAAACTTCCCACCTGGGGGTTCTGCAGGAAGGTGTCTCTGTTATCAAAGCAGCCCCCAGCTCGGTTCAGCAGGGGCTCTGGATGCTTTTCCCAAGCCCCAAACATCATTTCCTTCTCCCAGGTCTTGTGGAGGCTGAAGTAGGAGGTGTTCACAGTCCTGCAGATGTCCACGTCAGTGAAATTCTTACACCAGTCCTCAAACGTCATCCTGCCCCATGGAACACCAGGGAAGTAATGGATTGTTTAAAAATAAACAGTGATATTCATGCAAAGAGCCAAAACAAAATACAAAATCTTCCAGTAATTTGAAGAGGAGGCATTGCTCAGCTGTCCAGGGGACAAACTGATTCACTGGAAAGCTTTCCATGTGGAAATACTGGTGAAGCCACAATCACAGAGCTAAGTTAGAGCTTAACTCAGAGCAGCATCACTCAGTGTGTTTGGTCACATCAGAATCTGTTCTGCTGCATCTCCTAAGCCCAAAGGACTGGTGGGACCTCCCAGGCTGGATTTGATAAGATATTTTACAAAGGCCAAAGAGATCACCTGCAATTAAAGCAGGATCCCCTCCTCATTATTACAGTCCTTATTGTCACTTCTGTCCCTGAGCACTCTGCAACCTTCTGCATTCTGGACAGAGCTTTTATTTAACCCCATCTCACCTGTGCCTGCTAAAGAAACTGCAGAGCAACTGAAAACCAGCCTGGCTCTTTGAATTACCATCATGGCCTGCCTTATTCATGGCCCAGAGCCAAACCTTGCAGCTGCCAGCCCTGACAAAGCCAAGAGAATTCCTTTCACTCTGAGCCAACACTGATCATCTCCTGAAGGACCTGCTGGGCTGAGGATCCAAGCTTTAAGCAAGGTCAGAATTAATAGAGCTCTAGACATTGTATAGAGAATGAGCACTTCCCTTTCCCTTGCTGGAAAACACCAACAAATATCAAAATTCACTGGATGTAGCTCTATTTTTAGAGTTGGCTGACCTACAGGCAGGCACAGCAGTCAGCAAACAGGGTGTGAAATGCACATGGTGCTGCCTCAGATATTTTTACCCATTTCAAAATGTAACTGGTCTAAACAGTGTTCAATATTGGGCATTGTGTTCTCCTGGTTTCTGAGAGATTATCCTAAACACAGACAAGAGATTCTGAGAGCCACTAATTTTGTTTTACCAGTTTTAAACCCATTTTTATTATCCTTCCCTGTCATCCTTTGGGAGCTTGAAAGGAACAGACCTCGGGATAACTTTATCCATCTGGTTTTGAAGCTGTTAAATGGCAGATTAATGACAGCTACTCAGTGTAGCCAAAGTCATCAAATCCATCACGTCACTCCCACTCACCAGAACTCTCCATCGTTCTCAACAGTGAGCCCCAAGTTCTTGCGCTCAGAATCGCTGACTTTCTTCCACTCTTCAGAACTAAAAGGAAATAATAATAATAATAATAATAATAAAAAAAATAAAAACCCCAAAACAATTAAGATTATTAATAAGTTAAAAATAAAAACACCTAAAAAAATTGAAGTAAAAGCTCTCCTGGTCCATGTTTTTTAAAAGGAGTATCAGAGTACCTAAAGGACAGATGATATTGATGAAAGTGTGAGGCTTTCAGGGGAAGTTTTAAAACATTAATTGATTTGAAAGCCACTAAAAAAGAAAGAGATAAATTGGAAAGAGGCTCAAGTAGAGCAGAACTTTATTGATTTCCTTTGTCACACCCTCCATTAGGACTCCTAAACACTTAAACAGCTGCTTTCCAAGGTCACAGGAGATTGACTTCATTCCCTGAAGGCCCCTCCAATGAAACCTGCTTTTCCTCCTCGGGAGATTATTGAACACTTCAGTTAGACCAGAGTAATCTCTTTGTCTTTTAATCACCTTAATAAAACAGGTCTGAGATTTCCCCGGGGGGGGGGCTTTGAGAAGAAGCTGCTGGAGCCTGGGCACAGTGTCCAGTTTGCAGAGGAGCATTATTACAGTGCCCAGACCCTCCAGGGGAGCACAGACCCTAAATTCCAGCAGCTGAAACCCAAACCAGACAAACAGAGCCACAACTCCTCCTTGCCCCTCCAAAAGCTCTTGGAGGCTAAAGCTGGAGGTGGCTGGAAGGAGGGAAGAGAGGCTGCCCACCCTAACAGACATTTTCTTAACCTAGTTGGAAATTGTCAATTTAATTCTGTTGGACCAAAAGCCATGGAGCACCATCAGAGTCCTCAGTGCTGGCATGAGAGGCCAGGGGAGAACCCCAAGGCCTTCAGTCAAACAAGACACAGCAGCTCTTTTGTGTATTCTTTACATTTCACCCAGACCAATCTCTCTGAAAGCAGCAGGTTTTTGCTACCTAAAGCATGGATGATGAGAAATTAATGTGCTGCTGTTAAGAACACTGCAGTGTTAAATTCTAAATGCTACTGGTGAGCTGAACCGTCACATATTTTTCGTGTATAAATCACCCATGATGGGAGATATAATTGTGCTATATTATGTTTTATTAATAGAGTTTAGAAAGGTGGTGAATGTATTTTCCAATTGTAACAGAGTAAAAGGACTATTTTTTTTTTTTTTGTAATATCTAAACTGACCAAACCAGAAGAGCACAGAGAGAGAAGATCCTTCCACATTCCTGAAATTGATAAAATCGACACAGTAGTGAAACAAAGGCTGCAAGAGAGAGTTCATTGACCTTCTGGTACCAGAAAAGCTACCAGGTGCCAACTAGGACTTTTTATCTAATAAAATGCTAATTTAGCAAAATGAGGCAAGGAAAGGGGGCCAAAACCCAAAAGGACATCTGGACTCAGGAGAATGTTTGAATCATGCATTAGGGTCTATTGAACATGTAACATAACACAGCAATCCTTAAAAATAGAAATCTGAAAGGGTGAAGGTGTGCTTTTCCGACTCCTAAATTATCTATTTTTATTTTTTTATTAAACATATAAATTATTCTAAGAGAATGAAGTAAATTTTCTAATTTACTGAAGTAAAATTTTCTAATTTATTGAAGTAAATCAGGTCCAGGGAGCCATAAACTCCTCCAGGACACATTCATTTTCTCAGAGGAAAATGGGCAGAGATGGCACAGAGGTTCAGCCATCTCTGGGTATGGGTGTGTCTCAGCAGAGTTTAACCACAAATCCCACTGGCCCCTGCAGAGTTTCACCCCTTTGACATTGGGTTTGTTGTGGGAAATATTAAAGGTGAGGAGGCTTTCAGCAAGCTGTGAAATCAGGGCCCAGTACAGAAAAAGTAGAATAATTTAGAATTAGCTGCAACTGCAAAGCTTGAAAGTAGCAGGAGTTACAATAGTACAGCAAGCAAGGGCATGAAACAATAGTTTGAGTTTTGGTTTTGGCTGGGATAGACCTTAAATTACCTTAAATTAAGACTGCAGAAAAATCTGCTTAGCAAGACAGTAGAAGGTTTTAAGCTTAATAATGGAATATTGTATGTTGTTAATAGAAAGCACAAAAGTGTCGCTATTTTGGACACACAAAGCAGAAAGTCAGGCAGGAAAAGCTCTATTTTAATTTTCTGGCTCCATCTTATATACACTTTGATCAGAAGGCAAAAATTGGCTACACAGGTTGCCACCTCTTTGACCTCGTTGGTGAACATTATCATCAATCACATTTCTCCTCCCAGAGAAGAAATACGTAAACAAAATAGGTAAGTTTTAAATATATACATAGTTTACATGAAGCTGCATGAGAATAAAATACAAACACTGAAAAGCAAAAAGCAAAATAGAAGCACTGAAAAGGCAAACTTAGGGCAACACAAGCAAGCACTGTTTGAAGCAGTTGTACCTGTGCTTTTAGGTAGAACAATTGTCTGTGAGCTTTAGCAATGTGCTACTGGCTGGAAAACCTTTAAAATGCCCTGTAGCAAAGAAATCTTCAGCTGCTGCTGGCAGGGGTGAGCTGTTGCCATCTTCCAATTGTCTCAAACCCTGTCATGAGGCTGATGCTGCAATAATAAAAGTTTGAGGAGCATCTCCCAGTGGCTCCATCCCGTTTGTGCACAAACCTCCAGTGCAGGTTTGCAGCTCTCACCTGTCACTCCAAGCACCGTGCCACTCTTTCTTCCCCCAGGGATTCCTCAGCCTGATCATGAAGAGCTTTTCAGCCTTGAAGGAGAAGAGGAGCCTCTCCCCGAGGCGCAGCTTGGTGATGGCAGTCACGGAGTAGGCATGGCCCACAATGAGCCCCATCTCTGTCTCTGCTTCGTTGGGGCGCCCTGCGGACTCCTGGGGCACCAAAAATGACAATTAAACCAAAAGAACTCACATCTCTGAGGAACCTGATGGCTCCAAATTCAAGGGGAAGGACGAGGAAAATTTGGTTTTCGTTTTTTTCCTGAGTGATTTCACTATGCAGGGAAATAACAGCACTGAATCAGAACCTAGGACTCAGAACTAGGGGCTCACTAATCCAGGACTCAGAAATAGGAACTCATTAATCTCAGACTCAGAACCAGGGGTTCACTAGTCTGGTGTTGTTAGTGCCAGACAATTCCAGTGCCAGGCTGTTGCAGTAGGACATGAAATAAAGATGCTTGATTCCAGTCAGGAGGCAGTAGAAATTAGAAGGTTTATTTACAATTTATCCAGCTTTTTTATAAAGTGCTGCACTAAAAAGACACATTATTGGTCCATAGGGCTGACAACTCTCCCATTGGCTCAGTAAGAGAAATAGCAAACAACACCTGTTGTGATGAGAAAGGAATATTGTTTACACAAGGTTGTTTTGGGAAAAAGAAAACTGTTGAAAAGTTTCCCTTAAGAAGAGTTCAGCAATTCTCAGGCTCAAAAAATCTGGAGTCCACAGCAGACAATCCCAGAGCACAGGGGAATCCTGCCTGTCTCCTCCTGGCCCCAGAGTTAGAGACTCTGGCAGGGCTGATGGAAAATCTTTATCAGCCCTGCCAAAATCTTGTCATCTCTACCAAATGGCTCTTCTGGACACTGTGCCCAGACTGTCTGGGGGTGTCCTCACCTGGACACTCATGAGTTTAGCTGGCGAGTCCAATGGTTGTTCTTGTGTTGGAATAAATTTGATACCCAGGAGAGAACCACTGGCAGTGGGTAAAAATGGGAGAGCACAGGCACAAGTGAAAAAAACTTCGAAGCCATTTGTGAAGCCTGTCCTGCACCTCACTCACCCCTGGCAGGGCTCTCTCCTGGCAAAGGGAAGATGTGTAGGGTGATTTAGGAGCTGGGTTTGCTCATCATGAACTCCACATAAGAATCCCAGTTTCCAGCAGTGCTCAGGCTGTCCTTAAACTGTCCCTAAACTGTCCCTAAACTGTCCTGTTTGATGACCTAGGCCTGATCAGATGCTGACCTAAGAACACATAAAAGCAGTCAAGCTCTAAAAAAGAGCACAATTTCATTTAATGCATCCAAATCTCCTGATCTAAACCCAAAAAAGCAGCACCCTACAAAGATGTTGGAGTTGTTTTGATGGTCCTGGGTCCAGATTCTCCACACCCTCACTGAGTCTCTCTCATCCATCACTCACAGGGCCTGGAAACATCATCCCCTTGGACATCAAGGAAGGAAGACTTGACTCAGTGCATATCCTTGTGTGTCAACTTGTAATTACCTAATTAATGCTCAATCAAGCCTTGGCTGTGGAGGAGAGAACAAGAGGTAGGGCCTCTTGGTGTTACTAATGCAAATATTTAAATATAAATATATTATTTATTGTTACACATTAATATATTAGCATAAGTATATGAATATTTAAATATAAACAAGGACTTATTAGAGTTATGAAATGCACATAGTGCTTCCTCAGATATTTTTACCCATTTCAGAATGTGACTGGTCTAAGCAGACAAGGTCCTTGTCCTAAGGCAAATGTTGCACTGATATAACAGTGCTCAGTCCCCAAAGGTAAGAAATTACACTAAAAGAAAAAAAAAAAAAAAAAAAAAAAAAAAAAAAAAAAAAGGAGGAGGAAGGAGAAATTCCTGTCAAATTGGAACTGACAGATGGTCTGGCAACTGTGAGAGTCTCACCAAGCCCCCTGTGCCTCTCGCTGACAAGAGCTCCCAAAGAATCAGCTCAAGAGTTCCCCCAGCCTGGCTGGCCTTCCCCTGGCTCATTGTGACACTTCCACTCGTGTTTTTCACAACTAAAAGCAAACAAGGAGCCCTTTGACACCAGGGAGTCTGTAACTTCTGCTGCTGCCTGCAATACCCCCCAGGCTTCTCTCACTGCTGCCTTTCCCCACCTCCTTCTGGAGATGCTTATTTATTTCTTTATTCAAATGAGGTATTTAAACATCTCCTGTCTGTTCAGATTTCCAAGTGGTGATGCTCAGGGCCATTTTGTAATCCAAGGAAAATGATGATATGTTTGCAAGGCAGCAATGAAGCCACTTGAGTATTAAATATTCCACACCTAGTGAGCTCCACTGTGTGTATAACACATCAAAAAGTGACAAATGCAGGCAAAGTTGGGAATGGCCTCTCTGTAATAAACATTTAGAAGCATTTGTGTTTAATTTGGAAGGCAGAAATATAATACCAGGAGTCAGTGAAAGCATTACAACTGCCTAATTAATTGCTTTTAAAAACACAGCTCTCTGTACCGAGTCAATCACCTCACCAAATTCTTGTCAAGGAACAGAACTGCTCTGGCATTTGGGAACAACCTGTCATGGCAGAAACAATGTTTGCATTAACAATTCACACCAGGCACTCTGCTCTGCCAGCCTGGTCTGAGCAAATTAGGTGGAATTCTTTCAAATAAAAAATTCAGGCCTTGATAAAAAAAAGGAAGGTAAAACAAAACCCAAAGGTGACATTCTCAGGAGTCTCCAAAACCAGCTGGTTTTCTGTTGTTCTTGACAGTTCCACAGCCCTCCTCACACTCACAAGAATTTCTGAATGAATCATCTTCATTGACAGATTGGGAAATTAAAGCAAAATGTTTAAATGATTTAACTGAGATCAGCCTTAGCCAAGGTCTTAAAATGAACAGGGGCTGTGGGAGGAAGATGCTGAAGTGCCAACCCTGTAGCTCCTAGAAAATCATCCCTTTTCTGTGGGCTGCTGGATTAATGGCTGATGATAAATGATTTAAAACATCATTTAAAAGCAATCTTTTAGGAAATATTCAGGTGCCATTGCAGTTTGTTGGCCCTTCATGTGTGATAACAGCTTTGGGCAAGGGGAGGATTTCAGCAGTGCCCAGTCAGGGCCTGGCACTGCAGACTTGGTTAGAAGGGTGTAGCCCTGATTCTGTGCCTGAGGTGTTTTTGTTTTCTGAAATTCTTTTCCCAGAGAATTTTCTGTAAACAGGAAAAATGTTTTTGTAACTGTAACTTTATTATTCATTCCTTTCCCCAGGAGGGACTTCTCCTTGCTGTCCCTCTGCTCTGACCAATGGGAGTGAAGAGGTTTGTCTTTGTGTCACCAATCCAATTGGTCTGTGTGAAATAGTATAAAAGGGAGACACATCCCAGAAATAAAGGAGTCATTTTCAGCCTTCTGAAGTTCAGAGTCTGTGTTGTTGTGGTGTAAAACAGTGTCAGAAGGGGAGTTCAGCCCTGCTGTCAATGGTTTGTCTCCTATGGCCAGGGACTGGGCCACAGGTGGTATGTGAAGCACAAAGACTCCTTTGGGAGCTGTTATTCATCCATCTTCTAGCACAGGACTGGAGAGAGATAAACCTTCCTCAGAAACCATCCCCCCTCTACTGACTATGGGAACTTCAGGGCTATGGTCTCCTAAATGTGGGCACTGAATTACCTGAACCTCACATGAGCCAGCACAGGCAAGTTCTGCACCTCAATTCCAGTGGGGAGATTATTCAATATATTGAATACATTCAATATATTCAATATAATCAATATGAAATAGCCTTACCTGAATATATATAGTGTATATACTTGAATGTATTTAGTATATTCAATATATTCGATATATTCAATATATTCAATGTATTCGATACATTCAATATGTTCAATATATTCAATATGAAATAGCCTTACCTTAATATATTTAGTGTATATACCTGAATATATATAGTCTATTCGATATATTCGATATATTCAATACATTCGATATATTGAATATATTCAATATATTCAATATATCAATATTCAATATATTCAATCCTTGAATATATTCAATATATTCAATATATACAATGTATTCAATATATACAATGTATTCAATATATTGAATATGAAATAGCCTTACCTGAATATATATCCATATATTTGATATATTCAATATATTCGATCTATTAAATATAAAACAGTCTTACCTGAATAACCAGGTGAGCTCAGCCTTTCAGCTCAGCTCCACTGTTACCCTGGCTGAACTGGCACAACCAAAATCAAGAAGTCTCAGCAGCTCCGTGCCAGAACTGTTTTCTCTAAAGAGATTTCTCTAAGAAATAAAGCATTTGAATGCTGCCATCTGCTCTGTGAATGAGGGTGGATTTACCTCAGGTCAATTCACAGCCTTGGCCATTCAGAAAAAAGGATTTCAGACACACAGAGACGTGGCAGCACAAGCAGTTGTGATTGTGTTTAAGGGCTCCTGCAGCTGGAAGCTCTTGCTGGATTTCTCCATACAAAGCTTTTCCAAATATGAAAAGGAGGGACACACTCAATATCCTAATGATGGTATTTCTTCCAGAATATTCTCATTGAAATAAACCCTGAAAATGCAGCTCTCTGTACTCACCGAAACGAAGCAGCTGATGAACCCTCCTCTTTTATGCACTTTCATCAAGTCTTCAAACAGCTTCATCTGCTCAGAAATAACCTCACCGTATTTGCCCTCTGCCAAACTAATGGATTCTGCCACTGCTCCAGTGAAATCCACCAGGGCTTCTGCAGCACTGCCTCCATCCAGGGCTTGGTAGGATCCAGCCAGCCTGGGGGCAACACAGAACATCCTTAATTTACAGGGGGATGGAACAAGTGCTCTGATTTGGCTTGAAGGTAGGGAACATGTTTGTGTCTCACCAAGAAAAAAACAGAGCAAAAAAAAAAAACTGAGCACACTGCAGAGAAATCTTCCCTGGTTTCTAAGGGTCCTTAAGGATTTGGGCTGCCGAAGTAGAGTGCATTGCACTCCTTTATTATTTACACCCTTAACTTTAAAGAAGATTAAAGAGGTTAAAGAAGGAGTTTTCAGTCTTTATTAGGTTCTCTACTGTGGTAATGAACCCCACACCCCCAGCAGGTGCTTCAAAATAGGGAAAGAATTTCGGTTTACCTTTACACATTTTAGGACGTTTAACCAAAAAGTTCTGTGTTTTTCTGACAGTGATTGGCTCAGGGCCAAGAGAGAAGCATCTATTGAACCTTTTCACTGTTCTTCAAATCCTGTATCTCTCCTTATTGGCAGCAGGCCAGACTGTCCCTCCTAAAACATTCAGTATTTAGGAAGGAGCAAAAAAGAAGTAAAAGGCTTTTTGGAGTGTTTTTAGCAGGGTGTCAGAGGTTTTCTCTCAGCTTTGCTTTTGTTTTCTGTAACGTTCGTTATTTTGTTATTTTTCCTTATTAAACCTTTTACTTTATAAAATATCTCTGAAGAGCAGTCTGGCTGAAATTATTTTAAGCTGATCTGCAAGGGCTGGACTCTCAGAGATTGATTAATCTTACATAAGATCAACAAACATAATAATTTATGTTGACTTGTATCACTCTACCAGCAGCAAAACTAAACCCTATGGAAAGTCTGACAGAACTAAAAGACAAAACAGACAAAGGGACAACACTGAGAGGTGCAAGGACAAGGAACCAGCTCATACTTAGCATAAGCTTTCTCCAGCAGGGCACTCCAGAATTCATTTCTGACGTTGGAACGGCAGTAGATCAACTCCCCGTCCTCTGTTGGCAGCAGATCATCAACCACCACCTCTGTCCACGCCCCAAAGTGCCAGAAACGGAAACGGAAAATCCCAGCGTATTTCTTGGGGTTTTTGGGGTCCCACTCCTGCTCCTTAGAGTCTGGAATCACCTGAGAAACCACGGAAGGGAAAGAAGCTCAGTGAGTGCACCGTGCTGAGGTTTATTCCTAGGCCAGACAGCCCTGAAACATTAAAGAGAAAATTTGTAGGACACAAAATAGGACACAAAATAAAGGTGCCTGACTCCAATCAGGGGGCAGTAGAAATCAGAAGGTTTATTTACAATTCATTCAGCCCTTTTATAAAATGCTGCACTAAAAGGCACATTATTGGTCCATAGGGCTGACACCTCTCCATTGGCTCAGTAACAGAAATAGCAAACAACACCTGTTGTTATGGGAAAGGAATATTGTTTACACAAGGTTTTTTTTGGGAAAAAGAAAACTATTGAAAAGTTTCCCTTGGGAAGAGCTCAGCAATTTTCAGGCTCAGAAAATATCAAGCCCACCATTTGAATCCACCAAAATTCACCCCTTGTTAGTCCTAGGGAGAAAACCTCTGGCTGATAGGCAGGGGAACAACCAAGGTTAGCTTGGTTTATTAGCTTTATTTCTTTTATTTTCCTTTATTTCCTTTAACACCACACACAAAAAAATCACCCACCTGCTGCCAGAGGCTTTTCCTCAGAGCCAGGCAGGAGCACGCAGCCACAAACCAGCAGTTCCCCAGCTTGCCCTGGTGGAAGTCGTGGGAGCTTATTCCATCCACAAGCAGGTGGGGATCTTCACAGAGGTCCTGGCAAAGAAAACCAGAGATTGCTGGAGACTCCACTCCAAAAATGATCACAGCATCCTTTCAGTCAAGAAAAGCAGCAGGAATTGATGCTGCTGACACCAGAGCTCTGAGCTCTGTCAAGCCTCTAAAGAGGGGAAATGATGCCTTAAGATTTCAGCCTTATCGTTTTCAAATCCTGTGCTGCAATATTGCATAACTCTACACTTCATATAAAGTGTTAACTACTATCTTCAGTTTGGTCAGAAATTGTTCCTCTGGGCCTGGAATCCATGGGCACCCAACAGCCTGAGGCCCCAAAAAGTATAAACAAAAGTGAATTGTGGGGGGAGCAAACAAATGTGACCTCATTACCTGTAGCTGTAATTGGACAATTAACCTCTGATATGCAAATAGACCAAACTTATAATTGTCTGAAAGATCATGACCATCATCCATCCTGGGTGCAGCCTCTGCCAGGCTTTTGACTCCCCAAAGTGAACCTGTTAAAGGCCTTTAATAAACACACACTTTATTCTCTTCACTTTGTCCAGCCTCTGTTCTAGGGAGCCACTCAAGCATCATTTTCTAGGGAGCCACTCCAAGGCATCATTTTCACTGCCACTCCTTTGGCTGACTCACTGCAAACCCTCCTCCAGCAGCAGCCTGTCACTGCAGTGACCCCTCAGCCCCACAGCAGGGAGAGAAGAGCTCTTTGTGAACACACCTTTGCACTCTCTGGGCTTCATAATTCTCATAGATCCAGCTCCTGTTAGAACTTTTTGTCCCTCCTTTCCTGGCTCCATCTCTATCCACATGGAGATTCCCACCAGAGCGCGGCTGGACCACGTTGGCCACTTGGCTCTCGTGGTGGTAGCACACATCCCACATCCACGTGGCCTAGATTTCAATTTTATATCCCATTTCCTGGCATCTCCGGCATCAATAACTTCTAGTTTGTTTTTCCTTTCAAAATGTTATTTTGTTAGAATAATAAATGAGGGATAAATGGAGCCACTGGGGTTAAAACTGTCCAAACTTTTCCGTCACTAGTGGAAGCCAAAACTTTAATTAGTTTTAGAAAGAAATGAAGCACTGTTGTGTCTTACAAAGATTTTATTTGGTTTGTTTTGATAAAAATAACCACATTAAACTGCCATTTTTTAAATTGAAGTGTGTGTCTCGCATCTCACAAAGTCCTCAGAGGAAAAACAGAGCAGCTTGTGCCAACTGCCAAAATTTGTGGATGAGATCAGCATTTGCTGAGTGCTGGGGTCCAAAACAAACATGGAACAGCAGAGCTCAGAAACAGCACCTCCCTCCTTCCACCAGAGTCACCAAATTCTCCAGGATCCTGCTTGATAAATCTCTTCTAAACCACCCAAGAGCCCTGGGGTTCTGGGGCTAAAGAACAGCTTTTTTTTGTTGTTGTTTCTTTTGTCATTAATTCTCTTGTCATGATAACAGATCTCTGGTGACTGTCACTGCTCAGATGAGACACAGTAACACTGAGGCACAACCTAGAGCTCATTTCAGCTCTTTGCTCTCCTCTGGGCTTTGTGATTTTCACCACTTATGCCATATAGTAAATTCTTAGGAATACTTTTATCTATCTAAGCCACAATTCCCCCAACACAAGTTAGAATTGTGCTATTTCAATATCTTTTACTGCAGGCCTTGTGAGGATCTTTAAGCATTTTTGTTTGCAAGCATGTAAAAAAATAGAAATTAAAAAGAATATATACAATTTCCTACCTCTCTTACCTCCCTTACCCCTGACATCCCCCTAACCTCATACCCTCTTGCTCTCCCTCCCTCTCTCTTTGGGGTTCCCTCCAGCCCAGGTTGGTGGCTGAAGGCAAAGCCCTTTTTCCCCACGACCCTTGCAATAAACCCCCGTGTTTCTAGAATATCTCAGGTCTGCAGAGTTCCTTCTCCCTGCTGTCCAAGGATGTTCCTACAGCTGTGGAGCTGGAGAGGTGGATGGGATTGTCCATGCTGTAATCAAGCCCAGCTGTGCTGGCATGGCCACAGAACCCTCCCCAGGGCAGGCTGTGGGCCACGGCATTTGCAGTTTAGTCCCAAGAAGCAAAACGACCAAGCCCAACTGCACTGGATACTCCAGAGCGTGCAAAAAGACTTTCACAACCTTGTTGTGGCTGAAAAAAAGTCTGTCTGTGGAGTGAAAAAAGAGAAGTCACCCCTCAGGGGACAGTTCTCTGAGAAATCTCCATCCTAAAAAACCTGGGGTCAGATGTGACCTGACTAAAACAGCCCTTGCGGAGATCAGGAGGGGATTTTGGCAGCGCTGTTACACCATGGAAATCCACAAAAGGCAGCTTCAGCCCCGGGTTTCTGTCTGTACACCCTGAGCTCAGGATGTGCAATTCCCCAGGAAACTGTGCCCACCGTCCAGCAGCACCAGCTCCTGAGAGTGAGATCATGCCCAGAAACAGCAGCCCATGAGCCAGGGAGAGAGTGTGCCAGAGCTCCAGCCTGGTGTCAAACAAAACTCACCCATTTGGGCATTGAGAAATGTTTCTTCCCCCTCCTCCCTCTCCACTAAATCCTGTTACAAAACCAAATGCATCACAGACATTTTTATAGTGTTCTTTTTTTTCCATTTTCAGCTTGGGGCTAGTGCTGACTAATACTCAGCCCGTGGGTTTCAGCCGATGGGACACGTGTGTTTGGGGAGGATCTGAATCAATGTTTTGGAAAAAAAAAAAAAAAATTAAAAAAATTGGAATTGGGCAACGTGGTGTGGATCTTGGCTGCCTGTAGGCTTCACCTGACCCCTGGAGCACCACAGCTGCTCTCTGCAGAACTCTGACAGGGCTGGGAAGGGCTCAATGATGGGCCCTGGGGCTGACCCTTTCCTGACCCTCCCAACAAAGTGTTTGCTGAAGCCCTGCCAGTCCTCGGCCACTGCAGCCCAGAAATCACTCCAGACTACAATGAAGGATTTGCTGTTCTCCCAGAACCCTCAGACAAGAACAAACCTCCCCAAATCACCTCTTGCTGCACTGAGTTTGTGATGCTCCAGAACTGCAGCACATCCATAACACCTCTAGAGAAAAGCTGCCTGGTTTGAGAATAACACTTTGTTTCTCACTGAATTTACCAGCACTTATCTCTCATTTATCTCAGCCTTTGCCTCCTGCCTTCTTCCCCTTGTACCCATTCCCTTCTCCAAACTTGGCACCACAATTTGTGTGGCTTTTCCTCACCAGCAGCCATCAGAGACATTCTTAGGACAGGATTCACCTCAGGTAACATCAAATTCTCTCAGCCAGATGTCCAAACTCCCCAGGAAGCAGAGCTCTTGTCCTTTGAAAGGGCAGAGCACAGATATTACACTGTCATGGTGCTGTGTCTCTACTGGTCACATAAATCAATAATTCAGCACAATTCCAACCCCTATGAAATTTGATTTTCAGCTGTTCCAAAGCTATAACAACTATGCCACAATGTGAAGGGGGAAAAAAATGAATTAAAGCCCTAATTTAATTGTTTATTTGTTGCTAGAGGACACGAAAGAACCACACTCACCCATCAGGTTGTGAGATGAGAAAGAAAGAGAAAGTTTATTTTGGTTTGGGGTTTAAATAGGGTTTGGAATTTGATCAGGGATTGGGGGATGAGAGTAACACTTCTCTGGAAAAAGTGATAGTTTTCCATCCTAGAGATCATTTTGTGGTCACTAATCTGAAGTTTTCTTGCAAAACGCTTTTACAAGGATTTACTCTGACTTTGAGGTGGTGATGCTCTGTGAAAAACAGGTCGATGTAGTAACAACATTTTAAAGAAAATCTGAATGTTGCCACGCAGCAAAGCAGGGGAAATATTTTTGCCTTAAATGCAATAAAAGAGGATGGCCAGGGACAAAGGCAGGCCTTAGAGCAAGTCCCTGACATTTCCAGAAACACCCTCAGGTGGCCGAGGTCAGACATGGGCTGTGAGGCCACTCCTCAAAGGCCACCCACTGTCCAGCTCCATCTTTTTACTCCTTCCTCAAAACATGTTTGTCTATCAAATTCTTGGACGAGCTTCCTCAGATGGGGGATAAAAACAATAAGAAAAGGAGGTTGGAGAAAGCCACACACACATATTTTTGTCGCAGCAATGAAATATTCAGCACTGGACCAGTGTGGAATAAACTACTCCCAGGTCAGTAGTCCTGAGTGTCCAGCTCTGGCTGGGGAGGGAAATATTTGTTTGCCTGATAATGAGCATCATTTTGGCTCAGGGGCCACAATCTTGTCCAGTCTGACCTTCTGCTGTGTCTCAGGGGGCTGGCAAGATGCAAATGGAATTCTCCTTTTATAAGGAAGGGAATTTGCTGTTTACAAAAGAGTATCAGGCAGATTTCAGCAAAGTCACATTTGTGGTTTTTTTATTACATTGAGTATTTTGTGGCAGAACTAAAGTCAAGTCATCTAAACATTGTCTGGAGTGAGAATTCAGATTAATCTGGGAGATGATTTGTTTTTCCTGAAAGGAGATATTTCTCCCTGGCCCTGTGATGTCAGAGATTAAAAAGCATAAGTCCAAACACCACCTTAAAGAGCATAAACCCCTTTAACAGCAACAAGTTCCTCCTTTCCACATCCCTTTTCCAGCAGAGTTTGCTTTCAGCCCAGATTCCTCTATGTACCAATCATGGCATTTATCTCAGACACTTTCCTAAGGATAAAAATCCTTTATAAAAGGATATAAGGATAAAGATCCTCACCTTTTTCAGACAACGCCTCAAGGTGTTCTGCCACTTATTTGCTTCAAGCAAAAATATGTGAATGCCTGGGATAACTAACATTGAAGGGATATCCAGTGCCTTCCACAGAAACCTCTGGAACTGGGATCCACCCCACACCATTCTGGACTAGATGTTTGCTCCATAACATAAAAAGAGGAACTGTAAAATGACATAAAGCCCCGAGCACAAGACACAAGCTTCTCAGACTAGGAGATGAGTTGAGCTGTATCAAATTTTGGATTTTGAAATTGTTTTTAATAGAAGTTTTGTTCTGGCCAGCACAACATAACTTTGCTGAGCCCGTGAAGGTCAGAGTCTATGGAGGGTCTCTGTCCCAACATGACACATATCAGACTTAAAATTCCAGTCAGGACATCCTTTCTGGCAAAGATCAGCCTTGGAACATATAAACCAGAGTATTTTTCTTTTAGGAAGACAGAGTTCAAATCCTAAGCTATACAAATATTGTCTCAAAAGTGACACAGCAGTTCATTTTACTCCTGAATACTGAGTGTACTTTTATGACTCAGCCCAATCAGAATCATAAATTTACAGTAACTACCAGGAAGGATTTTATTTACACATCTTGAAAACAAACAGCAGCTTCTATCTCTACATCTTTTTAAACTTTGTCTTGGAAAGATTTTCATTTACCAATAAAGTTATCAGCATGTGAGATAAGTGTCTTCAGTTTCGAGTGATGACACTGAAAAACCCACATCAGTGACTTCCAAAGAAAAATTATTGAGCAAAATCACAGTTTCTGTATCTGCCAGGCAATCAAACCCATCCTTTTCTCTCTATGTGGATAATTTTGTCTTGCACACATGGCCATTAGAGTCCTAAAATGAATAAAATATGTTTGGATAACACGCTGTTACACAAAGTGATCTTGAGGATTTCTTCTTTCCAGCCTCAAGAGAATTTCCAGGGTAAACCAGTCTGAATATGCTTTAATGTTTTTACAAACTCTGCATGTCACTTTGGATATTCTTATTGTGCAGCTTAAATGTCCAAACCATTGAAAAGCCAGAGGAAGTTGGATGCTTTAATCACTCAAGGACTTGTGAAAACGTGGAGCTCTATCACTGAATAGCCAATAAGTTTCCTAGCACCATTAATGATAATTACTTTTGGATTCTCTTCTGCTTCAACCCAAAACAAACACTGGAGCAGATTCAGTCACATCCATGGACAAGAGCCTTTGGCTGCCTGGGAGGACTCAGCCCCTCAGGGTGCAGTCAGAATATTTACTTGGTCATGATTTTATCCCAGCTGAAGCACAGTGAGTTTCATCTCTGTGATTAAATTGTTCAGACATTTAAGGGACTTTTTGCTTGCAAAGACAGGGTGAGAAACTCTTTTCCTTATTTATATCATGCTGCTTCTTTCCATTGCTCTTTCACTGCTTGAGCTAATTCCTGATTTTCCCAATGTGATTTAAATACACTGAGTTGAATTCTCTACTTCATTTCAGACAAATTTCTCTGTCAAACACAAACATCAGCACCATCACTGAGAAATTACCCTCCTGGTTTACCAGCTTAGGAATCTCTGGAATCTCAATAATCTCCTTCCTATCTTTTGCAATGACTGCTGGCAGCCAGAGGAATATTCACAGTGCCCAACCTCACAGCACTTCCTAGATAACACAAAGGGTTTGATATGGAATGATGGATTTGAAGCTACATTCTGGGTAAAACAAAAGGGATCCAGACCTCCAGTTCCTCTTGTGTGTTCAAAGCAACACAGAATTTCCTCTAAAGATGAAGATTCTCTGTGAATATTTGGAATATTTATTTATGAGTTATTCTCTATGAATATTCTCTACGAACATCTGCTGTGAGAACTTCATCATCTTTATTTAATCAGGGACTAATAGCAAAAGTAAAGTCAGCAAAAACACTAAGGAAACATTTCTTAACTCTCAAAAGACAGGAGAAGGGCCTGTTTCTAATAATGTTGATGTTTGCCAGTGTTGCTCTTCCCTTGTCTTACAACATAAGTATTTACAGTTCAGCCATTATGTTCATGGGGGATGATGTTGGTTTTTTAATTTTTTGCAGATTTTGGAATGTCTGCACAAGTAGCTCAACCTGGTGTCCCTGTGTCTTCCAAGCACACCCTCCCCCTCAGGGTGGGCAGTTTTCACTCCACCCAAATGCAGAGCAGATTCTCAGCTGTTGTCTTGGGTTGCAATACAAGATGTATTCTATTCCCATCTGCTGAAACTGGTTGAAGAGGTGGTGGTTTTTTTTATTTATCTCATAACTCAGGGAAAGAGTGGGGTAGGTGTGTTCTGTCAATGGGCAGCTGTTAAACCAGCTGGGGCAGAGTTCTTTACCTCTTTCATCCCATCCTCCCCCCAGGGGATCTCTGCTGTCCATGGCCCATCCAGGCTCACTGCAGGGCTGAGACAATTCCATCAGCCCATGGGGAGATGCTCCACCCAGGGGGAGGAGCCCAGCATTCCCACCTGGATCAAACCTGGCATTGGGAACCCCAGCACAGCCTGTTTGGATTCCCAGAGGGAGACCAGACCCAGCTCAGCACCACTGGACCTTCTACAGGATCATCTCTGCTCCACCAGAACCACATCTGGCACTGCAGGAGGGCTGGGCTGGGCTGACACCAACACCCTGAACCAACAGAGTGTCAAGTTGTGTTCTGACTGTCAGTATTTTCTCTTTTTTTGTTCATTTGGTTTTTTTGTACTACTACATTTTTTATTTTTAATATTTCTAGTAAAGAACTGTTATTCCTATTCCCATATCTTTGCCTGAAAGCCCCTTAATTTCAAAATTATAATAATTCACAGGGAGGGGGTTTTCATTCTCCATTCCAAGGGAAGCTCTGGCTTTTCCCTGGCACACACCTGTCTTTCCAAACTAAAATCATCATCACTTTAGCTAAACCAAGGGCTGGTGTTGCTTTATAGGTGCAAATCCCCTAAATCCAACCCTGTCCACAGGCTGATGCAGCTCTGGTTTGGTTCATGAGACATTCATCATTTTAGGGAAATAAATGTGCTCATTAAGACCAGGAAGGAGAAAAATGCCGTGGTGGGGTTACATCTGAAATATTTGGATTAATTTGAATTATTCCTCTCAGTGCAGACTCCAGCTGTCTGACCAGTTGGATCAAGTGCCCAAATGTGAAAAGCAGCTTTTAGGCAACTGTCACTTCTGGGGAGTTTTATTTGTGGAGGGCAGAGTCAGTGAGTGAAGGAGGAGGGAGGAGAGGCCAGAGGACGAGGTGCTGCATTCACATCTCCATTTAGGGAGGAAAATCAGATCTCCAAGGCTTAAATGCCTTTATCTGCAGGGAGGAGGAAACAGGCAGCAGTGATCATGGACAGCAAATGCAGCACTACACAAAAATGGATTATCTATAGGCTTATTCTACTGACCCAGGGAGAGAAAATTCCTGAATTTCCACCTTTTATCAGTCCCACAAGTGCTTCCTTTAAGCTCCTGTGGTAAACTTGCAGCAGCAATAAATCCCTAAAGGTGCAGACCAAAGCTCAGCCCACATGTGGATCACTGCTAAATGAGATTTAATTTTTTTTACTCACCATCTGAAGATTTAATACAGTCTTAGGAAGAAAACCGACCCTATTTTGATCATTATTCAGTGTGTCAGACTAGAAAGTGCTGCTCAAGAAGGATCACCAGGAGCAGGCAGTGCCCAGGTGGCTCCTGGACAGCTCCAGACACAGATTCCATCTCCTGATGCACGTCAGGAGGTCAAGGTGGTCTCTGCCACCCCCAAAACTGGCCAAAATTCAGTGCATGAAAATTGTAAGGTCTCAATAAAAAGTGTATTTTTCCCTAGGAACATTTTATTTCCTAAAAGCTGGAAAAAAATGGAAATTCAAAATGTTTTAGCCTTTGTGATTAAGTTAGAAACAATGCCACATACAGGCAAGACAGCAGTTCTAAAAGGTTCTTTCAGCTGTGAAGGATTTTTAAAAGCTTCTTTTCAGCCAAGAAAACATACATTTTAATTTAATCTTTAAATAGAATTAATCTTGAAGGAAACATGCATTTGGATCACAGGAGCACAGCATGAAATTCAAACAAATTACTCTGCAAATCGAAGGCAGAATGGCTTTCTGAGCCTCAAATTCCAGCTCATCCCAAATACTCTTTTAAATATGGAAATAATATGACAAAAGAATGAAGCTCTTCACACAGAAAGCATTTTTTTTTTTGGATGTGGATGCTTTCCACTCCTGCTGAAGAGTGTTGACAGAACAATACCTCAATTTCCTTTGCAACTGGCATCTTTAGGCTGTAATTTTTCCTTCAGAGAAGTCAGATATTTAATTCTTTTGGAAGACTAAATCAATGAACTAACAATTACTGTAAGAAGACTTATGCTGGCCGGGGATATGATCCTCAGGCTTTTTGTTTTACAGTCTCAAAATGAATTTTACCATGTCATTCTTACCATCACCACATTGCCTCAGGGCAAACAGAGATTGTTTGAGAAACCAATTTTCATCTAATGACAACAGAACTAAATAAAACCTGACATTTTAAACTTTAAAGAAACATTCAGAGCCTTGGAGTTGTGCTGTTTGTGTTCTAGACACGACATTGAGGTTATTTAATTTTTTTTTTGCCTTTAGAGGAAATAACCACGACAACATAAGAAAGCCTTCATCCAGTGTGAGGGAGGGAAATACAAACTGGAAAAAGTGCCAAGAGAGAAGATAGCAAAATGCTGGCATCTGGAGAGCTGTCTGCTTGGCGAGCACTCATGTCATTTACAAATGTTTGCCTCTAATTACATTCCTGGAAGACTTGGGTGAATAATACCCCTGAGCAAGTTGCCACTTCCCAAAGGCTGCCACTTCACCCTGTGGAAATAAAGGGTGGCCACTGTGGGTTTTTGATTTTTTTTTTTTTTTTTTTTTTTTTTTTTTTTTTTTTTTTTTTTTTTTGCTTCCTGTCATGACACAGCCAGCAATGAAAGGCACAACTAAAATTTCTACAAAGAATTTTCTAATGTGACACCAGAAATGGGATTGAGCCATTGAATTGATGTCATTTGGATTCCACTCAGTCACCAGCCTGTACCAGAGAGGTCAGACCTGCAGGCTTTATGGTTCCTTATAGCTCATCTCTTCTTCTGGGCAAGCCCCATCTTAATAAGATTTTCCAGGCAAAATAAAAATAAAATGATGGATTTCATAGAATGAGGGTGAGCAACAGCTCAATTCTGGGAACGATTCGGCAATTCCGAGAAGAAACGTGTCACAACTCACCCAGCTGAGAACATTAAGGACAAAATATTATGGGAGGAATGTTTCATCCAGTCAGAAACCAAGATGGAAATTTGCCAAACAATGTTTTCATGATGCCTCCCATGCTCAGCCTGTTGGGACAGACAAGGTGACAAACAGAGCACAGTGAGATTCCCAAAGGAATTGAAAGGAATTTGAAAGGAGCCAGGGACCAAAAACCCTGATATTAATATTGAGGTGTACCAGTATACATCACTGGTGGGAATAAAAGTGAATTAAACTATATTTATATGTTTCTATTGTTTAGAAAAGGACATTTTCATAAAATAACATCCCCAAGAGAATGAAACACAGTTTTGTTCTGCTTCAGTCTCAATAGAGCTTCTTAAATTAAACACTCAGCTCAAAAATAGCGAGGCCCTCCCAAGTTCTGGAGCACTGTGTGCTCCCATATTTTCATTTTTCAAAATAACAGGATCTCTTGAGGGTGAAGCACTGTGCCAGACCTGGGCATCACCAGCCTGCTGCAGAAAGCTGAGGACAGACACAAAATCCTGGAACAATGCAGAATTCCTGGTCCTGTTTCTGGTGGACCTTCACAGACACAGAAATGGAGCCCATCTGGATGAGATTTTATCAGGTTCTCAGGGTTTCTTGTTTAGAGCCACAGCACCTCAGCCTGGCTGTGGCCTGGGGAAATGGGACCTGGACAAGGCTGACACAGCTGGACATGGCCCCCGAGAGTGGAATCCCAGCAATAACTGCTGGGAGGGGTTCAGGGGATGAAGAGATCCATTCCTGTTTGTTTGGCTGTGTGAGAGGAGTCCTGAGGGCTCCACACACAGCTCTGCTCCGCTTCCTGGCTCCAGGAAGCAAAGAGCTGGGACAGAAAGTGCTTAACAACACATCTGCAACAACCCTTTGTGTCTGGTGACTGCTCACTCCAGTTACTTCTCCTTGGACCCATCCTCTTTCCCATCACTGCTCTTAGGACAAAAAAAAAAAAATAATTTCTATTTCCCTCACCAAGCTACCACCATTCAAATTCTACAGATCCTGGGGCTCTGCCTGCCTTCTAAATGGCCCAGATTGGCCCTGGGGTGACAAAGCAAGTCCAAAGCACTGATTCACTCTCCAGCAGCTGCTTCCCCAGCCCCTGTCCTGTGCCATGTACACACATCCATTGGGGTTCATGCCCTCACAGCCCCACCATCCAGGCTTTATTTTTGTGTCAGAGATTGGGTTGGTCTCATCACAGACAGAAATGCTTGTTGGAGTCCAGGGCATCCACTTGGATGAGCTGGGACTCGAGGAAGAGAGTTTGAGCCCTGGACAGGGGGTGTGGAGCTGGTCCAGGGGGTTTGGAGACCTTGGCACAGAGCCCAGGAAGACACTGGGTTTGATTTTAGTCCATGGGAGAGGAATTACAAACCACCAAGGTGTGAAAACAGTAGTTTAGCACAGCACAAGATGAAAAATTCAGTAGTTTTAGGGTTCTTAGAATGGAGGTAAGTGGGGGACAAAGTGGAAGAATTAGGGTGGTACCTCATGTTCCTCTCCTTCTTCATCCTCCATCTTCTGAGGTGGTGAATACACAAGGTAGTGACAGAGGATTGGGTCAAAGTAGAAATGACCCTTTTAGTGTGAGCACTGGGCATTGGTATAAAAATGTAAATAATTGACACACAGATATATGTATAAATGTAAGGTGACATGCCATGGGCAGTCAGTCACCTCATGTCTCAGCCACTGTCCAGACCTCAGCTGGGAGCAGAGAAAATTCTGAGATATCAAATAATAAACAACACAAGAAACCTGAAAACAAGGCCTTGAACACTCCACTTTTTTCTTGTGACGCGACTTGGGGCTTTTAGAGGGCCAAGGACTTTTAACAATCTGAATCTCAGTCAAGAAGCCCAACCTGAGAAATGCTGTTGCAAATGAAGTGAGATTTCAGCCTCCTGGGGGGTTACACTGGTGAAATTGATAATTGTGTGTGAGGTTTATATTGTTTAATTTAAAATTCTCTTTAGCAAAGTGCAATCCAACATGAAATATCTGCTGTTAACAGGATTCTCTCAGGGTCCAATGCCCATTAGATCTCCAGCGACGAGCCTCTTAATTATTACTTTGAGGCTTTGGTGACAAAGGTTACTTTAGAATAATAATAGGCCAAACCTGCAGACAAAGTCAACACACATTTTTCAGTTTGCCTGGTGATAGCAGAACACCTGCAGGAGCTGGGGCAGGGCTTGCAGCAGGGATGTCACAGCCACTGAGAAAAGATCAGTGTCATGTTGAACAGAATTAGCACAGTGAACACAGCCTGGGCATTTCAACCCTCCCATCCCCTTTTCCTGGGATCAACATAACATTTCCTCAATGGATTATTGTGTATTTTTACTATTTTCAGCAAGGTATATCTTGTGGCAGCTGTCTCTCCTGTTGTGGCAATAAAGGCCCTTCCCTTTGCTCTACAGGTTGGCTCCATAAAAGATTAGCTAACAAACACATAAATTAAAATATCAGCCTGGAACACAGGAGACTCCTTTGGAATCTCCCTGGTTCCTCAGAAGGCTGCTCTCAGATGTTCTGAGATGTCAAGCACATTTTTCATGCCTGATGTAACAAAAATCCTCCTCTTTGGTTCATCCTTTTCCATCCAGCTACGGAAAAAAAAATCCCAAAACCTCCCAGTTGTGAAACACACAAACACACTCCCAAAAAACCCCACCTTTGCTATTTCTCAGCCAAGAAAGAGCAATGGACTGTAGGAAACAGCTGCCTGGAGCTCCCTGCCTTCACCTGCCAGGGTGCTGGAAGGTGTCACATTGTCTTTTCAGAAGACGTTCAGTGAAAAAAAAACCAAAAAACCCGACCCAACCTCAAAACCTTAGGAGAAAATAATAATGGGAGAAGGGAAAAAAACAAAACAAAGCCCACGATGTTTTCAGTGAATTGTTTGGCTGGACACCATCAGAACATGCTGTTCTGAGCACCTTAAAAGACCAACAAGGGAAAGCCCTTTAGAGCTGAAAAATGTTTCCTTGCCTCTGAGAAAAAAATTCCAAGAAATATTTCACTTTATTAGCATATTTAGGGGAAATTTACAACATTAAAATTAAAACCAAAAAGTATTTTAACCCAGTATTTTCCACTCCACAAAAAAAGCCACTATTTCTCCTCTCCATTTTTACAAAATGTGTGTGTTCCTCAAAAAGATCAATTACTGGGGACAACTGGGACTATTATTAACTTCAAAATTATTACAGGATTGTATTAGGGTAACAGAAATAATGACAAATAATGTTATTCTATCATGATGTGCTCTATGGGAACTTCCATTCTTGGTTGGTAAAATGAGAATTTCAGTTCCAAGGGGTTCCAGTTATGGAAGATCAGTCAATTCTACATGTATTTGAGTTATTAGAACTCTTATTTAGATTACATTTAGATTTCAACATCTCCTCCAAAATCCTGGCTGCTAAGTGCTTTAGAAAGTTTTGAATTTCAGTGAATTCCTGTGTATCTCATGCACCAAATCAGAACTGACTGATCTCCTTTATCTCATCACTCCAGAGCACAACCAGGTGGCCACACTTCTCCTGAAAATGAAATGACATTTCCAGCTGCTGCTGAAAATGATCCAAATCAACTGATTTCACCAAATAAAAGAAGAAAGCAGATTCTGAACCCAGCTGATCCAGAACTGCAGCCATACAGGAAGGGTAAGGCTTGTTTTGATGTGGATTTGAAAGACCTTGCCCTCCACTTTTGGACACCTCCTCCTCGGAGCCCAGTTCCCTGGGATCTCTGTAAACCTGTAGTGATGTATCTGAATAACTCGGGCCATTCCCTGTACCAGCCAAACTGCTTGTAGATAACAAGCCACCTGCAGTCTTGTTTTCAGAGCTCTCAGGAATTCATCAAGGCTACTGAGACAACAACAGGACTAAAAATAAGGACCAAGAGCCTGAGAAACTGTCTACAAAAAAATGCAAAACTTAGATAGAGGACACACAAGGTGGTGATGGATGCTTGACCAGTTAGGTGTCCTGGAGGATGTGCCTGCCTCATGAACAAGTGGTTTTACCAATTGAGACATACCTGTACACATGGACAGTAGTGCTAGAATCTATAACTGGGGTTTAAAATAAACAATAAATCGGTTTCTGTTGGAATCATATTGATTCTGTTACTCAGTTGTCCATTTTCCCCTGCATAAAACCTGCATTTCCAGTCTGTGGATCACCAGGGTGCACAGGAGATCACTCACTCCACCAAATCTACCCTCATTAAACAAATAAAGCTTCCCCAGGCAGATTTTTAGTCACTCCAAAGAGCCCCAGGGTTCAGCAGCCAAGTGCCAGCAGTGATTTCACCCCTAAAGAAGCACAGAGCAGGATGAAGCTGTGCCCAGCCCGGGATCTCAGAGGGGTGGCAGCTCCCTGCTCTACCCCTACCCCACACCCACCACCCTCCCCTTCCCTCCCAGCTCAGAATTAATTCTACCAACGTGAAGACAATTCGACTTAATTGCGACTGCACCGTCTCCTGCAGGACCCCGCTGCCAGTGCCGCCGTTTGGATGTGCAGTTGCCAGGGCAACGGGAGCGAGGAGGATGAGGAGGATGCTCCTGTGCATCCCCGGGAGCCGTGCCAGGCTCGGGGCTCCCGCAGCTGGGGTGGCTTTAACACCTTCCTCCCCGGAGCCGCCTGTCCTCCCTCCCAAGCCCAGATCCACAGCTGCACTCGGGGACAGATGGCTGCAGCTCAGGGTGCTGGGACAGCTCCCCTCAAACATGCAGCACTGCCAGATCCATTTGCAGGAGGTTCATCCTTAATGAGAAAAGATCCTTCACCACCATTTAGGAATTCTTTTCCTCTGGTGGTTTCCCATCTGCCTGTTGTTGTCCCCTCTGCACTAACAGAAGGCTGCACCATGTCTGGGGCACTACACGGGCCCTGCCTCCACAATTTTAACCTAAAAACCATGATTAATGTGTACAGAGACCTCTCCATCAATCTGTGATTATCTCCCAGGGCAGACTGCTTCCCAGAGTTTAGCTCTTAATAGCTTTCCTGTTTCTTTAAGATGAAGGGTTTAAACTTAGGTCAGAGCCTACTTTGCCTATGACCTTTTATATCACTTTTGAGCCTGCAAGGCTTAAAGCCCTTCTATGAAAATTAAGGTGCACTGCAATCATTCTCTTTATACACACAAAAGTGCAGTTAACAAAGAAATATCTGACTTCAAACTCTTCCACAGATAATGAATGAGCTGTAGGTGAAGATCACAAGCTAAATCTGCTTTTTAATGGCAAGGAAAACTATTTGCACCAACAGCAAACAGCCTCCCTGTGAGTGCACTCACAACTAATTACAGCACACAAAAGTGCCTGTTGAAATGGTCACCAGTGTCTTCTAGGAAGCCCTAAAATCCTCCAGCCCAGCTGCACTCATGGAGTGAATGTCTGAGAGCCACCCACTGAAGGATGCTGCACTGTCTGTGGAGGACAACACCCATGGTGCTGAGATCCAGGATGTGACAGACACACAAGGGAAAGAGGCCAGTTCAGCACTGATTTCATCTTCCTGCAGAGCTGAGTCTTTCACAGCCCTTTGCTGCTACAAACAGCTGCCAGAGCAGCACAGCAAACAGGCAAAGCACAAGGCACTGGCTCACTCAGCCTCCAACCTGAAACCACTTCTGTGTCCCCAGCTGTGCTTGAGGCACATGGAAGGATTTGTGAGCTCCCTCAAAGCTCAGCAGAAGCTCAGCACCTCTTTGAAACACATTTCCTCCCCTTCCAGATGCCACATGTGCCATTATTTCCTGTGCAAACACGAATGTCACAGCACACAGAGCTTGGAAACTTGTGTTTACACTTCAACAAGAGCCAATAACCACCAACAGTAGAGAAATGTGGACAGTTCTGGGATAGGCAGAGAAACAGAAGCCTAAACTTCAGCTGTTTCAGTACATGTAGTACATGTCATTTTTTCAGGAAAAAAAATAATTATATCATGCAAAGCTTTAGGGGTGAAGAGAAGAGATGGGGAGGGAGCCCTATTCTGATTAAGCAAGAGGATTGCTGTTTCTCTATATTTTTAACTGGAAAAAAACGTGGCTGAAGGAATTCAAAAGGCACATTCAGATGTGAAAAAGTGATCATCAGACCATGAGCCACACTCCAGAAGGGTGTTGGGACCTGGAGAGGAGATCTGGCAAACCAGGTGTGTGTCACTGTTCATGGGGGCTGTTACAATCCCATCACTTTGTCACAGAAAATCAGCACTGCAGCTGCTGTGAGAGGAGTGCACATCACTGCCACACCAGCTGATGGTATTGCCCTTTAATATCCACTCTCCTCCAGCTCTGGATTCTCCCCAGGCCCCATCCTGGCAGATATCCCAGGGTGTGATGTGCTGTCACTCCACTCCATGCCCTGAAAACTTCTTTGCAGTGGTCATGGAACTGCTCAAAGCCTGACACAGTGCCAGGACACCTCCCTCTGCTGCAGGCACCACTGCGCTCCACACCAGGCCCAAACACAAGCAGATGTCTCTGGTCTTGTTCAAACTGGAAAACAGGGTCAGACTGCAGTGACACAGCTACAGAGCAGACTGAGGAATTCAGTGATGAATTACATCTGAGGGACATTTAACCCAGGTGTGCTTACACCTAACAATCAAGTTTTTCCTGACCCCCATTCCATGAAATTTATGACAACTGGGTTACTGTTGAATCTTCTGGAGGAGACTGACTCCACAAATCCTGTTGCTGTGGAATAAAGAACATCAATGCAAAATCTGTAAAGCTCACCCAGACTGAAGTGCCCACACAGGGATTTGCCCCAAGCTTCCCCTGCCTTCCAAATAAAAGCAAAATCATAAACAGCTAACAGAGGATGGTTTAGAATTTAAATCAGCATTTGTAAATAGGAAAATGTTTCAGCTCCTGAGGCAATGGATCATTTTCCACCAGTTAGAAGCAAACAAAAGCTGGTGCTGCCTGCAGTAAACATGTGAAGGTGCAGAAGTCAGAGCTCCTGAATTCTCTGGCTCTGGGTAACTCACCAACCTGCTCATCCCACACACCCCAATTTGGGAACTGGGGAGACACTTGTTCCATTTATTCTTACCATTGGATCATTCCAGAACACAGTACTGCCTTATTTCCTGGACTTTTCAGTTGCATGGTGATAACCACCCCTGAAAATGCTGGAAAACTGGTGAGAAGAGTGGAGAATGGGGCCTGTGGCATGCAGTGTTTCTAGGAAAAAGGGCACTGGGCTGTGCAGATGTCATTCTCCCCCTTCAGCCAGGTATCTGACCTTTGGAGTGAATGGGAGTTTAATCAAACAGAGCAGTGTCCCTCAGGGCTGGGACACAGGAGGGGTTTCTTGGGAAGCAGTTCAGCAGCCCTGTCCCACGGTGTCTTTCTGTGCTGTTTCCCTGGACACAGACCAGCTCTGTCTTCCCAGAGCATGAGGGTGCAACCACAGCCCTCTCATGAGGAGGAGATGCAGATGAAAGCAGAATCAGGGCTTATAAAACACAGGGTCAAGCGGGGAAACCAGGAAAGCACATGATAAGAGTCTCATTCTGTAGGATCAGACTATTTTCCTTGGTGAATTAATGAAGAACACTGCTTATCTCTGAGCAAGCCTACCCACTCTTTCTTCACGTGCCTTCCTGCCCTGCTTGGGGGTTCACTGTTTGTTTAACACTGACAAAGATGTCCTTGAGATTCCATCTTTTTTTTTTTTTCTGAAGGGTCTGTAAAAAAGTTCACACAAACCCGAGGTTTAGTTAAAAATAAGGCAGACAAAGTATCCATTCAGCAGGGACAGCAATTCCTGGGGATTTTCAGCCCATGCTGAGCAGGACCACCACACAGAGGCAGAGTTAACCAGGACAGGTGGGCAAGGACATCCCCTCTTGGCAGGACACAGCTGTCCCCAGCCCCACTTCAGGCTGGCAGAGGGGACAAACCCCAGGGAAATCACAGGAAAAGAGCAGGGTGGGCTCTGATGCCAATATCAGCGGGCAGAAAGGATGTTCACTAACTATAAAGAATGTTTTTTACTCTCTTTCCAACAAACTAGCAGGTTTTCCACACAGAAAACCCAGGAGACTTCCTGCTTGAGCTGAAGGGCTCTGGAAGATGCTGCACCTTTGAAATGGTCGTGCTCAGCTCTGTTGTTATTTCACAGGTTTATCTCAGAGAAACTGGGGTATTAGCAGAGCCCAGTGTGTTTCAGAACAAAGAACTGTTTCAGCAAAGGATTCACATACCAGGACAGGTTTAGATTAGATAAAAGGAGAAATTTCTTTACCAAAAGGGTTGTCAAGCACTAGAACTGGCTGCCATGGGAGGTGGTTTTTTAAAGACCTGTAGATGTGGTGCTAGGGACAAGGCTTAGTTGTGGACTCTGCAGTGTCAGGGTAAGTGTTGGACTCAATGATCTTACAAGTCTTTTTCAACATAAAGGTGTTTTTCAGCCTAGAAGGTTCTATGGTTCTGTGTTGTTGGCATCAGCACCAGAATTCACTCTCTGAGCTCCTGCTTGGCAGAGGCCAGGGACTGCTGGGATATGGCTCAACATCTCAGGAGTGTCAGGTCAGTCTGTGCACTGTTTTATGGTAAATGATAATTAAATTTTTGCAAATGAACATTAATTAATATGTGAGGTTTCCTACATTATTTCCTACATTTCCTCCATGTTTAATGGGTAATATTTGAATGCAAACCTAATCACTGATCTACAATTAGACTTCAAACTACTGACCACCACCTTGAACAAACTCATACACACAAGAATGGCCCAAAATGGCATCCTTGGCTAGTGCTGAGCTCTTACTTCACCTCTCTTACAAAGAACAAACACTTTTCCTGACCTCACTGTGACTGGTTTTGCAGTATTTCCTCTTCTAGGAGAGGATGAAAGACTCCAATAAACAGGAAAGTGCTCAGAAATAAAAATAAACCCACAGACTTCGGAATGTCTTCTTTTTCTTTCCCAAATTCATTCTCCCTATTCTTCAGTCTCATGTCTTACTTAGAAAACTGAAATGAGAAGCAGGAAAGCAACCTTTGGACTGCTCACTAAAATCCCAGTAGAGAAGCTGCTGTGGGGAATGAGCACCACCAGGAAAGAAGAAGAAGAAGAAAAAAAGAGAAGCAGCTTCAGGCCATCCTGGCAAATAGAGTCCAGCCTTGGTCAGCCTCATCTGTTGTCCCCTGTCACAGAGGACAGAGAACAGCACCAGCTGCATATGAAGGACATCACACTGGCATTGTGTTTTCTAAGGAAAGACACCCAAGTTTGTGCTTCCAGAAGATTAACTCTAATGCCAGAAGTGGATATGGGTGAAATAAAGGAGAAATTCATCATGCTTAAGGGCAAAAATACTGCCTGCATCTGGCTTGAGGCTTCCACTGTCCTCTCCATTACACTTGTCACTGTAAGAGAACAGATGACACTGATGGAAAGCCAGACTGGGAGTGGGTTTGTGTTCTTCTGAACTGTTTGCTTGTGGCTGTGAACTGATTTAAAAATACATGTGAAGCATAAAACCTCAGAGCAAACCAACTAACAGACCCCAAGTATAGGTGGTATTAATGATTTCAAATGCCTACGACATTAGTTACAATTCAAAGCAAATGACATCTTTGTTTCCCTGTTAAGATGCCAGTAAAAGTGGCAAATAGACACAAGCATTCTTGGTTGCTTACAGATAATAGCGGCTCATTTGGCACAGAAAATCACTGGTGGGTAATTGAGGTTTTACACAAGTCAGAGGCAAAACCCACTGTGAATTCAGCACAGCCATGCAGAGAGCAGAGCTGGCACCAACCAACAAAGGAAATCTCTCCAGAACCAGACTGAAACAGCTGAGGGAGAGGGTGGCAGTTCCCCACAGAACAAACACCCTCCTGGTGTCAGTGTCTCTGCTGGAGGAGACAGGAGAGAAAACACATCCATCCATTACCTTTGGCCTCTTCCATTCCACTTTCCCTTTGGCTGCTGAGTCATAGTAAAGGGATTCATCCGAGGCTGGGAACTCTGGATCCTCAAAGAGCCGGCCCTGCTGCAGGCACTGCTCCTTCAGCTCCTGGTAACTCTGATCCCGGAAGAGTTTCACTGAGGATGACATTTTCCTGATGGATAAGATCAATATTGGACAAGCTATGAAGGCTCTATAAAAGTCCATACCACTCCCTGGTCTTTAACAAGAGAGCAGGTAACTTGTTCTAAATCAGGTGACTGATTATTTAAAATAAAACAAAACAAAACAAAAAAAACACCCCACCCCAGATTATAAATTAGATTATGTTAAAGACTAGGAAAGTATAAACCCAAAAAGATCTTAAAAGGATCTTTTAGGATCTTAAAGTAAAAAATAAGGATCATATTTTTGTCTGAACAGAATTCTTATCAGGAGAGTCCAGACCAGGCACAAACCCAACACTTTGCTTTGTCTAATTGATTGGGAAGGTAGCAGAGTGAGGCTTGGCTCTCAGTCTGCACCATGTGTGAAGGGCTGGGCCATCTTTCTGTCCCACATTCTTCTTCTGGCCACTAAAGCTCAAATTATCTACTCCAAATTTTATGCCTAAAAAAACCCAAAAGCAGATTTTCCACATTTCTCCATCTTAATTTAAGTGACAATGCTTTGGCTTGCACTATTGTCTTTGAATTTTATGTTACATTTCAGGGAACTGAATTCCCAGAAGGAGAAAATATTTGCTAATAATTGATGAGAACTAAAAGTATTTTTAAAAAGCACAACAACAAAAACCCCAGACAATCTGTTCTCAAACCTTAATTCCCAGAATCCTGACTATCAAACTTGGCAAGTTTATGGTCGCACCCATGGAGCTCAAATAAATTGCTTTAAAACATTTTACAAATGAGAAATCAATTATAGAAATCACTCAGGACAGTTTGATATTTGGAGGACAGGAGAGATGTCTTGATTCAAGACAGGGAGTGGTGGGAGCATCTGAACTCACCCTGTTTGGAAATGTCCTGTGTGTCAGTTCCTTTCCTCTTCCTTCTGGACACAGGCTGGAATTAGAGATGTATCTCCCCTTCCTTGCCTACAGCAATAAAGACAAATTCAGGATGAATTACCCAACATCCTGCTCTGGAGAATGGCCCCACATGGTCCTGGCAGCCACTTGCTGTGTCCAGCTGCAGGGAGCTCAGCTGGTGCTCCTTGAGCCACCTGCAGCCCACATTGGGTGAGACTCCACAGACCTGCAGGAAACTAAACCAAGCTTTTGCAGGTGTGCAAGTGAGCACAGCCAGAGAAACACAGAAGAGCAATGAGGAACACTTGGAAATGTCAAATTTATCGTGGTCTTTGTTCTTGTGAGTGAAAGCTGTTTGTGGATGCCCCATCCCTGGAGAGTTTCCCATCCAAAGCCAGGCTGGATGGAGATTGGAGCAACCTGGGATGATGGAAGGTGTCCCTGCCCATGGCAGGGGTGGGACTGCCTGGGCTTTAAGATCCCTCCCTACCAAAGCCATTTTGTGATTCTATTACTTTCTGGTTACTTATCTCCCTCAAAAAAAAAGTCTCAAGGCCTCTCACTTGGCAGGTGCCTCCCAAGGCAGGGCAAATAGATTTGCTTCCCCCCACAAACCAGTTCTTTGAATTCAAGTGTAGAACAACTTGTCAACTTTACAGAGGTACCTCAGGGACCACAACAAAATAATCTGACTAATTTGGGTGGGATATAGACTATTTCATGATAACTGGCATTCTTGATCATTAAAAAGTCCCCATGAGCTATCTACCATTCTACACCGAGTCTATTTGTTTTTAAAGCAGCCCCTGGGTGATGAGGTTTCTGTCACTGCCTAATTCATTGAGACAGGTCTTTCATGACCTCATTCCCTGCCCTTTCTCCCCACCTATCTGCCAGACAGGAATGTGAGTCCTTCCAGGATTAACACTCCATTCCACACAGCCCGGAATGTTCTGTGGCAATGCACAGAAAGTGGAGATAAAACACTGCCTGCCTCGCCCTGGGCTGCACAGCAGTGCTCAACAAGGGCAACACCAACAAAGGAGGAGGCTTCTCCTGCCAGCCTCTCATCCTGCCCCTCTCCCTGTGACATCTGCAGTGTGTTTTAGGGGCTCAGGCTCATCCTGGCTGCTCAATGTTTCACCTCCACCCAGGAGGCACTGAAATCTCATCACCACCTGGAGAACCAGGAGGAACCCACTTCCACAGGAACCCAGAACCACCCATTTTAAACTCAATAAAAATATCTCTTTGTTGCTGGAAAGGCCTCCATACAACAACCAGCCTGGTGGTTTGAGCACTGAGGATGGGGGAGCACAGCTGAGCCTGCCTCTCCTGGAGTGTTCCCTACCTGAGGCAGACCTGCCCCCATTCCAAGGTCTATTTTTGAAGCAGCTCCCAGTTTTTGACCCCCAGTTGTTGATTGAAGCTCCCAAACTAAGAACCACACTCCTTCCTCCAGTCGGAGCACAGAGCATCCCCTGCTCCACACCCACAGCTCTGCCCTGGCTCCCCTGGCACTCCAACCTTGCAGTGCTGAGCAAACACTGCAGGGCTTGGCAGCTGCTCTGCCAGGGCCCCCTGCTCTGCCATGTGATACAGAATGAGCACAGTGGACTGAGAAACACAGTCCTAAAAATACTGCACCCTCACCTCAGAGACTGTCACTCTGCAGAGAGAATGGACCACTCCAGGGGAGAGACAGAGGAGAAAAGAAGGGGGAAAAAAACCCTAAAGAGCTCTACCCAATCCTCCATGGTATCAGCAGAAGTACAAGAGGTTTCACATCACTGAGCTTTCAACTTTTCAGTTTGTAAGTCTTTCTCTGCCCCTCTGTTTCTTCAGAGAGTTTCCCATTCTGATTAGTAAAAGGGTTTCAGCAGAAGAGTGAAGTGGAGCTGGTGCAGAGTCCCCTCTTCAGTCTAACCACGGAACAATCTCAGTTTTACTCACAGTTTATCCTCAGAGATGATTCCTCTGCTGGAGCCAGCCAGAGCACAGCTAAATCACATTCAGCACTGGGCAAATACCAACTCCTGGCCTTAGGAGCAGCCATAAATTAAAGGGACATTCACTTGAAATCCAGGTCTTCACCAGAGCATTGAGATAAGCCTTGAGTGTTAAACTATCCCACAGTGTTTCTTTACACTGACATTTTCCTGTCTTAACTGTTCTCTCCCCCAGCTGCTACACAGGAGATCCACAACAAACAGCACTGACTGTCCAGACAGGGGTGTGAGGGATAACTACACCCTCCTTGTCCTTGAGTTCATGCAATAAATACACAAACCTGAACAGAATTCACCTGCTCTCATCCCCGTTTTGTTACTCTGTGTAACCAAGTGACAGGCAGGGTAAAAACTCAGGCAGAGGAGTTATTGCAGCAGTTAAGCCCAGCCATCCCTCCCACTCCCATCCTGGGGTGCAGGGACAGCAGGGCTGGGTTTTTCCTAACCAAACCCAGCACTTTCAGCCCCAGAGGCCAAGCAGCTGCAGAGGCCCCTCGGTGCCAGACAAAACTCCTCTGCAAGGAGGAGGCTTGATGTGTTGTAACACAAAAATTCTATCACACACCCTACTTTGCTGTTCCAGCTGCAGGATTCCGAGGAATTTCCATGCACAGCACCAAGACTAAAAGGGCAAAGTGCATTTCCAGGTGGGATTTAAGGCTACAGTTGGGCACAGCTTTGAAAACAAAACTGCTTCTTCCAGAAGTGGATCCTGAGCTCAGGCACACCCCAGCCTCAGCCCACATTCCTGCTGGTTCAGGAGCCCCTGAATGGGAAGGCCATGGAGAGATGCCAGAAATGATGCACACAGCATATTCCATGCTCTGGGGGAACCTCCCAGGCTGACAGAGCTGGGGTGCCTCAGCCTGGAGAAAAGAAGGCTCCAAGGGAAAACTTAGAGCAGTCTTTTAGTTCTTAAAGGGAGTTTATAAAAAAGAGAGAACAACTTTTTACACAGACAGACTGATAGGAAGAGGGGAAGTGGTTTTAAATTGAAAGAGGGGAGGTTTAGATTAGGATACAAGGAAGGAATTCTTTCCTGAGAACTGGCACAGGTTGCCCAGAGAAGCTGTGGGCTCACCATCCCAGGAAGTGTTCAAGGCCAGGTTGGTTTGGACTTTGAGCAGCCCAGAATAGTGGAAGGTATTCCTGCCCAGGGTGGAGGAAAGAGATGGGCTTTCCAATCCAAACCATTCTGTTATTGTATGAACCCAGTCTGAAGATTATTGTCCATTTGCAGGTACCAAGTTGTCACCTTAGCAGGAGTAACAGCCACCCACAGCTGGTTCTCAGGTTTCTCTTTTCTACCTGCAGCTGTGTGCCTGTCTTGAAACACGCAAAAACCTCCCAGCTCCAAACTCTGCTCCTTCAACACTGACTCCTCACCAAACCTCAAAGCCACTGTTTGGACTACGAGAGCAAAACAGGGACTCAAGTATTTCACTGTTTGCAAACATAGTTTCCTATTTCCCCAAACATCTCTGTCTCCATAGTTTGCTCCAGAACAATCAAACCAGTGAGTGCCTCCAAAAGAGCAGCCCTGCAGCCAAAAGCTTTAAATTACTCTGAACTGCTTTTCTGTAAAACTAATTAAAGGGACTTGCAGAACTCCAGCTGGAAAAGGTTATTGCTCTTTCTTGCTGTGCAGAGTGGTCACAGGTCCTTACAACTCAATGGCTGCAAATCCGTGTTAAGAGTGCAGAGGAAACTTAAAGCAGTTGAAAAACTTCCACTTCATAAACACTGTGGTTTCATGATCTTGGCTGTTCCAGTGCTACTGCTGCAGCAGAAGCATCTCTTCTGGAGAAATTTACTCATTTGGATTCTTTGAACAGCTCAAGACATTAACGGGGAAGCTTTAGCTGGACTGGATCTCTTCTCTTCCTCAGCATAAGCCAATAAAAAAATGTATAAAGTCAGTGTTAAATCCATGTTGTGTGGATACGCAATTGCATTAGTAAGCATATATTCAATTTTAATCAAATTTGCTGCACAGGATAATTTAATAGCACGCTGTCCAGTATTAATGACTGTGATCCAGGCTTCTCACTTGTTTTGGGTGGCAGGGCTCTCCCTGACTGAGCGAAACACCAAGTTTATTGTGGCTCTGGGGATACCAGGATTGTGCAGCATTAACCCTTCTTTCATCCAGTATTTGGATTTTCCAACAAAATAAGGTTAGTATGACTATTTTATGGCCTCTGTAACTCAGGACTTTTATAGGCATATAAAGGTTTCTGTTCAAGAATTAGCTGAAGTGGAAGGAGACACAAGCATTTGCTTTCCTGCAGGAGCAGGATGGTACCAGCCTTGTTCTGCTCTGCAGTTTGGCCACACTTCAAATCGAGAGAGGAAACCACATATTTCCATCTGGGAGTATCTGCCCATATCCCATCACTTCTGAGCAGGAATGTGGGGGAGAGTAACTGGACATCAGGAGCCCACAGCCTGTTTGCTTTCACAGACAGCGGCACAGCCTGGCAGAGTCATCACGCTACAAACCAAAGCTTTTCTAACATAAAATTAATTACAACACTTGTGCTGCACCATCAGAGTGTTTACCAGGCTTTTCTTTAAGGCTTCCTGAGATAGGAGAGGCTCTGTGGCACTTCAGCTGGGAGTCAGAATTCAGATTCAGAGGGTGGGAGCTGGGTCAGGACCAAGCCTGACACTGCCTAAGCCCAGGAGTGGAGCAGGAGCTCTGCCAAGACCCTGCCACTGATTTTCACAGCTTGTTCTCTCTCCAGTGCTCAATCTTACCAGTTCCTGGTGAGATAAATTGCAAACTCATTCTGACCCTTCAGGATGGTGGTACAGAAGCAAACAGCTGCTGAGAAAACTGCCCTTGCAGGTGACTGTGCCTAAGGGGGATCAACTGCATCTGGAATAAGCAGCAATACCCCAGATTTGTAGGGCTGGCTGATGGTCAGGGGTGTGTGGGATCTTTTCAGCCTGAGAGCTGAGTGAAATCAATATACACCTGTGATTGTTCAGCAGTACAGTGCTGATTTCATAGTTAAAGTCCAGCCAGAACACACTCAGAGAGGATAAACTCTGGCTGGACTCTCTCCCCTCCTCGCTTTTCCCACGAGACTTTATCCCCGAGTTGCTGCCTGTGAAACACTTTAAACTGTTCTCTCTCTCCCCTCAGGCAAGGGCAAAGATTTAAAAAGCAATGGGATTAACAGCAGAGCAGACTTTTGCCTCCACCTGATTTCCAGGCAAAACCTTCAACAAAATCATGAAATTCTTAAAGATCATTGCAAGCAGAGACAAAACTCGTGGCTCCTTTCAGGATTTTCCAAAGTGCACAGGTGTCTTCATGTTTCAATAAACTTTGTCCTTCAGTGGTTTCCAGCATAGCCTCAAAACCAGACACATTTTCAGTTAACATCAGAGAGGTACAATTCCAGTTAGATTTTTTTAAAATGTAATTTAGTCCAGCAGATGCCAATTGTTACAATTAATATTAACCCAGTCAAGTGATCTATAAAAAGCTCTGAAGAAAATGCAAACAGCATTGTCACTTGATTCATTCAAGCCAAGGTTTTGTGCTGAAACCACAGGGAACATTTCCTTTAGAATTCCAGTGGTTCTCCATCATGCCTTTTCATAAAAGTTAGTTACAAAAAAAGGAATAGCAAATTAATCAGTAACTCCTCATCAGGCCACTCCATTATTTTACACATCTGCTTATCAATTATTTTAGATACAGTACAAAAATTTCTCCTTCACAAGCACAATGAAAAAAAGTAAAAAAAAAAACAAAAAAACAAAACACAACAAAAAAAACCAAACAAACCAGACCTGAATTTCACAGTGAAAGAATCCACAATGAGACCTGACTATATTTTGGAAGATCAGAGACAGGATGGAAAATGGAATTAAATGAGCAGAGATCAAATCACACTCTATCAGACTGACCCCTTTCTTTGGACTAACTGTAAAGGATGCCTGTAGAGAGGAGAGAAGAGTGGAACTCCATCCCAGAAGAAAGGAGAGCACCCATGCTTCAGCAATAAATCCTGCAATAAAGTTTGGCTCAGAGTTAGCACAGAGCTGTGACTTTCTGAGATCTATATACCAAACAAACTCAAGTAAGTCAAAGCATTTTCTCACTGTGCTGGCTCATTATGGCTCACACAGAGGTTTTTCCTTCCTGGTGACAAAGGTGTTAATCAGCAAATGCCAGTCAGGCACTCACCTGGCTGGGGTCAAACGCTGCTCGGGGCACATCAAACTCCAGAGTGGCTCCTGCAAACGCTGATCCCTCAGCTTCTTAACCTGGAATTCTCTGGGCTGTACCAGTCACATCTCCAGAGGGGTGTGTGCTGGGATAACTCCTCCAGGGATGTCCCAGGGACTCTGTCCAGGAAAGCTCCGAGCTGACCGAAAGTGCAGAGCCTCGTGCGCCCCTGACACACAAACTCTCAGCTGTGCCTGTCCTGGAACTGTGAATGAACTCTTGAAGAAGGAGATAAGGCCAGGCTGTTTGGCAAGAGTTGCAGGGGTTGTTTGGATTTTTTTTCTCTTTTTTTTTTTGGTAGGGAAAACAACAGATTAACGTGCACCGTGAAAAAAGAAAAAAAAGTTACATTCCTTATTAGGCTGCACATCACTCTTCCTTCTCTCTCTGTCCTAGTAAAGGGATTGGTGACACTTTATGGGGGCAACAAAGGTTAGAACCCAGAAAATAATACATTTCTCTGTGCTGTGGCAAAATAAAAAGCAGGACACAAAGAAATTCTCGACAAGAAATGGATTTGGGGAAACAACCTTCTCTCCATACTTTGCTCAGCCTTAATTTCCTTTTGGGTAAATCCTAAACATCTGGGTTAATTTGACTTGAATTTTTTCTGATTTGAGGACAACAACACCCTTATTTTGCCATTATGTGGCTTTTACTTCTATTTTAGTAAATGCAGTCCCATTTTTGAACAAACAGCATTTCAAAATGCACTACAAAATTTCATCTGTACCATAGTTCTATATATCCTCCCCAGTTTTCTTCCTCTATTTAATCTTCATTTTAGCATAGTTTAACAAGTTTACAAATAGGTTCATTCCTTCTCCTCAACATTATTACTGAGAAATTTCCTAGAGGAGATTGGATCTCAGGGGATGAGTTACATCCACAAAATACTCTGAAGTTGATTAAGAAGCATCACAAATTCCTGTTCTGCAAGGTTCACCGCAGGACTATTTGCTCTCTTACCCCAATTCCTTTCGAAGGCACGCTGAAATTTGGACTGGAAGTCCCTGGAAGCTGCCACCACAGCTTTACTATTTCATGAGTAAAAAAGCCTTACATACTAAAGCCATGTGTTTCCAATTCCTGATTGAGTAAGTAGCCCAGAGATTAAATCCTAATAAAAAGCTGATGCCTGTACATTACACGCACACTGTGATTCATTTGCACAGCTGAGGGAAGGACACGAAAACCCCCACAAGAGCACGACAAAATTCCACCCTGTGAGCTGATAATAAATATTCACAGCTTATAAGATGTGTTCTCTTCAGCAGTAGCTGCCTTTGCTTTGATCCAGTGCAGAACAAAACCATGAGAACTTTTTGATGTGAGCAGCGTAATCCAAGAATTGGATGGGATTTGTCTGGGCTGAGGAGGAGCTCGTGCTGGAAGTCTTGTCAGAAAGAGAAATTCCTTTGGACAGGCAGCAAGATGAGCCAGAGGGATGCCAACTAATGGAAAAAAACCCCAAACCTGGAAAAGAGGTGTCACTTATTGTGAGCCATTTAACCTCACAACATCGTACCTGGAATCCTTGAATGAACCCTGCAGCCTTTATCTTCCCTGCTGGATGTGTCCCCTCCTCTGGGCTGGTTTCCATCCATGACTGTGCTGCTTCTCCTGGTGTCCCCAATTTCCTCACTGCTCTCCTGCACAGCCTCCAAGCACCCCCTGAGCAGTGCCCCACCACACTCTCCAGACTTGCTGCTTTCCCAACCTGACTCCTCCTGCACCCTCAGCAGCAAACCAGAGCCCAGAGCCAGCCTGTTTTGTAAAGAGACACCACAGCGCAAGTCACCACCAGAATTTGCTCATTCACAAGGTCTTCCTTACCCACCTCTGTATGTTCAGCACCTTGAGCTCAGAGCCCACCCCTACATTCAGAAATTCCTGCCCATCACCTCGCACACACACTCCACTGCCAGGTTCTTGTGTCCCACCAGAGATATGTTCATCTATAATTCACTTAATTTCATGGGGCAATTCATTAATAAAACACGAAGCGGTTTCCAGCAGAGATTCGACTTAAATCCTACATGTTTACTCTACTCTTTCTAATTTCAGCAGTTTGAACAAAGAAGAGCCCAAGAGGCAGAATCTGAAAACTAAGGAAGATTCACTGAAAACTTTCAGAGTTGTGTATTTAGTTGTCTGATTTTGCTCAACAACAGCATTTTGAACCTGGATCACTCATCCTTTGCTTTGTGGAATTTTAATAACAGGTTCCTTCCTACTTTCTCCTGAACCATAAATGCCAGGAGGGGTTGGAGTAAAGGATCAGTCCCAGACTGATGGTTTGCTAGCACTGAACCTTCTGCACAGCACTGAGTTAAAGGAAGACAACCCCTGAAACAGAAGGCACAGAAGGGGCTGTGCTTTGCCCCTGTCTACAGCTGTCACAGCAGCTGAAGTGCACAGAGCAGGATTTATCCCCTAACCACAAAGAGAAGAAAAATTTCTAAGCAGACAATGCAGCACTACCATCACTCGAGTTCCCTGGAGCAGCAAAGTTTGAAGCGGCAGTTTGGAGTCATTTTTCAGGCAGGCTAGTTCTGGGTGGAAGAAGGAGCAGGGGAACACCCCTGCGAGGGGACGGCCCCAGGATTTATTTCCCTGCAGGACACACACGAAATCCATCCTCCCTCCCTCCTGTGAGCCCGGGGAGGGGGAACGGGCCCGGAGGCCGCGAGGTGGCGACATCGCCCAGGGATGAGAGGTGGGAAAGGCAGGGATGGGGTGGGAAAGGCAAGGATGGGGTGGGAAAGGCAAGGATGGGTGGGAAAGGCAAGGATGGGGTGGGAAAGGCAAGGATGGGGTGGGAAAGGCAAGGATGGGTGGGAAAGGCAAGGATGGGGTGGGAAAGGCAAGGATGGGTGGGAAAGGCAAGGACAGGGGTGGGAAAGGCAAGGGAGAGGTGGGAAAGGCAAGGATGGGTGGGATAGGCAAGGACAGAAATGGGATAGGCAAGGACAGGGGTGGAAAGGGCAAGAACAGGGGTGGGAAAGGCAAGGGATTGGGTGGGAAAGGCAAGGGAGAGGTAGGAAAGGCAAGGACAGGGGTAGGAAAGGCAAGGACAGGGGTGGGAAGGGCAACGATGGGGAGAAAAGATAAGGCAAGGCAAGGGAGGTTTGGCAAGGCAAGACTAGGGAAGGGCTGGAAAGGGAAGCATAGCTAAGGTGTGATAGCTCCCTTGCCTTGCCCTGCATCTTCCTCCCTTGCTTTGTGTTTCCTTGCCTTGCCCTGCCTACTCTTGCCTTGCCTTGCCTTGCCTTGCCTTGCCTTGCCTGCCCTGCCCCTCTTGCCTTTCTTTGCCACGCCCTGCCTTGCCTTGCCCTTCCCTTCCCTTGGCTCCCTCTCCCTTGCCTTTTCTAGCCCTTCATTGCCTTGCCTTGCCCCTGTTCTGCCTGCATTGCCTGGCCCTCCCATGCCCTGTGTGCCCGTGGGAGCTCCCTGAGGGGCCTTGGGGCCTGGGAGGGGTCACTGGGGGTTCCTGAGTGAGGGAAGGGGTGGCGAGGAGTGAGTGGAATCACTGCAGTGCTAGGGATGGAGATGAAATCACTGCAGGGCTGGGACAGAGGCTCTAGGGATGGAGCTGAAATCACTGCAGGGCTGGGACAGAGGCTCTAGGGATGGAGATGAAATCACTGCAGGGCTGGGACAGCAGCTCTAGGACTGGAGCTGAAATCATTGTAGGGCCAGGAGAGAGAATGGCTGGAACTGGGGTAAAATTGTAAGGCTGGGGTTGGAATGTGTGTTCTAGATGAAACCTCAGAGAGCTGCAACCAGAAAGATCCCGCCGTGAGAACCAGGAGCAATTTCACCCGGCAGTGGTGGAAGTGGAGACGTGGAGTTGGAGCTGAAACAACAGAGCTGGCAGTGAAATAACGCTTGTGGGGCTGGAGCTGAAATCACTGTCGGGGTGGCAGAGAGACTGTTGGGACGTGATGGAGACATTTGGGATGGGGTAGTGACTGTCGGGATGCGATAGGGCTTGTTGGGATGCCATAGGGACTGTCAGGTGCCATAGGGATGTCGGGATGTAATAGAGACTGTCGGGATGCTACAGGGATTGTTGGGATGGGATAGAGACTGTAGGGATACAATATGGACTGTATGTGTAAGATGGGGACTGTCAGGATGTGATAGGGACCGTTGGGATGAGGATAGGGACTGTTGGGATGCCATAAGGACTGTTGGGATGCAACGGGGACTGTAGAGATGCAATGGGGACTGTCGGGATGAGATAGAGACTGTTGGGATGCGATGGAGAATGTCGGGATGCCACAGGGACTCCAAGCCCCTCCAATCCCGGCCACCCTTTCAATACTCCCCCGGTCCCGCCGAGCTCTGCCCGGGCAGTCACGGCCCGGCCCCTCAGCGCGGCTGTCCCGAACTGCCATTCACACGGCCGCCGCTTCGGGACCCGGAGGAGCCGCGCTACCGCAGCCCCGGCAGGTGCTGTTTGGGCCCCGGAAGGGCTGCTGGGGTCTCTCCGGTCCCGTTCCGGCAGGCACTTTGCCGGTGGGACAGCGGGGAGCGGGCAGGACCGTGCCCCGGAGCGGCGGCGGCGGCGACGGGAGCGCGGCCTGAGGGGACGGCGGGGATCCATCGGGGGACGAGCGAGGCGGGAACGGGCGGGCTGACGGCGGGCTGGGATTGGCTGGGCTGGCCGGACCGGGGGTATAAATACCGTGAGCTGAGGGTGCGGATGGCAGTGAGGGCGGACGGTGCGAGTAGGGGAGGCGGCTGTGGGCCCTCAGCTGCCCTGGCCGAGGATCGCCGGTGAGCCAGGACCCGACCCGACCCCACCCCACCCCTGCGGAGTCCCGGGACGGTGTCGGTGCTCGGCCCGGCCCCGTCAGTGCCCGCTAAGGCCCGTGAGGGCCGGGCGGAGCCGCCACCGGCGGCTGGTGCGGAGCCTGTGGGGGGAAAGTTGTGGGCGAAATGCGGCCCCGTGGAGCTTGAAGTAATACTGAAAATACAGGCAATAAAATTGTTTTATTCCACTCTTATGTTGCTTTTATGTTCTACTAATATATTGCCTTAGAGTATTTTTTAATTCTCTTGTTACAGAGTCACAGAATGTGTAGGTTGGAAGAGACCTTCAAGATCGAGTCCAACCCAGCCCTGACACCTCACTAGGCCATGGTATCAAGTGCCACATCCAGTTTCCTTTTAAACACATCCAGGGATGGTGACTCCACCACCTCCCTGGGCAGACTATTCCAGTATTTAATCACTCTTTCTGTGGAAAAACTTCTTCCTAATATCCAACCTGTATTTCCCTTGACGCAGCTCAAGGCTGTGTCCTCTCGTTCTGTCAGTGCTGCCTGGAGAAAGAGACCAACCCCCGGCTGTCTGCAACCACCCTTCAGGAAGTTGTAGATAAATAGTGTTTATTAAATAAAGGTTGTAGGACCACCTTTATGTAGGACATAAAGCTCTGGAGCCGGACCCAGACCTGCGTGGAGCTGAAATAAATCCCACAGGGAAGGGGATGGAGCTGCAGGAGCTCCCCGGGGACTTCCAGTCCAGCCCATGGTGGAACCTCAGGGGGTTCCTGGGGCTCAGAACCAGCCCAAGGGCACATTTTGGGATGGGGAACTTGGGGTTCAGTGGCTGTTCCTTGCCCCTAGAGCCACTTGGGGTGCGATTATGGAAAGGTGAGTGTTGGGGGTCAGGGCTCATTAGCCCCCATTGGGATTGGTGTGACAGCTCATGGAGATACTGGACTGATGGCAGTGGCTGATTTGTGTCCTTGTCAACAGCCCCAGGCTGCAGTGAGAACCAGGAGCAGCTTTTAGCTGGAGGCAGAGGGAAGCTGAGGAGCTGGAGCTGAGGCAGCACAGCTGGCAAGACATAAACATGGTAGGGCTGGGGGTGAAACCCATGTGGGGCAGGGTAAGGACTGGGGGGTTGGAGATAAAATTAACATCCTGCTGAGAACCTGGAGCAGCTTCACCTGTCAGCAGTGGGGAGATACAGAGCTGGGGTGGAAACTGAGCTGGCAGTGAAATAAATCTCTTGTGGGGCTGGAGCTGAAACCACTGTGGGGTTGGGATGGGAGAGCAGCTGTAGTGGTGGAGCTCCTTGTGGGGCTGGGCTGGAGCTACAGCAAAGATCCTGCTGTGACAGCCTGGAGCAGCTTCACCTGCTGGCAGCGGGAAGACGTGGAACGAGCTGAATCGGCAGAGCTGGCTGTGAAATAAAGTTTGTGGGGCTGGGATGGGGGACTAAAGGAGCTGAAATAACTGGTTCTTTCCCACTTTTCTGGGTGTGAGGGCCCTGTGTAGTGGAGCAGGACGGGTGTTTTTGGGGCACATCCCCTGCTGCCATTCATCGTCTGTGTGGGCAGGCATCAATCAAGCTGAAAAACACACATGAAGTGAAAACTCCCTGAGGAGCTCACAGAGACAGGAGTTCCTTTCTCTTTGAATTGCCATTTGTATTCCGAGTGTTGTGTAAACATTAAATATTTAAAACATTGCCTGTAGCACTCTTGTTCCTCGGTGGGATTTGGATAAAGCCATTCCTGTCTCAGGGTCATGAGAAATGTGCTCAGGCTTAGAGTTTTCCCCTTCTCCATCAGAGGTGCTGAGGCCTCCAGGAGTGCTGCTCCTCTCACACAGCCTGAAATCAGAGCCTTGTTTAATGTTGGCAGGAGTTGGACAGGGTTTGGCTCAGTTTGCCCTGTGGGAGATTCTGCTGCTGCAGGAACATTGTCCAAGCCTCCCCCAGCATAGGAACAGCTTTGCACTCCCAGACAGAACCCACTGCACCAAGCTTCAGGTTTTTTAGCAGTGCCCAGGCCGTGCTCACTGCAGTCCACATCTGCTTTGGAACCTGGGACATTTCACCTTGGATACTTGATTGTGCAATGACATTTTTTAATTTAGTGAAGATGCATCTTACAGTTTCAGATGCCAGCTCTGCTCACACAGTGCTGGTGATTTCTGGTACTGGCAACTCTTAGCAGCTGTTGTAGTTTCCCTGGTGAAACTCCCATGGAGTGTGAAGTCGTGATTATCCCCATCCTGCTGGCACCTGGAGACCAAAGAAACTCTAAGGCCACTTTGGGCACTTGCTGTGTTTTGTTTTTGGTCCCAGGTGACACAGAAACCTGTGGCTGAAAGTCTCCTGAGCTGTAGCCTACTGCTCTAAATATTCTTTTCCTAGTGCTGGTGCCTGGTTTAAAGTTGCAGCTGATCCACTTTTCTGACCAGAAAAGCAAAGTATCCTGGGTCATTTAAAGATTTAAGGATATTAAGGACAGGCTTGGTTTTATGTACCCAAATCCATGTCAAGGGGACAGAAGGGTGGTTTTTAGTTTCTATTTTAATGGGGTAAGCCATGGGGGGATGCTGCACTGGCCCCTGTGTGCCTGGAGCCTCTTCCAGGGCACTTTGTCACGAGACACAGGAATTAGGGAATTGTCCTTTAAGAGGAGAGCACGGGAGGACACATTTGCCCTTGTCCTCAAGTTCTCCAGCACATAACTGCATTACCCCCCCTCGTGTCCCCTCCCCACCCATTCATTTGCAGAGCTACAAAAGCTTGGCCTCATCTCCCTGCACTTGGCTCCTGCTGCGTGTGCACAAGCAGTGCATGGGTGGGCGACCTCATTTGAGAGCAGATCTCATTATAGATCAACTGTGTTCCTCCCCTCATGTATCTCACAGTTATCTTCCTCCCCTGATGAGGACTTCTTAATTAAAGCATGGACAATTTGTGACAGAATGACATTTCCCAGAGATTTTTTTCCCTGGTTGCACAAATGCATCGCTCTGCAGAGGCCAGGCTGGTCTTGTGTTAATTTAAAATGAAGGTTTTATTGCTGCACCCTGCTCTAGGTGCTGCTCACCTTTCTAGGCAGCACTGCAAGAAGCACCATTTACAGGCTGATGACAGATTGGGCTGTGGGTTATTCCAGCCAGGCTTCTGTCCTGTGCTAATTCGAGTTCATGTTGGCATTGGTGCCTTATTTTTCAGCAAAACTGAGGCCATGTCAGAGTGGCATCTTTGTCCCCCTCCTGTTCCCAAGAGGAGCAACTGAGTTCTCCTGTTCCACTGACCCTGAAGACCTGAGCAGACCCCAGTGCCTCTGGTGTTGTAAGAGGACACAAAAAGAAGCACACTCACCCGCCAGGATGTGAGATGAAAAAAAAAAAAGGGAAATTTATTTGGAGATCTCAATTTATATAGTTTTTAGGACTTGGTCAAGGATTGGGGACAAGAGGAACACCCTTCTGACCCCAGTGGTCAAGTCAAAAGTCTATCAATTTGTTCTTCCTCCTAGAAAAGAATGCATTATTTACCAAACATCAGTCTTTGTTTATTTTACAATGTGTGAGAAAGCTCCAGTAGAATGAGAAACAATCAGAAGGCTAAAAAATCAGAGCGACACTCTGGAAAGTCTTTGTGCTTCCTCTGGTGCTCTCTTCCATGGGCTGTGGCACTCACAGGGACCCCGCCTTGTCCCCAAAGGCACCGAGGCCACATCAGGGAGTGAGGGAGCTGTGCTGCCCCCAGGACCCCACCAGTGCTGCCCAGCTCAGCCCCTGCCCTGTCACACTGGGGGATGATCTCAGGGGAGCTGCTTTAACCCCAACCCCACACAGCCCTCCCTACTGCCTTCCCAGGGGATGGGGAGAGAGTCAGAAGGGTGAAAGTGAGAGAACCGTGGGTTGAGATTAAGTCAGAAAGGAAGAAACTAATCATGATGATGATAATAATAAAAGAGCATTACAAAGTACACAGCAAGTGATGCACAACACAGTTGTCCAGCCCATGGATGGCTTTCCCCTCAGTTTATTTGATAATCATGACTCCAGATGGTCTGGAATATCCTTGGGTCAGTTGGGGTCAGCTGTCCTGACTGTGACCCCTCCCAGCTCCTTGTGCCCCCGAATCTCCTCACTGGCAGGGCATGAGAAGCTGTAAAATCTGAGCACAGACACTGCTTAGCCATGATTGAAAACAACAGAGTGTTATCAACATTATCCTCACACTGACTCCAAACCACAACACCTGGAGCTGATGCTACTGGGAAGAAAATTAACTCTCTCCCAGCCAAAACCAGGGCAGGGAACACTTAGGTCTCTTTTGTTCAGAATATATGAATATTGAAAAGTTACAAGTAAGCTTTTAAGGCAGCTAAAGATGCAGATCAGCCTGATGAAGCTGACAAAGCATTGATACAATTAAAGCAGTGTCACTGGGGTGTGTATCCCACTCAGGTTTTCACAGCTCCCTGGAGAATCTCCCTGTGGTTATGGTCACTCCCATCCTTTGGGACACCTCTGCTTTGGAAGATGGACCAGCATTCCTGGTGTGTTTTCCAGAGCACAGCACAGAGCCAGCCTGGGGTGACAACCTGAAAAAACCTTTTGTAAATCACAAGGTTTGATGGCAGATGGTGAAAGGGAGCAGCAGAGAGTGGGGTTAAACTCTGGATTTGATACCCCAGGCTCAAGAACCCCAAAGTCTGAACACAGATGCTGAGCATCCTTTCCAATGATCTAAAATCCTCTTTTGCGTTGTCTTCACAAACCAGGAAAAGCAGAAGACAGCAGCCAAGGGCTTTTGAACCAGGCCAGAAGTTACTTCAGTCCAAGCAACTGATACCACATAAGGCTGACACACTTGGACTGAGACTTTTCAGGAGCAACCATTTTTACTGCTCTGATGTACCAACATATTCCAGGATACCTGATGTCTATTTCTATCTAGATCCAGGCTGCTGCAGCAGGAAGGCTGGGCTGTGGAAGCTCAGTTTTACTCTCACTGACACAACAGTAAATCTGGAGTGATTCCATATGTGCCAGAGGAATTCCTGCTAAGGCAGCAGCATCATTTCCAAAGGCGTGCAGTGCTGGTTGGGGGTGCTGCACTACCAGCATTTAGATTTCTTTTTACCTCTCTCTGGAGTCCCTGGAATAGCTGTGATAGATGCACACAGCAGGTTTTAAATCTGTCATTTTCAGAACATTTTTTCATGGGCAGGAGCTCTTTCTCCAGGATTTTACTGGCCTGATCCAACACTCAGCCCCTGGGAGAGACAGCAGGGTGCTTTGTTGGCTCCTCGAGTGCACAAGGACACAAGCAGAGAGTTTTCTAAAGCCCTCGTTCTGCTTTTCTGATAACATTTCCTTCAGTTTCAGCCCGTGCACATTCACATAAAGGCTGCCCTGAGAGTGGTTTTCTCCTGGGTTCATGATGGGAACTGCACTTTTTTCCATGTGGCCTTTCCCTGCAAACAGAACTGCACTGTCTGTGCTGCTCTGGCCTGTCCAGGCACAAGTGGGTGCCAGCACTTAGGCTGGTAGCCTCAGCCTTATTGTCATTTCTCAGGGCTGAGGGGAAGAGAGCTTTTGTCCTCACTGTGGTTCTGACAGGCTGGGAAAGGACAACTTGGAGCTTTTTCAGGCCTGTGTGGGAAGGCAGGACAAACACAGTGCAGCTCTCACATCTCACCAAACTTCCCCAAACTCATGTGGGACTGCCCAGGAGGCCTTGCCCAGCCCTGGATGCCAGGACAGAGTTCAGATGGGGGCCACATTTGCTGCTTTGAATCCACAGTTTGATCTGCAGTGCTCACTCAGGGAAAGAGCTGCCCTTATTTTCCCCTTTTCTCCCAGAGTGGGACCCACATAGAGCTCATCCCTCTAGGCAAAAGGATGAGTCCTGCACAGGTTGGGCTGCTTCAGTCAGGTAGATTTGTATCTTAATTAATTCAGGGGCATCAAATTCCCTCCCCAGCCTCTTTTTTTTCTGCATTTATACAAGTGGGGCAAATTTTGGAAAGCTGAGATATCAAAATGAACAACTATTCTGTAATTCACATGTCACAGTCAACACACACCCGACAAATAAAAGCCGCAGAAAGGTTTTTATCGGCCTAAATATTGAAACCAAATTTTATTTTTTGAAAATGACATTACACACATCTTGCAAATGTACATTTAGATGAGAAAACAATGAGTAACAAATATTGAGAGCAAAGCTATAAAGTGGACAGGTTCTCTGCTGCATGGCATTGCATTACAAGAATACTCAGACCCGGGATGGTTATTACAAGTAGTAAAAACAGTTCACAACACCTCACAAAAATGGAAATTCTTTTCCTAGTCAAATCTTCTGACAAAAGGAAATTCTGTTAAGGGAGAAGAGCCATAGGGAATAGAGGTGTGGATCTAGGTACACTTTGTGATTTTGTGGCATGGCTTTTTGGGGTTTCTTTAAGTCCATTTCTTACAAAATGCATCTTTGTGAGTGACCCCATCTTTTCCAGGACTTTTTCCATCCTCTGCTGCCAACAGAACCACAGCTAATAAACAAGAAGCCCCTTGTGCTCAACTCAGAGCTCGGGAGTGTGGAGAAAGAGCTGCCCACAGACCTCCCCCCAACAACATAATTGCCATAATATCCCATGCCCACCCCCTCGCTGCATGGAAAACCAAAAGTGTGTGCAAACTCCGCAAGTCAGGGGCCGTGGGAGGACGAGTCCCAGGGACAACCAGCACGGCCAGGAGTGGAGGCTGCAGTGGCCCAGCAGCACCTCACCCTCCACCAGAGCCAACCTTCCAAAGGCTGGGTTTGCTCCCCAGCTCCAGCAGAGGCAGAGGGGCTCTGATCTCCACCTGCTGGATCCTGGAGGTTGGGTCTGCTCAACGTGCCAAGGGCAAGGCACTGCGAGAAATGCGTTCCCCGAGAGAACCTGTTGAGAACTGCTTTTCAAACCTGGTCGTTCGTCGTTTTGTTTATGCCCAAATCTGTACTTTACAACCACCAGAGAGAGAGAGAGAGAGAGACAAAGACAGAGTAAGAGAGAAGGGAGAGAGAGAGAATCTTTCCAGGAGGAAAGGAAGAGCTAATTAAGAAAAGAGAGGTACAGGACCATGCATTTACTCTCAAGAGCTTGTTCACGAGCAAGCCAACATTTCTAACACTACAAACCACTCATCTACATCTGTTTGCTAAGTAACTGAGTTCTACCTACAACTAGAGAGCAGAAGGGGTCTTTTTATTTTCTTCCCCCTCCCTTTAAAACGTCAATAAAAATGTTTTCTGTACAAGTTGAATGGCACAAAAGGTGGTTAAAATGCTAAATAACTCACCACAAGTGGAGAATGCAAAATTAGTTCAAAACATGCATGGACTGTGTACAGGTAAGCAAGGAATCATTGGCATAAAGCTGCAATATATTACAAGATGATACAGTTGAGATCTTTTGGAATAACCTCTGCTTGTTCTGTCCCTTCGAAGAGACCTTCACATAAAAATTCGGCATAAAGGGAATTCAAGGTATGTATCCAAGCAGGAAGTTAACTCTGGGCAACGTTATTTGTCTGAAGAGAAAAGCATTTCCCCTCCCCTTCCACACACTCCCCCAAGGTACAAAAGTCAACATGATCAGCATTGCTGCAGGCTTGCCAAAAAAGAAAGGTTAGACAGGTCTGGGGTAGGAAAATGAAAGCACCATTTAAATTAACAGCTCTTTGTACAGTGTCATTAATTAAATACCTTATTCTTTAAACAAAAACATCCTGAAGTTTACCAATCCCACCAAAATAAGCACGGACCCCTTCCCGCCCCCGTGTCCTCCAAGGTTATGTACACAGAGTTTAAAGTATACCAGCTAAACTTTAAACCCAGCTGCCCCTCCAACCCCCACCCTGTGAACGACAAGAGAAAATACATTGTGGCCTCTCAGTTATATTATATTATATTGCAGCTTTGTCGTTGATGAGGAAATCATACCGACTCGATGAATGACCTAAAGACAGCAATCCATGATCAGGTTCCAGTTGAGCTGCACATCTCCCTCCCTCAGCACCGCTGGGAGCTGCAGGGTCCTGAGCAAAGGCAGCTCCTGCTCTCCACACAAAGAGCAGCGTGGGGAGCTCAGGCTGAGGGGATGGGAGCTGCTCACCTCGGCTTGGGACAGGATTTGTAACTGAGAAAGCAGACAAAGGCTGGTGACAGCAAAGCCAGCAGGCTGATCCTCCTTCCCTGTGCTCCCAGACTAGACAGTGTCACCAAATCCAGAGAATTATGGAGGGGAACGTGTCATTTCAGAGAATAGAAGAGATTTGGCTAGACAGGTTTCCTCTTTCCAAAAGACCCTGGGTGTCTTCTAATGGCTAATCACAGCTGCGCTAGGACTGCCACGGTGCTAAAGCTGCTTGGATCACCCATCATTGAAATAAAAAGCAAACTAACAACAATTTCACGTGTCAGAATTCAGCATGTAATTATAACTCACAGCCTTCCTTGTTCTTACATTCAACACTCCTGCTTCACCATAGCTAAAAACACCAATTAGCAGTGCAATTAATTCCCTAGACATTCTTCTTTTTAGGCAGATGCATCATTAGACATCACACTAAATCTGGAAAAAGGTCCTCTGTCTTAAAGAGAGGGAGAGAAAGGAAAAATAAAAGCTGTGTGTTCTGCAACCCACCTGTGGCTGTATGGACAGCATGAGAGGGAAACAGAATATCACAGGATTTCACCTGCCACCTGCTAAGGAAAGTGAATTACAAGTCCATCCATACCTGCTCTGCCATATTTGGAAGCAGATGGAGAAAAGCAGCCATTCTGTAATTTAAAAAAATAGCAAAATATTCCTCCAACATAACCCCAAAACCCAAACAACAACAAAAATAAATCCCGCAAAATGTTTCTCAGGGATTCTCTGAAAATGAAATTTGTCATGTTGAGAACTGGGCCTGGACCCAAGGTTGGGATGCATTTGGTCCCTGACAGATATTTCCCAAGTCTGACCCTGTGTGTGGTTTCCCAGAACTCAGGGATTCCAGGTTTTGGCTCTGGCTCTCCCTGACCAGGTGCCACCACCGTGTTCCATCCTCGCTGCACGGGCCAGGCGAGTCCCAGGGCTCTGCACAGCCCCACTGTGCAAATGGGACTCCAATTCAGCTCCATTCCCTATATATAACTCTTGCAAAGAGAGATGAAAGAACCAGCTTGGATAAAATTCAAAAGCAGCCTTGAGTTTGGATGAGTCACCTAAAATGAACCGAACCTTCCTTTTTATTTCAGAGACATTTGGCAACGCTTTTCTCTAAAAACCGAGCCAACCATAAATCTCTGTTCTGCCTGGTACTAGAGTAGAAAAAACCCTGGTAAAAATAGAAATACTACTTCTAGTTCCATAAACCTGCTGGGCTCAGGGCATGTCTATTAGTAAGACTGAGTGAGAGTAAAGTGAGATAAAGCCAACACTCTTCAGAAGCAAAAAATATGCAGGAGGCCCTGATTTGCTGAGCTTTAATTTTCAATTCTAAAACTTTTAAGGTATTTCAACAAACTATTTCAGCTTTATCATTAGCTATAATTAAACTATACAAAATATCTCCCATCTGTAACTTGCTATTCGAGGTCCATACAAGAGATCACTTTGTAACTGGGGTCAGTGAGGTTTTCTCTGCCAAGGCTGCAGCTGTCACCCAGGAAACTGAATCTGCACTCAAGTAATCAACCACACAAGAATTATCAACAGTAATCAATCTTTGAAATAGGAGACCAACCTTGGACCAAATAGATTCATAAATTAATTACGGAGGAGCTTCTGCCTGGTTAAAGCAGCAGAAAATTAAGTGTACTGGGTTTCAGGTTTCATTTGATTTATATTGAGTGTTTGAGAATTTATAGAAATAAAAAGAGATGCAATCTTTATGCAACCCAAAAAAAAAAAAAAAAAAAAAAAAAAAAAAAAAAAAAAAAAATAAAATTCAAGACTATACAGGAAAAAAGTGTAAATCCAGTAGGTTTGATTCTCATTTGCTCAGAAGCTCATCTATTGGCCAAAATTAGGTGTTGATGTGTTTAACCTTCTCTAAGCAGCGTCCCAAGGGATGGACAGAGGTCTGTGACCCCAAACCTCCACATTTCCACCCACAGGTGTAGTGCTCATACCACACCCTGCAGCTGGGATCCTTCAGAGCAGCTGTGCAATGGCATTGCTGGAAAAAGCCTTTCCATCCACCTGCTTACATTCCCTGGAAATCTCCCCTCTCCCTATTAAAATGTGGGTTTGTCGGCTTGGACTAGAACTGTTCCAGAGGGAACAAAACAAAACAAAGAGAGGTCTGTACATTGCTGCTCCTGCAGGCAGCAGGAGAAAGCAGCTCTTGAGCCAGGAGCAGAGGAGGAGGAGGATGAAGAACATCTGACCAGCAGAATCAACAACCACTGCAGCAGAACCCAGCCTTGTTCACTCCACAGTGAGGAGCAGCTGTGAGACACAAGACTCAGCTTCAACATTTCCTGAGATACTGTGGAGAGGCTCAGATTCGTGCAGATGGGACAGAGGCATCAGCCAGAAGGAACCTGTGGTTCTGGAGACAGCAATTTTCAAGAGATGGGCTAAATACCTCAAGACTTAAAGTGTGCCCTGTCTCCTCAAGGCCATTGAAGCCTAGGCCTTGCTGGGCACATGCACAGTCCTGCTTCTGAAGCCCAAGGGATGTTAGAAGGCACTTAAAGTCTTCACCTTCCTGCTCTCATCACACCAAGGTGGGGTTTCAGCTGGGTCTCTTCTTTTCTTGTGGAAAGCACTCGTCCTGTCTCATGGACGGGCCTGACTCTTTAGATACACAGAAAAAAGATCCTCATCTCATGCCATCCATTTGCTTCTACAAAGAACCTCACCAGTCCCAAACACTGTCCCAGCCTGCTTCCATCAGCAACCAGAGAAATAACCTGGAGCCTAAGTCACCACAAGGAAAAAACAGCTGTTTTATTCCATGGTGGTTGTGATCAGCACCTGGCGTGTGGCAAACACACCCCTACAGAGCTTTTCTCTGGCTATGGATTGTCTTAGCTTGAGGAGACACTTTCTACACTAGTTTTATATCTACTTCACTTGGCTATTTTTTTATCCCTTTCTCTAAAAATGGTTCTGCCTCTACTTCAGTGGAAGAGAACTCTGGGTTGCTTTGCTTGGCTGTGGGGCAGCACTGAGGTCAGTGACAAAATCACCCCGGTGCTCTCAGCACTCTGGGGAAGGCTCAGACTAGAAAATCCACGCTGGGCCCCTGCAGAGAAGATGCCACCTCCAGGGATGGTTGTCCCTGGAACAGTGTCTGGGTAGGGACTCAGCCTGGAATCCCAGAGCATTCCCACAGGGTGCTGGGAAGCAGCAGGAAGAGCAGCACTGACCTCAAAGGTGTGGAAAAGCAAAGACAAGGCATCCTAGAAAATGTTTTCCATATGGATCAGGGGAAATTAACATTTTAATGCCCCTGTTTCCCATTGGAAATGCCTGGGTGTAACACTGCTTTGCTGTTTGCCACAATTTTTGGTTCTACCTCCTTTTTTTCCCCCTTCAAAAGTACTGAACAAGCAAATGAGAGAGAAATAGCAGCTCGACCCAAGTGTTGTGTGGTTTTTCGTGTGCCTACACGTGTGTTAGCTGAGAATGACAGAGATGTGGAAGTCGTTTTCCAAGCAGGATTCTTCTGTTATCTATGGAAATAACACAGTTAGTGTTTGTAGCTCCTGAGACGACCATAAATAATGTGTAGATATAGGAAACACAGGCAGTGGTAGGGAAAAAGCTGCTTCCAGCTCCCACCAAAAAGTAAAATCCCATTATCGAACTCTTTCCAAATCACTTCAAGATATTTAGCAGGTGGAACTGAACTAGCTCCAAATCTTATACCAGATGAGGCTTTAAACCAGAAACTTCAGGATTATAAATGCTTTACAAGTGACAAAAATCCCAAGGCAGAAGGTTTTGCTGCATTGCTCTCATTTTCTACAGTCAAGACCATCACCTGAGTGTAAAAATGTTAAACCCCTCAGTCTGTGCTATTCCTTCCTAATCACTGTGTCTGAGACAGGGATCTTTATATGCAGATTTGCTAAATTATACTGAATAAAGGCTGCTTTCAAAGAAACAAAACCCTGCTACTTTAAGTGTTCCTCCGATTTGTTTTTAAATACTTTATTGTTTTAAAACAATATAGTCTCAGTGATTCAATTAGTCTCTGAAAGCACTAAAGGCAGCCTCATGAGGCAAATTAGACAGGGTTTTTATAGCAGAATTAATATGGCAAATCCTCATATCATGTGGAGCTTTATGTGCTTGTAAATATTAAAAAAAAAATTAAAATGAAAGGTGAACTCTGGAGTATACAGTGGAATTACTATCCTCTGCTCCAGGATCTCACAGGGTCTGGAATTGCTTCTGGTGTATTGGAAATAATTACTAATTCACAGCAGTTCAGGAGAGCTTTCTGACCAAACCCAAGCTTATTCTCGTGAAAAGTCAACAGGAGTAAAGCACGTGCTAAAATTTAAGGTTTTAAAGTTCTTTCCTGAATCAGGGCTGTCCTTCTGTTCCCATAACTAAGGTCTGATGCCTGTGCACTGTTTCTCTTTGTACTCAAATCTAGACGAGGGATCCTACAAAGCCAAAGATACCTAGTTCTGAATGTATGTAACATTCCACATGCATTTCTGTACAAGAACTCATGCAATATTGGCATTAATACAGACTTCACTCTATGCTACAGCTGAAATGCTCACTGACTTCTACTGCCCAGGCATTTCTACCTAGAAAATTGCTTCTTAAAATTTGGGAGTTTGACCTCTTACCCTGTTTTCTTTGTGGCTTCTGCTGGTTTGAATGGCTATTTTTCCCACTGAACAATTATTATTATATTATTATTTTAATTCTTTTAGGCCTTTTCAAGGTCCCCCCAATTCCCTGAAGGAATTGCTGGGCTCAGCCCCACCACAGGATGATCCTCATGCAAACAAAGCTGCACTCCCAAGGGAGAGCTGGCAGGATCAGGTTTTAGATGTGTCACCAGGTGCAGCTCAGGAGGAAGAGCTCAGGGACTCTCCACCAGGAAAAGCATCTCCAAATAACCAAACAGAGCTTTTGGCAGGGAAGGAAAGGAGCCCCTTCTCAACAGCCATCCAAACAAAGGATCATTCCTCCCTTGGGATCCTGCTCTCTTACACAAACTGAACCCACAGACACTGAGTGAAAACATCTCCCAGATCCTTTTCCTCCCAGCAGCAACCCAGGTCAGCAAGGGTTTGGGGTTCCTGGTGGGTGTGTGGTGAGTGTCCCGCACTGAGCAGCAGGAGAACCTGGATGGGACTGCAGGGCTGGTCTCCTGGCTTGTCTGAGGAAAGGTGGCAGGACAGGCTCAGCCTGGCTGTGACAGGAATGGCCTCTGTCACTGTGTGACACCCTGGAGTGCAGCTCCAGGCCATCCATGGCTGCTGCTCAGGGTCCCTGGAAAGGCAGAGAGACTCAGGGAGGGACTCTGAGATTTCCACCAGCAGAACAGGGGAGAGAGTAACAGCATGTCAAATTATCTGTCCCACTAAAGCTTTCCCTAAGACAAAAGCTCTGATGAGTAATATTGTTATTAGCATAACCAAGGCCTTTGACATCCTTATGCTTAAAAAAAGTCCTTTTTGTTCATGACCAGTGTCTGCAGTAGCACTCACAGGATTAAACAGCCAAAAATTAGCACCCATAACCAAATCTGCACCCAGAACATTTCAGCACCTTCTCTTAGAGGATCTGAAAGCACTTGACAAATGTTCACCAACATTTGGCCTCACAACCCCCAGTGAGGTAGAACAGAGCTGTCCCTGCAGGGACAGACAGACAGATTGAGGCACAGGGTTACTCAGAGACCTGCTCCCATTCAGACACGAAATTCAGCAATGCCAAGGGCTGAGAGGTGTGCTGACTGCTGCACCCAAGCTTTGTCCACACACCATCCTTCCCCCCACAAACCCTCAACACGAGCCCTTAGCCTGTGGACTAACCCCAGGATTCTATTTACAGTATTTAAAATGACCATTTAGCAGTTGTGCAGTCAGAGAGTTTCTCCATCAAACGAAGCTATCAGCGAGAACAAATGGTTTCTTGTGCAAAACTCTGGGTGTAAATGATCATGCACTAGGACTACTGGGTGCAAATTTGGTGCATGACAACTCTGACCCCTTGACAATTCCCAATCCTGGCCTCTCTCTGATAAATCTCTTTTAAAAAGTTGCATTACGAGTATGATCACACGAGCCTCGGGAGATGCAGCCTGCACAGATTGATTCATCCCAGCAATGCAAGCAAACAAAACGTGGAGTGGCTTTGGGAACAGCCCAGCGTTCATGGAGCATCAAACATCACAAGGATAAAATCCATCCTCATCACAAGGGGTTGCAAGGCAACAGGGAGTAGGTGTCTATGTTTGGGAAAAAAAAAAAAAAAAAAAAAAAAAAAGGCTAATAGAGCAACAAAGAAAGACTTGATTGCACAGATTTCATTTAGGTAAAGTTCTGCAATAATCAGTTTCATCAAAGCTTATTCCATGAGAGAGGGAGGCAATGGCAGCTGGCCTAGGACGAAGCTTCAGAGCAGTAAAAACCGCCAGCCCTGCGCGAGGAGATGAGCTTTGCATTCTGGAGGAGGCATTACTGATTAATAAAAGCAAAAGCTTTCTCTAAATACAGCGAGCTTGTTTTTCTCAGATACAAGAGTTTCTTAAAATACGGGGTTTAGAACACTTCATTTGTTACATAAGTAGAGAATCTGGCCATAGTTAGGAATACTGAAGTGTAAAAAACCAAATACACAGTTTAAACGTTACAAAAACTATCAAAACATTCAATATTTTGAATTGACCATTTTTCCCCCCCTACACGTGTCTGTATTGGCAGTGATGACAAGATTTCTAAACTGAGTTGCTGTTATTATTGTTCTGCAGTTGTGGTTGGTTTTTTTTTTTTTTGTACTTTTTTTTTTTCTGAACGTGTTTTTTAAACAAAAGAAAATTACCAGTGTCTATAAAAAAGAAGGAGCTTGAATCCTTACTCCCAAAACACAGATACAAGATTTTCCTTTATAAAAAGTGTATTGATTTTTTTTTTTTTTGCTATAAAAAGTGACCTAGAGGGTGTCAAACCTGAAAACAAATTCTCACAGTGTTTTCAGTGTTGGCTGTTCACAAGGCATTGCTGTTCCAAACAGAGATAGAGAGATACCATGGGGGAGGGATAAATATTTGTTATCAGCTGGCAGCACCCTTGGATTGCATGTGGAAGGTGTTCTGCTCCACATAACTCAGCTGATTTATGAGTTTTTTTGCTTAATTATTTTAAAAAAAATTCCCAAACAATATTTGAATAATTTGCATTATTGTCCTAACCTTACTTAGCATCTGACACAATCATTCCTAATCTCATCCAAGCTTCTGCTGGCGTGTTAATCATCAAACTAGAAACTCTCTTCTTGCCCTCCACAATAAAACTAAGACTTTTTAGGATCTTAGGTGCCAAAACTGGGGCTGTGAGTGAGGAGCAGGTGAGCTGGCACAGGCTGGCACTTTGCACAGGTGGAGAACATCATCTGCTCCGCTCCAGTTTGCAAAGTGCTCAGCAAGGGGTCCACTTGCACACCTCCAGGGGAGCTACTTGACTAACACTAGGAAAAAAAACCACATGGTTGCAGCAGAAGAAGAAATCATAGAAGAAAATGGGGAATGCACAGAATCGCTGGCGCGCCGGCCCCAGATTTCTCTCAACGCCCATTTTGCATCCCTGTAACTCAGAAGAATGGTATCCCTCTATCTCTATAAGACTGGCAGGTGTTGGTTTGTGGCACAGAGAGGAGAAATCACAGAACAAAAATGACATTTAACCGTGTGTCCTTTTGACTCGAAAGCACCAGTCACCGATCTGCTTGTTTTGGCAGAGGTACTTTGCCGTGTCCCAAACGCGGCGCGGACGTTTCGCTCTACATGGAATCCCCGAGGGAATCCGAGTCATCCAAAGACAGAGGCAGGTACAAGTCCTGTAGGGGGAAAGGGGAGAATGTTAACCCTCACCACCAGCTCCCACCTGTGATGGTTCTGGCTTCTCATTTTCCTTGCCAAGCTCAGGGTGAATAATACACGGGAAATGTAGATTTCGAGTTCGGACTTGGATGTTTATTGTTTCTTATCTATTTACAGACTCATGAGCAATGAGCTGTAACTAGCAAGTTAGAGAAAAGAGGTAAAATGGAGTGATTCTAACTCTTTCTAAGGTGATTTAAGTGCTAATCACCCAATAACAAGATGACACCTGTAATATTTTTATTTCTGACCCAGTAATGACCACCCAAGAACTGCAATGTGGACCTTCTTCACCCAATTACATAAAATCACCCAAACCTATGAAGAAGAAGGAAGAAGAAAGTGAGGAAGGAAGAAGGTGAAGAAAAAGGAAGAAGAAAATGAAAAAGGAAGAAGAAGGTGAAGAAGAAAGAAGAAGAAAGAAAAAGAAAGTGAAAAAGGAAGAAGAAGGTGAAGAAGAAGGACTTAGACAACACCTTAAATCCTCCATCTTGACTCACACACATTACTATATACTAAAATCTCAAATCTGAGTCTTTCACCCCGTGAGATCACACAACACCATTCGAACTCCACACCCACAACCCCAGTGCTGTTACTCAATTTCGGGAGCCTGTTCATGGCCTCAGGTCAAATGTGGTGTTTGCCTGAGGGTCAGCACACCTCAGCTCAGAAAGACTGAAATTTTCAGCCTCCAGGGTTCCAACACCCCCCCTTGGCCACACAAATGAGGCAGCTGAGGGGCTCAGTTGAGGGCAGCTCAGAGGGTGACTGGGCTGGGCTCCCCAAAATCCAGGGAGTTCCAGTCTAAAACCAAGGCAGGCTCCTTGCACAGAGGAGCAAGAGCATCTCTGTTCCTGATGACTGTTCTGGGATAAGTATGAGAAGTGTTTTTTTTATTGTTTTGGATCAGTGTGCTCATTCCAGCACATGCATGGATGAGCAGCACCCTTGCCTTAAACACATCTCTTTAAACCTGAGTCCACAATGAAGAGTCTTACCTTGGTTTGACAGCTGCCCTCGGGACAAATCTCCAGGGAAATCACAAGTTCCATGGTTTATTCTTTGTTTTAAGTAACTTTTAATCAGTTGGAAGGGTTAATAAAATAATCCCAAGTTTATTATTTGGATCAAATGCTCAATGTAAAGCTTTTCTGGGATAATCATTTTATTCCACTTGTTAAAGTTCTGTGTGGGACAAGGTACAGGAACCAGCTCAAGGGCTAAAGCTCTCCTGGGACCTTTTTTGAACTCTAGCCCACACACAGGTAATAACTGTGAGCAAAATGAAGAAAAACCCTAAATACTCAGGAAGGAAATTCACAGAAATCTTGATATAAGAAGAGGTAAAATAGGACTTTGTGGTGAACTCAACCTAAGTATTTATCACTGAGCTTTAAGGGAAAAAAAAAAAGCTATTTCATCATAAGCAGGAAATTGCTCCTGGGAGAAAGACAATGATGCATGAATATTCTGGTAACCTAAAATGCTGCATTTGTATTTGCTGATTGGCTTAACTTAGTGGAGAAAATCATAGCTGGGTTGGCTTTGCCCTCAGCAGTCACCATCTATTACAAATGGTCTCAGGGCTGCATAAATCAGCCAGCTAAAAACATGCATAAAACATTAGCAAGGTGAGTTTTACTTGTCTTGACCAAGAAACAAATCATCGTCTCCAAAGTTCTAAATGAGGTGGAAAGTTTGGAAGATATTTTGTGTCCCTGAAGCACAGGATGCAGTTTGCAGCATTAGTTCTGCTGAACTGATGAACTCATGGGCCAGATTCTGTTCTCAGTTATAAATTAATAATAAACCTGGACACACTGTGTTAAATTTGGGGTGTTTTCTCAAACTTAGACTGAGCAGCTGAGAACAGAGGAAAGGAAACAGAAAACAGAGTTTTCTTTTGGACTCAGCTGTGCCTTTGTTAAACAGAGTTAGTTCAACCCCTGCAGTCTGGCCCACGGTGGGCTCCAGTGGCTGCTGGCTGCAAAACCTCAGCACCACCAGAATTTTTAAATTACTCTTCAAAAACTTTGAGCCAGTGCTCTCAAAGTCTGGCTGAGAGGTAAAGAGAAACCCCATGACCTCCTCTCACACCCACATTTGTGTCCAAGCTCCAATTCCCCATATCAAGGGAAAACTGCTGGGAGCAGCATCATGCCCATTCCAGAACTGCAAAAACCCATGGAAATGAAAGTCAGGACTCAGCACAGAGGGGCCCTGTGTGAATAACAGGAACTGAAAAAGCTGTGCCAGCTGCTGTACCTTTTAAATAAATCAATGCATGAATTATCCATGAGGCAGCACAGGTTTCCTGATCTCTGCCAGGATGCTGTGCTACCTGTTGGCCACGCTGTCTGTGTTCCTCAACACAATTACCACATCGCCTGCTTCCTGTAAAACAGAGCACGGCCTTAAATAATTTTAAAAAATTAAATAAATTCTTGAGGAGCATCATTAAAGTGATGTCTTAGAGCTCCAGTAACATTTGCATGGCTTCTGCTGTTTAATGGGTCTGGTTTGCCAACACTTGGGGCTTTTCAGGACAGGAGGGTTTCCATGGAACCATATCCATCAGTTGCTGTTATTATTGTTCTGCAGTTCTGGTTGGGTTTGTTTTTGTTTTTGTTTTTGTTTTTGTTTGTTTTTTTTTTTTTCTGAATGTGTTTTTTAAACAAAAAAAAATTACCAGTGTCTATAAAAAGGAAGGAGCTTGAATCCTTACTCCCAAAACACAGATACAAGACTTTCCTTTATAAAAAGTGTATTGCTTTTTTTTTTTTTTTTTGCTATAAAAAGTGACCTAGAGGGTGTCAAACCTGAAAACAAATTCTCACAGTGTTTTCAGTGTTGGCTGTTCCAAACAGAGATAGAGAGATATCATAGGAGGTATAAATATTTGTTACCTTGGATTGCATGTGGAAGGTGTTCTGCTCCAAATAACTCAGCTGATTTATGGGGATTTTTTGCTTAATTATTTTTTAAAAAATCCAAACCAATATTTGAATAATTTGCATTATTGTCCTAACCTTACTTAGCATCTGACACAATCATTCCTAATCTCATCCAAGCTTCTGCTGGCGTGTTAATCATCAAACTAGAAACTCTCTTCCTGCCCTCCACAACAAAACTAAGACTCTTTAGAATCTCAGGTGCCAAAACTGGGCCTGTGAGTGAGGAGCAGGTGAGCTGGCACAGGCTGGCACTTTGCACAGGTGGAGAACATCATCTAGAACATCATCTGCTCAAGGCATGATCAACTCCAGGGCAGGAGTCAGACCAGTGCTTTGTTCACCCCTTGCCCAAAAGCACAACTTTTACAGGTAAAAGGCCAAACTCTGCTGTTTGAACATCAAGAGTTGCTGTTATTCTTCCAGAGGGTATGGCCATAATTTCAGTGTGTTATAAATGCATATTATATAGTTGGCTTTTCGCAAATATTAACATGACTACTATGGGTATAATTGTACTGTGTTATGTTTTATTAATAGAAGTGTATTTTCTGATTACACCAGAGGGTTAAAGTAAAAGACTTGGGTTTTTTTATCTCTCCTTTGTAACGTCTAAACCAACAAGCCAGAAGGTTTGGGAGGGGGCACCTTGTGACCCTTCATAAAAAAAAAAAAATAAATCCTGTTAACTCTCTGTTTTCTTCTCCAAATGAAAAGAACCAGAAAACCTCGGGAGAAGATTTGTACCCATGTTGCCAGACAGAGTGGAGAGCCACCCACACAATAAATCTATTAGATAAGATGATCAGAGATGCTTAAAACAGATCAAAAAAGGAATATTTGATTAACATCTATTGAATATTCAACACAGCAATCCTTAAAGATAGAAATCCAAAAGGGTGAAGTGTGCTGCTGGCTGACTTTATGCCTCAGCCAAGAAAATTTACTTTTTCTGTCTCCCTATTGTCTATTTTTAATTTTTTTATTAAATGTATAAGTTTTTAAAAGAGAGTGGAGCTCATTTTTCCCAAGTTCCACCCAGACCTGAGGGACTGAGGCAGAAGGGGCTGTAGTAAGGTATAAGAAACGTAATACCTTGTGCTTCCGGAGGCTCCCGGGGCTGGTGGGTGTGGAGATCGGTGACTGCTTGGACTTGGGTGTGGACAGCTGGCTGCTGGACGTCCCGTTTGCTGCCAGGAAACAAGACACAAGCTGGAAATCGGGCAAGCAAAGAGGAGGATCTTTCTCCTCTTTGGAGATGGGATGTCACAATTGCGACGCGAAAAGAACGACATTCGCCCGTCGGGTTGAGAAGTGAGGAGAGAGAGTTTATTATGGTTTGGGGTTTAAATAGAATTTGGAATTTGATCAAGGATTGGGGGATGAGGGGACCACCTCTCTGACCCCAGTGGTCAACACAGAAGTCCATTAATTCATCCTTCCCCCTGAAAAGAATGTTGTTTACAAAACATCAGTCTTTGTTTGTCTTACAATTCATGAGAAAACTCCAGTAGAAATATTAAAACAATTCAGAAGGCTGAAAAATCAGGGCGACAATGGAAGGTCTCCAAACATTTAACACCGTGGTTTGTTCGTGTTAGGCAGGAGAAAAGAAACCAAAACAACAAAACAAAAAGTGAATAGCTTAGCTATAAACATAACTCCAGGATTTCAGCTGCTCAGGGTGACTGCAAAGTACAGTGAGATACAAAATAAATCGAGGGAGAAATATTTCACACAACTAATATTCACCCAGTCAATCCGAGGCACACATCACCAGAAAAACAGAAAGACAGTTTCTGTGTTCTCAAACTGATTAAGGCCATGACTGGAAACCAGAGGCTGAAGATATCCTGAATCTGACCCAAGCAATGTCAGATGTCAATTATACACATTAAAAATTGGACAAACAGCAGCCTGGAATGCCCTGGCTGTAGTTTGCTGTGGGTGGGATTAAATGACCGAAGAGCCTGATGGAATTACACTTTCAATTGTAACAGCTGAATCTGCAAATCAGTCACTTAAAACTCATCGAGTACTTGAGTGTCTGGAGGAGGCTGAAGAAGTGTATAAAATATTGTACAGTAAAATGTGTGAATGCTTTATTTTTAAGAGCAAAAACCAGCAGAGCTCTTGCTTTGCTGCCTGAGAAACCCTCCCTCCTCTTCTCTGTTACCTCCCTGCGAGAAAAGGGGCAGCTCAGGTTTGCAGCAAAGGCAGAGCTCAAACAGGTGTGAAAAGAAACAGGCAAAGGAGGAGCTGCCAGCACGTTAAAGCACCTCGGATGCAGCAAATTCATGGTGATGTGGCTCCTCTGCCTTCACATCCATCATTTCCAGGCATTTCCTCCTCCGTTGAAAGAGGAGGTTGTTCATCATACACAGCTTTTTTCCTATGACAAATGCACCTCACTGAGGAAATGGGTATTTTTAAAAGGTGGTAGAAATAATGATTTGTAGGTAATTGGGGAATAGGGTGACACTTCACCTCCCTATCCCTCTCAGACCATTTTTTATTGAGAGGGGAAAAAAAAACCTGTTCTGGAAAGGCAGAAGCTGTTTCCTGCTGGCCCCTGCACTGAGCTGGGCCACTCTACAAAATGAGCTGCCCTCCAGGCTGGTGGGGAAAAAAAAAATTAGAATTCTCTAACTATATGCCAAATAATGAAGGCAATTCAGTTAAAAAAAAAAAAACAACTTGGATCTCTTTAATGTTCTATTTAACTGAGTGAATTTCTGTTTCCTATTAAAGGAAATGTGGGGAACAAGAGGACTGATATAATCTCCATTAGCTAGAATCCATTTCCAATTTCTAAAATGCCTCTTTCTTTTATCTCCAAGTGTCACTGATCCTTCCTAAGCTGAAGAATGCCACCTAACAACTCTGCAAGAAACCCCAATTTCCCTTCCACAAGCAAGGCTGGAACAACAGCAGAGCCAGTGTGCAGCAAAATGGATGTAACTGCTGCAGGGCAGGACAGAAATTCCCTAATACAATGAGAGTTTTAAGTGCTACAGAAGGGATGTAAATATTTTATGAGCATCAACAAAAAACCAGATGTGGCATCCCGATCAGAAATGGAATGAGACAAATGGATATCATTACAAACAGAGCAGAATTTTGCAGCAGGAGCAACGATGAAGGAGCCCAGTTTAATTTTCTCTGCCTGTTAATGAAGAATAGTGTTCATAAGCAAACTTGCCTGTGTTTCCTTTGAACTGAAATGCAAGAAAATATCAGGAGGCAAAGACCAGGTCCCAGGTGGTGCAGAACACTGCTGCTCCACTAAAATCTGCTGATGATTTAGGGTAGCTCAGGATCTCACCTACACTCAGCTATTAGAAACTATTCTTTAGAACCAGCTTTCCTTTCAATTCTTTGAGGTTTTTTTTCCACAATTTTATTCTTTGTGCATTATGGGTTATTCGTGGCATTGTATTTGCTCTGCAACGTCAATTTACATTAAAGTGTTTATGTCATATAATTTAACTGCACCTTTTTTCCACAGGATCCTCACCTCCCCCTGTGCACGAGGGATTTTATACTCAGGAGAGAAATCAGCCTTGTCCAGCATGTGAAAGGGAGGATGGAGAATATTCCTGACATGTTTGAGATGTGAGATCCAGGTAAACTGAGTTCTCTCTCTGCTTCCCCCGCAGATATTTTTGAATGGTTTGGGTTGGGTGGGACCTTAATGCTCATCTCACTTCCCACCCAGCCATGGGCAAGGACATCTTCCACCTTCCTACATTGCTCCAAGCCCTGTCCAGCCTGGCCTTGGACACTTCAGGGATCCAGGGGCAGCCACAGCTGCTCTGGGCACCCTGTGCCAGGGCTGGGCCACCCTCACAGTAAAGAATTTCTTCTTAATATCTAAACCTGCTCTCCTTCAGCTTAAGTCCATCCCCCCTTTGTCATATCACTCAAGTCCCTCTTCAGCCTTTTTTTAGACTTATTTTCATCAGATTTTTCATATGGAGTTGCTCCCTGAGTGTTGCTTAGGTTTGCTGGGATGACTGGGGCTCTGGATCTGAATTTCCAGTTGGTGATAAGCACCAAGACCTGCAAATGAGGTTAGTGAGATCCATCTTTGGAACTCACACTTGTGTCCACAAACAACTGGAAAAAGCAAGGCTCAAAGCTCACAGTGAGTGCTCAAAATATGTGAAGATAGCTATTTCTACCAATTTGTTAAATAAGGTTAATAATCTGTGCTTGATTTGGGTTCCCAGGATTCTGCAAATGAGATCCCAGTCTGAGGAGCCTGTACCCCACAGGAGTGAGAGGAAGGAGCATGAAATCCATGGATGGTTCTGTCTCCAGGTCAGGGTTTGCAGTGCCAGGAAAATAAAGAAAGGGAACAAGCAGAACAAGGACAGCAGGAAGGAAATGTAGCAATTGTTCAGAGAGCATGAGCCATCCTGAAAAATAAACCCTCAGGAGTGGAAGGACTCAGGTTGCACAGGCATCCTTTGCTCAGGCACCTCCAAACTCCCAGGCACTCAGCTCTGCAGTGCTGGCACCCTTTTCCCCCGCGTTTGGGTCTCTCCTGGGAGTGCCCTGTGGGCTGGCAGCAAGCAGGACACAGGGACAAGCAGGGGACACAAGCAGGGGACACAAACAGGAGACAAGCAGAGGACAGAAGCAGGGGACACAAGCAGGGGACAAGCAGGGAACACAAACAGGGAACACAAACAGGGAACACAAGCAGGGGACACGAGGAGGGGACAAGGATGGGACAAGCAGGAGACAAGCAGGGGACACAAACAGGGGACACAAGCAGGAGACAAGCAGAGGACAGAAGCAGGGGACACAAGGAGGGGACACAAACAGGGGACACAAGCAGGGGACACAAGGAGGGGACACAAGGAGGGGACACAAGGAGGGGACAAAAGGAGGGGACACAAGCAGGGGACACAAGCAGGGGACACAAGCAGGGGACACAAGGAGGGGACAAAAGGAGGGGACAAAAGGAGGGGACACAAGCAGGGGACACAAGCAGGGGACACAAGGAGGGGACAAAAGGAGGGGACACAAGCAGGGGACACAAGGAAGAGACAAGCAGGAGACACAAGCAGAGGACACAAGCAGGGGACACAAGGAGGGGACACAGGGAAGGGACAAGCTGCTCTGTCCCATGGGACATTCCCCAGACATCTGCTGCCTTTGGACACACTCATCCCTAATGACCCCTGGGATCAGCCCTGCAGCCAGGACAGACGGACACTCTGGCTCTGTTTGCTGATTGCTGCTGCCTGGAGAATGTGATTTTTCTGTCCATTAATGCACTTGAAGCTCCTGCAGCAGCCTCAGAGCCCTGCTTATATTCTCCTCAAGCCAAATCAATGCAAAAACATTTTAAAATTTCAGTTCAGATCCCTGTGACTCTGTCCTGGTTTTAAAAATCATGAGCTCTCCTATCCCAGCCCATGTTTTTATACAACTGAACCCTTGTTTGGTATGTCAGTTAGTGTAAGATAAATTCAGGCTTTTGTAACAAAGAAAGAATGGCAAATGACATCATTCTTTTCTCTCCTGTGTTTCTCCCCTGAGATTCAGCTCTGGCTTTTGCTTGGTCTGACTCCCCATTGGAGCAGTCTGTTAAAGAAATTTTGCCAAACTTCATGCTGACCCTACTCCATTTAAATCTCATGCATCAGAGCAGAGGCACAGACACTTCTCTCCTTGTGCCCAGTTTTTTCCTCTGTCATGTTAGGAGAAGGAATTGGATGGTGCAGGTGTGGATTAATATGGATTTCACTGCTCTAAGCTCTGTCTTTTAGCAAAGCTGACTCCCTAGGAAGAAAAATTAAGGCTAGAAATACACAGAAGCTTTGTAACTGCAATTTTGCCACAAATGCACTGGCATTGCTCAGGAAGAAGAGATACAGGTTGAGATATAATTGTTAGTGAGGGAAGGGAGAAAGAATTTCCCTTGGGAATACAAGGACGGGGGTGTGTTCCCGTCTCTTTAGAGCAAGGCACTTCTTTCTTCTGCATTCATTCATTTAATTTTCGTTCATTCATTTAAATGGCTGCAAGAGGAAAGCACAGTGCCAAGAGAACAATGTTTAAATTGCTTTTGTGGATTCTCTACCTCACTTTTTTTGGATGTGCTGGGAGCTGAAGGGCTCTGGCTGCCTGAAGGGATTGAGCTTTGCACAGGGAGGCCCTGACACCTCCCTGTGAGGTGGGTTCAGACCCCCCTCACCCAAAGATTTACCCCCAAACCTGCACTGACATCAGTGCCCAGACATGCCACAGTGGCCTTGGAGACCTTGGTGGGAAGAAAGGAGACAAAAACCAACACAGCAAAGAGCTGGAAAGAAAAGAAATTACCCCAAACCAAGAAAACTCTCCTGAGTTTCCACAGGAGAACCACAGCAGAGTGAAAGGGAACAAATAAAAAAGGTACAAATGGGTAGGAGAGCAAACACACAGCAGAAATATTGCATGTATTTGAAGTAAAACTGCTTTTAAATAGTTCTGTGTATTAAATGGGTGAGATTCTGTAGGGGAAAAAAATAGGTCAGATCATCTTTTATTAATCAGACTTCATTCAGCTTTCTTTGCTTTTTGATTGTGACAACTCAAAAAATCCCATCTAAATGTAAATATTGATTCTTAAAAGATGTGTAAATCCACTTAATTTATTACCAGTTCAACACAGGAATACAAAATGGTGTTTCTTTTTTTTCTCTCTGTCCTGAGAAAACAAGACTCTTCTATTTTTCAGCCCTGAAAGAGCTCAGTCTTTTTAATTCTCATTAATCAGGACAAGTGGCATTTTTTTTTCCTTTATTGAAATTACAGGAAAGCAGGAAAGACCTTTGTCTGGACAGATTAAAAAAACAAACTGATTTGTTCTTCATTACTGACCTTAACTCCAGGAACTGGTCATTGTTCAGCCTTTCTGGTTGTTTTAATCTCCCCTTGAAAAGCTTTGCTAAGTGTGTTCATTAAAGCTCATCAGATGAGTCACCATCCTGGGCCTGCTTAAAATCAGTTAAATCAGGCACACAATAATTGCCATTTCACATTAAACTCCGTGTTCATGCAGTAAACTCTGCTTTCTGGTGGGAATCAGCACCTGATGCTTGTGGAGAAGGTTTAAAGCTGCTCGTGCATGAGTTGACTCCCACATCACTCACTGAATGTTACTTCTGGGTTTTTGTAAATCTGTTGGTTTCAGCTTTCCCAGCAATGTGCCCACACAGCTTTAGCACACATTTGGGATTGTGGAAGTGGTTAAATTATGGCAATTAATACATTGAATTGAATGCAGTGACTCAAAATATCCCAAAATCCGGCCTGAAAATGGCCTGGAAACAGCCCCAAAATGCCCCCAAATCCCCCCAAAATCAGCTGGAAAACAGCCTGGAAAATGCCCCCCAAATACCTTGGAAATGGCCCAAAACCAGCCCCCAAAACACCCCAAAAACCAGCCTGAAAACAGCCTGAAAACGCTGAGTTTGACAATAGCCAACAATGGAATCTCAAAGAAAAAGCTTTATGAAGGCAAAACCACCTTAGAAAGAATCAATTGTTTAAAAAACACAGAGCCTTGGCATGTGCCAGCCAATTTCACACTGTCCCTTTGGGTGGCTGGAAAACACCCACACACCCTAAACAGATGAACTGCTTCCTGGGGGAACTCCTTCTGACCACTGCCAAGAGAATTTTCTGTCTAATAATCCCATTTCAGCTCTTGTGTGACATTCCCATGCAAAATGCAGCACATCAGCATGAGAGTGAAAAGGAATTTCTGGTTTATATCACCTGTGTTGATGCTGTGGGGCACCTGAACCTGAATCTCTCCTGGAATTCTGACATGTTTAATTGATGATTTGGCCATTTTAGTGAGAGGCCATGTCTGAGTCTCTTTTGGAGCAGAACAGGCAGGCAGGTGAGACATCAATCATAACCCCAGAAACTCTCCATGACTCTAAAATCCATTAATTACCAGGATTAGTGCAATGTGCAGCCCAGCCTTGGACTGACAGCTCTGCAGCTCTCCATGTGCTGCCAACCCAGGTTGATGCTGAAGAAGGAAGGAGGCATTTCAAATGATACAAGCTGCTGCTGCAGCAAATTAGGATTCCCATTTCCCTTCTCTTCCATTGCTGAATTAGCGCCTCAGTGTCACATCAATAAACCCATCACCTCTTCTGCAACTGCAAGGTCAGTGGGCTCCTTTAAACAATGATTGGAAGGAGCCACTCCTGACCTGTGCAAGGGGTTACCCTCAATCACTTCTGCATCTACAGGGGACACCTGGGAACACTGTGGGCTTTGTTTTTCCACTATCTTGGTGAGGAGAGGAGAACTTATGGTCAGAGTGACCAATGGAGTCATGAGATTGTGACCTCCTTGGGCCAATCTGTAAAAAGTGTATATAAGTGATGAAGTCAGAAAAATAAAGAAGCGTTCCATGCCTTCACCTGCCTGCTTGTCCTCTGTGAGGGTCCACACCCACGTCACAACCTGTGACCCCTCTGAGTGAGGGGGTGACATCCCTTGAGCACAGAGAACCCCAGAGTCCAAGGAAGGCTCACTCACCATCCTGTGGGGGGGAGAGGAGAATGTGACTGATGGTCAGAGTGACCAATAGAGTCAGGAGGTTTTAACCTCCTTGGGCCAATCCTGGCCTTCTGTAAAAAGTGTATATAAGTGATGGAGTCAAAAAAACAAAGAAGCTTTCCACATCTTCACCTGCTGAGTGAGGGGGTGACATCCCTCAAGCACAGAGAACCCCAGAGTCCAAGGAAGGCTCACTCACCATCTTGGTGGTTACCTGAATCGGCCGGGGACTTGCTGCGGCGCATGGGCGCGGGGCTCTTGGCCGAGCTCTTCTGAGGGGTGGGGGAGGATTTGCTGCCCGTGGCCCCTGCTGGGCTCCCCTTCATCACCCGGCACTCTGGGGAGACACAGATACACCCAATGCATTTTTGTCTTTTTTAATTTTCTTTTCTGCTAGGGATTAAATGCTATTTCATATTTATTAATTCTTATCTCTATTACAGTCTTACAAACCCTGATTTCTACAGCACTTCGAGCTAACAAACTAAAAAATGGCCTCTGTCTCTTTCTCTACAAGGCCTTTTAAGCACAAACTGTCCAATTAAGAAATGATACCTGAATTATTTTTACTTTTAATGCAATAACCAACCACTCATGTCCCACAATGCTGACTTTTCTATCCAATTACAAAATACCACCCATACCCATGAAGAAGAAAGTGAAGAAGAAGGTGAAGAAGAAGGTGAAAAAGGACTCAGCCTCTGCCCTAAATCCTCCATCTTGCTTTATATATATTAATATATTCTAACCCCTTAAACTCTAAGTTTTCCACCCCATGACATCACACACCTCTATTCAAACTCCACACCCACAATCCCAGTGCTGTCACTCCATTTTGGGAGCCTTTTCCATGGCCTCAGGTCCATGCAGTGTTTGCTTGGGGGTCAGAGCCTGTCAGCACAGAAAGTCTGGAATTCTCAGTTCCCAGGGCTCCAACACCCACCTGGTTATGGCCCTGGTGGGAATCAGCCATGGGCAGCTTTGTCTACAGAGAGATGCAGAAAATACCAAGGGCAAGAGAAAAGCTGGCTCCTACCCGTGTCCTACCAAACATTTTCTGCCCTTCCCCTTCTCTTGGCTCTCACGAGCACAATGAAAATGGTCAACACTGACTGAGGGAACACCCAGGCCAAGAAAATCCAGTTAATTTGCTGTAACCCTTCCATGAGTACCCAGTGACAGGGATGATGAGTGCCTGTTCTGCAGGTGCAGAAAGGCAGCAAACAGCTCGTGGTGTGATGTAAATAAAGTCTCCAAGTGGCAGATGGGGCAGCTGCCCCAGGAGGTTTTCACCCAGCTGGGATCAGCCTCTCCAGTCCTCAACAAGCTGCAGCTTCTCAGATGCAGAAAGCAAAGGAAGACAAAATGGTTTTCCAAAGCACATCCTCTGTCCTGGCCACTCGTCCCTTTCAGCAAGGTTTGTATAAACAAGCCCAGCAGATTTATGTGCTGGAAGACATGAGCAGATGAGAACTCCAACTGTGCTTTCTTAAAAATTGAATAGGCCAGGGAGAGTGGAAGATGTAAACATGATCTACAGAGTCCTGCAGAGGGGAACTGAAATACTAACAAACCTCCACGTGTCCCAGGATTTCAGGCATGCCTGATCTTCAGGACCTGCCTTTATTCACTTGGAGAGCTAACAGAAAAAAGAACTTTCCACCCCTCAAATTATTAACTTAACCCAGTTGAGAAGAAGGCAATAAAAAAGGGATTTCCTTTTTGTCAAGTGTTGGCTGGTCCCACCTCATTCCTCCAACAGCTTGTCCTCACCAAGATATGAAAAATGTGTCTTTTTTACAGATGTGAATTGTGTGTTCCACATGCAGGCAAAGCTCAGCTCAGCCCCACATGCTCCACTCTGAGGACCCCCTGGAATGGAGTCCCCAAATGGAATTAAGGCAGCACAGAGCAGATAAATAATTGGTCAACCAACAGCAAGCTGTCTGACCTAAATGTATGTGGTATTTAATTATATATCAGTGTATCTATGAAGATGTAATTGCCTTAAATTTTCCCCCAGGCTTTCCTCATTCTCAGCCAGCCCAGGGTCCATCTCTGCTCCTTCTGGATGGTTTGAAATGAGAGTTTTGCTGTTGGGTTGTGCAGCACAAGAATGTGAGGAGAGGAGGCCTTGTGCTCCAGGGATGCTGCATGGCAAGAGTTAAACCTACAGTCAGCACATTTTCCCTCCTGCTAAATCAATCTTGGAAATTGTAAATCAGGAATGGAAAAAGTTGTCTTTTTTTTTTTCCTTCAAAATTACTTGGATTATCACAGATGATGTCACAGAAAAGCTTGTAGAGGTCCAGCACCAATACAGCCCCAATTTTTTATATATGAAGAGCAGTATTGATGTTATGAGGGGACTCAAAGGGTGTCAGGCAGCTGTGTTTAGTCACCTGAATTACTCACTAAAAAAAAAAAAAATAAACCTAAAAAGTAAAAATACATCATGTCAGGTCTTCGCAAGAGCTTCCAAATTTATCTTCTTCCCTGGGGAGTAATTCCTTGGAAGGAAACTTGGCTTTGCATTTTCCAGCACAGAAAGGCTGACTCTGAGGAATTCCTCCAGCTCAGCCCTTGGCAAGAGTCAGCACACGAGAGGCAATCCCTGAGCTTTTGCAGGAGGTGGGAACCTGGCTGTGCTGAGGTTGGTGTAAAAAGGCCTCTAAATGTCCCCAAAATGTGACATTTCCACAGTGCTGAAAGCAGTGGGTACAAAAGGGACAGAGCAATGTCATCTGGAAGGTGCTCAGCAGCAGGGATTAGAGGGTGGAAGCTGTGGTGGGCAGCCAGGAGGAAAAAGATGACATAATCCTCTCTTGTGCTGCTTCTCTTTTTGTTTCCTGATGTCCTGCCAGGAGTGAACATAATAACCAGCAATCCTGGTGTGTGTCATCCAAAGAGGAAAGAGAAATTTCCCCATGACAGGGGAGGTTTCAGTCATCTGCAAAACCTCAGGACTCATAGCTCTCCTGGCAGCATCTGCCTTGGAAAGAGGAAAGGTGATGGGTGCTGAGGCTCCTCATCTGCCTCCTGAGAGCTGCATTCCCCCTAAAAATACCCCTGGAGCTCCTTGCTGCCTTCCCAACAGCAAACCTGGCTTCTTTCTGCCAGAGGAATCCGAGCTGGAGAGGAGAGCAGTGAGCAGAAGTGGAGGCAGAGATCTGGGCTTCCCATCCCGTTGTTGTGCCAGGACTTCATCCAAGCAGTTTTCCAGTGTGGAGCTCCCTGTGGAGCTGACTCAACTGCTGAGTGGTAAAAAAATGTGAAGCTCAGCTTACAGATCACTTCCCCAGCCTGACAGGGGCTTTATTCTCTGCCTGCAAAGGCTCAGCTGAACCTTGGAAACTTTCTGTGAATTACCCAAGACCATCAAGTGGGTTCATCTGGAGTACACGGGTCAGGAGCACCAGCACTAAAATAAAATCAGCCTTGCAAAGGAGTCATAAAAAACACAGTGTTTGGAGATTAGAGGCTGCTTGGCTTCCTGGCACCCACCAAAAATCCTCTTTGGTCTTTAATATAGAACAAGTTTGCAGCACATACGACAGGATGGAGCTTGTGTTCTCTACACAGCACACCCAGAGCTTTGGGAAGTGAGCCTAGACTCTTGGAGAGCACTCTTTTTTTTTTTGTTTAAATGGTGAAAATGACATTCATTTCCTCTTGCTGCACTCACTGGCACCTGCAGACAGGTGGGTACAGTTGCCAGGTGGGGTGGGTGGAATGTGCTACAAGCCAGCTCTGCATATTCTGTAAAATCCAAGATTTCGTGGTTTAATTGATCACAGAGACACTATTACAGACTTCTGCTGGCAGTGGCAACAAGGAGAAATAACAGTACTGTCCCAGTCATGCCCCCAAAAAGGGAATTATTGTCCTGCTTTTTGAATCAGCAGAAGTAAGAAGTGGAAATCTGATTATTTTTTTCCCAACTGTTGCTTGTTTCCATTTTTAATATGCATGTGTCTGCATAAGGATGATTAGTTCTCAAGAAAACTGCATCTATCTGACTGTGACTGGAGAAAATTGAAAGCATAAACACTCCCAGATTTTGCAGGAAATGTCAAAATGCTGTAGGAATTAATTTATCCTGACTTGGGCTACCTCAGTCAGTGTTTGCCTGATTATAATAGTGCTGACTGGATAAGTATCACAAGAGGATGTTAAAACTCCATGTGCTGGGTGTTAAAGAGCAGAACAAAAGCACTCAGCATCATTATCAGATAGAAGGAAGTGAGTGGCAATGCAATAAAAGCACAGTGAGTGTTTGATGTTACCGCTCTCGTCCAGGGAAAAGTCGTCCTGTGCATAGCGGAATTTCTCTGGGCCACAGGCGATGAACACATCGTCATCCCCAAAGAAATCGTGGAGACAGGTCACCTGCAGAGAGAGCAAAGTCATTCATTTCAGTTTTTAATTTAATTTAATTTTTAGATTTAATAAATAAATAATAAATAAAATAAAAATTTAAAAAACAGCACAATGTTGTTTTACACCACAACGACACAACTCTGAGATTCAGAAGGCTGAAAATGACTCCTTGATTCTTGGGATGTGTCTCCCTTTTATACTATTTCACACAGACCAGTTTGATTGGTGACTCTCCTGGGTTGTAGTGTAGGATGTACATAAAGTATTTATTCCATCCCCATCTCCACGAGCTGTTGGAACCAGGTGGGGCAGTGTTTTCCCAGGCCCCTCCTTTGGGCTCTTCTGCTCATGGCCCATCAATGCCTTGCCCAGGACTCACAGGGAACTCCCTCCAGGAGCTCTCTCTGTTTAATGGGCCATCAAGGAGCCACTGCACGACTCCTCATCCCATTGGGAGATGCTCCCAATGCCCAGGGGGAGGAGCCAAGCATTCCCACCTGGAGAGAATCTGGGATTTGGGACAGGACAAGCAGCCCTGAGCCACTGGATTCCCAGAGGAGCAGAGCTGCCAGACCTTTCTGTGGGATCACTGCTTCAGGAAGAGCCCCTCACCTGGACTGCTCCCACCACCCTGCTCAGGGTGTGTTCTGACTCTGGCAGTGCTCTTTTGTGTTATTGCATTGATTTTATTTTTACCTTTTTAACCTTTTTTCTTATTAAATTATATTTCTGACTTGGAGCCTCTCACTCGTTTTGCTTTCAAACCACGACAGTGACACAAAGACAAACCTCTTCACTCCCATTGGTCAGAGCAGAGGGACATCAAGGAGAAGTCCCTCCTAGGGAAAGGAATGACTAACAAAGTTACAGTTACAAAAACATTTCTCCCAACAATCCAATCTCCCAGAGGTAAAAAGAGCAGACACTCAAACCACTACACTAAATTTGGCACAACGGAATTCATCAAACATGAAACCACCACACCAAGTGAAATTCCACTTTTCCAGGAAACCATTCCAAGCAAGCACAAGGTGGGCTCTGATGTTTCTAATGGAGGGAAGAGGCTCAGAGCTGCTGCTGCTGCCCACGGTTTGTCTGAGCACTGGAGAGAGCACTGCAGACAACCACAGGGAACTCACCAGAGGCAGAGCTGAATTTCTCTATCTGCTGATCTCTCAGAGCTGGACTGTGAAAAGTTAATTTCAAGCTCTAATAAATCAACTCTAAAGAAGGCTTTTGGCTATCTTAATAAGGCTCAGTATTTCACACTGGTTAGTATAATGTATAATTAAAGCACTGCCTGTGAGTGCCAGCACTGGTGGCAATGCCAAACCTTAGTGAAAAGCCTGGTTTTTTCACTTTGTCATGATTTCCAAAATGGAGCAGGCTGAAACCTGCCGTGCCTTTGATCAGAGTCAGAATTTTCTCTGCTAGCTCTGGTGAATTCCTATTTCTGATTGCCTAAAATTAGACTGAAAATAGCTAACTTCATCTGCAGAGAATTCTCATGAAGAAAAGATGACATTTCAAACCAGCCCTCGGTATTCCATCCCTCCCCCTGAGGATGTGTGGCACTGATTCATTTGCAAATAATTGGGTTTGGCTCAACACACCAGTTCCCATCTGAACACCAAGGACTCCACTTGTGCCACTGAAAGGACCCGTGGGCTGCTCTGCTCCACTGTGCAGTTAAATCTGTGACTTAAAGTTGGATCAAAAGGCTTCAAACATTTCCCAGCCTTTTGCATGAAATCAGAATGAACCCACAGATGCTTTTGTTGTCTCCAGGTCAGAAATCCAAGTGTGGATTTTTTGTCCTTGACTGCCCACAACCACCCCAAGCAAAAAGAAAGTCCAGGCAATGAAGAAAATCTTCAGATTTGAGTCTAAACACGATGGAGAAGCCCCAGAATGTCCAAGGACTGACTGCATTTCAAACAGAGATTACTTGCAATTCACTTTTCTGCATTGCTGTCCCTCCAGAGAGCAGACACGATGTGTGTTTTATAGTTATGAGATAGTTTATAGCCAGCTCAGCTGGCTGAGCACTGGAGGCTGGTAGAGAATTCAATAACCCACTTGCTGAACTCTGAATATTCAGGAAACAATCACTTCTGCATTTGCCTTATTTGTTCCTTTTGGGTTTCCTGTCATAACTCCACTACTAAGAGCTCACCACAACACAGTAGAAAGGGCAGCCAAAAAACCCCAACCCCACTCTCCTTAAACAGTGCAAAATTCAGAAAATAACTGGGGTCCTGCCCCATGGCTCTGTTGCTTATACTCACTACTTGTGTGGTATTTTCTATTTACCTTCTGTTTATTCAACTCCAGCCCTTGGTCATTGCTCTGAGTCCCTGAAACACATCCCAGATGGGCTCCTGTGTACAGGAAGCCTCTGGAGTAAACTTTCCTTGGGAAAACATGATTTCAGTGCTGGAGCTGAGAGCAGCTCGTCTGAGGGTGAGGGGAAAAGAGAAACCCACCAGGGTAAAGCCCTGGAGATGCTCATCCCATGCTGGGGTAACTGGTTTGAGGCCTCATTAACCAGCATGGGATGGTTGAGGGCTGTTCTTGACAGGCAAAGCCAAAACTCTACCTGAAATAATGTTGTAGATGCTTTTAGTGAGTCCTAAATTACATTATTGGTCTTCTCTCTGTTCTTCAGAAGTCTTTTTTCTGATGTTTTCACCATTAAAATAAATAAATAAAATTTTATTTATTCTATTAAAATAATATTAAACATTATTTTGCTGAAATATTAAATATATAAATTAAAAATATATATAATAGATATTTCTAGATTTTATTTATATAAAATATTAAAAATACTTTGAAATAGTAAAATGAATGAATAAACAAACAAATAAATGTAATACAAGTCTCCCCCCAAGCAGTGTGGACTTTTTAAAAGAATATTTTCTGCTTTAGCTCACTCTTAGCTAAATTCACTTTAGCTCATCTACCACCCTAATTATATCCAATAATTCAGCTGGAACACCTTAGAAAAAAAAACCCCTAAAACCCTGAAAGAAGGTTTATACCAACAAAAAATTTACCCCAGATGATAAGCTGAAAATTATTTTTTTTAATGCTGTGTTTTGCTTTTAGTTATAAATTTATTAAAGCACAAGACAAAAGCCAATAGTGGCCAGACAGGGCAAGGACCAATTCTGCCACTTGAAAATGGTGATTTTGCTGGTGGCTGTTGTCACCCCCAGCAATGACACCAGGAACCAGCAAAACAGGAAGATTTTGTCTTTTTGCAGTTTTCAGTCTAGAAATATTTTTCATCTCTAACAAAAATTCAACCTGTGTATATAACTACAGTCAACAAGATAAACAGCATTGATTTCCAAGCCTGCCTTTGTTTAAGGGAAGGATAATATCGGATTTGAAAATCAGAATTGAAAGGACAATATTGACTTGGGAAAGGATCATATTGCAGGAAATGTTTGCTCTCCAATTCCTGTAGCTTCAGCAATTCCAAGGAAAGAAATCATATTTTCACACCCCAGTCGATGAGGCACAAATTTATTTCTTACAAAGTCATTATTTCTAATAGATCTGATGGTAGCATTTTCCTTTGTGCCAAGCTCTGAGCTGTAAAAACCTTCATAATATATATTCTGGAAGAAATGGAAGGTTGCAGAGATTAGTTTGCAATTCTTTAGGTTTTCCTTGTTAAATTAAATCCTTCTCTGCTTATATGAGAAAAAGCTTCCCAGAGAGGACAATCTAGCTGGGATTTCTGCAGTGCCAGTCCATCAGTGCCTGCTGCAGCAATTTTAATTGCTGAAAGGAAAGGCTGCAGCCTTGTGAGAGCTGCTGTGTGAGCCTCTGCTTCATTTTAATACAGCACTTGTGGCACTAAGCGTTTTGCAGGATTTTGACAAAATGGGGCTTGTCTCACACACACCCCTGGATGTGAGCTCACACTTTGCTGAAATGCCTGTGGTTGCACAGACGGAAATTCTGATTTCACCTGGATGTGAGCTCCCAGTTCTCTGTGATGGCACAGACAGAAATTCTGATTTCACCTGGATGTGAGCTCCCAGTTCTCTGTGATGGCACAGACAGAAATTCTGATTTCACCTGGATGTGAGCTCCCAGTTCTCTGTGATGGCACAGACAGAAATTCTGACTTCACCTGGATGGGAACTTCCACTTTGCTGAAATGCCTGTGGTTGCACAGACAGAAATTCTGAATTCACCTGGATGTGAGTTCCCACTTTGCTGAAATGCCTGTGATGGCACTGGCAGAAATTCTGACTTCACCTGGAAAAAGAGCAGGGAAAACCCAGGATCTGCCCTGGCACAGCTCAGAGTAACTGCCTGTTCCCACGTTCCTCCAGGAGGCAGCAGCAGTGTTTGGAAACTGTAATTTATTAATAAATAAAACAATTTAAAAGAATTAGGGGGAAAAAAAAGTGAAGGCTTCAGCCTTAGCCTGAATCAGCAGAGCAGAGCCTGGGCTGCTTTGAAGGGTTGAGATTTCCCAGCTCCTTTTGTCCCCTCTCAGCCCCTCACAGGTGATGGGCCCCTCTCTGTCACTCCAAACGTGGGCACAGCAGTGACAGAGGGTGAACTGTCCTCCCCACCTTCAGAGAATTGTCTTTTCCAGTCAGAAAATGTTCTTGTTTTCAGCTCTCAGTCATGATTTTGTAAACCAATCCCTCTGCAGTTTCCCTCCCATTTGGGAATTTAGGCAGCAGAACAGTGGCAGCAGCACACAAGGAGCTTCAAAGTCCCTGACTTTCTGTAAATCTAATGGTTCTGTTCAAAAAACTCCAGATCTTCACTTGCTTTCTTGAAATCATCACAGCTCTTCAGCTTGTAGGCTTCCAAAGGTCAGAACAGGGGGTAATCTCTACAGAAAAAGCCCAAAAAGGGACAGAAACATCACAGAAGACAATTCCATGCCACACACATGTACAGCCTGTAAGAACAGAGCTGAATTAAGGCACACTCTTCTTTTCTAGAGGTAAAATTGAACACATTCAATCACCAGAAAAAATACAATCAGTGTGTTTTTGATGCCTGTTCCTCTCCTTTCTCTCTCAAGTCAGACCAGCAGCCAGAACAGGCACCAAGAGTTAACTGGGCTGAAAATGTCACTAAAACCTCTTTAAATTCTTGTTTTAACTCACACCAGCGATTTCAAGGGATTTATTTATGCTCCATCAGCTGTACTCCAAGTCAGGTTGGCAGTGGCCTGTTTGTTTTAGGTGTGAGGAACCAAAGTCCTAAATCACAAAGAAAATTGTGCTTTATGATGTGTCACTTGGGTGTCTGCAATCAGCACAGAAACCAAACACACTCAGATTGACCCACAGGAAGATTATTCAGAAGGAATGTGGGAATTGATGAACGTGGGTAGTGAGCTCTTCACCACACACCCATAAAGAAAAAGATTTCAGGAGACTGAAGGGTTAAAGGCAATGCAATGGAAAATAAAGATGTTGGTATTGGAATGCACAGCACTTAATGCTTTTTTTTTTTATTTTCAACAGTCTGAAGACTGCTAGCCCAAAGCAGACACTGAATTGATTTACATTTTATTAGATTCTGGTTTCCTGCATTTAAAAATAAGAGATGTTTGGATTCAATTATTTCTTTAAAGTATGCACACACCCACTCAATAGAGTCCACATTTGCATTCACAGAACGAGAATTACTTAGTGTTTTCCTGGGAAAGAAAAAAAAAAAAAAAAAAAACAACCAACGGTTTAAAATTGATAAGCAATAAAAAGAGGAGCAGGAAAACCACAAATACTGACACAAAGTGGGCCCTGCATGCCCAGCCACACAAATATTTTAATTGCACTTTGGGGAGCCCCTCTCTGAGCTCCCCAGCAGGGAGGGAAGGAGCCTCTGTCACCTGTTCTTCCATCTCTGCCCCCCTGGGCCACGAAAAATCCATTTTTGGAGGGTGAAGACCTGGCCAAACCATGACCATGCTGACCCCTCACTCCTGTGGGGCACAGGAAAAGCCACCTCTGCCATCTGGGTTCATCTGTGACCTCTCAACATAATCATGCAGAGATTTCTCCATTCCTTCATGCATTATTCAGAGATCTAACTTTTCCTTCTATTCACAGGGACCATTCAGACCCTGCCTGCACAAGGTGGTTGAAACAATCAAATTCCACCCTCCTGTAAAGGTTTTTTTTTTTCCTTCCTCTCTCACCTCCAGAAAAGTCCTGGGCCAGTCAAGATGATCAAATGTTTCCTTTGATGTCAGCACCTTTTTGTCGCTGAAAAAAATGCAGATCCTCTTAATTAATGAGGCTGTGGAACTCCAGCAGGTTGTGCCACAACTAACCCAGAGCAGGGACACCAGCTCCTGACCAATATGTTTTATGTCCAGGATAAGCATTTGTGATGCTTATTTAAGTGGAAGAAGAAACATTCATGCATGTGTGTGTCCACAGCAGCTTGCAGGAGTTCATGCATGAAGGAAATGCTCCTCTCAAGGGGCTGCAGCACACGGTGCCTGTTTATTTAAGTGCTGGAAATGGGTGAGTTGGAAAGAGAATGGAAGAAAAAGCAGGAGGTCAGTGGCCAAGCTACCCAGTAGGAATGTTAAAGCTGAATTTTTAATATATCTGATGAATTCGTGGTGCTTCCAAATTGTGTGAAATCCAATTAGCCTCTGGGAGAAAGGTTAGTTTGTTATCCCCACTCCCTATACATATGGAGGAGACTGTGAAACAGATATTGAGGCTGTTGGTTCTTTTTTTTAAGCAGAAGAAAGGCTTGCTCTTGCATTCATGAGGGTATTACGCCGAGGATAAACGTGCTGTGAAGTTTGGGGGAACAAAGAGCACAGCCATGCAAACCCAGAGATAAAACATTACCATTTCTCCAGTCAGAAAACCATAAAAGGAGGAATTCTGGGTGACAGATTGACTTTGAAAGGAGAGATTTGCCAGCACAAATAGCCTACAGAACAGGTAGCACTTTGGAACTGAGAAAAGTGAACTCTAACCAGCATCCCCTCATCACTCTTGAGAGGAAACTGTAGTTTTTGATACGTAACCAAAAGTTTGTATTCTATTTGCCATCTGTTGAAACTGGTTAGGGAGGTGTTTTTTCTTTAACCCATCCCTCATAACTCCTGGGTGATATTTTCTTTTTCTGGGCAGCTGTTAAATCCAGCTGGGGCCGTGTTCTTTATCCCTTCCATCCCATCCTCCTCCCAGGGGATCTCTGCTGTCCATGGCCCATCCAGGCTCACTGCAGGGCTCAGACAATTCCATCAGCCCATGGGGAGATGCTCCACCCAGGGGGAGGAGCCCAGCATTCCCACCTGGATCAAACCTGGCATTGGGAACCCCAGCACAGCCTGTTTGGATTCCCAGAGGGAGACCAGACCCAGCTCAGCACCACTGGGCCTTCTACAGGATCATCTCTGCTCCACCAGAACCACATCTGGCACTGCAGGAGGGCTGGGCTGGGCCAACATACTGACCAGCAGTGTGTCAGGTTGTGTTCTGACTCTGTCAGTGTTTCTAAGATTTTTGTTTGTTTGTTTGCTTGGGGTTTTTTTATTACTATATTTGTATTTTTAATATTCTTGGTAAAGAACTGTTATTCCTATTCCCATATCTTTGCCTGAAAGCCCATAATTATAATATAATTTGGAGGGAGGGGGTTTGCATTCTCCATTCCAAGGGAAGTTCTGGATTTTCCCTGGCAGACACTTGTCTTTCCAAACCAGGACAGGATGACAGAAGAGCAGCAGAGACTTTGGAAGCAGCACAACTGCATGGCCAAGGCCAAGCAGCACTAATTGAAATGGGAGTCTTGAGAGTAAAGATACAGGGAGGCTGTAAAGGTGAGGCTGGAATATCCATTAATGGGATTTCCAGCTCCAACAAACTCCTAAAACCTGGAGCTTTTGCTGATCCTGTTGTGCAGAGCTTCATAAAAGGGAAAGGCTGATGTTCAGCTCTGTGCAGGTCCCTCCTGAGTGAGGCACTGACAGTGATGGGGAGATTTGGGGAAATAGATCCTCACCCTACTTACAACAACACAAACACAGCACACTGTGCCAGCATGGAGTGCTTGAGGACAAAACTGATGTACTTGTGCATTTCCATTTCCAGGGGTAAACCCATTGTCTTTCAACCCACAATAAAGTAAAATAAAATAAAGTAAAATAAAATAAAAATGAAATGAAATGAAATAAAATAAAATAAAATAAAATAAAATAATATTTTTAACTGTTGCCCAGCACAGAGCCATGGAAGGAGAGGGCAACACCCCAGCACAAATAAAGTTCTGGGAAAATGGAGATTACACAAAATAGCTGTATTTGTTCCTCCATCCTCTGTGATGCAGCGTAAAGAGATGTGAGAGACAATTCTGTCTCCAGTAGTTATCCAGAGTGACAAAGGAAATTCCATGAAATGTGATTTAGTTTCCCTGTAACACGTGGATGTGTTTCACCCACAGAGGCAGCCTCGCTGAGAAATGGAGTTATTTGAGGTTGCCCTGCTGACATCAGTAACTTCCTTCCAAAAGAAGTGCTGGGGGAAAATGTGTGTCAGAGTTGCTGTTTTTATCAGCGCATCAGCAGAGTTTGGGGACATTTCAGTTCAAGTCAGGCACCAGCACTCCTTTGAAGGAGCAAATTCTGCCCTGGCTGTGTCTCTCCTGGCACAGCAGCACAATGACACACTTTGTCACCCTCATCCTCCTTGGCACTTGTGGTGGACAGATTTTGGTGATTAGGATTGAGTAAGTCACCAAAAAAAATCACAAATTTCAGTCTAAAAGACACAGTGGCCTGGCCTTGTTTGGCCTGCATAATCTTCTTTTCAAGAGCAGGGAATAAAAAAATAAAATGGGATGGAATGGGATGGAATGGAATGGGATGGGATGGGATGGGATGGAATGGAATGGAATGGAATGGAATGGAATGGAATGGAATGGAATGGAATGGGATGGGATGGGATGGAATGAAATAGAATACAATAAAATAAAATAAAGTAAAATAAAATAAAATAAACAAAAACCCCTGAAATAAACAAACAAAAAACTCCACAATAAATCCAAAAAGTGACAGGATAAATACTTTCCCTCCATCTTATTTGGCACTTCGGCAAATGTTTTTTGCGCCATCCTGAGTTTCCCAGCCCAGGGAAGACACAGGTACAGGAGTGTGGCCCCAATCCTTTGGAGTTTGAAGGGGACTGGAGCACAGGCACAGGGTTTGCCCCTCTGTTTTGTACATCTGTAAAATCCTACATAATTTCCCATCCAGGGAGATGCTGAGGAGTTGATATTTTCACTTCCTGCTATCAAACTTCACGAAAAAAAAAGACACCAGTGTGAAGTATTGTCCTGGGTTGTAGTGTAGGATGTACACAAAGTATTTATTCTATCACCATCTTCATGAACTGTTGAAACCAGGTGGGCTAGTGTTTTCCCAAGCTCCCTGCCTCTTCTGCTAATGGCCTTTGGGGTGTCTTCTGCTCATGGCCCATTAACGCCTGGCCCAGGACTCACAGGGAACTCCCTCCAGGAGCTCTCTCTGTTTAATGGGCCATCAAGGAGCCACTGCACAACTCCTCATCCCATTGGGAGATGCTCCCAATGCCCAGGGGGAGGAGCCAAGCATTCCCACCTGGAGAGAATCTGGGATTTGGGACAGGACAAGCAGCCCTGAGCCACTGGATTCCCAGAGGAGCAGAGCTCCCAGACCTTTCTGTGGGATCACTGCTTCAGGAAGAGCCCCTCACCTGGACTGCTCCCACCACCCTGCTCAGGCTGTGTTCTGACTCTGTCAGTAATCCTTTGTGTTATTGCATTGATTTTATTTTATTTTTACCTTTTTACCTTTCTTCTTATTAAATTATATCTCTGACTTGGAGCCTCTCATTCATTTTGCTTTCAAACCACAACAAGTATTCAACCTGTACATAACTCTTCCTAATTCGTCTCCAAACCTGGTGAGGGACAAACTCTCCCATCCCCCAGCAGTATAAATTCATTTACACCCTATGGATGGATACAAGTCAGCCAAATTATCAAATTACACGAGAAGATGCAACTGGTCTGTGTCTAATTAACACTGGCTTTGTATTTCATCTTGCTCAAAGCATCAGTGCTATTGCTCAGTTCCTTTAATATTCTGTAAAGGCAAATAGAGGCATTTTGACTTGTTAAATTTCAGTGTTTGCCAGGATCTTTATCACACTGTTAATTCTGGGGATTAATGGGAATTAAAAATGGTGGCCTTTAAAAATTAAGTTGTAACAGATGCTACATGAAATCTAAAGGAAAGTAACAATTGTTATCAAGCTGTTCTTCCAGGGAGCTAAATTTTCCTCCTTAATTACAATTCTGAACCTGTTCTTTGTGTTTTGGGAGATATCCTGAATTTACAGCGAATGCATATCCCCTCCCTATCAGAAGAGTTTTGTTTTCACCCTAATTTCTGTTAATCTTTGAATAAAGCTATTAATTTTTTTTTCCTTAATTAACAGGTCTTTTCAACTCAGCTGACAGTGAACAGAGTACTGGAAAATTCAGCATTATGTCCTGAGCTAAACCATATTAGGATAGAAATTAACAGTGTTAAGCAGGCTGGGAGATAAAAATACTTTGTATAGCACATGTAGAGAGGGAGCTGAAGTGGATGTCCCAAAGCCTTTGACATGAAAATCTCCTTTTTTGCAACATATTTTATCCCTTCCACATCTGCAGGACCAGTGACAGTCGGTGTGCAGCAACGTTAATGGAATAATTGATGCAGGGATAGGGAAACAGATGATGTGTAAAATGGCAGGCTGCATAATTGTCTGGAGTGAGTTCAAGTATTTCTGCAGTGAAAAATTGTCCTGTTTTGCACTCCCATCACGTCTCCTTGCTGCTGCGTGGCGAGCAAATTTCATTTGGAGAGGATCCCGAGGTGCAAGTTGATTTACTGGCAGGATTCCAGGAGGCAGGAGGTTAAAACCTTTCCTACCTCAACCAAACAGCACCTGGGAGAGGCATTGCAGGGCTCACACTGCTTTGAATGACAGCGTGGTGAGAAACACAGCACATCAGGGTGGAGCTGTGGCAGAAGAGCAGCTGATTAGAGAAATAAAAATATGATTTTTTAATATCTGACCTTTCTTTTATTGCAATATGAAATGTTAGGTGATGGAAGGAGGGGGAAATGGGGGGAACATGAGTTTTTAAAATGATGCTGCAATTAATTTCTGCTCCTGTGCAATGTGCAAGAGCCATTACACTTGCGTGGCATTTCTCATCAACTGGGTTGTAGACTGCTGAGGCAATTAGAAACTAATTGCTGTGAGATTCCCCCAAGAGATCTGTGATGGGAACAGGAGGTGGCCAGGGGCTTGCACACAGAAGTGTGTGTGTTTCTTTGCCCAGCTCTGGGCTGGTGCAGAGGTGATGCAGGAGCTCACAGCTCAGACATTGACATCCCCTTTGTGCACTCCCAGGGATAATTTGGTGTTGCTTTGCTTGTTTGAACCACGGAAATGATGCATCAGGATTTTTAACTCCCCCATCCACTGCTGCATGAATTCATCAGCTCTTCACCTGTCCTCCTCTCTCCAGCTCTTCCTCAGCCCTCACCTCTCACTGTCAGGGACACAAAAGAACCACACACTCACTGGTCATGTTGAAGTGAGGAAAGAAGGGCAGTTTATTATGATTTAGGGTTTAAATAGGATTTGGAATTTGGTCAAGTGTCGCCCTGATTCTTTAGCCTTCTGATGATTGTTTACATATTTCTTCTGGAGTTTCTCAAAACAACGTAGATTGTTTTCATATTTCTCGGTGATGGACTTCTGAATTGACCATTGGGGTCAGAGAGGTGTTCCTCTCATCTACCAATCCTTGACCAAATTCCTAATCCTATTTAAACCCTAAATCATAATAAACTGCCCTTCTTTTCCTCACTTCAACCTGACTGGTGAGTGTGTGGTTCTTTCGTGTCCCTGACAGTGACAGTCAAGGACTGGTAGATGAGAGGAACATCTCTCTGACCCCAATGGTCAATTCAGAAGTTCATCACAGAGAAATACAAAAACAATTTACTTTGTTTTGAGGAACTCCAGTTCAAGAATGTAAACAATCAGGAGATTAAAGAATCAGGGTGATGTTCACCTGTCACTAGATGGACACGAAAAAACCACACTCACCCGTCAGGTTGTGAGACAAGAAAGAAGAAGAAGGAAGTTTATTTTGGGTTTGGGGTTTAAATAGGGTTTGGACTTTGACCAGCAACTGGAGGACGAGGTTGACACCTCTCTGACCCCACTGGTCAAGCCAAAAGTCCATCCTTTTGTCCTTCCCACATGAAGGAATGCATGATTTACAAACATCACTCTGTGTTTAGGTTACAATGTGCAAGAAACTCCAGTATAGAAATGTAAAAACATCAGAAGGCTGAAAAAATCAGGGCAACACTCACTTCTGGACACTAAGTGTTGTTTCCATGGTAAATGGAACCTTCTGGTGCTGTGCAGGACACCAGCCTGGTATCTGCCATGCCCCTGTCCTGCCACAGGAGCTTCTCATTCCCCCTGGCACTCTGCTGAGAGGCAATGATGGACACAGGGAGCACCTCACAGTGGTCCTCACCCTCCCAGGGGTAGATATTGCAGATTCTTTCCTCCCCTGACCCTTCCTGCTGAGCCTCACCTCTGCACAAAAGAGTTTCTTGTTCCTTGGCAGGTTTTGAGTCAACTTCTGATCTCAATTATGTGCCCACCAGCCCCGGGTCAGAGCACTCTGAGTCCCCTTGGTGACTGTGATCAGTGACTTTGCAGCTACAGTCGAACAAAAGGATGTTAAATAACCCTTTGTCAGGCTCAGCAAAGCTGACACATTAATAATACCCATGAAAAGATGCAGGTGTTCTGTTGGCTTGGCTTGTCATTGTGGGGTTTTTTTGTTTGTTTCAGGGGTTTTTAATTTTGTTGTGGATGCCAAGGAGGGAACAAGGTTTGCTGTCTGCTCACGGTGGGAAAGCTGCTCATACACAAAGAGCTGTTGTTATAAATGCAGATTATAAAGTTGGCTTTTTGCAAATATTAACATGAATACTATATGTATAATTGTACTGTATATATATGTGTATATATACATATATATGTATATATACAATGTGTGTATATATGCATATATAACTGTATTATGTTTTATTAAAAGTTTAGAAAAGTGATGAATGTATTTTCTGATTGTGACATAGTATAAATAGTAAAAATATTAAGTTTTTTTTCTTCTTTGTAACATCTAAACTGACCAAGCCAAAAAGTATAGGAGAGGGTTGTCACCTTGTAACCCTGCATAAAACCCTGCTAGCTTTCTGGGTTTTTATCAAAATGAAAACCACCAAAAACCTCAAGAAGAAAATTTATGAGATCCATGTCACCAGACAGAGTGGAGCCACCCACAAATAAATCTACCAGATAAAATGATTGAAAAGACACAGCAATCCTTAAATATCGAAGTCTGACAGAGTGAAAAGGGTGCTGCTGGCTGACTTTATGCCAAGCTCAGCTGAGAAACTTTTGCTTTTTATCTCCTAATTGTCTATTTTTAATTCTTATTAAACTTATAAAATTTTTAAAAGGGAGCAAAAGTGGTTTTTCACAGCTATGTAGGCATTGCACGGAGGCTGAGGATGCAGTTTTGAACAGGGATGTAAATAAAAGGGCCAAAAGGACACTTGAGCCTCGTGGTGCAAACCCACTGGAGCAGAGCATCACTCCCTGATTGCACTGACAGCACCTCTGAAACTTTGTATTCTTAGTTTTTTTCCCCCTCAAACGTTTCACAGCCTCCCTTTGCTGCCTTCCCCCCTTTCATCTCAGACCCAGATCATTCCTGACAGGTAATCCAGCAGCATCAGCCTCTCCCTGCCCTCCGTGGTGTGCTTTCAATTTGCTCCAGCACTCCCAGAAACATCCTGCACAGACAGCCAGGGCTGAGCTTTTGTAAAGAAACACTGAATTTCTGAATTTCTTGAGCCCAATCCCACTTGGGCTCAAGAACTGCAGAAACACATAATTTCTGAAGCTTGGGAGAGCAGGGGTGAGTGGAGAGAGGTGATTGTAACAAAACCAGTGTTGTGCTTTCCCTGGTGTCTCTGAAGAAATCTTGTTCAGGATATTTATCTCCATCTGGAACACGGTGCTGGAGGTCACTAAAATGTCACCGTGCTAAAACAACTTCCTCTCATTTCCCCCCTTGTGTGCCCAGGCAGAGAAACATCTGTAACCAAATAAGGCAACACACGAGCACCCTTAAAAAAGAATTAGGGAATCATGTCCTGACAATTAACATGCTGGTGCAGTCAATTCCTGGAACATCAGCTCAGCCATGGTACTTGCACACTACAGCAGCTTTAACAAGCATTTTGCTTCTGCTGTCTTGAACTCAAACATGCTGAAGTAATTTTAAAAACCTTTGTAGTCCAGGCTAAATATTTTGTTTCTTTCCTCCAGAGAATACATAATCTGCGCTGTTGTCTTGTTTTAGTTCCAAGGCAGCCTCCTTAGACAAAAGAAAAATACTGCCTGCCTAGAGAATCAGCCTTAGATAATGAATGGTGCATTCTCTTTGCAACTCCTTTCCACTTCTTTGTAACAGCAAGGCACGTATTAAATTCACTTTCCCAAGCTGAGTTATATTTCAATTTTTACTGAGGACTCTGCTGTCCCTTTCCCCTGGTTGTCTGATTTGGCCCTGAGGACGCACCAATTGTCCCTGGGCGTGTTTGGTCAAGTCACAGTTTTATTCAGCTGAGTTCTGACCATGGAAATCCCAACTTGGGCACCCACAGCCTGCCTGGGGTGAGCAGGGGGAGGCTCTTTGTGTGCAAACCAAACTCAGTGAGATGCTGTTTTTACACCCAGATCTCCTTCCCTGGGAGCAAACCCAGACTGGATAAATACACATTTATTTAAGGACCACCAGGTGGTCATAGAACTGAGCATTTTATCACAATAACATATTGACAATCAATAAAAAGATTGTTGTTCTGGCTACTGCATGTAAAATTTAGGCCAGTGAGTGGCAGAAAAAGTTTCCAGTCTTTTTCAGAACAGATTTTTTTTCTTCTCTTCAGGTTACAAATGGAAATCTGGGAAGTCTTATTTTATGACCTGAACTTTTGCCTTTGTAATCCCATTTAAGGTGCCCATTTAATCCCATTTCAGCTCACCTATGCTGAATTAGAAATAAAATTTCACTTTTGTGACGTCTGCCACTGTGCTACAGCCATCCCCTCCAATTCTGCATTAAAGGGACATCTCTGATGAGCCCTGGGGTGCTTTTATTCAATCCTTTGCAGCTCCTCTAATGCTGATGAGGGATGTCCCAGAATTTGGGGAAACTGGGGGAAATCTGGGGGAATTGGGGGAAATTTGGGGGAATTGGAGAGAATTGGAGGAAAATTTGGGGGAAATTCGGGGGAATTGGGGGAAATTTGGGAGAATTGGAGACAATTGGGGAGAATTGGGAGGAACTGGGAAGAATTGGGGGAAAATGGGGAGAACTGGGGGGAATTAGGGAAGTTTGGGGGAATTTAGGGTTTACCCTGGTGAGCACCACACTCAGTGAGAATCAGGAGCAGTTCTGAGCCCTGGATATGAGATCAATGCTGAGAGCTGCTCCTGGAGCTGTGTGTGGGGCAGAATCTGAGCAATGTGACACAGGTACCTTGAAACAAATCCTGGGATACAAACAGCAGCTTGGGTACATGTGAAAAATAATGCCATCCATTAAAAAAAAATAAAAATTCCTCGTACTAGATTTAATTTTGAATTAAATCGAAATTTAAATTTTAATTTAAAAAGTAAAATTTGAATTTAAAAATTAAATCCAAATTAAATTAATTTTGAATTGTTTTGGTGGTTTGTTTTTTTTTTTTTTTTTTTCAGCAGGTAGCATCATAGCAGCACACAAGAAAAGGCATCCAATTTGAATTGTGTGTACATATTCATCAGGCTGTAATAAAGCCCCTAATAAGATGATGTTGCTCCCTTGTTTGTGCACACAGCCCAGGCTGCCATTTGGGGGTTAATGAATGAGAGCAAGTCGAAGGCATGGAAATAAAATTAGCAATGCCCAGAGCAACCCACTTTATCAAACTCAACAGTTTATAGGATTAGCAATGGATTCTGTGCAAATCTCTGCTATGGGTATTACCAGCAAGATTTATGCCAATTAGCAGGAACAGTGCAGATTATTTGGGAAGGGCACTGACAAGAGTTAAAAGCTCCCTGTACTTTCAAACTGTGTTGTTGGGACATTTCAAGCATTCAAGGATTGTTTTCACTCATCTCCCAAGTGCTATTTGATTGTATTCATGGCATTGTTTCCTGAGGCAGTGAAGAAAGTTGAATTGTTCCTTTCCTAAGATAAATCCAAAGATAATTTTCCAAGATAAATCTTGCACTCTCAAACTTCTCTGCATTCAGGCCAGGCTGCCCTCAGCAGATCCCCATGAGTGTGTTATGTTCTGCTCTCCTCTGTGTGATTTCTGACCACACAGGGGAAAATCCCTGATGAATTCAAGAGGGGTCAACCCCAAACCCCTACAGGAATTAAGGATCTGAGAGAAAGAATTCCAGAAATGTGCTGGTAGGAGTCCAGGGCATCCCTTGGGCACCCTGGAAGGTCACAGAGCTCAGCAGAGGGGTCTGAGACATGAGCAAGAGGGTTTGGGATTTGTACAGGGGGGATTGAGACCCTGGCACAGAGCCCAGGAGGACACAGGCTTTGATTTCAGTCCATGAGAAAAACTCCCAACACAGAGAGGAATTACAAGTCACAAAGGTGTGACAGAGAGTAGTGTAGCTAATCACAGGGTGAAAAAATTGGTAATTTTGGGTTCTTAGAATTGGGGAACAAGATGGAGGATTTAGGGTGTTGCCCTGGGTTCTTCTCCTTCTCCCCTGGCATCCATTTTCTGCAGTGATGGTGGCACAAGGTGGTTTGAGAGAATTGGGTCAAAGTAGAAATGACCCTTCTAATATGAGCACTGGGCATTGGTGTAAAATGGTAAATAATAAATACATAATTATCTGTAGAAGAGGTAGTGACCTCCCATCACGGGGGAGTCACCTCACATCCGAGCTGCTGTGAACACCTTGGCCAGCACAGAGAATTGTAAGATAAGAATTAATAAACACTCAAGAAACACAGAAAAACAAGACCTTGAAGACTCCAGTTCATTCTGGCACCACACTCAAAGCCTTCAGAGGGCAGAGGGCAAAAAAGATTCTCTTGAATCACCATTTGAACCACCACCAGGTGAAGAGAAACCCAACCCTAGAGATAGGTGCCACATGAGCAGCAGCAGAGGAACATTCCTGATGGAGCACAGCTCCTAAAACCTGCAGTTCTCCTGGGGGCATCAGGACAGCAAATCCACACACAGATTTCACTGATAATCAGATTAGAAAAGGAAAACTTCATGGAAAGTGGACTTTCCCCACATACTCAAACCTACAAAACAGGGACAAGGCTGAAACCTTGGTGCCATTGTGGATAAAACATCCCTTGGAAAGCCAAGTTTTTGGGGGGAGGACCATTGGTTCTGCTCCTCTACAACCAAGTTTTAATAAATTAATGAACTTCCAAGGCAGCATCATCTGATCTGTGCACAGGGGATTTTTTGGAGCCCTGGGGGATATGTGAGCTGGGACAAAGGTGCTGAGCCTGGTCTGGTCACACACACACAGACACACTAATGGGTTTTTGCTCTAAAACACTTGATAATCTCCCAGCCAGTTTATCCTGAGGAAAAGCTGGTTAATAGAACTAGGTATTTACAACTGTGACAATTACATTGGAGGCAATTTGTGTGCGGACATAATTACGTTTCTAATGAAGATTAACTTAAATTAAATGCTTTTAATTACAATTTGCCCTGCCTTTGGCTGTTGTGCAGACTGTGTTCTGACACTCACGCCTCACCAGACATGAGATTTACACTTTGCTGTCAAAGCTGACCAGAATTATTGGCTGGATGTTTGCTGTCAGGTGCTGCTGACGTTGCAAAAGGACTCAGTGCTGGAAACCACGGGGTGGAAGGATCAGAGATTGAACCTTTCAAGAGCTATTTGCTCAAACTCCTCTGCTAACACCCTGTCTGCCCTTTTGATTGCAAGTTCTTCTACCTGTCTGCTCCAGCTTTCTCCAGGAGAAGAGCAAATGTTGCTTTTTTATTTCAGTGAGAGCATGTGGAAGCCTCCACATCTGTATAATTTGTCCTTTCTTGACAACTATGGGAGCCCAGCTTACATATTAGATCCAAATTCGAAAAAAAAAATTATTCCAAAGGGTCCTCAGAGGCAACATCTTCATTATCCAGAAAAGCTTGGCATGTAAACTCCACCTACCAGCATTCAAAAGGAATGGGTGATCAAAGCCAGATTACAAATTCATTAGCAATTAATCTGTTCAGGAAAACCTTCCCTGGTGCTTTGCAGGGATATGATAGGAATATGATTAATGGTAATAGTTACAATAGGATTGTGGCCAAACCCACAAACAGCTGCTAAGAAATACAGCCACAGGAGCCTTGGAGTTTCCTTGCTGAGGGGATCTTGTCTGGTGGAGATGTGCTCAGAGCTCTGTGTCCTTCCACTGCCACTGGAGACTTTGTTAAGCCTTAAAATCACTGTGAGGAGAGACCTCAGTTGCATTTCAGGGCCAGAACTGCAGTGCCTCACCTCCTTCATGCCCTGTTCAGCTCCAGTGTCTCCAGGAAAATTGAAGATGACATAAGGCAGGGCAGGACTCAGCCCAGGGCTTCCCCTGTCGGGGTTTGCCTCGTTCTTTCCCTCCATGTGCTGGAGTGGGAATGAGATACAGAAAAATATTACAGAAAATATTTTATCTCTCTCTACTTTCTCCCTGTGGCTTGGAGCCTGCATCAGCACTTTGTCCTTCCCCAGGGGGCTGTGACAGCCCTGCCTGCCCTCCTTGTGAGGGGGAAATCAGGAGGTGCCAAATTCCCCTTTAAAGCACAGCCTCATCCTAGAGGAGGAGTGTTTTGTGCAGTAAGAAACATAAAAATCTCCAACCAAAGTTACAGCCTGTCTGGTTTGCCTGAGAGGAAAGAATCACAGAATGGTTTATATTGGGAAAGAGCCTTAAAATCCATGAGTCCAGCCATGAACCCAGCCCTGCCAAGGCCACCACTCAGTGGAGAATAATGCTCATCCCACTTAGTATTCATTCCAATGCATATTTCATCACGTTGATGCATATTTTATTGCACTTTTTGTACCAATTCCTCCAGCATTTTGCTTTTGCAATGGTGCCTAATAAGCCATGATTGCATGCAGCCCTGTGTGTTTGTGAGTGCTGTGATTCCCCCTGTCCTGAGGAGGGAAGGATCATTCCAGGCTCCTGTTTTCCCTCTGTATTGCCTCCAGTTTAGTTCTCCCTCCCTGGGTCTCAGCCTGTTTTTTCCATTACAAAAATTATCCCATTCCTAAGTCCATTCCTACAAACTTCCAACTTTTTGGGTACAACACCCATGGCCACTCTACCCAGATCTTGGAATTTTTACTTTCACCCACAGTCATCCTGATTGGAGTAAATTTGATTCACAGAAATACAGATTATTATTTGGTAAAATACTAAGAAAAATGTGTCTTTGCACAAAAATGCTCACCATCTTTTTTTTTTTTTTTTTTTCTTTTTTTTTCCTGAGCTGCTGTTTCTGAGTTAAGAGGCTGGATTGTGGATAGCCATTGCAGTGCACCACACTCTGAAAAACCAGGCAATGCAAACCATGAACATTTCTGCAGTGCATTATTTCCAACGCGTTATTTGACCCACCAAAGGAGTGTCCCAGCTTTTAAGAGCTCAGCAAGAAGGATGCAGAGCACAGTCTGATGATTCAGCCTGAGATAATCCTATAAAGAGCCACCTGAAAATGCAGAAAAGGTCGTGTCTGCAGAGCTGTTCATCTGTGCTCATGTTTATATATCTTATATATATTTATATCTTTATGTGCAAGTACACAAAGATGATTTCACATCTTGAAAGAACACATAGTGTAATATTTTACAATATCTCAGATGAAATGGTTTCACTGTCAGATCCTCAAGGACAAAATGTCAAAGCAGCTGTTGAAGGTCCTACATCAAATTAGTTCCTATAAGGAAATAGATTCCTGAATACAGAAATCACTAGTGGCTTTAATGACCCGTGTTAGAACTTGGAGCATTTGAATAAAGCTCCATGAATGTATCTAAATTAAATCAATACCCTTGCAGACTTATATCTCTTTAATCAAATGCCATATGTGTTGTGTTTTTTTTTTTCACTCAAATTTAACACATGAATTTTAGGCCCTTTCCCTGAAAGAAATTGAATAAACAAATTTCATATGTATTTATTTCTAGCAGTACAAAATACACAAAATACTTCCCCTTTCCCAACACACTTCAGGGCAGATTTACAGCAACTAATTAAAAAAACATACACGTACACACACATATATATAATATATATATATTATATATATATAAAATTACCAGATTTGTGGACACCCAACCATCCCTAGAGAAACACAAGAGTGAGGGGCACCACTGACATTTTCTCAATGTGTTTCAGGCCACTGGGAAGTGTCCAAATGTGAGGCTCTTTGAGGTGAAGTTCCCCCTGAGGTGCTGGATTTGGGAAGCTCTCAGAGCACCCACTTTGCTGCAGCCTCAGCACTCGAGGTAAGAGAAACCCTCTCAGGAATTCATGCCCCAAAATATCTGCAAGTTTGAAAATCCAAGCCATTACCCTGATTTTGATTTTGATCAATACCCTGATCCCACTAAGTGGGATGAGCATTATTCTCAACTGAGTGGTGGGAAAGAAAAAGAGAAGGAAAAATGTGGTTTTTAGCAAATGAGAGCCTTGCAGGTTTGTTTTTCCCTCACTCTGGACGTTCTCTGAGCAGAAGAGCAGAGAACAAAGCCCAGAGTGGCAGGTTCCAAAGGCTGGATTAGCACAGAGAGCCCCAGAGGCAGATGGCCACAGGAGTCCCCTGGGATGGGGCATGACACACACAAAGCCTGTTCCCTGACACAGGCACAGGTCCACAGCCCTTCCATGGCTGCAGCCACAATCTTGCCTGGGCGGGCTCCCAAGTTTTCTCTTTGGCCAGTAAAGCCACTAAAGTGGCTGAATTCAGCTAAATTCAGTCATTCTGCTCTCTCATTGAAGGTGAGATAACCCAGCTTGCTCCCACCATCCCCAACCCACCCAGCACTGACACCAAGCAAGCCCCAGGGAGGTGTCCAGTGTCACCCCTGCAGGTGACAGGCAGGGGACACCCAGGACACCTCAGTGACACCCAGGATTCCTTTCCTGCACCCAGGAGACCTGGATCAGCAGGGGCAGGACATTCCCTGTGCATCCAGGTGCTCCAGGAACAGGTTAAGGCCATTTATCTAACCAGCAAAACAGCTTGAGAAGCATCTCCTGCTACACAGAAAGCTTCAGTGTTTGCAAAGGAGGCTGGAAAAGCACTGCTGACTCTATTTTAGCTAATTCCCTTCTCCTGCTCTTCTAAATCATCCTGTTCCCTGTGGCAGATTAATGATAAAGAGGCTCTTCTACCAGCTACACATGAGGTAAGGAATGATCCCAAACTTCAGATCACCAGCCTGTTTTTTGCCCTCTCCTTTCACCCTCCACACCTCCCCCACAAGGAATTCTTCCTTCATTTTGGAGCTGTGAAAAAAAAAAAAAATCAAGTTATTCCAGCTGCTCACACCTACAGGCCTCATTTCCACCTGGAGGGTCCTCCAGGGATAAGTTGGAGATTAATTGTGCTCTCCCCAAAGCCCTCACTTTGATAAATGAAATTTGCCTACGTGCTTTTGTCCAGGAAGATCAATTTGGAGCAGGTATGGAAAGAGCACACAGTGCAGCAGTTCAGCACAATGCAGTTGGGAGCCTGATTAATTGACAAGGAAAAATAGAAAATAAACCTTCCAAGGGCTGTAGGGAACCAGGTTACAGTAGTGGGGGAAGTGAGAGAGGTGTGGAAAGGATCACTGAGGAGGGAGATGCTGAAACCTCTCTGCTGGGTGACCTGGGCCAGCCAAGAGGGCTGGAGGTGAAAAATAAAACCAGATCAGTGAGAAAAGGGGTCCTGGCTGCTTTTAGGACCAGTGTGACATCTCCTACCTGTTGTTGGAGGACATGAAAAAAGATGAGAGACTCCAAATATTTCAGAAGGCAAAGAAATATGCCTTCTGAAATTATTATTACAAGAAATTATTATTATTATTGAATTATTATTACAAGGAAAAAGGCTTTTATTGTCTAATTCTCACTGCCTTTTATAAGGTGTTCCCATACAGACTGAACATGGTTGGTGAACAGGAATGACACCTCTCTGATCCCATTGGTTAAACCAGAGAAACACCTGGAGAAAGATTGTTTTGAGAAAGGAGAGTTGTTTGCCAAGATTGTTTTGAGAAGAATCTTTCTTGAGAAATTTTTCCTTGGGAAAAATGCCAGCAGGCTGAAATCTCTCAGACCCAGAAATATCAGGGCCACATCCTACCCACAAAGGTTTCATTTGTACCACACCTGAGCTGCAAATGTCCTTCCTGAGTTCACAGCATCACCTCCCACATCCAACACTAAAATCTCTTTATTCTCCAAATGTACATGATTCCCCTGGATTTTGGTCTGACTCATCCTTGAATAATTTAATCAAGCCTGGTGCCTGGAGTGTTCTTATGCTTGACAAGTTGCTTGTTTTGGAAGGAGCTCTTTCCCCCCCCAAATTAAAATGTGTGCTCAGCCAAGGTAATCCTGTCTTTTTGAGGCATAAATCCATTTATGCAAGTCACCAAAGCTACCACTCATCTTTTGAGGGCTGTAAAACTCAAAGAGTGTCCTATATTGAACTGAATCACAAGCACTTCTCCATTTCATCAATATTCCCTGAACTTCCCACTCTGAATTGCTGCAGGAGAAAGTGTCTCTCCCCATCGATGTCCTTACATTCAAATTTTTAATCTTTCATGCCGCCTGCTGGGACCGTCTGAGAAAAGGAGCCCAGAATAACCACAGTAATCACAACAATTCTAAACTTTGAACCCAAATTCATCCACTTGGCACCTGTGATTACTGACTTGGAGCCCAATTTGACACCGCCCTTATTTTGACGCAGATTTGCCCCAACGTTCCTTTTGCCATGTGCCACTTCAATTATAAATTCTCTGTCTCCACTCTGCTGCCTTCCAGATGCACTCAACTTCCCCCCTGCAGACTGCAAAAAAAAAATAAAAAAAATGGCTTGGCTCCCTTTCCACTGCTTGCTTTTTATTCCCATTACATCAGGCAAATAAACAAGTATTTTGAATAAAGTATTTTGAATAAACAAGACTGAATTTGAACAAGTTTTGAATTAATTTAGTACATTGCTTAAAATTTCCTGCAGTATTTTTTTCTTCTGAAGAAATAAAAAAACCCCAAAAAAACAAAAACAAAAAAACCAACCAACCAACCAAACAAACAAACAAAAAACCACCAAACAAACAAAAAAAACACCCAAATCATGCAAGCCTCATGCATTGGTAACCTATATAGTAAAATATCCATGTTCTTTCTTATTCCAGGGAGAAAGAGAAGGATAGAAAGCAAGAGGAATTATTATAAGATCTCCCTAGGTGGTAAATATTGATTCTTTCATATAAATGAATTTTATTACTGGTGTTGAAAGGTCAAATCCCATTTGAGCTTAATTTTCAGTCCATTTATTTTATATAAATGCTGGAGTAAAATGGAGAAGAATGTGTTCACTGTATTAGGTTAAAAATTCACTAAAAAATTCACTATATTAGGTTAAAAAGGCACTGGATTCTCATGTCTTACAGGTTTTGGGGAGTTTTTTATGACTTCCGAGATCTGGTCTCTCAGTTATAATTCATCCAGTGACAACTCCTAGAGCAGAAGTGCTGCACAGCCAGAGGTGCCAAGGCAGTGGCTGTGCTCACTGTCCCTGCCCCAGTGACAAAGGGACAGAACAGGTGCTTTCCCTCACCCAAGGCCCTGCAGACTTGACATCTGCTCCAGCCAGCAAATGCAACCTATTTGATAAGGCTGAAATAACCATCAGGCTGGATACCTCTTAGAGCCAAGGAAATGAATTTTTGGACCTTCTGATGCCCCTCTCGAGCTCCACAAGAAGATGAACTTTTCCAGTCCAGCTCACTGGCCATGCTGCATTTAGAGCCCCTCAGCATTTGGCCTTTGCACAACATTTTTATTTCTTTTTGCAAGAAGGAGGCAGCACATCCCACGGGCACCCTTCCATTCACCTGTGCAGATATGTGTTTTAATCCTCTGCCCACTGGGGTGTGCAAAAAAATGTCTTTTTCCTCACCTGCCTCCCTGCATGGGCATGTGGGAGCTGCTGTTGCTGACCTGGCAGTGAACTGCACTGATGGAAAATGCTGCAGCGCCTTGACCCGGGGGAACCAGGGCTGTCCCCACTGCTACCACAGCAAGGCAGAACAGCACTGAATCTGCTCCACTTCTGATCTGCTCTGGCTTTTGGGGACCTCACACCACCAGAGCTCTCCTCAGAGCCCACTGCTGGTCACCCCAGGCTTTGTTCAGCCATTTACACCAACAAAAAGTGAGAGCAGACTGCAAAGGAAGACAGAAAACCAGGGGCTCTGTGGCCAGCTGGGCAATAAACCAGCACCTCCACTAACAGGATTAAACTCTTGCTAGATTACAAAGTGTGTCAAATTTACAAACAATCAGACTGGGGCTGTGCCCTCAATTTGCAGTGTTTGACACTACAGGTGGTGCACATGTTTATATTTGGAAGTTCAATATAATGCCCTCATCCTGTCCAGAGAGACATTTTCCTATTTTCCTTCCAGCACATTAAGTGGATCCCTCAGTCCTTCTTGTCCAGGTTCATTTCCCTGTCTGATGATTGCCTGTGGCCCTTGCACAGTGGAGAAGCCATTGGAGCAGATGTCTGCTCAGTGAGCAAAAGAAAAAATCTGAAAATTACCTCAAAATTAACTGGAGGAAACGTGGAACTGGGAGCTTCTTTTGTGTTCTGCAGGTAAACAGACAAATGGTTGGATTAATGAAGTCCAGTTCTGCTTGCAGGTTCTCAGATGAGATTTGAACCCCAGGATTCCAACTGTCTGTTCAGGGCATCCCTGTGAATTAATGAGCCAGGGCAGGATCTCCAAAGGTGCTTGTCTTACCCTCCAGTGATGCAGCAGAGGGGAAGGGGCCATGTCCTGGTCAGCAGGAGTTTGAGTGGCCAAGAATAATCCAGCTCTGATCTGTGCCAGTAGCACGACGGAATGAAAACCAAATAAATTATTTTGAGGGAAGCACCTCTGAGGAAAGCATCCCTTCTAAGGCAGGAGGAAGAAGTTATTTCTTGGAAAAGCAGCTCCTCTGCCACAGCCTGAGCAGCTCAGCTTTGGCACTGAGGCAATTTCTCAGACAAAGGATGAGCCAGAGCTGGGTTTCCATCCCTGCTGCACAGGGGTGCTGTGTGCTCACCCCACTGCCCTCACCTCCCCTCTGCTCACAGAGCTCTGCTACAAGGATGCAGCTGCTTAGAAATGATCCTGAGCTGCTCACATAAATTAAGATATTTTTTTCTTCTTCTACACATTTTTTTTCCTCTGCAGCCATGAAGAGGACAAACACTGAACCTCCTGCCTGGAGCTGCCTCAGATGCTGGCAGGGAGAAAATAGTAAAGGTTGTTTTGTCTGGTGCCTAAGTGGATAAAATGGCACATTTGCCCTAAGAGAAAACTGGGTAATTTCTGAGACTGGCAGAACAGTGCTCCTGCTAACAGTATCATGCTCAAAATCCTCTCTACACCCTTTCCAAGTGCATTTTTAAACTGTTAGCACTTAAACGAGGGGCAACACTGTTAGGAAGGACAAGGGAAAGCAATATGAACTACATTACTTTGGTTTTAAAAGCAGCTTTAGGAACAGATTATCAGGCAGTGTAAGTCAATAAATCTGCACTGCTTTTAATAGAGTGACCCAGGCTTGTGTGAGTTCTTCCTCTGCAAATAGCACCTCAGACCTCCCCTTTTACAGCGTCTCAAATTCCTGCTTTGGGGATATTCCATTGTCAAGAAGGATCTATTTTTCTAACAGCTCTCTTGCAAATATATCCCCAAATGTGACAGCCAGACAACTCCCCTACCAGCCCTGCTAATGGATTTCTGCAGAGTCTAGACCTGTGTGCACTGTGCTTTTGGGAATATGTTTGTTTTGAGTGCTGCCAGAAATAGCATCTCCACCTCTGTGCCATCCATTACATGGGTGCTACCCACAAGGGGTCCTTTCACAGCTCTCCACTGAGAGTTCAGCAGTTTTCTCCTGGTTATTTTGCCTGGTTATTGCAAATAAACTGTGGCACTGGGGATGCTCCCAGTATGGGGCAGAGGTCCCCACCTGCAAAGTGTCACAGAGCTTAATCCCTCCCTAAGTTTGGCTATTTTACTTCTTACAGATATTATTTAAAATATCTGAGGCAGCTCCAGCCATGTCCATTTCTGTATCCAACAAGATGCACTGTTTTCATGGGAGGACAAGCAGAAAGTGCTGAAACAGCACTGGGCAACAGAGACCAGGCTCTGCTTAGGCACCTTTAGCACAAGGAAATGCTGATGCAGGGCATCAAGACCAGAAAATATCAGAATTGCTTTAGTCAGGCTGAAAAAAATGGCATGCAATTATCAAAACCATTAGGAAAGGCTGCATTTGCAGGGGATCCACCCAGAGATTTGATTACTGCCACAGCTGCCTCTGCATTTCTCAGGGTTTTCTTAAAATCACAAACTGAGCCCAGCCAGGGCAGGGACATCTGCAGGAGGGGACAGACCTGCACACAGGTCACTAACTCAATGCCAGACACGAGTAAAACAATAGAAAATAAAAGTAGCTCTTGGGGATGCTGTGACCTTTGCTGTTACAGATGGGTTTATTCCAAATGACAGAAGCATTTAAATGACTGGGTAATGGTTTCCCCTCCAAAATTGCATTTCTTGCTACATCAGACATTGCTGATTCCTAAATTATAGCTTGTCTTTAAGTAGGTTTTTCCAGCCCTTGCTCCACAGGAGCTGGCTGGGACAGTGATATCATTCCTAAGGAAAAGCCACAAACTTTTAAGTGAGCTACAGTCAAGTTCAATTAAAAACAACACAAGCATTTAGAGTCACAAAGAACAAAACTTTCTACAGCCAGCTGGCCTGGGAAAAAAAAAAATAAATCAAGGCTTATTTTGTGTAGCAGCAGATTTAAGTCAGTGTGTTGGCATTTGGGATGCAAATGCTGCAAGGGGAGAATGGACTCTGCTGAGGATGGGGATAAAGGCCTCATTCTGCACTGGTGAAAAGCAAGTCCAAAGAGCAGCCCAGAGGGGCTGGAGCCACAACAAGAGAGCAGGCAGGGAGTAACAAGCTTCTGCAGTGAGGAATGAAGTAAAACAAAAGGCTGGGCTGGAAAAGCTTTGGCAGTGGACAAAACAGGACACATTTGCACAGGTTTCTTCCAAATGGGCAGCTGGGCACTGCTGCCTGTGGGGCTGTGCACACAGAATGCTGTGATCCCAGTGATCCCAGTGATCCCAGTGAGAACCACTCTGCTCAGGTGTCTTGGGTTGCAATGTGTAACCAAAAGTGTGTTTTCTATTTCCCATCTGTTGAAACTGGTTGGGGAGTGTTTTTTTATTTATCTCTTGTAGAACCCATTCCTCATAACTCCAGGTGGAGGGAGTGGGTGTCTCCTGTTTCTGGGCAGCTGTTAAACCAGCTGGGCTCGTGTTCTTTATCCCCTCCAGGCCCATCCTCCCCCCAGGGGATCTCTGCTGTCCATGGCCCATCCAGGCTCACTGCAGGGCTGAGACAATTCCATCAGCCCATGGGGAGATGCTCCACCCAGGGGGAGGAGCCCAGCATTCCCACCTGGATCAAACCTGGCATTGAGAACCCTGGCACAGCCTGTTTGGATTCCCAGAGGGAGACCAGACCCAGCTCAGCACCACTGGACCTTCTACAGGATCATCTCTGCTCCACCAGAACCACATCTGGCACTGCAGAAGGGCTGGGCTGGGCTGACACCAACAGCCTGAACCAACAGAGGGTCAGGTTGTGTTCTCACTCTGTCAGGTTTTTTTTTTTACTCCTGCATTTGTATTTTTAATATTCCTAGTAAAGCACTGTTATTCCTATTCCTGTATCTTTGCCTGAAAGTCCCTTAATTTCAAAATTATAATAATTTGGAGGGAAGGGGTTTCCATTCTCCATTCCAAGGGAAGCTCTGGCTTTCCCTGGCAGACACCTGTCTTTCCAAACCAAGACATCAGGGCATGAGGAGGCAGAGCAAACATGATGGGGGAGTGATGCTCCATAGCAGCACATCCAGGAGCTTAATTTGCATCCAAAAAATTACCTCCACAAGCAGGAGCACAAGAGATACAAATGTGGCCCATCTGATGCTGAGGAAAGGAGTCTCTGTGTGTGAGGCAATTGGCTCCCTGTGTGAGGGGAAACCAGTGCATCCCTGTCAGAGGTGACAATGCAGGAGCAGAGCTGGTTTCCCCTCATCATGGAAGGCCTTGGAGCATCAGGCTGAGGTCATGGCCTGTGGAAGTGTTCTACTGACTTCAGTGAGCTCTGGACAAAGCTCTGCACTGGGCAAGGAATAAATCTCCTTGCCTGAGGGATTCATCCATATCTATATGGGAAAAGGTGAGTCCAAGGCAGTGCCCAGCCCCTGCCATGTGCTGTGCTCCAGCCCTTTTAGTTCTTCTTGGAGGTTACATAATAATGTAAATTACAGGTTTATTCAGTCTGACACCACCTGCACTGATGGACACCTCCTCCAACGTGAGCCGTGCCAAGCTGCAGGGCACAGCCTGCATTGCTGCAGGGCTCAGGAGGGAATCCCATTCCTCTATTGCCCAGGGAGCATCTCCAGCTAAAGCACAGTGAGTCAGCCAGGGGCAAAATGAAGGACTCTGTAGGTAAATGGTCTCATTTGGTGTGGCAAATCCTCTGAAATCCACTGACAAATCAGGAACATAATCCCCTCTCTTTTATTAGTGCCATGCTTCAGTCTTCCCTACAAATCTGAGAGCAGAGCTCCCCTAGTTCCTCAAACTTGTGCTTTCCCTCAAAAAGGATGGATTGTCAAACTGCCTGGTAGGAATGTCTCTGCTCCCAAACACAGTGAGGATTAAGGTGTGAAATTCCCATTAGGGCGAGGGGATTAGGCTGGTGGATTTACATAAGGATTTGACACAGGGGATCAGTTCAGTTCATCGAGGGCTGATGCTCAGCTGATGTTCCAGTGAGCAGGGAAGCTCCTCCTTCACAAATGTACTTACATCTTCCTGCTGCCTGGAAAGGCCAATTCCTCCCTGATCCCCTCAGTGATGGATGTAAACCCCAAAGCATGAGCTCGGGGATTGCCCTGATTATTGTCTCGACACATCCCAAAGTCGTCACGAGTGAGGAAAAACTGCTGGATTGGGAATCAACAAAATCCATGCAAATGCCTCGCGTGCAAAAAAGTGTCTGGGAAGCACCAGCTCAGGGATGAAAACTGTGCCATAAGTGCTTGTATTAGAGTGACAAAATCAGGGCAAAAAAAAAGAGATTATGACTAAAGTATGTGATTTTTTAAGAAAGAAATTCCACCCCAGCTGCTGTTTCTTCTCTGAAAAGGTACATGTAATAAGGCCCTGATGGGCAGGGATGGGGGCATAAATAAAAGGTCCAAAGCCTCCAGGTGTCCACTACAACACCTGCTAGGACAGCTTGTCACTGTCAGGGACACAAAAGAACCACACACTCACCAGTCAGGTTGAGGTGAGGAAACAAGGGGCAGTTTATTATGATTTAGGGTTTAAATAGGATCAGGAATTTGGTCGAGGATTGGTAGATGAGAGGAACATCTCTCTGACCCCAATGGTCAATTCAGAAGTCCATCACAGAGAAATATGAAAACAATCTACGTTGTTTTGAGAAACTCTAGAAGAAATATGTAAACAATCATCAGAAGGCTAAAGGTCAGGGTGACAACAGCTCATGAGTGTGAGGCACTAAAATTCAGAGTCCTCATTCCTACAATCAGATCAGAAGGTCACACCAACGCAGCCCTTTCCCAGCAGCTCTGCATGCTACATTTAGCACTGAGTTAGGCAGGTGTGTTTCCACCTCAGTTCATGTTCCTCAATCTTAGCTCTAGGAGCAGAGCAGCCCAAACTCTCAAAAGGTATTTTTACCTCTTGGTACCTTCAGGGCTTTTGATCTGAGAGTAAAATGCCACAACCCAACAACACTTCCTGGTCTTGAGTTTAACAGCAGAGCCTCAGTGCATTCATACATCAGTTTATTAGTGTGCATTTCATCAGTGAACTGTAAACATTTAGAGTTTATTTCTTACCACATAGCACCTTGCAGAAATTACCAAAAAAGCCATTTACACCTGACTAGAATCCACATATTATTCATTATTTTATCTTTCACAGTGTGCTCTTTCTGAGGCAGAGGAGGAGTCATTCACAGCTATTTCACAGCTATGACCTGCACAGCACAGGATTATTATAAAGAATGAACAGGCAGGCACAGTCACACACTGGATTAAGGAACAATGATTTATAAATCCAAATCCCCGTCTCACATGTTGCTTTTATGTAGAACCTGGTAAAAGCCTGCCTGAACCAGCAGTGGAAATCACACCTTTTCATTTAATTTCATTTCATTCCTGCATTTCTGCAATCACAGACCACTTCTGGCACACTCTGTCACTCCCCTGACTCAGGGAAGAAAAAAGGTGCACACTAAATAAGCCATAAATAGTATCTGCTGCTGCTCCCTTTTCTATTATGTTGACTTTTCATTCTGGTCCTCGCAATTACTGAGCACAAGAGGAAGACAAATAGAATTATCCCAGCTGTTTGTGGCAGGCAGCCCTGGCCTCCCAGCTGAGAGCTCTTTGTGCTGCTCGGAGCATCACCAAAGCAACCAGCCCTGGCAGCTGCCAGGCTGCAGAGGAGAACTGAGAGCACGACTTATGGAAGGAAACACAAGTGAAGGCTGGGGTTGAGCCAAGCTCAGCTTTGTCTCCTGCCTAAATGTGGCACCAGAGATTGCATCTCACCTGCTGAGGGAGCAGAACCCGGATGCTTATTTTGTTTTTGTCCTGGGTTGTAGTGTAGGATGTTCACAAAGTATTTATTCTATCACCATCTTCATGAACTGTTGAAACCAGGTGGGCTAGTGTTTTCACAAGCCCCCTGCCTCTTCTGCTAATGGCCTTTGGGGTGTCTTCTGCTCATGGCCCATTAACGCCTGGCCCATGAGTCACAGGTAACTCCCTCCAGGGGTTATCTCTGTTTAATGGGCCATCAAGGAGCCACTGCACGACTCCTCATCCCATTGGGAGATGCTCCCAATGCCCAGGGGGAGGAGCCAAGCATTCCCACCTGGAGAGAATCTGGCATTTGGGACAGGACAAGCAGCCCTGAGCCACTGGATTCCCAGAGGAGCAGAGCTGCCAGACCTTTCTGTGGGATCACTGCTTCAGGAAGAGCCCCTCACCTGGACTGCTCCCACCACCCTGCTCAGGGTGTGTTCTGACTCTGTCAGTGATCTTTTGTGTTATTGCATTGATTTTATTTTATTTTTACCTTTTTACCTTTCTTCTTATTAAATTGTATTTCTGACTTGGAGCCTCTCATTCGTTTTGCTTTCAAACCACAACTGTTTTACAAGACAAGCCCTTGCAGAAATAAGAGCAGGTATTCTGCAAGCTGTGTGGGATAGATGTGGTGTATAAATTCCCGTAAAAAATATTGTACGTGGTAAATTTATAAATTGTCACTAAAAGTTTGGACTATCAAAAGCTGTTCAAGGGCATCTCCGAGATTCCAAGGCCCATTGTGCAGCTGTGAAACCACAAAATTTGTGACAGAAACAACAAGGCTGGACTGGAGATGGCCCATTCATCAAGGGTGGACCTCCACAGCTGATCAAGATCTGAGATCAATCTTGGTGGAGGATCCCAGAGGATTATCAAATCAGCGCCCCAAAAGGAGAATCCTAGCGGATTCTTGGGACGTCTTTCATACTATCAAGAAACCCTTTCAAAACTTCACATGGAAATAAAGAAATACATGAATATTTGGCCTTTCAATGGACATAGCCTTTGGGCAGGAAAGCTGTATAAAAGCCGTACAGACCCAGCATTTGTGGGCAAGGTTGGATGGCACCCTTGCTGCTGTCACCCTGTCCACCCAACATTTGATCAATGTTGTCCAATTTTATTGTGGCCTTTTAAAATTGATCTTGGAAATTGCTAAATAAATTCTTTGATTTTGGATTGGCTCTTAATCATTTATAACACTATGCAATGAAAAGAAGGGGGATTCAGGCTGTTACGATGCTGTTGAGACTTCTGCTCCCCATCAGTCTTAGCTGGTGGTCCAAAAAAGCAGTAAAAGGTGGCCCAGGATGCAGCTGCCAGAAATGACTGCATTGTCCCAGCTGTAAGTTACACCCACGAGTAAGTGAAGTGGAGGTGAAAAAAAGATTGTCTGATAATTGGAACAATATGGGGAGGAAAGCAAAGCAAACAGGAAAATCCCCATGCACACAGGCAGGGAGTGAATAGAATGGGAGGAGGGGACGTGGAGAGATAAATGACCATTCAGAGTGTGCTCTGCTCGCTCCTGGATGTACAGCACTGTTTAGAGAGGGCTGAGAAATTCCTGCAGAATTTAGGCAAGGCTGAGAAACCCTGACTGGCACCTTCCCTGAGCCACAGCATCCCCCAGCTCTCAGCAGCCTCACAAATGAGTCCTGTTTTATCTAAAGACAGAGATGCATGAAAATTCTTCCAGTCTGGACATTAAAGACAAATTGACAAACTCATTTCGGCTCCCTGTGAGTTTAAATGTGTCACAGCAGCCCGGCCTGAAAACAGCAAATTAATTGCCTTGCTCGTGGTCACACAGTGCAGTTGGGTTCATGCCAGGACCTGAATACCTGCAGCACATTGTCACTCATCTGTGACATCAGAGATTTCCTGAGGCAATTACCTTCTTCTGCTTTTGAGAGAATTAAGGTCTTTGTGAGCTTGTGCTGGGAAGAGAAAAAAAAATCCCAAGTTGGTTTTCACTCATTATGAGATCTGTAAAACAGTGCTCAGTGCACTTTTGGCCCAACTCTGTTTTCCCTTCTCTGCTGTCTGTTTTACACTGCACTGAACACACGCAGCTGGAAACAGCCCAAACAATGCACGTCAGGCTCAGACAGCATTTTCTGCAGCATCTCCTTTTTGGAAGAAAGGGCCTTCTGCAGGAATGGTGTAAAAAAATGGAGCAGTTCTGCACTGCTTGGCACTAAATCACTGCCTGCTGCAAAAACTTCTGTGAAGAAACTCATGATATGGATGAAAATTCAAGGAAAAGCAGACATTTCAGGAGCTGTTCTCCATTTTAAAACTGCAAGAAATGCCAAGACTGTAAAGATCCCTGTTGCTCTACAGTGCTAAAAATAACATTTACCAACAACTCTATGGAGTCTCTTGTACAAAAAAATTCATCCTTATGGCTTTCATTTTGATTGTGAAATGAACACATCACTTTGCAAACCTCCATGACTGGGGTTGTCTAAAATGAAGGAAATCCCTGGTACCATTTTACTCTCGAAAATATTAAAATTCACTAGAAGGAAAAAAAAAGATACTTCAAATTTCAGCTGGTATTAAGAGATGTAAGTTCTTGTTCCTAATCCATTATGAAGGGCTTTCAAGTGAGCAAGAATAACGTTCTTAGAGCCTAATGTTGGCTACCTAACTCGACTCTTTGATACACTTCATTTACATGTAATCCTGCAGCCTGCCAGCAGTTGATAAGGTTCCTGATATCTGCACATTTGAGGAAGAGAAGTTTAGTTCATGATGGGCTAAAGCTGAGCTCCATGATGCTCAGGTTTAGGGTTTCACACAGATTTTTTTTTTGCTTGCCTGCAAATGCTTCTCAGCATTTCTCCCCAAATAATTGATCTGCCAAGTTTAAAATTCTTGACCAAGTTGAAGTGAGCTGCACTGGATTTTTGCCTTTTTTCCATTAGTAAAATGTTTTATGAGTTCCTTTTAACACTGTGTGGTTGGGGAGGAAAGTGAGGGGTGGGGAGGAAAGTGAGGGGTGTATTTTTCTCTCCACTCCATTTATAGTATCTGGTAGATAAAAGGAGAGCAAAAGTTACAGAGGTGGCTGAAAGAGGCTACAAATGCTGAGTTATTGGCTCTACAGCACATCTGAATGAAGGATGGACAGGTCCATACCCAGCAAGAACAAGACATTTACAATCACTAAATTTGATGTGATGTAAAGAGCAGGGTCATTCTGTGCAGTTTTGACAAACCCATTTCAAAGGTTCCACCACAGAGTCATGAAACGGTTTGTGTTGGAGGAGACCTTTAGAGGGAATCTCATCCAATTCCCCTGCCATGGGCAGGGACACCTCCCACTGTCCCAGGCTGCTCCAAGCCCTGTCCAGCCTGACCTGGGACACTTCCAGGGATCCAGGGCAGCCACAGCTGCTCTGGGCACTCTTTGCCAGGGCCTCACCATCCTCATTGTCAAAAGCTTCTTCCTTTTATCTAATCTAAATCTACCCTCTTTTAGTTTAAAACAATTACACCTTGTCCCAGGATAAAAATGTGCCCCCATCTTTATTATAAGCCCCATTTATTTACAGGAAGGCTGCAAACCATGCCATGGAGTGGGATAAGATAAGTGTCACCTGGCTGTAGAAATTCAACATATTCCCCATCTGCAGGGCTACAGCTGGAGCTTCTCAGTTTAGGATGGACATTGAGTGCTGTGTCCAGCTCTGGGTGTCTCAGTTTAGGAAGGACATTGAGACACTTGAGCACGTCCAGAGGAGGGAACGAGGCTGGTGAGGGGCTGAGAACACAAACCCTGTGAGGAACAGCTGGGGGTGTTTATCCTGGAGAAAAGGAGACTCAGGGGTGACCTTATCACTCTCCACAACCCCCTGAAAGGTGGCTGTGCTCAGCTGGGGTTGGTCTCTTTCTCCGGGCAGCACTGACAGAACGAGAGGACAGAGTCTCAGGCTGCATCAAGGGAAATACAGGTTGGATATCAGGAAAAAGTTTTCCATGGAAAGAGTGATTAAATACTGGAATGGTCTGCCTGGGGAGGTGGTGGAGTCACCATCCCTGGATGTGTTTAAAGCAGACTGGATGTGGCACTGGGGGCCAGGGTTTATTTGAAGTGTCGGGGCTGAGTTGGACTCAATGATCTTGAAGGTCTCTTCCAACCTAGAAATTCTGTGGTTCTGTGATCTTTGCATAACTGGAAACTTTGAGTCTCCAAAAGATCTGAACCTGGCAGCCAGGTCACCTCCACAGCCCAGCCACAGCCAAACTCCCCAGGTTCAAAGCTGCAGCACAAAAATACAGCAAGGCTGGGCAGCAGGGGGTGGTTGAGCACTCAGCACTGCAGAGAAAACAGGCTCTGAGCATTCATTACCCCCTTGGTGTCTCACCAAAGCCCCAAAATGCTGCATGAACACGAGTTCCCAACACCTGCAGGTGCCAACCCAGCCCTCCTGGGGGCTTCAGGAGATGGGGGCACAGCACAGCCACTGCAGCAGCTCTTTATTTCCCTCCTTACTCTCAGACACATCTGAGAACGTGGGGAGGTGAAGTGGAAAGGTAAATGGAGTACAGCGATATTTTTAAGAGCTGCTCCTTTCTGCGTGAATTTTGAATGGATACCATATGCCTCAGCATGCTGTTTTGATTCTCCCCTCAGATATTATTCACTAGCCTGCCTCAGCAAGGCAATCCTCCCTCCAGAATAGTTATTTTTAGTTTAAAAAAAGACAAACATAAGAGTAATTTCTACCAGTGCTGCTTTGAACTTATGATCATCCATTACACTGCCTGTTCACCCCAGTCTCCCAACTCTTTTATTACAACAGTCCTTTCATCATCTTCACCAAGTGCTTCCACCTCCAGATCACTCAAGATAGTAAACACCACTTTTTTTTTTTTTTTTTACTCTGATAAGAAGTTATTTCTACCCTGGTTTCTTCTTCTAAACCAGTTTCAAATCTGTGATAATATTTTTGCTTCTTATCACTACCTCAGGTTCCTTCACAGGTTCCTGAAGGAGCCTTTCTTTCCTCATGAATTTTGAAGTCCAGATGTTTATTGCCTCTCCCCCACCCATGGTTTTATTATTTTATACTAAAAGATCATCAGAGTGAAAGGGATTTTTGCATGTTATAGCACTTTTTTTCACAATTTTATCTCTCACTTGATTTTATCTAGCACAGAAGCTGAGTTTCCTGGTGTATTTTCACTGCCAGACACACAGAGGAGAGCAGTCCCACTCTGCTCCTCTTTCTGCACTAATTTGGGCACAAGGGAGTGAGGGAGGGCACAAGAGTTGATGTCAGAAGTGCAGGGGCACAGCAATAACTTGAGGAAATGCTTCTTTCACAGCAGAGTGCACACACCAGGGGATGCTTTCCTAAACCCATTTCTGTTCCCTGTTCAGAGAACCTGAACAAAGGCAGAAAAAACAACACCTGCAGCCACAAACTGTTCTGCCAGGAGCACGGGGAGGTGTTTCAGGTGGGGGCTTGGACTGCTTTGCCACAGCCAGGGACTGCTCTGCCACAGGCAGGGATTGATGCCCAGGGCCAGAAATTGATGCCCATGGCCAGGGATTCCTGTCTATGGCCAGGAATTGATTCCCATGGCCAGAGATTGATGCCCGTGGCCAGGGATTGATGCCCACGGCCAGAGATTCGTGTCCACAGCCAGAGATTGATGTCCATGGCCAGAGATTCCTGTCTATGGCCAGGGATTTATTCCCATGGCCAGGGATTGATGCCCACAGGCAGGGATTGATGCCCACAGGCAGGGATTGATGCCCACGGCCAGGAATTGATTCCCATGGTCAGAAATTGATACCCACAGCCAGGGAATGATGTCCATGGCCAGAGATTGATGCCCATGGCCAGAGATTCCTATCTATGGCCAGGGATTGATGTCCATGGCCAGGGATTGATGGCCATGGCCAGGGAATGATGGCCATGGACAGATATTGATGTCCACAGACAGAGACTGATGCCCATGGCCAGAGATTGATGCTCACACCAGGTATTGATGCCCAGGCCAGGAATTGATGCCCATGGCCAGAGATTCCTCTCCATGGCCAGGAATTGATTCCCATGGCCAGGGATTGATGCCCACAGGCAGGGATTGATGCCCACAGGCAGGGATTGATATCCACGGCCAGAAATTGATGCCCATGGCCAGAGATTTGTGTCCACAGCCAGGGATTGATGCCCATGGCCAGAGATTGATGCCTACACCAGGAATTGATGCCTACACCAGGAATCGATGCCCACACCAGGGATTGATGCCCAAGGACCCGAGCTGTGGGTCCTGCAGCCCCAGGGGATGGAGCAGCAGAGGAGCAGCAGAGGCAGCAGATGGTGAGGGCAGGGCAGGGAGGAAGGAGCCCCAGCCCTGCTCTCCCCTGCTGCCCCGCAGGCTCAGGGGCTGCATAATTATCCCTGTGGAGCCAATAAAAGCTCGTTGAGCTCATTGTCCTCCAGATAACAGAGCTCAGACCTGGAGGACTTGCAGGACTGACCCCTCGTGCCAGTTCTAACTGGAGCAAAATCCCCTGGAAAAATCCTGCTAATGAATGGGGCATATTATCTCATCTTCCCCATGCCGGGATTTTGTTCATTACTGAATCCCCCACTGGGAAAAAAAAAAAAAAAAAAAAAAAAAAAAAAAAGGGAAAAGAAACTGTAAAAGGTAGGATAGATCCTACACCTACTCCAGTTGAAAAATCCTTGTTCTGAGGTATTTTCAAGATAAAAAAAATACAAAGGCACCATGAGCTAATACACCCTAATTTCCTACTCATTTTAGATTATGTGGATAATTTTAAAACTGTTAATAACAATGAGACTGATATTTATGTCAAAGAATAATGTAAAAGTAAAGCAAACATTTTCAAAATACAGTTAAAGACCGCAGTGAGATGCCTTTGGTTTTGGTTTATTAGGGTTAGGGAACAAAAAACAATAACATGGCTTGGGGATATCAGAGCACAATAGTCCCTGGGATTCTTTAACTACAGGAAGAGTTAAGATTGCTTAGATAGCAAATTGAGCTGCAGAGATGTGTTGTACAACACTTAGTAAAATGTATTTACGCAGATAAAAATGTGTTTACACACACACAGGGCTTGCAGTTAACCAGGGAACCAGTTTAATAGTATAAATAGTTAATAGTTAACCAGGGAACTAGTTTAATAGTATAGATTATTATTATATATTATATATACTATTATATATCCACTATAGAACATGCAGCAAGGCCTGGCTGCACATCCACAGGGGACAGGGTGTGCCTGTGGCTCGGAGCAGTGAATGGTTATTCTGGTTATTAGCCCTGCTTATTCCTCCCCATTCAGCCTGAGCAAATCTCCAGGAGCAGACCTGCAGTTCCAGCTCAGTTTTAATCGATTTGCTGCAGCCTGAGGAGCACTGGGACAGCCCTCATCTCTCACAGCTCCTCTCTGCTCCTCCCCACATGTGCAGACCTACCTCAGCCAGCTCTGAAAAGCTCCAGGGATTGCATCCAAATTTTATTTTTTTTCCTTCCTCCCCAGCTCCTTTAGACACACATTTCAGTGTTTTTTGTCACTCCTGGCAGAGCTGAGGGTGGATGGAGGCTGCATCCTCTGCACATGAGTAAGGCTATCACTCCTTCCCTTGCTGGCCATAAAATCACCTTTGTTGTCACTGGTATCGTGGCCAAGAGAAAGGGTTTTGACAACCTCTCACACTCACAGGGCCCTTTGCAGCACCTTTAAATATTCCCTTAATATTTAATCTCCATCAAGATCAAGATTTTGTGCTACCCACAAAAATGAATACTCACTGCTTCAGCCCATGTGCAGCTTCAGAGGAAAGAAAGAAATTCTGGCTGGCAGCTCTATCACACCATTTCTCACCAGCCTCTGCTACCTGGTTCTTTGCCTTTATTCACACCTAGAGCAGGTTTTTCCTAGAGAAGAGTGTGAACTGTGCCACAGCTTACCTGCCACTGAGTGAAAACAGCTTTTTGGTTGAAGGCCAGTAAGGGCTGGGAAGGGGAAAGAAGAAGTGGTTTCAGGCAGTCAAGAAAATGAGGTGAACTTGCAATGAGATGTGGAATGTGGCACCAACCACCACGAGATTGTCAAGGTGTGTCCCCCTGAGGGAATTCAGGGGGTGTTTGCTCAATCTTTGAGCTACAGCAGGTAAGGTGTCCTGGGTTGTTGTGTAGGATGTGCACACAGTATTTATTCCATCCCCATCCCCATGAGCTGTTGGAACCAGGTGGGGCAGTGTTTTCCCAGGCCCCTCCTTTGGGCTCTTCTGCTCATGGCCCATCAATGCCTTGCCCAGGACTCACAGGGAACTCCCTCCAGGAGCTCTCTCTGTTTAATGGGCCATCAAGGAGCCACTGCACGACTCCTCATCCCATTGGGAGATGCTCCCAATGCCCAGGGGGAGGAGCCAAGCATTCCCACCTGGAGAGAATCTGGGATTTGGGACAGGACAAGCAGCCCTGAGCCACTGGATTCCCAGAGGAGCAGAGCTCCCAGACCTTTCTGTGGGATCACTGCTTCAGGAAGAGCCCCTCACCTGGACTGCTCCCCCCACCCTGCTCAGGGTGTGTTCTGACTCTGGCAGTGCTCCTTTGTGTTATTGCATTTATTTTATTTTATTTTTACCTTTCTTCTTATTAAATTGTATTTCTGACTTGGAGCCTCTCACTCATTTTGCTTTCAAACCACAACATAAGGAGAGGTGAGCAAAAAACCAGTGTGTGATGCCACTCACAGCCCAACACTGAGGACCTGGCACACCAGAGTAGGAAAGACATTTCCCCATCATAAACAGGGGGAATTCACAGATTTGATTATTCCAGGTGATGAAAATAAGATGTTTACAAGAATCCCCACCCCTGCTCAGGATATTTTAGATGTAACCTTCTCCCTCTCTGAGCAAGAGGGATTCTCATTCACACTGGTGGGATTTCTGCTGAAGTATCAAAAAGGAGCCAGAAACTTCATTTTCATATAATGACACAAACTCACGATGGGAAAAAAAAAAACAATAAGGTTTTCTTGGCCTGTCCACAGCTCCAGATATTCAGCCTTATTTCCCTTGCTCATTTTCAGCCCATTTATTCCAAGATAAACCCTCTGGCACTCCAGTGAATAATCCCCTTCTCCCTTGGGATTCAGAGTGAAAAGGGAACATGTCACTCTGTATGACAGAGGGAACTGCTAAAATAAAGATGCCACTGAGGATGGAATTTTTAGCATCCGTCTCTTTGGGGGTGTGAATAGCACCAGGATGCAGAACCAGGGGCCACGTACTCTTGGGTCACCAGGTCACCTCTGACTGCATCTTTCAGTAATTTTGACAGCCTGCCATCTGTGACACGAGGAGCAGGTGTTCATGTGGAGCCTGGTCAGTGCCTGGCTCTAAAATCCACCATTTCCAGCAAACAGCAGCTCTGGAGAGCTGATTGTGGACTGGGAGCCTCACTGCCTGGAGAGAAAAACTGATTTAGCACAACCAGGATCTGTGTAACAGCATTGTGCCAGGGAGTACAGAGCAGCAGAGCCCTGAGCATGGCAGGCAGGAGGATGACACCTCCTCCAGAGCCTGAGAGTGAGGCAAAGCAATGGAAAAACCTCCAGCAAAGTCTGCTGGGTGATGTTTCCCTCCACTGTCTGCCCTTGCTCTACACACAGAAATATAGAATGGTTTGGGTTGAAGAGGAGCTTAAAGCTCATTCAGTGCCAGCTGGACAGTGCCAGGGATGGGGCAGCCACAGCTTCTCTGTGGGCCTCACCACCCTCACAGGGAAGAATTTCTTATTTTCTTATTTCCTTATTTCCTTATTTCCTTATTTTCTTATTTTATCTTATATTATATCTTATTATATATTAATATCTAATAATATATCTTATATAATATACCTTATAATATAACTTATATATCTTATATATTATATCTTATATATCTTATATATCTTATATATATTATATCTTATTATATCTTAATATCTTATTTTCTTATTATAAGATAAGAATGTCTTACCTAATCTGATTTAAATCTGCTCTCTGACAGTTGAAATCCATTTCCCCCTGTTTCCATCACTACCTATGTTGGGGAATGGTCAGAGACCACACCAATGGTAACCAGGTGAGTACAAGGAGAACAGGAGGTCTGACCAAGGTCTGATCAGGAGCTCAGCTGCTGAGATCAGCCTGTGCCTGCTTTAATAATCACAGGAACTGGGATTCACAGTGCTCCAGACAGGCCCCTCTTCACATTCTGTGGCCCACAGACCCAAGGAAACAGAAATTAATAACCATAAGGTTCCTAAAAGAACATCTTGGAAAGTCTTGTGAATATTTCATCCTAAGTACTTAGATACACACTGGTGGAAGCTCAGCTTGTTCATTCGAGCGAGCGCTAAAATCCTTGTGGGACACCTGCGGACTAATTGGTTTTGTCTGTGTTAGTGTCTAGTCACTGCATGAATCAGGCAGAGCTGAACCTCCAGCTCACACTGAGAGCTCCCTGAAGATGGAGAACCAGGCTGTGTTGTCTGGCTCTGTAAGTGACTTGGGTTCAGAAGTTCTCCAGCCCATACATTATTACTGATCCTCCTGGCATGACACACGGGCGGCTGCAGGGGAGCGATCTCACGCAAGCAGCCCAAAGCCACAGCATCTGCAACAGCCCCGGGGAGGAGAGAGCCTGGGAGTTAATTAATCCCTGTCCTGAGTGATGTGGGCAGGGATCCTGCCTGCTCAATCCCTCTGCCCTTCCAGACCTGTCTCCTTGCTGTCCAAATGGGAGATTTATGCGGGGCCTGGCAAATCTCAGCTCCGAGAGGAAAGGGCTGAGGAACAGATGCAAAGCAGACTCAGGTTTGCTGTTCCAGCTTTGTGCAGCAGGGAGGGAAGGTGCTGCTCCCCTTGGCTCTGGCTGCTGCAGGAGCTTTAGCAGAAGGTGGGATACAGAACAGCTCACACCCCTCTCCTGCTCTTCCCTCTGGTTTCCTTCCAGGCTGAATTCCAGCTTTACACGAGTGCATGGAGCTGCTTGTTCTGGGGTGTTATAAATAAATTATATGATTGGATTTTCAAAAATATTGAAATAAATGCTATATGTTATGTATATGTTGTATACATGTATATATATGTATATGTATATGTAATATGTTATATTAGAAAGTTATGTTGTATTAATGCAGTTGCTTAAACTGTCTGTTTGATCAAGATAATATCCAGTGAACATGTAAAAAAGACCCTGCTATTGATATACCAACTATCAGCATCTACCATCTAAAAAAAATATAAACTAAAGCCCAGAGTGAAGGTGATAATGAAGACACAGCCCAGAAACACACAGGCTCTAAAAAGGTGGACCCAAGGAGGAACCAGGCTAAACAGTTCCTGGAATATGGAAACTAGTTTGTAAAAAATTTGAATATTCAACAAGACTGATACAATAGAAAAAGTATTTAAAGAAAGCCTCTGAAATAACAAGTTGTAGACTTGGCTGAATGGCAAGTCACCCCGCCAGCCGTGCTTCCTTTTGCTTAATTTGTTTCCTAATTGTCTTTTTTTAAAATTATTATTATTAAACTTATTTCTTAAAATTTACCGAAAAAGTGAACTCTGTTTTTCACATGGGGTTACTCCAGTGAGGTTTTTCAGTATCCTAAAGGGCAGGCAGCAACTTAGAAGGACAAGTTGTTGTGTCATCCTTCCCCTCAACATGTGCAATAGCACAAAGCAATTTGCTCACTTTGTAACCTTGAACCTGATGCCTCAGGGGGTGAGTTAACTCCTGCCAGGGCTCTGCAGGGAATAGATTCCCTCTGATCTTCCAGCAGTGCAGATGTTACTGGCTGCAGTCACACAGGTGTCACCTTCTTCCTGAGCACCAATTACACATTACAGCTGTTGGAGGCATTTTTATATTTCGGTACAAACCTTGTTCCATGTCTCACTGATACAATTCCATTAATACAATCAATAGATCTACATTATCCTGGAAGAGCCTGGTCCACTGCTGGTATCAACACTTGAGTGATTAATTTTTTACTATTTTTTCCAAATACCAGTTTAAAATCAGTGCAGCAACTCCAAAGTTTGGTTTCTCCAGTGCAGCTTGTAGGGATGCCTTAATGTAGTATTTAGGAGCTGCTTTATCAACTAATTGATTGACTTTGACCACAAAGTCTCAACCTTAAACTTGCTGTAAACTTTGTCATCCTCTCAGCTTCTCCTTCTGTGGCTGCTGCCCTTTCCCAGTCCAGGAAATCTAAAATGAAATGGCAACTTCTTGCCTGGCCAGGAGAGATGGGCTGGCCCTGGGGGCATTGGCATCAGCTCTGCAAACAGAGAATGGACTCCCCTCATCACCTGCCACTCGATATCCTTATCAAAGCTCAGGCTGCTGGAGGGGACCCTTTTATTAAAGGCTGGAAATTCTTTTGGGAGCGCAGTCACAAGTGCCCTGACATATGGAAATGGATGTAATTTCATCTGAGGAGACAGCCAACACTCAGATGGAACAGCAGCACTGTGTCTGGGCAAGGGAGCAGCCAATGGGCCACTTCTCCCCGTGTTTGAAGATTTCAAAGGCCAGAGGAGATCACTGCATGTTGTCATGCCTAAAACCACAGTCTGTTCCCTGCTTGTTGACCAGAATATCTCTATTTATGTGCAGCTGAAGCATACAAGCTCTCCTTGCTCTGAACAGCACCTATTCTGCTTATTTTTGGTGATTTTTGGTCACACAATGGGGTGTTCAGTTAATTAAGACACGGCAACAAAACATCTGGAGAAAAAGAGGAAATTCCACACCACAAAAAATATCTTAATGCTAAAGTACAACTGAACATGTCTGATGGATTTCTGTTTAAGCCAGAGCATCACCAAAACTCAGCAACAACCAAAAAAAAGGGACTGATTTTGTTATTGCATCTCTTCAGGCACTTGGTTGAACAACTCACAGACCTTGGAATAAAACACAGGGCAGGGAAAAGAGAAGTTCAGTGAGCACAGAAGCTTTCACAGGTCACTCAAAGGCAGGAAGGAATGCAGGCAGAGCCCACCTGCAAAACAAGGTGCTGACAGCAGCCACACTGGGCTGCCAGTGATGGAGCAGCCTCCTCTTCCTCAAACACCAACCCCTTGTCCTGAATGAGCAGGACAGTAAATCTACGCAATCTTTGCAAAGCCTGGCTCAGCCTGCTGCACTCAAAATATCTGAATGCAACTTCATCCACGGTCTCAAATTCTGAGAAAAAAGAGACTGATTTTGTCATTGCATCTCTTCAGGCACTTGGTTGAACAACTCACAGAACTTAGAATAGAACACAGGGCAGGGAAAGAGAAGTTCAGTGAGCACAGAAGCTTTCACAGGTCACTCAAAGGCAGGAAGGAATGCAGGCAGAGCCCACCTTCAAAACAAGGTGCTGACAGCAACTGCACTGGGCTGCCAGTGATGGAGCAGCCTCCTCTTCCCCAGACAACACCAACCCATTGTCCTGAATGAGCAGGACAGTAAATCTACACAACCTTTGCAAAGCCTGGCTCAGATATTTTGCTGCATTCAAAATATCTGAATGCAACTTCATCCACGGTCTCAAATTCTGCTTTCTAATTTGGTTCGTTAACGACACGAGGCAGGAACTGTCACCACGTGTCCATAAAGCAGCCCAGGAATCCAGATTTATTTGGGGCATTGGGTAGAATTAAGAGTTTAAAAGAGGAGGGAGAATCTACCAAAATAGCTGTTTTCCAGCATGGTCCACAGGCCTGACCAGATTAAATCCTGAATGGGTGTATTTTAATTGTATGTATTACACATCTCAACATTACAACAGTCATAGTCACAAAACCAAGACTGAATTTGGCCCATTTGTTTAAAGCACTGAATTCTTTGACTCACATAATTTCCTGCACTCCATGGAAGCTCCAAAGTTAAATCTCTGATCCTTTGTCACGACTCATTTTTGGTCAGCTATTTGAAAAACCTTTCGAGCTCAAGGGTGTGCACCAAGAGGCAATGATCTGCTCCAGGGAGGGAAGGAGCTGGAGCACAGACATTAGAAATACGTGCAAGTTAAACAAACCACTTAAAGACAAGACGCTAATTTAGCAGCTTCAAGGGCCATATTTCTCCAATGAGAAATTTGGTTTTTTAATGACGCGAGGCAGGAACTGTCACCACGTGTCCATAAAGCAGCCCAGGAATCCAGATTTATTTGGGGCATTGGGTGGAATTAAGAGTTTAAAAGAGGAGGGAGAATCTACCAAAATAGCTGTTTTCCAGCATGGTCCACAGGCCTGACCAAATGAAATCCTGGATTTTAATTGTATGTATTACACATCTCAATGCTACGACAGTTGCAGCCATGGAACCAAGTACTGAATTTGGCCCATTTGTTTAATGCACTGAATTCGTTGACTCACACCATTTCCTGTACTCCAAGGAAGCTCCAAAGTTAAATCTCTGATCCCCTGTCACGACTCATTTTTGGTCAGCTATTTGAAAAATCTTTTGTGCACCAAGAGGTAATAATCTGCTCCAGGGAGGGAAGGAGCTGGAGTACAGACATTGGGAATACGTGCAAGTTAAATAAACTACTTAAAGACAAGATGCTAATTTAGCAGCTTCAAGGGCCATATTTCTCCAAGCCAACCCAAGACATAAAAAGACACAATTTCATTAAAATAACCTAACCCCACTGTCATTTCGAGTGCCACATTTGTTCAAAGACAGCCCACCAGCTCTCAATTAGCTGCTTTGACACTCCAACTGCAGCAGGTCTGCAGTGCACAGAAATGTAATTATCCACAACCACCCTGTCACTGCCACCACTGTCTGTACTTCTAAAGCATCTTGATTACTGCACTGATGAGCACTGTGGAAATGCCTATAAATAAAATAATCATCTCTCCTCATTAAGTTTCCAGCTCGTGGACTGAGGGAGGATGATTTCCCTTTGTACGTTCCTTTTGTAAATTTTATCATTTCACAACAGAGGGAGCAGCGTGCCTCTGATGGCACTCAAAGAGACAGACTGTCAGGATCCTTGTCAGCATTTCAGCTTTTGAACAGCTTGCATTTTTGCATGAATATTTCCTCCTGAAAATAAAGTGCTGTTTGTCAGAACCCCGCATGCGGTAATCTCTTTCTAATGTCAACATCAGACATGCAAAACCCCCTAACGTCATGTCAGGAGGTCAGATTTTATGGAGCAGTATGTCATGGAAAGCCTAACAGCAGCATGAACCTCTAGCTCTGACTTCTCACACACTAAGAACACACATCTCTAACAAAGAACAAGCATTGAAAGAAACCTCCCACTAAAAACAAAGCCTTGGTGAACCAGGTTTGCTCTTCAGGAAGCTCCAGCAGCAATTGGTGCTGCAAACAAATATCAAACATCTCATTGTTGCCAAATCCCAGTCTCACTGTCTGCAATAACTGTGTTACTGGGTGTACATTTGCACACACTGAAACTCCCAGCAGCGCCTCCAACATGCAATCAAATATCTCATTTCATAAAATGGTGAATTGTAAAGCCAGAGGAACAAGTTAAATGTCATATCAGGGCTGATCCTGTCTTGCTCCCCAGCCAGAGGTGCAAGGGAATCACCATCTGATCCTGTAAACAGCTAAAGGGGGAGAAGAGAACAGTCTGATGGGAGCTCATGGAGCATCCCTATTTCTGCACCACCCAGAGCAACATCTCCCCACCAAACTGCCTGCAGCTCTCCAGGAACTGAGCCACTCACAGGTTCAGATTAAGGTCCTCCTTCCCAGCTGGGAGGACAACAGGACTCTGTGTCAGCATCAGCAGGGAGCTGCTCTCAGGCCAGGTCCAATTATGAACCCTCTGCAAGGCTGCTGTGACCCCAAGGGCATGGTACTGTGCCCCGGTGTGATCACCTCAGTGAACACAGGTTATTTGACTCCTTCCTTCCTCCCCCTCTGGTCTCTCCCAAGGCTTGCAGTGCATCACTCCTGGGGTCACTGCTCATTTCCAGCAGGTCACTGTGTCTGTGGACACTGCAGCTGGACAGTCACACTCTCATGTGCAAACTGTGCATCTGAGGAGGGAAAAGTGCTGTGTTGAACAAGTGGAAAGGAAAGCTTTGGCAGACAGATGGGAATTTTTGTGTGTCTGAAGCTGGAACCTGACAATAACTAACATGCAGGACACAGGATGGGACAAAGCAAGAACCACAGGATGGTTTGGGTTAGAAGGGACCTTAAAGATAATTTAATTCTATCCCCTTGCCATGGGCAGGGACACCAGACTGTCAGGTCAGAGTGACATGCTGCTCTCAGCACCCAGGCACTACAATACACCCCTGGACTGTACAGGACATTGTAGGAACCCGTATTTGGGATGAACATTTTCATTTGTACAATCTGCATTTTCTTGGACAGAGGTAGTACTTGTATGATTTTCTCCAGGGACAAGACAGAGTTAATTTAAAGCAAAACCAGCAATCCCTAGAATAGCCAGGATCCAAACTTACACATGAGCTGTGCTGCCTCACTCCAGAATCTGGAGCAGCAAAAATAGTGACAAAAATAGGATCGTTCCTCAATTACAATAAACAGAAATGTTCAATCAAGCTCAGAATTGTCCTTGAAGAATCTAGCTCTTCCCAGCTCTAAAAACGATCCCCCACATTCCTTTAAGGCTTTTCATAGATACAGCAGTATGAAGTGGCTCGTTGCTGTGTAGCTGCTAACAAGAGACAGATGTTTCCTCCAGTTCCAGCAACATGTAGACATGAAGCACATTTTGATGACCTGCTAAATATTTCTGACTCTTTCTGCACATTACCCCCTCGTGCATTCAGTCAAGGGAATGTTCCACAGCTCCACAGCTCCACACTTTCCCTGCTCACTCCGGAGCTGGCCAGACGAGCGTGCTTGGATCAACCACTTGATCTTAGCAAGCCTTCACCAGAGGGCAAGGAAAGTCAAGCAACACGTTTTCGCTGAGTGAAGCCAAGGCTGGGGAGTTCTCCCAGCTAGTCCAGAGCTGGATCAGCTGGTGGCTGTGAGCCCAGCTCCCCCTGTTATTTATTTATCTGGCCCACAAGACACGCACCGCACGCCGGCGTTGAGGGGAGAGCATCTGTTCCACCCAGACCCACGGCTGCATTCTTCACTTGGTATTAATACCAGGGAGAATTTAGTAACCTAACCACTGGCATGACAAGCCATACTTCTAAAGGAACAGATGGCAGCAATCACCTCAGCTTAATTTGAGGCTCCAAGAACCAACCTGAGTCAGCAAAGCCGCGCGACGGGACGAAGAAAGAGACGCAACATCTGTCAAAACCTCCTTACCTGCTTCCCATCCAAGGTGTACAGCTTTTTGACCACCCCTGTCTCCAGCTTGATGGCTTCAGTGATGTCAGTGAGGACCTGCTCGAAGGAGTGGGCAGTCTTCTTGTTGAGGAGCACGCGCACGGCCTTGCGCGGCTTCACCCCGCTGCGGATGATGGTCACCAGCTTGGGGCGCACGAAATCCTTGTTCTCCTTGGCCTGGGCACTGTTGCTGCTGGCCAGGGACTGAGGGGCTTTCTGGTTGGCAGAGGTCTTCACGTTGACAGACCAGTTGGGGTTGACGTTCTTGGTGTACTCCACCTTCTTGAAGAAGTTGTCGGACGAGCAGACGTAACTCTCCCCTTGAGGGAAGAAAGGAGATTCTACAGTGACCACCTGTGCTCTTTCCCCATGAATCGTGCAAACCATTAATAATTGTTTTTCCATTAGCACTCCCACCGCGGCTTGTTCTTAAAACATCCTGCCTTGTTTTAGTGTTATATTTATGGTTATTTAAAATATTTCCACGAAGTAAGCGAGTCAGCCATCAGCAAATGCAGACAATCACACGAACCAGGGGTTAAAAGAGGTTGAGTCACAAAGGTATTTAGGTACTTGAAGAGGCAGCAAAGCTTTCCAAGAGCTTCAGAACACCAAATTCATTTGATCACCCTGATTATTTTATAAATTTGCCAGTTTCCCCTTTATCTTCACAGTCCCAGGTACTTGAAGGGGCAGCTAAGCTTTCCAAGAGCTTCAGAACACCTCATTCATTTGACCACCCTGATTACTTTATAAATAATAATATATAATAATTTATTGTTTTCTGATTATTATATATTTATTTTATAATTGTAATATGATATAATTATTTATTAAAATGCAAATAATTTTCCAGTTTATTTTTTTATTTCCAGTTTATTAATTTCCCTTTATCTTCACAGTCCCAGGTACTTGAAAGAGCAGCTAAGCTTTCCAAGAACTTCAGAACACCAAATTATTTTGACCATCCTGATTATTTCATAAATAACCATAAATAATATTTTTTCATAATTATTATATATTAATTTTATAACTATTTTATAATATATTATAACTATTTATTAAATTATAAATAATTTGCCAGTTTCCCTTTCATCTTCACAGTACCAGGTACTTGAAGAGGCAGCAAAGCTTTCCAAGAGCTTCAGAACACCAAATTCATTTCACCATCCCAATTATTTTATAAATTTGCCAGTTTCCTCTTTATCTTTACAGTCCCAGGTACTACTCCAGTGTGTCATTCCCTGCCAAGAGGACATCAACATTCATCCCCAAAGTGCCTTCTGCATCATGCCTGAAAAATAATCAAAATCCTGTCCTGAACAGTCTCCACTAAAAGCAGCCTGGATAAATCTAGCAGGCATAACAAATATGGACTGTTAGAGCAGCAGTGGTTTATTAGGGGACAGACCCAGTGGCAGCTGAGATTAAACACTGCCCCAAATACCACTCCTTGATTTACATGGCTGGTACCAACCAAAAATACATTAAATCCAAATTTAGACATGGCAGAGAAGAGTTAAAGGCTCTTTTAAGTAATTCACAAAAAGCCCTTCCCTATCCCACCCAAAATTAGTTTCAGGCTTTGTCTGTAATTTACAGGATCCCATCTATCTAAGGTTTTAAAAGCACCTTAAAAGATTTGTAGGAGCTTCTTTTGGGCCTGCAAAGCTGATGGATGCTGGATGAGTTATTACTAGAATGAGACTGTAAACCAGTATCCCTAAGGGAATGTAACTGTCTGGTCTGAAATGACTCAGGCTGCACTGAAAAAAAGTCACTCACTGCTGGAGGAAGAACATTTCGTCTCGCCATCAGATAAAATTTTAATAGGAACTGAAGGCATGACATGGGTACCTGTAGGATTTTAGTCTCTTCTGGTGTTTTCTTTGTCTGATCTTACAGAATTCAGTTCTTCACATACTACAATATGTTTGAAATCAAAATACAGATTTAACCATTTTACTTTTTTTTTAATATATTCCTTCTTTACAAAAAAACAGATTGGCTGCATTTCCTTGTCTGTCCCTGAGTGCAGACTCCAAGGCTCAGACATCTTTGAAAAGCCCATCCCACAGCCAAGTCTGGCTTCCCATCCAGGGATCTCTAGGACAGGATTTGACATCCAGTTGGCAAACACAGGGATTTCCAAACATCCCACTGATGTTTCATGTAACATGCCCAGGGTAAAATTCATACTGGAACTCCTTCTGCTGACCAAACTGCACTTCTGGTAGAGGCACCAGAGTTCATGGTGAGACCACAACAGACACACAATAAACAGATTTAAATAATAAATAAACAGCACTCTGTGTGTTTCTGTCCCTGTTACTGATCAGGGGTGATGTCACAAGCAGCCACAGAAAAGATGAAAGATTCTACTTTATTTTAACCCCACCTTTGTACCCAGTGATGCCCACTCGTGGTGTTTACATCACCAACTGCAGCTCCTCTCCATCAGCTGTATAAAAATGACTAAAATCTTTGATCAGCAGGAAGCAGATATTCTGTTTCCCCTTCTAGAGATGGAATACAAATACAGGAGAGAGAAGAGAGCTGACAAGGTTCATGATGAACACTCAGTTGGGCGTTTTATCAACCCCAAACTAACAATAATCCCACCAGCAGGTTCTGTTGGCTCGAACAAACAGTAAAAAATCTCTATTTGCTGACAGCAACACCCCTCAATAAACCAACCACAAAGCCCTGCCCAGAGCTGGGGCTCCTTAATCCCCCACATTTTGTGAATCTGACTCAATAGAAACTCAAAATTCCTCCCCCCAGAGTACCACACATTATACAGAATTCCCTCTGGGGATATCATTTTCCAGAAACTTTGAATACTTCAAACCTTTCCGATTAATAAGTGATAAGTTGTGGTTTATTCATCTGCTTCAGCCAAGTGACACCTGGTGCAGAGCAGGCCCAGGCTCCTCTCCAGTTCCACCAGACTGAGAGAAGGGCAGCAAGGAGTCTGGAATGCTCCCAGGGAATTAACCATCCTAAGAACCTGAGCCTTCCCAAGCCCATAATCCCTGAGCAGCAGAGCCCTGCTAAGTGTGCTCAGCAGAACTGTGCATTATCCTCTGAGAAAAGGGATTTCTCTGTTTAAATGCTGCACTAAGTGACTTGAATGCTGCTGTCACCCCTGCCCCAGCTCCTGACCTCACCTGCACCTCTTCTTCCTCCCCTGACAAACAGAACCATCAGCCACTGAAGTGTGGCAAGGCCTGACTTTCATCTGCATTTGACCTTCATTTGTATTATTTTCACACATTTGCACTGTGTTCTGTTGACATGTGAGATGCTGGGGCTTATTTTCTATTAAAAAAGCATATTTTAAAGTAAGCTGAAGAGATTTTTGATCTGTCTGGTGCAGTACCATCACTCTTAGTCCCAGCTGAGTCCTTTTGAGCTCCTCACTGCACAGCACAGCTGTTTGGGTATTTACACCAAAGGCAACAGTGGCACAAAGGCAAAACTCTTGTAGGGTTTGTTCTGCAGATGTGAGCTGAGGCACACCCACACTCTGCCCTCTCCAGCTGTGCTCACACTCACCAGTGGAAAATAGAACCTGCCCTTTCTCCCCTTGCCTCATTTAACCCAAACCACAGCAAATAAAATCCATATTTTTACTCGATTCTGAATCTGGAGAGAAATTTCCTTGGAGCGTCACTCCAGGATGGCAGCAGCTCCTCTCAGCATCATTTCTGCAGTCACAGCAGCACAGCTCCAGCTCTGGGGAAGAGGAGCTTTTCTCTCCTTCCTCCCTGACCTAAGGATGTGACCTGAAGCTTTAACTTCATTTAAAAACTGCTTCAACTAATGTCTTCCCTAACTCAGTTTATGACCCTCAAATAGCAGCAAAATCATCGTTCAAGTTCCTCAGTGGGGCACATTCATTTTCCAGCCAGGAAGACACTTCCCACAGTGGATTTCACTTCCCACAGTGGATTTGTTTTCACCCAAACCTGACAATGGTGGCAGCAGGATTGAGCAACCATGGGCTGAAGGGCTGTGAACTTTCCAGCTTTTAACAGCACAGCGTGGCCAGGAGATCATAAAAAGGAGAAATCTTCCAGGGAATAGAGCTGCCATGGAGGGAGGAGAGGGCTCTCTGTGGGTTTCTCTGCCACATCTGCCTGTGCTAAGCCTATAATGAGAAGTCAAGGTGTACAGCTGTGCCAGCCACAGAAACATGAGTGACAGACACAGTGTGATAGCAGAGGATGTGCTCAGCATAGCAGAAAGGATGGGAAGTGGATGTGAGATCTTGTCACGAGCAAAAGAAGCAGCTCCGAGAAGAACATTGCTCCCCAGCCCTAAGCACGAAAATCTGTGCACAAATATTCTTCAGGAACACACATCTGGAGGCAGCAAGCAGCTGTGCACACGTGCAGAAATCCCACTGCAAGCCATGAGAAGGTACAACCACGTCAGTAATCCCAAACAAACCCCAAAAAGGGACCCCCAAAGAGACACACTCACTGGGGTTGGGGAGCACCACTCTGAGTCAGTAATCCCAAACAAACCCCAAAAAGGGACCCCCAAAGAGACACACACACACACTGGGGGTGGGGAGCACCATCTGAGTCAGTAATCCCAAACAAAACCCCAAAAAGGGAGCCCCAAAGACACACACACACACTGGGGGTGGGAAACATCATTCTGAGTCAGTAATCCCAAACAAACCCCAGAAAGGGAGCCCCAAAGAGACACTCTCATGCACTGGGAGTGGGGAACACCATCTGATAAAACCCCTGTGGTGCCAAGGACAGTTTTTGTTTAGTGCAGGGCCAGCTCAGAGCCACTGAGCCCACGGGGGGATGTGCACTGTCACCATGCCAGGGTGACACAGACGTGTCACACGTGCCACCAAAGCAGCCAAGGCATTTCCTCCCTGCTCCTGCCTGCCCCCAGCCATGGCTGGGCTGACTGCAGAGCTCAGACCTCCTGCCATGACCATCATATTTGCCATTTGAAGGCAGGCTTGGATCACACAGAATTACTGCTGCTTCCAAGTGCATGACACATCCCAGTGCTCCCAGATTTGATGGGAACACAAGGAGATTATTCAGCTCCTAAAGAAGGGATGATCTCAGCAAAGATAAGGTTTGCCTTAGAGAAGGTTCCTTAGAAAAACCCTAAGCTCCAGATGAGCATTAATCCTCCAAACCTCTTACAGCAGCTCCCTGTGACAATACCAAAAAATGACAGGCTGTGCTTTCAGAAGAAGTTATCCCTCCTCAGCATGCACCAGCAACTTTCCAAGGATAATGAACTGCGGGCAGAAGTCCTTGGAGAGAAATCAGGAAAGCTGGATTGAGGCCATCTTGAATGTCTAAGTGTTAGCAGTTATTCCAGGAACAGTCTCTGTGGGCAGCAGTCAATTATTTTGGCCCTCAGCTCTGCAGTTGCAAAGTTGAGATTGTGCTACTGTGCCCAGCTTTTGTGTTTCGTGGGATTTACCAGGGCTGCAGCAGGAGTTAAGTGGACTTAACACCTTGCAGGGTTCATTCCAGATGGTGCTGGAGGGAGGCTTTGAGTTTCAAATGCATGAACTTGCTGCTGCTTTATGAGTTAAAAAGACCTCCTCCAACATGGCAAAATGAACCCTGGAAGAGCTCCCTTCCCTTGGCTCCTCCATGAACAGAAACACCCCTTGTTCTGCTGGAGAAGTGGAAGAAATGCTTGATTAGAAATCGCCTTCAAAACCGCACAATGCCCATTAAAATTTTTGGGACCACACCAGTGCTAGAGTGACACAAGCAAATAAAACAGAACCCCACAGATAAATTTTGTTATGTGGGATGTAATTAGCTGAGCTATCGGGCCAACAGACACCCACAGAAAACAATTCCACAGGTTACCAAGGTTTCAGTATGAAACATGAGGAATTTCACTTTTCCAGGCAAACTGGAACATGCACAATGGGTGGAGATTCCAGGACGTTTCCTATAAACCCCCCCAGTCCCAGCACACACCAGACGCTGCACAGTTCCAGGGTGGAGCCCCTCCTATGATTATTTTAAATGCTCCTGGACAAGATTTTTGGAAAATATTCCCAAGGGCATGACAGGATACAAAAAAGCTTGGAATCACTTTCTGGAATATCTCACACAGCTCAAGAGCATTTGCAAAATGAAACCACAATGAGCAAAACAAAACCGTATTCAGCTTTTTCTAGTGTTTGATTTGAAACAAGGGCAAATTTCAAACAAGGAGCTCAGGACTGGGCATAAAATCCACCTTTGGATGGGCCTTGCCTTCACTCCCAGGTTGTGTCTCACTGTCCATTCCATTATGTCAAGGAGCTGAGTATGGGAAAACAGTAAAATTGTGGAGAGGGCTAAAAACCCCTTTTGTCCCACAAAGAACTCATTTATGGGACAATAGGGACTGGAACAAGTGGCCAAGAGCAGCGTTTCTTAAGCCATTTTTGGTGCTGAAGTCAATATACAACAGCAGCTTCCACTTGTACCCAGCTCTCCATTCAAGGACAAAAAATAATCAGAGCTGAGGTGGGACAACTTCTCATCACATCAAGTCTGCAAGAAGAGGCTCAAAATGAACCAAGGACCAAACCACCACATCCAGATACCAAAGGAACTAAATTTTAGCTGAAACCTGGATGAAAAGTGAGCTGCTCTCTGATCATCTTGAGAAAGGCTGGAAAGGTTGGCACACGATTATTTCAGCATCTCTCATATGGAAGTTTTATCACAGCACAAGGCACAGAATTACCTGGTACAAGTGACTCATCAGTGAATGCAGCTACATAAATCAACTTCCCAAAGCCCTGGTCACTGGAACCAGCCATGTATGAAGGGGAATAAAACTCATCTGGTGCTCTTTTCCCAAAGATTCACCTGCCACAATAAACAGCAGCACCTTGGGCCAACAACATCCACTCCTGACCCAGCCAAGGCTGTAGGACACGAGTGGGAGGTGCTGGCAGAGTTTGCTGCTGCCCTGAATTTAACCAGCACAGAGATTAAGGAGGAATGCAGTCCCCATCAACATCAGCAGGTGCTTTATTTACAGATTTATTAAAGCTGGATGGTGAAAATAGGAAGTAAGGATTGAGACAATGATTACAGGGATGGAAGATGATTGCTAGGAATGAAAAGGGGAAGAAAAAATGATCAGGTGGGTGGACTTTGAGAGGTCATTGGGATATGAGACCGCTCCCTGGAAAAGAATGGAAAAAGCAACCTGTGAGCAGTGAGGGAGAGCTCAGCTACAGAGTCCTGAGGGCTCCCAAAATGTGAAATGTTAGGCTGCAGTACAGGAAAGGACCAAGAGGCTCATCCCAACAGATGGGAGGAATGGGAATAGAGAGCATGAAAAACTTCACTTTTTCTCATTATGAGAGTAACCTTGAGTGCCAGGGAGGAGCTCTGGGGCTGCAGGACAAAAAGTGATTCCCTGTTAATGAGCAGCACAAAACCATGTGGGTTTTGTTCACCTGAAATGTCTGTCCCAGGATATTGGGGCTGTGTCCTTCTCTCCCCTCCAGAACTACACTCAGGCTATGCTATATAAGGACATTTTGAAATCAGAAGTGATCAATACTTAGAACACGATGTGGAATGTTGTCAGTAATTCACAAGTGTTTGCCATCAAACCACTGAGATGAGCCTCTTTGATGACTTTTCCTAAATTCTACTTGTTTATTGGGAATTGCAATGATAAATTAGCCCCATTACAGCAACAAGCATTGGTTTGGTTACCCCCAGTCTCCAAGCAGAAAGCAAATTCACAAGGCAGACATGCCCTGGCAGTGTGTGTACTATTCCTGTGTGTCAGAGCAGAATTACCCCCAAATTCTGGGTTTCATGCAGGTACCTTGCACACAGCCCTGCAAACACCCCAGCCAAGGGCAGAGTTCACCAAGGGCTGGTTATAACCACACTGCTGTAAATTGGTTTTCTACAAGAGAAGTGCAGGTCACCCCCAGAAATGTGGGATCAATGGCAGAGTGCAGACCTACTCTGGCATGTTCAAAGAATGGATTCCTTTGTCTTCACTCGGCTCAGGTTTTATTTTCCTAGCTGATGCTCTGCTGAGGACACAGCCATACAGACAATCCCATTTTGGTTTCAGTGCTGTTTCCATTTTGGCAGAACAAAGCCAGAACTCAAATATCAGCATCTCCTGTCTGTACCTCAACCAGCAAAATGTATTTTCATGAACTGGGTACCTCCTTACCTGCAGCAAACCCCACCTAAAGCAGGTGAAACAACTAAATATTTCTTAACTTCACTGACAAAAAGCAGGAAGAGTGTAAGAGGAGGAAGAATGTAAAAAGAGAATTTTCTCCTGGGCTTATTTCTGAAGATTTGCATAAAACCTAGGACCTGAGAGCTGCCATTAGAGAAAGGCTTGTGGCCATATAAAGAGACCAGAATAAAACATGGCAGAATCTCTAAAATTAAGGGGAGGCCACACCTCCAATTCGACAGCTGTAATTGGGCTGAGAATAACTCCACTAGGAAACATCACAGCTCTGAAAAAGCAGCGATTTCTTCCCAGGAAAACTCCTCTATGGAAACCAAGATTTATTCCACGTCCTTGTCCCTGCAAATTATTTTTGGGGAGGAGATGAGCATCCTGCCTGGCAGCCAAGGAATTCCAGGGAGAGCTGCTTTAGTCAAGGTCACACAATGACTCGCTGCCGAGGCTGCCCCTGCAGTCCCAGCCTCAAACACTCACACTTATTGTCTTTTTACTAAAGGCAAAAGCCCCGTGGATTTTCGGTAGTTACCAAACCGGCCGGGATGTCTGTTTGGAGAAAAACACCAAGGGAAAGGGGAAAGAGCACCTCCCCTCCTGCTGCAACAGGATATTCCAGTCTGAACAAAGAAGGGATTGCTCGGGGAGGAGAGAAGCAGCGAGGCTGTGGGTGCTCTCCATCCATCCCTCTGCCAGCAGAGCTGGTCCCTGGTGCTGCCCCGGGCAGGGAGACAGGGCTGGACACCCCAATTCCATCCAGGGCTTGTCCTGACACTCCTGGGATGGGCAGCACAGGGAGCACCCCAGGCTGGCAGCCCTTCCCTGCAGGATGGATTTTTGGCTCATCCCTCATCCCACAGTGACGGCAGAGAGGGGCAGGCACAGCCACAGCCCCTCCGGATTCGGGGACACACCGGGGGACATCTGAGCACCCCCTGCACAGCCAGAGCGGCCAGGCAGGGGATGGTCCCCACGCTGCCCCCAGACCCACCAGAGTGACCACAGCAGGCTCAGCCCTGCCCCGAGCACCGGCCAGGCAGGGGATGGTCCCCACGCTGTCCCCAGGACCCACCAGAGTGACCACAGCAGGCTCAGCCCCTGCAGGGACAGTCCCCAAAATGCTCACCAGGCACGGCCCTTGTGCACGTTTGTGTGCAGCACATGAACTCCCCGTGCCCTCTCTGCACACATCGCTCTGTGAGACCCCCAGAGCCCCCTGAGCAGGACCCCCAACCCAAAGATACCCCCACACCGCCCTGTCATTAACCTTTCTCATAGATACACGCGTGAACCCCGAGTTTCACCCAGCGCAGCCTGTCCAAAACGCCCTTCTCTGTTCACAGACCTCGCTCATTAAATCCCCTCTCTAATCAGGCTCTGTGGACTCCCAGCACAGCCCTGCACACGCTCCCCAAACGCTGAAACCCCCAACACCCCGCCCTCCAAACATCCTCTGTGCACCCCCAGCACCCATCCCCACACCCCCAGGTGTCTGCACGGCCCCGACCACACCCTCTGCACACACATTGTACCCCAAAAACCCTCTGTGAGAGTGCACAGACCCCACCCACCCTCTGCACATACATCTTACCCCAAAAACCCCTGTGAGAGCCACAGACTCTGCCCACCCCCAGCACACACACTGTGCACCAAACCCCAAAAATCCCCCTCAGAGTGCACAAACCCTGCCCAGCCCCAGCACACACACTGTGCACCGAACCCCAAAAATCGCCCATGAGAGCCACAAACCCTGCTCACCCCCAGCACACACATCATGTGCACCATATCCCAAAAATCCCCTATCAGAGCGTACAAACCCTGCCCAGCCCCAGCACACATACATCGTGTGCACCGAACCCAAAAAAACCCATGAGAGTGCACAGACCCTGCCCACCCCCAGCACACACACTGTGTGCACTGTACCCCAAAAATCCCCTATCAGAGCGCACAAACCCTGCCCAGCCCCATCATACACACATTGTGTGCATCAAACCCCAAAAATCTCCCCATGAGAGCACACAGACCCCGCCCACTTCCAGCACACACGTCGTGTGCACCGAACCCCAAAAATCCCCATCAGAGTGCACAGACCTTTCCCACCCCCAGCACACAGTACAGGAGTCAGCCCCTCTTCCCTTCCCATTCATCCCCACCCACCCCACTGGGAAACCCCCCGCACCCAGCCGGGGTCACCCTGAGCCAGCCCCGACACACGTGGGGACACCCACGGGCCGGACACATGGACACAGCCACGGGCCGGACACACGGACACAGCCACAGCCATGGACCGGACACACGGACACAGCCACAGGCTGGACACACAGACACAGCCACGGGCCGGACACACAGACACAGCCACAGGCTGGACACACAGACACAGCCACGGGCCGGACACACAGACACAGCCACAGGCTGGACACACAGACACACGGGCCGGACACACAGACACAGCCACAGCCATGGGTCGGACACATGAACACAGCTATGGACTGGACACACAGACACAGTCACAAGCTGCACACACGGGCTGGACATATGGACACAGGCACGGGCCGGACACATGGACACAGCCACAGGCCAGACAGACAGACACAGCCACAGGCTGGACACACAGACACAACCACGGGCTGGATGCACAGGCACAGCCATAGGCTGGACACACGGACACAGCCACAGGTCAGACACATGGACACAACCACGGATGGGACACACAGACACAGCCACATGTCAGACACACAGACACAGCCACGGATCAGACACATGGACACAACTATAAGCCAACCACACGGACACAGCCACAGGTCGGACACACGGACACAACCACGGACCTGACACACCGACACAGCCGTGGGACGGACACACTGACACAGGTACGGGCTGGACATACAGACACAGCCACAGGCTGGACACACGGACACAGCCACGAGCTGGACACACGGACACAGCCACGAGCTGGACACAGCCTCGGACCAGACACACGGACACACGGTCCGGACACACGGACACAGCCTCGGACCGGACACATGGACACACAGTCCGGACACACGGACACACGGCCCGGACACACGGACACACAGTCCGGACACACGGACACACGGTCCGGACACACGGACACAGCCTCGGACCGGACACACGGACACACGGCCCGGACACACGGACACACAGTCCGGACACACGGACACACGGCCCGGACACACGGACACACGGCCCGGACACACCCCTCCAGCCGCACATCTGCCCCGAGCGGCCGCGCTGGGGACACCCGGAGGTGACACCCAGCGGTGACACCCTCCCCTCCACCCTCCAGGCATCTCTGAACAGAACACAGCGAGACTCAGCATCCCCCGGGGGGCTGAGAAAACACGACCTCTCGATTCATCCCCTAGTGCTGCATCCCCCTCCCTCCCTGCCCATCCCTCCTCCTCCTCCCTGCAGCAGGCGATGCTCGGGTACCTTCCTCCAGCTCGTCCATGCTGCCGATCTTCCTGGAGCCATCGATGGTGTAGATGTACCGTACGCCCTGGGGGAGGTTGATGTTGTCGGACAGGGAGCGGGTCAGGTCCGCCAGGAGGGCGTCAAAACTTCGGAAGCGGTCGGAGGACACGGCGTATACAATCCCCTTGAAATAGCGGTCCCCGTTGCGATAGAAACGCACCTTCTTGGCTTTTTTCTCGTTACTGAGCGCCTGTAAGGTCCGGGTTCTGTAGAAGCTGCAGTGCGCGCTGTGAGTGGGGCTGGGCAGGCCGTTCATCCGTGTGCCTCGCATGTTTCTGGACGCCTTGTCTCTTTCGTCAAAGTGTCCAAAATCAAGTTCCATAGTTTGGGGAACACTAGAGAGCTGAAGCTGGGCGGGAAGGGAGACGGGGAGAGAAGGAGGGTAAAAAAACGGATGGGTTAGAGCCCGGCAGAGCCACAAATGGCAGAGGAAAATGGCACTAAGGCTGTGTCTGGAGCAGGACAGATGCTTTTGGGAAGAGCCCCCTCCCCTGACCCAGATTTGTATCGATTCTGGGCGCTGACAGGAGGAGGGGTCCTCGCATTTTGAAAGGGATCCAACTCCTGGGAGCAGGGAGCGCGTCTGGAGAGCTGCTCCTGCACCTGGGAGTTCTCAAAGTGCAGCAAATCGGGATTTGGGGCCAAAGGGGTACACGGCAATCACCGCTCAGCCCCCAAAAAACCTCATCCGAACACCAGGGAATGAATTAAACCTCTGAGCCCTGCGAGGGTTCCTTGGGCAACAGGAAACAAGGAGATCCCAGTAAATCAGCCCTTCACGGAAGGACCCGGAGCATCTGAATGTTTAACATTAGAATAAACCGGCGTTTCTGAAAGAACGGTGGCAGGGGAATAAGCAGTTTCTTTGTGACAGGCTGTTCAATAAGGGTTAGCAATGAGCTCCAGCCCACCCTTCCCCCTATCCGCAGCCCCCTCCTATAGCCCATCAATCAATTCCCAGGACCAGCCTACATCTCTGAGAAGAAATGACTGCAAAGAAGGAAAAAAAAAAAAAAAAAAAAAAATCTGTCATTGAAACGCAGCTTCGGTAAGCTCTTTTCAGCCCGAGCCTCCTCTGAATTGCCTTTTTTTTTTTTTTTTTTTTTTTTTTTTTTTCTCCCGTTTAATGAGGAGGAGAAAAATAAAGGGGCTTTTTCCACCCCCCGCTTGCAGCCCTAAGTGATTTAATAGCTGGAAGTGCCCCAGCCCCAGGGACACGCCGCCCCTGCTCCTCACCTTTCATTGTTCTGAGCACCGGGGGCTCCCAGCACAGAAAACCCGAGGCTGGAGCTGACACCCAGCCGGCAGGAATTTTGCGCTGTCTCTAGTTTATTCTCGAGAAAAAAACCTTTTTTTGCTGCACCAAAGCCCAACACAAAAGGAGAAGGAGCCCCCCAGCCCTGCAGTAGAGACCCTGTTCCCTGGCAGGAACATGCAGCCCCAGGTATGGTGTTAACACAGGGCTGAAAAGGGGATTTACAGCCAGGTAGAAATCCAGGAAAAGCTGTTGCTATCACATCCCCGCCCTTCACCCTCGCTCCCTCCCTGTATTTTACAATGTCAGCGTGACCCATGCGAGAAAAAAAAAATAAATAAAATAAAAATCATTGTGCCCAGGCTGCAGTGAGGGAGATGACAATGCAGGAGATCCTCACAAAAAAAAAAAAAACCCAAGTTGGGAACATTCTACCCCCAGCCGGGGTAGATCCAGCCTGGTGTCATGCACTGAACAATGAAACGTCCAAGCAACTTCGGGAATGAATCGGGAGGATGCGGATTTTAAAATGAGCTGCAGACGCTGCAAAGCACCGAGAAAAGATTCCTCCTTCCCGTTACTTTTCTGCATGCAAATCTCTCAGGAAAGCTCTACTCACCGGTTTGCAGTGCGCAGGGTGGAGATGCTGAGAGAAAGAAAACCAGGCTCACTCTGCCTTTGTTGTCTGAGCTCCAAGCAAGAAATTCCTGCCAGGGTGGATGAGACGCCTCCTAGGTCCTAGTGCCTTGTTCCATCCCTGCACCGTAACTTTGCCTCGGTGATTCTCACTCTCACCATCAGTGGTCTGCTCACAGGATGTGTTTGAGGCAAAAACGGGGTGCTGGTTCCAGCTCTGGATAGGTCAATAGATGATTAAATAAAAGGTTTTTAGAGGGGGGAAGTTTGCAGGGGGATGTTTGGAAGGATGCAATTTTTTTCAATTTTTTTTTTTTTTCTTTGAATGCAGTTGTAGCAAGAAATCATCTGGTCCAACTGAAAAAAATAATAAATAAATAAAAAGAAAAAAAAACAGGATAATTGCCCCAATCCCACAGGATTAGCAGTTCAGGGAGGTCACAGTCACAATCCCACAGTGTGGCACAGTGCTGGCACAGGACTCCTGTGCATTAGGAAAGCAACTGAGAAAAATCTCTGACCAGTGGAGCTGGGCACAGTCCTGCTCCTGTGCTGGGTGTACACGGCATCTGTGCTTCCCTCTGGCCAGCAGAAAAGGAGAATTCACTTGGTGGTTCTGCATGAGGTGCCCCTGAAGACTTTTTCTCTGTTAGCATTGGACACAAGCCAAAGGCAGAGCGCTGAATCCCAGTTCATTCAAATCCCCAGGGCCTTTGGGATGGAGTCATTCAACACAAGCTAAACCCAGCACATCCAGCGTGGCTCACATCCCACAGTAAGAGAAATTTATTTTCTGATCCCACTACAGGAGGACCCAGCTGTTAAAAAATTGTGCTGGGCTCTTTCACTTTGACAGCAAAATCTTTCACCTGCTTTCTGGGTGGAGATTTCCATGCTAACCCTGCTCCTAACCCCACTGGGGCTTGGCCTCATCTTTCCTTTAGAAAAGAATGGGATTTGGAAATGGGAGAGTTTTCCCATCTGTAGAAGGCCAATCTTCCCTAACAACACTGCGCCTGTTTCGAGTGCAAACATCAGAGGTTGTCATTTTGGCCCATCACAGCAGTATCACATTGACACAGAAGAAGTTAGCATTTCTTCCAGCTTTGTCTGCCCTGTGCACCACAGTCCAGGCAACACTGCCACAAACCCACTGAGAGCTCTCCTCTGTGTGCCAGCAACTTCCACACATGACATTTGTAAAAAGTTTCTTATCCCCTGAAACCACCCTTTTATATTCCAAGGCTCCCATGCATCCTCTGCTGGAGCTTTTGGCTGCTCCCTTGTGTGTGTGGGCAGATCTCTGCAGAGGAGACAGATCTGCTCTCCTCCCTCAGGAATCAGCCCTTGAGAAGGGGAAGAAAAGGGTCTGTCCTCTTCCAGTAGCCTCTAGATGCAGTTGCAAGAAATATGTGGGACTTCAAACCTTGTCTTGCCATTAAATCCTATTCTGAATTAGATAATTCCTGGCTCTTCGTCACCACGAGCTTCATCTGTCCAGAATTAACAATTCTTTCCTTTAACACGGCGCTGCTGTAAATATAAATCTGCCCATGCAGATTAAAAAAATTGCCAAAAATATAAATCATTCAGCATGTGCCAAGTACAGCAGCAGCAAGAAGAGGGAAAAAGGAGAGTCTTCATTCAGCCTTCAGTGGCACACACAGCACTGACAGAGAAGAGGAAGATTTTGGGGATGATGGCTGAGGATCCAGGCACTCCACCAAAGCAACCAGGCAGGACGATGTGGAACTGCACCACAATGTGTTAATCTCCTAAATTTGACTTGTAGGGGAAGTTTTGAGGACAGCAAAGGGTATCAAGCATCATTGACAGATGGCTGTTCTTTCTGCACCCACTGTGAGAGGAACGTGTCTACATGGACACTCCGCTCAGGACAGGGACAGAAGCTCTTTGGACCACGGGCACTTCCATTGAAAAGCATTTTAAAAGAGTTACTCCAACAAGAGAACTGGGATTGGTCCCTGACTGAAGGAGAAGGTTTCTATAGCAAATCATGGTAATGTTCATCTTGGGTAAAACCTCGAGTTCCTCCTAAACGGTGCCCAAAACATCTCCAGTGTGTCCTCCTTCAATCCTGCCACAAGACCAGGAGGATCTCACAAGCCAGAGGTGAAGAGCCCTGGAGCCAGACTGGTTTCAGTGTCCTCAGTGAAATCACACCATATTTGCTTCTCTCCAGGTGAGAACAGGATCATCTCAAACCACAAACATCAGCACAGAAATAAACAGAAGTTTCTTGAGGAAAGCAAGAACTGCTCCTGACTTCATTTCTTCTTCAGAGCTTCTTCCCTGGCCTGAAGGAGTTAATGCCAGTCAAAACATATTTACATCAGAAGAGACTCACCCTCTGAGACATCACAATCTAAACAGTTTTAGGCAGCGTGAGGGATTGAAAATTGGAAGGAAAATTCTCCTTCCCATCAATAATTTCATCTAGCTGGAAAGGAAAGATAAATTTAGCTCTTCAGACTGAATTATCTACTTTAAATCAGGTGAATCATCTTTCCTCCAGGAAGGTAACATTTAGACTTTTGCCTGTGTAACTAAATCCCTGTAAATACATGTTTGTTGACATTGCTGAGCAACCGTGACACTTTGGGAAGGGACAGACTGCAGGTGACAGGGGCTGTGTGGATGCTGTGTGCTCACTTCTTCATGAACACCTAAAAAATCCAGCTCTGGCATCACTAGGAGCTGCAGTCTCAAATACTCTGTGTCAATGCCCAGTTGCTTTGCTGTGCAACTTCTTGACTTCTGTAAAAATTGCCTCTGATAGCACAGCACAGGATATAAGTTAGGGAGATAAGCAGCCAAGGTCTGGCTGTACCAGAGAATCATGGAAAAATCAAGTGATCTCTGGGTTTGAAGGAAGTCTTAGATCAACATCCTCAAGTAAATCTATTTATAAGTCTATTTATAAGCATGTTTTCTTATACTTTTCTTATTTTTCCCTCTGTTGTTCTGGACCCTTTGGAAATTGTCATCCCTGATCATCTCTGTCAAAGCTCTGCTTGATGTAACTTGAACACCAAAAACTCTCTGAAACGCCAAATTTTTATTTCAGGGGTCTTGACACACAACAAAGTGTGTCAGGGCACTCACAGCTGAAATCCCATAAAGTCAATGGCTCAATCTTGACCCTGTAGAGCAACATCCTTTAAACCTAAATCTTCAAAAGAGCTGAGAGTTCATCAAAGAGTTATCCTATATCAAGTTCCTCCTACATAATACTATGAGCTAATAAGCAATGGGGACTTGGCAGACTTTCACCACATAACATTTGTTTCCTTTGGAGATTTATTTTTATAGGGACCACACACATCTGAAAGTCTTTTTAAATACCAGTGCTGGAGAGCCAAAGTCAGCCCAGCCACTGGGGAGAGCAGGGTGGAGGATCAATCACCTCCAGAGCTGCTCTCCCTCCCCTGCAAGCCTTGGGAACATCTGCAGGGGCTGCTCAGAGCTTGAGGCTGAAGGACTGAACCCTTCACAGGAGGCACTGGGACATCCAGGGAGGAGCAGAAAAGTTTTCAGTGTCAGGAAGGAGGAGAGGATGGAAGAAGAAGCAGCTGGGCTCTGAGGAACCTCAGTGTGGGAGCCCTCAGGTGTGCCCAGGGCAGCAGAGTCCCCTGGGTGGGATCTGCCACTTTTCCACACCCTGTGCTGGATCAGGGTATGGCAACGCCACACCTGTGATCCCCTGGGTGGTATCTGCCACTCCTCCACAGGCTGTGCTGGGTCAGGACACCTCAGCCCCACATCTCTGGTTCCCTGGGTGGGACCTGGCACTCCTCCACAGCCTGTGCTGGATCAGGACACAGCAGCCCCACATCTCTCATCCCCTGGGTGAGATCTGCCACTCCTCACACCCCACAGGCTGTGCTGGGTCAGGGCACCTCAACCCCACATCTCTCATCCCCTGGGTGGGATCTGCCACTTCTCCACAGGCTGTGCTGGGTCAGGGCATGGCAGCCCCACACTCATGGTCCTCTGGGTGAGATCTGCCACTCCTCACACCCCACAGGCTGTGCTGGGTCAGGACACCTCAGTCCCACATCTCTGGTCCCCTGGATGGGATCTGCCACCCCTCCACAGGCTGTGCTGGGTCAGGGCATGGCAGGCCCACACTGTCACCCTGCATTTTCTTGTTTTCGAGTATTTGAATCTTTGCAGCCTGATTCTCACACTGTTTCATGTAAACTAGATGTATTTTTAGAATTTATCTGTATGTTTTGCATAGTTTTTCTCTGAGAGGAGAACATGACTGATGGTCAGAGTGACCAATGGAGTCAGGAGGTTGTAACTTCCTTGGGCCAATTTGTAAAAAGTGTATATGAGTGATGGAGTCAGAGAACTAAAGAAGCTTTCCATGTCTGACCTGCTGCTGCCTGCTTGTCCTCTGTGTGTTTCTGCACCCGCGTCACAACCTGTGGCCCCTCTGAGTGAGGGGACCACACCACAGCCCTGGCAGATGCCCTCAGTCTCAGCGGGTGACTTTAGCTTCAAGTATTTCTGAAATCTGGGAGTTTTTGATCCTCTGAGGGACCATCAGGAAGCAGGCTGGAAGTGAAAAGGCCATTTTCTGTGCCTGGAAAATAAAAATTTTTCCAGGATCTGGAAACTGTGCAGCTCAGTGAGCTCAAGATATTTCCAAACACACCCAGATACAACAAAGCATCCAACCCCACAACAGCCATCCAAAAGGAAAATAACTTCTGCACTAGATCTCTTCTGGCTCAATCCCCTCTCTCCTACAACAAACCACCACAATTAACAAATCTTTCCCAGCTGGAAGGAAATTCCCTGACAGCAGGAAGTGAAGCACCCCACCCCAGCACACCCCCTGTGTGTATTTTGGGTGAACTCTACCATAATTCCACCAGCCAGGCTCTGGTGGCAGCTCAGCGTTTTCCCTCCAAATCCAAGTGCAAACCCTGCAGAAATCCATGGCCATGCCTGCCCCATGCCCTGCCTGTGCCCAGGGGATGTGCAGAACCCCTCTGAGGCTGTCACAGAGGGTCATTTTTGCTGACCAAGCTGTGGATGATACATGGGCTGTGAGCCCCAGCCAAGGTCATGACAAATGGAACAACAAAACATCCAAATTCTCCTTTTTTTTTTTTTTCCAGTCCATGGGCTGCATTGTAGTTAGGAGAATTGTGGCCAAGAACTGAATAACTTCTTGATGATTTTGTTTTATACAGTAATTGTAAGTGAATACCTGATTGCCAGGATTCCTGCTGAGGGTAACATTGGCTTGAAGGACTTTCCTGACGGAATTCTGAGTGATGGGAAGGAAAATCCCATCACAGCCATCACAGGGGATCACGTCACATTCAAGTTGGGAGTGCAAGATGTTTCCTTTCAAACATGGATCCCTTCTGTCACTCTGAAGACAGTGACAGTGAAGTGACTGGAGAAACATTTGTAAAAGAGACCCAAAACAGCTCCTCTTAAAAATCCCCAAAACAGATATCATGGTTTGAAAGCAAAATGAGTGAGAGGCTCCAAGTCAGAAATACAATTTAATAAGAAGAAAGGTAAAAAGGTAAAAATAAAATAAAATAAAATAAATGCAATAACACAAAGGAGCACTGACAGAGTCAGAACACACCCTGAGCAGGGCGGTGGGAGCAGTCCAGGTGAGGGGCTCTTCCTGAAGCAGTGATCCCACAGAAAGGTCTGGGAGCTCTGCTCCTCTGGGAATCCAGTGGCTCAGGGCTGCTTGTCCTGTCCCAAATCCCAGATTCTCTCCAGGTGGGAATGCTTGGCTCCTCCCCCTGGGCATTGGGAGCATCTCCCAATGGGATGAGGAGTCGTGCAGTGGCTCCTTGATGGCCCATTAAACAGAGAGAGCTCCTGGAGGGAGTTCCCTGTGAGTCCTGGGCAAGGCATTGATGGGCCATGAGCAGAAGAGCCCAAAGGAGGGGCTTGGGAACACTAGAACACTGCCTCACTTGTTCAACAGCTCATGAAGATGGTGATAGAATAAATATTTTGTGTACATCCTACACTGCAACCCAGGGCAACAGACCATTTCAGAAGTTGTTTTCCATGAAACTTCCACCCAGACCAAGCCCAGCAGAGGCTGCAGGATTAGCTGGATCAGTGTCCTAGGACTAGGGTAGTAGAGTATGTCTACTATTAAGAGGTAGGAGAGCAGGTAAAGAAAGCTTTTCTGCCTGTTTTATGCTTTTCCGGAGATGGTTCCAATCTGTTTTATCCTAAAAACACAGCCAGCACTAATGAATGGTGATTTTTTTTTCATGGCAGCAAATATTCCCCAGCTATTTTGCTATTGTTCCTCGGGCACACACATCGTGTCCCTACAATAAACTATTGATAATCGGTGCTTTGCATCTGTACCGGCATTTAGAGGTAAATACAGCAAGGAGAAAACTCATTTAGTTACATCAAAAGGAAAGCTTATCTGCCTGAAGTCTCATGCAAATGAGGAGCACATTGAAAGACCATTGTTTAAAACATCAATGAACTGGGGTCTCTTGTCTGCAGAGCTGCAGCCCCTCACTCCAGAGAGACAGGGAATCTCAGCCTGACAGGATGGAAAAACAATTAAACAAGGTCAGCACTGGCATCTTCAGCCCCCTTTCCCCAGCAAGGAGAGCCAGCACTGCAAACTCTGCCTCAAACTAACCCAAACCTTGTTTTCCTCTCCTGTAATTCCTGCCAGGCTTAGCAAAGCTGGGTTTTGGTTTCTACAAGACACCCCTGAGCACAGGAAGGGAGCAGGTTCCAAACACAACCTGACCCAAGCACCTACTGATTTCTAAAACACCTCCTGAAGACCTACATAGGTAGAACCCTGTGTTTTTTTAATCTCTAAAGCAAAGGTTGCAGTATGGAAAGACTGTGGGACACTCTGCCTTCCATATAACTTTATTTCAAGTACTGGAACTCGGAGCTGAACTTCTGCAGCTCTTGCCCTGCTCCCTCCAGGCTCACCACAGTTGTGAGAGAGGTGAGAGATGGCTCCAGGCAGAAGTTCTCCCAGTCTACTGATGCCTCAAGTTTTGGCTTTCATATTCTCCAGATTCTGCGCTGCATTAGTGTGTAATTCTGAACTTCATACAAAGTGTCAGCCAGTTCTCCTCACAGCTCAGTCAGACAAAACAATCCTTTTCCAGCCCCAGAACCAAGGACACCACTGCAGCTTCAGGCCCAAAAGTGCAAACAACCGTGAATTGAGCAGAGCAAACTGGGAGGATGGGACCTCATTACCTGCAGATGTAATTGGACAATTAACCCCAATATGGAAATGGACCAAAAACTTATAAAAATGTGAAAACTCATCACCCCTGGTCCATCTTGGATGTAGCCTTGACTGGGCTCTTGTAGTGCCCAAGGTGGATCCTTTGAAGGCCTTTTTATTAAATCCCTGCTTTATTCCTTTAATACTGTCCAGCCTCTGTCCCAGGTCAGCCTCTCCAGGCATCACTACAGTGAGATCATCAAGAGACAAGCAATGTCCCTGAACAGATCCCTGGAGAGAAGCATCATCCAGCAGGGAGACAATGACTTTGGCACTCACCTTTTTAGGGAAAAAAGTAGTTCCCTTTTACCTTGTGAAAATCTGCAGCTCTCTGAAAACCAAGTCCTTTTTAAGATTGTTAAAACAGGAGACGGTTGTGAGCGCTACTAGACAAGAAGCCAACACCAGAAACTCCACAGAGATGATTCTGATGCTCCTTTATCTTCAGGAGCCAAAGAGCAGCTCCTTGCAAATCACAGGGAAATGTGGCTGTAGTTTCCTGTGGCCTCAAACTCCAGGGAAACAAGCCCTAGAACCACTGACTGTGCAGGGTGTAAATGGGACCTAAATTCACTCACTGTGAGCTTGAGTATTGTCTCTGCATGGGAGGACAGGGCAAGTGGCTCAAGCCAGAAAATCAACTGATGAAATGCTGTGGTAATAAAAAAAAAATTAAAAAAAAAAGAAAAAGATGAGTTTCAATCCTGGCTAGCTGCAAGAAAATTGTATCAGCAGCAGGCTGACTTTACCAAGGGCCCTGTGGGCTGTAACCACAGTCATCTCTTCCATGAGAGCAGCTAAAGTGCAAAGGCTCTCCTGCAGCAACAGGCCTGTTTCCAGTGCTGTGTGTGCATTAAATCCCAGCAGAAGGTGCCCATCCCACCTCTGTACCGTGGCATAATGGTATATTATTATATCATTGCTACTTTTGCCCACCTCCTGCTTTAGTCTGATTCCAGAGGAAGGCAGCTGAGCTGAGTGCAGCCCCCTGCACAAACAGGGTGAGCCACAAGCACTGACAGGCCATTGTTCTGTTCCTTGGATCCACCAAGGGCTTTGCTGCTCTGAGCTGAAGTTTTACTCTGTTTCCAATTAGAAACCCAAACTGCCTGCTGGATTAGATGACTTTCACTCTCCAGGCAACCCAACAAATATTTTCAATTTGATCCTTACATTTCTGGCCCCTGAAAGCACAGGGAGCATCTGCCCAGATACCCCATAAATACCCGGTTTAACTGTTCCTGCAGGCCCACCCAGCATGAACACATCCCCTGGGCATGGCCCTGAGTGCTCCCACTGTGGTCACCTCACAGCCCTGCAGCCCTCAGCTCTGCTGACCAGCCCAAATCTCCAGCCTGTGGGCTCAGGCTGTGGCCAAAACCCTGGCAGGGAGTTATGAAAGGCAGGGCTTGTCTGACTTGCAGCCCACACAGCCCCAGCAATCTCCGGGCTGGTCAAGTCAGAGATGTTTTCATTTTCTTCTTTATGGCACTTTTCCCTCACTTCACTGTGGGGCACCCAGTCCAGGCCTCCTTCCTTGCCTCTGCCATGGAGAGAGGACCTGCAGGGAGGTCTCCTTGTGCCCCTTGTGATGCCTTAAGTTTTATCTTTCATGTATTTCAGGTTCTGTGGTGCCCAGGGGTGCAGCTCTGAGCTCACAGTCAGTGTCACTCAGCTCTGCACACAGCAGGGACACAAAACAAATCCTTTTCCTGCTAGAGACCAAAGACAACTTTTGGGGTTTTTTTTTGACCTGAAACAGAGACTGGACAGAGCTGAGAGAATAAAGTAGATATTTATTGAAAGACCTTTAGGGTTCACCTTGGGCAGGACAAGAGCCTGGCCAGGGCTACACCCAAGGTGGACACAAAATGGTCACAAAATGGACAAAGGGTCACCAGGTCTCACATTTTTATAAGTTTTGGTCCATTTGCACATTGGGGTTGAATTGTCCAATTCCAGCTCCAGGCTGTGAGGTCCCATCCTTCTTGTTCCTCCCTTCAGCCCCCCTTGTTTGTGCTTTTGGGCTGAAAGTTGTCCTTGGTGTGCAGCAGGAAAAGGATTTGTTTTGTGTCCCTGCTGTGTGCAGAGCTGAGTGACACTGACTGTGAGCTCAGAGCTGCACCCCTGGGCACCACAGAACCTGAAATACATGAAAACTGAAACTTAAGGCATCATTTCCCCCCTTTAGAGGCTTGACAAGGCCTTTTCCTTATCCAGTCTCTATATTAAATATCTATTAATAATAGGTATTCAACAACAAAAAAGTATCTCACAATAGTAAAGAGCTGACAATAATAAACACCTAACCATAGATAAATATCTAATGACAGTAGACACCTAACAACAGTAACTATCTAATAATAGATAAATATATAATAATAGATAAATACATAATAGTAGATAAATATATAATAGTAGATATATATAATAGTAGATATATATAATATATAATAGTAGATATATATAATTTATAATAGTAGATATATATAATTTATAATAGTAGAGAAATATAATAGTAGAGAAATATAATAGTAGATATATAAAATAGTAGATATATATAAATAGTAGATATATATAATAGTAGATAAATATATAATAATAGATAAATATAGAGAAATAATAATAATATAAACAGTGATAAACATCTAGAAGTAGTAATGTCTTGTACAGTTAGGTATCATGCAAAGAAGAATAGTGATTATTGTGAACAGTGTTTTAGGTACAGAGGAGAAATAATTTAAAATATGATTTTTTTTTTTTTCTTCTGCATCAGTCTCTGTTTTTACAGTTATTTCAGGAGCAGAAGCTTTCTCAGCATGGTCCTCTCCTGCCTTGTAGAGGATCCTTGTCCCAGCACTTCACAGGGACCCGCGAGAGGCGACAGCGATGCCACCCGGTGGTGACACAGAACACTGGGACAGGGGACAGAGAGGTCCCCGCACACCGGGACAAGGACAAGGCGGTGACAAGGACACACCGGCACCACCAGTGCTGGCAGCAGCAGCTCTGAGTATTTAAAAATGTAAAAAAAAAAAAAACAAAAACAAACAAACAAACAAACCCCAGAAAAACCCCAACCAAACAAACAAAAAAACCAAAAAAAAAAAAAAAAAAAAAAAAAACAAACAAAAAAACCCCCAAAACCAACCAACCAACCTCAAAAAAAACCCCAAAAAACCCAACCAAAAAACCCCCCCAAAAAACCAAAAAAAAACCAACCCCCCCCCCAAAAAAAAACCAACCAAAAAACACAAAAACACCAAAACAAAACAAAACAAACTAATAATAATAATAATAATAATAATAATAATAATAATAAAACCAACCTGCACAGCATCAGCAGCGCTCAGAAGAGAGGAGTGGGAATATGTGAGTGAAGGAGTGAAAGCCGAGCCCAGGGAGAAGGGAGGGTTAGGGGGGAAGGTATTTCATTATTTGCTTTTATTACTCCGGTTTGATTTGTAATAAATTAATTTCCCCAAGACGAATCTGCTTCGCCCGTGACAGTAATTGCTGAGTGATCTCCCTGGCCTTATCTCAACCCAGGAGCCTTTCAGCACATCCCTCCCACCCTGTTCAGCTTCTCTCTAATCACTTACAATGATTTCTCAGGCCTGGACTGCCTGACAGGGTCAGAAGCAGAATAGAATTATTTAGGCTATACCAGTTTATAATTTGAGATATTTCAGGGGGGAAAAAATCCCCTTCATAAATGGAGTTTTAGCTTAGTCAATATTGCATTGAAACATCTGTAATGTGCCTTATGGGAATGGGGTCAGACCGAGTGAAGAGACTTGAATAAAATGAGTTACAGGGCACTTTTGTCCCTGTTTTGTGGTGTCCCTTTGCTGCCCCGGCCGGCAGCAGTTAAATGCGGTGCCAGCAGATGGCAATGCAAGAAGGGTTTGTGTTCCTGGCAGTTGTCACAGCCTCAGGGCTGTCACAGCCACAGGGACCCGCTGCTGTCCCCTCCTCAGGGTCAGCCAAGTCCTGTGCCAAACCTCTGGAGGGGCTCAGAGGCTGTTTAAACACACCTGGGTGTTTAAATTCTAGCCAGACACCCTGCAGTGGAGACACCTTTGTGGTGTCCCCCAAAACACCCATTTCAATATTTATTTAACTCATTCTATAGAATCCTTACCCATTTCCATAGCCTTTAACTCATCCCATGGAATTCTCACTGGCTCCTCAGTGTCAGCCCATGGGAGGTTCACCCCATTGCATGTGGGGTCACTGATCACTGATTTGGCAGTGGCAGAGTGTTCCCCTCCACTCCCACCACTGGAGGTTGGGTGCAGAGGGTTTCCTTTGAGCAGTGCTGTCCAAAGCAGAGTGTTGAACTCACACGCTTTGGCAGCAAAATAAATCCATATGCACTCAGCCCATCCTCTCAAGTCTCCATGCCCAGGAATTCATTTTCCTCAGAAAGAGCTCCTACTTTATGCAGTGAATTGCAGTGATTTGCTGTTCATATTTCCCTCTTCCTCCAACAACTTCTGATTAGGGTTTAGATGCAGAAACACTTTCAGTGTTGCCTTCAGCAGAGTCCTCCTGGATTTCTGGAGGCTGTCAGGGAGCAGCTCTGATGTTCCCTGTGAAAGAGGCTGTGCTGCCTCTTTGGAAGGAGCAATTCTCACTCCAGGGTGCCCAGGGACACAGCAGAACCCCGAGGGCTGAAGCTTGAGCAGGAATTCAGACAAGCCACAACCCACAAACCTCTGCTTCTACATCTACAAAGTGGATATTTTAGATCTGAAATGGAGAAGACTGCTCAGGCTTCCAGCACTTGAACAGACCCTAAACCAAGGCACATCTTCATCAGTGTGAGCTTTCCTGAGAGGAGACAAACTATGGACTATCCCTCCACAGGGCAAAGTAACCACTGTTGGGAAAGATGGGACAGGAAGGGCTCATGAATATGACTGGCTGGTAAGAAATACTGGAGATGTAAAAGCTGTGAGTGAAATAGAAATGAAGGGCAGCTCTGAGATGTGATCATGGCAGGCAGGAAGACGGGGATGAGCTGGAGATGGGTGGAAGGACAGAAATCAAAAGGACCCAAGGATGCAGCCCCTCTCCACCCTGCCAAGGCATCAGGGAAAAGGTAGATAAGAAAAGTCTCTTTAGAGTTTAGAATACAGGATGATGTTGTGATAGAGCAGTTCTCATGGGCTGCAGGCAAAGTCTGTAGGTTTTGTATCTCACTGGTTGGTCACTGTAAATTAGAATATTCAACACAAGAGGAGATAAAATGTATTGGAACAAGGTCCTCACTCTCTTGCTCTTACTTCTCTTACCTCTCCCTTACCCCTCTTAGCTTTTTTACCTCCCTCACCTCACACTCTCTCTCTCTCCCTCTCTCTTTGGGGTTCCCTCCAGCCCAGGCTGGTGGCTGAAGGCAAAGCCCTTTTTACCCACGACCCTTGCAATAAACCCACGTGTTTCTAGAATATCTCAGGTCTGCAGAGTTCCTTCTCCCTGCTGTCCACAGATGCTCCTACAAACCACCATGGCAAACACACCTGGAAGGACTTGTAGTGGCCATTTGGAGTCATCAAAGGGGATGTGAGTGATCATTCACAGCAACATCCAGCTAATTAATGGACAGGAGGTCCCATCCTCTGAACTACTGACTGAGCTGGTGGTTTTAATTAGACTCCCAGTTGCTGTGCTGCAGGGCTGCTTCCCAACCCCTCACCCAGGACAGAGATTAGCAGCAGTTTTATGCTAATTTATGTTGGCTGAAAAGCTGGTGATTTTAGGAGACATTTAGATTTCAGGGAGGAACTACTTATTAATATTCATCTCAGCTCCTATAAATACATTTCTAATCCAGTGCAGGATTTAGAAGGCTGTGGATGGCAGCTGTGTCACTGGATTTGTTCAGAGCAGGGGTCGTGCTGGGTCAGGGGGTGTTGGAGCACAGCTGGGACAGGGAGGGGACAGCTCACAGCTGTGGGATGGGGTTGGTGGCATTTCTGTGTTTCTGCCACAGTGACAGGAGCTGGACAAGTCCCAGGATGAGCACACACAATCTCTTGGGCTTTCCCTAATTCTGGCTTCTCAAACTAACTTCAGGTTACAGAGGAGGTAGAGCTCATCTTTATCTCAGGATTCTTCAGGGGCTCTCTGAGCCTCTTCTTTGAATAATAATTGTTCTCTCTCTTGCATTTCCCAAACATCTTCGTGCATCCCTTTGCCCCAAAGGAATGGAGAGCTTGAACCCAAATTATACTTGCTAATATGAAGAAATCACTCATCACACTTTCAGCTTTGCTGCTCCCCACCTAAACTCCTCTCTCCAGTTTAGCCACAGTCCAGCTGGATATGGAAATCTCAGAAAGTGGCACCATTTTCTGGACTCTGCATACACATCTCCACATGCCTCCATTTACTTACTCATCAATAAAAACTGGTTCCAGGATAATTTTTTTTTTTTTTTCTGTGGCCAGTTCATTTTGTGGTTTCAGCCCCAGTAGGAGAAAAGTATTCATTGGTTTGGCTGCCCAATTGTAGAATCTCTGGTGCTGCAAAGTCTACAGAGGGTGCAATGGGATCCATAAGAAAAATCGTGACATACAAGCCCTAAATCCAAATTTCTAGAGCACTGAAACAAAGAACACAATGTGAGTGGAGCAGTGCCATTCCAAACAAGCACCAGCAAACTACTCAGAAGCTGGGAGAGGTTACATCACACCAGCTGCAAAAGAGCTTTTGGTTCCTTTAGTTTTGCCACACCAGCTGGAAAAAAGCACAAAGCATGGGGTGGATAAAACCAAGAATAACCAGCCCTAAAGTGACAGTCATCACCAGAACAGCAGCTGCAAGGAGGAGAGGTGCTACTGATACCTTAAGTTTTAGTTTTCATGTATTTCAGGTTCTGTGCTGCCCAGGGGTGCAGCTCTGAGCTCACAGTCAGTGTCACTCAGCTCTGCACACAGCAGGGACACAAAACAAACCCTTTTCCTGCTGCACACCACGGACAACTCTCAGGCCCAAAAGCACAAACAAGGGTGGCTGGAGGGAGGAACAAGAAGGATGGGACCTCACAACCTGGAGCTGGAATTGGACAATTCAACCCCAAGATGTAAATGGACCAAAACTTATAAAAATGTGAGACCTTGTGACCATTTGTCCATTTTATTATCATTTTGGGTCCACCTTGGGTGTAGCCCTGGCCAGTCCCTGTCCTGGGCCCTTTCAATAAATATCTACTTTATTCTCTATCTCTGTCCAGTCTGTGTTCCAGGTCAGCCTTCCCAAGGCACCACCAGCAGACCTTTCTCAGAAATCACTCTGCCCCACACCTCAGCCCTGGAGAAGAACAAAGATTTCTCCCACAGCACTAACCACGTCCTTCAGGAGGGCAGCAGGCAGCAGCTCCTCCCCGTGCAAGCATTCCCTGAAGTGAAGAGCCTTGGATTTGTGTCTGGAATAACGAGCTGGTCTCCTGAGCCCCTGGCAGGAGCAGCAAGTGGCACCATCTGGAGTGTGAGGTGGCCCTGTGCCAGCAGCTCTCTGTGCCAGGGAGGGCTCAGAGCAGGGGGGACTCCCAGCAGGGAGCAATGCACAGCCTGGAGAGAAGGGAGAGCAAGGCAAGCAGCAAACTGAGAGAGGGCTGCTCCTAAAGAGCCTGGAATTGGTGTTTCACTGAGAGCAAGCATGGTTGGAAAGTGTAGGAAATATTATTTTCAGTCTGTTTGCTCACATGAAGACAGTAAAGGAGAGTTAAGCCAAGAGGGGGGAAAAGAGGAAGGAAAAAGCCACTGAGTTAAGTTCTAAGTTTTTAAAACCCTGCAATGAGTCAGGAAATCCCCCAGCAGTGAAAACTCCAGATGTGAAGAACAAAATGACAGCAGGGACATGATAACACACAGTTCTCTGCCATGCTTGCAGAAATAAAGATTATCTCCCTTGCTGAGGGAGTCCAGGAACTTAAAATCTTAGCACACAGACTTCTGTAGGGTTGCCTGGCATCTCTGGCACAAATCATCACAGTCTTCCCTTGCCTTGTTCTGATCCTACAGCACAAAAAGCCCTCAGGTGAAACCAGACACAGTCCAGAGCACTTTTTTTCCTTTTCAGGTTAAAAATCCAGTACTAGGGAACCTTCTTATATAGTGGGTTCAAAACTCCCAGGTGCAGAGACTGGCTGGTCTGAGTCTGAGCACTGCCCAGCTCCCTGGGTTAGTGATAATCTGCATTTAGGGTTGGAAGGGATTGATTGAGGTCTCTGAGTTTAAATCTATCCTATGATTGTTCACCTAGGGACTTGTTTATTGAACTAGGAGACCCAAATTTGGTTTCTTGTTATAGCCAGATTTATCTGTCCAGCTACAGACTGTCTGCACTGTGAGTCTGTGCTCTCCAGAACAAACCTGGATGCTGCTCTTCTTCAAAAAGGTATTTGTCAAAAAATTCTGTGCTCTCCAGGCCAGACCTGGATGCTGCTGTTCTCCAAAAAGGTATTTGTCAAAAATTTTGTGCTCTCCAGAACAAACCCGGAGGCTGCTCTTCTTCTTCAAATAGGCATTTATCAAAACTTCATTCAGTTCTCTCAGAAACACACACCAAAGGAAAGGAAGCAGAGCTGAGTGATGGGAGACAAAGAGTAAGAAATCAAAAATTAATCTCTACCTCCCCTTTCCATCAAGGTTCTCAGGACCTCTCCAGTGAAAAGCACCTTTGTGGTTTCCCTGTGGTGGGAAGGAAGCCACGCTTTGCTGGGATCAGCCATTTAATTAGGAGAGGGGTTGTGTGAGTGAGCAGGTAGCTCAGGAGCTGATCTTTTGTGAGCAGAGCTAATTTCATTTGTGCAAAGAGAAATGTGGGGCTTAGGCTGAATTATCAAGTGAATTGTACCAACAGATCTTTTGCCTTTGCAGTGATTTAATTATCAAAGATTTTGCAGATGAAGGGAAGGGGGAAGCAGATGAGGGACAGAGCATTTCCTGAGGGAAATGTCATCTCACCAGCTGCATCCCTCACCTGGCTGTGTCAGGCCAAGGTTATTAAGGGGAGGTGACAAGGTGCAATCATTTGTGATGGAATTCTCCTGCACATCTGCACCCCCTTCAGCTGCAGCTCCTTCCAGCAGACAAGCACCTTCCCTGTGCAAGGAACTCACCCTTTTTCTCAGATGAATTATCCCGAGCACCTCAGACACTTCAGCATTTCTTGTCAGGCTCATCAAACAAATCTTCCCTCAGCTGTTAATGAACCTGATGTGCTGTGACAGCCACAAGCAGGGCAACAAAGAGAATCCTCCCATCTCAGCAGATCTGAGGCAGAGCAGACCTCCATCTCCCTCCACCAGCAAGAACAAGATGTGTCTCCCCAAGTGACAGTCGTGATTTCCTCACACAGCGACGTGTGAATGCAGAGACTGACGTGCCAGGTTCTATTAACACAGGATTCCTTTGAAAAAAGTGATTCTTTTGTGGTCTGATACCACAAAGAGCAGGAAAGGATTCCAGATTGTCTTATTTTCTTTCACAAAGTGCCTACAGGAAATATTTGAGGGGAGAAGGTGGTTTCTATACCACAGGTCAGGCACTGCAAAGTGTCTGTGTGTTTTACACAACATGAAGGTACCTTGTGGAATTACAGGCACTGAAAATGAAAGACCTCGAAGTGTGAAAGAGCAAGAGGCATTTTATGAGTAGAAAAAGTAGTGGCACAAATCTTCCTTCTTCTTCTTGAGAGGAGATCAGCTGGTTCAGGAAGATTCGGAGATTTAAATTCCCTTCAGAGGACTTCTACTTAAATCAGCAGAGTTGATCACACTGCAGGGTGTTGTAAAGTTCTTCTTTCAGTGACTGGACTTTACTTGTCCCCAGTGGAATTGAAGCTGCACTCTCTGAGTTATCTGTATGATTAATTCAAGTGTTTGCATTAAACCAGGCAGGGCACTCCTGCACTCCGGTGGGGTCCACACACAGAAATTTCTGCAGAGTGGTGTGAAAACCTCCCAGCTGATGGTTCTGAGTCTGCTCCAAGCTCATGGCTGTGGAGATTTCTTCATCCTGCAGCAGTGGCCCTCAGAGGTCTGTTCTCTTCCATTCTCATCCCATTTTAATGCAGATATTTGTTCCCAGGATAATCTTTGACCTCTGCTGAGAGCCCCAGAACATCCCACACAGGCTCTACATGCTCCTGAAAGGCACCAGCAGTTCAGCACATTATTCCTGCACTTGCTGCTCTTTCTCTTTATTATTTTGAGCCTGTCACCAGAAGCAGGGCTGAAGCAGGAAGAAATGTTGATAATAAATTGTATGCAGGAGCAGATAATGTGCCTTGTCCTCCCTGTGGCACAGGACTAAAATCCTTGGAAATGGGAACAGGGATTTTGCTGGCATTAGAGGGGAAGACAGAAAGATCCTCTCCCTTCCACAAGTGGGAACAGAGTATTTGAAATCTTTACAGAGAACAGCACCAGCATTAAATAGACACTGACACAAACCTCCTATTTCCTAAAGCCATTGCCAGAGAAGGGTTGAATGCCTTTACAATTCCAGCGGGAGTCGTGTGGAGAGCAGACCTGGCCCAGGATGTGGAGAAAGCCAAAGCTGCTCTGTCATTTCTTCTAAGTGCAGCTAACAGGCAATTTGCAAATTCCCATATGAAGCTGTTTTGAGAATGAGAAGTTCCTTTAACACAACAATCTGTTCTGAGGGTGAAAAACAAATGCACCTGTAACAACAAGGGATGTGTCCCATAAGAATCAGTAAAGAAAACATGTAAACAATCCAAGAATAGATAGATTTGATGGACAAGTAAAATACCTTTACTAACCAACAGAATAATTAACAAGACAGCTATTAACCAATTAGAAGTTGCCCTTGAGGTTTGTATAAATTATATAAATGACAGCATGGGGCCAGAATAAAGGAGAGACTTCTGAGAACTTGATACCTGTCACTTTGTGTGTTGTGACTGTCTCAACAATGACACCAGGATGTTTAAATGTCCCTTAATCTGGGTACATGGAACTTGTGATGGCTTGGGCTTCTTTTTCTCCTCCAAGGCTGGAACTGATACACAGGAGACGTTCAAGTTCAGACTTGGATGTTTATTAATTCTTATCTATTTACAGACTCACGAGCTGTGAGTCAGAGAAAGTGAGGTAAAATGGAAAACCTCTCTATCTCTACCAGGTCTTTTCAAGGACAATTCATCCAATTATGAAATGCCTCCTAAATTATTTTTATTTTAAACCAAATAACTAACTACTTGAAGTCCACAATACAGGCTCCATCAACCAATTGCAGAAAACCACCCAAACCCATGAAGAAGAAGGAAGGAGAAGGTGAATAAGGACTCAGACAACACCTCAAACCCTCCACGTTGCTTCACACACATTACTACATACTAAAATCTTAAAACCTAAGTTGTGGGATTGTAGAAGCTGGGATTTGATGCAAAGTCAGGCTGGAGCAGGGATAAAATGTTCCAAATTCCTGCTTCCAGGGAGAACTCAGTGAGGTTGTGCAGAGCAAGGCAGAGTGGCCATGCAGAACCATGTGGTGAATCTTTCTGGGTAGAGATCTTTGCCCAAATTGAAAACAGATCTTCATCTGTGAAAAGCGAGGCAATAAAGCAATGTTTGTTGGTAATAGGCTAAAAATAAAGAGATCAGCCCTCTGTTCAAAAGAAAGGGTTCCTCAATAAGCTTTTTGTCCAGTGTTTTTACAGAACAGTTTCTTCACAGACAACTTGATTCTGGACACAGAAGGGAAATGTATTTTGTGGCACATGGGCTGGAAGGGGGACCCAAACTGGCTATTAATAACCAGGCACATCAGTTAAGCAGAATCACACAGGGATGATTATTCTTTTCTTCACCCAAAATGAACAATAATTTAGTGGAACTGCCCAGTGAGCTTGTTCTGCTCCTGACCCAGAGGCTGGGAAAGAGGGAACTTGTGACTGCTCTGAGACAAAGGCACCAAATGGAAACATCCCCTGGCTTTGGTATAAATGTGTAGGAACTGCTGCCACAGCTCAGGCATGAAAGCACTAAAAGTTAAAACTGTTGTATGAAGATGCCCCATGTGAAACAAAATGGGAACTCAGGGTGCAGTTGTTTTTCACATCTTCATCCTGCCTGCTCTCTTCTCCTCTCCCCAAGCACCAGCTGGGCTCCCCATGAACCAGACAGGATTTCTGAATTGGTTTCAGTGACTTAACCCTCTCCCCATTCCCTCAGTGCTGTAGAATGAAGTGGGATTACTTTGCACAGAGCAAAAAAACCAGAGGAGTGTTGGATGCCATGGGCTCTGAGTGGGGAAATGGCAAATACTGAGGTACAAATGCTCTGGGGTGGAAGGGGAGCAGTTATTTGGGAGCCATGGCAGAAGAGGGATCCCTGCTGGTGAGAAGGGATTACAGAGAAACACCTAAATGGCTTTTGTGTCACTTGTAAGGTTATTTTTTTTAAAGCTTGAACTACAATAATTCTTTCAGCAGCTCAGGATTCCTGTGGTGTGCTCTCCTGTACAGAAGAGATGCATCCAAACAGAGGATTTCCCCAAAACTGCAGTGGAAATGGGTGGCAGTGTTTGCATCTATCACTGTTTTTTCACTTTTCTGCTGTGAAGATTTCAGCCATGTTTCCCCCAGACAGGTTTAGAAAGAGTTCAACCAGTCCTGCTGGAAATGCTGATATCTGAAATGTTAAAGTGTGTGGGTGGGCAGAGCTCTCTCAGCTGCATATTCAGTAAATGAGAACTGAGAAGAGAGATTTTCTTCCCCAAGACTGGAATTAAAACAAACAAACCAAGGCAACAAAAAAATTGGTGTAATGGGGTCATCACAAAAATTGTTTTCCTTTCAGTATAAACCGTCATGATTATTATTTAATGATGGTAATAGAAGAACTGGTCCCCCCTCAATATAGGCAGGAGCCCATCTGTTAACTGTGAATCATGCAAATAATGTGGCAGCAGAGGCTCCAGGGGAGGGTTTAACTGTTTTGCAGCTCACATTGCCCATGCTCTGCCCACCCTGCACTCAGCTCTGTGGCCTGGCTGGGAGGATTTGCTCACAATCCAGGAATCCTCATCTGTTCAAGATTTGCCTCAGGGGTCCCTTGGCAGTGGTGAGTTGATCAATACCTGAGTCCAGGGCTCAGACCAAAGTGGCATCCTGCTTAACAGGGAGCTCCAGCTTAGGGATGGATCTGCCCAGGAATTACTGACAGGGCTGTGCTCACAAGTGCTGCCTGGCAAACCCAGCTGGTGCCTTGGTTTTGACATGTGTGACCTCACCTGAGACCTGCCTCACATCACCTGTGCTGTGAAAAGCACCTTGCAGGGAATCATATCTAAACATGAACCCTACAGGCTGTTCCTGCAGGCAGAAACCCAGGAGGAGCCCACAGGAGTCCAAGGGCTCTTTGCACACAGCTCTGGGAGTGGCAGCGTGGGGACAGCAGTGTCACAACAGTGACCATGGACTGTACCAAGAGCACTGAGGGAAATGCTCCCCACAGCCAGAGCACACAGCTGGCAGAGGGGATCTGAGCTGGGAATACAAAATGCATTTCCAGGCTCCATCCAGAGTGCCCTGAGGAGAGCAAATAGCACAAAACTTGCAAATTTCACACCTTGACACACCTCAGGTGTTGGGTTGATACTTCCCCTGGGGCACCAGCTCTGCCATGAGAGATGCGAAGGAGAAAATTCCATAAATTCCACGAGTGACCCAACAAACTCTGCATTGTCCTCATGGATTATTTGTCCATCATGCAGGGACACTGTGATGGTTTTGGCTTCTTTTCTTCTCTGCCAGAGTCAGGATAGAGACATGGGAAATGAAGGATCAAGTTAGGACTTGGATTGTTTATTCTCCTTATCTTTTTACAGTATTCATGAGGCAAAATGGAGAACCTCTCTATCTCTACCAGGTCTTTTCAAGGACAACCTGTCCAATTATGAAACGCCACCTAAATTATTTTTATTTTAAACTAAATAACTAACTCCTTGAAGTCTGCAATGCTGACTCCATCAGCCAATTACAGAAAACTCCCCAAACCCGTGAAGAAGAAGGAAGAAGAAGGTGAAGAAGAAAGACTTAGACAACACCTCAAATCCTCCATATTGCTTCACACACAGTACTATATACTAAAATCTTAAAATCTAAATTTCTAATGTTCCAACAGGGACACAAATTACCTCATCTCATCTCCTGGAGACCAGGCAAGACCCAGGAGGTGTGTTTAGTGTGCAGCCACCAGTGGTGACATGATGCTGGATCACAATTTTAAAGAGTTAAGATTTTAGCCAAGAGTTAAATAATTGTGACTCAATGGCCTGGTGAGCCCTGGGACAGGCTGGGCTGGGAGGGTGAAAAGCAGGAATTTGCAGTGACTGAAGCACAGTGGCTCACTGTCTTCTCTCAGGTTGTATCTTAGCAACTGGCCAGCCAAAACCAAAGCATCAGCACATCTCAAAGTTTCTTCCAGACCTGCCCTAGAAGCTCCTGGGTCTAGAATTTGTGCTGAACTCCCCTAAAAATAGACAATGCTGCAAGAACTATCCTACTTCAGGAGAAATAATAATATTCCGGACTATCGGCTGGTGAACACAAATCTGCTTAAAGTTCAGTTTTTGCTTCATTTTTCAATAATTTTTTGCCAAGGCTGTCCTGGGTTGCAGTGTAGGATGTACACAAAGTATTTATTTTATCACCATCCTCATGAACTGTTGAATCCAGGTGGGCTAGTGTTTTCCCAAGCCCCCTGCCTCTTCTGCTCATGGCCTTTGGGGTGTCTTCTGCTCATGGCCCATTAACGCCTGGCCCATGAGTCACAGGTAACTCCCTCCAGGAGCTCTCTCTGTTTAATGGGCCATCAAGGACCCACTGCACGACTCCTCATCCCATTGGGAGATGCTCCGCCCAGGGGGAGGAGCCAAGCATTCCCACCTGGAGAGAATCTGGGATTTGGGACAGGACAAGCAGCCCTGAGCCACTGGATTCCCAGAGGAGCAGAGCTCCCAGACCTTTCTGTGGGATCACTGCTTCAGGAAGAGCCCCTCACCTGGACTGCTCCCACCACCCTGCTCAGGGTGTGTTCTGACTCTGGCAGTGCTCTTTTGTGTTATTGCATTTATTTTATTTTACTTTTACCTTTTTTACCTTTCTTTTTTATTAAATTATATTTCTGACTTAGAGCCTCTCACTCGTTTTTCTTTCAAACCACAACAAAGGCCCATGTGGTCCATGTGGGAGCTGGATGGAGAGTGGTTGACATGAATTTGTGGTTTGGGTCCTGGTGGAATCCGCTTCCCAAATCCCTCCAGCTCCAAAGGATGTTCACAGGAGCCCGTTCACTCCCACCTGGCCCTACCTGATCACTGATGGATCTCCAGCACTGCCTGTCCCCTCTGCAAGGGCTGCTAATCCCATTTTTGGGGTCATGCAATGCCTTCTCCACAAGCTCACTCACAAAAAATGAAGCTCAGGGCTGTTCCAGACAGAATTCCGTGCAGAACAACATAGCCCTTCACTGACAAATGTAAATCAAATTAGAAATGCTCCTAAAAATTAGCAGCAACATCAGACAACACTGATTTTCTTCAGTCATCTGTGGGAGACTGAGTTTCCATAAATAAACTGAAGCATTGCCACGATGAAGATCCAAACAAAGCCAAATTGTCAAAACATCCCTGGGAGCCTTTCAAAGCAACAAAACTCTCTCAGTCCGAACTGATGAGCATTTTCAGTGCTGGACAAAGGGAGATTGTGTGGGGCTGCACAGAGGGAAAGGCTCTGGGTGCTGCTGCAGCAGGGGACACATGACCACTGCATTTGCGTAGCACTTTTTGGGGGGGAAGGATCAATAATTTTCCCTTTTTCATGGAAAAGAAATGAGACAGAGAGAAATCAGTGTGTTTGGTTGGGGCCTAAGCAAGGAACAAGCCTGAGGAAACTCTTTGCTTTCAAGGTTGTCACCCCTTGGACTGTGGGTGTTCCTCCCTCAAAGCAGCTGGAGCCATTTCACACAAACTTGAATATTTATCATATTTTACATTCCACCCATTAGAGACCCCTTGATCCAAAACCTACCAAAACATGTCTCTTTACGTGTCCTACGAGCCTGTTTGTGGTACAGATCAAAACATACTAGAACAAAAACATATTTACAACAGATCCCAGCCTGCCAAGACAAACAGCATCAGCATCTCTCCATCCACTGCAGCTGCACTGCAAGGGGCTTTTAAAGACCCAAAATATGCATTTACTGTGTTGATAGGACTCATGAGTTAGGATAACACAAGAATCCCTACAGGAACACTCAGATTAGACTCACTAAAAATTATTCAAAGATCTTGTTTACTTCTTAAATCCAAATTTCACCCTAAGACTGGTGAGGATCATTATGAGGAAGATGTGCAAAGTGACCTGATTAAAAGCTTGAGACACAGGTCAAATAAAAAGGAAAGAGTCCAACAAGCTCTCTGGGGTTTTTTTGCCCCCAAATTCCCAAAGGCTGTTTAAAAATATACTTTCATTGGGGTCATATCTCTGAGTATCTCCAGGGGAATTTGTACACCTTCATTTAATGTAACACAAATTTGTCACTGATTGTCCCAAAAAATTTACATCCTTCTCCACAATTTGGGAATTCAGCAATCATTCAGCCAAGTATTCATCAGCCTCAGCTGGGATAAATTGTGGCAGCATTTAAAATTCATCTGTCATTATTACACCCTGCCACGAAGCAAACAAGGAATCCAAGTGCACCCACCCAGCAAGCAGCAGCTTTGGTCCTACAAAAGGGAGAGATAATTTACTGCAAAATCAACAAAAGGGGGAATAAAAAGCTGAGCAGAGAAGCTGGATGGCACGGACAGGGAGAGAGCCTTTCATTTCAGCACTGCTCATTAGCATTATATGGCAGGCAAGGATGCAAGGTTTCCACATCTCTGTCTCTTCTGGGTCTCATAAATTCAACCAGCAACATAATTCCTGCTAAAACAGAGCTCTCACTTGTTTCTGCTCAAATACAAGGACATTTAGCAAAGGTCTGGAGGTGCTCTCAGGTGGTTTGTTGGTGAAGCAGCAATTGTAGCAATTCCAGGGGAAAAATTCACAGTTTTCCTTCTGCTCTATCCCTGTGCTTTCATTCCGATGTGCCTGGCAGGGAATGGTGGCACAGACTGCAATACTGGGGACAGAACTTGATATTGCAACAAAAGAAATATGAAATAAAATCAGCAGTCAAAGCCACCTTTTATGTCTTGGTTTTAGAGAAAGTTCATCCCTGCACAGAAACGTGGAGAAACTGGGGTTCCTTTTAAGGGACGATGTTTTATTTATCTAAAGAGTGCTGCATTGTAATAATACACTGTGCCTGTGAACCCCAGAGACTGAAGGGCCTTTAGAGAGATGGATTTATAATGCAGCTCTGCATCCCAGGAGGATGAAAGAGCTGTGCAGCTCTGGCTTTCATTACCCTTTGGCCCCTCTGCTCAGGCTGTGGCCATGGGGAACAGAGAGGGAAAGCTATTCTAGGAGACACTTTGGAGATTAAATATCTCTGTTTTGTCACACAGAAAGCTGCAGGGAGAGAGAGAATTAACTCGTCTTTCCCAAACCCCTGTGTGGGACCCACTTTTCAGAGTGGGAAGCTCATTTTCAGTGGCCCAAACTCAGGCCATGGAAGACAATCTGGGCAGTCCAGAGGTCAATGTGGGGTTGTGGGTCAGGCTCACCCCATGGAGAGCTCCAATACAGACACAGGCAGATGAAATCCAGCTGCACACAGCTGCATGAGCTCAGTGATCAGAGCTGCAAACTGCAGCTACTCTCTCTTGTGCTGGTGACACCTTGGGGACACCTTTCCATGAAAGACAATCTGGGCAGTTGTACAAGCCTAGTGGTCAGTGTGGGGCTGTGGGTCATGCTCACCCCATGGGGGGCTCCAACACAGACACAGGCAGATGAAATCCAGCTGCACACAGCTGCACACAGCTGCATGAGCTCAGAGCTGCACACTGCAGCCACTCCACCTCCTGTGCTGGTGACACCTTGGTGATACCTTGCCATGAAAGACAATCTGGGCAGTTGCATCAGCCCAGAGATCAGTGTGGGGCTGTGGGTCAGGCTCACCCCATGGAGGGCTCCAGCAGGGACACAGGCAGATGAAATCCAGCTGCACAAGGTCAGTGCTCAGAGCTGCAAACTGCAGCTACCCCACCTCCTGTGCTGGTGACACCTTGGGGACACCTTGGTGACACCTTGCCACAAAAGACAATCTGGGCAGTGTCACCAGCCCAGAGGTCAATGTGGGGCTGTGGGTCAGGCTCACCCCATGGGGGGCTCCAGCAGGGGCACAGGCAGATGAAATCCAGCTGCACACAGCTGCATGAGCTCAGTGATCAGAGCTGCAAACTGCTACTCCATCTCCTGTGCTTGGGGACAGCTGCAATGTGGCATCTGTCACAGAATCATCCCCCCTGTGCCAGCCTGGGAGGGTGGAGAAATGCAGGTTAAAAGCTGTGGCAATCAGAGGGATCCCCATGGTTTGGGTTCTCACCCAGCCCTGGCTCCTTCTGCCTCATCTCTGTGGCATCTTGTCTGTAAATAAATTTGTGCTTCACGCATTGGTATATTGGCAAAAATCATTTTTGCCCAAAAATCAATTTGACTCAGCACTGCAGAGTTGGGGTTGTGCTTGTTCTTGCAGTTTCAAACTACTCAGGGGAGGCAGGACCTGCAAACTCAACACAGCCCTTCCCAAACCACCAAACAGGAGCACAGGGACAAAAAATGCACCAGAAACTCCACTGGTAAAGAGCGGTGTTGGGTTGGAGGCTGAAAATTTCAGGTTTTCTGTGTTACTGGGTACTGACCCTCAAGCAAGGACTGTGTTTGACTTGAGCCTTGGAATAGGAATTAAGTGAGAGCATTGGGTTGTGAGTTTGAATGGTGTAGTTTGTTTGAATTGTGTAGTTTGAATGGTGCTGTGTTATCTTACAGGGTAAAAAACTCAGATTTAAGATTTTAGTATATAGCAGAGTATATAGAGCAAGATGGAAGATTTTGGGCATTGTCTAAGTTCTTCTTCTTTACTTTCTTCTTCCTTCTTCACTTTCTTCTTCCTTCTTCTTCATGGTTTTGGGTGGTTTTTTATTAGGTGAAAGGCTCTGCATTGAGGACCTTAAGTAATCAATTATTGGGTTAAAAGTATAAATAATATGGGTGTGACATCATTATTGGGTAGTTATTGGTAAAAAAACCTTGGAAGGAGTTAGAGGCACCACCATTTCCTACTCTGTTAGCTAAAACAATTTGTGAGACTGTACTTTGGATAAGAATTAATAATCTGAGTCCAACCACAAAAACGGTGTCCTGTGCATCAATCCTGGCTCTGACATGCAGAAGGACCAATGGGAATCCTCACACCTGGGGACTGTCCTGAGGGTCTCAGCTGAAAGGTGACACTTGTGAGTGCTCCAGACAGGAACCCAGATGGGAGCCTTCACAGGGTAACCCTGCCCAGGAGGCACAAAACATAACAAACAAACAAACAAAAAAAAAAAAAAAAAAAAAAAAAAAAAAAAAACCACACACACACAACCCACCACAACAACCAAAAACAACCACACAACAACAACAAAAAAACCAACCTCCCAAAAAAAAAAAAAAAAAAAACACAAAAAAAAAAAACAAAAAAACGAAAAATAAACTAACCCCCCACAAAAAACCTTAAAAAACCCCTAAAAAAACTTAACCCCCCCAAAAAAAACCTTAATAAAAAAACCCAAAACCAACTCCCCCCCCAAAAAACCCAAAAAAACACCAAGAAAAACCAACACCCCCTCCGCCCCCCCCCCAAAAAAAATCCCCAAAAAACCCACCAAAAAAAAAAATATCCCACCAAACCTTTGCACCCCCTAGAAAATGAGAGAACCTGCCCAAGCCGCCTTCCTGGCTCAGCTCTCACTCCTCCATCAGCGCCGCCTTTGCAAGCACTGAAAGAGTTAAACCGAGCCTCGCACAAACTTTACAGCGAGCTGAGCTCACCCGGAGCCTCCCTCCCATCCCTCCATCCCTCCCTCCATCCCTCCATCCCTCCATCCCTTCCTGCCTGTTCCTCCATCCCTCCATCCCCCCATCCCTCCATCCCTCCATCCCTCCCTGCCTGTTGCTGCGGCTGCCGAGGGAGGGAAGGAGGAAGATTCTACCCGCTCCATCCCCGAGCTCTGCCCTCCCCATCCCAGAGCTCTGCCCTCCCCATCCCAAAGCTCTTCCTACTCCATCCCAAAGCTCTTCCTACTCCATCCCAGCCCAGCAGCTCAGCCAGGGCAGCTCCTCGCCCCCCCTGTCCCGGCTGCCCCCAGGGATTGCTCTGGTGACATCCCGGGATCCGGAGCCGTCCCTGCTGCCAGCAGAGGAGGCAAAGTGCTCTCGGGTGAAAGGACGCTGTCCTGACTCCGGCAATAAGCCAGCAAACCCTTCGGGCACAGTCGGAGGAGATGCTCCCGGGGAAATCAGCGAGAAGCCCGCGGTGTGGATCAGGGACTCCGGTGCCTCATCCCAGCGCTGAAAGGTAACTGCGCTTTATTCTCTTCTCTCCCCGCGCTCTCACACATGGTCAGTGTGAGAACAGAATCCCCTCTGTGCCCCGGGAAGAGGAGACACATCACCCCCTGCATCTCTTCTCCCCCTCAGACCCTCCTTGGATCTGATGGAGAAAATGCAAACCGCGGGTGGAATTGATGGTTTGGAGTTTTCTTTGCATTTCTTCAGTGCTGATATATTTCTGTAAAGGTGACCCAGACAGAACACACCTGGTGCTGTGTGCTCAGCCCCAAACCCTCCTGTATTTGAAGAAGATTTACAAATAATTGTCCTGTTTTGTCCCACTTTACCTGTTTGTAAGAGCCAGAGCAGCAGGAGAGGCAAAGGGGAGCTCAGGAAAGTCACCTGAACTATCTGTGAGCAAGTGATGCTCACACTCAACATCGGAGTAGGAGGCAGGTGGGCAAGACAAAAACATTTCCTGCAGCTGCAGGGTCAGTTTGCTCTGCCTGTGTGCATTCTTTGGGGAAAATCTTCCTTTCTGCTCCCCTGTGACCACTAAATGTGCAGAGCAGAGCAGAGCAGGCTCCATAAATGCTCCCCCAGAACTGAAGCTCACCCTGGTAGCTGCAGTGGGAGGTTGGGAATGTCAGTGCCCATGAAGTTTTGGCTGATGGATTTCCTGGCTCAGCAACACACTCTGGGGGAAAAAAAACAAACCACCCTTCTCCTGTTGTGTATGAAGGTTTCTATTTTCGTTACAGATTTTTATTAAATGAAATGTGTTGGGTTTGGGTGGGTTTTTTTTAAATCCCTGATTTAAAAAAGCCACAAACTGATTAAAAAAAACCAACCCCAAGTGTCTGCTTGGAATCAATCTGCACCCACTGAGCGCCAGTGATCACTCAGAGCTGGAGCATTGTTCAGCCAGAGAATGACTAAACCTTGGAAACTGAGGCCACAGGGAATGTTCCTGTGTCCATGAACTTGAGGGCTGCTCATGGTAACCAGGGAGGCTCTGTCTCCTCCAATCTGAGTCACACACTCAGAGTCTGACCTGTTTTACTCACAGAATTGTTGTGTACCACTCATTCTCCCATCATGTTGGTGTCTACACTCATTCAGCTCCTGCTCCTTAAAGGGGAGTGTACAAAATCTAAATCTGCTGTTATCCAAAGAGATGTGCTCAATGGGATAACTGGTGGATTGAAAAGCAAAAAAAAATCTTTGGGGTTGCCTGGAGCTGTTGAATTATTTCTGGCTCATTTCTGGAGAAGATGCAGTTAATGTTGCAGCTTTCAATAGTGTGAATAGTTGATTGCTCCTGACAAATCTATAGTTGAGCCTAAAAAAAACCCAAACAGTGCCAGCTCCCCATTGCTAATACCTCTTACTATTTATCTGCTCCTTTTATCAATAAACACCCAGCTGAGCTTTACTAATTCAAATCTTGGTTTGTAGTTAATTATTGAACTTCAGACTAATGTCTTTAGCGTTCTGCAGTCTAATTTTATGAAGGATATGAAGACATTTAAAGGCTCTCTGCTCGTTAAGGAGAGAAACCAGCTCTGGCTTCTCCTCTCAGTAACAGCAGACGGGATGGGCAAAGACACTGCTCTGTACTTTAACTCACACAAGTGTCAGATTCCAGACTGGTTGCACTTCATTATCAGCAGAGAAATCACATTGTAAGAGGAGAATTTAATACAGTTTACCTTCACACCCTCTATTTCCCACCTGCTGTGTAACATGAGAATATTCTTCACGGGGGAAGAATTTCCATTTATAGATTCCGAGTGTGAAAATCACAGTTATTGCCCTGTAATTGAGAGCAGAAGAGCCTGGCTGCCCTGCCCACACCTCTGCATCAGCATCAAACCCTCTGCCAGAATAACTGGGCTCCAGAGGGGTTGGATCAGCCCCTGGAAAATGCTGAACTCACCCAGAGCCTCCTACACACAGCACAGCTCAGAGTCCTCTGCCCACACAGGGGCTGCAGAAGAAGTCAAACCCTCAAAAGGTCATTTTTTTTAATCAGCAATTTGGGCCAGTTTATTACTAAGCAGGATCTGCTCCATAATTCCCTAAACTGGATAGATGTTTTCTCAAATGTTTCCTGGAGAAGGAGCCGGGAGGCAAAGTGTATCCAAGCCCCCTTGTTCCTTCTCCAAAAACTCAGCAAATCAGATTTTTTTTCTCCATCACATCAGCCAAAGCAGGTCTTTCTTACTTGTAGTGAAAGTCTGAGTCCCCCAAAAGTCAAAATATTTTGCAGCAATATGTCATTTAGGTGAAATGTCATGTGTCAGAGCTTTCATTATATTGACCTAAAGTTTAATTTATTCTGATTATCATAGTGTATTACCATGTTAATATTACTCTGTTTACATCTCGTGTAGGTTTATAGGCAGTGGGCATTATAAATGATTGCATCAGTTTGTTCAGTGCTTTCATTCTTGTTTCAGCTAAAACCAAAATTCTGGTCTTATCAGAGCAGGACATGATGCTTTTGAATGCACCATTTACAGTAAAATTTCAGCATTTTCATTTTCTGTTTCCAGCTGGAAGAAGTGAAACTTCTAAAACATTAATATTCCCCCAATTTCTAGTGAGTTCTGCTGCCAGGAGGTGAAGGAAATGTCACATCCTGCAGCAGAGCTGCTCCAGGGGGACAGGTGGGGCTCTGGACAACTGCCAGGTGCATCCAGCCTCAGAAAAAGGGGGTGTTGACACACAATAAAGGAGACACATGGTGAAAAGCACTGATTGGATTCATATCCCCCCTTCGTCTCTGACATCTGATTCCACAGCCTGTGGGGTTTTCTTGTACCCTCAAATAATGTGCTACCAGAGAGGACATTAACAATTAGATTTGGATGGTGTTTTCAGTGCTTCTCCTCATCTCAAAGTGTCTCACAGGAGCATGACAGGGGGTTTCTTATCTATTTGCTCTAAAGATCCCACATCCAGGCCAGGCTGCTTTGGTGCCTGCTGTCATTTCTCTCTCTCTCTCACTTTTTCCCTTTAGAAAGACGACTTTTTGACCGTTCCTAACAAGAAACTCAGAACTCCATCCTCCTTCAGCCCTGAATTAAGAGATAAGAGATCCCCCCAGACATTTTTGGCAAAGCAGAAAACCACTTTCCCCAGCTGACCCAAGGATAAACCACCTGCTGTGGGAGAGAGAAGCTGATTGCTCAGTCTGGAAAAACAACACTCACAGAGACCAAAGCTGTGCAAACCATCGTGGCTCAGCTCGAGAGAGAGAAGGACCAAAGCTTTTCACCATCCAAACGAGGTGACCTACCAAAAGGAGGCCCAGGGTATTTTTAGGACGGAATAAAAGCCAGAAGGAAAAGTGTAAAGCACAAGTGTGATGCTCGTTGTCATTGTGACAGCAACGTGCAAAATGCTTTGCAAAGGCCTGTCCATCACAGTTTGCTCAACTGTGTGAGCAGCAGCCTCGACACCCAGAGGATGGAGCATCTCCTGCTGGAGCCATCTGTGCTCAGTTTCCTCTCCTGACCTCCTGTCTGAGGCTGCTGAGGAGACACAGGAGATCTGAGGTAAATCTGGAAAATGGACCAAAGCTGACAGAGTGTTGATAGAGGACACGAAAGAACCACACTCACCTGTTAAGTTGAGAAGTGAGAAGAGGAGGAGAGAGTTTATTATGGTTTGGGGTTTAAATAGGGTTTGGAATTTGTTCAGGGATTGGGGGATGAGAGCAACACCTCTCTGATCCCAGTGATCAACTTAGAAGCCCATCAATTTCTCCTTCCCAGTGGAAAGGAATGTGTTATTTACAAAATATCACTCTGTTCTTGTTACAAGCATGAGAAAACTCCAGTAGAAATGTGAAACCACCACAAGGCTGAAAAATCACAGAGCAATGACCGAGATCTCTTTCAAATTCCGCGGAAACCTGACCGGCCGTGTCCACCTCCCGACCCTGGCCACCGAAGTTGACACAACAGCAGACAAATATTCCGGCCTCTACGTGTACGTGGGGCTGTTCCTGACCCTGCTGGCTCTCCTGCTGATCCTGCTCTTCTCCATGCTGCTGCGCCTCAAGCACGTCGTGTCCCCCATCACGTCCCCGGAGAGCACCGACAACGCGCAGCAGTTCACGGACGTGGAGATGCACAGCAGGATTCCCACCACTTAGGGGGAAAAAAGCTTGGGAAAAGTGTTTTATTCTGCAAAAGGTGGTGGAAAGAAGAAGGTCTGGATGCCTGTTGAGCCCCACAGTTTCTTGCAGTGTCACCGGCTGTGTGTGTGCAGCAGCCTCCATAAAATCAACATTATAGAAACCTGCTGCTGCCAGGGGAGGCTCAAAACTTCTAAAAACTTCACAGAAAATGGGAAACACCTCATTAATGACAGCCAAAAACACAGCAGAATGTGTCCTGCAGCCTGTGTTTGCTGACCTCTCTCTCTGAATCAACACAGTGTAAGTGGGAAGAGCCCATGGAATTGTCACAGAATTGAAAATTCTCAGGCATTTCTCCCATTCAAGAAGGAAAATATTGAATTGTTCTCTTTTTTTTTCCACTTGAATGGCAATTAAACAATGGAGTTTCACAAATACAGAAATGTTTCATCACCTGCTGGAACTATGTCTTGCTGGTATTAGAACCCATTTAGTGAATAGTTGCACACTGGATATCAAAAAGAGACAGAACTTTAAAGAGGAAAGAGAATAAAGCCAAAATTTAAGCAAGGTTTAAAATAAAAAGAAGCAGCCGCAGCAGGAAATGAGATTGAAAAGCTTAAAAGACACTCTACCTCTTCCTTTTTCTTCCTTTACATTAACTGAGCTGAATACAAACATTTTTATACCTTTTAGGCTCCTCAGTATCACTCAGTAATTAAAATGCAGTGTAATTTTTGGGAGCCAAATTGACACTGCTCTCCCAACAGACTCGAGTTCATAATAACATGTTCTCTCATATTGGGTTTTCTTCCTTAAAAGACAAATGAGTTCTTCCAAAGTTGTTTTTTTTTTCATTTATTTTCCTCCAAAGAAAGCTGAGGAATTGCCCAGGCCTGGCACTGCAATAAGGAATAGTGGGAACAGCTTTGGAGACAGACTAATGGGGAACATGCAGATGGAAAATAAACTCACTGAGCACTGAAAGATGTGATTGGATTCAAACACCCTGATGGAATGTCACGGGGGAAAAGAAATGTTTATTTGAATTTGTGGAACAACAATGTGACCCAGCCCTGTGAGTGATGTACAGAGGTAGGATTTGAGTCTGGGGATGGAAAAGATGGAACCAAATATGGCAAATCACTCCTGGGAGAGCCACTGCTGCTCACAGAAAAACCTTCAGTGAATTGTTTCAGCCACGTCTCTAAAGGGCAGGTATTTTACACAGCTTATCCACTTTATTACAGTCTAACTCTAGTTCAGCAATAAAACCCCTGGATGTTTTCCACAGGCACATACACTCTTATTTGCCAATTCTCATCTCTCCAAGGGCTTGGAAAGTGTGAACTCCTCACACAAACCCAGTGCAAAACTAGAGAAGATACTGTCACATGGACCTGTGATTGTAGTATGAAATTTTTCTTCAATTGCTCTGTTTACAACAGGTTTTTTTCTTTCCTTTAAAGGTCTGGGTGATCTGTTTGGGCTGGGAATTTCTGGGCTTTTACAGATGATTGGCAGGGGGGAGGCAGAATGATGAATAACATCCCTACTGGACACACTGGATCCATGGGCAGGACTAGCGCTGCTTCTCATTGATATATTGAGAACAAAACCATTTAAACATTGCTCCTTTATACTGAATAATTCCTTTTTACTTCATTAACCACGATATCTGTGAATCACAAAATCCCAGAATGGTTTGGGTTAGAAAGGACTTTAAAAATCATCTCAATTCACCCCCTGCCATGGGCAGGGACATTTTCTACTGTCCCAGGTTGCTCCAAACCTCACACAAGTGATTGTATGAGGGAATACAGCAAAAAATTCCCTCTCAGCAGTGTCTGTCCATGCCATGCTTGGCTGTGTTTCCCTGGAAAAAAGGCAGGCTGCAGGTTATCCAGGTTATCCTCTATGGGCACAGCACCAGCAGGATGGAGCCTTCACACCACATCTGCAGATTGGCTCCTCCACTCTCAGCACTGCACAAGAGCCAAAATTTAGTGTGATGATCAGGGTATTAATCCCACCAAGACAGATGGCTGCTGAGTTAGTCAATGACATTTAAAATTAACAAAAAAAAAATCTACGCTGCTCAAATTGGTTTGGTGTGTGGTATTCATTGAGCCACCATGAGGCAGCCCAGGCTCAACATCTGACACACCCTGGGAAACTTCTCCATTCAACAGCTACAACTTACCCAGACCAGAAATATTCTAAAATACTAAATCAGCAAATAAACCACATTAGCTTCCCAACATAACTCTCTGCAGAAAAGCCTTGTATCCAAGAGTCTGCAGGACAGACTCAGCTTTTATTGACAGACTTTTATTGATACAAAATATCAGACTTATTAATGGAAAATGACACTATCAAATTCTGAGTGCTCTGATCTCAGCCAAAACTGCCCCTGAGGTACGTGTCAGGACTGAGCTTCTTCCCACCACACTAAGGAATGTTAATTCAGAAGAGTCTCACAACACTTTAAAGCTTATTCAGTAACTTATCCTTTAAATAAATGAGTAATCTCTTTATATATCAGATGGTATCTTTGGGCAGACTGGGTATTTTTATACAGCACTCTTATGGAATGCAGCCCTGTCTTCTCACACAAAAAAATGACAAATTTTCCTTTCTAAAGCTTCATTTCACATAACAACTCTGTCCCACTTGACACATTTACAGCTCTGGTGGCACTCAGGGTGCCTCATTTGTCTGTACAATGCCAGTGTATTTTAAAACCTTTCCCACTGAGAAACAGAAGAATGCCTTTTCCCCTCTTTTAATATCATTTGTCCCAGACCTGAGGGATGTGTCTGGGAGAAGAGACTGTTGGGATGGGCTGCCCTGTGTTTGCCCAGGGGCCTCTAATGGAGTTTGGCATCCTTTGGCTTTAAGAAGTGATTATTGGAACTTTTTGCACAGTTTTGCTGCATCTCGGAGCACTGCAGGTCTCACAGCCATACCCTTCCCCTCCTGCAGGCTGTTCCCTTCCCACTTGTCCATCTGCTGTAGAAAATGGGGGTTTTTTTTACAAAAATAAAGAGGCACAGTGCTGGCAATGGTGACTCACTGACTGCTCTGTACGTTCCCACTCGTGGATCTGGGGGACCAGCTCACAGAAAGGCTCAGCTGGTGCCACTATCCCAAACCTGGTGGCCACAGGGAGTGTCTGGGCTGGAAAACCCTCTGGTGGTCTGTGTGAGTGTCATTTGAACCAGCACAGTTTGCCCCCATCCTCACTCCCATCAGAGACTGGAAACAAAGCGAGTTTTGAGTGAATTCCTCACCTCCCCCGTGCCCTGCCTGCGGGGGAAGACAACCACCTGTTGTTCTGCAGGAGCACAAAACGCCCGAGCATCACCTCCCCTGCTGGGTGGGGCTGTGAGCCCAGAGCCACCCTCCTCCTCTCCCCAAAAACCACCAGGGATCCCAAATCTCCCGGGGTTCCCAGTCTGGGAGCTGGCAGGAGTGTGGTGGGACTCCCCAAACCACACAGGATTAACCTCACCCAGGTGATTTCCATTCACAAGGATGAATTTTCTGTATTAACAGACCCTTGAGCATCAAGCAGAAGGAGTTGATATGCAGAATATGCTCCTTCTCTGTGTCAGAATAAATATTTTCATATCCTCTCAGGGCTGCAGAGAAAAACTTGATTTTGCAAACAACATAACTCAGCAGAGGATCAGATCCTTGATCCTTCCCAAAGGAAAGATCAGATCCCTGATCCTCGATCCTTCCCAAAACATCTTTTTCAATTTTACTTGAAAAAGAAATAAAAAATATTCAAAGCCCAAAAATTATGTGAAGTCACCCATCCATTTAACTGACAGCACTAATGAAAACTTAGATGTGTGGCTTGTCCTCACTAGGAGTTTATATATCCTCACATATCCTTACCCTGCAGTCAGTGAGGAGGTATCTGTTCACAAGGGAAGTGCAGACAAACAGCTCCAGCTTTGGGGCAGGTTGGAAAGGAAGAGACATTCACACAACTCCTGTTCTGGCAGGTAATGCCACAAGGCACCAGCTCTGCTACAAGTCAGGCAGCAGGTGAGATGAAATTATGGAGTGGTTGTAGTTTTTCTCAAAGAAGATACATCTTTGTGTTGTGTCTACGCTTCAGATTAATTCTGGTATGGAAGGAAAGTTTGTTCACAGTTTATTCTTGTGCCCTGTGAAAAATGGGCAGTGGTACAATGGCATTCATGGCTAAAAATTCAGATGCAGATATATCTGGAAAGGGGAAATCCCAAGCAGGGTTTTGTTGGTACATGAGCTGCAGACTCGAGTGTTGATATTTTGGTAGAAAAATAAAGCTAGAGATGGTGAAGTCTGCTCAGTCTTTGCAGTGGGCTCAAAAAAACCTACACAGAATGTTAAGGGAAAAGGATAAATACTTGTGGATTGGGGAAGGTATTTTCAGTTACGGTTCCTGACACAGATTTCACATTTGTTCACAAAAAGGAACTGCGTTATGCATTCCATCTGCCAAAAACCTCATCCCATAAAGCCCTCTCAGATCTTCACCTTTCTCAGGCTTTTCCAGAAGGTTGTGAAGTTCCAGCAAGAGTAAGAGCAGTCTTCAATTCCTGGTCTTCATTCTGTGGGCACAGATATTAAAAAAACCCAAAAAACTAAAAAATCCCACTATGATAATTTGATTTCTTGTACACTTGCTCTCCAGAATATGATAGATGAACATTTCCTCCTCAGTCCTTTCATTATCAAGAATAGTTAAAGTATAATCTAAGGTGACTGATGTTAAGAGTGAAAAAATAAACTGGATTTGAATTTTGATGGATTGGGTTTTTCAAAGGTACTTAGAATTTCTTCAGCAGAAGGCAAAATAATTTGTCCAGCTGTAGTCAAAGCCAAGTTGTGAAAGCAGATCTGGCTGCAAGAAGGAAAGGTCTGTGCATTTCATGTGTAATTAATAAATAACCCACTCCTTATACTCCCACCTGCATTTCATGGCTATGTAAACTTGTCAAACAAATGATGAATAATTCAAAAGACCTTCTCCTCCCTCCCATCTCCTCCAGATTTATTAACCCATTTTCAAAGTATAATTTGATCAAGCTAATAGCCACAGACTTCCTAAGCTGCCTCTCTCTGCATTAATTCTCTCTGCACGGCCATAGTCCTACTCTCACAGTACCATTTAATAAAATCAATTGCAAGACAACAAAAGGCACCTGAAAGCCAAATGAGAGAGAGCTCAGCAACATTCTTTGATGCTTGAAATCTGTTCTTCTCTGCAAGCAAGAAATTTATTTTATTTAAGCTGGGCTGTTGTCCTGAAGCCAGTTCCTCTTCAAGTCCTTGAACACTGGCACCACAATTGCAATAATAAACTGAAGTTTATTTATATAGTTTTATGAAGAAGGAAGGAGAAAAGGAGAGGAGAGGAGAGGAGAGGAGAGGAGAGGAGAGGAGAGGAGAGGAGAGGAGAGGAGAGGAGAGGAGAGGAGAGGAGAGGAGAGGAGAGGAGAGGAGAGGAGAGGAGAGGAGAGGAGAGGAGAGGAGAGGAGAGGAGAGGAGAGGAGAGGAGAGGAGAGGAGAGGAGAGGAAAGGAAAGGAAAGGAAAGGAAAGGAAAGGAAAGGAAAGGAAAGGAAAGGAAAGGAAAGGAAAGGAAAGGAAAGGAAAGGAAAGGAAAGGAAAGGAAAGGAAAGGAAAGGAAAGGAAAGGAAAGGAAAGGAAAGGAAAGGAAAGGAAAGGAAAGGAAAGGAAAGGAAAGGAAAGGAAAGGAAAGGAAAGGAAAGGGAAAACCACATTCCTACCAGCAATGCTGAGGGATCAAGTAGGACTTGTCTGGGATATTTCTGTGTGCCCCACATGTCTGAGCAAGCCACAGGCAGAGAAGCTCTTCTTTACAATGCAGGGGAGATTTGGAAGCAAACTGGCCCTGGGCTACTCTTTGAACTGTGTGGGCAAGCAAGTGCTGCACTGGGAAACTCTCTACAGGACAACACAGGGCTGGATTTGATTGTACCATAGGCTTTGGCATCCTCCAGCTTCCCATTCTTCTTCCCATATCAGAATTCTGCCTTCGGCCCAGAACTCACAAGTGGCTGTTTCCAGTTTACTCCTTATGCCTTAGCAATCCCTAATTTGTGCTCACAGCAGTTAACATCCAGCACTTTCTGTAATGTTACTCCATAATCTTTAGGTGACAAGGACCTGTCCAAGTCGCTGTGGCACGACCAGCACACAATGCCCCAGGAAGCTCAGATCTGGGTGAGGCTGCTGCAGTAAACTCCATGGCAAATCCTACAGCTTGTCACTGCAGAATCAAACTGACGTGGGTTTGCTGTTGTTCACAAATTGTTCATGCCTTCACACCTTGGGAAAGCCCTGAGCAGCCCTTTCAGCACTGGCTCTGTCAGGGTGGGAACACCACACCAGTTTGCACTTCATGTTGGCACCTAGAGGGGAAGAAATGTGACTACTTCTTCTTGTTTGTGTCCAACAAAACAGAGGAAAGCAGGAAACACCCTGAATGCACCAGCTTTGGGCTAATGCTGTGCTGAATTTCCAAGCTGTTTATTGTTTCAGGGCATGACCACCACTGAAGGGATGGGTAACAGATAACCAGAGCTGTATTCTCCATATGCACCTCTGCAAGATGCTCAGGAAGAAAGGAACCCCTGGGATCAGAGTGCTGAGGCTGCTTTTCCTTTGTTTGACTTTTGCTGGTAAGTATCCATCAATTTACTGTAGATACATCATTGTTCTGCTGACCTGCTTCCCTCCACTCACACTGCTCATAATGAATAATATGAGCTATATGAGATGAATAATAATTTGCTGCAAAGCAATTTGGAAAATAAATGCTGACAGACTGAGTGTATACTTAGCCTAGGTGGGACTTTGTTCCATTTCTACTTTTTCAATGAATTTTGCTGGCTTAGAATTCTTAAAACATCTCCAAAAGGAAACTCCTTTTGTGGAAATTCAGTGCCTTCAAGGCCCCTGCTGGACAAAGAGATGAGGAAAAGTGTATCACACTTTGAGGTAGCGGGATGTGTTGAAGGCCTTTCTCTAGAAAGCTGCTTTTCATATCTGTGAGCAAGTCACAGTTCAGACATAAAGCTTGTAGACAACACCTTTATATTTGTGTCACTTCTGCCACTTAGAAGCTCAGATAAGCCTCTCCATCTTAGGAATACTGAATAGTTCAGCATCGTTGCCTCTTTTTCTTTTTTTTTTTTTTTTTCCTATCTTCTTGAGGAAACAAGAATTATTCATACCTCAAGAGCAGGGGACAGAGCAAGATACTTATCATGAAAACTTTAGGTCAGAGTGTCTGGTTTTTGCAGGAACACAAGTACCCCTGACACAGAGAATATTAATCCATATAAGGGGTGTGCAAGGCCAAGGATGGATGTGTGACTGTAGTTTTCTCCTGGTGTTTTACTTATGGTCCAGCTGAATGCAGACACAACAGCCACACAGTAAATCATGGGAATGAATCACAGCAGAGTGCCAGTGATGTTCATAGAAGGCAAAAATGCACATTAGGATACATCAGACAAGAAGACCAGCAATTTCTCACTTTGGAGCAATGTGACCTCCCTCCCAGCAGGCAGCAGAGGCTGAGAAACCAGAATCAGCCAAACCAAATGGTCCAAACTGCCCTCCCAGCCTGGGACTTGGGAATGCAGACAGACCACGAGTCTGCTTTTCCTAGGCACGACCTGCTCTGAAAATCCTTTTGGCCAAGCAGCCCCTTCCACTGAGGTCAGGTACAGCAAACACAGCTTGGTTCCAGTTCCCCTCTGTGCACATTCCATGGGCTGCTCCTTCCATTTACCTTGGCACATCACTGTGGCAACCACTCACAGGAAAATGATAGCAAGGAATGATCTAGATAAAATCTTTGAATGTAATTTAAAGGTAAAATAAGGAGAAAACAACCAGGTTTCCCTGGACTGCTACTCCGTGGTTTGAGTTTGTTGTTATTGAAGAAGGAAGATCTGAGAGCTGGAAGGTTTTGTCTAACAGGGATTTTGTCTTTCTGGGTGTATAAATTCTCTCAATGGTTTCCTTGAAGGAAAGACAAACATAACAAACATCTCTGCAGCCAGGGAGCTGTGAGAGCTCTTGTCACTGCCTCACCTGGTTAGATCCAGCTGTACCAGGTTTTCATTTCCCAAGGTATCATCTTTCAGCAGTAATCATCACCTCGTTTGGGTTTTTGGGGGTTTTTTTAACAGACCAATCTGTAAATAAATGCAGTCTTGCTCTGGGGAAGGCTGTTTATTCTTTCTTGTAAGTGAGTCTGAAAGATCTTTCATTTGGTGTTATGGAGTATGAACATATATTACATTTTATTAAAGGAAAATAAGAGTTTGGATTCAATTTCACCAGACAGCTGGGGAAGGCAATTTCAATATTAAATATTCCCTCTTTATTTAATACTGCTGATTTTAAACTCGTAAGAGAACACCAGGCAAAATAAAATATGTGTATGTGGTGTTTTCATCCCTGAGTGACCAGAGCCAAATATTTGTCATTCTCATCCTCTGTTGTGCTAAAGAAGCCTTGCAGCTCTCCTCTCTGCTGACTTTTTTGTCACTCAGCAGTCTTTTGAACAACTCTCAACAGAGCTTTGCAGCTTAGTGAACCATCTCAGATCTGCAGGAATCCAATCAAATCAATGCTGAGACTTGGGCTGAAGAATAGGGCTGTGAGTGAGGAAATCAGAGTTTTTTCCCTTCTTGACCACAGGCGAACCATTCTGGGATGTGACATGCCTGGTGATAGAACTGCTGTTCTCATTGTCTCAGAATTTATTAGTGGTGAAGAACATGTTTTCAGCCATTTCCTTCCCAAGTTTCTCTAATCCAACAATATTCCTTGATTGTATGTCAATAAATCCACCAGTACTCAATTGAAAGTTAGGTTTCATAGATCAGTCATTTTATTTAGTACAAGCCTAGATAAAGGATGAGAGGAGTTTATACAAATTACACATTCCTTCTTTGTCTCCCAGGCTAGTCCTTCATGTTTTTCTGGGCCTTTTTGTTTTATTTTGTGTTTTCCCTGTGGCTGGCACAGGCTCTCTTTATCTATTGCAAAATTCATTGTAATTGGAGTTAAGATTTTTAGCATTTCTAGGGGGAATTAGTTCTTTACAGAAGAAGGGCTTCTCCATTGTGGGATTCATACCATAATTAGACAAAATGATGTGCTAAGTCCCAGTGGAAAAAATGCACTGTAATTGGTGTTCATTTTTGTTACACAAACCCATGGAGATCATGCTGGTTCCTCCTGCTGCAGCCACTTCTGAAGCACAGAGTTCAACTTAAAACTGATGGATCATTATTATCTAGAACCCACAAATATCTTCAAGACTTTCATTTGAGTCTGACATGAACTTTCTTCCTCTGAGTAAAATAAAACTGAAGATCAGTTTAAGGCATCTGCATTAACTCATCTCAGAAGCCACAGATGACACCCAGCCATGCTTTGCCTCCTGTTTGTTCAGGCATCCTTAGAGTCAGAATAGAAACACTTGGCATGGCACAAATGATATTTGTATGCCAAAAAGAAGAATTTCTTCCAGCCTGCACAGCACCTGGGACAAGAAAATAGCTGATGACAACCACAGAACAAAGGTAGCAACCCACAAGAACTGATCTTATTGAGTGCAAACAAGATGTGGCCAGATTTTGTGGAAGACAAACAAAAATAATTTAAATGTATTTATTGCATCTAACAAGCCCTTAATGAGGATGGTTGTTATTAAGAATTAACCAAATGTTTGTAATTAGTTTTTAGGTGAAAAAACACCAGTCTCGCAAATTTTTGCTACATTACCTTGCTGATTTCAGAAAACACAGGATGTTCACAATTAAGCCAAGTCACATCAACCCCAAATGTATTTTTAGAGAGAAACAAACCAGTGCTCTGTCTACATGCAACTCCTCCAGCTAATTAGCACCTTGGGGCAGGTTGTTCATACACAGAAAACAATAAGGGATCACTATATCCCAGCAGTACCTTGTGTAGAATCAAACCCAGAATCAATGATTTTACCTGAATCCTCACCAAGTCACTGCCTCACAAAATAAAATATAAAATTCCAGGTTCAGAGGAACCAAAGGGAATGATTTACCCTGTGATGACAGAAATCTAAGGCCCTGGAGGGACATGGGACACTCCTTCAGAAGACATTTCCTTTTGATCTTAGGCATGAATCACTTCTTTAATATCAAGCTCATTACCTTTGGAAAAATTAATTCATTTTACTAGTTACGCCAGAAGTGTCAACATATAAGTGTGGGTGCTGCCAGGCAATTCCAACCTTTTGATAAGGGACAGAAAAGAAATATAATTTTCTTCATGGCAAAGGCCCTGGGTCAAGCTCAGCACTGTCTGACATTAACCTGATGCTGCTCTACACAAGGGTGGCCCTGCAAAGGTCTTCAGTGCAATTCCTGCCCACACCCACACTGAAACCTCAGAGCTGCTACCACAAGGATTAAACATGGACCATGCTGTGCACTGGGAAGAATTTTTCAGCTTTAACAGTTCCACTTTCCAAACAAGGCACATAAAGCTGACCTGTCTGTACATCTGTCACGCTTCACCCTACTTTTGGATGGATTTTGGAGCCATCAGCCCAATCTGTGATACGCTTACAAAACAAAAAAGCAAAACCAAGGCCCTTCATTTGGATGGATTTAACCATGAATCACCATTTTAAGATGGCACAGTGACAAGAACAGTGTTTTGTAGCAGGAAACGTTGGTACACAAAGCCTGGTTTAATGAACACAAACATTCAGCAGCTGAACAGCTCTTGGTTTCAGCAGGGAAAGAGAAAGGGAAGTGGAAAGAGAAAAAGGGAAAGGGAAAGGGAGAATTACTGTGGATGGAAGTACAGGTTGGCCATGCCTCAATGTGATAAAGGGTGCAGCAAACAGGACTAATCTGAGTTCAGAAGCTTTCTCTAAAGGCAAGATAATGAAAAATATTCTTGTTTTGACATTAGTGCATGCAGTAATAATGGCTCTCCCAAATGTAACACCGAGCTCTGATTTAGATCCAAGCCAGTTCAATCATACCTGGGATGGATCTGGTCCAATATTTCCCAGCGAGTTGTAGAATGATGATTTATTTTAAACAGCTTAATGTTATCCTGGAATTACGACACAAGAAATCCTGAGAGAAGATTCACCAGTATATGTTGATAGCTAAATAAGAGGATTTATTTGTAAAGTACACATGCACACACACTCAAAACAGCTTTACAGGTGTAAATATGACTTTAGATCTCTCTTACATGTCTCCCTGCATATATCCTTATCCTTAGAACATTAAAAAATAAAAGCCACAATTTTTCACCCCTTGTGAAATTCACTGCATAACATTAACCTCCTGATTTGCCTCTGCATAAAACATTTCCAGCATTTCTGGTGATAAAAAGAAAGCCATAAACAGGAAATGTATGCAAAGATGTTTTTGGTATCGATTCTTCTCACTATACAATGTATATCACACAAAAAAATCCCCCAACCTGGTGGCCTAGAGCTGTAAGAGAATCTCCAAATTGAGCTCAGTGGTTTTGCTGAGTATCTTGTGGCTGCTGTGATGATCCCTAATGTCTAATGGAAACTAGACTGCTTGTAAATAATAAGCTACCATCTTGTTAGCACAAACAAACAGCAGAGAGACATGAATCATGTCTGTCACTGCTTTTAGCACCCCGACTGCTGTTGCAAAGCAGCAGGGGATGATGCAGAGGGCACAGTTCCCCTGAACAAGGCTGGCTGCAAACAGTTCATGGAACAACACTGGATTTTCAGATCTGGAGTGGATCTGTGTTAGTTGATCGGCTGGGAAGTGAAACCTCCAGTGCTTTCACTGTTTCTCTTTGGTTCTGAGCTTGGCAATTAAAAACAGGCATTGCAAACGGGAAGATGCTAATGTTGTGCAGAAAAGATGGAGCAAAACGGAGCCTGCAGGCTGGGTGCCCTCACTGCAGCCAAGGCAGGCAGCCCTCTCCTGGTGCAAACACCACTGCTCACATCTGCCCAACACCCCTTTGCTTTGCTGGCAGAATTAGAGCAGCTTTTCTTTAATTGTAGGGCATATTCAGCAACTCTACGTATTTCCAAAATCCATTTATTTAATCAGTGGACTGGCTTAGGTGTTCCTGAATACTTCTGGAGAACAATTCAAATTAGAGCAGCTTTTCTTTAACTGTAGGACATATTCAGCAAGTCTACATATTTCAAAAATCCATTTACTTCATCAGTGGACTGACTTAGGTGTTCCTGAATACTTCTGGAGAACAATTCAACCTGTCCACATGAATCACTGCTGTCTCAAGCCAGCTTCTTGGAGAGCAGCAGGCAAATGGACAGAAGTGAAATTTACTCTGAGTTCACACTGAGTTCACCTCCTCACCTATTTTTATGCTGCATGGCAAACAGAGATATTTGTATGTACTTGCATAATTGAGATTGTCTGGGAAAAGGAATTCAGCTCATTTGGAGCTCCTTCCTAAAGATCTAAAACTGTTGGTTTACTTGAGCATAATATTCTAATTTCCTTCAAAAATGCACATCAAAAAGAATAATTGAAACACGAATTCCATCTCAGCGCTTGTAAAAATGCATGCAAGGCACCTCAGGATTTGATTATATTTGCACGAGCACAAGCTGCCCTCAGAGAACAAAGCTCAATTGATTTCAGGGAGTTCTGATTTGCCTGGATGAAAATGAATTTTTAATAGATTTGGTTGTCAGAGGGATTATGCAGGAATATGAAGCTCACACAGTGGACTGCTGTGGAGGTGTTTGCTGCTGGCCAGCAGGCAGGAATGGTGGGGAGCATTTTCCACAGACAGCGAGAAGCTGTCACAGGTGGAGGATCCTGGGGGAGCTGAGGGGACCAGTAACCAGGAGACATCACAACACTGAGCCCTCCTCAAAATAGACCTCAGACTCCCTTCTCCCTCTGCACCCTGGCCTGGTTTGCCACCACTCTTCAAACTATTTCCTTTAACCTCCCAATAACCCAAACACTACTGAAAACCGCCAGCTTTGAGAAATTTTATTTGATACAGAGCCCATTTTCTGGTTCTTTAAGGCAGACATTTCATTAATGGCAGAAAACTAGCAGAGACCTCGAGCACCAGTAAGGATCCAGCCCCAGGGATGGAACAAATCAGCCAAACACAGTCCCTGTAACAAGAATTGAAACACATGTAGAGGTGCCCTCCTGTTTCATGTAAAAGCAAAGGCCAGCAGCACTTTACTCTTACTGATGGGTAAACACAGCTTCCTGAAGCTCAGGGGTCAATGAATCATTACATTGTTTAAATACAAAGCAAAACAGGAGTAACAAACAGATACATAGTTATAGATCTCTAACAAACACTGTGCCTTCAGGGTCTAAAGGGTCACTGGGAGGTTTTCTGTCTCTTCAGAAACATAAGGCCTTAAAAACTATGATTCCATAATTCCAGAACCAGGGGCTTAAAGGCACACCCTCAAACGTGGCAAAATCCAGAAAAATCCATGAGGGTTGTCAGATGGTGGACACTCATTCTGGCTAAGCCACAGCCTCCTCTCCACTCTACATTTAGTCAGAAGAGTTTCTCCGTATGCTTTGATGTCTGTCTTTTGTCAGACAGCCCTGAGGAGGAGGTGATCCAACATCCCCCTGTCTCCATCAGTCTGAGCCTTTGTGTCCATCCAGCTGCTAAATAACAAGCCCAAAAAGACACAATTCAAAGGATGTAGAAATGTGATGAAATATTTCAATTTGACATTTGCCTGACAAATGCTACTCCATTATTTTCCCGTGCCAAGCACCTCTGAATCACAGTAATATGAAGGAATTATTCCCCAAAATATCCTCCATCTGATTTTCAAAGCTCCCTACAGTAAAAGAAATATCAACCCTCATAGGTACAGCACTACATCTCAATGAGAGAGGAAAAGGAAGCAAACACTTTTCAGTTCAAATTTATATAAAGCAAATCAGAAAGAAAAGTAGGACTATCTTCACTCCTTTTGCACATTTATAAGCATATAAAAAGTACTGGAATATAACATAAATTTAGTGTGGAGAAGTCTAATTGCTCTCCTGTGCCTCATGTCATCTGCTGCAGCATTATATCACAAGCCATATGGAGAATCAATCTGTGCACAAAATACAAGAAAAGGAAAGTCAGTAACTAGCCACTGGCTAGTAACTAGCCAATAACAGTCACTGGCTTCTTTTCCTTCAAAGAAAATAAAAGTTTGTAGACTCATACAGGTTTCCTGCCTTCCTGATGGTGTATATTTTTTAATGATTCCTTATTTGATATATTGTGGCCTGTCAGAGTCCAGGGCACCCCTCTGGGGACCCTGGAAGCAGAGCAAGAAGGGTTTGAGATTTGTACAGGGGGGTTTGAGACCCTGGCACAGAGCCCAGGAAGACACAGGCCTTGATTTCAGTCCATGAGAAAAACTTCCAACACAGAAAGGAATTACAAGTCACAAAGGTGTGACAGACAGTGGTGTAGCTAATCACAGGGTGGAAAATTTTGTAGTTTTGGGTTCTTAGAATTGGGGAACAAAATGGAGGATTTAGGGTGGAACCCTGGGTTCTTCTTGTTCTCCCCTGGCATCCATTTTCTGCAGTGACGTGGGCACAAGGGAGTTTGAGGGGATTGGATCAGAGTAGAGATGAGTATAGGTACTAGGCATTGGTGTGAAATTGTAAATAACAGAGATGTAGTAATCTGTACAAAAGCAAAGTGACCTCTCATCGTGGGGGGAGTTGTACTGTGCCTGAGCTGCTGCGAACACCTCGGCCAGCACAGAGAATTGTAACATAAGAATTAATAAACACATGAGAAACCAAGAAAAAACAAGACCTGAAGACTCCAATTCACTCTCACATCTGTCTCAAAGCCTTCAGAGGGCAGAGGGCAAAAAAGACCCACCAGAACCACCATTTGAACCATCACCTGAATCTTGGGGAAGAGAAAACCAAACCCAAGAGTGGCCCGTGCATTTCAGGGGTCATCAGAGTTTTATCTCCACAGCTGTGGGTCAGCATTTAGACTTCAAGAGCAAACTAAAGGCAGGATGTCGTTTTCAGAAACAAAGATGTAAGCTGACTGGTTTATTTTTATGCACTTTCTCACCTCTGAATAACATAATTATAGAGCTTTCTGGGCAAATTGTGGCAAGCTGAACTGAATACAAAGTGACAGTGCTCAAAACTGAGTATCCAGAAACATTTCAAATACCAGCTAAGGAGGAGAAGGGAGGGAATGTCACTCCTCTCACAACAAAAACCAGCTTGTACTCATGACATCTTCACTTTCTTGCCCAGATGTTGTCACAGGAAGAAAATATCAGAATATAAACCATGCCCTACAAAGCACAGATGGGAGCAAGCTCTCTCAAGATATCTTGTTCCATTTCAGCCCTTTCCTAGCCACTCCCTGGAGTCCAGGACCACTTTATGTCAGATTGAGCCCCTGTTTCTGGACTGTCCCTGATAATATCACACAAATACAGATTGGAGAGAGAGAATTGGCACTGCAAAGAGAAACTGGCCAGCCCAAGCAGGGATAGATTCACACAGGGTTTGTCCCAAAAGCTACAGGCACTCAGCTGCCTGAGCCACAAGGCTCAGAGAATGTGCCTGCAGTTTATGACAATGAAGGGGTGAACAGAGGTGCAAGTCCCCAGTGTTCAGGACAGACTAAATCCAAGGTACCACAGCTCTGCCACCTCCCTTGTGCTGGTAGTGCTGCTTGTGCAGCTCAGTGAGCTGATCTGACTGCAAACAAGTCACTGTGGGGTCAGATCTGAGAACAGGATCACTGTGTGGTTTATCTGTAGGAACACGGGGCAGAGGCAGCAATGAAACAAGGCACAGCATCAAGCCTGAATTACATCACCTCTACCTGCCCTAAAACTGCACAGGACCAGCTCCAAGTACCTCATTTTGAGAGTGATCTGTAGTTCTCACAGACCACAGCATGAGCACTCATGGGCAAAATTCTACTTATGCCCTACACAAGTTCTAATTAAAACAGCAGGTACAAATTAGCATGAAATTGAGTCCCTTAATGGATAATTTTCCCTTTTCTCTTCTGTTTAAAATCACCCTAACAAGCATGATTCAATGTGCAAGTGTAATCTACCCTCCAGTGAAAACTCCAATACAAATTTAAGTCACTGGAATTTTACATGTGAATATTTATTCTTCTAGCCCCCTATACAGCACGAAGCTGGAAGTGCAAGCTGCAGAGAACACCAACTTTTAGTGACACATGAAAAAAAAACAACCAAAATCCCTAACATTTAAGTATCCTGTCCTTTACCAGCTGCTGAATCTTATCTCCAACACCTGGGAAATTTAGCATTTTCCTTTCATCTCAAGGCTACCTTCTTGTCCAACAGCTGTCAGGGCCCTGACTGCATTAATAGGTTCCTAATTGCCCAAACCAGTCTCAGCTGTGCTTCCACTCAAGCTCTTGGACAGGGACTTTATTTAACCTTGGGGTTTAAATAGAATCCCAGAATGGTTTGGGTTGGCAGGGACCCTGAAATTCATCTGGTTTTAACTCTCTGCCATGGGCAGGGACACCTTCCACTATCCCAAGTTGCTCCAAATCCCATCCAGCCTGACCTTGGACACTTCCAGGGATGAGGCAGCTACAGCTTCCCTGGGCACCCTGTGCCAGGGCCTCAGCACCCTCACAGGGAACAATTCCTTCTCAATATCCAGTCTAAATCTCCTATTTTTCAGTTTAAAGCCATCCCTTTTTGTCCTGTCATTCCACAGCCTTATCCAAAGTCCCTCTCCAGCTCTCTTGGAGCCCCTTTAAGCACTGGAAGGGATTCTAAGGTCTCCCTGGAGCTTCTCTGGGCTGAACACCCTGAACTCTCCCAGCCTGTTTTCCCAGGAGAGCTGTTCATCCCCTGATCCTCCCTGTGGCCCTCCTCTGGATCTGCCTAACCGTGTCCTTCTCATGCTGGGATGACAGAGGTGACTTGTGGGCAGCTTTGCTGCTAATTCTATTCCTGAACTGTTGTTTGGCTTTTCCTGGAGTGCCATTGACACAATGTCTTTGCTGGATGGTCACTGGAGCTGTCACTGCCAGACTGTGCCCTGTTGGTGAGGTCTTTACCTGGCTCATGTTGTGGCCACCTTCAGCTCCCAGATTTCTTTTCCTAAGGGACAACAGCAAGAGCTGGATGAGGCTGGGCAGAGCCACTAAGTCCCTGTGCATTCAGGACACTAATATTGTTTTCTTCTACTGTATTTTTTTTCCCTCAGACGGTGTCTGCTGTCAGCACTACTTGCTTTAATCGAAAAAATTAAAATACATTTCAGCTCATTATGCTAAATGAAAACAACAGGGGGCTAATGAGCATTGTGAAGAAGGCATTAACATGGCAATCAGAGGTATCCTCAAGGCAGCTGCATCTTTCTTCCAACACTCTGTATACACTAACAGTTGTATACACAACTCTTATACACTGTATACACTTCTGACCTGTATACAGTTGTATATACACTGTATACAGTTGTGACCTCATCTGAATTCCTCTGAATTTAATTCAGGGAATAAATAGATTCAGATGTTTAACTTTGGTTTATATTTGTGCGCTGTGTTATGTTTACTATGAAGAAATGAAACTGCCAGCTCAGTTTGTGCAACTGTTCAGGTCATTCTTACTCCTCAGGGAACAATACTGTGTTAAGATAGTTAATATTTATAATTTTGGTGTAGAAGTTGACATGTTATTCCCCCAGTAAGTGTTGTGGGAGGTTTGTGCCAATGTCAGTCGGTAAAGGGACGGTGCTGTGGCCCTGCCCTGGCCATGGCAGTTCTGAACACACCCAGACGGGCTTATGTAGGTCCTCAATGCTGAAATAACACACGGAGGCCAAAACTTTCCGAATCCCTTTTCCATTTTTTTTTTCTACGTCTCCTCTTTGAAAGTCTAAAAAACTGAAACATCCTTGGCTACCTCTCTAAACGATGCTGGGCTCGTTAGAGTGGCCACCATTCCTGCTCGTGTGGTGGCACCGTGAGGGAAAACCCCACAGCGCCGCGGCACCCGCCCCGCTTGAGCTGAGGCAGCGGGACAAAACGAGCGGAGAAGGAGCGGGAAGAGAAGCGATTGTAGGGGACAGGGAGGGGACAGGGAGGGGACAGGGAGGGGACAGGGAGGGGACAGGGAGGGGACAGGGGCGTTCCCGCCCGCCCCGTCCCTCCCCTCAGCCCGGCCGCCATTTTGGGAGCGAGCGCTAGGCGGGCAGGCGGCGCCCCCTGGCGGCCCCGCGCCCGGCCCGGCCGGTCCCGGCGGCCATGAAGTCCGTGTTCGTCACCGTGGGCACCACCAGCTTCGACGAGCTGATCGCCACCGCCCGCTCCCCGCCCGCGCTGCAGGTCAGCCGGCCGGGACACCGGCACCGGCCCCGGTTCCAGCCCGGGCCTTGCCCTCCCGGGGCCGGCGCCTGCGCGCCACGAGCGGCCCCGCCCTCGCTGCTGAGAGCTGAGGGAGCCCGGGCGGTTCGGGGGGTCCCGCGGGGAGAAGCGCCAAGTGTTGGTGGAGGAAAGGGCGGGACGGACGGTCTGTGGCGCGGGGTGGCGGTATCCGGGCCGGTGTAGCCGGTAGCTGTGCCAGGCACCGCGATGCTTGAGCTGAGCACACCCCTCATACACCCTTCTCTTATCCCCGCCTCATCCTCTTCTTCCCACACCCGTCATCCGCCTGTTCTCCATCCCTCTCTTCATTCCCCTCACCCGGCATCTCCCCGTCTTCCCCACCGGCGTTATCTCCCCGTTATCTCCCCCGCAGGCGCTGCAGAGCCGCGGGTACCAGAGGCTGGTGCTGCAGGTGGGCCGGGGCTCGCTGCCCCAGGCGCAGCCCGGCAGCAGCAGCTCGGCCGTGGCGGTGGAAGTGTTCCGCTTCAAGGAGTCGCTGGCCGAGGAGCTGCAGAGAGCAGACCTGGTCATCAGCCACGCAGGTACAGCCCCGCCTGCTTCCTGAGGCTAAGGGAGGTCGGTGGGATGAAATATCTTCGGCTCACGGCTGGTTGGGAATGCTGAGATCCACAGTTAGAGTTGGGTTGTTCAACAGGCTCCTCTGTTTCAGCAAGGAGGGGGGATAATTAATCTCTCACCATCTTTTCTGTTTCTGTCATAGGTGCTGGTAGCTGCCTGGAGACTCTAGAGAAAGGAAAGCCGCTAATAGTAGTGATAAATGACAAGCTGATGGACAACCATCAGCTCGAGCTGGCCAAACAGCTGCACAGAGATGGTTATGTGCTCTACTGTAACTGCAGGTATGGAGCTGCTGTGGCTGTTCCCGCTGGAGGAGAACATTCAGTCCGTGTCACAGCAGAACTGACAATGTAACAAGGAAATGTACATCTTTCTCTGTAATCTCCATCTGGATATTAGGTTTTCCAGAGAGAATAGACTTAACACTAGATAGTAATTTATCACACTTAGCAAGCCTTTTGACAGTGGCCTCTTCTATTTTTTTTTCCATTTGAGGATACATGTATTTAGATTAAAAGAAGAAAAACACTTGGAATCAGGGGGATTCATAAATCAGATATTATCTGGTTAGTAACTTTAAGTGCCCCTGTATTTCAAGTACTTATTCAGGCTGCCTCTTTAACCAAACTTCACTGAATCCACCACACTCTCTGACAAGGAGTTTCACAGATCTACTGCCTGTCGCTTCAGGAGAAAAACCCAAACCAAACAAAAACACAGAAAAAAAGCCCCACCCCACAAGCAAACAACACATGAAAACGTCCCACCATCACCAAGACTCCTAGCTCCTTTTGTTTTAGAGTTCATCCTGACTCCTGTTGCGTTTATTTCCTCTCCTGGTTTTGACTGTATCTTACTGTTTTCTCTTGTGATTGACTCCACTCTAAAAATAACTTTTAAACTGAAGGCAGAGAAAATGTAACTCCCATTACTTAGTCTGCATCCTGTTCCTTTGCCCTTGCAAGCAGAATTTCATATGTTTCAGAAGAGCTTTCTGAACAGATCGGGCCTGGCATTCATTTATATTGAGCAAGTTTCTTAAACTCATTATCTTGGTGCTTCTGTCAGCTTTGGAATTTTTATTTCTTTGTGCTGGGCAGTGCCAAGCATTGCAGCCTTACTTGCAGCCTGATAATAGCAAGTAACAGATTGATGTAGCTGTTCTTTCTGGCTCTGTGATCAGGGGAGAACTCTGCCATGTGTTCAGATAGGATGGATTTCCTCTTATGGTTTATGGAGAAGAGCCTCAGATCTTGTTCAGTCTCCCAGCATTGCAACCACGCAAGATTAAAAAGTTTAAAAGTTGAGTTTTTCTCTGAAAGCTGATGGAAGTGTGTTCTCAGCAATGCTGCCTGTGAGCCAGTGCTGGCTGGGGCCTGCTGCTCTGTGCATGCTTTTCCTTTCCTTACATATCCTTATTTCATATTTCCATGCTAAAGAATTACGGATGGATGACTAGAAAGAAAATTGTGTTAAAAATTTCCTATGAGATGGATCTTTCTTTAATTTTTGCTTTTGTTCTGTTTTTACAGCACTCTTGTGGAGACTCTGCAGTCAATGAACTTGTCAGCTTTGAAACCTTTTCCTCCTGGACAGCCAGAAAAGTTTGCTTCATTCTTGGACAAAGTTCTTGGGTTACAATAAACAAAACTGAGAAATAAAAAAGTTGGAATACAATGTCTCATCTCCTACACTTAAGATCTGCCAACTGGGCCAAACACTCAAAGAAACTATCATTTAATGTTAACTGATACTAAATGGCTTCCAATTTAGTGCCAAACTCATTCAGCTTTATGCTTAAAAAGAGTACAGTGTCAATAAGGAGGGAGTATGAACTGTCGAGTTGCATGGACAAACATATTTATGTCACAAAAGCTGCATTGGGATGGTAATTGCACTGATGAGGACAAGCTAAACTACTTCTTTACAGGCACGGCATAGGCATAGTGATCTCTCGATCATTTTTGCCAAGTACAGGTGGAAATAAATTGTCTTTGTTGATGTTCTTGTGATGATCCGCAAATGCCTTCAGCTCTTGTTTCATGTTAACAGAAGGACTGACAAGACAGCTTAAAAGTGAGAGATTGAAGCCTCAAAAGGAACAAAGGGATGGGGTGAATTCAGGTGAAAAAAGTCAGGAGGTTTAAACCTGCGGCCAAACTGCTGCCCTGGCTTTGGGTGATTCACCCACAAAGTAAAACACGGACAGGAACGGGCCAGGTTGGACAGGGCTTGGAATCATCTGGGACAGTGGAAGGTGTCCCTGCCCAAGATCAGCTTTAGGGCCCCTGCAAACCCAAGCCATTCTGGGATTCTTTGATACTGATCAGAGCTTCCCATTTAAAGTATTGAAATTGAAGATTATGTTGATGTTACATCGATTTTTTTCAAGTAAGTATCAAGAAAACCAAAGAGGGCTTAAAATTTAACATGTTCAGGCATGTTCTTAGGCTTCTAATGCGCTAGACCTTTAGAAATGCACAATTGGTGCTAATTGCCCTTCCTACAATGACATTATTGGGGGGGTGCTTTTGTTATTTAAAATAAGAAAATTAAACTCAATTGGCCCATCTGATGTATAAGTACATTTTTTATGAGGAAATTAAATGTACTTAGAGGCTTTCAAAGCAAGCACAAGGGGCTACAGGTGGAATAAATCAGGCCATACACTTGTGCAAGGGCCAGGTTTGCCAATAGCCCAAAATTTGCCCCAAGCACTCGATTAGGAGCAACTAAGATTTTTTTCACTCCTTTAACAATTTCTATGGAATTATTTCAAATCCACTGCTAGCAACTCGCCTCCAGCACAGAGGGAATTTTGAATAACCATTGGACTGATGTTCCCACTGGTTCTCTGCAGTAGAGAGACGAAATTAAGTATGCTTAGAGGCATTCAAATCAAGCACAAACGGTTACAGGTGGAATAAATCGAGCCACACAGTCAGGTTTGCCAATACCCCAAAATTTGCCCCAAATACTCTATTAGGAACAACTAAGTTTTTTTGGTTTTTTTTCACTCCCTTAACTATTTCTATGGAGTTATTTCAAATAAACTCACCTCCAATCCAGAGGGAGCACAGAGGGAATTCTGAATAACCATTGGACTGATGTTCCCTCTGGTTCTCTGCAATAGAGATATGAAATTAAATATGCTTAGAGGCATTCAAATCAAGCAGAAAGGGCTACAGGTGGAATAAATCAGGCCACGGAGTTGTGCAAGGGTCAGGTTTGCCAATACCCCAAAGTTTACCCCAAACACTTGAATAGGAGCAACCAAGATTATTTTTTTTTCACTCCATTAACAATTTCTATGGAGCTATTTCAAATAAACTGCTAGCAACTCGCCTCCAGCCCGGAGGGAATTTTGAATAACCATTGGACTGATGTTCCCACTGGTTCTCTGCAGTAGAGAGACGAAATTAAGTATGCTTAGAGGCATTCAAATCAAGCACAAAGGGCTACAGGTGGAATATATCAGACCACACACTTGTGCAAGGGTTAGAATTTGCCCCAAATACTTGATTAGGAGCAACTAAGATGTTTTTTTCACTCCATTAACAATTTCTATGGAGTTATTTCAAATCCACTGCTAAGCAACTCACCTCCAGCCCGGAGGGAGCACAGAGAAAATTTTGAATAACCACTGGACTGACGTTTCCACTGACTTTTCGCAGCAGGGAGACGAAATTAAATGTACATAGAGGCATTCAAATCAAGCACAAAGGGCTACAGGTGGAATAAATCCGGCCACAGAATTGTGCAAGGGCCAGGTTTGCCAATACCCCAAAGTTTACCCCAAACACTTGAGCAGAAACAACTGAGATTTTTAATTTTTTTTCACTCCATTAACAATTTTTATGGAGCTATTTCAAATAAACTGCTAGCAACTCGCCTCCACCCCGGATGGAATTTTGAATAACCACCGGACCGACACTCCCGCTGGCTCTTCACAGCAATAACACAAAGCTAAAGGCCCGATCTTACCCAAGCCAGGTGCGGCACAACCCTCTCCCCGCACCTCACGACGCGCACCCACTCTGCACACCACACACGCTAAAAATCAACCCAAAACCACGCTAAAACATCCCTGTTGGGGGCGCCTCCCGCAGGGATCCGAGGGGCTGAGCCCTGTGAGGGCCGGGCGGCCCCAGGTGGGCGCGGCGGGCCCTGACTGACCCCGGCCCGGCCCCTCAAGAGCCGCGGCCGCGCGCCCCCGCCTCGCGCCCCCGCCGCGGCTCCGCGCCCCCCTCAGCCCCCGCACCCCCGGCCGGGAAAATGCACAAAGCCTCCAAAAAGTACTTCGGGCAGAAGTCCTTCAGCGAGGTGGCTATGGATGAGTACCTAGGCAGCTTGGGGCTGTACCGTAAGATGACGGCGAAGGACGCGTCTTGCCTTTTCCGAGCGGTCTCGGAGCAGGTGCGAGGCTGGGCCAGGGGGGTGTGGGGCGGCCGAGGCGCCTCAGGCCCGGGGTGGGCTTGGGGTGGGCCCGGAGAGCTCCGGGAGAGCTCCGGGAGAGCCGGCAGGGTGCCCAGAGCGAGGGATGGCTTGGGGATGGGTGGGGATGTGTGTGGGGATGGATGTTCCCGGTTCCAGCCCTCAGCCTCAGTGTCCCCGGGTGTCCCCAGCCTTTGCTCTGCCTCCTGTGGTGGTGGTGGCCTTGGTCTGGAGGGATTGTGCCTAACGCCAGGCACTAATTAAACTCTCTCTCTTTTATTAACGTTGTTGTCCCAGCTCTTCTCATCTCAGATTCACCACGCCGAGGTTAGGAAAGCCTGCGTCTCGTTTATGAGGCAGCACCAGTCCAGGTTTGAATCCGTAAGTACCGTGTGCTCTGTGTATATATAAACTGGGAAATGCTGTGGGACGGGTGGTTTAGCACTAAACGTTGTGAATAGGATGCTTTGCCACTCTCGGAAGGCAGGAAAAAGGTGACTGCTCCCTTACCTTGAGTCGCAGTTGGAAAAGTTTTATTTGACTTTGTTTCTGCTGTTCCTGAAAACAGGCGAGTTGCTAAAAGCTACATCAGGAGTATGGAGAGTTATTTGTGTAGCATATTTATTGTGGAGCTGCCGTTGTAGGATTTAGGTGGGAAATATGTAGGATTTTGGAGCAAGAAATGAACATTGAAAGGTGGTGGGAAATCCTGGAATAATGGAGTTAAATCGTGGGAATTTTTGGTTGGTTTTGTCTGTGGCAGTTTGTGTGAAGTGCAATGTAGGTTTGTAGGGTATTGATGTGGATTCTGGGGTTTTTGTTTGTTTGTTTCCCCTGTAATCACATTTAAGTGCTTCATCTAATCTAGGAGGGGCTTGAGTATTACTTGGAATTGTGTCCTTAATTTTTTTGTTTTAGGATTTCCTGGAGTTCTCATGTTGATACCCAAATCATTCCTATGTTCTGTGTGCCTTGCCTCCTCCAAACTAACAGCTGGTAGCTGTTAAGTAGTGTTTAGGTTTAGTTTAAACTTTGTTTTCTAACTGCCTAAATTTTTATATTTGTTTTCTTGTTTTTGTTAAAAGTATGTGGAAGGCTCATTTCAGAAATACCTAGAACGACTCGGAGATCCCAAGGTAAGCCTGAGCTAAGATGTATTAAGAGATTTAAATGTGAAGAGAGTAGAACAGGACTAGAGACTAGAACTAAACAGGTGTTTAGGTAATTATTTAAAATGTGGTTATTTAAGTTTGTGGGATTTTTTTTTTAGATAGACCCAAATCTTTGGGAAGCAATTGCATAAGTAATACTAAGGGTTTGTACTGGATAAATGTGAATAAAATGTACATGTATAAATAATACCAGTTTTAGTGGGGAATTTGCATGGGTGCAGAGGAACAGTCTTTGGAGGCTGGACAGTAAAAGCTCATTCATAACTGTAATTCTTCTCTATGGAAAAAAACCCAAAATATGTGGAGTGTACCTTAAATGAAATGTCTGTCAGGCTTTACACTCCCCTGCTTCTTCCTTTACTGTTCAAACTTCAATTTCTTTAGTCTTTAACCAGTAACCTTGGTGAATGTAGTAGTTTCTGAGACAAATATGGGTTTAAAGAAAATTTATCTAAAGTGATGTGTTGTAGCAACTTAATTTTACTAATTTTGGTAATTCTGGTCACCCCATGTAGCAGACTCCTTTTACCACACTCTCCCAAATCCTTACATCTCAACTTTCAGTGCATTATTGCTTTAACAAGCAAACTGAATGGGTATTTTAATAGTACAGAATTTTAATACTACAGGAATGTGAAATATAGTTGTTGATGTTTAGATGCCTCTGCTATCTCACATAATCTCATATTCTTGCATAGGAGAGTGCTGGCCAGCTGGAAATAAGTGCTTTATCAATGATGTACAAGTAAGTACCTCTTTCTTAAGGTTTGCTTTGTTTTGTACTTGGTGTGGGAGTTCTGGCCCCAGAACTTTCTTTGTGTTTGCCACTGAGAGGTGAATGTGTGAAATATGATGAGAAATGCTTCCCTAAAGGAATTAACAGATGTATAAATGGTGCCATCACAGCCCCTGTTTTAATGGGCGTTAAGGGCAGGGTCAGTTTCCAGAGATGCTTGTTTGTTATCTTTTTGCTGATATTAAACTTGAACGTCAAGTGTTTTGCCTCTAGTGGCTGAAGACTGGAAAACAGGCAGAACCAAAGAGCTGTGTGCAGTGGAAACACTGACTAAACATGACTAAAACTCCTCACGTAGGTGTTCTTGAAAGCTCCAGAAGTGAGCAGTATCTGCCCTACCTGGTGTGTAAGCACTGGTATTTATTTCAGAGGTAACACAGAACTATCTGCCACCTGTGAAAAGCAGTCTGGCTCTCTAGTGGTAGAAAATAGAAGCTTCCTTTTGGAATCTCATTTTGTCCCAGTACTAAAGGGATAACTGAAGTTTGGCAAGAATTACTGAGGTTCTAGTCCTTTCACAGGGTGCCTAAATCACTTAGGCTGGATTGTCTCAGTGTCTGAGCACCTTTCTGTAAGCATAAGTATTTGACTTAATCTGTGAATAAATATCATGGTCTTTCTCAGATAATTTTTATTATCCCCTCAGGATGGGTTTGCTCACCTGGCTGTTGCATTATGGTAGCATTCATTTATCAGGAAAAGTGCTTTGCTTGATTTTTCTGTAAACCAGCAGCTCTAAACTGCTCCCTGGAAGCTTCTTCATAACATGCAGCACTTCTACTGGAAGTGTGCTCTTGCAAGTGTTGTTTTCTCTCTGCTCCCCTAGGCGGGATTTCATTGTGTACCGGTACCCCGGGAAGCCACCCATACATGCCACAGACAATGGCTTTGAAGACAAGGTCAGTAGAAGTGAGGGCAGTTTCCTTCTGTTCCCCTGCCTAGTCTGTTTCCTTAGTTTTCCTGAAACTGGATGAGTTGTGCAATTTTTTTTTTTTTACCTGGAAAGGGGAAGTTAATGGGAAGGGATGACTGTAACTGATTGATTTTTGTGATCTACAGACTGATCCCAGTCCAGAATGGGAGCTATTGTAACAGCTTGTCTACATCAGCATTACTGCTGGGAGCAGAATGAAAGGGCATAAAGGACAAATACTTTGTATTACCTTGCATCTGACCCCTCTGGTGCTTTCTGTAGATGTACAATTGTGTGGCTACTTCAGGCGTGATGCCAGTGAAGCTGCTGTGGAGTGGATTTCAGTGTAGGTTCCTAGATTTGCCAAGTTGGCCATTCTGCTCTGAACCTGTGCTGCTGCAGCTGTCACTGATCTGCTGATGAGCACTGCTGTCTTCATTTATGTGTTCTTCTTTCTTCATCTACGCAGTTTCCTGTGTAGCTTAATTTAATTCCAAAACAAGCTGAGTTTAAATCAAACAGCATGATCCAAGTGCATGTTTGCCCTCCAAGGCTTTCCCACCAGAGCTCTCATTAAGTGTTGGCAGCTGTCTGTCATTACACTGTGAGTTTGGGCAGCAGCTCCTTCTGGTGTTGCTCCTCCTCACCACGAGAGGAGAGCTTGTGTTGGCAAAATCCGCAGAGCACACAGAATTAAGAGTCCTGGCATCTGGGAGCTGCTTTTTCTGGGCACCATCCTCGCTGGCAGTGTGCTGACAGCTGCCTCAGGGCTTCTGCCCATTGCAGTTGGCTGTGCTTGTGTGCCAAGAAGTTTGGTAGGACATGTTTACATGGTGTGTCAATGCATGTGTTGCAGAAAGCATCTCTTCTGCTGCTTAAAGAAGTAAGTTTTTAAGGGTTAGAGAAGTTAATGCTCTTCTGGCCTTTAAGGCAGAGGAGGATGGAATGTGCCTTTGACACTTGGGATAGTGTGTCTCGGGGTGCTACATTCAATGGGTTGTATTTATTTTACCTCATGAGCAAATGGTGGTCTTGGAAACAAGTTCAATACAGCAGGATGTACAGATGGTTTTCTTCATTGTATGATACAAAGTTATTTAGAGGCTTTACCTAGATTTCAGCTTTGAGCTGATGCTACAGCTTTTTTATGTTTATATTGAGAATTTTTACTGTTCTCTTGATGAGTTGATGTCAACTGGAGAATGAAAGGCTATCAGAATTTGGGGTTATGTCATTCCAGCCTTAAAACTTTCTTCTTATTTTATTTTCCCAGATTTTACTGTGTTGTTCCGGTAACGGCCATTATGACTCTGTGTATACAAAACAATTTCAGGAAAATGCTGCCATTTGCCAGGGTAAACTTGAAATCATTTTTCTATGGAAGAGAATTGTGTGTTTTCATATGTTTAGAGGCAAGGTTTGTTTCAATTTTCAAGGGTGGGGAGAAGAGAGATGGAAGCTCACTTATGGTATATTTTTATGCATAGACTTATTTTTTTACCTTTTAAGTGGGTGTTGGACCAAATGACTTCCAGAAGTCCCTTATTCCCAACTGAGTTAGTTTATGATCCTGTCCCTAACTGCATTTGATGTCACTACTGCCTTGTAACAGTAGATCACATCTGAGGATCTGCCTGCCTTGAAAACTGCAGGAGTTCTCATGGATCTCACATTATCGAGCTTTGTGTTGGTTTGTTCAGCTGTATTATATGAGATCCTCTACAAAGATGTGTTTGGCATGGATGAGGAAGAATTAAGGTCTGCAGTTGAGGTGTTTCGAAGTAGATCCAAGAAGAACAGAAACAGTGGTCCTGTAGGAAGTGAGGATGCAAACTTTGATGGTCTCCATGAAAAAGAGCCCAGAAATCCATCAGAAAAGAGGTAGTATGCTGGGAAAGGGGATCTGGTAAGAGGGAAGCAAAAAACAAAACCCCACCAAACCTTAAAAACCTTGCAGAGAACAACTTTTCCAAGTTTCTATGATTTTTTGTGGAACATTAACTCTTCTTTTCCTATATTATGACACAAACACAAAGCTCAAGTATATTGTGGAAGAGTGTGCTTTCCTTGGAGCTGGGAAGTGCCATGTATTGAATATCCTCTGCTGCAGGCTGTGTTGTAGTTGTGTGTTACTCTGTAAAATGACAGCTCATTTGTAAGTAAAATTGCTCCTTATTCATTAGAGCTTTTTAAAATTATTTTTTAATGACAGACCTATTAGTTTTCTAAGCCTCCAAAGCTCTGAAAGACTTCAGAGCTGCCTCTGAATGCTTGAAGGCATCATTGGTTTGATGGTACCTTGCACAGAGTGTTGTACTTGACAGTGCAAGAATTCAATCGGTGGGATCACCTTCATCCTTTCCTAATTTCAAGCAGTAGCCCTCATTACAGGTGGGTTTTGGAACAAAGGTCAAGTTCTTAAAGCTTGGAAAAGGCTTTTCCTGCACTGCATTTCACCTTGCTGGTGTTTAAGGCAAAACGTGCCACTTGATGGCACCATGGTGCTTTTTCAGGTTGTTGGTGATATTAATCTTGGCTGGGAATCGTGTGTTGTAGCTTCTGTAGTCTTATTTTCAATTTTTTAGACTGGGCGACTGGGAAGGCAATGACCCTGAGAACCCACAGGAAACCAAGTTCAAACAAGGCATTGAAGAGCAAAAGGTTTGGCAGTTTGGAGAAAAATCCTTATGGTTTACTTTTGGGTTTGTTTTTTTTGGTTTTTTTTTTTTTTTTTTTTCTGTTGTATGATGTTACCCTTCCAAGGGCTAAATCCTCTTTACCACTTTCTAAAAATGTATTTTTGGCAAGTGGGTGGCTTATTTCTTCCATCTACTTGTCTTTTGGTTTTGCCCCTGAGTTTCTCTTAAATTGGAAATGCTCTTTTCCTTTCTGAAATTCTCTAGTTCTTTTCTGGCTGATTTTTATTTCCCCCAAAAGATGGAGCTTAGCAGATGTTTCCTGATTTGCTGTTTGTTTTTCCCAGAATGTGGTTTAAATTAGTTCACTTCTGTCTTGACCCTAATATAAATTGCTTCAGAATACTTTTAGAAATTCTACAGAAGTAGAATTTTCAGATACAATAACTGGAATTCTCACCAACTTTTGAAGCTGTGGCTTCATTGGTCTAGTTGGCTTCCTTTGATTCTTTTTGAGTACAGAACTTGCCAAGTTTTACTCTTGAGCTTTTTCTGTTCTCCAGAGTCAGTTTGCTCAGCACCTGATTGCCTCAATCTGTTTTCATACCCTTGAGTTTTAGTTTTTAGGGAATTAAAGTGGAAATGAAAATTTTGGAAAATAGCATCTGTACTTTTTTAAGTGGTGCACAGATGCTGGCAGGATAGAGACTGTGCTGAACACATGAAATGCACTTGTTAATGCTCCATTCCAATTCTGTTTTTAGCCTCCAGAAAATCCTCCAAAGATGCCTGTTCCTTATAAAGTGCTAAAAGCACTGGACTCCACCATCTATCGAAATGTGGAGTTTGATGTTTGGCTGGACAGCAGAAAAGGTATCTTTGGAAAGGGGAACGTAAAAAAAAAACTCTTCCTGTAGTAGGGTTAGGATTAAACTTATGAATCTGAGTCCCCTGTTTCTTCAGCTGAAATGTGAAGGACACAGGTGAAGCCAGCAGGTAGCTGTAGGTAGGAAATGTTCTTGATTTCCTGTCTGGCATTCAAAATACAAAATACCCAGCTTCTGATACTGTATAATGGTATGAGGTTGCTAAAGATCTGATCTCTGCTACTTATGGACTGTACACAGGAAATAGGAGGATTCAAAGCAGAGCACAGAACTCCGTTGCCATTCTGTTGTATTGGAAAGCATTCAAATGTGAGGTTTTTGTTACAGCATGTGTGCAAAAGACTTCTTTTTAGAGCACGATTTTGGCCCCAGAATTGTATAATAATGAAGATCTCAAATTTAGCATTGAGATCTGTCAGATGAGTTTTTCTCCTGCCTCCCAGCCCTCCTGGGCTTGAACATTCTGCAGAGATTTCATGGTTCTCATGGCTTGGGAAAGGTTGGCTGCTTTTCGACACTCACTGTGGCAGATCTGTAAAGCAAGGAGTTACCAAGAAAAAGATAAGTTTTTAAGTGATACTTGATGTCTGACCCAAAGTGCTTTGCACGCTGAAGAACTCCAGCATTTCACCACGGCGTAATCAGTAATGAGGATCATTAAAATTCTTGGAACAGAGTGCAGTAACCAATTATCTGTGTAGAATACTGACGTGCAGAGAAGCCAGGCAAGGAACAGAGGTAAAAAAAGCTGAAATCTAACAGCAAGGAGACTTAAGGCAATGTTAGCTTTTCCTGATGACATTTCGTGTTTGCCAAGTACCACCGAGACTCTGGCGAGATAAGAGATGTCCAACATTCTTAATTCCAGGATTTGTATTAAATGCAGGATTAGCTCTGTGTCACCACAGGAGCTGCAGTGTTGTAGTAGTGCTGCTTGCTGCATTATCTGGCTTTCACTGGTTTCGTGTGACTTAGCCTGGTTATGGTCTATTGTAAGAACATCTAAAGTTACTCCAGCTGTTACTGTGGGGAATGTTCAGGTGTGCACAGGAAGTATTTAACTCAACTGGCCTATAAATTGTAGTTGGGTGCTGTCATGATGTACTTGTAGGATGTGTGATGAAAGAACAGTAGCTTAAAGGCTGTTTTCCCCCTCATTTATTTATTCATTTATTTTTAGAGCTTCAGAAAACTGACTACATGGTGTTTGCTGGGAGACAGTACTATTTAGGAGACAAGTGTCAGGTTAGTACTCAAAGGAGACCCAGTTATGATAAACTGTTAAAGCTACTTTAAATGGACTGTGATAAACCTTGAAAGCATTGGATTTCATAGATTTTTTCTAATGCTTTTCTCATTCCCTTCCCTGTAGATGTTCTTTTAAATGTGATTTCTTTCTAAAATCTACCTTTAAACTTGGTAGTGTGATAGAAGAGCAGTTTGGGGATTCAATGTAAACCAGTCATCCACATTCTCTGAGTGCAGAAGTTCCAGGCAGAGCTCAAAATGCACAGGGGGTGCTTTTGATGTAGTTGTCTTCAGATTTTTCTCTTGGGTTAAGCAACAGCTCTGGATAATCTTATCTCTCTCACCAACAAAATAGCAAAATATTTTTATAAAATAAAAAGGGAAGAGCTAAAAAGGGAGGAGTAGAATGATCTGGACTGGAGATGCTGAAAGGAAGGTCAGTTTTCTTTGTATTCTGATGTCATATGTAGTGAGGGCGTATTTTTTTATCACTCTTTAAGGAAGTGCTAATGATTCACAGTGACTTGTTTCTCACTGAGCAGAGCTTTCCTCTTCCTACTTTATCTTCTGCTCTCCTCAAGTCCTTAAGCAGCAGTCTTCCTTGGTACTTATCTGCTGGGCACAGGGGATAAAAATAAATTAGGGAGCAGGTATCTTGCCTCTCAGTTGCTCACAAGACTGATTTTTATTTCTTTTTATCCTCCCTGAAGTTAGTACAGTGCTCTTTATTTTGATTACAGTTTTAGAGAAATGTTTGAAACTCCTGGGCCAGCTCAGTAACATGGGACTGGGTAGGAGCAGTCTTTGCTTTTAGTGGTTTGTGGACAATATTCTGATGCAGTTTGGGGGTTTTTTTAGAGCTTCCATTGCTCTCTCTCCAGGTGTGTCTGGAACCAGGAGAGAAGTATTACAATGCTCATATCCAGGAAGTTGGACAGGATAGCAACACATTGACTGTATTTGTGGAGGAGCTGGCAGAAAAGTAAGCAGTCTGGTGATGACTTCAAGTTTAAACTCTTTCTGGTTGAGGGGTTTGGTTTTCCTCTTGGATTTTTAATGACCAAAATGATTATTGTAATGCTTTTTGTGAAGTTTTCCTTCACTGGAATGTAAAAGTGATCTTTGCAGTTTGGACTTAATTCACAGAGGGCAAATTGCCCTCTGCTGCTGGGTTTCTATGAGTTTTTATGTTGTACCCAAGCAACGAAGTAATTGGCACTTCTGGTGAATCTAATCACTTTTCCCCCTTGCTGTTCAATCACTCTCCCTCCTCCAAAGCTGGGATTGACAACATCCTGCAAAAATTCTGTGTTGTCCCTGCTTTTTAGGGGTACCTCTGGAGGCAGGGGAGAGAAACCTGACCCAGGAAATAAATAGTGTTTAAACTAAAGCCTAGCTTGTCTTTTCTAATTAAACAAGTAGCAGTAATATGTGCTTGGTGCCAGAAAAAACAGATTATTTATTTTCACAAACAGTTTTCCTCTGTCTTAGTGTTGCTTCAGCTTATGTTGTTGTGCAGAATGTCTCCCTGGGGCTCTGCTAACGTGGGTGCCCTTCCTGCAGGCACACAGTTCCTTTGGCAAACTTAAAGCCAGTGACACAAGTGGCTCCTGTCCTTGCTTGGAACATGGCTCACAGCAGAAGAGGAGGAGCTTATCAGAAAGTAACAGGTGGACACTTCTCAGGAATAGGTTTGTACCAGGATTCCAGATGCTTTCCATCCCTTGGGGAAATAGGTGCTCACACAGTTGTAACAGTAGCACTCATCAGATAGTGGAAGCAACTTAATTTTCCCTGTGTTGTAAAACTTGGCCACTGCAGGGGTTTGATGGAAAGTTCTTTTCAGACAGTGATGAATTTGCCTTTGCAGAAGAGCAAATCCATTGATGTACAAAGCAAATTTGGTAGTGCTCAAAATTGCCCAGAACAAATTTGCCACTTGAGAACCATCTAAAAGACATGTCAGTGAACTAGAGAGCTTGTCTGATCTGGCATTAGCAGAGATTCACAGAGAGACCAAAGCTTCCTCAGCCACTTAAATATGGGTTCAATTTAGTTTGGAGGAAGAGTTGTGAGATTTTTTTACTTCCATAAATAAATGCAGTCAGCATAGAGAGATTTTAGCACTGAGAGCTGGTTGGAACAGCTGAAGCTGGGAAGGTATTCTCATGTCAGATCGTGTATCCTCCTCATGTAGAATTCCTGCTTGGTCCTTTAAAAGAAAAGTCTGTAGTTTCCATATTTACAATGCACTTTTTCTGGAATAGGCCACTGGCTTTCTTTTCTATGGGTTCAAATATTAATTCTTTATCATTTGAGACCATAGCTCAGATTTAAGGTGTAAATCTTTTGTCCTCAATGGAAACAGCAGAAATGGACATGAAGACACGGAAGAGGATGCTGAAGAAGGTCCGTGGCAAGGAGGTGTTCATGGCTGTGGCTTACAGCAGGGGACAGCCAGTGCTGCCCCCCCGGCTGCAGCACGGGGCTCCCTCAGGGCGCTTCCCTGCCGTGCACTGCTCCCAGGGAGGGGCAGCCATGGCCCCCTACAAGCCCTACCACCAGCAGAATCCTCCCAGGCACCACCGTGAGCCCGGCGTGCCCAGGTAGGGAGCTTTGAAAACCTGAGCTTGCTGCTTGTTTTCTGTTCGTTCTTCCTGCAGATTGGTTAGGAGAGAGTTTGTTCTGAGAGGCACTTCTGGTTGTTGCACCTTTTCACCTTTACACTCAGGGGGTCTGCCTGATTTATAGATAGACACAACATGCTTGGCCCTCAAATAACATTCTACCCCAGCTCAGGGAGGAGAGGCTGTCAGAGCTATGACAACTTTTCTTGCAGGTGAGTGACAGCAAACCTCTTCCACTAAAAATTGCTCTACCAGGCACTGAGGAGTCTGGCAGGGCATGAATTACCTGTTGCTGCAGAGTATGAAAGAGCAGGTTTCTCGTGGCTGTGCAGAAAGAACTGAGCTAAAACTGAGCAGGCAAACAGAGGTGAGAGTGCAGGTGGTGGTGGTGACTCCTCACCTTGTCTCTTGTTCCCCGAGCTCGTTCGGCCGCCGCCCGCTGCCCTGTGTGAGCAAGGAGTACAGCTTCGTGCCAGGGGCTGCAGAGGAGCCCCAGGGGCCAGAGGAGACTGTCATCTTCTGTGAAATCAAAGGAGATGATGACACTGCTTTTCCCACTCTGCCTGTGAGTTATGAGCAAAGGGTAAGCTGGAGCCTCTCAAAGAGGGAGGGGGAAACTAAATGCACATTGATTCTTTACCTAAATATACAGCAGCTTTTTTTTGTTGTTTTCTTGGAGTAAGGTTTTTCCTACTCTGCCTGTGAGTTTATGAGCAAAAGGTAAGCTGAAGCCTTTCAAACATGAAGGGGAAAACTAAATGCACAGTGATTCTTTACCTAAATATACAGCAGCTTTTTTTTTTGTTGTTTTCTTGGAGTAAGGTTTAGCAGTGAATGTGACAATGGAAAACTGAAATTAGTCTAGTTCCTGTAAAACCTGCGTGAAACCTCAGTTTTTCTAGATGTTCCCCTTCTTTGTATCCTCAGTAGCACCACTTGTTTGCTTTTAAGCATATTTTCATAAACATAATAATGTTTCTCCTTTCTATTGCAGTTTGAAAGCAAAATCTTTTCCTCCTGTGCGTGTCTGTCTAGCTCTAAATATTGTGGGAGAAAGCTTTTCACTTGTTTGCCACACTATAATTTATTGTTTGGGTAGCAAAATTCAGAAACTGGATAGTGATAGCCTGGATTTTTTTTCCTATGAATTTGTAGTTGTGATGTTTTGGATTAACATGTTGTTCTGACACAGTTTCTTCTGCTGTAGAAACAGGAAAAAATTACAAACCTAAACTTTTCTTAAAGCAGTCTCTTTGTTGAATTGTAGATAAAGCGGCAGTGTATTCTTAAAGTTTAAAAGGTGTGGGTTTTTTCCTTTGTTTGTAGTCTAAGCGTAGTCCAAAGCTGCATGTGTTAAAAAAAATCAATTTATACATAGTTATCTGAATAGGAAACAGACAAAAAAGAAACACCAACCTGGTATGTTCCATTTTTTTTTGCTGTGTTGAAGCAGTGAACTTAACTAGGCTTAGACTTGTATTTAAATGAGGGAGAGAGAGTATGCTTAGGGCTGTTTCAGCATCAGTCATTTTTTCTTTGCTCTGATGTACTAGATCTGTAATCTTTGCTCTGATTTTTCCTCCAAGAGTGCCAAGGAATAAGGACACATTATCCTGCAATTTTTTTTCCAACGTGAAATCAATACAGCTCAGTGGTTTTTTTTCTCCCCCTTTGCTAGACTTGCCTGCAGCTCCTAATGAATAGGTTTTCATGTTCTTTCAGTGACTTTATTGTCAATGCCAAAGCTTTTTCTCTGTCTCTTCCTTGTCTTGTTTAGTAAAGGAATGTGACATTTCCTGGGGAAAGATGCATCTCACAGAGGACTCTGCCATGCTGCCAGAGGCCTGGTGGGAGAATCTTCTGCCTTACCACCTCTGCTTCAACCTTGGAAATGTTTCAAGCCTCTCTGAGCACTTTATCCATCTCCTAGTCACCAGTGTCTTCTGAGGAGAGTTTTGAGTGTCACCTTAGCCATCACAAAAGACTGAATCAACTTCTTCTACTCCAGCATCTCAATCCTATATTCCTCCTTTTAAATTGGGGTGCAGCTAAAGACTGATTTCAGTGCAGCAACAAAGGGCATGTAAAACATTGCTGTGGGCAACCTTGGGGCATGCTTGCTTCTCTCTGAAATAGTCAGGGTTGCATGTGTGGGTCAGCCAGGTGCAGACACTGCTGTCTATACCAGCAGCCACCTTTTGATCCCACCAGAAGGATGATCTTTCTCCTTGATGATCACTGTTTGGATGAACAGATCTGCTGCTGGTGTGGGGGGAAGGCTCTGGAATGAGGAATGCACTGATACATGTTGGGGGCAGCAGCCTCGTCTGGGATCTGCTCCCTCCTTTGCAGCTTTGTGAGAGCTTGGGATAAAGCTGGATGAGTTCTAGGGGGGAGCAGCTTGACTGCATGGCAGAGGACAATGGCAAAGCTCCTAAATTGCATTAATTATGCAAGGTAGAACAGAAGGAAAAGGAAGGAAATGTATGTTGCATTGGAATGGACACACAGGTGATGCTTCTAGTAAGCTTTGGTTGCAACAAGCTGGGTCAGCCTGCCTGTTTGATTGTGTCCATCTATAGAGCATGGAAAGGTTCTGAATTATTTGTAAATGTGTGCTTCTGACTTTGCTTTTCAGAGCCACAGTAGCCCTGCTCCCATTGTCCATGGTCCAGGGGCGTTTTGGGTAGCAAGGAGAAGTCCAAACACTGTTCCACCTAACAAGCAGACCCTGAGTGCCTTAGAGGAGGAGGAAGAAGCAAGTGAAAGTGGTGAGTTCTAAAAGGATTGATAGGCAAAAAAAAAAAGAGAGATTGTCTCCTTTAGGAGATGTAAGGAACCTACTTTTGACAATGAAAAGCACATTGACAAAGTGAGATGATACTGGAAGCACGTTATTAATGGATGCACTGACATGTAATTGCAGTAACTCCAGCTTTAAGCTTTTTTTTGCTCCCCCTTCCTTTTTTTTGTTCCCCTCTGAATCAAAACTTCTTGTTCTCTCTTCCTTGCAGGGAAATTTCGTGAGGAATATATTTATGCATCTCCAGGTGAGTAAAAGTTTCAGCTTTACTGATAGAACATTTGGTGAATGTAATACACTCAAATTGTGGCCTTCTAAGTTTGTGAAGGATTAGATTTAATGCAGCTCCTTTCAATTTATTTTGCCTATGTCCTCCAGATCCCAGCTGTGAAAATACAACAGTGTTTACTTCAGCAGAACCTACAGCAAACTTGGTAAGTTTTATTCACAGACTGTTCAGATTTGAGATCTCTGAGGTGTGTGGCATTCATGGAAGCTGTCGTTGGATGCATAGTAGGCCAGAAACTTAATAAAAGAAATTAAATCAACATTTCTTTATATGTTCATCATCCTTTTCTTCCCTGAATGGTGAGGTTTTTATCTGAGTCTGGATTGCACTGGATACATTAATGATTTTCCACCTTTCCCTCTGCAAAGAGTGTGTGTCTTTGAGTGCTGTTTACTTTTCTTTTGCTGCTCCAGACAGCACTTGCTTTTATCAGGCCACACTTCAGGTTATATTCCAGTTAATCTTAGTTCTCCTCTGTGGGACTGGAGAGATCTTATCTGTGGTAGAATTTATCTTGGAATTCCTTTTTTTTTTTTTTTTTTTTTTAAATTAAATCTTTAATCACCTGCTCCTCCACAGTGGATGTGAAAGCAGAATAAAACTGTGTTTAGTTGAGCTACAAAAAGACACTCTGGGTGTATAGTCCATGAATTTAAAACTAAAGAAAGGGGTGTGGTGTGTGTGCCTCGTGGCTCCTTTGCCCCTGGAATGAACCAATGCTTTGCTTTGGAATCCCTTCAGGAAGAAGGGGCAGTCTCGGTGTCACCTCAAGATGAAGTGGCTTCCTACAGCTATCCCCAGGAGGTAGTGTCTGCTACTCTGAGCTGTGTCTCACACTTCACTGTGGTGGCCCTGCAGAGAGGTGACCTCTCTGCTTGGACTGTGGCACTTTGTGGGGACCCCTCACAGCCTCTGGCAGCAGAGAATACAATTCCCTGCAAATGCAGGCAAAACAGACAACGCCTTGCAGGTGTCTGCAACTCTAAACTGGTATTTTCAGGCCAATTTTTAAGGAGTTTTTGGGTAGTTAGTGCCTTTACAGCTAGGATTTACAAGATGGATTTGTGTGAAGTGAGAATTTGTGAAGTGTGTGGTATTTTCATAGTCTTTGTCAAAGCCAGCTGCAGAGGCAGACTGTCAAATACTCTTGACTCTTTTCCAGGTGTTGGTGAACTCTGCAACAGTTTCCACCTCCACAGATGTTTATACTGCTCCAGCTACAGGTCTCTCTTCAAATTCTGCTGCCTCCACTCCAGCCAGTGTCATAACAGCAGCTCCCCCACAAACAGCAGTTCAGCCTGTCATAGTATCTCCCTTTTCTGTGGGGAGGCCAGGTAGAGTGTACAGACTGCAGCTGGACTTGGATTTCCAAGTTTTCAGTTACATTTTCCCCCTCCTTTCCTCCCCCCATCCAAAACAAGTGTTAAAAGGCTTAAAAAAAAAAAAAAAAAAAAAAAAGGTGTTACTTGCTTTGGTTTAAAATTACATAGCTTTAACTTGGCTGCTAACTTCATTTTGAAGGGGCTGTTGCCCCTGAATTTTTATGGGAATTGGAGGTCTCTGCTTTGGGTTCCCCTCTTGCCACCTTTAACCATTAATGCCAAATGTTTGCTAGAAAATTCTTTTCAGAAGGCAGAGTTCAGTGCAGCTCCCTTCACCTCCCCTTTCCTACAGCCAGTTTTCCTCTTGAGTTGAGGTAGCAAGCCTCTAGAACACTATCACTTCCAGGAGAGTCACTGGCTGGGGTGTTTTAGGGTCCAGTTAATTTTTGTGACCCTTAGTTTGTTCTGTGCAAGGAGATCAGGTTTGTGGGTAGTCACAGGGTGCACTCTCCACTTTAGGTACTGTACCTCCTTTGCTCTTGGAAAATGGCAGTTATGTAAAAATTCTGGTTTCCTTCTTGCAAAGAGCACTTCTCCTGTCTTCTGTAACATTTTATTTAGCATCTAAAAAATCTCCACCTTCCATTCTTCTCAGTTCTGTCTCACTTTTCTTCTCTTTCTTTATTTTTTTTTAATTTTTCTACTCTGCATGGGAGTTTAGTCAGCGTGGTTCTCAAAGCTGTCTGCTCACTGGTGCCAACCTGCTGCAGTGGTAGAGGTGTGGGCCACCCAAATGAATATTTAACACTTGTCTGTCCAGAAGATTTTTGTCCTGATATGTCTCAAACCTTCCCTTGGTTTTTGTGGGTTTACTGTCACACTTTGAGGACTTGAAATGATTAATTTGTTCTCTGTTGTTCTCATACATAACTATCTGTCCTAGAAGTCTGGCCTGCCTTCTAATATGAAGAAATGATTGAAAAAGATTATTTTTTTTTCCTTTAACCAGGATATACAGCTTGCAGATAGAAGTGCAGTTAAGGCTTGAGAGATTGAAACCTTCCCATCTAGTTTTAAAATTTCTTCTGGACACTTTTCCAAGTGATTGCTGAACAGAATTTTGTATTTAGGGGCACTGAGGTGTCAAAGTACATACTGAATTGTGTAACTCAACACCTTACTCATTTGACATACCATGGCAAAAGTTGACTTTTTGGATGACACTTGTTTCCTTCCAATTGTAGCAGTTTCTTCGGTGCCATTCCCAATTTATTCAGCTCCTCTTCCCCCAGTGAGTGAGGTGGGAGAAGCCAGTGCTGTTCTTCCAGCTTACTCTTGTGATCCCAGTGGCAGTGATCTGCCTCGAGGTAATGATGGTGTTTTGTATTTTTCCTCCTGCTTCTCTCCAGCACATTTCTGACTTGTGTTCTTCTTGGAAGCTTAAAGAACACCAAGTGAGAACACATAGTGAGAAGAAATGACTCTCTGTAACTCGCAGGGAGTGAGAAATAATATTGCAGATACTTATGCTAAAGTGTTTTCATTCCCAGTTTTGAACAGAAACTTTGTATCTCACTCAAATATGTGATTATTGCAGTCTCGACAGCACCTTTATTAAAGCCCAGGAGAGTGTGCTTGGCCTGTATTGTACTTGTTTGTGGCAGAATAATCACTTTTCTGATAACTGATTAAAATAAGAATTGTGTATTTATAAGCTGTGCTGTTGCACAGTTCAGTGAGGTATTTTGGTTGTTTTGCTTTATGGTTCCAAGCTGTAATTCCGTGGTATTACAGAGCAGGGCTGAAGTGTGGGGGCAGCTGTTCCTTGGGTGTGCAGCTTTGTCACACACACTGCCATCACCTGGGACATGTCTGAGGTCCCTGTCGGCTGTTCAGCAGTGACAGTGCAGGGACCAGCCGTGCCACAGGGTGCTGCCTTGCTCTGCAGTTACTCTGCTGCCTCTCTGTGCCCTCAAAGCCAAGGTTTGTTAATCCTGGCTGTCCCATTTCCCCTTCCCTGATCCCATGCACACATCAGAGTTCTGCTTTCCAGCTTTAGCTGAATGCCCTTAACGGAGGCTTTCCCCACTTGGGAGAATGGGGTGTTAAGTGTGCTGACAAGAATCTGGAGTGGATGTGGATTAATAACCTCTCCAGACCTTGCCTGGAGCTCTTCAGCTGAGCCAGTCCACACCATATTGGCCCTGTGCTGCTTGGCACAGACTGTAGGAATTTTAAAGATTGCTAGTTAGTAATATTGCATGTAGCATTTATGTTACACTGCTGGAGTTTAATCCATATGGCCTTTAAGTTAAGAAACTCAGCAGGTTTGGGGCAGGGCAGGGTGAAGTATGTGGGTGTGATTGGAATTGTGTGTGCTTTGCTAAAGACACCAGTCTGGTATAGATGGGGAGCAGGACTTGTCAACAGACTCAAGTCCTGGGAGGAAATCCTGCTGTGGGCTCTAGCATTACTTACACCTACATTTATTCCAGTTTTCACAGCATCTTGTGTCTTATTTTAATGGCACTTAGGACTTGCCAAGTGCCTTTATTAACACAGTGACCTCAGGTGTCCTGCCCTTGCCTGGTGCCCTGTATTTGAAGGAGCTGTTGGTAGAAGCCTGCTTGAAATGACTGTGTTCCAGAAACACTGTGTTCAGTACTGGCCAGAGCTTCCCATCAGCATAGTAAAAACTATCAGGAAATGAGATTTTTATCAGGCATCAATGTGGTCTTTATATTTTCCTGTCGGGATGGGCAACTTTTTTTTTGACGTAGCTGTTTCTTCATAAGGTTGTCACGTTTTACTGAAGATGGACTTGATTTCCAGACATCTAAAAGAGGAATATAAACGAAAACTGCTCTCCTACTGTACTGACTTCTGTTCCATCATTCCACAGATGTCAGTATTTCCAATGTCAGTTTGTCACTTCAGTCTCCCAGCAATTCCTTTGTACTGTTATTGCTGCTATGGAAGCAGCTGTTTCATTCAGCTCTTATGCTTGCTTTGCCTAGATTTGCATAAACAATTGAAGAACAAAATTGGGTTTTTTAACAAAACACTGAATTTTTCCAGATGTAATTTCAGCTCTATACTGAAAAGTTCATATTTGTGTAAGTCTTTGGAGTATTTTTAATATTTTACTGACTGTGGTGAGTGTTACAGCCAGACCACCAACATTTCCAGGACTGAGGATCTGTGTGTATTTCCTAAAACAGCTGCATGGATTGTTGCCCTGATTGATGGGGTTGAACAGGAAAAGAATTGAGAATTGCCAGCAGTGACAAAGGAACAAATCCTCGTGCATTTTAAAATTGCAGTTTGCTTTGCTGATGCTTTTGCCTTCCTGCAGCAAACAGCAACACAAAATGGCACAGAGAGCAGGGCTGGGAGATGGGGCAGGGCAGCCAAGGAGCCCAGGCCTGCTCTGGGGCAGGGTGGGTGTTTGTGAAGATGGAATAGAGTCACTGTGGAGGTGTTGCTGAGTTTAATCCCTCTGTGGCTCCTCTTGAGTCCTCTCCCTGCTTTTCTTTGGCTTTAGTACAGCTGGGAGCTCAATTCTGTGCTGTGGAATGGGTCACTTACTCTTCCTGAGCCTTCAAAGCAAATCTGTATTGGAATCTGAGAAATCAATTTTTTTCTCATGCACAGTTCCAGAACTCCATCATGGGATTAAGATTAAACACATACCCTCTTTTTTTTTTTTTTTTTTTTCTTCTGCCCTTTCAGTGGGTCAGCTTTAAAGGTTTAAAGCTGCTTCACAGTTTCTGGACTGTTGGAAATGTGTTTCCAAGTTCAAAACCCTGTTGCTTTTGGAGAGAGGTTTCAAAGTCCCTTCACACACCTGGGACTGTTTCTCAGCATATCATTTACTTGGCTGGGGACAAACGGTTCAGCACAGGGAAGACAGAAGTAAAATACTCTGTACCCTTGTGAGGAAGGAATATATTCCTTATTCCTGCTTTCACTGAGCTTAATATAACAGTTGGGGACCCCAAAATTTGGTGAGAAGGTCTTAGGATTGCTCTGTGTTAAATCCTAGTTGCTTAGACAGTGGAGCCTTGTAAAAAAACTGAGTTATCACTTGAGTCATCAAGATGAATAAACCAAAATTAAAGCTAATGTAGTCATTGAATTAAATAATTAGTTGGCCTGACAAATGGTCTGCCATTGCACAAACATCTAACTGGATTTAGTTAAAAAGATGAATATAAATAGTTGTTAAATTAGTTTTTAGATACATTCTTTACCCTTGAAACTTTAAAGAAAAGGTAGTGCTGAAATATTGTTATTCATTAAGTAAGAATAACTTCAGATAAAATGTTCTTAATGTAAGTTGCTTTTGCTTCTTGGTTTATATTCCTCTGCTCTTTAATGTCCTGTCCTTTAATTTCAGATACAAAGGTCTTGCGGTATTATTTTAATATGGGATTGCAAGTAAGTGCTTTTTAAATGAGTATAGCAAATTGCCTGCAGAAACTGCTGGGTTTCCTGACAAATGTACTGATGTATTCAAAACTTTCAAGTGTCCTAAATGTGCTTTCTGTGCACTGGACTATTAATACGGATGGATTTTCTTAGTGGAGGTTAAAGCCTGGATCAGGAAGGAAAGTTCTACCTCAAAATGTGAAGTACACCATATTAATTGTTTAGTAAAATAACCCACAGTATTTAGTATGATAACCCACAGTAGTGGGTTGTGGTTTTCTGGTTTTACTTTTGGCTTTTTGCTGGTTTAGGGTTTTGGGGGTTTTTTGTATTTTGATGCTGGATAAATACTCTTTCTGTGAAGAATTGTTCAAGTTCTTCCCCTATCTTAAGAGAATTTGTGCACTTAAATTTGTGCACCTTAAGCATCCAGGAAACAAACATCAAAGCCCACTTAGAGATGTGTGATTGGGGTCTCCTGGGACTTGTTCAGCTGAGCTCAAACTGGTTAACACTGTTTCTGTGTTCTGGAAATTTGCTCTGCTGAAGGATTCTCTGTAGCAGTAGTCAAGTGCAGTGTCAGTGCTGCTGCTCAGGGGAGTAAAAAACAGCAACATGAGCTCCTTCAGCTGAAGAAATGGGAAAAATCTCTGAATATGACACAATTAATAAGTGGGAATCTTCTTCCTCTATAAAGGCTTTTGACACAACAGCAGCATGGCTCTTGCTGCAGGTATTTCAGGATCTTTCCTGGTAGGCTGCATTGGTTTGATGGGGTTTTTTTGTTTGTTGATATGTCTTAAAGGGCTAAGGAGGAAAAAACTTCACTTTTTCCTGCCCTTAGATCTGAAAGTAGCAGTGATTTGGAGGGGGGCTGGAGAGTGTGTGGCTGTATGTATGACCATCATTTCCCTTTTTTCTTTTTCCTGCAAGTATTGCCACCAGAGCTGCTGGCCCTCCATGATGTACATGCAGCCAGTGCTGCCTCCCTCTCCAGTGGAAGTTTACCCAGCATATGCTGAGCCACCTCCTGTCCTGGATCAGGCAGTGCCTCAGCTCTTCCCTGATGCTGGGCAAGCTGAAATCCACCAGGTTCCCTTGGAGGCATCAGGAAATGGTTTGTATTTGAGTAATACTGTGTTCATGCCTGTTTAAAAAGGCCATCAATGTGGCTGGAGTGTGTGAATGTGCTTTTTGTTGTGGTTTTTTTTCTCAAGGTAACTTCCAAAACACAGAGCCTCCAGCCCTGTCCTATGGGCCAGTGTATTACCCCGTGGTGTCAGACCCCTTCAGCCAGCAGCCCCTGCCTGGCTTTGACTCTGTGGTTCCTGCCTACCGCTACATCGGCACCTGGCACCCCGTGAATCCTCCCCACGGCAATTCCCCACCCGTGGCCAAGGCTGGGAGCTCAGCAGCACCACCCCAGGTGGGCTACATGGCTTCCCCCAACCCTGCACCTCCCGATGCACCTCAGGGAATGTGAATCTGGGAGCTGCAGGCTCCTCCTTGGCCTCTCTTGTTAATACTGTTTTGTAAATGTTCCCTTCTCTCAAAGAGTTGAGTCAAACTGCGTTCAGATTTCATGTTTCTCTTTAGGTTTATGCTACTGATAGATGACCAGGTGTTGCTTTAGTTGGTTAGGAAAGCATAAGAGAAAAGTACTGTAGTGCAGAGAACAGCTTGGATGTGAGTATGTGAAAAAACATGCTGTGACTAAAGGCATGTTGTGCATGTCTGGGGCTGGCACTGGAGCACCTGGTTCTTGCTGCAGCACTGAATCAGGCTGCCATCAAACTCAGGTAAACACTGGGCACAGGGTCATTAGAAAGGGGTAATGATATTTCAGATAAGTTAACTTTCTCAGATTTTTGCAAAACAGAGCTGCTTTGTTTCTAGTGGTCACGTTTGTCATAGCTGTATTTCTTCTGTCTGACTTCATAGTGCATAGGTTTTGTGAAAAGTGTAATAATAATGTTTTGATCTGTTGTATATTGTTGTATATTTGTAAGATTTGTTTTGTGAAAGCTGTTGCACATACATGGTGGTGGCCGTGGTGTGGTTAATTTGCACAAAATAAAAGCATTAAACACATGAAAATGAGTGGTTGTTTATCACTGGCAGGTAATGTTCCTGACAATAATTAGCTATCCCACAGCCTGGACTGAAGAAATGCACTTGTGTGGGACAAGGCTGTTCCAGCCTTCTGTGAGAAAGCAGCAAAAGCTTTTAGCATGGAAATGAAAGTAGAATAATTCCTGGTAATTGCACCTTTCCCCCTCTAAACTCTAAACATCCTTGCCCTTCAAATAACATTCTACACAAAATTCAAATCAGCTCTATTGGCCCATTCTACTGTTTGGAGATTTTTTTTTAAAATAATTTTTCCTTTGTGTATAGCTAGGTGGTTGTGAAAAGGGGATTAAGTGCAGAACTGGAAGGGGAAAAAAAGTATTTCCTTTGGTATCCCTTTTAAGTAACCCTGGAAGCAAAACCATAATAGGAAAAAGTGACTTGTTACATTTTTGTTTTAAATTCATGCAGCACTGTTTGTGTTGATAAAGTAACTCTGTAGGGGGGAGGGCTGCAAGCTCAGCATTTCGTTTGTCTACTGCAATTTCTAATTGCTGTACATTTAATTTGGCAATTTAATAATGGCTTTTCAAGATGGAGCAGCCAGGTAGCAAGATGAAAATGACCCCTGAATACCTAATTTGATTTTGAGCTGCTGTGCTGTTTTTAAAACAAAAACATTTACACAAAATTCTTTATGAAATAATGGCTGGCCTTTGTGTTTCTGCCTCTGGAGGAGCACTTGACTTGCACAGGCATTTTTTGGAGAAAATACCATGAGGGTTTTTATTTTCTCTGAAATAACCTCTAAAAGGAGCTGGTAAAGCCTGTGATTCATTTTAAGGAAAAATTAAAACTTTAAAGTGGCACTTACCTGAGTACAGTCTCAGTGCTGGAGTCATGGGTGTGTTTCCACCTGTCTCAGGTGCCACCTGTCTATCCCAAGCAGTTTCTGTCAAGCACTGAAGGGAATTGAATATTTTCCCCTTTCAGGCTTTAGCTCTGAATTCTGCCTCCTTTCCTTCCTCTGTCACTGAGACAGCCTTGCTTTTTTCTACAAGTATTAGTCTGTCCCTGGAAGTCAATTATTTTCTTTTAATTGGAAAAAATGATAATTCTAGTATGGAGTCCTGGTGAGTTGTTTTTTTATTTTGCTTGCCCATTCAGGACCTGGATTATTCACCATCAGCCATGGCTATTTTGGCCTTACTGGCCATTTTGATATACATGAAAATTACTTTAATTGATATAATAACAGATCATACGCGGCCAGCTAACTTACTTATGGATTTGACACACTGAGCTACCTCTGTGACTCCTTTTATGTATTTTTTGCCAGGGCTTTTAAACCCTAAAATCAACTTTTTGAACTAGCAAGTAGGGACTGTGGGGGAGCAGTGTGTCCTGGAGCTGATGAATGCTCTCCATGGATAGGAAATGCCACCTCTTTATTAACAGCAAAAGAGCTCAGCATTCTGAGCTGAGGTACAGAACTTTAAGTGATTGCTGGAGTCTTTTATTTCACTTCTGTTTCCCAGAGTTGTGTTGCAGTACAACAGCTCTGCAGCACTTTTCTGAAACAGCTGCCAAAAAAGCCACAGCTCTGCCTAAACTGAGCTGAGCTGCTTTGTGCTTCAGCCCTTTCCTCAGCTGGAGATTGCCAGTCTGGCTGCAGCATCCCTGTGCTCACAGTAATCCTGGTTCTGTGGCTAATCAGCCTTTTCCAGGGGCTGTGGGATAATTCACATCAAAATTACACCATTTCTGGGTCTTAGTTTGAGAGGTTTGACTTTTTTTTTTTTTTTTTTTTTTTTTTTTTTTTTTTTTTTGTGGGGAACCCAGCACCAAAGCCTGCTGTGCTTTTCCAGACCTCTTTGGCACATGTTTTAGTTGTGATTATTTTAGCTTGATCATTGCTGTTACAGTCTGGTACCAGTCCAATACTGTGGGTTTTTCATGCCCAGCAAAATTGCTGTAAATGGGGATATTGGGATATAGTTTGAAGCCATAACCATATTTTATGTTTAGTTAGAAGAATGGAAAAATCCATGAGTATTGATTTCTGTTTGGAATATTTTTTTTTCTGCAGATTAATGTTTTTAAATTTTTTTTGTTCTTTATTGGACTTCTTGAATCATGCTGCCTAATAGTAAATTTTTAAAGCCAAGGTTTGATTCTGGAATGTGGGGGGGATTTCGTTTATTTTTTTGTGGATGGCTTTTCAGCTGTGAAAAGGGAGAAGGGTTCAGCCAAGTTCTCACTAGTCATGCTTGCCACCTCCTTTCCTTCACGGTGTTCTTACAGATGAAAGGCAGAGGCTCAAATTAAATCAACACCTGAAGGCTTTGTGAAGTGGCAGCACCATGGAGTGCTCTCCCTCCATGTGAGCCCCAGGGCCAAGCCTCTCCTTAGTGACACAGGACATGGCTCAAGCTGTGCCAGGGTAGGCTCAGGCTGCACACCAGGGAGAGTTTAATCATGGAAAAGGTTGTTAAACACTGCAATGGGCTGCCCAGGAGTCCCCAGTCCCTGCAGGTGTCAAAGGAGCACCTGGATGTGGCACTCAGTGCTCTGGGCTGGCTGACTGCTGCCGTGTGCATTTTGGGATTTTCCAAAGTCCTCTACGTTTTGGTATTAGTTTTATAATGGTTTATCCTTACACTCCCCCATCCCCAAATCCCCTGTGCTCTTCCCCTGGTGATGGATCTTGTCAATCACTGTCACCACACCCTAAAGCCTGAGAAGTTGTAGTGAGGCTTCAGGGTGATTCAGCCAAATATCAAGTTCCCCACTCCCCTTTCTGTCCATAGCTGGCCCTGCCAATTGTCCCCTGTTCTCAGTCACTCCTCCCCTTCCCTGAGATTGGTTCTGGATATCCCCTTGCCTGGGAGACACCCCTGGTACTTAATGGGCAACCTGAAGCTGAGAGCTCACTCTGCTCTGGGTGGAATAAAGCCTGGTAAAACCCACCTGAGTGTCCTCCTTCTTCCATGCCATTACCACGTTTCAGCCTGAGGTTCAGACCCACCAAACATCAAGGTACAAGGCTGTACCCTTCATATTGTGACCAGTGAGAGAGGCAGCTGGTAAAGCTTGTACTGGACACCAGCATAGGTGACAAAGTGGGGATCATGCACAGGTTGGGATCACTCATGGGTTGAGAACTCACTCCGTGAGGTCTTTTCCATCCTGAAAGGTTCTGTGGTTCTTCTGAACCTTTCAGGATGAACAAAGCAGTGACCATCCCTAGGGTTTGTGCTCTGGGCTGTGGCTTCTCATGTGGTGAAATGTGATTGAAAAGTGCTGCAAACCCTACAGCAGGAGGAGGCTGCAGCCTGTGTTTGCTGTGTGGTGCCAGACTCCAGAGTGGCTCTGTTATCTCTGCACAGCCAGCCCCAAGCCTGGGCTTTGGCAGAGGAGCAGTGTCACCCCCAGGGCTGTGCCCAGCCTGTGCCTGTGCCAGCAAGGCAGCACCAGTCCTGCACTGACAGCCACTGCACCACTGCTGATGGCAGCCCTCTGATGGAACTGTCAAATCCAGCTGTTATTTTATATATGCATGTATATATGTTATTCATATATATGTATGTATGTTATTTATATATATGTATTTATATGTATATGTTATTTATATATTTATGTATATGTTATTTTTATATATGTGTATATGTTGCTTATATATAGGTATATACATATGTATATATATGTATATGTTATTTTATATATGTATTTATGCATATGTATATATTATTTATATATCGATATATGTTTTACATATATGCAACATATATAGATGTGTGTCATTTATATATATATATATTATATATATTTATTTTATAATTATAAGTACTGTAAAGAGAGACTCTGCTGGTTCTGCCTCCCAGCACCACTGCCCCACTGGGCTGTCTCCTGCTAATGCTCCTTTGCTGTTTTCCCCCTGGTCACATAACCAAACCAATTCCTACAGAAAAATTGTTTTTCTAGCTTTGATTTTTTTTTTTTTAATTTCACTCTTAGGTTCCATTTCTCTCAGCAGTGCTGCTGGGGTACTTTTCTCTTTTATAAAATTACACCACCAAAGGCTGCATTATATATGGAAGATACTCAACACATAAATCCAGACCCAGAATTCCAAGTAACTGCTTTTCTCATAAGGGACAGAGATAAAACCGTTGAACCAGGACTTTATAGTTTTGAAATAAGATCAGAGATTAAATTTTGCAGGGGAGGCCTGTATCTAGAAGCTCCTGGCCACTGCTGCTCACCACATTTCACAGCCAGCGGGGCTGGGAAACAGCTCAGCCACAGGCTCAGAGCATGACGATCCCTGTGGTCCTGGATTTTGTACAGCTTTTGCCTTGCTCAGTGTTAATTTGTGTGCCCACATTGCCTCTCTTTGTGCAAGAACCTTCTGCATTCCAAGGAAAGGGATTTTGCCCTGGTTTAACTTGTGGAAACTCTTGTTTGACTGGAAGCTTGACCAAAACTCTCTGCTCAGAGGTGGAAACCTTTTGAAATGTATCTCCAGGACTTTAATGAGATTTGCCTGAGGACAGCTTTCCATAAGCGAATTATGTTAATACAGTTACAATTTATATAACTGTATTTTATAACTGTATAATAATACAGTTATAAGTTGTTGCTTAATGACTCCCTTACACTATTAGCTGTATTGCTAATTGTGTGGCCAATGCAGTTGTGCTGGTCTGAGGATATCTTTGGGGAGCAAATTAAAATGAAATTACACTTACTTAGACTTTTTCTGTGCAGGAGTAATCACATTCATGTGGTGAATTTTATTTACCAACACTTCCAGTGGGTTGCTATTTTCTGTTGTAGCCAAGATATAAAGAATATTTGGGGTTTTTTTTCCTCCCCAGCCAAATGTTGTTCAGCTCTTGCTCAAATTTGAGTGACCAGCAGGACTGTGGGATTTTTTTTATTACAATAATAATAAAATGTCTTTTTTTATTAAAATACCAATAAATTCTCCATAGAATCAGAGCCATTAAGTGCTCCTCTGACCACTGACAGCCCTTGAGAAATCTGTGCTGAACTTGTTCTTTTAAAAACTTCAAATTGTCAGACCTGTTGCTGTTCATAAATGTTTATTATCAATAGGCAGCTGGAAATGTTACATCTGAAAAGGTAGAAACACCTTGATTTTTTTTCTTTTTTTCAATAGGCTTACATTTTTGGGAAAAAAAAATTAAATGCTTTTTAATTTTTTTTTATTTTTTTCAGTTTACAGTTAAGCTAAAAATACACATAAAATAAATAATTTTATTTGTTATGTACATTGTTTCATTTTTGTACAGGTTATACCAGGGTCTGACATGGAGTCTGCACTACGGAGGGAAGAGATGCAAGTAGAAAAGTACATAAAACTAAGCATCTGTTTTTGCTTTTTGCTCTTTGCCCTTTTCTCCCCCTTTTCTCCAGGGGTGGCTATTACCACTCAACTGGCAGATTCTGAGGTCCCCGTTCTGTCTTTGCATACACAAAATTCTTACAACATCTAAAAGCTCTTTTGCCTGGAAAAGGCCCTTGAGTTTCTTGAGCAAAACTAAAATAAAGGAGAAGGGGGTGGAAAAAAGCCTCACCTTTTTTATTCCACTAAATAAAATGGCATTTTAAAATATGCTCGGGCGTGGAAGCTGTTTCTGGGGTTGATGGGGTTTTTTTAATAATGAAGATTTAATTTGACAATAAAACTCGATTGCTAAAAAAAATCCTGTTTTCAGAGTCAGCCCAGGTCTCCAGGGCTCCCATACAGAAAATAGAAGACTTAAACATCTGCTACTGCCTTTTGCTTCTCAAAATCCTTAGCCCTGTAGCCCCCAGACCTGCCTTATAAACACCTTCAGTAGTTTTTAAATAACTGTACAATAGCCAGAAAAAAAAAAATAAAATAGCTAAAGACCCAAAAGTGCCCCCCTGGCTGAAAAAACAACTATTTATAGTCAAAAGGCCTCTCGCTCTGTTGGCTTAAGGTATCACAGTGTTCTGTCAGCTCCTGGAGCCCTGGGCACAGCATTTGTGCTGCTGGGGAGGTGGGAATGCTTTCAAATGGGAGGGGAAAAGAATAAAAATCCCCCCAAAATATCCCTCAAATGGGCCATGCTGAGCAGGGATGGGGACAAGGCTGCCCTGGTGTCCCTGTGGGTGGGGATTGATGGAGAAGGGTCTGTCAGGAGTCCCCTCACTTGGCACAGGGTTGGACTGGATCTCCAGAGGTCCCTTCCAGCCCAAAGCTGGATTCTGTATGGAAGGAATTAATTAAAATGTAAAATTGTGGGTGGTTTGATCTCTATTGCTGTTCTGGGTGGGGGTTTCCTTTTGCTTTGCACACCTTAAAAAAAAACCCAACACAAAGCAGGTGGAAGTGTTTCCCTGAAGCACAAAATGCTATCAAAGGTTTAGAAGATAAAGATCAAACATTTTTTTTCCTTTTTAAGTGTACTTCTTTAGATGAAACATGTTTTGTTTTTAGAACAATGGTTCTTGGTGGTGAATTGCCTCCAGAGCAGTTGTTGGACTGGGTGGAGGCAGCTGCATGAATAGTATAGAAATTACTCTTTTCTAAAAAGGGGAAAGAAGTCTGAAAATTAAATTTAATCATATTATAAATGTTTAGGAAATATGCTGATGTGGCTAGCCCAGAGTATTCTCTACCTCCTCCAAAAAAAAAAAAAAAATCAATAAGGGAGTGACTTTATAGCTGTTTCATTCATTGAAAACTGCAGATTCTGTTGGGGGACAGTTTATTTTAGATGCTTCTCCAGAGAGTGGATTTATTATCCACCCACAGTCTCACTGATTCCAATTAATTTGACATTAATTAGAGTCCCTGATTGCTTCCAGCACACCTGGGAAGGTGTGACCAGCCCTGGCTGGAAGGGGCTGGAAGTCCCTCTGGGGATGAAGGAGGTCCCTGCAGTTCACCCATCCCAAAAACACCTCCAGGAGTTCTCAATTAAAAACCAACTCTCATTAGCTCGAGGCAGCCCTGATGGTTGGGATGTTTTTGGTGATTTTTTGCCATTCTGTGTGTGTGGAATTGCAGCAGAGGTGGGAAGGGGCTCCAAAAAGCCTCTGAGGCTGCACAGAGCTCTGTGTGTGTGTGTGGGACAGGACTGGACACTGCAGGAGGAGCTAAATGCTTAAAGGAGAGCTCAGCCAGCTCAACCAACACTGAACCTCCTCCTGGTTCACTGAAATGTGATTTTCTTTGGGATTTTGGTTCTTTGAAGGGGAAAGTAGCAATACCAAAGTGAAGCTGGGAAGGGAAGTGGACAAACACTTAATGCTGTGAGAGCAGTGAGTGCCTGGGTGGTTTCCAGCTGCTGGGAAACCCAGAGGTGATTCAGATCTTTGCTGACACTGTCCACATCTCCCTGTCAGTGACATCCAGGTCCCCAGTGCTCCTGTTCCTGGCAGGGAGCTCAGAGTGCTCAGAGTGCCCTTACCCTGCTGGTCCCCTCTCAGAGCTCCTCTTGCTCAAACCAAACACCTTTATCCAGAGCCAACACTAGAGAATATTGTACAGAGAAATCTGGGGGAGGAGGCCCCTCGCAGGGATGCAGGGGACAGTCTCCAGCAGCCATAGGGGTGGCCACACTCTGCCTGGGTGGGTGTCTGGAGCTGCCCTCCCCTCCCCTCCTGGGGCAGAAGAGGCAGAAAGGCCACCCTGCTCCTGTCCCAGCCTCCCTCTGCCCTCCTGTGACACCCAGGTGAGCTGTCCCTGCCAGTGATGGGGTGAAAGGTGATTATTACAGAGGTGATGATGTGAAATTTTTCCTATAGCCCCACCCCAGTGTGCCGGGCTGCCTGTGGAACTCCCCCCCTCCCCACCGACCACTTTTAACCTCTTTAAAAGGTAAGGGTTTGTATTCATACATTAATATATTTATTTAAATATTCTTAATATTTACAGTGGCTGTTTCTGCTAAAAATCATGTTACATGGGCTGTGGGGGAAAGGGATGGAACACAAATACAGGCAGGTGACATTTGGGGTGAGGCATAAATCACAAAAAAACCAAAGGTGGCAGAATTTAGGCTTCCAGGGTTATGCTGCTCCTGCTCTAAAGTCCCCTAAATTCCCTTCATGGGGAAACCATGCGAGTTTCCTACATGGAAAATTATCATTAACAGACATAACAGTTAAATCCTAACCTGAATTAGTTGTAAGAAAATAAAAGTTACATACCTACTGCTACCAATATCAACTACTGTACTGTATATAGCGCCTTTAAATTGGAAAGTGCTTATAAATAATGAACTGACCCCCCCTGCGAGGTAGGTAAGTATTATTATCCCTATTTTACAGATGGGGAAACTGAGGCATTTGAGAGGCTGAGTGACTTGCCCAAGGTCACGGGGGAGGCAGAGGGGAGCAGGGATGGAGCTGAGCTCCCTCCTGGCTCTGCCCCTGCCCACGTTTCCTCTGAGGGGACACAGCTACAAACACGGGGATATTTACATATTTACCAGTGACTGAGCATTTTTTTATTATTATTATTATTACCCAAATAACCTGCACGGATAATTCAGGTGGTTTCTTGTTTCTGAAGCAATTTAGGTAATCTCTGACCTGAGTACAAACACCTCCCAGCTCTATTGAATTCTTAACCCTGGGTGTTATTTGTTAATTTTTTTAATTGGTGATGGTGCCCCATCCCTGGAGGTGTCCAAGGACAGGGCTTGGAACAACCTGGCCTGGTGGAAGGTGCCCATGCCAGGGTGGGATTGGAACAAGAACTTTAAGGTCCCTTCCAACCCAAACCATTCCATAATTCCATGACCATCTGCAGATGTGCTGCTTTAAAAAGCCAGGTGAAAATGGGATGGGAGGTGAGGAAAAAAAAATGCAACTTCAAGAGCAAGAAACCTAAGAAAGGGCAAATGGTTGAGATCTGTGTTATTCCAAACTCCTTGCACAGGTACAAGGATCCTTTTTGAAGCCCACAAAATAAAGGCCAAGGTGTGAACCAGCTGAGCCAAGGAAAAGTTCAACTCCTCACAGGAGAAACTCAAGTGTTCCATCAGCTCCTACCCCGGCCCTTGCAGAGATAACACAGGGCTCATTCACTGATTTCTCTGAAGGAAACAACTTTCCCTAAAACACATTTTCTTTTTCGAGCCATTGAAAGCACAGAAATACTGGTGAAGTCCCAAACACTGTGCTGCAAGTGAATTAAGCAAAACCTGGGTTGGTTTCTTTTTTTTTTTTTTCTTTAATCAAATGTATTTTTCAGAAGCTACTTCAGTTTCACTCCCCTGAAGCTCCTGTTTTAGCATAATAATAATTCACCAGCTGCTCCAAAGCCTATTGCTATCAACAGGGATGCATAGATGCAATCAAAGAGAATTTTGCCTTTTGGGGGGACCAATTTGAGTTTTGCAAACTCCTGGACACGTGTATTAATCAGAGCCAAATCAAATATTTGTGTTGAATTCCAAAATCAGCTCAGATTCTGTCATAGCTGGGAGCAAGGGAGAGTCTCAGTCATGAAGCAAAGCCCAGGGGAGCCCCAGCCAGGGGCAGCATCTCCTCCTTCAGCACAGCCCTGGGGGTGTGCAGATCTGTCACCCTCTGCCCTTTGGGGCACAGCAGGGGCAATGTGACTCACCCAGTCTGCAGGGGAGGGATCTTTGCATTTTTGGGGGCAGCACTGAGGAGTTAATTCCGTTTCTTTGTGCTGTTGGTACCTGGGAATCCATCCTGGTGTCACCATGCGTGCTCCTCACCCAACACCTCAAAGCCTTGCCCTGGCCAGGGATATAAACCCCATTTCTGGCCCAATTTCAAGCCTAGTTGATGTGATCTGCAAAACTGTACTCAAATTGTTTGCATTCCTCCTCCTTACCCAGGAAATGCCATCAAGATTCTCTGGCCCCACGTCAAGCTGAGTTCAGGGAGTGCAGTGTGGGTCAGGAGAGGCATCAAAGGATTTCAATCCACCCCTCTGGCAGCAGCTCCTGCTAATGTTTATATCTGCAGAAATGTGCTCAAGTTTTGTTTTCTTCACCTGGGGGGATTTTATTGTGAGCACTGCCTTGGTGGGTCTCCCCTGTTGATGGATTTGCTCCTCCAGCCCCATGGATTTCCCCATGGATTTCCCCATGGATTTCCCCATGGAATGATCAGCAAGTCTCTCCCCACCCTTTAGGTTTTGCAAGTCTCCTCGTGTACCACCAATGTCAGTTTGCTCAGCCTTCCATGAGAGAAGAGGAAATGCAGTTTTCAAAGACGACTCTAACCCTGCAATTAGCGTGAAAGCCTGAAATCTGTTGATACAAAAATGCCTTTCACTCTGCCTTAACTAACTCATCCAGAGGCTTCAATATTTGGGGTTTTTACACTGCCTGCTGGTAACAGGGCTGCTGTCATTACCAGCAGGGAATACAGAAATGGTTTTGAGTCTCTGCTCCTTGCTGCTGATTGATCTCAACACCAGGGGCCACAGAGATCTGGACCAAACACTTCTACAGGGTCAGGCTGTTGGCCCAGAGGAAAAACCTCACCAGAGTTTTCCCTCACCAGAGGAGGTTTAAAGCTCGGGCAGAGCATCCAGCTGCAGGTGTTGAGCATCTCCCATCCCTCTGACCCTCCAGCAGAGCTGCTCCTGCCCCTCACTGCTGGACTCTGCCCTGCTCCAGTGGATTTTTCCAGCATTATCCTTCTCCAGAGGCCATTCCCAGCCCAGTTCCCAGGTGAGGGATTGCTGGCAGCCACCCTGGGGCAGTGCTGGAGCTCACACAGCCCCTCCTGGGAGCAGAATGAAGCCATTCCCCAGCTCCTGGGCAGGACCAGGAACAGCTCTGAGGTGGTGCTGAGTGCCAATCATCCGTGTTCCTTAGCAACACGGCAGAAGGAAGTTCAAGCATCCCATTGTTAAAAAAAATAAAATTAAAATAAAATCTTTGTTAAGAATCCAACCATCTTGCCCTTGATGGGGTTGTGTTTTTGCCCCCTCTCTGATGCTCCTTGGGACAACAGCAGTGACAGTGCTGAGTCCTGACACTCCCACAGCTGGGGAAACAAAATAAAATAAAATAAAATAAAATAATAAAAGAAAATAAAAGATACAACCTCGTGCCACAGTCCTTTTTGTTGCACCTCAGAGAAGGACCTGCAGAGCTGTTCCACTGCTGGTGCTGCTTTTCAGCCCTGCAGCTCAGGGGCTCAGGGAAGATGGATTTCCCCCTGGAGCCTGACACCCATCACACAGGCAGCAAAAAATGAACGCAGCACTGGAAGTAAAATTAGGAATTGCAAAATAATGGTACGGCTCAGAGCTGGGTTTTGGTTCACCTTGTTAGAAACCACTCTGAGGTTTGTGTTTCAAGCAGCCAGGGTTGGTTCGGGTTTTCTTTTCATCTACACAGGAGTTGGAGGCAAGGCCAGGTGCTGGCTCCCACTGTCAGACTAATTGGAAGGTCCTTCTGCTCCCCAAAAGGGAAATCAGGTAAATAAACAAATATGTCAGCAACAAAAACATGTTCCAGGTAGATGATCAAAGGGGTCTCATGTTCAGTAATGATTTACAATATTAATATAACGGCCTGAAAAAACAAGCACAACCAAAAGAATCATATTGCTTAAAGTGAACAAAAAAAAAAGCCCCAGTTATAAGTCAAAACCCTTTAAAAATATTTTCAGTGTGATTCTCAGCCTCCTGCTCGACAGCTGTCTGTGCTGATGAGGAAAGCTGAGCAGGATGCAGAGCCAGTGGTGCTGGACAGCAGCACTGAACCCAGCTGGGGTGGGATGATGATGGGAGCACTGGAGAAATCCTTCCCTCAGCCACCTGCAAGCCTCAAGTCTGTGGGGTTTGGAGACTAAGACTGCATCCAAAGGGATTCCTGTGGTTTATGGCAACCTTATAAATGGTGAAACCATTAGTTTAGCATTAGTGACCGTAAAAAAAAGTAAATCAAAAAAGGTGCAGATGGCTATAAAATAGGCTATAACATGAGTAGGTTTACACTTTTTTTTTTCACCTGTGGACAGAAAGGAAACAGTGATGCTGAACCAGATGAGAGCAAACAATTACCAATGCTTGGCTGAGTTTTCCAGTGAGAGTTAAGAGAGCTTTGCTCAGAGCCGAGTGGTAACATGATCCTCCTGCCCGTCTTTCCACTGGTTTATAAACAAGTCACAGGCCTCTCCCCATGAGTCAAACACATCCTCTGACGAGTCTATAAGTTTGGAGTTAGAGGAACAAATACTGGAAGCACAGTGAAGGGAGCTGGTACAAACCACAGGGCACTCCTTGCTCTGTCCTGTGAGTCTCGTGTTCCCACTGTAGGCCACCTCATTGAGGTTAATTTCACTTTTGGAACAATTCTCTTCCCTCTCTCTGTCCATGGGAGAATATTTAATGTCTTTCCACATGTAGTGTGGCTGGATGATCCCGTCTGAGATGGTGTACATGGGCTCTGAGCTGGGCTCGGGGACGTGCCCGTTCATCTTGGAGAAGAGCAGGCCCAGCCTCTTGAAGGATTCCTTCTTGGAGCTGGAGAGTCTCTGGACCCTGTTCCCATTCCTGACAAAGGAGCGCTTGCTGATCCCATTGCTTTTTGGCTTCTCTTCCACCATGTTGATCCCGGACATGGTTTTAATCAGAGCAGACACGTTGAAGTCCTTTTTCTTGTTGGCTACATTGAAGGACACGCTCTTGGCTCTGGGTTTTTCCCCAGCAGGGTCCTCGTTTGTCTCGTCCTTTTGGGACACCTCTGTGCTGCTGGTGGAGTAACTCCTCCTCTGGGGCTTCCTGTTGCCCAAGAGGTCGAGAACTTCGTAGCGGAAACTCGAGATGTCCTGTTTTAATTCCTGGGACGAGAGGAGACAGGAGTTACTCCCAGCAGCCTCACCTGACATGAGGGAATGGCCACATCCCCTCAGGAGAGCTGTTCAGCTGTGCCAGGGGCTGATACCAAATCACACAAGGACATCACATCCGTGCCCAGGGCCACACACAAATGATGTGTTGGTTATTGCTGAGAATTGGGGACCTAAAAAGGTTTTGTCTCCAAAGGCTGGGGACTGGTCCTGTTGATCATCCCCCTCTGCCCACCCCCTGCACACCCCAAAAAGTCAGATAAAAGAAGGGGGGAAATTGCTGAAAGATGGCAGGAATCCTGTCCAGCTGATAGACCTGACTTTAAATTTCTTGGTGAGTGTTTCTTAATATCCCCCAACCCATTCTTTGACTCTGTCTGCATTAGGATTGGGAATGTGATGTGATCAAATCACATATTTCATTCCTGCTCTTTTCCAGTGCATTTGTCTGCAGAGCACATTGTATATTAAAATATAGGAGGTGGTCATATAGGAAGACACTCAATAATAACAACTCACTCTGCCCACAAAACCCCACAGGCCCATCAGATATATCCCCTGCTCCAGCCACAATCCCATTTGCACACATCTCAAATCACCTTAACAAGTGAGTGCAAACTCTGCAAGGGGCCGTTTGAATTAATAAAACAAATTATTACTGAGGAATAATAAATTACCTTGAAGTTTTCTTCAGTTAAGCCTTCGTTGGTTTTGGAAGTTCTGATCATTGCAGCGACGTATCTTTTCACAAGATTTCTTATCACTTCCTGGAATGGGAAACAATCCAAGTGATTCAATTGCCTGCTCAGCCCAAACTCTGCTCTTGCTGCTTTTCCCTGAGCTCTTGCCAACAGCAGCTGTCCTGACTCTGCTGGCTAAAAACCACTCACCATCAGAAACAAAAAGCTTTCTTTTAAACAGAGCAAACCTTGGGAAGGGATGATACAGCTTCCATCTTATGGATGCTCAGTTTTTAACTAAAGGCAGTGCAGTTGTTTTGTGTTGGGGTTTGTGGATGTACAAATCACGGAGAGAAAAAATCCTTGGAGTGCTCTCTCCAAGCAGTTCCTGGATGTGCTCTTTAATCTCAGCTGCTGAAAGGTTTCACAATTACCAATCCCATGTGTGCACACTGCGTAGCCTGATGGGCTAAATTTGGCATTTGAAGGTGGTTTATCAGATATTTGAAGCCAAGAGGGTTATGTTAGCAATAGATAATGTGAAGAACAGCCAGGACCTCGTGGGTCAATGGACATCCACCTCAAACCACATCTGCAGCTGTCTGGGTGTTCCCTAAGGGCAGAAACTCCTTGGGCAGCACTGGAAGGGCCAAACCACACTCTCAGTGACTTCTCCAGGGTCTCTCACTCCTCTGTGTTACCTGTCTGCCACACTCCACGTTTTTGGTTGGGTGAGCTCTATTTTGCTCTGCTCATGCCACTCCCTGATGGATTCACAGAAACAAACTGGTACTTTGAGCTTCCACATTTATCTGTGCCAGCCCAAACACATCCAGGCCCTTTGTGCCTGTTGTGTGCAGGGAAGAGACTGCTCCAGACCTGCCCTGCACCTCCTCCCCTTCATAAACAAGTCTGAGCAACACCAAGCTGAGGATGGTGTCTGCACCGAGGCTTTGCTGGGAGGTTTTTAAGAGATCCCAGTGTCGCAGCTCTGAGCTGTGCTGTGGATCAGAAAGCACCATATGCCAGTTGTCAAAGGTGACTAATTATGTTAACCACCAACTTCTGATAAAAGGGCTCTTCAGAAAGCAGGAGATGTCTTAAGGAAGACAAATTACTGATGGCTTTTGGCAGTGCCACCTAACATTCTGGAGAATTTTTTTTTTCCTTCCAGCACGCTGGCATAATACATCCCACTGAATTCAAGGGTTGAAGCTGGTGGTTTTTAATGAAGTTTCATCCTTTTGTAGGTTGAGTTTAATGAGTACTTGATGACAGGCAGGCTGAGAATAAACAAGCCAGCCAGATTCAACAAAGGAATCGTTCCTCCTTCCTGAGCTGTCCCAAACAAAAGAATATCCCAACCACAGTCTGAGTTAGGGGTGCTTTACAAAAACGGGCAAGAGAGGAACAATTCAGGAGTGTAAAAATGATGCAGAAATAGTTTCAATCAGGATGTCCTGACAGCCTGATGGCAATGGGGATGTGACCTTGACTTCAGCAGCCACACTGACACCTGCAAGTTTTCCACTATTCCAGAGGGGCTGAAAGGCAAGGATGGATTTACTGAAGCATCCACCTCCAATGAGGAAATGCTTTAATCCATGATAAGCAAAATCCCCTTAGAGGACCTACACTTATCAAAATATATTCTGGAAGCAAGCAAGAATTGATGTATTGGAAAATGAGGAGGAGAAAGAAACAGCAAATAAAAAACTTTACGTGCCCAAGAGTTTACCTGGTAATGTTGATTCTGAATCAGGTTGTCAGCGTGTCGTTCCTGGAAAGAGAAAGGCACAGGGTGTCACCTGTCTGGTCCTGCCTTTAGAGTTCCTGATGGCTCTGAGCAAGTGTCTTGGGTTGCAATGGGTAACCAAAAGTGTGTATTCTGTTTGCCATCTGTCGAAACTGGTTGGGGAGTGTTTTTTTATTTATCTCTTGTAGAACCCATTCCTCATAACTCCAGGTAGAGGGGGTAGGTGTGTTCTGTTTCTGGGCAGCTGTTAAATCCAGCTGGGACAGTGTTCTTTATCTCCTCCAGGCCCATCCTCCTCCCAGGGGATCTCTGCTGTCCATGGCCCATCCAGGCTCACTGCAGGGCTGAGACAATTCCATCAGCCCATGGGGAGATGCTCCAGCCAGGGGGAGGAGCCCAGCATTCCCACCTGGATCAAACCTGGCATTGGGAACCCCAGCACAGCCTGTTTGGATTCCCAGAGGGAGACCAGACCCAGCTCAGCACCACTGGACCTTCTACAGGATCATCTCTGCTCCACCAGAACCACATCTGGCACTGCAGGAGGGCTGGGCTGGGCTGACACCAACAGCCTGAACCAACAGGGGGTCAGGTTGTGTTCTGACTCTGTCAGTGTTTCTAGGATTTTTATTGGTTTGTCTGATTGATTTGTCTGTACTATTACATTTTTATTTTTAATATTTCTAGTAAAGAACTGTTATTCCTATTCCCATATCTTTGCCTGAAAGCCCCTTAATTTCAAAATTATAATAATTCAGAGGAAGGGGGTTTACATTCTCCATTCCAGCTCCAGCCTTCCCTGGCAGACTCCTATCTTTCCAAACCAAGACAGCAAGTTATGACCCAGCAACCCTCTGCTGATCCCTCACAACCCTGAATATCCCCAGGAATGAAGCACGAGCCCGTGAGCTCCTTACCGTGAACGTTTTGAGGTTTTCGTGCCTCTTCTGTTCGTCATCAGAGTCGTCCCCTGGGCACAGCTGGTTGTGGATCCACTTGCAGAGGTACCAGACCGACTTGGGGCTGGGGACAATGTTGAAAGGAGGGGGCAGAGTGGCGCCTTCGTCAAAGTAACTCATCCAGAGCTTCGTCCGCGCAAACTTCCACTCGATGTCCGCGTGGTCCTGTGGGAAGGGCAGAGACTGTCAGGCAGCTGTTCCTGGAGCCAGGCTGGGCAGGGGAGGTGTGAGCAGCCAGGGATTTCTCCAGCTGCAGGCAGAGCACTGCCACTCCTCACATCTTCCCTCGCTGGGGGTGGGCGTAAACAAATAAATAAATTAAAAAAAAAAATTGGTGTGAAATGTAGCTGGAGTAAAAAAAATACCGAGCAGTGAGAAATGAGAGGAGAGAAATACCCAGCCAGGAGAATTCCACGTGCTGGAGGCCAGCTTTGTCCTGAACAGGTTGTGCTTATTAGTTCACCAATGCAAGGAGAAAGAAAACACATTTCTTGTTTTGCTTTTTGCCAGCACTTTTATTATCACAAACCGCTGTTCCTCATGTCTAAATCCAATGAATTCTCATATTCTTCCCTGGGGGAAAAAGGTCTTCCATAGTGGTTTTTGATTTGTTTTTTATAGTTTCCATTAATTCTGCTCTTATAAGGAAATGACACGTTTTATGTGTGCCGTATTTTACATCTTGCCTCTGCATTATCCTTACAGAAGCCAGGAGACAATTTGTTCTTAGGTTGGTGAGGGTTTTTTTGCATTTCTATTATCACCGTGATGCCTCGCTGTGCCCTGGTGTTTTTCATCCCGACAAAGTAGAGGTGGGAAGTTAACACCATCATTTTACAGCTGCACAGGTAGACACAGGGTCCATACAGTCCCCAGGGAAGAAATGCTGAGTTATAGAAGAGACTGACCTTACAGACTTCAGAATTTGGGGAGCACTCCCTGCAATTCAGTCAATTTTTAATGATGATGGAGCCAACCCAGTAAAAAGTGCAAATTCCCTCCAACATCAGGGCAGAGGCAGCTCCCTGCAGCCAGAGATGCTGCAGAGACCCAAAAAACAGATCTCGTGCTGCTTTTGTGCTTGTTTCAAAGTTGAACAAATGCCACTGCTTTGTACAGAATTTCTGCAGAAATTCTGACATTAGGCAGAACAGGGAGGGAAATAATTTGTGCAGATCACAGCTTGCAGCAGCACACTGAGCTGGAACTGAGTATTTGTGTGGTTCCCACTGCAGAGGACAGTGCCAGGGTGATGGTTGTGACACTTCAGCATTTGTGTGAACGGTGTCTGACACGAGATTAAACCAAAGCCACGATGATTGAGGCTGAGGAACAGCACAAGGTGGGAGAAAAGGACAACGTGGGACTTTAATTTCCCAAGGAGATTCTGGCAAGGTTGGAACAAGCAGTTTATTGAGCGAGGGGTGCTGGGCTGCACTGAAGTGTAGGACAGGGAGTTTAATAAAATATGGCTGAACATCAATGCCCAAAAAATTACTACACTGGCTCTCTGGCCATGCTCCAGCGCCCTGACACGGGTAAAATATGCTCACATTTTGACAGTGAGGTGCAGCTGAACTCCATTTTGGTAATGTATTCAAATTATGTGCAGCCCTGGATTTAGAACGACTTGTCTCAGTGGTCTGGGAGCACATTTATCTCTGCAGATGGTCTGAAGCAGCCCAGAACATCCTTGTCCCCTGCCAGTTTGTCATGGGGGCTCTTTGCAAGCCTTAGGGAGACTCAGAGGTGCAGCCTGTCGTGCCCCTTTTTTCCTCACACACCATCAGAGGCCATAAACAGGCAAACTGCAGCATTGCTGTGAAGCATCACGAGTTGATGTTGCTGGAAATGAAGTTCTGGGTAGTAAAAAAAAAGCAGTTTGGAGCAGTAGGAATAACTGCCACCATAAAAGAAACCAACAAAACCAACCTCCTGCTCATTTTCAGTTCATTTGTCTCTACCTGGCAGCTCACAGGACAAGTCCTTCTCTGCTGCTCCCACTTTGCAGCTCAGCCTCTTCCATAAGCAGGGCTGGCTGCTCCCTGCCCACACCTGACAGCTCCATCATGCCCATCTTTCCTCCTGAGCCTTTCCAGGGCAGCTTGAACCAAGAGGAAGGATGGGCACTGCAGGCCAGGTGAGCCCAGAGGAACCAGGGATGAGGGAAAGCAAATCCCTCTCCAGAGAAGGAGCCCGAGCTGCACTTTGTGTTCTTCACTTGGATATAAATTCATTTATCATGGAAAATCCCTCTAAAGTCATCAACTCCAACCATTCCCCTAACCCTGTCCCCAAATGCCCCATCCAGACACCTTTTAAACCCCTCCAGGGATGGGATCACACCACTGCCCTGGGCAGCTGTACCAGTGCCTGACAATTCTTTAGGAAAAGCATTTTTTCCTGATATCCAAGCTAAACCTCCCCAGGTCACTGCCAGGAAAAGCCCAGTGGCAGCTGCACGGTGCTGGTTTGAGCATCTACAGGGTTTTGTAGGGGAAGAGCTCAGGGTTAGATTACACAGCCCTGCTGGGGTTGAGCAAGAGCTACAAACACCTGGCAGCATCACCTGGGGCAGCTGGGGAGCTCTGGGCAAGGCAGAGACTGGAGGAGAGTGCAAAGACTTATTTTGGATAGAGACCTGTCTTTTGAGTTCTTTGTCAACACAGGAGGAGGTGTGAACGTGCCACCTTCCAACCCCACACATTCTGTGATGTTCTGTGAAAAATTCATCCCCCCTTTCAAGGAAAGTCCATCAAAGTGTTGGTGTGGGATCAGGAGTGGTGACTTGGCAGCAGGTTCCTTCAGCACATCATGAAAGGGCAAGTCCTGGGCTGGTGGATGTTGGATGCTGTTTGAAGAGGAAGGCAAAGCAAATCTCTACCTTGGGGATTGCGATTTTGTTGCTGGGAAAGGAAGGAAAAGGCTTAAAAAGCTTTTATTCTCAAAGTGGTTTTGGGTTGGTTTTGTTTTTTACTTTTTTGTTCTTTTATTTTAGAATAGCTGGATGGGATAATTCATCCCTGGAAGTGTGCCAGGCCAGGCTGGGAAAGGCTTGGAGCAACCTGGTCCCAGGGAAGGTGTCCCTGCCCATGGCAGAGGGTTGGAAAAGGTGATTTCAGCCCACACCATTCTGGATTCTGTGACTGCACAGGCTGTCCTTGGAGCTGAGTGCTGTGAGGCTTAGCAAGACTTTTCCCTTAGGAAGTTTTGAGGCTGCTCTGAACAAATCCCTGTTGGTCTGAGGGTGTCTGTGGGTGAGGCTGGGGATGCTGCCTTCACCCCACCTCTATTTCTTCTCGTGCTCTCTCAGTCAACAAGTGCACCATAACCTCTCTTAAAATACAGACCAGACCCTCTGTACAAAGCTCAAAGTGTCTTTTCTTCCCTTCTCCGTTCTGCTGCTGCAAATTCCCCAGGGTTTACAAACTCAGCCTTGTCTCAATTATTCACCTTGGCGTTCTGCAAACCTGAGCAAATCAGATGAGAGCTGCTGGCAGCAGTTTTGTGTTGGAAATATACAGCAAAGAGACACTTCAGCTTTACTGACAATGTCTTTGTGTGCCAGGAAACCACCATTTTCTTGGTTAGAGCTCTCCTTAGTGCTGTAAGCAATAAAATCCACACACAAAGCTACAGCTCCCCAAACTCTCCTCCCTTTTCTCAGTACCAAAAACCACTTCAGTATCTGTTCAAACCTGGAGAGCCACTTGCACTGGCTGGAAATGTGGCCCCACCAGGTTTGGGATGTTTCCCCACCCCAGTTTTCTCCCCCTGGGCAGGAAACACATTTTTGGGAGCTGCCTGAGTGTGAGCAGTGAGCACAGAGTCCTCCCAGCCCTGTGCTCTTAGATGACACAACTCTTTGGTAACATTTATAATAAGCTGAAACCCCACATTCACCAGCTTTGCCAGCCTGACCTTGTTGCTTCAGGAATTTTAAATGGAAGTTGGGATTTCACTGTCCTCTCTTTGAGAGCTTCTGTCTCTCTCGCCCTTGTTCTTGTCACCATTTTCTTTCAAGCACTGTTCAGCCTTTCAGCCATCAAACACTCTACACTTAAGAGGGCCGAGCCCTCAAGCTCAAAGAATTCATGAACTCAAAGAAACCAGCACTCAGCTTTGCTGTGAGAGATGAAAAAAAATAAAAAAAAACAACCTGTCTCACTTCCTATCACAATGTGAATGTGTCATCCCGGCCACATAATCCTCTTGCAAATCTCTGCCATTTGAAGTGAGAATTAATCTCCCACAAAGATTTCCCCGTGGGGTGGCTGAAGCCATTTCACTGGAGCAGTTGCAGATATTTCCTAATTCAGTCAAAGTGATGTATCCACAGATGTGCCAGATTTTAAATGATTACCTGCTACACTAATTATCCAGCATAATTCAGGCATTAATCTCCATCCTTATCTCTGCGTAGAAAATGTGTTGTTTACAGTTTCTGAGATGTTTTCTATAAAGATTTCCATCACCTTCTCCTTGTTGGGCCGGACAGGTTGGATCAAATGAGAGCATTGAGTCCTGAGCCAGCCAGCACAGAGCCAGCAGGGGAAGATGCTGTCAGCTTTCTGCAGGAGCTGGATGCCACTGCCACAACCTCCAGGTTCCTGAACCTCTCCATGAGATCAGCATTCCAGCTCCCTCGAGGCTGGGAAGGAGGGAATCATTGTGATTTTCTCTCAGGAGCTGAAGCACATCCCTTGGAAAGCCCAAATCAAGGCAGGGGAGTCCCATCTCCTGGCTCTTAACAGCCCTGGGAGTCCTGGGATGGCCCCAAGTTTTGATGGCTCAGGGCTGAGATGGATTCTGGCCGTGCTGTGGATTTTGCAGGTATCCCTGCATTGGGCTGTGGCAGTCTGAGGTTTGTCCTGGATCAGGCTGGTGCAGAACTGTGGTTCAGACCTTCAGCTCCCAGGGGCAGGGTTAGATATTAGAACAAAGTCCTTTATTGTGAGGGTGGGCAGGCCCTGGCACAGGTGCCCAGAGAAGCCCCTGGATCCCTGGAAGTGTCCAAGGCCAGGCTGGACTGGGCTTGGAACACCCTGGGATAATGGAAGTTGTCCCTGCCCATGGCAGGGGGTGGAATAAGATGTCTAAACTCCCTTCCAACCCAAACCATTGTGTGATTCTATAAAACCTAATGCTGAGGTGGTGGCAATGCTCAGCAGCCAGGAGTGCTGAGATCCTCAGACTTTTCCACTCTCAGAAACAAATCCCAGGATACTCAGTTGCTCCAGCTCCTCTGTGCCACGCAGAGCTGCCAGGGGCTGCTGCCCCTTCCTCTGGGAATTTCCTGGGATGCAAACCCTCCCCACGTCCACTGGGAAGGAACAATGTGTGAAGATCTCCAGCATCATTCTGGCTGGCACAGAAAGGGCTGTGAGCGCCTTTCTGGTGTTTTATTCCACACCAGGCAGGGGCTGAGCTGGGATGGGGCTGAGCTGGGATGGGGCTGAGCTGGGATGGGGCTGCTGCCTGTCAGATGCAGATAGAGATGGCTGTGACAGTGCCCCGGGGACCAGAGACTGGCTGGCGGTGCCTGAGTGACTCTGAAGGAGGGATGAGAAGCTTTCTAGTGGTGCCAGCAGTGCTGGCAGGAGCTGCAGGGATTTCTGCAGCAGGAGCAGCTCCCTGCTGCTGTCCCAGGAAGAGAAGAGAATCACAGAATCATCAGGTTGGAAGAGACCTTCAGGATCCTCGAGTCCCACCCAGCCCTGACACCTCAACTATATCATGGCACCAAGTGCCACATCCAGTCTTTGTTTAAACACATCCAGGGATGGTGACTCCACCACCTCCCCAGGCAGACCATTCCAGTATTTAATCACTCTTTCTGTGAAAAACTTCTTCCTAATATCCAACCTGTATTTCCCTTGGTGCAGCTGAGGCTGTGTCCTGTTCTGTCAGTGCTGCCTGGAGAAAGAGACCAACCCCAGCTGAGCACAGGCACCTTTCAGGGGGCTGTAGAGAGTGATAAGGTCACCCCTGAGTCTCCTTTTCTCCAGGATAAACACTCCCAGCTCCCTCATATGGCCCCACAGGGCTGGGATGTGCCCAAGCTGCGTTTCCCTCTAGGAAGGAAGGAGATGGAACATTTTCCTTGCTGAGCAGGGAGGCTGCTTTGCCTGCGGGGCACTGGAACTTCAAAGGTGCCTTTTTTGCTGAGTAATTAGCGCTGCTGCAAAGCGTAGGAGAAGTCATTAGACTCTATTTAATGTATTTCTCCCTCCACGTGCCTCTTTATTATTGCTCTGTGCTAAACCCAGAGCAGGAAACAGCACAGAAAATATCTCAGGGCTGGATTTCAAACAGGCTGGCACAAGAAAGATGCCCTTGTGTGTCTTGAACAGAAAACACTGCAGAAAAAGGGTCAGGAGAAACTTAATCTTTACAGAACTCCACACAGGCAATTCTTGTGCCTGTTTGAAAGCTGGTAATTTTGTAATGTGTGTCAGGGAAATTGAAAATAACATCAGCAGAGCTTGGGGGTTTGGTGACAAGCTCAGAGAAGAGAGCAGCAAAAAAAATCCAAGCAGGCTATTTGACGTAAATGGTGCTTAACATTTTTTTTTTTTTTTTCAAAGAAAAAGATGTCATAGAAAGAAAAAAAAAAGTCTGTGAGGAAATCAGGAAGCTACAAAGGCAATTAATGCATAGGTAATTCAGCTGCAGCTGGCAACAAATGGCTTTGCTTTCAAAGCTGGGGATGACATACTGAAGGGTAAGAACTTAATAGGATCAATCTCAAAAAGAATACAAGAAAAAAAATTACTAAAGGAGGACAATCCAGCATTAGGAAAAGCAATTAGGACAGTTAGGGGATGAGACAGCCAGAGAAGAGATGAAAGTACAGGGAGCACAAGGCAAAGTCCTGGGCAGGAGCTGTGGCAGTGCCCTGGGACAGCCAGCCTTGGGCAGAGGGAAATAAAGGAAAAAACCACACCTGGAGCAGCCCCTGCAGCAGCAGGCAGGGCAGGTGGGGGCAAAGGGAGAGCAGCTCCAGGAGGGACACAGGGAAATTCTGGCTCCAGCACAGAAAAGGAGCAGAGGCAGGTCCTGAGGAAATGCTCATAAATAAATGCCAGCACTGGGAAACAAGGAAAGTGAATTCTTGGAGCAGGATGAGGGTAACTGACTTCAGGCAAGAGTTATCCTTGTCTGGCAAAAGGCAGCAAGGCTCTTAGGTGAGGAAAGCAAACAGAGCACAAGGGAGACAAAAATTCAAATCAAAAGTTTTGTATAGCAGAGAAGCCATGATTGGGACTGTGAGCCTTAAAACCCTGAAAACTGGGGCAGGATCCCACATGGCAGAGCCCATGAAAGAACAAACACTAATGGAGGAAGTTAGGAAAAATTTCCTTAATTTTGCAGTGTCCAAGGCCCCCCACTTGGGAATGGCCAGTGCAATGACAACAAGACACAGCACAGCACCTGCATTTTGTTATAAGCTGGATAAAGGGTTCCATCTTTGGAACACAAAGATGACACAAAGGAACACAAAGATGCTCAGGAATTATGGAAACAGGGTTGGTTGCAATGGAAAAGAAAAAGGTGGGGCAGAGAGCAGGGACCTTCCCTCCTGAGTGACACAGCAGACCTGTCACAGGAGCTGTGGCTCTTGCCATCCCTGCCCAAAACCTTGGCTGCTTCTCCCAGCCCCGGGGAATCAGTTTGTTTGCAATTGGAAAATGCCTGCTTGAGCATCTCTGCTATTTATAACTTCCATGTGCAGAAGATATTCATAATTAAAATCTGTATTATGGCTTGCAATGAGCTGCCATTCCACGATGTATTTAGGTTATATGTACAGATATAGATATATATCAAATAGTTTTCATCTCCCACCAGCATCTTGGATGGAAACAAGGATAGTTAATGAGAAGGCCAGGGAATATTATATTGGAGAAAACACAGAGAACTTGAGGGTTTTGCTGGTTTTAGTGCAGTTAAATTATGGGAGATGACACCTTTTTGTTCCTGCAGTCATATTCCAATTAAGTTCAGTTTTTATTTTAATAGTCAAATAAATCGGAGCAGTGGGAAGGTCATGCAGAGAAACAGTTCTCTAAAAGCCTCAGCACGAAGAAACAATGAGGAAGATATCACCAAGGCTTTGTTCTTGCTGCCATCCATTCTGTCCTCCATCACTGCCTGATAAGAGCCTCTTTTCATGCTGAAGGTCAGAGAGATAAGAGGCATCTGTGCCGATAATGTTAACTACCTCCAGCCAGGTCAAAATCGAGTAACTCACACAACTCCTGGAGAGCTGAGCAGGCACGGCTCACCCAAAGTGCTGATGACTCTGTTAGTACTAAGGCAAAAAATAAACAAACTTAGCCTCATTTCTACTTGCCCTATTTCCAGGATATTGTCTTTGATTTTTTTTTTATTTTTTTTTTTGGCACAGCCAGTCAGGCTGGGATTTGATCTTCAAAACCAACCTGAGCCAATCTAAGAGTCCATGAGGTTATCATTGCTAAAGGGATCAAATCTGGATTACACTTGGAGAGAATCAGAATCAAAATCAGAATCATTAGGTTGGAAGAGACATCTGAGATCATCAAGTCCAACCCAACCCCAACCTCAACTAAACCCTGGCACCAAGTGGCACATCCAGTCTTTTCTTAAACACATCCAGGGATGGTGACTCCACCACTTCCCCAGGCAGACCATTCCAATACTTTATCACCCTTTCTGTAAAATCTTTTTCCTGATATCCAGCCTATATTTCCCTTGGTGCAGCTGAAGACACTGCGGGGCTCATGAAAGTGCCTGTTCCTCTCTGAGTGACCAATTCCTCAAGCTCAGGAATCAAACTCAGTTCTCCCTTCTGGCTTTGGGGTGCTCAGTCTGTCAGTGCAGGTCTCCCGCTGCTGGTGGGTGGGAACCTTGGATTCATTCTCTGCTGGACACAGCCAGGATGATTCTCTGGCACAAACCTGCCCTGGCAGGAAGGAGCACTGCAGAATTCACCATTTGGTGAAAAAAAATCAAAAAAAACCCAAAGCACTTGGTTTGATCTTGCCCTCCCCAGCTGAGCTGCTGCAGGTGGATTTCAAAAGGGAAGGACAATTCATGACAGTCCACCACGTGTGCCTGGAGCCATGGGGGGAGCCCAAAATCCAGTGAGTGAGTCACAGTGTCCTGCTGAGGACTGGAGCAAGAACACTGTGAAACTGGGCTGGAACAGCCTGGGGGGGGGTTTGCAGGGGGTGCCAGGCTTCACCTGCCCAAATCTCCTCAGCATTCCCAAATCTCAGTGTTCTCTTATCTTCTCAGAATCAAATCCAGCTGGGAGCAAGGCTGCTGCTCCTCCTGCTCCTTGCAGGAACACGACTCTGTGCATGCATCCAGCCACCAAATGCTTCAGTGTTTCGCTCTTTTATGAGTGGCCATAAACTGCCTTTCCTCAGCAGAGGAGTGGAGCTGGATTATGTGTTTTTACTGAGCCTGTAAAGGTCACAGCAGCAGAGGGAGCAGCAGGTGCCCAACACCTCTGCAAAGGCAGCCTGCTTGCACAGCCACTTAAATGCAGGGCCTCAGCTGCCAAAAATTTGAGTAATTGCTCAAAAATTTAAAAAAATTCCTATGTCCTGACCATTTAAATACATCCTTGAGCTGAAGGGAAGGGACAGATTATAAATGTATGAAATTGCTCGAGTCTGTGAGTGAGCCCTGAGCTGTGCAGGCAGCACTGACACGGGAGAGAAATCTCTGCTTTTTTCCTACCAAAAATCAGGGGCTGTGGCTGAGTGGCTGCAGGGAACAGGAGCAGCAAACAGAAACAGACATGGAGCTAAAGCATCAGGTTATTAATCATATCTCCATTTAATTAGGAGTGGTTGTGTGTATCCTCTTGCACCTTTACAATCAGCATCAACTTATTTGCAAGATTGCAGCAAAAGGAAATCTGTGAAGCACTGGCAGCTAAAAGGGCATATTTCAGAGAAATTTTAGTAATATAGCTGTTTCCATTGTTCAGTACCAGGGGAAAGCTCTTCCCAGATAAATCCCTTTTAGTGTTTCACTGCTTTTTCCTCAATAATATTCTTCTTTTATCTTTCACTTCTCCTCTGTTCTCCTGCCTTTCTAAACACGAGTCCCCTCGATGCAGAAGCACAAGATAATGCTAATTGAGCTTGTCAGGCCTAAATAAAAGATGGGATAATGCAGGGGGCTGCAACCTATGTGGTTCCATCTGGATACTTCAACTCCTATCATGTAGCAAGAGCAAACCTTGCTGTGCTGCTCACACGTAATGGGCAGAGAGTTATTGACCTGTCAGGCAGGGCACTGGGGTGTTAACTACACCAAAAAAAACCCCAAAAAAACCCAGAGCTCAGCCCTGAAAATTCCAGAAATAAATGCCAGCAAACTCCCTAGAATATTTTAAATCAGGGTTCATCTACAGACTTCAAGCTTAAGTGAAATGTGACTTAAGTGCAAATTTCTCCCCTGAATAAGCCCCGAAATTGGTTTGGCCATAGGTGGTTCCCAGGGATACATAAAACACCTGTGGTTTCAAAGATTAAAAGAAATTAAAAGAGATTGCAAAGATTAAAGAAAGGCTGGACCTCCTGATTCTGCTGACAGCACACACAGGGGTGTCAGGATTGGATCCTGGGATGGAGAATGAGCTTTGTCTGCTCCAGGAACAGAAGATGCAGCATCTGAGGCTGGAGCACATCGAGTGCCTCTATTTAGAGGCTCTGCAAACACCAGATGAATATTAACAACCAGATTCCAGTCCAAGGGTTACATGTAATTAGGCCAAAGCCAGCAAAAAGACAAACAGTTCTACACCTTCAAATGAATCCTTTAGCTTGCTAACAAAAAGCAATTAAGCTGCCTGCCAGTCTGGAGAGAGGCTGCAGGGGCTGATTTCACTCTCTGGCTGGATGGGAGCATCCCAGCACACCACTGCTGAACTTATTTCCCTTTATTTTGCAATAAAAACCTGCTGGGAGTCCCCCCACATCCAGACACAAGGTGCAGAGAGGGAACTCAGCCTTGGGAATCAATCCAGAGAGGCTGCAGCTCCTCAGGAAGGGACAGGGACTGGAGGTTCAGCATTTCTCTGCAGGGGTTGCACTCCATGGGGGAATGGAACAGAAATCATGGAATGGTTTGGGTTGGGAAGGACCTTAAAGCTCATTCCATTCCAAGCCCCCTTGCCATGGACACCTTTCTGTTGAAACCTGGAAAATTAGATTTTGGGGCTTTAGGCTGTAGTGATGTATGTAGGGCAAGATGGAGGATTTGGGGCTTTGTCTAAGTCCTTCTTCTTCACTTTATTTTTCAGGGTTTCAGGTGGATTTTTCTAATTGGGTGAAAAGGTCCTTGAGTGGTCAATTATTGGGCTAAAAGTATAAATAATATAAGTGTCATCTCGTTATTAAATGGTTTATGCTTAAATAACCTTGGAAAGAGTTAGAGACAGAGACATTTTCTACCCTGCCAGTCAGAGCTCACAGCTCGTGAGACTGTGATATAGATAAGAATTAATAAACACTTTAATAAACATAATATAATATAAAAATAATAAAATTACTATATATTACTATATTGTATTATATGTACTAAAATCTCAAACTCCAAGTCCTTCTTCACCTTCTTCTTGGTTTCAGGGGGTTTTCTGTAACTGGGTGAAAAAGGTCCTCACTTCAGGCCTTGGGTGGTCATTATTGGGTTAAAAGTATAAATAATACAGGTGTCACCTCTTTATTGGGTAATTAGCACTTAAATAACCTTGGAAAGAGTTAGAGGTGCTCCATTTTGCCTCCATTTTTGCACTTTATTAACTAGAGGTCCTGCAGAACTCACTGGTGAGACTGTGCTATAGATAAGAAATAATAAACATCTGGGTCTAAACATGAAAACTCACTCCAGTGTGTTAATCCCTGCTCTAAGACAAAGAAAAGAAGATGAGAAATACCAGGCAGTGACCAGCAGATGTGTGTGTTGGTCAGCAGGAGGCTCTGAGGGCCACAAAACCGAGGGACAAAGGGACATTTCACTCAGCTGCTAAACCAAGGAAGAGCAGCCTCATCCTCTTTCCAGAACCTCCTCACTTCAATGCACCACAAAAAGCTTCCAGAAATATTAATCCCAGGTTGTATTGGCAGCACAACAAGAGCGTAATTTCATTTCCTGCTGCATGACAGAGCTAAAAACCACCGACGGCTTAATTTCTAAGAAATTCAAATTAATGGCACTGAAATGAACATTTCCTGATGTTTTACCAGAGCTGAGTTCTGAGTCCAGATTTAGCAGCTGGTCTTATCTCTACAAGGGGGAAAAAACCCACCACCCCAAAATCTGCCACATGCAGGGACTGGGTGTCTGTTGTATCTCAAACAGAATTTATTGATTCATAAAATTCCTCCTTGGCAAAAGCACCAGGGAATAACCGTGCAGGTCGTGCGAGCAGAGGAACATTTTCTGACAGTCCTGAGGGTCACAAATCACAGTGGGGGAAAGAGAATTTCTGCTGGTGCTGTGAATTAAACTGGGTAGCAATTACTGCCACGGTGTTGAGGGAGTTCAGATGGTGCAGATGAAAAAAGTTTGAAACTGCCACCCAGGGGGAAATGCAAAGTTACCTTGGAAATAATGTGATAGGGAGCTGAAAAATCTTTATGTTTCTCCCTGCCTTAATTTTGAAGCTCTCTAGTCTGCAAAAATTGAGAAAATTTCATGTCTAATATCCCTATTCTTGTAGTCAAAGTTTTATTGATTTTTTTTTAGCTGCACATGCCATTTCTGTTTAGTGCACAGCTTTTGTTTTGTTATGCAAAATATTTCTTTTCTTCATTCTCGCCCTTAACTACTTGTGTTCATCTTGTGAAATAATTGTTAAACTTGTAAAATAATTTAATTTCATCATCTAAAACTGCACCCTGAGTTTGGTGCCCAATGCCCTGATTCCTCCAACCCAAACAACCAAGTTCCAATTTAGACACGCACTACTCTCAGGGACACACTTAAAACTGATTTTTTTTATTATTTTATTTTAAAAACTGCAGTCTTCTGCAGGAACAGCTGTCTGAGATGAGCTAGCTTGAAATAACAGCCATACCAAGCAACAGGAGGATACCAAATACAATGTACAGGACAATTTTGTAACTCTATGCTCCCTGCTGGAGCGAAGTCATTATTCCAACATCACACACAGACACTGCATTACACACTCGAGGCTGCAACATCTCCACTCGTGGGAGTCAGAGGGAATTTTCCTCAGGCTCACTTTGGTGTAAGCAATCCCTGGGGGTATTGAGCATCTTTGCACTTTTATCCTACAACATCTGAGAGCTGTGAGGGCTCACATCTCTCTTTCATGTGCTGCATTTATCACCCCAACTCACCTGCAGCTCTGACCAGCAGCCCCTGGTTCTCACCCTGCACAGCCCTTGGGGCCTGTTTTTCCACTGATATTCCTCCTGCAGGGTCAGAACTGCTGCTGCTGTTCCAGTCACTAATTCTTGCCTGACTCCCCAAAATATCACGGGTGTGGCCACAAGGAACACGTGAAAAATGAGGTTTACATTCTTGGTAAAATGTAAAAAGTTTAATAAAGGATGATAGGAGAGAGAAATAAAGGGTTAAAAATGGCTGGGTGCTTGGCACTTATCTTTGGAGGTATACTTAAATACTTTTTCTATTACAGACCTTTATGCATATTCATATTTTTTCTATAAACTAGTTTACACATTTTAGGAAATATTTTATTTAGGAACTATTTTATTTATTAGGAACTTTCCTTGGGGCTGCTTTTTTTAGAGCATGAGTTATGGTTTTGGTTTGTTTTCTTTATCATTTCTAGTTCGGGCCTTGGTCTATACTTTCTTTAGATGGCAGATGCTGATATTTGGCATATCAATAGCAGGGTCCTCATTATATGTTTACAGGATGTTATCCCAACTAAATAGACAGTTCAATCATAATTACATCAGCTACCACTACTACCATCTCTAAGATTTTGTTAATAGCAGAAATAAAAGCAAAGTTATTTTAGCATAATACATAGAGTATTTATCTCAATATTTGCAAAAAAAGCCAGCAATATAATATGTATTTATAACAATCAGGCTTTCAGAAAATATAGAAATCAGAAAAAAAAAAACAAACCAGAAAAAAACCAGGAAAAATCAGAAAAAATCAGAAAAAAATCAGAAAATTCCCTGCCTGAGGGCACCCCCAGGGCCAGAATCCACCTGCATCCTTGGGAACACCAACTATCCCACTTATTTGGGAAAAAATTAGCACCTGGCAGGAGGATTGTGTGACTTGAGGTGCAGCAGAGTGGCTCTGATGAGAAACAGCCCATCACGTGAAGTGTCCTCACCACCCACTCAGTTACTTTCTGCCACTAACAAATGATGGAGCCACCTGGCTACTCTCACATCATCCCCTTGTCCTTCCCCTTGTGATTGTGACAAATTCCTCTTCCCATCTGTCTGGTCTGGGGAAGTGTTGAGATGAGGGAGCTGGCAGTGCATAACCCATATATATATATTTATATTTATATTTATATTTATATTTATATAATATCCCATTGCATCCTGTGCTGCTTGTATAAAACATTCCCATATTGAAACAGCACAAAATGCATGGAAATTTGGGAGATTGCATTTGGATTTTGTTTGCTTTCTTGGTGAAAGATGGTGTCTGCCATAACCAAACTGTGGTTTGGCAAAAAGAGAAAAATGGGCTGTCTGGAAATAATCGATATTGAAACCGCTCCGGGGTGCTCCTGGAAGGATGTATTTATTGGAGTCTGAAATAGCTGAGGAAAAAACCAACGACATTATGGCAGGAAAGTTCTTCCTTCTCTGAGTCAAGAACCTCTTGAAGCAGAGGTTTAACTCTTTGCTTGCCTTGCTGTGCCTTCCACAGGCACCAGTGGTTTCATGCTGTGCCCCTGCACCAAGCCCTGAGCCCCAGACTGGGGAGACACAACCAAGGAAGAGCAGCTCAGTTTCTCCTTTCTCAACCTCATTAGAGCTCTGGAGGCTGAAAATTTCAGGCTTTCTGTGCTAAAAGGCCCTGACCCTCAAGCAAACACTGCATTTTACCTGAGGCCATGGAACAGGCTTCTGAAATTGAGTGACAGCACTGGGATTGTGGAGTTTGGATAGTATTGTGTGATATCACAGGGTGAAAAATTTGGATTTGAGATTTTAGTATATAATAATGTATGGGGCAAGATGGAGGAGTTTGGGCATTGTCTAAATCCTTCTTCTTCAGCTTCTTCTTCCTCCTTCTTCATGGGTTTGGGTGGTTTTCTGTAATTGGGTGGAAAAGGTCTGCATTGCGGGTCTTGAGTGGTCATTATCGGGTCAGAAATATAAATAACACAGGTGTCACCTCATTATTGGGTGATTAGCACTTAAATAACCTTGGAAAGAGTTAGAGACATCTCCATTTTACCTTCCTTTTCTAACTTGCTAGTTACAGCTCACTGCTCTTGAGACTGTAGATAGATAAGAAATAATAACACCTGAACAGGGAACTGTAACTGTCATGTATTAATCCTGATCCTGGCAGAAAAAGAAGCCAAAACCATCACAAAACCTCACAGCAGAAACTCAGCTGTGAGTACAGGAGCAAAGCCGACCTGAAGAAGTGTATGGAGTATATTTGTCCCTGCAAGAGAGGAGCCTGCTTGCATTGCAGCAGTGCCTGGGGCTCGTTAACAAACGGGATTAATGAAGATGTCCTCAGCACTCCTCTGCAGGAGAATCAGCAGGCAGGGATGCACTCTCATCTCATCCCCATGTCTGTCATGCAGTGATGCTCGTGGCACAGGATTTCCAGCTGATCCATGGGAGGAGAAGACCTGCACCCCAAGGACTCCTTTCCCCTCTGGAATGGTGCCATTCCATGTGCATCCAATGCCATATAAACCCCGGGAGTAGGAAATGCCCAGTCTGGCACCCAGCCTGCTGTGATTCCGCAGGGGGTGAACCCCATGACGGGGAGGTTAATTAAAGACCCACATTTGTAAAGCTCAACGTTTATTAACGGCTTGCTTTCTTCAGGGGGAGAGATTAATTGATGTTTGCCCTTAGGAGACACATGAAGGGAAGAAGAAAGAGCAGAAACACGGTTCCCAATGCCGAGTGAGCAGGGAGAGATTGGAAGTGACTGTCTCTTGCCTTCCCAGGAAATGTCACTGCTTCTCTCTGTCAGCTGCAGTGAGACACTTTAAGTGACAACCACGTCTCCTGTAGCATTTCCAGTGTCGTTTTCCCGAGAAGGGGCTCTTGTTGCTCGCTGAACCCTTTGGTTATCTGGAGAGTTCAGCCCTCTACCCCTGGACTCTCTGAGGGGTCAGTCTCTGCTCCCAGCTGCTCCAGACACAAAATCCATTAACACAACAGCCCCTCTGGACCTTTCCCTTGGCTTAATTGTTATGATGGGTCTCCACTAATTCGTGTGGGGTTGTGTGTAATGTGTCATTGCACCACTGGAATTATTCGGGGGAGAGAATGATGAGGTTTGTGGCCTGGTGAATAGCAAATACTGCTTTTCTTGTGCCAGTCTTAGGCTTGGGCTTTGTCTTAGTGACAAGCCTATTCCATGACATTAAAGGAAAGGGAATTGGAGAAAATGGCCAAGGAGAGAATCTTTGTTTTCTGTCTCTCATTCCAGCCTCCCTGGAATGTGAGGAGTAGCAGTGAACAAAGAGAAAGCACTCGAAGCATTGAAACAGACTGATAAAGCAGCGATGCCTTTGTGATAAACTGCTTTTCTGCTCATCTGGAAGGTCAGTGGTCCAGTTTTTCTCAGACTTTTTTTACCACTATAAAGATGAGATGTCGAAAAGAATCAGCAATTTGAGGGGTCAGTGCTCAGTTTGACCAAGTGAATTTAGGAACCACTTGAATCAGCAGATAATCAACAAGAGTTGTGGAACCTGTTCAAGAAAACAACTCAATACTCCCCTCTGTGCTTTAGCCAGGAAAGGAGCTCAGCCACACATTTCCCCGGAGACTTGTCCAGGAATTTGGAAATGGAAGTGGCAGAACTGCTGCTGGCTCCATTTTTGCTCTGATTTATCTTCTAGAATAAACCAAGAGTCACCCAAAGCAGAGGAGAAAGGCTCTACTCTGTCTCGAGTGAGCAGCCAAGGACACAAACAACTCCTGTTTTGTCCCCAGATGATGCAGCTCATCACCTCCCTGTCCCCAAATCTCTCATGTTAGTGGTCAGAACTGGACAGTAAGTGCCCACTGGTTTATCTGAAGTCCTGTGCACACGAGATTCTGCTCCCTTCCATACTGCTCCTGACCTCAAGAGCCTTAAAATGCAGAGCCATGCTGCTTTAGCTTTCAGTCTGTTGACAAATTTAATCATCAAGGTACAGATTGGCTTTTGGGTACACAGAATGAGATTACAGTGCAGAAACCAGTTTTGAACATTCGGATGAAAGTTCAGTTTGATAAGGGCTCTACAGCCCCGAGCTGCCTCAGCTCAGATCCATCCTGCCCTGGGATTACTCAGGAATCTCAGATTATGGTTTTACAGCCAGGAGACTCTGGTATTACAGATGGACATGATCTAATTTCAAGTGGGAAGACTGTGGAAAATGAAATTGCAGGACTGGGCTCCTGACACGCACAGTTTCACACGAGAAAACAGAAACAGGATTAAAAAAAATATATATATACCACAACACCCACCCCCCCCAAGTTAAAACCAAACAGCAGGAAGCAGTGGGAAGCTTTCCCTTTATACACCCAAGGTGGTCAGCAAGGTCACTCCACAGGAGGAGACAGGGGCAGATCACAGCCCATGAGCCTTTTCCAGCTAAGCAGCATCACAAAGAGAGCAAACCCTCCTCTGCAGGCATGATTCAGGCTGGTGAGCAGAAATCCCAGCTACAGGAACTGGGGGCAGCAGAAGGATCCACTTGCTGCAAACCAGACAAATGAGGCACAAAGGGGAGAAACAACAGCAAAAAGAGAAGGAGGTAACTCACAGCAATGAGCTGGTAGGAGTTGTTCATCATGGCTATGAGCATGTTCAGCAGCACAACCAGGGAGATGACGTTGTAGGTCCCAAACATGGTGGCCCCAACAAACTCTGTGAACTCGTGCCTGGCTTTGACGTTGGTGACGTAGAGGTTCAGCAGCCCAAACACAGACCAGAAGAGTGACTGGAGGGTCTCGAAAAGTCTGCAGAGAAAGACAGGTTTTTAGCTGGGAGGGTGGAAAATGATCTTCAAGTAGGGAACACACAGATATTGGGAGACACCACAGAGCAGCCACTCAGCACAGCCATTTATCCTTCCCTGGGGACACCCTGTGACCAATGCATGTGAGAGTTGTCCCATCAACAGCATTTGCTGCCTGTCCAAGAGCCCAGTCCACATCCTTGTGAAATGCAGTGAGCACAACTTGCCCTGAGGAACCCAAAGCTCCCTTTCCTACTCTGCACACATGAAAAACACAGCCACCATATATTCTATTTAATTAAAATTGCCATGCTGCGATAGCGCCGCTATCTATAAACTCTCCTGCTTAATCAGTGCCTGTATCATTAACATGTCTGCAGGATAAATGCTCAGGGAACCCATCCCCAAGTACAGCGTGACCAGAGCAGTTAAACAGTGCACAACAAGGCAGCACGAGGTGGGAGATGGCAGAAATCAGTCACTTTCACCTTTGGCTCTAATACAGGCTGAGGGCTTGTAAATGCTACAGCTGCTGTGATGCTGTTTGGAATACACGTCCCTAAAATGTTTGCAATGGTCCTGCCCAAAACTCTGCTGTGCTTGCAATGCACCTGTCCAAAAATGCTGCTGTGCTTGCAATGCACCTGCCCAAAAATGCTTTTGTTTGCAATGCACCTGCCCAAAATCTTGCTGTGTTTGTAATGCATCTGCCCAAAAATACTGCTGTGTATTGCAATGCACCTGGCCCAAAAATCTTACTGTGTTTGCAGGGCACCTGCCCAAAAATGCTGCTCTGTTTGCAATGCACCCTCCCAAAAATGCTGCTGTGTTTGCAATGCACCTGCCCAAAATCCTGCTGTGTATTGCAATGCACCTGGCCCAAAAATACTGCTGTGTTTGCAATGCACCTGCCCAAAATCCTGCTGTGTATTGCAATGCACCTGGCCCAAAAATCCTGCTGTGTTTGCAGCGCACCTGCCCAAAATGCTGTTTTGTTTGTAGTGCACCTGCCCAAAAATCCTGCTGTGTTTGCAGGGCACATGCCCAAAAATGCTTTTGTTTGCAATGCACCTGCCCAAAACTCTGTTGCATTTGCAATACACCTGCCCATAACACTGTTCTGTTTGCAGTGCACTTGCCCAGAACTCTGCTGTGTATTGCAATGCACCTGCCCCAAAATCCTGCTGTGTATTGTAATGCACTTGCCTGAAATCGTGCTGTGTTTGCAGTGGACCTGCCCAAAAATGCTGCTTTGTTTGCAGTGCATCTGCCCAAAACTCTGCTGTGTTTGCAGGGCACCTGCCCAAAAATGCTGTTTGGTTTGCAATGCACCTGCCCAAAACGCTGGTGGCCCTGAGTGGTTGGTGCAGCAGCTCCCACCCACCACGGGCAGAGTCCCTGGCAGAACCCACTGCAACCACTGCTCACTAATGACTCAGATGGAAGAGACTCATCACATTAATTCAGCTCAGGAGTTTCTCTTCTTTTGGAGGCTTCCTTCCCTAGATGAACTGGGCCCGACCCCAGTGAGCTGATGAGATCATCCCAGGTCTCTCTTTGCTTCAGCCACAGACAAGTGACCTTTCGCAGTCTCGTCAGCTGCGTAATCAGCAATCTAAATAATTGCTCTATTTGGGCATCTTTGTTTTGGCTTTCCAAAATACGGCGTTTATATCATCCAAAAATGACATTTATATGCCTGTTTAAGAGTTTCCATTTTGGCCTGAGGTCAGCAGATGTTTTCAAATGCGACCACTAGACAAATCAGTATGAATAATTCAGATGCTTTATTTGACATACCAGGAATCTGCTCTCCCTTCATCTCCAGGCATTTGTTCACATGTATCTCCATGCCTTATATGAGGATTTAGTTTATACTTTCTGGATGTGTCTTATGTTTTTCATTTGCCAAAATCGTAAAGATGCTTTAAAGCAAGAAACCTTTCTCCCAAAGCTCAGGCTGTTTGTTAGGCTTATTAAAGAACCCAGGCAGTAAAAGAAGGATTAACCAAAGAATGCCAAGGATTTCTTTACTAGAAGTGGTGGAGTGCTAGCTATCTTTTAAAATATTTATAATATTTTTACTGTTAACAGTAGAAATACTGCTTGGGCTGTAGGCACAAGAGAGGCAGAGGTTCTCATCATGAAACTGAAATCAGCTCTAGAAGTGATCAGTGTGTTGCTCTGGATGCACAGTATTACCCAGGTGTGTAATTTGGGCCCAGACTAAGGCAAACATTCAGGTGTGGGCATGCAGTACCCTTGGCAAAGACACCAGGTGGTTCCTGCAGCTCTGAGTGAGGCTCAGGTGTTGTGTCCTCAGTGTTTAATGACAGGACAGATCCATAACCTCTTCTCACAGCCCATGTCTCAGGGGGTCTCACCCTACTTTGGAGAAGCAGCTCTAAAGAAATAGAAATTTGGAAATTGTGCTTGAGACACTCTCATGCCCTGCTGAGTGTATTTTGTATCCTAATCAAACAGAGGAATTCTCAAAGCTCCACCACTCTCCATGGCAGCTTAGAGAGAGCAAGTGCCCCCTCTGCCACAGGAACCTGTGCCCAGGGGGAATGGCAGTGTGACCCTCCAGAGAGAAAGACACGACAGGAAGGGAGGTTTGCCTTCCTCCACCCCTTCCTCCTCTTTCCCACTCCCATCTCCCCCCTTCAGTCGCCAGCCTCACAGCTATAAACATATTTTCCAATCATCTGCCTAAGCAGCAGGCACTCTGCTTTCTGAGGGATGGCAAGGCCAAAGCAGAAAGCCTTAAATTATTCATGACTTCCCCTCATTGCTGTCACAAAGGAATATTACTTCTCCATGATCTGTGTGTGCAATGCAGAAAATTTCCTCACTGAGGAAATGCTAAACCCACCGTTTGAGAGGGAGAGGAAATGAAGTGCCAGTGAATAAGTGTCACACTTGACACGAGCTGCACACACACGCGAGGGGAGTCCTCTTTGCTCCCCTTGCAGAATCAGAGCTCATTGTGTGAGCCCAGGGATGCTGGTGGCAATCCAAGAGCACTGGTTCAAAGCTTTTCAGATTTATTCCTTCATGAGGAACGAACCACGAGCAAAGTCAGGGTACCCAGCTCTGGCTGGACTGGCTCCAGCCTCGTTTGCTTCCCCCACCCCAATCCAATATTTGGATCTGCCACTGCCCCGTGCTGTGCCTCTGCTCCCCAGCCAAATGTCAGCTTGTGCTGGGGGTGTTAATAACGACCATTTAAACTTTCAAGAACGCATTAAATAAATTTCTTAAGCGAGCCTCAAACAAAAAGTACCTGCAGAGTGTTCTGTCCCCTGCCAGGAGACCTCACTCCTAATGGGTCCCCTCCCACTGTGATTTTGTTTTACACAAACCTCTGCCACAAAGGCTGAGCCCCCTCAATTTCCTTTCTGTGCAACATTCCCTTGGCAGGGGGTTTAAATGAATGCTGGGGTGGCAGAAATTGTGGTTTGTATTTAAGCTGATCTACACACTTTCTGCTAAGTGCTTCTTGTATAATTTTTAGCTCCCAAGACATTACACCTTCTTCTTACAGACTTCAGGATGGTTGATTTGTTGCTTTGGGATTTTTTTTTTTTCTGCTGGTTCAATGCTCTTTTCCTTCAGTCAAATCCTGCTGTTGCTGTCTCACCTGACACAATGGAATCTGTAAAAAACCCACTTTGCAGTGGTGGCAGACCCAAACCAGAATGCAGGACTGAACACATCTGTTCACCACAGCTCAAGAAAAAGGCAGGATTTTGTGGGTTTGACCCTTTCTGACTTAGAATTTACCTCTTAACACACACCTTGCCAAACCTTCCTCCCTGCATCAATATGGACTCAGATCAAGGAATTGTATTTATTATCCAATCCCTTTGCAAGGGCAGCACAACACATTTCTGGGGCATGTGAGGCAGCTGAAACAGAAAAAAAAATGTCTGAAATCTTTAATTCTGTTTCTCATTAGCAGAGTGCAGGTCCATTCACTTCCCCCAGACATAGATGGGTCTCATGAGAAAATTAATCAATTGTGGTGTTCCTGCTCTGCAGTGGGAAATGGCACAAGTCTGGTCTGCCAGCTCATGCTGCTCCTGAGGGCTCTGTCCTGTGAAATGGGCTCTATCCTGTGAAAATTCCATATTTCTTTCAGGAGAGAACCCACAGGATAATGCTGGAACCTTTCCTCTCCCAGCCAAGTCATGTGGCCTCAGCCATCATCTGGTTTTGATAACGGTGCAAAAACATCCCAAATCCTTTCTCAACCCCAAGCCTTCAGCTGACAGAGGGTGGAGAATCATTGGGCATCATGACAAGTTTTATTTAATTTAGCATGAAGTGGTGGACAACAGTTTTGTTTTGCTTGTTTGCAGGGCGTGGGCCTTTTTCTAGCCCGTGCTTTATTTATTTCTCCTGCCATTGTGAGTTAAGTACTGTGCAAGCAGCAAGAACAATCGGGTGGGGGCTGATTATTATAATTATTTCTACTATTAGTAATTGAAACAAATACATCAGCAAGACAATTCATGTCATTTTTCAGCATGTGCTCTCTCTTTCAGCTCTGCCAGCTGTCCTCACAGCAATTTCCATGCCAGCAGCTCAGTAAACTACCAGCATTCCCAGCAAAAAAAAAAATATATATATATATATTCTGATGGGATTTTAGTTTGCAAGGAAATCAGAGAAGCCTGCAACGTGATGTATCCATAAAAACGGTCAAGGTGAGATTGTTGTTGTTGCTGTGTCACATTATTTATTAATACCTGTTTTTAATGGGTAAAAACAGGTCTTCATTTTATTCAGGTTTCCCTCTCTCCTTCAGTAATTAGGCAAAACAATTACTGTGGCAAAAGGACACTTCTTTTCTCAAATATACTGAAATTGTGCATAGACATAATAAGATTTAAGCTGCAGGATCACGTAGGGAAACTCCTTGGCCCAGAACTAAAAGGTGTCCCACTGCCAGACCTAAGTAAGAGTCTCTGTGACAGCCCTGATTTTTCAGCCTTCTGATGGTTTCACATTTCTACAGGAGCTTTCTCACACTTGTAACAAAAACAAAACAAATATTTTGTAAATAACACATTCCTTTCCAGGGGGAAGGACAAACTGATGGACTTCTAACTTGACCACTGGGGTCAGAGAGGTGTTACTCTCATCCCCCAATCCCTGAACAAATTCCAAACCCTATTTAAACCCCAAATCATAATAAACTTCCTCTCTTTCTCTCCTCACTTCTCAACTTGACAGGTGAATGTGGTTCTTTCGTGTCCTCTAGTGACAGCAGAACTCAGCAGAGTGTCTGCCCTACTCACCTCCCACCTTTCCTGCAGAGCCAACCACTCACCTATCACTGTCAGGGACATGAAAGAACCACACACTCACTGTCAGGTTGAAGTGAGGAAAAGAAGAGCAGTTTATTATGATTTAGGGTTTAAATAGGATCAGGAATTTGGTCGAGGATTGGTAGATGAGAGGAACACTTCTCTGACTCCAATGATCAATTCAGAAGTCCATCACCGAGAAATATGAAAACAATCTACGTTGTTTTGAGAAACTCCAGAAGAAATATGTAAACAATGATCAGAAGGCTAAAGAATCAAGGCGACACTCACCTGGTGTTTGCAAATGAATAAATAAAAGCTCTGTCAGCACAAGGACAGACAAGGGACAGGGGGAGCACCCTGAGCAGCAGAAAGGAGAGGAGCATGTCTTACGTGGAGAAGGCATTGTTCTGTTTCTCACATCGGATCCCCTTGCAGTTGTTGGGCTCCTCCGAGGCACTGGTCTCGTAATAAAAATAAAGCTGGTTCAGTCCATTGGCAAAAGCCAGCAGCACCAGGCAGTAGATAAAAAGGAATTTGAGGATGTCTAGCAGCATGCGTCCCAGAGAGATCTGCAGGGGCCCCAGGTGTGAGTTGGCTGTAAACAGGGAGATGAGACGCAGGGAGCTCAGGATGTTGGATATTGCAAAGAGGGCTTCTGCAATCAGGGTCGGGTGCCACATCTCCCACTCCTCCCGGGGCCGGGAGCCGTTGTACTGCAGGGAACAAAAAACAAGGGGTTAAAAGTGAGTTTGTGAGGTGATAGCTCTGAGATAACTCCCAGAGTCACCCCCACTCATTCTGACCCTTCACAGGTATTCATAATTCACTCATTATTCTTGACTCTTCACAGGTAAATCCTAACCAGGTACTTGACCAATGACACAGACTCTGAACTTCAGAAGGCTGAAAATTATTCTTTTATTTTTGGGATGTGTCTCCCCTTTTATACTGTTTTATACACAGACCAATTTGATCGGTGACACAAAGACAAATCTCTTCACTCCCATTGGTCAGAGCAGAGGGACAGCAAGAAAAAGTCCCTCCTAGGAAAAGGAATGAAAAACATAGTGGAGTTACAAAAATATTTCTCTTATTTACAGAAAATTCTGTGGAAAAAGAATTTCAGAAAACCAGAACACCTCAGGCACAAAACCAGGGCTGTGGCACAAAAAGTGTGATGGTTCTGGCTTCCTTTTTTCCTTGTTTAAGTTGAGACTACACAGGAAACTCAGGTTTTAAATTCAGACTTGAATGTTTATTATTTCTTATCTATTTCCAGACTCACGAGCTGTGAGCTCTAACTAACAAGTCAGAGAAAATGAGATAAAATGGAGACCTCTCTATCTCTAGCAGGTCTTTTCAAGGACAATCTGTCCAATTATGAAATGCCACCTAAATTATTTTTATTTTAAACCCAATAATTAACTATTTGAAGTCTGCAATACAGGCTCCATCAACCAATTACAGAAAACCACTCAAACCCATGAAGAAGAAGGAGGAAGAAGAAAGTGAAGAAGGACTCAGATAATGCCCAAAGCCATTCATATGCTTCACATATATTACTATATACTAAAACCCCAAATTCTAAGTTCCCAGAATTCCAGCAAAAAAGGACTTTTAACCCCTTACATCTCAGCTGCAGTCAGACTCACACTCAGGATTCAGGACTGAAGCTGACTTGATTAGGGCAGAGATGAAGGTTTAATGATGCTTTTTTAATGAATTCTGCCTATTATATTATGAGCCCCTGATGGTGAGAGATGTGGGACCAGGTTTTCTTTAGAGGCTTTGGGTATTGTTAGCTGTTCTTGGTCTAAACATAAAAATTAGGATTTTTAAAAATTTGTTTTACTTTTGAGTTCACAGTTTGAGGGTTCCTTCTGTCCATACACAACCTCCTTCTCTTTCAACATTTAAAGGGGTTCAGATTTTAGCAGCTTCCAGATGTAAATTTCCAATTACTTCTGTTGTTTTTCCTCCTAAATATGACTGCACATTCTAAACACTGCACATTCCAGGAACGAGGGGAGGAAGGGAGAAGGAAGGAAAGAAGAAAAGCAGTGAACTATTGGATGCTTTCCTTCCCATGTAATCTCAAAAAAAAAAAAAAAAAAAAAAAAAAAAAAAAAAAAAAAAAAAAAAAAAATAGTGCCAGCAGCCCAGAACCAAAAGGCTTTCTCTGTATTAATTTTCTTATTAGTTAATTTGTCATGGCAATTTTAGGAGAGTTGCTAAAGCAGAGAGGTCTTAATTACAGCTGAAACACTGGGTACAGTTGAGTGCATCAATTACAACATTAACTGGGTTTGTAATGTAACTGTAAAAGCAGAAGCATTTGCTGAGCAAAGTGCAGCCAGATGGGAGCAGGTAACACAAAAGAGCTGGTTCTGTAAAATGTAATTGTTCTAGTTCTGTAAAATATAATTGCTCCGGTTCTGTACAATGTGACTGCTCTGGTTCTGTAAAATGTGACTGCTCTGGCTTAAAGACAGTGGCACAGAGAATGGAGTCAAAGACATTTAACATCAAGGAGTAATTGTCCTTTTAACATTTGTCTCCGCTCATTTAGCATGCGTAAAAAAGGCAAATCTGCACTCAGAATAACACAGCTCACGCCATCACCAGAGTGTTTAGGGCTCCTAAAATAATTCTGGTACCTTTGCAAAGGAAATGGTACCAATATCACACTGACAGATGAGACTGCAGACACTTCCTGTCTGAATCTGAAGGTCCAACACACACGGGCTCCCAATTTTTCCAAGGGCTCAGCAAAAAAGCAGGTTGATATTTCAAACCATCCCTCTGTTTGAAGGAGATGAGACATGATACAAAGGCATTTCAGCCTGACCTCGGATTGCTTCTGACATTTCCAAACTGTTCTTTATTACATGAAACATCATGGCCTGAGCCTGTTAACTTGATTTTGAAGATGGCTCTTAAAATGCCTACAAAACAGGCAGAGAGGTCAACTTTTTTGTGGATATCCAGCAATGGGGGTGGGATTGGGAAGCCTGGAGAGAAAGTTTGCAGAGTTATTCCCAATTCTCTCCTGCAGGCTGGCTGGACACAGCAGCCCAGGGCTCTCTGTGAAGGTTTAGCACACAAAGGCATGGGGAAAAGGTCTTCTGTGTCCCCCACCTCTTTTTAAAGCAATATTTAGGTAATATTTTGGTCCTCTGTGAAGTGATGGTATCTCCTCGTTTGGTAAATAGAACCTTCAGAGCAGCCTGGCATCACAGGTAAGAGAGAAACAGCAGATTTCAGAGTTATTTCAGGGTTATCTAATGAAGCTGAGTATCTGGGAAGGCTGCAGTGGTTTGGTTTGATGTCTATTCAAAAGATGAAACACAGCAGAGATGTACACAGAATAATACAAATAAATTACACCGTGCTGTCACATCTACCCTTCCTCATTACGTGATAATTCAATGCAGCAAATGAAAACTGATTAAGAAAGTATTTCTACCCTATAATTAGCCTGAAGATTCCATTGGTATCAGACAATATCAGAGCCAGGTCTTGGATGCAGTCAAATCAGGAGGAAAAAAAAAAAAGAAAAGTCTTCATGTAAAAACAAGGATGGAAAACATGTAGTGTCAGTCTGCAATTTATTTTTTCTGATTTTTGGCAGAAAGTTGAATGTCCATGTAATCCTTTGAAGTTCTAAGAAATGTCAGAATGTGGTATATTGGCACCTATCCCACCCTCTTCCAGCTGAGGGCTGTTCTATAAATAACAAAATCATGTTGCAAAATGTTTTTTGAAGCCATTATCGAGGTTATAAACCCTCACATTTTGGAGCACACACTGACTGACACAGGGCAGGGGGAACTTCTGTGACAAGGTTTTCTGCCCCTCTCACAACTGGCCCTCACCAGGAGCTGAGCTGAGACTTGGTTTAATCCAAGAGGGTTTGATTTGGGCTAAAACAGATCCATTTCTGCAAACCCTCCTTTTTGGTCCATGGGGTTTTGTGGTTCACCTGCACATTCCTGTGGCTCTCACAGGGAGCACAAACAGAGCTCTTGACTCCTTTGTACCTGTGCTTTGGCTGCCAGTTTAAATCCTGGAGTGTGTGATGGATGCACAGCTCCTCCAGCAATTTATGTGTGAGAAAGAACCAGGTTGTTAATATTTTTAAGATTTGTCCGTGCATTTTATCGTTTCCAGCATCTTTTTTTTTTTTTTTTTTTTTTTTTTTTTTTTTTTTTTTTTTTTTTTTTTTTTTTTTTTGTATTGCTTGTGGTTTAAAGACCAACCTTTCAAGTCTGTAATTTCCTCCCTGGTTCTGAATGTTGGGAGAATAAAAGACATAATCTGTTCCTGCTTTGATGCTGTTACAGAGCTGCCTCTTCAGGGAGCAGCAACCAGCTTAAAAGCTTTTCCCTTTGAAAATCTGACTCACCACGGGCTGCAGCCTTCAGGATTTAACAAAGGCCCCATAGCAGGGCTGTTTGCATTTTGGAGTCAATGGGATCAGTGAAATTTTCTCCTCTTTCCCCTCTCTGCCTGCTGGGCAGGACTAAACAAGGTTACTCTGGGGAAATGCTTGTCCTGGTTATTGGGAGCTGAGACTTTGCAGAACTGGGGAGAGCAGGAGTGGCCAAGGAGCAGATCCCAGAGCCTTGATTTACACCTGAGTAATTCCACTGACTGCACTGAAGCTGCTGCTGCTGCTGATTCATACCAAGGGAAGAAATAGGCCAAGCACAGAGCTCCAGCTGAAGCCAAAGAGAGCTGTTGCATAAGGAATTTTACAGGATGCCTTTTGTGCCTTGCCTTTGTGAAAAAAGGGAGACAGAAGGAAAAGTGCTTCAGGCCATCCCCTGGCTTCAAACCCCGTGCATATGCTAATTTGGAGCATCAGAGGGTTATAAATGTGGAAGGTGCTTTTGAGGATGAGCTGGGATGTGTGATCTCACCACAAATGGAACATGACAGGGGAGAACCTGCAGGGTGTTCAAGCTTGTTCCTTTGTCATTTCCCTGCCCATAGGTTACATACTGAAGGGGAAGTTGACCCTTTTATATCAGATTATGAGATAGAAGCCTCATAATAACAGTCTTGCTCTTCTCAGTAGACCTGTCACAAACTTCTGACTGCTAATCTCCAGATCTGTAGGAATTCAGATTATAAAGCTTGGCTCTACAAGTTTTCAGGTAACCCTATTCTTGTTTTCCCTTTACCATTTTATTTAAAAGCCACATTTTCTCTATGCACTGTTGAAGGAGGTCCAGTGCCAGCACAGAAAACAAAGTGCTTTGGCAACTGAGTAGCTACAAAAGACACAGGAGGTGGAGAATTTTCTCCCCAGTGCCCAAACAATCTATTTAACTTTTAATCAAAGAGTGGGAATGAGCAGGATGTTCATTCTCCAAACAAAATAATAAGTTTTCCAGGTGAATTTTCAAAATTGGGCTGCTTGAAAAGCTGCTATTTTCCTTGCTCTGTGATTTTGATTTGAACAGTCTGTACCCTGTGTACCACAGCTCCCACCAGCACATCACAAATTCCCTCTCCCAAGTTACTGTACCTTGACATAGGCAACAATTTTAAGGGAGATAGTTGCAAGATAGAGGGAGTTCATTGCAAAATCCATCAGATTCCACCAGTCATGTACGTACTCATTGAATCCACCATCCCACATTTCCTTGATTTCTCCCCAGATGAAACCTGTAGGAAAAAAAAAAAAGGAGTTCATTGCCACGACAAGGCATTTTTTTGCCATTAAAGCTCTGTGTGTATACACATGATGTAACGCCAGACATTTTGAAAAATTGGGAAAAAATGGGAAAATTTTAAAAAATAGGAAAAAATGCCTCATCCCTCCTGCCTCCTATGAAGTGCTGCTGATTATGAGACATTTTACAAGTCTGTGGGGGAATGCAGTCTGGAGAGAGCTGAAAAAGACCTTGCTTTCCTACCCAGGGCTCCAGATATGCACATGAGGAGACTGCCTGAGACACATGTTATTTATAACCAGCACCAGTGCATTGGCTCAGCTGAAATTTGTCCTACGTGAACAAACTCTCCAAGCAGCTGGATTTGGTATAGCCCCTAACAGATTGTCTGCTCTCACAGACACAGTGAGCAACTCATTGCTCTGATTTTCCCTGACTTTTTCTCCAGCAGCACCAGAAACTTCTGCGTGCCCTCCCTGACCTGGGGAGGGCAAATATCACACCAAAGGAGGAAGAAGAGGATCCAGTCTCTGTGCTCAGCCACTGTATTTATGCATTTTGCTGTTCAAAAAGCCCACGGGGATTATTTGTGAGGAAAGGTAAGACTCAGCATGAGGCAGGGCACTGCAGCCTGGCAGTGACTCACCTCATGGCAGAGCTGGCTCTGGGGTTTGTTCCCAAGGATACAGCCAGAGCCCGTGGTGTCAGCTCTGAAATGCCTTCTGGTGATCATTTCTGGCACTTGCTAATGCTCACTGTGCCTCCTTGCAGCTGGAAGGGTGAAGGGCAGCTTCTGAAATTCAGAATTTAGCACCAGGCTGCTAAACCTGCCTGACACAGTATTATAAGTAACTTCTATGTCCTTTCCTGTAGAATTGTGTAAGTATTTTTGTGAAAGTATTTATGTGAAAGCCTAAGTCCCATTAAAAAGCAAATGGCAGCTCCTTCATGCCCTAAATGCTTCTAAAAATGTCTTTAGAGCCCCAGGTATTTTGAATCACCCACTTGACATTATCCTTGAATGAAAACCAGAAAAGTGAGAAGAGGAAACAAAACAGAACAAAACAAAACAAACTACACCTCCAGGTGCATCACCGTTACAATCACCCAAACTGCTGCCCCTGCCTAACCACAGGACATTGCAGTGGTCACTGATGTGCTGCTTGCAGCTCAACTTTAAGGACCTGGTAGTTCAATCTGAAGAGGAGGCAAAGTTGCAATGAACTGCTGCACGTCCCCAAATATCAATCTGAGCTGCTCAGCTGCCAGCCTGCAGGTCAGTGGCCACACAAACCTTAATGTCAGGGCCAGCCAGGTCACCCTATTACAGCTGCCTCCACGTCTTTGCATTGCACACAAAGCCATAAAGTGAAATAAATCAATGGAGAGGAGCCTGTTGAAGAACTCATGCACTGTATTTATAGTGAGTTATCGTGGCTGGTTACTATAGCTACAGAGATGCTGTGTGTGCCTGTTCTCTCTCCTTTTATAGTGGAAAATATTTCGTAAGTAATAACCTTTAATCTGGTGAAACTGTTCTAATTCCTTCATTTGATAAACAGTCATACAATATCTCTATTTATCCGAAACAAAGGAACTCGAGAACAGACAGCTGTAAGAGGTGCTTTGGAAAAGGTTTTTAAAAAATGGATTATCTTTCCTTCATCTGCAAATCAATTTTACTGAAATACCTACCATTTCCCTCAATTTTAACTGTGAATTTAAAGATAAAGTGAAGATATCACCTAAGCTCAGGAAAGACATTTAACCTCCTGAGCTTACCCTGAAGTTTCTACCAACACCTGCATTTCAGTGCATAAATCAGACAATGAGGCTGGTGGTGGAGCTGTGCAAGGAGCACAGTGCCCTGGGTCACCATCCAAAATGATTTGTGAACACGTTTGCAACTCTTTGTTTTCCTTCCTGGTTTCCCATCAGCAGTTTTAGGTTTGGCACAGGAACAGCTGGGTTTGTTCAGATCCAGAGCCTCCACAGACACAAGGAGCAGTGTCCTGGTATCTCCAGGAGAGGGGAGCCACCCCAGCCAAGTGTGGGGAAGGAGGAGAGGCAGGAAGGTGTGGAAAGCACTGCCCATGAGCAACATGCCTGGGGACATTCCCAGCTCCCAGGGGTGCCACATGCTGGTGGCACAGCAAGGGACACAGGAGCTGAACCAGAGGGGGAATCAGGATCCTGATGGAGCTCACAGGTTTCCTGCTGTGCTGGAGCTCAGTTTGGAAGGGTAAACAGTCCTCTTTCATCAAAAACACATCCATCTGGCTTCTCTGTTCTTCTCCCACCTCATCCCATCCCACTGCCTCAGCTGCACGTCCTGCCCTGAGCACACACACACCTCCTTCCCTCCCCAGCTCTGGCTGCCCAGGCCAGGCTGGACTGAGAGCCTCACACTTAACTCAGAGACAATCAACACCCCTCCTTCTCCTGCTGATATCAGAGCACTCAGTGTCGATGTGGTCAGTGATTATCAGCACAGAGTGAGGCTCATCCTCCCTCCCTTGCATTCCTGTAGCTTATCTAGGAGGAAGGAGCCAGGCTGGTCCCTTGTGGTGCCTCCAGGAGCAGGTCAGGGAGCAGGGAGGGCAGAGCCAGGCTCTGGGCACTGCCTGTCCCTGTGCCAGCCACAGGACAGAGCCAGCAGCAGTGACACTGTGTGTGACCCAGGAGTTCACTCCCAACCTGCCCTCCCAGCCAGCCCAGGGGTGCAGGGAGGAGCTGGGGCTGCTGTGGTTCGCTCAGGTCCTGTCTGAAGGCACATCAGATGGCACACAACAGCAGAGCAGCCCTGGGCCAGCAGGACCTGCTGTTGCAGAAGGAGCCCAGCTGTTCTGTGCAGTCTCTGGAGCTGCTGCCAAATCTCTGCACAGGCTGGGCTCGGGGATCAGGCCACACACAGTTGCCATGGGTGAGAGTCAGGCCCTGGAGCTCAGCATTCCTGGGTGTGGGATGGATGGGATTCACCTGGAACCCAGGGCAGGATGGGGTAAACCCAGGGCAGGACTGGGGTGTGGAATTTTCCTAGAACCCAGGGCAGGATCAGGTGTGGGATTCATCTTGAACCCAGGGCAGGATTGGGGTGAACCCAGGGCAAGATGAGGTGTGGGATTTGCCTAGAACCCAGGGCAGGATCAGGTGTGGGATTCATCTTGGACCCAGGGCAGGATTGGTGGTGGGATTTCCCTAGAACCCAGGGCAGTATTGGGGTGTGGGATTTACTCAGAACCCAAGGCAGGATGGGGTGAACCCAGGGCAGGATCAGCTGTGGGATTTGCTTAAAACCCATGGCAAGATCAGATGTGGGATTTACATAGAAATCAGGGCAGGATTGGGGTGTGGGATTTACAAAGAACCCAGGGCAGGATTGGGTGAACCCAGGGCAGGATCAAGTGTGGCATTCACCTAGAACCCAGGGCAGGATTGGGTGAACCCAGGGCAGGATCAAGTGTGGCATTCACCTAGAACCTAGGGCAGGATTGGGTGAACCCAGGGCAGGATTGGGGTGTGGGATTTGCAAAGAACCCAGGGCAGGACTGGGATGAACCCAGGGCAGGACTGGGGTGTGGGATTTACCTAGAACCCATGGCAGGATCATCCACTCCACGATGGTGGGAGGTGGCCCCTGCATGTGCAGGTCGGTCCTGACGATGTGCTGCGACGCCAGCAGGAGCATGAACAGGAAGGTCAGGTAAGAGCCAGTGTGGCAGATAAACTTGATAAATGGCTTTTTAATGAACAGTCCCAGCCTGCTCTTGGGTGCAATCAGGTAGGCCACGGAGAGCACGGGGAAGAGCATCCCAATGGTGACACAGGTCAGGAGTTTCACTGCCCAGTGTTTCCTCCTCCAGCCCGGAAAGCCGTCGTACCACAGAGTCGCCAGCAGCTGCTGGCAGTTTGGCTGAGCAACAAACTGGGGAGGGAAAAAAAAAGGAAAGAAAGGTTATTGCTGACTGATATTCCGCTTTTGGGATTCTGGAAACTTGGATTTTTTGGGGTTTTAGTATATGGTAGGATGTGTGAAGCAAGATGGAGGATTTGGGGTGTTGTCTAAGTCCTTCTTCTTCACCTTCTTTCTTCTTCTTCTTCTTCATGGTTTTGGGTGGTTTTCTGTGATTGGGTGAAGAAGGTCCACATTACAGACCTTGGGTGGTCATTATTGTGTCAGAAATATAAATAATACAGGTGTCACTTTGTTATTGGGTAATTAGCACTTAAATAACCTTGGGAAGAGTTAGAGGTTCTCCATTTTACCTCATTTCTGTACCTTGCTAGTTAGAGCTCACAGCTCCTGAGTCTGTAAATAATAAACATCCAAGCCTGAACAAACTTCGACTCTTGTGTATTAATCCCAATCCTGGCAGGGAAAAAGAATGCAGAACCATCACACTCCACGTGCACTCCCCCTCACTTCTGTGTTAGAACCCACACAGACCCTCAGATTACATTTAGGGCTGGAAAAACATATTTTGGATATAAAGGGGAAAAAAAGGAAGGAAGTTGCACTCTTTCTATGTAGGATTTAGGATTCTTTCTCATGGAAGAATTATTTTTTTTTCTGCTTGCAGCATCTTTATGTGGATCAACCACACACTCAGCCTCGTGCAAAAGCAGCACCAGGAGGATTACTACAAGCTGTTCCTCTCCCCATGTGTTGGAGCACGTTCCTTTTCACAATGTTTCAGGTTTCGATCGCCTCGAACAACTCACTGTCAGCGTCTTAAAAAAAAAAAATAAATGTGACTAAAAGATGAGGCAGGAGGGAAAAGGTGCAAAGCTCTGAGAGAGTGTGTGAGAGGGAGAATGTCTTCCAGAGTGTGTGGGCTGGGCTGGCATGAGACAGCAGAGAGCAGCCTCAGGTGTGGCCAGGTGACACCTGGTGGGAAGCAGGACAGCACATCTGGAGAGGCGTGGCCAGGTGACACCTGCTGGGAGGCAGGACAGCGCATCTGGAGAGGTGTGGCCAGGTGACACCTGCTGGGAGGCAGGACAGCACATCTGGAGAGGTGTGGCCAGGTGACACCTGGTGGGAGGCAGGACAGCACATCTGGAGAGGTGTGGCCAGGTGACACCTGGTGGGAGGCAGGACAGCACATCTGGAGCTCTGCCTCGCTGCTCAGGGAGAGAAGGGTAGTGATGCACCCCACACACCCCCAGCAGGTGTTTTTTCCAAATAGGGAAAGAGTTTCAGTTTACCTTTAGACATTTTAGGAAGTTTAGCTAGATATTTCTGTAGTTTTCTTTTATGTAATTGGCTCAGGGTCAGCACAAGAGCACAAATTGGGCTCTGAGAGTATAACTCAAAGCCTCTTGCTGATCTTATTGGCAGCAGGGCAGATTATCCCTCCTAAAACGTTCAGCATTAAGGAAGGAGCCCAAAGGAAGTAAAGGGCTCTTTGGAGTGTTTCTAGCAGGGTGTCAGAGGTTTTCTTGGACACCTGTGCGTGGCTTTGCTTTTGTTTTCTGTAACTTTTGTTATTTTTCTTTATTAAACCTTTTGTTAAAACAAAACACCTCTGAAGAGCAGTCTCCCTGAAATTAATTTTAGCCCCTTCTCTGCAAGGGCTGGACCCTCAGAGATTGACACATTAGCAAGTGGTTTATAAGACTCTGACCATGTGTTAACCTGGATCAGAGAAGCAGCTGTAAAACCCAAGGGATTGAGCAGAGGCCAAAAGGAATCTTTGATCACAGCAGAAGAGTGGCATCTGAGCAGTTTTTACTCTGTAAGAAATGGCATCATGATGGTGATTTAGGGCATCTCACCCAGGCCACACCTCAGGGTGCAGCTCCTTCAGGCTGCTCTGGTACCAAACAGCAGATTTTTTGGGATTTCAAACCAAGCCATATTATTATTATTATTATAGCCAAACCAAGATCTTTGTGCTCAGTGCCAGAAGACTGCATGTTCCTGATCGTACCTGGACAGCCCCATGGTTTTCAAGCCTTTGAACTAACCAGAGACTTCTGCAAGACCAAGATAACTCTGTTTTCCTTCAAAAATCTTTTAAATATTCATTCACCACAAAAGCTGCCTGCTATTGGGAAGACTTTTCCATTGCCATGTTCAAAATGATTAAACCAAGGTCAAGCAAAAGGAAAAAATTAATTGCTCGTTCTGATGAAGTCATTCACTTCTGTAAGTATCTTTAGATTTTGGTGATATATTTTATATGTCTTATCAGGCTGTTTATATCAGAATCAGCCCATTTTTGGACTGGGTAGTTCAAATATATGGAATGACCCAAACTAGCACTGAAAATAAGCTCTCCAAGGGAACTCTCTGGCATTTATGAAGCTGGATTTTGATGTGTTATTACAACAATAAGCTTCTAATGACTTCTGCATTGGCACCTAACTGATGACACTCTGCTCCAGAGGGCTTAGGAAAATAATATCAGAAGAGTGTGTGATTTGGAATCAACCAGCACCACGTAGGCAGCTGGAAATGGGCAGTAGCTGATGGGGTGATGGTCTCCAGAGAAAGCCAAGATGAGAAAATATTATTGTAAAATTCCATATTTGGGGAGAGTGATCATAAAATCACAGAATCCCAGAATGGTTTGGGTTGAAGGGACCTTAAAGCTCATTTATTTCCACATTTATTTCCACCCCCTGCCCTGGGCAGGGACACCTCTCACTATCCCAGGCTGCTCCAAGCCCTGTCCAGCCTGGCCTTGGACATTCCAGGGATCCAGGGGCAGCCACAGCTGCTCTGGGCAGGCAAGAGAAACAATTCTACAGAACCTGGAAAAGCACCAGGCATCAATTGCTGTTTGGCTGTGCTTTAACTCTGATTTCAGGAGGGTCAGCACTTTGTGTTTCAAACCTGGGAGAAACAGAAGGTTACACTGCTCTGTTTTCTCAAGATCCTGATCAGGAGCTGTTACTGGATGTGTTCTGCAGTGACTCACAGGGCAAGAGATGATGCTGCTTCTCTCAGATGAGGCACAACTTATTTTTTTAAGAGTGTTTTTTGGGATTTTTTTGTTTTGTTTTGGGGTTTTTTTTTTTGAGGGAGAAAATGTTATAAACACGTTTTCTCTTTATCACATATAGAAAGCTCTGAGGGGAGAATAAAACTGTTTTTTCCCTTGAGTCAAAGTCAAAGTCATTTGAGAAATCAAATGACTATATGTTCTTCTGGTTGCTGTGCAACTTGCAAGCATCTTAAAAGTGCCTCTTCTCTGCCTAATAGCTCATTTCTAAAATCTGCTTTCTCAGTTGTATCTGATGTTAGTTCTTCAAATGGAGACAAATTCACACATCATGAAAGAGCAGCTTTAAAGAGCAGATTGGCAAAAGGGAATGGAAATGGAAAAAGCCATTATATTTTCCAATCAAGCTGGTCCCAACCTCAATGAAAATTGCCCAAGGGAAATTTAAGCACATCACACAAAGAGACTCCCTAATGTCATAAACCACCAAACGCTGTGTTTATTAAAGGTAAGGCCAAGCACTTACCAAAGTAGACTTTTACTAACTTGTATTAGTCCAACTTATTAATCACAGATTTAGAATCAGTAAGCACTGATGCTTTTATCTCCACTAGTGCAGTTGGCTAAAAACCAAAATTTACAGTGTGCAGAAATTTTAAAATTCTGAATTCCAATGAAGAAGCAAACCAAGCCACTGGTGTGCTGCCTGAAGAATTTATTGGTGAGTTTGCTTCTAGGTGCTGTTAAATAAAATAAACCTCCAAATTAATTCACCAGACTAAAGCACTGAATGCTCAACTTATTAAAGATGGTCTAGGAGTCATAGTGCTAAATCAATACACACAAAATGCAAAAATAGATTCTTTTAGGTGTGAAGTCCCCTGAAACTGATAATATTGTGGAGCTTTTGTCATCCTCCATAATTTCAAATTTCTCCATCAAAGTTAAGGAAATTTCTACTTTGCAAATAGCAGAGAACTGGAAAAGCAATTTGACATCTTCAACACTACTTATACCAAGGCTTTTCCTGAGTGAAAGTTAATTTTCCACTATAAGTAACCCCAAATATGTTTTTTTCCCATTTTTGCAAAGCCTTTCATGTGCCACAGACTGAAATAGTCCCTGTGTATATCACAGCCTTTTATCACTGCACATGAATGTACCGTGTGTGACAGGATTTGGCATCAGTTAAAAGTCTCTGCACAACGAAAAGCAGGAAAAAAACCTGCATTTTGTCCCAGTTTTGTGGATGGTCCAGAGGCAGAGGCAGATGCACTGCACCAGAAGCTCAAACACGATTTCTCCAACACTTGACAAGCATTTTTTATCCAAGGGCTGTTGCATTACAGGAGCCTCCAGTCTTCCAGCACAAACAGCAGCACAAGACATCACCCCACAGACAGGAGTCTGGGGAATGTTCTGACAGCTGCATTAGTGGAAAAGAAATGTCACCAAGAGGTGGCATTTCTGCTCAGTTCAGTGAAGGGAGGAACCAAACAGCTGATGCTGTGTAGGGTTTGGGTTGGGGTAGAGTTAATTTTCTTCTCAGCAGCTGGGGTTTGGCTCTGTGCAGGAAACAGGGTTGATAACACAGGGATGTTGGATTCTCACTGAGCAGGGATTACACACAGCCAGGGCCTTTCCTGCTCCTCAAGGCACGAGGATTTGGGGGGGACACAGCCAGGACAGCTGACCCCAGGGATATCCCAGACCACACAGCATCACCCTCAGCACATGCAGCTGGGGGAGAAGGAGGAAGGGGGAACACTCTGAGTTTGCCTTCCCAAGTCACTGTGACACCTGATGGAGCCCTGGGGGTGGCTGAGCCTCTGCCTGCCCATGGGGAAGCAGTGAATGAATTCCCTGTTTTGCTTTGCTTGCACACACATGGCTTTTGCTGCACCTGCTCAAACTGTCTTTATCTCAGCCCACGGGTTTTCTCACTCTTCCCTTCCAGTTCTCTCCCTCATCCCACCAGCAGGAGTGGGCGAGTGGCTCCTGGGGCTGAGCTGCTGCCTGGGGTTAAATCACCACATTGAAGCCTGTGGTGGTACAAAAAAAAACCACATTGTCCAGGCTGGTCCCCAAGCAGATGCATTTCTGGAGGAGCTAATCCCAAAAAACAATCTCCTTGCCCATCACCTGTGCCTAGCTGAAGGTACAGTTCACAGGGAGATAAGATGCCACTCAGAGTCCCCTCCTTGTGAGCACAACATCCCTGTGATTCCTGTGAGCAAGATGCATTTTTGAAAATGGGGACAAATATCTTTGCCTTTCCAAGAAATGAGATCAGCAACTCCAGTCACCGTTGGGAAGCACTCTAGAGATTACTGCAGTACAAAGTCTTTTATGTTCCCTTTTTCTCCTCTCAGCCTTGCCAGGGTCTTTGTGTAACATTTGGCTTGCAGGTGGATTGTGCTATTAGAGAATTTCATTTTCCATGTTCATCACGCTCATTGCCACCTAATCCAATACCAAGGGGGATATTTTTAAGGGGGGAAAAAAGCAGCTGCTGGATGGAGTGTCTTTTCCTTAATAACTAATCTTTGCTGATATTTTTAAGTCCCCTAAATTCCACTTCTCGGGAATTAAATGCTTTCTGCATGCTGTCAAACACAGAAATCATGTTCCACCCCACTCCCCTCATCTGTGGGGAAATCCCTGATCTCTGGCAGTCATCAGTAACTTAGGATCAGACACAGATGGGTTGAGATGTGAATGCCTCAGGGAGCAACTGAAATAACTCCCTGATAGGCATCACAGGGGCTGAGCACAGCATCCCTCTGCCTTTATTCTGATTATCCTGACTGCTGCCAACAGCCTCTGCTTTGGGGTTTGTTGGAGTTCCTGTCTATGCTCTTCATAGATCAATAACCACAAATTTGGGACTGCAGAGCTCTGTCTTAATCAGCAGGACCCAGTTCTTCTATCAGCCAGCTCCAGCAGCTCCCAGGGAGGTCACCAGTGAGAACCAAACATGGTCTGGGAGCCACAAAATTCCCTTTGGTTCCCTCCTTTCCATAGGTCAGACCTCACCACCACCACCACTGTAGCCCAGAGCATCTCAAACCTGCCAGGCTACAGGACAATAGTGTGTGCTGCTGCCCCCCACAATTAAAGCTGTTTAGGCTTTGGAAAGGCAGATTTCCTCAGGAGCAGAGCTGGATTTTGCAGCCTGTGTGCAGTGTGCAGTATCTGATAGAGGTCTGTGAAGGATGCAGATTTCCTGTGAATGCCTGGCTCCTGTGAAAAGGAGAAATGCTATTGCCTTCTCCACTCAAGCAGCACCACACATTTCCAGGGCCTCACCAACCCCTCTGCCTCCTTTTTTACCAAGAACAAGATCCTCCGAGGAAGAATGGAAAAGAGGTGGATTGCTCTTAAGGGAAATTCCAGTGGGCAACAGTCAAAGAGCCTGGTTTCTAAATTAGCCCAAGACAGGAGAGAGAAACTCTGCGTGGCCTAATTTGATTCCTGCAGCAGAGAAGCCAGTGAGCCCTGTGAGACCACACGTTCTAGAGAAGAAATGCCAGCCTCCTCAAGTTTGTAGTGTTGCAAACAGTGAGATGAATAAGAAACCCCTTTTTTTTTTTTTTTTTTTTTTTTTTTTTTTTTTTTTTTTGGTAGCGCATTTCTTTTTAAAGTTCAACCTCGTTAATGACTGCAGAGTTATTTACATTCTGCAGCCGAAGTGTGAGCTGCAGAGGGTAAACACCTAATGGCTGTTCATCCTGTTAATTAAGTACTTTCTGCAAGAGGAAGAAAAAAAAAATAATTAAGGAGAAATGAGACAAAGTAGTTGGAGAGGAGGGTTGTGTAAAATGGGGGAAAGGGACTACACAACTCAACATTCTTCATCAGACACTTCCAAGACATCATAGAGGTTTTTTTGGAGGATGGATATCCTATCAAAAACACAGTTTGAGCAGCAGCAGAAGCACTGATGGAAATCCAAAGGGCAGCAGTCCTGCCATGAAGGAGATCACACTGAGCTGGACCAGCCCTTGGAGAAAACCAGGTGCAACCCAAACTGCTCCAACGCTCAGCTGGTGAATAAAACAAACTCCAGATCCTCCACAGATGAACATATGGCCTCGAATTAGACAGGAATTTAGTTTAATCTGTTCTTAAGATATTTTGAATTATGATGACACATGAATCTCAACCAAAGGTCTCCTATCCATAATAGATCTCTCTGGTGGTAGCAGACATGAAGTCAGCTTAAGTGGTGGCAATTGGAAATTCAGCAGTGAGGTGAATGCTGACAAAAGGAAAGAGTCAATAACCTCTAAAATCCTGCCACTGTTTCATCAAAATTCATGGGTTTAACACCTTCAAGTTGGATTGGCTTAAATATCTAAATTAAAAGGTCCCACATATCCTAGGACAAAGACAGATGATTGCAAATCCTGGATACCTACCCATGGAAGAAGCAATTATAAAGTCTTTTAAGCTTGAAATTAAATCCACCTCTACCCAGGAGTGCTTTAAATGTGTGTTTAGCTGTAGGTTTGTATTTATGGCCTGTGTCAGCAGGATTTAGGTGCATTAAATTCTGCTCTGAATCAAGGCAAGGTGCTGAGTGCTGCTCTTGGAGGAGACACCCCAGCAGAGCAGGCTCCAGACTCTGAGCAAGAGCCCAACAGAACCACAACTTTGCAGCAGATTAATTCAAGCAGAATAGAGCTGATAAAGAAATTCCTGAGGGATGTATCCCAGCAAACATCCCAGGACACAGTTCTCTCACAAAAATGCAGGAGGTCTGGGCTGGGTTTCCAAAGGATGAATATGAGCAATATTCACCCACTGGGAGTTAATTCCCTGGGTCCCAAGAGCTGATATGGGGATATTGGGCACAGAAGCACTGGGAAAACACTAAAAACTCTTTAGAGACAAATCTATCAGCATTTCCTGAGTGCCCTTTCAGGCAGCACTTCAGGAGTTACAGATTTTGGAAGCGAATGCTGGGAGCTCTCAGGGGCTTTAGCAGAAGTGGGGAAGGTATTGACTTTTAAGCAAAAGGCTGGGCTCATTCCCTCTAGTGAATTACTAACATTTACATTAAATAAGTGATAAGTAAAGCAAACATGAAAATTTTAAAAGCCATTCATGAGTATTTTTAAATACCCACTTTACCCAGTTAGTGTTAATAAAAAGTCCCAAAATTAGTTTTCCTTTGCTTCCTTTCTGACCTCAGACACATTTACTCCGAAATTGTGTAATTTTGGATTCCTTTTCCTTTCTGCCTTACCTTCTCCTGAAGGAGTAAATTTACTCCAATACCCACAAAAGAGCAGCCTAGCACACTGCAAACACTTCTCACCTCCCTGGGAACCTCCAAAGGCTGCTCCTGCTCCTGGGTTGTATCACCCTGGCAGAACATAAGCTCTGCTGAGGGAGGTTTACTCAACCAGCTGGGGTTTGGAGAAAATAAGAACAAAAACTGCAGTCGCAGCTTTTAAATGTCAGTCTGCACAGGAGCTCAGCTTGGGGGGGTGTCATGGCAAACCCATCTACTCATCTCACTTCTCCTGGAGCCACCTGTGAGGTGGTGATGGACCTGATTTGTACATGAGGTGAGAGGAGTGTGCAGACTCAGTTCTTTTCTGAATGGAGGTTCATAACTCGCTTCTCTAAGCCACAGGAATGAAGTAGAAATTCACAGGAATCAGGTAAATAACGATGATCACTTCTATATCCAAGGAGAGAATTCATGCTCGTAGTTTTCCCCCAGAGTTTATTACTTCAGAGTGTCACTCAAAGCATGAAACAACATGATTTACTCTCCTCCACTGACATAAAGCTGACTCTAAGTCCACTTCAGCCCTTCAGATGTGGGAACACTGAACACTTGGCTGTTACAACACACGAGGCATCACTTCTCCCCTCCAGTTCCTGTTGTCTATGGAAAGCCCATCAATCATCTCCTGCACTTTGGCTTTGGCTTCCCAAGCCTCTTCCCTGGCTGGCAAGAAGACTGATGAGAAACATGAAGTTAAGGGAACTGTCAAACTCACTAAATCATTCTTGAACGCTGTTAAAACAGCGGCAACCTCCTCAGCTTTCAACATATTTCCTGTCTTTGTCCAGGAGATCATTAAGTAAGAGCCACAAGACACCAAAAAATGACTTAAAGAATGATCCTGGCATTTTTCTGCCCGCTGCACATCACCATAACGCAATCCGAGTCCTTGTCCTTGACCTACATACCAGTCTTAGGGTGGCTTTTTCAAATTGGTGCATGACAAGATTAGTCAGAGATGATTCTGCTGTCAACAGACAGTGTTGTGCAGCTCTGTTCCGTGACAGCTGCAATATGTGGCTAACCTTCATCAAGCGAGAACATTTCAGCGTTACGTGAACGATGTACCAAGTAACGCTCTTCCCTCAAATAAACATTCCAGTCCACTTTGTCAAAGCAAGTCAACCATCAGATCCCTCTGGATATTATTTCTTCTTCCAAGTTCGCAGAGGAGTTAAGATTTTAAGTGCCACTTGTCCTGATTTTTTTTTTTTTTTTTTTTTTTTTTTTGCAACGCGCCGATGCAGCTGCACAGGTTAAAATTCCTGTGACAATTTCCCAGGCTGAACAAAGAGATCTGGCAACTGCACAAGTCTGTAGAGGAGGGGCTCTGAGTCATGCACCACCAGTGATCAGCAGGGATGGCTCTTTTAAGGGTGCAAATATAGACAAATCTTCCCCACCTGCCACCCCAAACTCTGCTGATAACAGCTCAGATAGTGCCACATCCATGGAAGATTTTCTAAGGTGGTCAAGTGCTGCTGGGGAGGAGTTTGAGAGAAAACAGCTTCATCTGGCACAGGGCACTGCTCACACACCAGATGGTGCAGACAACAATGGACAAATGAGAGGATGGCTGTTGGAAAGGGGGAAGGTCACATTTGGACAATCAGGTCTTTGGAAATCCCAAAATTTGTGGCACAAACCTGAATGTCATCCTCACCACGGAACACAGCAAGAAATGTGGGTGTCCCAGACCACCAGAAACCAAGAAAAGCTTCCACAAGGACCAGCTCTGCTTCCCTCACCTACTCCTAATAAAGACCTTTTCATGATCTGATTTCCTTCTAGAAATCTGGAAGTAAAAGCCTCTTTATTACTCTTTTGAGCTGTGGAAGGCTTTTCATTGTGCCTTTAAAGAGCACAATACAAATATTCAGCCCTGTATCATTATTCCTCCAGGCAGTATGGCAAGAAAAACAGACAAACCCACAGGAGAATAACTGAGCTTTGCCTGAGAGCAAAGAAAGATCTGTGGCCATCCATCAAGACACCTGAATGGCTTTCAAAACGGGTAAACAAGGAGCTTTGATTTTTCACAGGCCTCGCACTTCATTCCTCATGCATCTCTGATATTTTTATAAGCTCTTTTTATACACTAAGTGAAGTGCCCTCAGAAATTTCCCAGGTTTATGCATGCTCCCTGGAGAGGGATGCTGTGCTTCTGACTGCAGCCACACACTTGACAAGAGTCAAGACACAGAGGGGGGAAAAAAATAATGCGGCACGGCAGGAATGATTATTCATTCACTTCAGAGCTGCATCTCAGGAGGTGCTTGTCTATGTAAATGTCCTGGAAAAAAATAAAATAAAATATATAAATAAAGGACTAAAGCTGTCGAAGCTTCATCCTGAAGAGGAAAAACGGCAAAGAACACTTGTTTTTTAAATTAGAAAAGCAAACGATTCTGCTTCTGTCCTTTCCTGCCACTTGGTGAGGAAGAGATGTGGAGGTTCAGGTTTTCTGAGAAGGAATTTCTCTGTGCACTCCTTTGATCTAATTCTGTGGAAGTGCTAAGCAATAGTCACAGATAAAATAATGTTTTTTTCCTGAGTGCCTTGCACTGTGTAGACTTCTTATAGAACATAAACTAAACCTGCCCAGCTATTTGCCAGCACCAGGAAAATGCATTAAAACCCCCAGTACTGTGATGTTACACTTCATTTTGGAGATGTGAACGACCTGTGATGGAGAGCAGGAAAGCAGGAATAAGCTGAATTTGTACTGCTGTTCTTGTGGCTCAGCAGAATGTTAAATATGAGCAGGAATCTGCCCTTTCAGACCTGACTCACTGCTACACTATGGTTGTTTTACATTATTGGCAAAGTAAAAAAGAACTTAAAAGACATCAAAATTCTCTTTGCATGCTGCCTCTGCTCTGATTCCCTCACCCTGGATATACAAAACTGTGCTTTATGAAGCTGGCAGCACCCTAAGAGATGACTTTTCCCCAGCTTTTCTTAGAAATGCAAACAAATTAACAAATGCAGAGCTAATTTGACGCCAGGAGAGCACGGTGAAGAGTGATCCTCAACAGCTGAGCTGTGCCTTTTCCTATTAGACCCTCAGTGCCCTTTTCTCCTCCCAAAATTAGTCACGAATAAAAGAACTGGAAAAGTAATGATATGAAGACAAATGCTCCACACTACAGAGCGTTTATGAAAAGCCTGTTGGTCTCTTAGATCTTAATTGCTGTGATTCTTGGAAAATAATTTCTTTAACAGTGGACTGAGAGAACTGACGTGTCCAACTCATTGTGTTCCACAGCGTTTAGTGTTGTCCTCATTTTTTCCCCCAGATTTTGTGGCTGCCATGCAAACAGATATCACAGCTATTAAGTCCTTCCCATCTCCTAGAAAAACGATCACAGTGAGTTGAAAGTGAGGACACAACAATTCTACATTTCACATGAGAAGGGAGAGGGAGCTTGAGAACATTGCACAGCATGTTTTTTACCATTTACTGCGATAAAATATACTACGGAGCTACCTCAGGGCACGTTTTAATCTTTCTTGTGTAATTGATTTTTTTTTTTTCCCCTTTCTGTGTAAACAGTAATTTACCTTCTAGGATTTACGGGCTTATTAAAAACAAACAGGAAAAGCAACAAATTTATTCTCCATTGTTTTGGCCCTCCTCCAAAGTAGAATGGTCTTCTTCTTCATGAGCAACATGTTTCTCAGTTTATAAAATATTTAGGATGTGTCATGTTTGAGAGTAATCAAAACTTGTACCTCCCAAGGGTTTTTTGGTTTGTTGGGTTTTTTTTGAAAACAAATAAACAAAACCAAAAAAAAATCCAAAAAACCCAAACAAACCAACACCCACCATAACAGGAGATTTTCCCAGCCTTTGTAAAGACAAACCCCACAATCTCTTCACCCATCTCTCCTTAACAGCTTCTCTGAAAAGAATCTTGAAGTTGACCTTAGCTGCCTGAAATGGAATCATTTCATATTTTGTGGGAGAAAATTTCAGGTTTATTTCACGCAAAAAAGAAAAAAGCTGCAGGAAATTTGCCTGAAATCGATATGAAATGACACATTCTTTGTGCTGAATATAAAGATTTAACAACGGCAGTGACAATTGACACCCTAAAAAATAACCAAAGTCCACGTTGGATTCTTCTCTTAGGCTGCTAGAGATTTGACTTTTATCTTTGTCAATGTTAAGATGTAAAATCTTCTCCATCCAATTCAATCCAATCCAATCCAATCCAACCCAATCCAATCCAACCCAACCCAATCCAATCCAATCCAATCCAATCCAATCCAACCCAATCCAATCCAATCCAACTCAACCCAACCCAATCCAACCCAATCCAATCCAACCCAATCCAACCCAATCCAACCCAATCCAACCCAATCCAACACAACCCAATCCAATCCAACCCAATCCAATCCAATCCAATCCAACCCAACCCAACCCAATCCAACCCAACCCAATCCAACCCAACCCAATCCAACTCAATCCAATCCAATCCAATCCAATCCAACCCAACCCAACCCAACCCAACCCAATCCAATCCAATCCAACCCAACCCAACCCAACCCAACCCAATCCAATCCAATCCAACCCAACCCAATCCAATCCAATCCAATCCAATCCAACCCAATCCAATCCAATCCAATCCAATCCAATCCAATCCAATCCAATCCCATTTAACATTAAGACATAAAAAGTTTCAGCAGAACAAGATGATCTACTTTTCAAAGCCTGCTGTTCTTCTCTGCAGAACTGTCTTTCATGAAAACCAAACTCTCTTCTATTTCCCTGCCTGTCCTCACAAAAATCCTCTCAGTCTGATACTCTTCAGTCAGGATTAAAAAACATTTCTCAGCGTCTCCCTGGCAAAGGTTCCTTCCCATTTTTTTTTTTTTTTCAGAAGCTGGCAAGGATGTTTTTATCTTGCTTGATGTTTTGTGTTGTGCTAATTACCATGATAAGATGGGCTAATTATTATGATAAGAAAACCCCAGCCACCCCTGCAGGGTTTTTTGTGAATAACCAGGTGGGATGATTGGGTTCCCAGCCCCATTCATTCTGCCCCTGCCCACCAGTATTCCACCTGAAAACAGCACTGACTTTGGCTGGCAACACAGAGCATATTTGCTATCATTTTTAGGCTGGAACTGTCATGAATATGTCACAAAACATGGAATTTGTCCATATGCTTGGAATTCAGTCAAATACGCCTAAGAAAAAAAAAAAAAAAAAAAAAAAAAAAAAAAAAAAAAAAAAAAGAAAAAAGAAGATAAAAACTGTCAAGAAATCAGGCAACGATTAAAAAATTTAAAATGAAAAAGCTTCAGGACTGTTCAGCACCACGTTTCAAACACAGTGAGGTGCTTCAGATTTGCAGCTTTTGAGTGTGAACACAAGGTAAGAGCAGCCACAGACTCACACCTAGATGTCACAGTGGGACCAGCAGTGACCTGCACACCTGGGGGAACCTGCAGCTCCTGCCTGCAGAGCCTGGGCCTGTGTTAAAACAGGAGAATCTCTGCTCCTTCTTAAATTCAATGAACATTGGCCTGATTACCTGGCTTGCCCTTCTCCAGAGCAACTCCTCACTGCTTGTCCATGTCCCTAAAGCACTTGTGGTGTTACCCAACCCCATCACAGAGCACAAAACACAACCTGACACGACACCAGTGAGCTGAACCTCCCCTGGAGCAGCCCAGGAAGAGCAGGAAGCTGCCAGGTGCTGGATCCCAGGGAGTTTGAGGCTTTGGCATGGAGGGGCTGGCACTGGAGGGGCACAGCAGCCCAAAGGGGTGAAAGGAAATCTGCATCTTTCACCTCCTGGCTGTTTGTACCTCAGGGGACAGGTGCAGCCCTTCAGGGAGGGGAGATGGATCTCACCATGCTGGGTCACTGTTGGATGTGGGGAGAATGTTGGAGTCCAGGACATCCCTTTGGATGAGCTGGGACCCGGGAAAGGGAATTTGAGCCCTGGACAGGGGGTGTGGAGCCGGTCCAGGGGGTTGGAGACCTTGGCACAGCCCAGGAAGACACTGAGTTTGATCTCAGCCCATGGGAGAAACTTCCTGCACAAGGAGAGGAATTGCAAATCACCAGGAAGTGAAAATAGTAGTTTAGCACAGTAGAACATGCAAAATTCAGTAGTTTTAGGATTCTTAGAATAGAGGTAAATGGGGGACAAGATGGTGGAATTTGGGTGGCACCTCGTGTTCTCCTTCTTCCTCCTCCTCCATCCCCTGAGGTGGTGATGGCACAGGGCAGTGACAGTGGGTTGGGTCAGAGCAGAAATGACCCTTTTAGTGTGAGCCCTGGGCATTGGTACAAAATAGTAAATAACCTACATGTAACTATCTGTATAAATGTGAGGTGACCCCCATCGGGGGCCGTCCCCTCATGTCCCAGCTGCTGTCCAGATCTCGGCTGGGAGTGGAGAAAACTCTGAGATGTCAAATAATAAACAACTCAAGAAACCAGAAAACAAGGCCTTGAAGACTCCGCTTCTTTGTACCAACACAACTCGGGGCTTTTAGAGGGCCAAGGACTTTAAACAACCTGAATCTCAGGTGAGAAAACCAACCCGAGAGGAAAACAGTGAAAAGAAGAATGGGACAGGATCTTCTGCCACTCCAGACACAGAAGAATGTAATGCACATTAAAATTCAGTTCCTCAACCAAGCAACTAAATTCCTCCTTCAGATAACCTGGAACATGGCTGGCCAACAGCAATACATCATCTCCTAAATTCTGTCTGGATTTGGAAAGGGAGAGGAAATCCAGAGCCAACTAATGAAACTGTTGTCAGCATTCTCCTGGGGTTCGTGGCCTTTATTGAATCAACTTATAAATCTGTGGATTTGCAGGGCTCCTGAAAGGCTCTGTGCCCTTTAGCTGAAGTGTGGCTTCCCTCTCTGCAACTACGGGCAGGAGTTTGAATTTCTGGGAATTGCTTCTCAATTCCTAAAACAGAGATGGGTCAAGGACCCAGAATCAAGAGATGTCACAGGTGGGAAGAAATATTTGCACCACATGAGCATTTCCAGAAAACTGTTGGCAACTTGGAGACCTGGGACTCTGGGAGTGCTCCCAAACCTCTCCTGCTCTCCTGAACTGCTGTCACATTTCAAGTTAGTGCTGAATGGGCGCTTGGAAGTGCTTGGTGGTGCAGGGAGTCAACTGTGTGCTGTATTATTGCCTGCATTCCATGAGGGAGCCAGTCTTCTTCAGGAGCCAGGCAGCCCCCTTCCAGTTTTGGGTTCCTGCACAAAAGCAGCCACTGGGAAAAACTTTCAGAGCTGGAAATGTCTGAAGGCTGTTCTTTGCAGGGGCATGGGTTAAAAGGAGATGGGATTCAAGTAGCTTTGAGACAGAAATGATTGGTGCTGTAGAAGCCACAGCCCACTGCAGAAAATCCCAGTGCTGTTGTCCTCAAGTGTTGTCAGATTCACACTGTCCCCAAGGTGCCCTGAGCCCCCCTGGTTTGGGACTAATCCATCAAAAAACCCCAACTGAGAGCCAGCACTGAACAAACCCACAGCAACTCCAGAAATTAATTAATTTTACGCAAAACCTTCACATTTAGGTGACTCTTACCTCTTTCTGGTGATACTTTATTGCTACCTTTAGCTTCGCCAAGTCGTGACATTTTTGGGGATCCAGCTCCTCGCTTTGGTCATCCCTGTGATTGAGGATGATCTCCAGCTCCCGGGAACTCCTGGCCTGATCCAAAAGGTCCTTAGCAAAACGCTTGCACTGCTGTGAGAGCTCCTCATACTCAGCCTTGAACTCGTTTTCCACCTTGCTCAGCTCCTTGAGCTCCCAGCCCAGGCGGAAGGCGGTCAGGATGGGATCCTCGCTCGATAAGGCAATCAAGGAAGGGCTGGCCAGGGCTTTGTAGATGTTCAGCCTCGACCTGGAGTGCCTCAGGCTGTCCACCTCGGAGCTGGAGACACACTCCACACAGTTGCACCTGATCTGGTGCGGGCGTGGGATGGTGACCCTCCTCTGCACCAGCAGTTTGATGATCTCGTAGTTGTTGGTGTGAGCCGCCAGCATGATGGGGGTGATGTCCGGGGTGAACTCCGAGAACTGCGTGTCCATCATCAGCGTGGGGACCTGCACAGAGGGGGAAACAACAGGGGGAAAAGTCACACCTCACGTGGAGCAGCACAGTTCAGAAGTCCCTCTGTGGGAGCTGACAGTGGTAAGAACATGGATTCTTAGTTTCCAGGCAGTGACTTGAAGCCTGGGGGAAAGGCAAGGACAAACTCTCTCAGTCTGGCCTGGGAAACTGATGCTGGTTTACACCACAATGACACAGACTCTGAGATTCAGAAGGCTGAAAATTACTCCTTTATTTTTGGGATGTGTCTCCCTTTTATACTATTTCACACAGACCAATTGGATTGGTGACACAAAGACAAACCTCTTCACTCACATTGGTCAGAGCAGAGGGACAGCAAGGAGAAGTCCCTCCTATTCCTAACAAAAATACAGTTACGAAAACATCTCTCTTGTTTACAAAAAAATTCCCTGAAATAAAAATTTCAAAAAAACAAAACACCTCAGGCATGGAACCAGGGCTACATCAAATCATAAGGAGGAACCCAAAACAATCCCTCTAGATCTCCTCCTCCTGACCCTGGTGTTTTTCCAACTTGTTTACTGGTAGAGATGTTTACAAAAAGGTCGTGCCCTCAATGACCAATCCTATTCATTGTACTGAAACACTGTATTAAAAAAACCAAAAAACTTTGTAAAAACTTCGCTCTAAGCCCTCTGAAGAAATCAGAGTTCTAGGTGTCATTACATGAGCTGTCCTGAATAGTAACAACAGTCCCTCATATTTTTGGAGTGATGACATAATCAAACAGGGGTTTTGTGACACTTTCCATGATTTAAATGCTGTTGTAGGCAGGCTGATCCATCAGTGCTATTCTGGCAAAATTGTTTTCCCCCAAATCCTGCAAATCTGCCTCCTGACCACTCGTTCCCAGTTGCTGTAAAAGTCAGTCCCATCCCCATCCAAATGCTTTATATGTGAATCTGATCTGAAATGGGTATTGGCTCACACACCAAATGGAAAAAAAATAGGGGGGGGGGGGGGGCGGGGGGAAGGAAGAAAAAAGGCCCAGGTAATTACAAAAAAGAAAGAAAAGCCTAGAAAAGAGTGAACACTGAATAGACATTATTTGCACTATAAACACATTATTTGCAAATATTTGCAAAAGCATAAACATGCTATTTGCACATTATTTGCAAGTATTATTTGCAAATAAACACATTATTTGCACTGTTTATCTGCACCAGCAGGCCAAGACAAATGCCACACACAAGCCCTGCACACACCAAACCCTGGTCTGCAGTTGGGCAAAAACTCTTCTTCATTTTTGCCTACAGTTTTTATTTGAAAATATTTTTCAGTGTAAGGATACATTACATAACTGCCCTCAGAATAGACTTGTGGGTTTAAAAAAAAAAAAAAAAAAAAAAAAAAAAAAAAAAAAAAACAGATTTGAAAAAAATGAAATGTAAAATTAATGAGCCATAGCCCACTACAAATAAGCCACTCCAGGGTGTGCATTATCCAGCGACTGCTGCACTTCTCAAAAGATGAGCTTAAATGCACACCCTGTTGTGTCTTATTACTATATGCAGAGTGCAAAATTAGCTGGGAACGCTGTTACATCACAGGCAGCCAGTGTGTTTCCATTTGCAGGCAGGCAGGTCCCTTTGTTGTGCGTTAATCACCACTCAGACACTCTGTCCTCCCCTGCCCACCCCTCCTGCCCTGGCACATCCTGCTGCTCCAGCCTTGGGGCAACGCTGGGGCTGCTGTCCCTTGGCAAATATCAGATTTGTGTGGGACAAACTGCTGCCAGAGAGTCCTGATGGCAGGAAACCTTCTTCAGTCTGACTAAATCTGTGGCAGTTCTGGCTTCTTTTATTTCCTTGCCAAGGTCAGGATGAGAAACGTAGATTTTGAGTTCAGACTTAGATGTTTATTGTTTCTTATCTATTTACAGACTCATGAGATGTGAGCTCTAACCAGCAAGTTAGAGAAAAGTAGGTAAAAAGGAGTATCTCTGATTCTTTCCAAGGTGATTTAAGCACTAATTACCCAATAATGAGGTGATACCTGTAGCCTTGGTTTTGTGACTTGAGGTGTTTTGGTTTTCTGAAATTCTTTTCCCAGGGAATTTTCTGTAAACAGGAGAAATGTTTTTGTAACTGAAACTTTGTTATTCATTCCTTTTCTTAGGAGGGACTTCTTGATGTCCCTCGGTCTGGCCAATGTGAGTGAAGAGATTTGTCTTTGTGTCTGTGTAAAATAGTGTAAAAGGGAGACACATCCCAAAAATAAAGGAGTCATTTTCAGCCTCCTGAATCTCGGAGTCTGTGTTGTTATGGTGTAAAACAGAGTCAGACACCTGTATTATTTATATTTCTGATCCAATAATGACCACCCAAGGCCAGCAATGTGGACCTTTTCCATCCAATTACAGAAAACCACCCAAACCCATGAAGAAAAAGGAAGAAGAAGGTGAAGAAAAAGGAAGAAGGTGAAGAAGAAAGTCTTAGACAATGCCCAAAATCCTCCATCTTGACTCACTATATACTAAAACCTCAAAATCCAAGTTTCCAGGATTCCAACACAAATCCAAATGCAAAGCAGTGATGGAGGAGTATGAGATAAGAAATCCCTCTGCAGGATACACCTGAGGCTCAGTCCCCTGGGAGTTAAGAGCCTGCAGAGCACTAAAGAGCCAAACCTGATCAATAAATCTTTACACACAGGAGCTGTTCATGCCAGACAACACCTTCCCAAAGGTGCTCACCATGCAGGGCTCAGTGCAGGGTGGCTGGAGGCATTTTGGGGGACAAACCTGCTCTCCTGGATGTGACCCATGAGGAATTAAATCCCTGGCAAGCTGCAGGCACAAAGGTGTGGAGAGGCTTTGCAAACACAGCTGGTCCCCACAAAGGCAGGAGGGAGAGAAAACAGTCCTGAGGATTTGCTCTGGGTCATGGAGGGCTTGGTGTCTCTGAGCAAGGCTGGAGAAATGTATTTTAAGCTATCCAGGAACAAATGGCTGAAAGCAGCTCTCTGTGTAAGGTCCTGCACTCTCTTCCTTTCCCTTTGCTGAGCTCGTTTGGGTAGTTTGTTAAATGTCAAGAGAAAGGTGTGAGCTTTTTTCTCTTTCTTAGAATTTTTTTTTTTTTTTAAAGACCTGATGCTTGACTATAACTGCATTTATCTTCCTTCCTGCCCTTTTTTCAATCAGTGACTGGCTGCTGTATTCAGAGCCTGTGCCTCAAAGGAAGAACACTTTTCCTCCTCTATCACTTCTATTACTGTCAAGTCTAATCTTGTTTTTCTATATGGAAGTTATTGTACCCAGGGCTGCAAAAAGGATTTTCAGCTTTACACAGATGAGGAATTCATGTTGTTGGAATATGAAATGGGTGCTTGAGGAGAAGGTACTGATGTTACAGGTGGGGATAGTGATAATCCTGTCTGCACCAGAGGCTTTCTAGATCTAGATCTGGGGCACTCAAAATAGCTTTCCCAAGGTTTGGGATGGGATGAAATGATCTCTTATCCTTTATTCTGGCTCCTACCACAAGCCCTCACCCCAAAAACAGAGCAGTGCCCTATGAGAGCTCGAGCAGGGGGAGGGAAGGTGTTTTCTCTTGGGTTTTTTGTTTCTTTCCCAACCCGGGATTCCAAGGCTGGTGGTTCTGTTGGGTCTTTCTGTCTCTGGGCTCTCTCTGGGCTCCCTCTGTGACCTCTGAAGGCTTTAGGTCTGTGTCTGTGCTCGGCACGAGAATGATGTGGAGTCTCAAGGCCTTGGTTTTCTTGGTTTCTCATGTGTTTATTATTTCTTACCTTACAATTCTGTGTGTCCGGCCAAGGTGTTCACAGCAGCTCAGACACGATGTGACTCCCCCCGTGATGGGAGGTCACTCTGCCTTTATACAGATAATTACATACTTATTATTTACAATTCTGTGCCAATGTCTAAACCTTTCAAGAAGGGTCATTTCTATTTTGACCCAATCCTATCAAACTACCTTGTGCCACCATTACTGCAGACAATGGATGCCAAGGGAGAAGGAGAAGAACCCAGGGTTTCACCCTAAATCCTCCATCTTGTCCCCTTGTACCTACATTCTAAAAATCCAAAACTACAAAATCTTCCACATGGTGATAAACTACACCACTGTCTGTTACACATTTGTGTCTTGCAATTCTTCTCTGCTTGGAAGTTTTTCTCATGGACCAAAATCAAAGCCTGTGTCCTCCTGGGCTCTGTGCCAGGCAAACCCCCCTGCACAGACCCCAGACCCTCTTTTTTGGGTCTCAGGCCTCTCTACTGAGGTCTGTGACCTTCCAGGGTGCCCAGAGGGATGTCCTGAACTCCAACAGTTTTCCTGGGCAGCTCACAGCACTTTTAATTAAGAGATAAAGAGGGAAATGGAGGTGCAGGGAGACACAGAGGAGCGGATGAGTTCAAGGCCTCCACTGACAGGAGCTGGAGTTATTTCTGAGCAGCAAAGCAAAGCAGCACAACACAGAGCAGGGACAGAATGACCAGGGGCTGCTGCAGCCTCTTCTCTGTGTCTGCCTCACCCAAAGGCCGTGAATTGGCTCAAAAATTGCCTGTCTTGTGATAAATATTTTTGTTGTCTTCTCACACAGTGCTTTTTGATAATCTGCATCCTAAAGTGTCTGTTTTAAAGCTTTGCTCAGGGGCTGTGGCCTCTCCCTGGAGGGGCAGCAGAGATTACAGCACACTGATGTTCCTCCTGTGATGCTCTGCCCCATGGAGTTCATGTTTAGATCAGCTTCTCCTGTGTCTTGGATTAACTCGCAGTGATGGAAGCAGGAGAGCAATAATTTATTCTATCCCAAGGGCTCTGCTAAGCTCTTCCAAGGTTACTTTCATTAAGTGACCTGAAAACCAAAATTCTTTTCCATTAACCCCATCACCTAAAACCAGCTGTTAACCCTTCAGAACCTTTCTGCCACTACCTGCACAGGGGCAAACACCTTGTCTGCATCTCACCTTGGCTCTTTTCAGTTGAGAAATTAATGCTACCATCAACAACAACATTACCATCTGCCTAGATTTAATCCTCATAAGGTTCCCTGCTTACCCCTGCACCACTGCTGCTCTGAAAGATGCTGCAGCCACTGAAAAATCCCCTTTATTTGAAAAGGAGAGTGAAGAAACAAGCTTAATTCATTAGAGGAGAAGGATTAGCTCGCATAAAAGTGCTGTTCAGCACAGCTAAGCTCTCCTCTGAATGGAAAAAATAAGTTTTCCAGCAGAATAGTGCACTGCTGGAAAGGAGCTCTGCATAGAAAGAGAACAGGAGTCTCTGCTGTTAGTCATGAGTACAATGTAAGAGGAATTAAACTACAGAAGGAAAAGAAAAAAAGCTGACAATGAAGATCTAGTGGCCTTGTTGTAGGTCTTTAAGGAGTTTTATTTTGAATTTAATCTAGTTTGGTGACTGTCCCTGGAGCAGCTCCTCTGGTTAAAGCAGCTCAAGTGCTCCAAGGCTGCTCAGCAATGAGAACCACCCTGCAATAAATGGGAAAACTAAGGAGAGTCAGCTCAAGAACATTCTCCTCAAGCAAACTAACAGATGAATGGAAATTCACCTTTTTGCCTTTTATGGGTAATAATATTTTTGTCTGTAAATAACTCAGAGTGCTTTTATCTGTAACATTTGGAATTTGCTTGTTTTCAAGCCATCTGCATTTCATAAACCATCATCTCCCCAGGATCAGTTGCAATAAATTGTAAGTATAAGCATGATAAACTGTAAATACCTTTTTAATCTGCATTATTTTCAGCTTGCGTAACTTTTTGACTCAGCTGTGTGTTATAGAAGATTTTCTGATTGCCAACACAAACTTGTTCAAGCTACAAATAAATTACAGCTTTGCTGTAAGCTCCCTTTAGGCACTGGAAACCACCTTGTGTGGGACCCTGGGAAAATGGGAGATGGCTGTGATGCCTCAAGTTTTATCTTTCATATTTTCGGGTTCTGTGGTGCCCAGGGGTGCAGCTCTGAGCTCACAGTCAGTGTCACTCAGCTCTGCACACAGCAGGGACACAAAACAAATCCTTTTCCTGCTGCACACCAAGGACAACTCTCAGACCCAAAAGCACAAACAAGGGTGGCTGGAGGGAGGAACAGGAAGGATGGGACCTCACAACCTGCAGCTGGAATTGGACAATTAAACCCCAAGATGCAAATGGACCAAAACTTATCAAAGTGTGAGACCTGGTGACCATTTGTCCATTTTGTGACCATTTTGGGTCCACCTTGGGTATAGCCCTGGTCAGGCTCTTGTCCTGCCCAAGGTGGATCCTTAAAGGCCTTTTTATAAATATCTACTTTATTCTCTAGCTCTGTCCAGTCTCTGTTTCAGGTCAGCCTTCCCAAGGCATCACCTGTATAAATCTCAGCATTTTTTTAGGTGCTGCAGTGGTTTGAGCTTCACTAACTCAGCATCTCAACCAGAGATGCCTCAAGAGATGTCTGGTACCAGAGTAATGCCAGTATTTATATTAACAGGGAGTTTGTGGGGTTTTTCTCTCAAGAGCAACTCTTTGAAATGATGTGATTTGGTTAATGAAATATAATGACCAACACAAAGTGCTGTCTAAAAAAGTCGTGTAGTTTAAGAGCTTTTGTACTGGTTATCCAGGATCTTGGTAACTTTGGCACAAGGCACACGTTGTTGTACTTGAAATGTTCCACTGATTCCACTACAGCTGTCCCAGAATATCCAGCTGAAGAAAAAGCCTCTTTCTGGTCTAAAATCTCCTCAGTGACTTAAAATTTGCCTGTAAAGCCAAATAAAATCTCTGCTCCTCGGACTGATACTGCAGAACAGTGAAAATTAGTTACCTTTTAGTGCCTTTTAGGAAGCCAAATGCTGATATAAGGTTACCAGATGGTGCACATTAACACTAAAATAGGTATTTTTGAATAAAATAAAACATGCTACAGAATCACAGAACTGCTAATAATTGTTAATGCAATGCATTGCTATTGAAAGAATGTGAAAAAGTAGATCTGTGATATCTGTATAACCAAACATCCTTCCCCAGAACCAGTAAAATAAAGTAAAATATGGATAGACCTGCTCTAGATTCTTTCAGCTTTAATTTGGCTTCTTCCTCAATGTGTTTAAAAATGGAGGCAGGCCCAAGGGATTAGTTCTCAGAGCTGAGCTGAAACCCAGTGCACTTGACAGTGGCAGAACTGCATCAGAGCTTGTGCTCAGCCATGTGTTTAGGAAATGCAGCACAGCCAGAGAGATTGTCAAAAGATGTCCCCGTTTGTGGCTGATGCTACATAATAACTTCTGCTGGGGATTAAAAAAAAAAAAAAAAAAAAAAAAAAAAAAAAAAAAAAAAAGGAGGGACTCAGAGAGGAGCAAAGGATTTTGCAAATATGCATTTTAATGGGCTGTGGTAAGTTCCTGCAGTCAGAGCCCTCTGTCTGTGTGTGTCTCTCTCTCCTGAGCCCTCTTCTTCCCTGCATGTGGAGATGAGATGAGGCACTTGATGATGAAATGAAGAAAGAGTGCAGTCACTGTGGTTGATCTTGCGAGTCACAGAGGGACACTGCCAGAATTACCTCCTGTTTGAATCTCTGCACTGAGCTGGAGTGCAACCTGAGCTCACTCTGCCCTGAATTCCTGTGCCTTGATGCACTTCAGAGCTGCTGAATCCAGCAGGGAGCTGGACTGGTGAGTGCCTGCCCCTGCTCAGTGGTGCTGTGCCACAGGAGCTGCAGGAACTGCAGCTGCTGCCCTGGGGAGGCTGAGCTGGAACACAGACTGGACAGAGCTAAAGAATAAAATAGGGGTTTATTGACAGGCCTTTAGGATCCACCTTGGGCAGGACAAGAGCCTGGCCAGGGCTACACCCAAGGTGGACCCAAAATGGGCACAAATTGGATGACTGGTCACAAACTCTTATATTTTTATAAGTTTTGGTCCATTTGCATCTTGGGGTTTAATTGTCCAATTCCAGCTCCAGGCTGTGAGGTCCCATCCTTCTTGTTCCACCCTCCAGCCTCCCTTGTTTGTGCTTTTGGGGCTGAAATTTGTAACAGTTGTCCTTGGTGTCCATCTGGGAAAGGATTTGTTTTGTGTCCCTGCTGTGTGCAGAGCTGAGTGACACTGACTGTGAGCTCAGAACTCACCCCTGGGCAGCACAGAACATGAAATACATGAAAACTAAAACTTGAGGTATCATAGCCTCTCCTGGCTGTGGCTTCTCCTCTGTGTAGGAATGTTTTACAAGCCTGTTGTAGTTCTAATTTATCACGTATTACGTGATCTTATCTGCAGGGAGCCTTGGCTCCATCACACACAGTCTGGGGCTCACTGAATGGGGACAGCTCTGCAGGCAGGACAAATGTTGGAACCCTGAGCACTGAGAATTTCAGATTTTCTGTTCTAACAAGCACTGACCCCCAAGAAAACACTGCATTTGTCCTGAGCCCATGGAAAAGGCTTCCAAAATTGAGTGACAGCACTAAGGTTACAAGTGCATAGTTGGAATAGAAATGTATAATATCACAGAGTAGAAAACTTAAAGTTTAAGCCTTTAAAATACAGTAATATATATAAAGGAACATAGAAGATTTAAGGCTTAACCTAAGTCTTTATTTTTCACCTTCATCTTTAAGGTTTTAGATAATTTCTTATAATTAAGTAGAAAAATCCACATTGCAGACCACGAGTAGTTAGTTATTAAGTTAAAAGTAAAAATACTTCAAGTGCCCTTTCCTAATTAGGCGGTTTGTGATTAAAAGACCTTAGAAAGAAATAGAGACAGAGCCATTTTCACTTTGTTGGCCAGAACTCACAAACAAACACAGCACAATCACAAATCCAGACAATGATGAAGCTGCTGAAGTGGCCTAAGTGACACGGGGACCTGGCCCACAGCACGTTATGGATCTACCAAAAATTCAATTTTATGCATCTTCCCAAAATGCAGAGATCCCTGTCTGCTTGCTGGAGATTTTTCCTGAGACTGTGACACCAACACAGGTGTAAATCCAGAATTACTGACCTGGGAGTGAGCTGAATTATCTCCTAAAGGCTGATAGGCAGAGCAGTTGGCATATTCCTGATGGTTGGGGTTTTTTCCACTCATTTGGAAACACTAAATGCTGGTTTTTTGGGCTTTTTCACCTTTTTTCATTACCATCTTAAGAGTTACTCTGTGATAGGAGCAGCTGTTCTGAGTAAAAGTTATTAGGGTTTATTCCTTATTTTTAATGCTGTTTTTAAGCTTTGAACCCAATTTTATTAAAGAGCTTGCTTAATCCAGCCCTATAAATTTCTTGACTATTCCAAGAACCTTGGAATGTTGCTGCATCTGAGATATTTTTTTCATTTTATGGCCCCAAACACAACTGAAACAAAGATAGCCCATGGTTGTCTGGAAATTTGCAGGCTCCGTCTTCAAGATAATCTTTATTTTATTATGGTTTCTATTTTTCTAATATTTTTTCAGGCTTTATTCTGGGAGCGAGAGCTGTCCAGCTTTTTTGATTCATTTTTCTTGGTCTCTGTATTATCTATTCTTAGTGGTAACAAGGACAAGATGTGCTAATATAGGTTAATAATCGTGCTATCTACAGCCTTTTATATCATCTTTGTACATAAACCATCCCTTCTTCCTGTAATTTATCACCTTGTGTGGATGAGAGATGTTTCATTAACTTTGGGTGAGGTAATATGTTGCTGACAGGGCTTGAAGAGGGAAGGTTTTTTTTTTTTTTTCCTTGGGTTGTGTTCATATTCAATCACATTCCTTTAGAAAAAAAAAAATAAAATTAACTCAGATTGGATCATGAGCCAGTGTCAGGGAGAGGAGTGAGTTACTGCACCTGGCGCCAGCCCAGCACAAAACACAAAAAAAAATCCTGATGCTCACAAACCAGCAGCTTCATTATTCCTTTTTTTTTTTTTTTCTCTTTTTTTTTTTTCTCCTAAGCTCTGCTTTTGGCACTGCTGTTTTACCAACCAAGAAGACTCTGTAGCTTCTGAAAAAGACCCCAGAGTTTGCAACAGCGAAGAAATGACAACCTAGACAGGTGGCAGGGAGAAAACAACAAAAATAAATATATCTGTGTGGCTGTGATCTTCCTTTATTCCCACTCAGGCAGTGACTTCCTCTGCTATTCCCAGTGCTGGGAAGTTGAAAGGCTCTGGGTAATGCTGCTGCAGAGCCTGGCACTGCCTCATCACCCCCTGCCTGAGGAACACTTGGAGCACACAGCAACCCTCTCTCAGTGCCCTGAATTAAACACCAACAATTCACATGGCCCTGAGCCTCTGGAGCAGTTTTCCAGCATCCTCCCAAGGCAATGACAGAGCAAAGACCTTGGATCACAACGTTCCCTCACTGCAGCAGCTCAGAGACAAGAAATATTGCTCCCAGTCAACAATATTCCACCACCACTGCCCCACCAGGCAGTGTTTTGCCATGGGAGAGCAAAATATTGCTCACACAGGGGTAAACAAGCCATAAATGTGACTTTGCCAAGCCAGCAGAGCTCTAGTCAACAGCCAGGTAAGGGCTGAGGGACTCCTGCTAAGCTGCCCTGCAGTTCTTCACAGAACTTTATAGATCCCAGAGCTTTGTTTTGGAGGAGCCTGTAATTTGTTACATTCACTTTTCTCATGAAGAAAAGCTTCCCTTGAAAAAAAAATAATAAAAAAAAATTGTTCTAACTATTGCACCAGGAAGAATCTGCCACAAATCTGTATCAGGGGATGTAAACAGCCAGGCCAGACTTCTGGGTTTGGGGTTTCAGACAGAGCAGAGGCAAACAAGTGTTGGGTGATGCCAGGGGATGCTGTAATTGGGGCTTAGGAGCAAAGGGAGGTGGGTACAGCAGGCACATTCATGGATGCTGGGTAGATAATAATGGTTTTTTGAAACTAAACTCTTTAATCAACAGCTCTACAGAGAGCCCAGAAGTTTACTTGTGTAGCAGCACAAATAGGATTTTTTTTTTCCCTATAACAGTTCATCCACCCAGCAGAACCCTGAGAACCCATCACATCTGACTGAAAATTCACTGTACAGAGCAGGCAAGTGCTAAGAACACTCCTACAGACCAATAAAGACAATTCTCTGGGAAGCATCTGGGATAATTCCTGACTTCTCACCCCTCTATATGTTCAATTACAAACATGGCATGTTTGTGCTCGCTGTCATGCAGTTCTTGGCTTGACCCCCACTGGCATCCCAGGAAATAATAACAGGTTTTATGTTGATCCAGGAGAAAAAAGGAGCCAGTGCCTTATTGCCACTGTCAGGAATCTGGTACCTGTCACTGCCTTAACCTTGATGCTACTTGTTGAGTCCAGGAGATGTTTCACCCCAGTTCTTTTTCACCCAAATTTAAGATTATTTGGGGACTGAGGCAATGGGGAGGGAGGAAAGATTTTCACAGTTAAATGTAATCATTAGCTGAAGTGATCTTTGATTTCTCTGTTGTTTAGTTTAATTAGATGGAATTCATTTTGAAGGCAGCCACCAGTGTCAAAGGCATGTTAACTATAACTGTGAATTATTACTGCATCAATAAAAATAATGAAAAGCTTGGGTGCTAATGGAGCCATTAGGCTTTGAAGCTGCTTCTCTGTTTTCAGACATGATCCTTCTTCCTTATTGTGCCTCTCAAATATTTCCACGCTGAGAACTCGTGGCCATATTTTTCTTAACTAATTCTATTCTTTAGAACCTCCTTTTGCTCAGGAGTGTTTCTGACCAGGTTCAGCCTTTCCTTTACTCTTTGGACCCCTCCTTTAACATGGAAATCACTCACACCCATCAGCCTGTTCCCCTGTCCTCCACAGCCACAATTCAGAGCTGCCACAGAACTCCTTGGTGCAGATGCCTCTTCCTAAACCTCTCCTCCTCCCAACTGCCTGTAGAATCTATATTTTATCCTGTGAGATTTTTGAGAACTGAATCGTTTCTTTTGACTTAAACTGTCCCATCAGTGGTACAGGCAATGAGCTTCTACCAGCAAGTCTAAAATCAAGGGCTCTCAGTGGTAAGGGCTAAACTGATTTCTCCACACAGGACAAAAACTCTGTGTGAGTGGGGAAATTAGGCTAAATCACATTGTCTCAGAAAAGTTACTGGATTTGGGCAAGAATAAAATGGTTTAATACAACCTTTATTTTCTGCTTCACAAAATGCTCTCTCTACGCTGTGGATCTGTGGGATCTGAACAAGATTAAGGTGGATTTTCACTCATCAGCTCACCTAAAAGAGGATTTTTTTTTTAGGAGGTCAAATTTTAGGTTCACTAACACTACCCAGTGCACCAATCTGATGATCAGCAACTAAGACTGAACACTTGCCTTTTATTCTCTGTAGTTCCCTCTTCACAACCACACTCCTCCATAGCCTGTACCTGTAAACTCCTTTTGGAATCCACATGGATCACACAGATTCAGAAACCCTTTGTACCATGGGAACAAACCAAAGCACAGCCACGAATTGCAACATCCCTTTACTTTTTATTCTCATGACTGAGGAATTGCAGCCTTTATTTTCTGCTTCACAAAGTGCTGTCTCTGTGCTGTGGATCTGTGGGATCTGAACAAGATTAAGGTGGATTTTCACTCATCAGCTCGCCTAAAAGAGGATTTTTGAGGTCAAATTTTAGGTTCAGTAACACCACCCAGTGCACCAATCTTCTACCAATCTGATGATCAGCAAATAAGACTGAACACTGGCCTTTTATTCTCTACAGTTCCCTCTTCACAACCACACTCTTCCTGAGGCTGTACCTGAAAACCCTTTTTGGAATCCATATGGATCACACTGATTCAGAAACCCTTTGGACCACGGGAACAAACCAAAGCACAGCCACGAATCCTAAAATCCCTTTTACTTTTTATCCTCACGATTGAAGAATTGCATTTGTAGTTCCCATCTGTGAACCAGCTTAATTTGGAGCCATCTGCCACGAGAGCAAATTGCTAAGTTTGCCAGAGAGAGAGAGAGAGATGCTCGTACCCTCCTGGTGCAAACAGCTGATGTCAACCCTGATTGTTGTGAAGAAAACAACCACTGTGGAGGTGCTCACCAACGTGGAGTCATCCAGATGACTGATTATAAATCCTTAAAGGAAGAAGGAGGGCTCAGCAGGCAGCACAGAGTGTGTCTGGTGGTGCTGCAGGCACAGCCCCTGCAGGAGGGCAGAGATGTGAGAGCTGTGACTGACTCACCTTCAGTGGGGGCTGCTGCCACCAACTCCACACTGCTCACCCAATGTGGCCCTTGAAACGCCTCATCTGGAAAATTTGTACTCCTTTCAACAGGTTTTGAAGTGTTGAGGAAACGCAGCTATTACTGGTAAATTGAGGGTGAATCAAATGCTGGGGGGAAATGGGAGTTTTCAGACATGAATTTCCTGCTCTTTGCTAGTGAAGGTTGGGTGCAGCCTCCAGCTTGGCTGAAAACATAACCCACTGAATTGAGGTTTGTATAGTAAAAAAATCCATCTGATAGCACTTTTAGGAAAAAAAAAAAAACCAGCAAAACTTAAAGATCAAATAGGTTGAGAGGCAGAAGATTTTACAGGGAAGGAGAATTCATTCAACAGGTTTCATATATACATTCCCTCGCTTGTACAAGGGAGCGTAACTACTATGTAGTAGTTATGTATTATGAAAAGTAGTAGTTATGAATTAAGGAAAAAACCCAATAATTTAAAGTTCCCTGTTAATTTCAACCCCACAGGACCCCACCCAGATCTCTAGTTTTGCTGTGTGCCTGCTGCCTTGTTTTGCCATTGCATGTACTGGACCTGTCCCATGCACAAACAACTTTTGCATTTTAACATTTCCACCCCCAAAGAGAAAAGCCTGGGACAAGGTTAATACTGCATCTGCAGGTGGTAATTTTTTGCTATTTCAAACCTATCCCTGCTCTTTCTGATGTTTATTCAGTGGTTTGTTGTCTTATTTAAATAAGATGACACTCATCACTTAGGATGGATGGGTTGCCATGCCAAGTACACCTATATTACTCTTCTGCCACTGTGCAGTACAACATCACCCTCTGCACAGCCCAGAAAAATCAAACAATAACTATCACAGCTCCAGATGAGGCTCACTTTGATTTCCTGGAAAATTCATGTTTGCTGACTGCAAAGCTCTGCAGGAAAAACCCTCCAGGTTCCACGAATATTAGTTTGTTTTGTTGTTCCTTTTAATATTCATGAAAAGGTTGCTTGATTTCCAAAGGCCTGTCATGAGTTTGGGGGAAAAAACAAGCTCTGTTATGGTTTAAGTGGCCAGTGACTGGTCAAAGAGAGCTATGGTTTATAAAAAGCTCGGAGGAATAATCAGAATAAATTATGTAACATGTGGAAAACACAAGTTAACCTGTAGAAATCACAAAATTAGGGGATTTTGTAAAAATCACCAATTAGTCTTGGGTGACTGAAGAGGAGGATGGGTCCTTCAAGCCTGGGCTTTATTTACTCTCTGCTGAGAGTGAAACACATCAGAACATCTCTGTGCTCTCCCCATGATGATTTTCTCGCTGACTCCAAAACCTCCCATAGCCAACAGCATCTTCAAAAACAGCTGTAAGATTACTATTATTATTATTATTATCATCATTATCATTATCCTGTGACTGGTGAAGCCTCCTCCAGCAGACTCACAGCTCAGTACCCAAACCCCCATCTCTGAGCTGTCCAGACTGGCCAGCACAGATTTGAAGAGAAATGCTAAAAAGATCTTAAAATAGCCCACAAACCTCGCTTGGAAACAAACCTAAAAAGAAACACATCCACTCAAGCACATCACCGCTGATCTCTCCAGCATCCTCTGGAGCGAGGTGGTTCATGCTCATGTAAACAGAGCAATTTGCTCCTGTGCCAAGTGCGGGTTGTTATAGTTACTGCCTGCGACTTGCCCCTGCCATTGTCACGGCACTCGCAGTAAATGGCGCTTGAACAGCAGTCTAGCAGAGGTTTGCGGAATAATGACTCATAAAAATTCATTTAATCACAGGATCTGAGCCTCTGCATCGCCCAACCCCTTCATCCATCCATCCATCCATCCATCCATCCATCCATCCATCCATCCGTCCGTCCATCCATCCATCCCCCCCCCCCGCCCGGCCCTGGCATTGTCAGTGAGACCCTGGTTCTCTTACATCAGGAGCACAGCAAAGGTCACTGTGTGTATGTGAAACTTCTGCTCCCTGAAAAGGTCACGGTCCAGGTGGAGGGCAGAGCTCTGCCCCTGGGGCAGCTCTCACAGCTGGGGCTGGAGCTCTCTCCTGTTGGAGGTTCTGTGGCTGATGTGAACCTGCCTTTGCAGGTTCTGCGAGGGGCCACGGGTTTCTATCTGGTTTTGGGTGTCTCTTTTCCTAATTGTGAAAAACGAGCTTTGGTAAAATTCAAAAGTTTAATAAAGGACAATGGGAGACAAAGATGATAAAGCAAATTTTAACGGCCGGATGCTTGGAGCCACCTGCCATTTCAGAGACACCCTTTATACACCTTTTCCATTGCATCATCCTACTGCATATTCATAAACAATTATGCATATTTAAACTTTTCCCCAAACTAGTTTACGTGTTCCACGAACTGTTTAGCTCCTCCTCAGGTCTGTCTTTTTAGAGCATTGTGCATTTCTTGGCTGTGGTTTTAGTCTGTTTTTATTATCACCTCCAGCTTGGGTTTTGGTCCATGTTTTGGTCCATACTTTCTACAGACTATACAGCAGGTGCCGATGGTTGGCATATCAGTAGCAGGATCTTCATTATAGATTGTTCATTAGATATTATCCCAACCAAGCAGGCAGTTCAATTACCACAAGCATCATTACATCAGCTATTCCACTACTCTAAGTCTAGTTCGTAGCAGAAATAAAAACTACATCTTCATAGCAAAGTTATAGCCACTCCACGAGGGGCTGGAATGAGGCAGCCTGTAAAAATTGCTGTGGGGATTGTGGCACGGTGATAAGACACACACCCATGAAACAGGATTATGCTGAATGATGCTGCTCAGCTGCTTTTGAGATGCAAAGACAACAATTAACCGAGCTGACGTGAGCAGACGCAAATGGGAAAATGGGAACAGCTCCTCATGCCCGGCAGCCAGAGAGAGACACCAGGCTTGGGGAGAGAGGCAAACAACAGCCTGCTCAGAGCCAGGCAGCAGGAAAATGGAACCAACAGGATCTCCCAGAGCCCAGGTGAGTGAACATTTGATAGGGAGCAATCAGAGGATGCTGCTCCTGCACCCAGAGTGCAGCACAGACAGACAGTCCCTGAGGACAAACAGGCTGCCACACACAGGCCTGTGAACCCTTTGTACATTTAATTAATAGATTATACTGAACCTGATATATAAGAAGTGCACTGATACCATCTTATAAATTTCACAGCCAGACAGAAACCTTACTATGAGGTGTGATTTTTTTTGTTATTGCTGGAACAAAAAAAAAACAGGGTTTCTACATGATTTAGAACATCTGAGGAACTGATGAGGACAAAGCTGTGCTAATCTGCTTTATCAAGTGCTTTTTGTGAAAGCAATTAGGTGTGGGGTTCCCAAAGGACCTTCTGAGAAAGGGTCCAGCAAGGACAAATAATGAATGTATACTGATAGTGCTGTGGAATTAGCACCAGGAGCTTTTGCTCAGAAACCCCTCCTGTAACAGCTTTGTGATTTGACAAAATAACCGACTTTGGCCCAGCTTGTCCTGTCACTACACATGAAATAAATGTTCATCACCATCACTGCATGAGCAGTGAATGGAACAGCTGAAAGGGAAGTCCAGTCCTGCAGCCCTCTAGCAGCAAACACTTCCTGCAGTCTCCAGAAGAGCCTAAACCCCAGCCAGGGAAGTTAATCCAAGTTTGTTCATAGAAACTTGCACGAAGTCAGTGCCAGTTTAAAATACTGATGAAATCTGGTCTTGTAACAAACCTTGTAAATAAAGCTGAAACTGCCACTGCAGCTCTTCTCCCCCACACTTGTGCTCCCCTCCAGCTTGTAAACCCTGCAGCAGATCCAGTTCTGGAGGGGGAGAGCTGGCACAGAGATAACAAAAAATGGAACAGGCCCACTATGAAATGGATCACTGAACTAGAGACACCAGGGCTGAATTTCAGCTGTAATAAATCAACCTCATTTCACAGACCTCTGTCTCTGTCCAGTTAAGGCAGCAGGGCTGTGGATTTGAGTGGACACAAGTTTTGATGTTCAAGGGATGTTACAGAAATCCACATCAATCCCATCACTGGCTTTCCATGACATTTCAGGAGAAACTTGTCATTAGCCTGCTGTAATCCTCATGCCACTGAAAAAAAAACTTTTCTATTCTGCTTTCTCTCCTGCTGAGATGCAGGATGCTCAAATAGAAGACCAAGGAAAGAAATGGCTCACTCTTAATAGATGGGCTACTTACATTTTGTCAGATTAAAACTCAGTACTAACATTTCTATTTTTAGGTCAGATAGAGGAGTTTCATTATCTCCCTAGTTTTTAAACCACACATTAAAATCACATTGCTACCAGCATGCACAAGCATTTATTATTTCTAAATAATAAGCTGAGCACTCTTGAATTCTGTCAGGGTTGATCCTTATTGTTTGCTTTGGTTACATAAAATTATTATTGAAAAACTACGTGCTATGGGGCCTATGCATTGGAGACATTTTCTTCTATGATTGATTGGTATTAATCTTTCACACACAGAGGGATGTGTTCCCTTCAAAAGGAGGCTTGATATACAAGGATTATCCAAGTTTTGGATGTTCCTCTCTAAGCAGTGAATATGCAAAAATTATCAGTGGTCAGCAATGTACATAAATTATTCTAACTATTGGCAGTAATGCTTAAAAATGAGAAGAAAACCAGAAAAAAAACCACAGTTGGGGTAGTGCAGACACTTGAAGCAACAGGATTCAAGCTCAGTGGTTTTTCCACAGAGATCCTTAAGTAACTTAGGGATGGTTTTGCAGCTAAGGATCCTTCCTCCAAGTCACTGCTGTAAGTTATGTCGTGTCTCAGCACTGCTGCCCTGGAGCTCTCTGGAGAGGGAGACCAGGATGATCTGTCTGCACTACAGTGAAGGACTGAAACCCAGCAGACTGTTTGTTTGCTTGCAGTTGTAAATAAGCTTGTGTGCTTTCAGGATTTACTTATGGAATGCAATCCCACTTAATATCAGCACAACAGCGTGGCAATAGTTCATATTTACAGATTGTAATATAATTTCAGAGGGCCACAAATTCCTTTAGAAAGTGCTTGTCTATAAATCAACCTATAAATCAGCGTGTCCACCAAACACCATGGGGCTGGAAAGAACACTGAGTGAAAGGGAAAAAACTGAGTGCTTAAGTCAGGCAGAACATGTTTGCTCAGGCTGGAGAGTTATCATCCAAACAGAGCTGCTGTGGGCATTTAAAGCCATGGACCAACATCAAGCATCATAGTTGAGACAGCCACAGCACTCAGAGTGTTTCAATAAAAACTTCAGGGGGCTTCAAGTATCAGCACCATGTTGTCTAGAAGTCTTTCCTACCTTTTCTACATAGGAATCCTATGGGCAGCTCCCCACAGCTCTGGCTCTTTCTCTCCTTCTTCTCTCTTCCTTCTGCAGTTCCAGCTCACTGCTTCTGTCCTTGGCATGGCCACCATGTCCCTCATGTAATGGTTTACCTTATCAGTCCCTCACTTGACTTCCTGTCCCTTCCTCCTCATAGCACAACCAACTGACTCCCTCCCAGCTAACTCACCCTTTTATCACACCCATAGCTGTGAGGGCAAGGCTGTTCCCACTCTTTGGTCATTATATCAGAGGCAGGATTGCCTTCAGCACCATCTCTATCTGTCTCCTCACCATCAAGGACTTCACCCTGAGCAGCACCACTTTCCTAAGGCAGGATAAAGGCTCAGAACTGAACAGGAACACTCCACCAACCTGTTTTTCACCACTGGGCTTCCTGTAGTTGAGCAGCAGCTCCACAGCTCCCACCACCTCCTTCCTTATGGCGTAGAGCAGCGCGTCCCCCACGTAGACGCTGTGGCTCAGCAGCAGCTCCATGATCTCCAGGTTCTCATTCTCTATGGCTATCAGCAGGGCGCTGCGCCCCAGGGGATCCATGCAGTTGATGTTGATGTTGTAGTAGATCTCAGCCTCCTGGAGGGCGTGTTTCACGCTGGCATAGTCCCCCTTCTCCACGGCGCTGAGGTAGGCTTTCTCTTCCGACGAGAGCTCTGCCTCCGCCCGCACGATCTGCAGCGGGATGCGGTCTCGGTACGGGGAGAAGTTCACCTTTTTGTAGTATAGCTGGGCCATGGTTCATAGTGACCAGGCAACCTGGGAGAGAGGAGAAGGACACGTCAGTGACATCCCGTTATCATTCATCATCCCGTTATCATCCCGTTAGGATTCAGGACTGTAGCATGGCATGGCTGGAGTGTTCATTGTGTCCAGAGAGATACAGGCACCACCAGGGAAACAGATGAAATAAGGCTCTGCTTTGTTAAGCACAAGAGTTCATTTTATTTCCCCCCCTCCTCGAGCTGGGGAGGGAGGAGAAGGTGAAAAACAAGAGGGCAGGGGCAGGTTGGTGGGATTTTATCAGGTATTGCAGGGGAGGAGTCTTAGGGTTTGGGTCAAGGGAGGAGGTAACGTAAGTAAGATCAGATACACACAGGACAGCTCATGTAACAACACGTGGAACTCCAATTTCTTCAGAGGATTTATAGAAAAATTCATTGAAAGACAGATTCTTTTTATACAGTTTTGTACACATTTATACAATGACTAGGATTGATCCTTTAGGGCACCACCTTTTTGTAAACATCTCTACCAGTAAACAAGCTGGAAAAACACCAGGTATCAGGAGGAGGAGATCTACAAGATTGTTTTGGGTTCTTCCTTATGATTTCCCAGACCAGACTGAGAGAATTTTATCCTTGGCTTTCCCATAGGCTTCAAGGCACTGCCTGGAGCCTGAGAATCCATGTCCTGACCACTGTCAGTTCCCACACAGCCTCACAGGGGACATGTGTGGGAAATACTAAAGGCAAGAACATTTTTCAGAAGCTGTAATGGCAGGACTCAGGAACAGAAAGAACAGGTAACTTAGAGTTAGCTGCAGCTAAGTCTGAAAGCAGAGAAGATGCAATGATACAGAAAGCAAAGACATGAAACAGTGGTTTGGGTTTTTAGGCTTGGCTAGAATAGACCTTAAGACTGCAGAAAAATCTGCTTAGCAAGATAGTAGAAGGTTTTAAGCTTAATAATGGAATATTGTATATTGGTAATAGAAAGTATACAAGCAAACATAGTTTGAAGCAGGTGTATGTGTGCTTTTAGTGACTGGCTAGAACCATTGTCTGTAATTGGCTTGAAAACTTTTAAAATGCCCTGTAACAAAGAGATCTTTGGCTGCTGCTGGCAGGTGTGAGTTGTTGCCATCTTTCAATTGTCTCAAACCCTGTCATGAGGCTGATGCTGCAATAAAGCTCAAGGAACATCTCCCGGTGGTCCTGTCCCATTTGTGCAAAATGCCAACACAGGGACAAACTTCCAAAGGGCCATCAGGGGAAAAGCTCCCCATCCCTTTTTAGGATGTTGTGTTCTTAACACCCTCTGAGCAACCCCACCTTAAAGGACTACCTGGAAGGACCACCACTCACAATGACAGAAACTCAGTATAATTTTTTATCTTGTTTGAACACTATGCCATTGATGTCTGGTCAGAATCGTGATCTTGATGTTTATGGGTGATCTATCACATGCAAATAGGTGGATTTCTCATCATTGCTTTATTTCCCACTCAAAGTTCTTTTTATTTTCTCCTTTTCCACTGCTAAGACATGTCCTCAGCATCTCTGAACTGTCAGTGATGGGAGCTGCTGATTTACACCCTCCTCTTTACAGTAATAGATTCATTTTGAACATCTTTGCTGCCGCTTCTCTGCTTCCATCTCTTAAAACAAGTCTTTTATTTTTCCTTAGTGTTTACTCTTCGACTAGGTCACGGTTTTATTTTTAAAGCCTGCATGTTTTTAAACATTTTTTTCTCACTCTCCTCATTTATAAATAGGACCTCAAGACAGGCTGATGTAGAAAGCTCCCACCCTTGCTCTCCAAAGGCAGTGATGTTGTTTTTGTGGTCTAGGAAAACAAGAAGTAAATCCTGCCATGGAACAAGTGCAGCAAACTGAATGAATTGAGGTTCCTTCCCACACCTCAAAGATCCCAGCAGGTGACTGGAGTCACAGGAAACACAGGCTGGGTATTCACAGGTAAGGAAAAATTACCCAGGTTTGTCTAGCTCTGCTTGCCACTGACAAATGACACCAGGGCAGCACCAGGGGCCACCAGCAGCTGTAACTAATTCTGTGACTCCTCCATCTCCTTGCCCAAAGCTCCACAGCTTCCTGCAGCAAATCAGCACATTTTGGTCCATTTGAGTGCCTTATCCTGGGGGAGAAGAAGGTGCTGATAAAAGAGGATGAGGAGGAGGAGGCTGTGGTGGCTGCAGAGCAGACCTGGGGCTCTGCAGGTACCACCCCCTGCTGCCCCAGGCAGATAAAGAGCCTGGCTGCATCTCTCCCCTCCACAGTGGGTGGATCTGACACTGCAGAGCAGTGGGAGGCTGGAGCAGACAGCAAAGCTGCATCTGTGAACTTCCTGGGGAATCAGGGATCTGGGAATGTGCTCAGGGAATGTGCTCACTCAGGATCCCACTCTCCTCCACATGCCAGAGAGGTTTGTGTGTTGGTGACATACCCAGGGGTGCTGTCACACTGCTCACGGGTGTCTCTGCACAGGCAGAACCACAAAACCCAGTGGTTCAACCTCAAGGCACACCCAAAGGCACTGGAGGCAAAAAGAGCCATAATCTGAATAGAAACCATGAAATATATTTGCCTTATTTTCTACAGGAACATTGTGCCACTAAAGCTTTTAGAACTAAGGGAGAATCTCAGTGACTCAGAAGCTTCAAGTTTCAATAAACTCCCTGTATAACCAGCCACTCTGGTTCTCAAAAGCACCAAGGATCACAGGTCATTTTCAAATTCTTTTTCTTAAAACGTGGTTTCCAGCTAATTCCTACTGAAGCACTGACAGGAGACAGAAGGATGCAGCACAGGCCTGGTAACAACTAAGGACCAAAGAGATCTTTGGGAAAGTAAAGATAAACCCAAATGGGAAGGGAAATGCTGTCCTTGTGTGACAGTCTGGCTGATGGGAGCAGGGAACACCAAGCAGTGGGACTGGTGCCAGAGGACAGTAGTCACTGTGCAAAGGTCTCCTGGGGGAATCTGTTGGCTCCAAAAAAACCATGAGGGATTCTGGCAACAAGTGCGGCTGCTAAAGTGGAATTGGATATTTTTCACTGCTCTTTAGTTTAATTGGACGTTTTGTGGATGGTGAGTAACGTTTGCAATGAGTTATAACAAATGTCACCTTATGAAACATCGTGCCCGTGTTGGATCCATTTCTTTCCCAATAGTTTTGTAGAAAGGAAAGAAAGCTTCAAATATTTAAACTCCTCAGTGAGATCTCATCTCCCAGTACAACCCCAGCCCAAAGAAAGCTAATAATGTTAATACCTCAAGCATATAGGAGGCTGCAAGAAAACCAAACAGGAAAGACTCACAGAATTAAATAATCTTCCTGAATTCCTCTCATCCCAACACCTGCACAGCCTGATAAACACATGTTGCTGTCTGGGTTTGGAAATAATGGCAGGCAGGATTAAAAGAAAATAATAAAAATGTCTGTCTGGAGTTCATGGAAGATTTCAGCAAAACCTTTATCTGGTGAGCTGCCCCTCAGCCAGAGATCCAGCACAATTTGCAGACTGACCCTCCAGAGCTGATGTCTTTGTCAATCCAAATTATTCAGCCAAGCATCAGTCAAACCTGTGGATGGAATGACTGAGCACGAGATCCCTGCTCTGGCTGTCACCTCTCAGCACCACAATTCTCCCAAGGGCAGCATCTCTTGGTGATGCAGATAATTCTGGTAGGCCCTAAATACTTGTCTTTCCCAGACTGTCTCCTGCTTAACACTTAAAAATTACAAAAATATTGATGAAATCCTGGTAAGAGAAGGGGAAGGCAATGCACAGGTGCTGCCTAGAGAGGAGCAGCAGTGGCATTCCTGAAAGGTAGCAAAAATTAGAAACACAGTCACAGTAAAATTTTGGAATCAGTGCAGAGAGCCTGAAAATAAGTGTTTTCCATATGAATTCCCTTCACAGAGAGGCATTTTCTGCTCCTTGGGTTATTATTTGGGGTAAGGAAAATTCTTCCTAGCCTATGCCTGACTGCAGATGCCTCAATTTCCAGTGAGTGGCTATTGCAGTGGTGACACCTGCACCACAAACAGGTGGAGAGAAACAACCACAGCAAGAGAAATAAAACAAACTACTCAAGATAGAGGCAGGAGGACTTTGCACTCACTTTGGTCTCTATCACCTCTCCCCAGCAGAGATGCCCTTCTCCAGTGAATTATTAGTCCAAACCTCCAAGCCTTTTCAGCCTGACACCACTTCTGTGGTGCTTGGCACAAGAAATCAGAGTTTCAGCCCCTGGAAAGGAGCCATACCTGGCAGGAACAGCTGGCCTGCTTTGGGGAAAGAAAGCTTCTGGCCTCGTGCCACTAAAAATTCCATCAGCTGTCGCTACAAAAAAGTTTTTAGGGTCTGTTTAGGAGTTGAGCCATCCCTGAGTTGCCACTTTACACACACCACACACTCCCACACTGTCCCTGGGGAGTCACAGTGACCTGGGGGGAATGGGACGAGCAGAACTGAAGGGGAGGCAGCCAGAGCCACTTTACAGCCACCTATCACCAGGCCCATTACAAAACACGACCTTCCTGGAGTTTATTTGCTCTGATCATCACCATGAAGCTGATTCAGAGGTGGAAAAGCAGCTCCTGCTGGCTGAGCTCCCCCAGTAACGGAGGCAGCAGAGACTCTGGGGGTACTGAATTTATCTGCCAGATGATGAGAGCATCTGACAGCCTGAGGAGCTGATCAAACACAGATCTTGGACACCAGAGCAACAGCACAGTTACCTTTCTGTTGCTTTTTTATCTTCTTTTCTGCCAGAGTTAGGATTAAATGCTCGAGATGGTGTTTCTTGTTCAGACTCAGATGTTTAATAATTCTTATGTCTGTTAGTCTCACAAGCTGAGAGTTCTGCAGCACTTCAAGCTAAGAAACTAAAAAATGGCCTCTATCTCTCTCTCTACAAGGCCTTTTAAGCACAAACTATCCAATTAAGAAATGACACCTAAATTATTTTTACTTTTAACCCAATAACCAACCACCCATGGCCCGAAATGCTGACTTTTCTACACAATTACAAAATACCACCCAGACCATGAAGAAGAAGGTGAAAAAGAAGGACTGGCCTACACCCTAAAACCTCCATCTTGCTTTATATATATGACTACATTCTAAACCTATAAATTTTATCTTTATATTTATTACTATATTTTATATATTACTATATTTATATATATTACTATATTCTTATATATTATATTACTATATCTTATATAATCTATATTATATTCTTATAAACTCTAAGTTTTCCACCCTGTGATATCACACACTTCTATCCAAACTCCACACCCACAACCCCAGTTCTGTCACTCAATTTTGGGAGCCTTTTCCACAGCCTCAGGTCAATGCAGTGTTTTCTTGGGGGTCAGAGCCTGTCAGCACGGAAAATCTGAAATTCTCAGTGATCAGGGCTCCAACACTTGCTGGGACTCTGCATCACACCTGAGAGCAACCAGCAGCTCAGAGCATGGCTGGGTGCTCCCTCACACCAACAATCAGACCAAAACTCCAAAAAAGTGTGGCTTTAACTGCCACTCCACCTTCTCTCTCAGACCTGAGCAGGGTTTATGTGCTGGAAAAGCCACCTGCATTTTCCAGCTGTATCAGCCCCATCAAAGAGCTGATCCCTTGTCACACATCTCACTTCACTGCTTCCCCCATCCCTCTTTGCCAAGGCTGTTTCTTTCTCTTTTAGTGTTTCAGGGAGAGCATTTCCCTCGTTTTGCAATTCTAATCTGGACTCCAGGTCTGGAAATCACGGGCAGTAAGTGGGAAAATGGCCTGACTTTCATGGTGCTCACACACTGCCTGCTCAGTACTATTGATCTTTTTACAAAAGGTTATAAACCTGAGCTATGAAATAGTCCAGAAGGGCCACTTAGGTAAATAATATTACATGGAGTTAATGGACCAATTGAATTTGTGATTGGATCCTTCTTTTTAAGTGCTCTAGATCTTATTTACTAACAATGCCTGGCTGAGCACAGTATGAGGAAATAAAAGTGACTTTGTAACATTCTGCAATTCCCCTCCTTCTGCAAAGATACCCTCTTGTTCCAGAAAATTGCTTTTTCCATGGAGTTCAGTGGGAACCAGATTACAACCCTAAGTCTCACTGCTTCTCATGGAAGCAGAATTTTTTTGGCTCCAAAAAGCAGAATTTTTTCCCTGCCGCCTTTAAATGCAAAGAGAGCCACGAGTGAACAAATGTACGACCTCAGACGTGTTTTAAAATTATAAAATTGCACTGACCTTCTGGTCCTGTGGCTGTGTAAATTCCTTTTAGCTAAAGCCCCATGATCTCAGAAAGTTTATATCCACCTCGTAAGTTATATAAAATATATCGTTGAGTGGAGTAAGTGCTGTTCCAAACTTGCAGGGCCTCAGTGCAACACAAAAATGAGAAAGCGACAGCTAATAAAACTGGGGATGAGTAATCCACTTTCACTGCCCAACAGGAGAGAAAGGAAGAGCACTAATAGCATATGTGATAAAAATGCAAGGCTGCAGTGGCCTGTGATTCACAGCGGAGATATGTCCTTAGAAGATGCAGAGGAAAAAAAAATTCCTTATGAAATTGTTTTTTGCTCATCATCACTCCCAGGCCAAGTTAAAAACACATAAATCCCCTGGGGGACAGCACAGAACCTTCTAACCCAGAAGAGTTTGTCAAGAAAGACAACCTCAAACTTCAGATTACAGAATTTACAGATGCCAGAAGAAAATTCTTTGCCAGTAAGGCAAAATGTCACAATTTGACTCAAGTCCCGAGTGCAGATCTCAACTTCCTGGGGAGGGTGACAATTATCAAAGATATATATGTTTGATTTGGAAAGGACAACTCTTGGGTAGAAGCTTCTTCCGCTGCAGAATCAATTGATGAGTCATGACCAACCCCATATGGGGACATATAGACGTGTTTTTATATGTGTGTGTGCTTTATATATTCATATATAAATATATATATATATAAAATAAGCTCCTTGCTGGAAGCTTCAGCTTTGTGTCCTCATGCAAAGCACTGAGGGTTCACCTGGGTCATTCTGTTCAGAGATGAGCAAGTTCCCTTTGCAATAGGATGTTCTCCTCTACATCTCCTCTTGCCAGGCAGAGCATAATTCATGGATGGAGAATTTGGGCTGCAGACAGCCAGGCCTGAGCAAAAGTCTCCAATGCTTGGGGCTCCCCCAAGCCTCCTGCATGCCCAGGGATAGGCTGTGTGTGTGCTTTTGATGCACCCCAGGGATGGGCTGCAGGTGGATATTTCCCAGGGCGAGTTTCACAGGGCATTGATGGGCTGTTAACGATGATAAAATTTCAGCCACGCTGGGCTGGGAAATGGGGAGAGCAATAAAAACCAGCTGCAAAGCAGATTTCCCTCCCTGCAGCACAGCCAGAGGAGTTATCCCCGTGCCTGGGGGAAGGAAGCAGAGGTGCAGGACCTGCAAAAGCAAGACAATCTTTGGGAAGGATGACAGCAAAAGCCTCTGGTGCTGAGCCAAATGCAAAGCTCCTCTTTGGGAGACAGCAGGAGGGGGAAGGACTGACCCAGCCATGGAATATCTCAGTATTACCTCAACAGAAATCAGTCTGGGCTACTGAAATTACCAAAATTACTTTCTAGTGATGGAATGGCTGCAGAACATGCTTTTAGCTACTGTTATAATAAAGTATTTACAGTCTGCAGTTCTCTCACTTCTTTCCACGCAGCCATCACGCAGGTGGTAATAAATAAAAATGTACCATTGTGAGGAGATTTTAAAAAAAAAACCAGCCCTGGAATATATTCATAGTACATATCTTTACAAATGCAGGCAGAACAGAAAGCTCATTTTGTCTGTCTGACGTCATTGCTCTGTCCCCTACTTGTTTGAGACGGGCTGTGGAATCATTTTCCACAAAAAAAGAGATGTCAACTGAAGTGAGAAATACTGTCAAGCACGCTGCCCTGTTGTCTTATCTGCTAATGCAGCACTAATGTAGCATGGCATCATTATCATCTCCAGGCTCTGTGTCCACTGCTGCTGTGCCTGCTGCTTGTAATCTCTGGCTGCTGCAGCTATTGAACAAGAGAGTTGTTTTCTGGTTTTTGGGTTTGGTTTGGTTTTTTTTTGCTTGTTCCCACTGTGGCTCATCATTTCTCCAATCAGCAAGATAATCTGGGAGCAATGTCTCAGGGAGAGCTGTCTGGAATGTCAGAGCTGCCTCAGCCCAGCTGGAAGTGCAAGCAAAGCACCCAGGTAGGGAGGAAAAGTCCAGATGATGATGGCACAGCAGCCAGGGAGAGGAAAAGGCAATGGCAGCAGCTCTGAACTACCAACAGTGACAGTCCAGGCTCTTTTTCTCATCCAGCAATGAGAGGATTTATCAGTGGCTATCAGTTCCCATTTCTGAACAAGCTCTGCTGGGCTGTTTCCATTGACACCACAGTAAAAACAGAGTCAGACCCAGCACAGGGAGCATCCATCACCTGCAGCCCCTGCTCTGAGCCTCCAGGGTCACTGGGCTGCAGGAATTCTGCCTCTGCCTCCATCTGGGGTTTGTCCCCAATTCTGTCATTGAAACCTGACTGGAGGTTCTTGGAAGGAAGAGGCAAACTCGTGTGCTCAGTTCTCAAATGCATGTTTCCCAGTTGGAAAAAAAAGAGCTTTTTCAGACAATACTGTGTTCACCTGCAGCACCTTTTGGATGTGAAAAAGTGCAAAACCCCATGAATTCTCTCCCTGAGTTACGAGGTAAATACAGAGGGATCAAAAGCCAAATCCATTCCTCAATACATTAATTCATTGCAGAACACTGGGGACAGGAAAACAAGGAGTCTGTGCCCCAGCACACACATCACTTGCATTTCACAATTATCTAAACAAATGGGGCCAAACAGAGAGCCCTGGGTGGGCAAGGAGCAGTCACCCTGCTCCCATGAGGAATCACTGTGTGCCTGCACTCTGTGGAAAGGGAACAAACTCCCAGACATTTCCCTGTTCTAAAACCTTCACGGGAGAAAAAAAAAAAAAATAATTATTTTTTTAAGGGGCTTCCAGATAGAGGAAGAAAATTCTGAAAAATCCCAAATATCTGAAGTAGTTAAAAGCAGGTGACAGCTTGGTGTGGGGATTTTACATCTCCTTCACCAGCTGCAGACAATGCACTCACAGCCCCCTTTCCATGCAGATTCCTCATCACTGTTGGACCCTGCCCACACCTCACCACTAAATCCCACAGCCTGAGCCACCCAGATGGTTGTAGAGCTGAGAGAGAGAAACATTTCCACGAGCAAAAGGTCTCTCTGAATGGATTTTTAGAAGGATGGAGATGGAGCATTTCAGATTGCAGAGCAGCCACAATTGGTCTCAGCCCTGGTCATCACATCTTTCACAGTCCCTGGACAAAACAACTGCTGTATGGACAGGTGGAAATGCCACCCTGAAAAGAGAAATCTTCACAGAAATAAAGTGTGAGCGAACTCCTCCTGACAGTGAGAATAAACAGAGCAGCCTGCAGATAAAATAAAGGAGCAAAGCCAAATCCTGGTTCATTAGGATAGCTCAGGAAAGAGCACAGAACTGCAGACTGGACAGTTTCTGAAGACCCACAGAAAAGCTGCAGGCAGTAAAAACACATTCATTTTAGGTGGAAAAAATGTTGTTCTCAAGAGTACTAAGCAGGCAAATCCAAAAGACACAGAAAATGCAGCACAGACATAAAGCAGCTTGGGAGAGGAGGAACAGTTATATTTCTAAGTGAAGGAATGCATAGAATCAGGTTTTTGCTTCCTAAGAGGTTCCTGAGTAACAACTGCAGTATTAAAACTTGCTTATTCAACCTCCAGATCATTCCAATAAAGTCAGAGATTTGGGTCACAGATTTGTAGGAGTAACCACGTTATTCCTTAATCTTTGCCACAGTTAAATTGTGCCCTTTGGCTACCAACAGTAATAACACCCTGATCTTTTGAGCCACAGAGCTGAAAGTCCTTTTGAAAGGACAGACAGCAATTCATCCTCGTGTTGTGTGGGCTGGGAATCTGCAGCAAAACAGAAGTTATTTGTTTCATCCTTGTGACAGCAAGTGATAACTGGGCAGGATACCCCATAAATATAAATACAGATATTATAGACCTATAGTTTAATAGGTGATACAGTTCTTTGGTGCCTGTTGAGACAAGCCCAGTGCCAGAGAGATCTCGAGTGCACCAGTTTCATCCCTTGAAAGGGATGATAATAACTAGAAATGTCCCATATTACCAGGAAAAAAAACTTATTTTAAATATCCCACAAGGGCTACTCTGTCACACATTGAAAAATCTGCAGGACATTAACTTGGAAATCAGTTCTTGGTTTTCCTAAGGGGAACTTCTCACATGGGCATAGGATGCCTTTTTATCCTCCCCAGGTCTTTGTCTGCAGCACACCTTAATGTCACTGCTTTTTTCTTTTTATATTTCCCTTCATCAAGATACTATTCCAAAATTTCCTCCCAGATTTAATTTTGCAGTTTGCCTCCGTGTTAAGCCTTGATTCAAGACACCTCAGCTTTCAAGAGACATCTGAGGTGAGGCTCATCAGTTTCTCTTCAGAAGGATTTTATTTTATTATTTTATTTTATATGCTCTGGGGGTTCAGGCTCAGCTACAGTATAACTGCAGGGGGTTCATGTTTAAATTGAGCTGCATCCCTTTGGCTGCAGGAGTGGGCCCAAGCAAAGGAAATGCACAAATCCATAAATAAGGCTTGGCACGATTTCCCTGCTCTACTTAATGCCGACATTTGCAAGCTCTGTTTTCCCAAACCTCTCGCTTCCAAATCCCTGCACCTGCTAATTTGTTAATTCTGTTTTCACTGAGTTTAGGCTTATGTATTCTTAATTATGCTAATGAAGAATAAACTACTTAAAATATTAATGTTTTGCAAACCTTAAAAATAAAACAGTTAACAAATACCTTTGCCCCTGAGGTCTGTATTAACTGTTGGATTCACAGACCAGTCCAGGGCATTACTTTTTTCTTGAGATGTCCTGTCCTCCCTTTCTCCTTTCTCCTCCCTCTCAGGCCTCTTCTGATTCAGCCTCACTTTCTCCTTTTCTGTCTGACCTCTGTTGGGAGGAAGTGAAATGAAAATCACCCCCAAGGTGGTCATTACCTCAAATATCTCCACCAGTTTTCTTTTCCCCTCTTGGTGTTGATCTCTCCCCTCCAAATCTCTGTAAATGCTCCTTGCCCTGCTCCTTTCCCAGCCATCCTCTCAAACAGTGTCTGGAACCTGCTGGGAGCTCCTGGTGTGGCACAGAGCTCTGTCCCCTCCTGTCCCCTGTGTGTCCCCCAGACACCTCTGCCAGGCAGGAGAGGTTCAGTTCTGGCAAAGGAATGAGGCAGGAGACAAAGTGTGCAAGGCAGGAGCTGAGCTCTCCTTTCCGTGCACCCACAACTTCACCAAATTCTCCTTTGAGCATTTTCTTTGAACATTCTCTCCCTTGAACATTTTTTTGCACACCTGGTTTTATGCTTTCACCTGGTTTTATGCTTTCCTGGCTTCTACCTAAACCACAGGTCAGACCATGGCAGCCACACACCCAAAATTGTGATTTACTGCATGTAAAAGGGATAATGAGCACAGAACCTGCAAAGAATAATTGCTTCATTTACCCAAACAACTGACTACCTGCAGAACCTCCCTGCCTGCCTGGGGTTCCTCCCCTATCTGTGCACTCCTGATAAAAAAGCTGTGCTTTTTCTGCTGCCAGCCTTTCCCGAATGTCTGCGTGGAGCTGCTAAATCGCAGATTACACCGTGTAGGATATCAGTTCTCACCATCTCCCTGACAAGGCAGCATTGTTTCTTACAGGACAGATGGCTCACAAGATACTGATCTCTGCCAAGGGAGCAGCACTGCACTGTCTGCAAAGTGGCTCTGGAGTGACTCTGAAAGCCACTGTTTTGGCATTAAGACTGAGATTGAGGGTAAACCACTCCAAGGAGCAGGCCATGGAAGCAGCATCACTCTCAGCAGTATCAAGGAGCTGTTTCACCCCAGGAGAGCAGCTTTTCCCCAGGGTTGTGTGCTCCCCTGGCTGCTCACAGTCTGCACGACTAGACTAGATTACAGTCATGCCATGCTTGTCACTTCCCTGGGAGTCTAGCCACACTTTGCTGGGGTTTATTTTCAGCCCTCAGCTTTGGGAGTTCAATAATTATATGAGAATGTGTTCTTCTGGGGGGAAAAAAAAGAGAAAAAAAAAAAAGTTTCTAGCCTCTGGGGTGTGAAGTAAAGAGTGTGAGTCACAGAGTGAACTTCATTGATGCAGAAACCAGACAGAAAGTGTCCCAAATTCTCTGGGCATAAAAATCTCCTAACTTTAGGACAAAGTTTGCAGGTTTGAGATGTGGGACAGAGAGGGGAGAAATGGGCCTTGGAGCCCATGGGCTTGGCAGCACTAATCACAGAAACACAGAGCCACAGAACATCCTGAGCTGGAAGGGACCCACAAGGATCAACCAGTCCAACCCCTGGCCCTGCACAGACACCCCAAAAATCCCACCCTGTGCATCCTTGAGAGCATTATCCAAACACTCCTGGAGCTCTGGCAGGCTTGAGGCCATGACCATTTATTTCCTGGGAGCTGCTTCATTTGGGGATGGCAGAATTTCTCTGCAGGCCAATTTTTCATTCTGCACCTCCTTTTTCCTGGCTGGAAAAACCCCCATTATAATCCTAAATGTGTCTGTGCTCTGCTCTGGTAGCAGGTCAGGGTGACAGTGGCGTTTTGTGCACTGACTCAAGCCCACACACCTCAGGGATTGCCTGCTCTGCTATTTATAAAGCTGAAAGGGTGTTATCACTCAGCCAGCACAGTGCAGAGGCATCACTGGTGTTCTCCATGCAGGCAGATCTGTAAGTCCATTAAATCATCCCACCCCTTGTTCACACGGATTCAGAGGATCCCTTTGACTCAATCCAATAAAGCAGCCACCAATTTAACACCACTTTTGGCAGAGGAGAAATGCAGCTCTGTACAGGCCCACTTAACAGCCAAGGCCTGCTGAAGCTCCTCTGCTGCAAGACTCTTCCATTACTGCCACGCTGGGCTTCAAATCAGCTGGGAAAATCTGCTGCACACTGGAGAACTTTAGTTAAACACAGTCATCATAACTGTGGCTACAGACAGAAATGCAAAAAGGAAAAAAAAGTGGGTATCACCAGACAGGCACTATTTTCAAAGGGCCCTCCTCCTGCTGGCACATCTGGTCAGGGAGCCCTGAGAAATGGGAACCATCATCATCCCCATTTTCTAAGAAAAGCAAAGCAGGAGACACTTCCAGCTTTTGAGAGAATATTCAGGGTAGTAAAAAACCTCATTCCACTCCACACTTTAAGCACTGACTGACAGCTGAACCCCTTGTGGAAGACTGAGACCTCCCTGCTGATGTTTTCCCTTAAATAAGGCACTGGAGCAGCAGATGTGCACTGATGATGCACTGCTGGTCTCTTTCTGACAAGCACTCCTCTTTCAAACCCTCATTTTCTTTTCCTCTGGCTTCTTCATCTGAAAGCTTCCATCCTCTGTGCCTCTGAAGGGTCTGAAAATTCAGGTGTCTGATGCTCAGACAGCTACAGGAGTTAGCAGACAGCCTGGAAAGGAACAAAGAGCTTCCAGAGGTTTGAACAGTCCCATCCATCTCAGTGAGGGGTTTAATCCCGGGGCACGATCACTGCTGGTGACAATTCCAATCCTTATACAAGAGAAGAGATGGGGAGTTACCAATTTGCATTATATTTTCCTTTTTAGCATCCTTATTATCATTTTGGGGGGGGGGGGGGGGGGTTGAAGACACCCTCACCTATTTTGCCCCACCTCAAAGGAGCTACACAAATAAAAGTTTGTACAAGAAGTGAGCTGTGATTGAGGTGTTCACTGAAACACAGGAAACAGGCAGAGGACTTAAGGAACTCTGCAAACTGCTGGAGGGACCACTGCAGTGTCAGACATCACTTGGGCATGGCTCCACCTGCCATGTGTTACTTTTCCAGCTTTTCTTGCTCAGGTTGACCCCACTGCTGGACTCTGAGCCAGGTCCTGCTGTGAACAGCGTGTTCAGAGTGTCACCCTCCCTCCCTGCCCAGGGCTGTCTGCAGAGCAGCACTCTGGACACTGACTGGGGCAGGAGTGCCAGGCTGAGCTGCCCCTGCATCCTGCACATTTCTGCGCCTCTCCACAGCTCCCAGGAGGGCTGAGGAAAGCAGCCACAACCACATCAGCCCAGTCCCTCATAGATCATTAGGCCCGTGGCAAAACAAGCAGAATTAATGTGCAGCAAAGGAGATTAATAGCCAGCTCTGCCCTGACTTTGGTTTCTGATGCAGTGATGTGAACACCAGGCCCTTCAAACCCCCCTATCCCCATCTGTAGGGGGCACACCCCATCACAGGTGACAAAATTAACTGTGGGTGACATCCCTGAGGTGCCTGAGAGCTTCTCTGGGGTGGAAAAGTATTCAGGACTCTCACTGGGGCTCTCAGCAGCAGCATTTTCTCCATCTCACAGTCCCATCCCAGTGACCTGCCAAACTGGGGATTGTTCCACTGCCTTTCTGGGCAAGCAGCTTTTCCCACCTGCACTCCTGTTTGCTCCTCTATCTGATTTTAGGGTGTGTGGCACCACTGCAAACAAGCACAACCTGCTCTTGGCTGCTGTGACAGGAACCTGTTCTGTTCCTAGAATTCATTTTCTTGCTTCTCCCTATTTTCAATGAATTTCACTGCACAGCTCTCCTCTTCAATGTCAGCACTCTTCTTTCCAGATACAGAAAATCAGATCAAGTGCCTGATTAAAAAGCAGATACAAAGGGCTAAACCCAGCTTGTATAACAAGCAACTGGCAGAGATATTAAATTAAGACCTGGGGATTTTTTTTTCCCCTTACTCTTTCAATGGGCATTGGCATAATGACCATGCACAGCTCCATCATTTCAAGCTCCATGGTTAGTTTTACACATTTCCTTGTTCATGTAATTAGCTGTTAGCATTCTTGAGCATCGTCCATTAAATTTTATTACCCACAATCTAGTTTACACAGAAGAACAGCAAAAAAATTACTGCAGAGATAATATCCATGGAAGACATGTTACATGTATCATCACAAGGGAAAACTGAGACTTTCCTCAAGTCCTGAGCTGTTCCTAGACAGACTGCACGACTGATTAAAATACTGAGTCTGGTCTTGCTTCTGTCACAAATCTAAAATTAATTCTTTGACTCTTTAGGATTACCCTGCATCCCTGCTAGTTTAATTACATACAGGACTTAATTTGGATTCACCAAAAGTATTCTAATTTCCTCAAAACCTAATTTTTCAGGTCTTTTTCTGTAATTTTACCAAAGAAATGGGTTTTTATTTAGTATGTATTTACCTCTATATTTATGAAAAAAACCAAAACAAACCAAAACTAATTTTTTACTCTTATGAACTAAGGCTGAATTCTCCTCAGTGCACTGAGGTTATATTCCCTGGGTCCTGTGTTTGGAAGTGCCATGAGGAACATGTTTTTTGTTTGGTTTTGCATTACTTGCAGCCTGTGTAAATTTCCTCAGCTTCTTCAGCCTGTTTCCCTGAGATTTTCCACCCCCTGCTCATTAATTACCTTTGCCAGCACAGCTCTCCAGTGGGGAGCCAGACTCTGCACCCACTTTCCTGTTCTCTCCAGCACCCTGAGGAGCCCTTGAATTTTATTTTCTTAGGTACATCTTGCTGCCAGCAACAATCTCTTTTAAATTCTGCCTTAAATGCATCAGACCAAATTTTCTGTTTGCTTCCTTCACCTTCCTTTGGCCCAGGCCTGACTCCTTCCTCCCAGAACTGCAGCTCAGCTCCACCTTTACTGATTTTACTGATCAAAACATAGTGGAGTGGGTTTTCCCACCACTGAGAAGCACAAACACTGCTCTCCTGGGCAGAGCACAGCCAGCCACCCTCTCCCCAGCTTTCACACAGGCAAGCATGGAAAACTACAGAAATGAGCCATGCCCTGATTTTGGGTAGTGCTAAGTCAGCTCTTCACCTCTCTGGCTCTATCTGTGTGAGCACAAGTGTTTTCTTTCTCCCTGTGTGAGCCAGGGATGCTGCTGCTGCCACTGCTCATCCCACAGGGCGAGAAACTCATCTTTTGTCAGCCCCTCTCCTGACAAGAGGGGGTGTTCCAGCTGGAGAGGGAATTGGGGCAGCTCTTAAATGTCTCAGTTGGATCCTTGAGCACTGAGGAATTTCTCCTGAAAGGCATACTCAGAGTCTCCTGCAATTAACTCTTTCCATGTCAGCTTAGTAAAGATCACCTGTGGACAAAGCCGAGCATTTTGTTTGTTAGTGAATTATAACTTGAATGGACCAATTTGCCTTTTTTCCCCCATTGGTTTCCCCTGAAGAGGAGGAGGGCTGGAACCCACATGGGCTCTACCGCTATGACCATGGTGACTACAGCTCTTCCCTCTCTCCTGATTTTGCTCCAAGCTCTACCTTAAAATAATTAAAGGTGCTGCTATTACTGACCCTGGGAGCTGCTGTGCATCCCACCCTGCACCAGCCACTGCTGGATTTTCCCCCACAGTCCTGTTTGTCCCCAGCTCCTGCCATGGGAGGATGGCACTGCAGTCCTTGTCCCATCCCCAAGGCCAGGCCTGGAGGCTCCAAGAGCCATTTATTCACCCTGTGCAGTTTGGAGGGATTCTAACTTGCAGATGCTTCTCTACCTCAAGTCTTTATTTTTTCCTCCTGGTGCTCTGGATTTTATTTCATCCCTGAGGTGTCTCAGAATAGTCCACCCTCGCTCAGTCATGGATGATTTATTTTCCTCAGCAAAATCAAAATATTTTGCTAAGGGTAAAAACTGGTTTTGGTGGGATTTATTTTTTTTTTTTTAATCTGAGGTTTATTAGCCACTTTTCCCTTTATTTGTACTTTGAGTTTTCTGTGGTGCTTTTAATGACAGCAAGCACTCAAACTCACTGTGAATGTGCTGGGTCAGGTGAAGCAAACAGTGTCCCACTTGTGAGATGCCCTCTGAGGCCAAAAAACCTGCTCAGCAAATCATCAGTCTCAAACCCCTGGGGACAGCCAAGAAACCATGGATCACCTTCCAGGGGAGCTCCAGGAGTGAGGAGCCTGGGTGAAAGAAGCTGGATTCTTCCAAGAATCCCCCTGTATTTCAGGAGAGCTCCTGAGGGCTGAGCAGGATAGTCTGGACTGTCACACTGTGACTGACAACAAATGTCACTTGGCTGACATTTCAGGTGGGAAAATAAAAAACAAATTCTATCCGTATGTTTCCCAAATTTTTCTGCACTTCAGCTTTCTACAAAGGAGAACGAGGGGCAGGGACAGCTCTGGGGATGCTGCACTTGTGCCAAAGATGCCACAGCCTGATCTGGTCACAAACACAGGACAGCACTGCATCGGGTAATGCCACAGGAGCGAGGGGAAAACTGCCACAAAGTGCTCAGTGTGACTCAAGAATGTCCTCCTTAAAGCCTGGGAAAGGTGACCCCACTTAAACAGACACACAGACACACAGACACAGACACACAGAGACACACACAGGCACAGACAGGCACACAGACACACAGGCACACAGACACAGACACAGACACACACAGACACAGACACACACACACACAGACACACAGACACAGACACACAGGCACAGACACACACAGACACACACACACACACACACACACAGAGGCACACAGGCACACAGACACACACACACACAGACACACAGACACATAGACACACACACACGCAGAGGCACACAGGCACACAGACACACACACACAGACACACACACACACAGAGGCACACAGGCACACAGGCACACAGACACACAGACACACAGACACAGAGACACACACACACACACAGGCACACAGGCACACAGGCACACAGACACACAGACAGACAGACACACACACACACAGACACAGACACACAGACACACAGGCACACAGACACACAGCCCACCCCTCCCTGGGGGGAAAACCCAGATTGTCCACTCTGGTTTGTGCACTATTATACACAGCACTGACCATGGAGCAGCTCCTGCCCCCAGGGCTGGCTGGCAGCAGCAGTGACATCTCTGTTGCAGTGCAGCAGCAGGTTTGCACTTGCAGAAGCTGATAAATGCCAGCTCAAGGTGACTCCACTGCATGGGCTGCATTAGCATCGGGCTGCAAATCCTGAGCGAGAAACACCAGAAAGTGCAGCCCTGCAACCAACAAAGTCACAGAGAAAACCCTCCCTCCTCACAGATGGGATGCAGGGCAGCACCTCAGGGAGTGTTTGCAGCCTGCTGTGCCTCTGCCCTGAGCCCACCTAAGGAAAGAGGGATGAATATTGCCTGTTAGAGACACCTCCTACACGATATTATTACTTTCCATTAAATTGAACAAAAAAAATACCCAGCTTCTGGAAACACTGTCTCATTGTAACACCTGCATGATTGGATGAATAAATCTGTTTTAATTAACTGCCTTTTTTATAGTAGGCTGTAACAAAATATTGTGAGAAAGCGAGAGGCTGATAGTTGGCTTTGAGATTTCAAATAACCCTCTCCTAATTAAATCTGTATATATTTATATGTCATCCCGGAGCACAAAAGCACTTAGACCAATCCATTTGTTTAACTTCCTTTCCTGTTTTCTTTTCTAGTGTTAGGTATTAATTTACTATGCTCTTCCTTCACTTTGCTTCAGCCAGAGCAGAGCCAAATTGTCTCAAATGCATTTTGTGCACTCTGAATTTCACTCTGCTTATGCAGATCCACTTGTCTTGCAGACTCCAGTGACACAACTCCTAATTGCGAGGCTAAAACTGAAAAGAGGAGTCACCATGCTGGACTCTTTCCTGCTTTGTTGCACTTGTGATGCCACTGACTGGACTCTCCAGGCTAAAACTCTCCTCCAGCTCAGCAGGGAAGGTGTTGCAGAGCTCTGGGAGTACATCAAAGCATCTCTGAGCACTCTGCTGCCCATTTCATGTCCCACCAAGCTGCTGCTGAACTGCTTCAATTCTCAGTCCCAGAGCCTGCTGAGCTTTGAGTTGTCTATTGTCACTCTCACTTTTGTGCTTTATCCCCCCTCCTCAGCACCCAAAAAAAATACGAAAAAAGAACAATGAGGAGCTTGTCTCTATCTGTGCTGTGCTGGGCTTGGGTTTGTGCTGCCTTAGGGGGAGATTCAGAACCCAATAAAGCACAAATGTGGACCAAAACAGGATCATCTCCTGGTGCTTTACACATCTCTGTGCAGAAATAGGGTGTGGGGCAGCAGGAAACACTGAGGGGGCTCTGCAAAGGCCATTTTGACATCACCCTGGAGGGGGAAGATGCTGGGGGGATGCTTCACCCTGAATTTTGGTGCTATCACACAGCGTGCCCTAAAAAAGAACAAAAATAAACTCTTCAGAGAATATCTGAAATAAAACATTGTTCTTCATGCTCAGATCTAAATCTTGCTAAAGTCAGTGGGAATTTTTTCATTTCTTCCCCCCTGGAAGAGGAAGATAGTTGTGGAAGTTCCTGGGCTGTAACAAACACAAACAGGATTCACTTTTGCCCACAACCACACACTGCTGGGTTTTAAGATTTCCTTTGAACTAAAGCTGTGCTTTTCTGCCCCACAAGGTCTCCCCAGCTGCCCAGACATAAAAAGCACTGTCAGCAGTGTTCCAAACACATCCTGGCTGGTCTGATGCCAGCAGATGACTGGGTTTCCACCATTCCTTTGTAGCATCCATCGGTTCTCTGGGATTCAAGCACTCATGCAAAGTGCAGTCGTGCTCCAAACAGCTACAAAAAAGGGAAAAGCTCCAACTAAAAAATCTGATATTCAAATAGATTTGTGTCTCCAGCATCTCCACTGCATTGAGATTCATCTGGGACAGGAAAATCCTGCAGCCTGAGGTGGCTGTTTCCAGAGTTCATTTTTCAGGTGCAGGACGTTCTCTTGAGCAGCAGCTCTTGATAATGATAATTGATCCATATGGATTAAACAAGAGTGTTGGATGAAAAACATTAGATTGAAACCAGAGGGTTCCAAAGCAAGATAAAAAAAGAATTTAAATGAGGCACGAGCAGGTCTGCTTGTGTGTTAGTTAATTTGGAAACAAACCAGTGCTTTTGAGCAGCATCAGTTATCCATGATACTTATAAATGATCTTCCCTATAAAAGACTTCACTTCCACTGAAAAAACTGCCCATGCTCTTCACTTTTCACTTCTGAAGTCTCAATTCTTTATGACTTGATTCCCCATTTAGTACTCACAAAGGCATATTCGGTGTGCTGAGACTTTAAAAGATGAATAAAACGGGGAATCCATCCATCCATCACAAAATCCACCCAGCAGGACGGTGCCCCTGATGTCTCCACATTTTCAGCAGCACACTGCTCGTTCTCTCCTGAGCTAATAAACTGAACTCAGTGACAGCTTTGTGTGGCACAGCCTCGAGGATGGAAGAAAACTGGCTTGGGCTCCTCAATCTTGCTTCATCAGGGGTGTGCTGCTGTGCTGCTCTTTTCCTTGCCTGTAAAATGGGTGGAAATGCTGCTAATCTGTCCTAACCCCACGCTAAGAGGCTCAAGCCATAAAGCCGATTTAAGCTGCAGTATGGGCACAGGAATAATGCCATTAACATACTTCACATTTCCTGGAAGTGAACAAGAACTGAAAGCCTAATTTGATTTCTTTTTTTTCTTTTTTTTTTTTTTAACTCTGCATTTTTCTTCATAATGCTTCAATATTTAAAGCACAGGAGCATGCTCTGGACCAGGAGTCAGTGGTGTGTGAATGCTCTCCCTGCAATGCTCTCCCAGCTGTTCCCACTCAAGCCTGGTGATCCCTTGGAAAGGGAGGAAAACCACCCTGAATGTGTGTGACAGCTCTCACCTCGCCAGTACGACCAGAGGGTGCTTGAAAAGGCTCTCAGGCTCGAGCATTAGTGTCTGGGTCAAACAGAACCACATCCTGTGGCTGCCCAAAATCTCCTAAAGGCATCACAGAAAATGAGAGAGCACTCTACGAGCTGGCAAAAACATCCAGGAACAGCAGAGCCATTTGTAGAACCTGGATCAGGGTATGAAATGGTCATTAGCAAGGAAAAAAACCCGTGTAACAATGTTGTTGCTGTGAATAATCTGACAGCAGAGACTGGACAGGTGTTTGTGGTTTTCTTCCAGTTTAATTGTTGGAACAATCAGGCACAGGATCCTCTCACAGGCAAGTTTGGCAGATAAAGGACTTCAGCCAAGCAGAATAAGCAGAATAAAGGACTCTGAGAGGGGCTGTGCAGCAGGACTGCAGGAATCACATCTCTGTGACTCTGAGCACCTCCTTGGTTCCCTTCAGCCCAGCCTCTCACAGCAAAAAACAACACACAGCTTTCACCCCCATCTGTAACTCCCTGTTCTGAGGGCTGAGCCTCAACTCCTGCCCAAACTTCTGGGCTGAGTCAGTTCTGGGAGGAACAGAAGGAAAAGGTCACTGGCACAAGTCAGTCCCTGCTCCACACACACCTCTGGTCACTGAGGGGAAGCTCTGAACGCAGAAGCAGCAAAAAGCAGCTCTGATGCTAAAAAAGCAAACCCACAGAACAGTCCTGAACTGGCCTGCTCTGCACAGGTCACTGACACAGGAGGGGAAGCCTCGTTTCCAGCTGGTTTTTGCAGGAGAGAAAATTAAATTCCCAAAAATGTATGGGAAGGTCATGGCAGCAACATCACTCTTTCATTACATGCCAAATGCTTCACCCTGAATTTTGGTGCTATCACATAGTGTGCCCTAAGAAAAATGATAATAAACTCTTCAGAGGACAGTGAGAGCATCTGAATAAAACATTGTTCACCATGCCCAGACCTAAATCTTGCAAAAGTCAGTGGGAATTTTTTGTTTTCCCACTGCTGCCCCTGTGCTCACAGAAGGGCCCTTCAACAATTCAACCCACAGCCAGCCCCAGGACTGGTGAGAGAGAGGAGCCTGATTAGAGCCACAATTCCCTTTACCCTGGCAAGAACTGGAAATTCTGAGAATTTAACTCAGCCTTGAACTGGAAATGTCCCTGAGCAGAGACCAGGCAGAGCTAAAAACTCTGACAAATCTGATCTTTATTCCCTACAGGAAGACCAGTGTTGGTGGCCTGATTCCCAGCCTTTCCTTGTCTTTCCCCAGCTCTCTGCTGAGAGATTTAACTACCAGGCTCTGGATCTGCTCCTCTTTGCATAAATAATTAAAAACTTTGGGAGCTTGCTGACTGTTATGCTTGAAGAGTGGAGCAACATACCAGGAATCTGTGAGATTTTTGTAGGACAAAACCACCTATTTTAAGTTGTTTTTTTTTTTTTTTTTTTTTTTTTTCCATTCACGAGTAGATTCCAGTCTTTGGCAAAAATCAGAGGACAACCCAGAAAAATCCTGCTCATCTCTGTGCTCCCTGACCCCCTCCATAGGTGTTTGGCCAGTGCAGATGAACTATTTTAGACTGGAGATGGTCTAGAAACCCTTGCATGTAAAACCACTTGTCAAACACCTCTTCCTTTGCATCATCCTGCATTTCTTTTCAGCCAAGCCGCTCTTCATCCTTTCCTCTCCCAAACTATTTCAGTCAGCCAGGGGTTCATGTGGCTCCTGTGGACAGCAATGGGTTTATTTTGGGAGGGGTGCCCACCCCTCCCCATTCCAACTTTGTGCCAGTAGCTGAAGTGATGGCTTGTTGACTGCTGATATTCCTACTCCTGTCTTTGACAGGCAAGGCTCCCACTCACCAGCTGCTCAGCCTGTTTGATTAGGTTACAGACAGGGTGCAGGGAAAGCTGCAGGAGATAATGTGGAAGTGGAGATGCTCGGGGTGTGCGCAGGCGCGGCTTTGCAGGACCACAACAAACCTCTCCCAGCCCCAGGGTGAGCCCAGCTCTGAGCTCCTGAGCACCCTGAGGGTTGGGGAGAAGGCAGGAGAGCTGGGAGGTTCACTCCAAACCCACAAACAAATGTCAGAACATTTGCCCAAACACCCCATAAACACAGAGCTCCAGGCTTAAACAAAGATGTGCATTTTAAGGCAGAAGTTTAGACCTTGGTTTAGACCTTAAATCTGAGAAGCCTGGAGCCCTTTTCCCAGCTAGAGAGCATCTCTCTGCCCTGGTCTGGGTTCAGCTTGTGCCCCTTAAATCCATGGCACAGGGGAGGGACTCGGGGTCTGTCTGGAACAGGGACGTGGCACCTCTCTGCTCTTGTGCAGCCAGGCTGGCCATGGGGATCAGCCAGGACTTTAGAGTGATGCCTTAAGCTTTAGTTTTCATATTTTCAGGTTCTGTGGTGCCCAGGGGAGCAGCTCTGAGCTCACAGTCAGTGTCACTCAGCTCTGCACACAGCAGGGACACAAAACAAATCCTTTTCCTGCTGCACACCAAGGACAACTCTCAGGCCCAAAAGCACAAATAAGGGGGGCTGAAGGGAGGAACAAGAAGGATGGGACCTCACAGCCTGGAGCTGGAATTGGACAATTCAACCTCAAGATGCAAATGGACCAAAACTTATAAAAAGGTAAGACCTTGTGACAGGTCAGCCATTTTTGTGACCATTTTGGGTCCACCTTGGGTGTAGCCCTGGTCAGGCTCTTGTCCTGCCCAAGGTGTTTCCTAAAGGCTTTTCAATAAATCCCTACTTTATTCTCTTAGCCCTGTGCAGTCTCTATTTCAGGTCAGCCTTCCAAAGGCATCAAGAGGAGCTGCTCTCCCTGCCAAGGGAGCAGGAGGCTGCTGGAGCCCAGGGCTGTGTCTGGGCAGCCCAGTTCCCTCCAGCAGCCCCTGGGGAGCCACTGAGCCCAGCCTGCTCCACTATGGCCCTCAGGGACTCCCCCAAGAGGGAAGTTGGTCTTTGTTTTCTTGCTGAAGAAATGAGATATTGCAGCAGAAACAAACTTTTAAGATTCTTCAGAGGCTCAGTCTGCTCTTCCCAGATGAGGATCCCCTGATGGTATTACACAGGACAGAAAGAGCTGGGAAAGGATTTTCACTACAGCCCCTGCAGGGACTTTGCATCTTTTTGTTCAAACATTCTCTGTGCTCTCCTGCCCTCTTCCATAGATCACCTCTTACTTTCTTTGTCCACAAAACCTCTTCTTTTGAGTTAGAAAATCCCTCTCTTGCAGCAGATGCTTCTCTTTGAGTCACCTTTCCCAGCAGCTCCTCAGGGGCAGCCCCCTGGCCATTCAGGCACTGACCACGTCCCTGCTTCCAGCTCAGCCTCACAGGAGAAATGGGCCACAAGGCACTGACATCCTGGCAATCCTTATTCCTCTTGTTCCTATTAGGAATAATTTTAAGGCGTTAGGACAGTTGTATAAACCTGGAGGTCTTTCCACTTGGAAACTTACAAATACCCCAATAGACATAATACAGGGATTTCCATTAACTGCAGCTCCAGGCTAAGTGAGAGATCAGCACCTCCATTTCGTAATGCAGCACGAACCAGAATGAACAGGACACAAAGACTGAATGAGAGAGAGGAATTATTTCATCTTCTTGTCCCAGCCAGAGCCCTGAGCCCCAAATGGCTTCATCCTCTCACTGCTTTTGTCAGTAAGGCTTCACACAATGAAATTCTTGCAGCTTCCTGTGTTAATCCATTAATACCTGTGAGAGCAGGCTGAAATCTCTACCCTGGTTATCATTCTGGAGCCAAAATGCCCAGTAAACACTATTCCATAAGCTCTAACCTTCCCTGTCTATTTGACTGGGCAGAAAGTGAATTGCTGTTTTAACAAGCTGTGCATGCCAGAGCTGGGAGAACACAGGGATGGATTCAATCCATGTCCCTTCCAGCCCAGGGTGATGGGCAGCAGTCTGGGTGCCCCTCTGCACTCTCCCTGCATCTGGCAATTCTGAGGTTACACCCAGACCTTCATCTTCCCTCTCCTCTCTCTGTGCCTTGTGAACTCGCCTTGTGTTTTTTAACCTGCTCATGCTTTTGCCCTCCACAGTATCCTGTGGTAATGAGCATTACAATTTAATTAGCAGACATGATAGGGAACCTATCTGACTCCATTCAGGTGCTTAAGCCAGTCTTGCCCAAACAGTGAATCAGATTGCTCTCTAAGGATGAAAAAAGGGATGCAGGACACGTGAGAGGGGCCAGGAAATTGCTTCAGTTCTCACTGGAACATGTTCACTGCACGTGAAGAGGGAGAGAGAGGGAGAAAAGGGAAAAGGGAATAAGGACAAAGCAGCTTCCTGGCTTGAATCCAGAGACTGAGCTGAGAATAAATAATAATACGTGTCTAACGAGCTAACACCCATCATTCCATGAGCAGAGACCATCCTGCTGCCTCAGTCAAGGCTCCTGTCATGGCCACTGTGACCAACACCACATAAAACCTGATGCGCTCTAAAGAAAATAAAAAATGGAGAAAACGAGGGCCCAAGATTACCTGGTACTCACACACAGAGAGAAATACTCTTTGTGTCTCCAGTTCTTCCCTTTCCCAGCCATCACCTCCCAGAAAACATTGCAGGGATGCCATACCTACAGCCACTCTGCACTGAGGGACTACTCACTGCTTTCCAAGGCAAGAAACCTCAGGAAGAGCACAACTTTTTATGCTGAAGAACTCCACACAACACCACAGCAGCCTCTTTCCCGTGATGATAACAGCCAGAACACGAGGCAGGTTATCCAGCAGGGAGGCAGAGCTGCAGGGAACTGATCCTCATGCAGCAGCAGGAGGGGACCAGCCCCAGCTCTCCTCGTTTCAACTCTGGATGCCAGCACAATTCTTGCTTCCCCAAGAGGGGATTTAACCTAACTTACCCTGAAAACACACTGGAGCGGAATGGCTCAGAGAGCTCAGAGGAACAGCCCTGGCCCAGCTTTGCAGCCACTGCAGCTCCCTCACCCAGGGCCAGCTCCATCCTCCCCTGAGCTCTAACTGCACTGGGGCTGGGCATCCAAGAGGAGCTGGCTGGCAAAATGCTCTGTTGCAGTGATTTGTGCTCACTGGCCATCTCCCTTGGCAGGAAAATCAACTGAGAGCAGCTTTTGCCTTGCCCTGATTTAGTGCTTGTCTAACCAAGAGACCCACAGCTGTTGAAAAGCCACTGACCTGCTCTGGTACTTCTTAATCTGAACCCCACACTGGGTCTGGAGCCTTCTGCTCCAGATTCCACATTGCTCACCAGAATTTTAGTTTTAGAAACTTTCAGAAATCATTTGCTAGTTTGTGCTATTTTGGTTTTTTCCCCCAAACTGGACATTGTAGAGGCTAACATCCATCCCTGGCAGCATCCTGTCTCCCTGGACAGGCAGCACTCCCAGCTCTCACCCTCTGAAATGTGCCAAATGCAGGTGCTGGGGTGAACCTGCCCACCTTTGTACCAGGCTGTCAGAACTCTGCTCATGTGCAGTACCTGCATTTAGGCACTCACTCCATACAGGTGCCTCTCATTTCCAGACATAAAAGACTCTGGCAAATCCAGACCTCCGTTTTTGATCTGAACTCGGTGATCCCTGCTAAACATGACTTTATGAATGTCTCATCCTGCAGGTTGGCTTTTTTTCTGCTCTTCTCATGTTTTCCTTTCTCCGTCTCTAGCCAGAAATGATTTACATGTTTGTTTACTCTGAGCTACATTCATCTGAGTCATTCAGCAACCCTCTACCCACAATCACATTACAGCAAATTTGGAATTGGAGTCTCAGGGAGTGAATATTATGCTGTTGTCATGATGAGAGTGAGGGGGGGGACCATATTCTGCCACTGGGTTTCAGGAAAATCTGACTTTTGCAAGCGTGTCAAAACCCAACAGCCTCATAATCCCCCATGTTCTGCAGTTCTTCATAAAGGAGAAAATCCAGGCAAATAAATTACTCTGTATTTACACCAGTTACAGTGTGACAATTAGTAGGATTTGGCTCATTTTGTACAAATTATACTACTGTACTAGTAGGAATAATCTATTCTGTTTCAAACTAATTTTAGCCACCCTTGACTGCTCTTCCATCTGTTGCAGAAAAAAAAAAAAAAAAAGAAATTATTTGCACATAGCTATTGTGAATTTTCTTCTCCAAGGTATGTTTTCAAGAACTACATCTCTCAAAAAACAACGTAATCATATTCTTAGCAAGACTCATAGCTCAGCTGACAGTACCTTGTCTATTAAATCCACAACATGAAAAGACCTCAGAATTGACATTCTAAAGATTTTTTTTTTTTAAGGCTGCCTGAAATAAATCTTTACAGAAAGCAAGCTGATCAAAGAATTTTTGAGCTTTGCATTACCTTTTAATGCAATTCTAGAAGCTATTCCGAGATTCTACCAAAGCAGAAAGAGGTTATGAAAAGTAACAACACCTTTTAAAAAAAACATATTACAAAACCGATGAGATTTCAATACACTACAGTGAAAGCGATGCACATTAAAATAGAAAATCAGTCTCTCAGAAGCCCAGTAATAAAAATAAGGAATTCTGTTAATGTTCTATGAACTTGTGAGATATATTAAGATTGATCAGAGGTTAGTCTCGAGCTCAAGTCTTTTTCTATCTAGTTTTTCTTCTTCCCTTTACGAGAAAAAAAAAAAAAAAAATAAAAAAAAAAAAAAAAAAAAAAAAATTAAACCCAAACCAGCACCTCGACCTTTTTTTTTTTACTTTTAATTCTAGGAATGTGCTCTTTAGCAGTATCTGAGGTACAGCTCTTGCCTAGGAAGAATTCTAGCTGATAGTGTATTGATCCCTGCTGCTCCTGAGAGTAAAAGCCCAAGCAGATGGAACAGCAAAGCCCCAGCACAGAGAGCAGGGGGCTCACAGGGGGCATGGGGTGTCCTGGTCAGGGGAAGAACCTTCATATCCTCATCCACTAAAGGGATTCTTCATTTCTTCAGTTGATTATTACTGCTGAGTTCCCAGCAGGGAAATTGGGAGCGAATACTCCTGGCCCGGACAGGAGTGACACATCTGATAACACCCAAGTGGGGGCTGCTTTTCTGCCTTTTCTCCAGAAACAACACTAGACTTCCTTACAAGGGAGTATCAGTCAAAATCTCAGTTTCTTTAGTCTGCTTTGGAGCTCCCTGAACAGGAAATTTGCCTACAAGTCCCAATCAACTGCCTAAAGATACCTTCTTTAACTTCTGAAAAGCATTTTTTTTAGAGCAGCAATACAGCAATTTGCATTTACACCGTACCTGCCTGGCTGAAAAGTGTTCTCAAGGGCTTCTGAGCAGCTTCACGGAGCCCTGGGAAGCAGGGACACAGGATATGCCATCATTAAGGAGAAGGCAATCAGCACCGAGGAGGACTGAGAGCTTTGCCCAGGAGCAGGCAGGATGTTCTCTGAGCAGAAAAACCCTGCTCAGCTCTCCCGTGGGGACACACACACACACACAGAGGAGCTGTGCCCATAAAAAAACAACCCCTCTTCCCAAAAATCTTTCCTCCTTCAGGCTCGGGGTATTCTGTGCTCCTTGAGCACCTCTGGCATTCCTCTCTGCATTACATAAGCTCATTCTCACAGAGATGCACCAGGCACAAAACTTGGGAGGTTTTACATCTGCCCAGCAGAAAAATTAAACATTTCTTTTACAATACAGTGGAAAAAGTTAAGAAAAAGCAATCAGACAGGCTGGGAATTCAAAGTGATGCTGCTCAAGAATGTAAGACTTGGTACGATGACTGTTCAACCATGTTACCTTAGAGCATGGAGGATTTAATGGGAGACTCGCACATTACCATATTCATAACCATGACTAACAAATCTGTTGTCAATGCCACCAAAAATATCACACAAGCAGAATGTTTTTATACCAAAGAGACCACTGAAGTCACGGCTCCATAGTAAACAAATGAACTTATGAAGAGTCTTAAAAATCAGCCCTTTTTTCTTCTTTTCTTTTTTTTTTTTTTTTTCCCTGCGGAATTTGATACACTATAAACTGCGAGATGCCTGGTAGTTCAAAGAGGGGGTCGATAAAAAAGGCGTTTTTCTCCTGCAAGCATCACAGCAGAGAACACCCCTCTGGTATCACCGTCACCTTTCCCATGCTGAGGGCACCAGGATGACTCCCAGGCAGGTCAAGGGCTGCCCGAATGGGAAATTATTTAACCCGGCGTTTAACCCGCCCCGTGGGGCTGCATGTGCTCGGTGCTGTCATTTCGGGCAAGGGCAGCCAAAATCCAGCGCCGTCCCCCGGGATGTGAGTCCTGGTGCTGCCGGCATCTCCCGTGGGGGAGCGAGGCCACCCATCCCGTCCGGTCCTGCATCCCTCCTGGCCGGTCCTGCATCCCTCCTGGTCCTGCATCCCTCCTGGCCAGTCCTGCATCCCTCCTGGTCCTGCATCCCTCCTGGCCGGTCCTGCATCCCTCCTGGCCGGTCCTGTATCCCTCCTGACCAGTCCTGTATCCCTCCTGGTCCTGCATCCCTCCTGGTCCTGCATCCCTCCTGGCCAGTCCTGCATCCCTCCTGACCAGTCCTGCATCCCTCCGTCCGGTCCTGCATCCTTCCCAGTCCTGCATCCCTTCTGGCCGGTCCTGCATCCCTCCTGCTCCTGCATCCCTCCTGCTCCTGCATCCCTCCTGGCTGGTCCTGCATCCCTCCCGGCCAGTCCTGCATCCCTCCTGGTCCTGCATCCCTCCTGGCCAGTCCTGCATCCCTCCTGGCCAGTCCTGCATCCCTCCTGGCCAGTCCTGCATCCCTCCTGGCCGGCTCCTCATCCCTGCCAGTCTCTCATCCCTCCCGGCCGGTCCTGCATCCCTCCTGGTCCTGCATCCCTCCTGTCCAGTCCTGCATCCCTCCTGGCCGGTCCCGCATCCCTCCTGTCCAGTCCTGCATCCCTCCTGGCCGGTCCTGCATCCCTCCTGGCCGGTCCTGCATCTCTCCTGGTCCCGCATCCCTCCCGGCCGGTCCTGCATCCCTCCTGGCCGGCTCCTCATCCCTGCCAGTCTCTCATCCCTCCCGGTCTCCCATCCCTGCTGGTCCTGCCGCCGGCAACTTCATTGGGATCAGCGCTCCACGCCGGGCCGGGCGGGTGCCGGCGGCTCCGGGGGATGCGGGCACGGAGCGACACCGACCACCCGCTCCCGGCGCCCCAGAGCTCGGGGCTCCAAGTTCCCGGAGTGACCGCGGGGCTCGGGGTCCCGTCCCCCCGCCCGGTGCCGGCCCGTCCCCGCTCACCTCCGTCAGGCGGTACCGCCGGGGGCCCGGGGCTCATCCGCGATCCGCCGGGCGCCCGGAGCCGCGGGGCGCGGCCGCCCCCATCCCGCTGCCCGCGGTCCCTAGGGCGCTGCCCGCGGCCCCGCCGCTCCGCTCCGCCGGCGGGCAGGGCACGGCGGCCGCCGCATCGCGCTCCCGGCCCCGGCGGCGGCGGGCACGGCTGAGAGCCGCCTCCCCAAAAACACCGCCGGGAGAGCCCCGCGGTGCTCTCGCCGCCTCCGCACGGCCCTCGGAGGAAGGCGGGCCCCGGGCGAGCCGAGCGGAGCCCGGAGGAGCGGAGAGGAGCGGAGAGGAGCGGAGAGGAGCGGAGCGGAGCGGAGCCCAGAGCCCGGGCACACGCCGCGCCCCCCGCACCCGCCACCGGCACACACCGCCCCCCGCGCTGAGACACCCGCCCCGCACACGCACACACAGACACACACCCTATACAGGGACCCTACACACAGACACACACCCTACACAGGGACACACACCCTACACAGGGACACACACCCCACACAGGGACCCTACACACAGAGATACGCACCCTGTACACAGGGACACACACCCTACACACCGACAGACACCCTACACAGAGACACACGCCCTACACATGGAGACACACACCCCACACACCAACAGACACCCCACACACAGGGACACACACCCTACACAGAGACACACACCCTGTACACAGCGACACACAGCCCGTACACAGGGACACACACCCTACACACAGAGACACACACCAACAGACATCCCACACACGGAGACACACACCCTACACAGCGACATACACCCTACACAGGGACCCTACACACGGAGACACACACCCTGTACACAGGGATATACACCCCGTACACAGGGACGCACACCCTACACACAGAGACACACACTCTACACACCGACAGACACCCCACATACAGAGACACACACCCTGTACACAGGGACACACACTCCGTACACAGGGACACACATCCTACACACCGACAGACACCCTACATGTGGAGACACACACCCCACACACTGACACACACCCCACACACAGTGACACACACCCTACACACCGAGAGACACACCCCACAGAACAAGACACACACATCCTACACTCCGAAACACACCCTACACACCGACAGACACCCCACACACAGAGACACACACCCTACACACCAACAGACATCCTACACACAGTACACAGGGACACACAGCCCGTACACAGCGACACACACCCTACACACTGACAGACACCCCACCCACAGAGACACCCCATACATGGAGACACACACCCTACACACCGACAGATACCCCACACATGGAGACACACACCCTACACACCGACAGATACCCCACACATGGAGACACACACCCTACACTGTGAGACACACACACCCTGCACACCAAAAGACACCCCACACAGTGACACACACCCCACACACCAAGAGACACACCCCACAGAACAAGACACACACACACCCTACACACCAACACACACTACACACCGACAGACATCCCACACACTGTGAGACACCCTGCGCACCAACACACACCTTGCACACACCAACACACACCCCACTCACCGAGACGCACACCCCACACAGCGACAGACACCCTACACTGTGAGACACACACACCCCACACACCTGCACACACCTCACCCAGAGGGCACACACCCCACACACACTGACACACACCCCACACTGACAGACACTCCACACACTGAGACATACACCCTACACACAGCAACACACAAACCCCACACACCAAGAGACAAACCCCACACACAGAGACACCCCGCACAGTGACACACACACCCCACAGAATGAGACATACACCCCGCACGCTGACACACACTACACACACCCAAGACACCCCTGCACAGACACACACAATCCCCCCAATACACACCCCACCCAAGTGTGGGTACAGCCACACCTCACACACAGACACACACCCTCACACCCACACCCACTGCTCTGGGCTGGGCATGGAGTTCATTCTCTACCCAGTATATGGTGCAGGGCCTGGAGCTGGGCTCAGTGTGAGGATGGTGGTGCTCACACCCCAATGTTGTAGCTGTTGTGAGGTCAGTATGAGGAGGGTGTTGCTCACACCCCAGTGCTGGAGCTGTTGTGGGGTCAGTGTGAGGTTGGTGTTGCTCACACCACAGTGCTGGAGCTGTTGTAGGGTCAGTGTGAGGATGGTGGTGCTCACACCCCAGTGCTGTAGCTGTTTCTGGGCTCACCCCAAGCCAAGACTGAGCAGTGTCCCATGCTCTGCCAGTGAGCAGGTGCACAGGATCTGAGACACAGCACAGCCAGGACAGCCAACCTGAACTGGCCAAAGGGATTCCACAGGGTCCTGCCCAGTCTGGGAACTGTTGGAGCTGGCCAGGGTCATTGATCCCTGCTGGGGGACAGGCTGGACATCTGTCAGCAAGAGGTCTGTGTCTGTATTGTGTGTGCATCACTTGTCCTTCTTAGAGTTTATTCCTGTCTCCCTTTTGTTATCTCCCTTTTCATTACGGTTGTATCATCATGATGATGATAGTGTTTTATTTCAGTTATTAAGCTTTTTTTATTTCAGCCCACAGGTTTTGCCTTCTTTCTAATCTTTCACCCCATCCCACTTGTGGAATGTGTAGAAGTGAGTGGTCTGCATTGTACTTTGTTGCTGGCTGGGCTTAAATCCCAACACCAGCACACCACACACATCCACCCACCCACCCAGGGTTCCCTCACACCCCTCGGAGCCCAGTCTGGTCCCCCACCAGCCTGGTGCTGTCACAGGGAGGCTGAACTGTGAGTGTCCCAGAGCCAGCAGTGTCCCCCAGCACAGTCCTGGGTGACACCTTGTCCAGGGACCAGCTCTGGACCTGAACTCTGCAGCCATTCAGGGCTCTAAATCCACATCTCCTCCTCATTTCCCAGCCATTTGGTCTCATGGAGAGAGGAGCTGACCTCTGAAAGGAACTGGCCAGGAGAGAGAACACACTGATGCTGCCTCCAGGGTCACACTGTGCCATTCCCACAGCCAGGTCCATTTTGGGCAGGACCACACCCTCGTGGGAGTTCTGTCCCCTGTGGTTCTGTCATGGGCACAACATCACAGCATTAAATTCTTTTTCTGGTGTAAGCACTATCACTGTTACAATGAGCCTTTCTTACACTTCATGCTCTGTCCTGACACTCAATAAGAGGTTGTAATTTGCCCTATAGACACACTAACCCCATATCCTGCCCTTTTAAGGATCAAAATCATTGCCAAACTCTCCTAAATTTTATAATGACATTGTTAAAGATGAATAATACGTGCTCACACTCTGAATTTGCTGTGCCTTGCTCATGCTTCCCTTGAGGAAAGAATTTACTTGCTCTGCACAGGGACCACTTTGTGTGTGACAGAGATGCAGCCACCTGTGAGGAGAAATGCAACCACAGCTTTAATGGGGCACAAAAACATGACACAGACAATGTCAGGCTCCATACTCAAAGTTCCAGAGCCCACCAGCAGCCCTGGCAAGGAAACACCACCTAAATCAGTCACAGCATTGGGACAAACTCTTCTGCCCCTGCAAACAGCCCTGGAGTCCACTCAATATTTTATGGTGCAAATGTTGAGCTGCCCTCCTTGTCCTCTGAGGTTCTGAGCAGAGCTGAGTAAATAATTCACAGCAAATCATTTATTCAAAACTTCTGCCTGTGGTTTCGTGTCAGTCCAAGAACACAAAATTATGTTCTCCCTGTCCAGGTCCAGTCAACCTGTGTTTTAGGGTTTGGGTTTGAGTTCCAAGGGCTGGGATATGTGAGGGGCTGCTGCAGGGGTTTCACTGCACTGTCTCTATATGTAAATGCTGAGTGGGTGCAGTTGGCTTTACAAATGACATCCATTTGTCCCTGTTCCAGTGGGATGAGCTGGATTTACTGCCAGGGAACAGCCTCCAGCCCAAGGAAAGAGTCCCTTTAGCAGCCAAGATAAGGTTCAGATTACAGACAGAAAATAGTTCTAGTGAGGCAAAAAAAAAAATAAAGCAAAAACCTCTGGTTATTGTGTAGAGAAAACAGAGGAGGGGCTTCTGCAGGTTTCCTTTCTGAGTGATGTGAGCAGAGGAACAGGGCAGAGCTGCAGAGGGGAAACTTCACTCAAGAGCAATGCAAAAGACTCCCAAAAATCCCACAAATGCAGGTGATTAAAAAGCAGTGTCATTTTTGAAACACCATACCAACCCAAACTCCATTTTAAATATAGATGTCTGTCCCATATGGGAATTTATTCCTCTGCAGCCACTTGAACCCAGTTAACCATCAAGGACCAAATTTCCATGTCTACCAAGCTCTGGCTGTGGCTGGTGCCACTGGTGTCAATCAGAATCAGACCCAGTGGGGCATTGACAACCCATTTTGTGTCACAAAAACCATCTGGTGCCAGTAATCTCAAGACAAGTAACAAGTTAAATGGATAAAATTATTTATTTCCCATTTCTTTACCCAGAAAGTGGACAGTTGCTGAGCCCTAAAAATGGAAAGGGGAGCAGTCAGCTATCCTCAGAAATAAAGCCTCTGGAAAAAAATGTCTTTTATCTTGCTGAAAAAATGTGTTTTCCTTCTTTGTGGAAAAAGGCAGATTTTGCATGTTTTAATTAGATTGGTTGAAAACTTGGGGAAAAAAGAGAAAAAAGAGAACCTGCTTTGCTGTCAAGCTCCTTAGTGAAGAAAAGTTCTGAAAGTTCAGGAACTTGGAGAGGACTTCAAATCTCCATGGCTAAAAATAATCCATCCCTTAAGAAAATGCCATAGATTTTTATTTTTTTCCTTCTTCTTCTTCCTTTTTTTTATCATCGCTGCCTTAGATGACTTCAGGTCAGCCGCACATGGAAATTAAAGTAGGAAACTGGAAATCTTTTTCTTTTCAACTTTCTGATTCTTTTTCAGAACCTTTCTGCAGCCAACTGGGCAGCGGGTGCTCCCTGCAGGGCTGCCATTCCACTCAGATTTGCAAGAAGTGGTGCAGCCACTGATGAGATACAGCTTGACAAGATGTTTTGGAGCTACAGCTGGTGGTGCAGACATGAGCAGGAGGTTTCTACACCTCCTCTTCAGTGGTTTGAATTTTTATTTTTTTTTTTCTGGATTACTTTTATTAGCATTATTTGAGATTCTGTGGGTTTTTTTGCTCCACTGAGCAGACACTGAGCAGCCACCCCGGGCTGTGCTGGTGGCAGAAGGGACAACTTGGGCTGTGACAGTGGCAGAGCTTTGATTCACGTCAGGGCAAGATCAGGCTCCAGGACTTACACCTGCTGCTCCCACTGAACTGAACAGGAAAATTGTTGAGAGGCGCTTTAAAAACTTTTATTTTATTTTTAGTTTTATGTAAAGGGTGAGACACTATAGATGTTATAATTCACACCATTACAATTAGAAGCCAAACTATTTCCTAATTACAATGCTTTATAAGCATTTCTTGGCCTATCAGCTTTTGCCACACAATTCTGTAAATGCCTTAAAGCCAATCATCTAAAATCACCCCTTGTGGGTCCTACAACAATGCACCTTTTAGAGTTCTATTTCTCCAAACTATCTAGTAAAGTATCTATCCCCATTATGTAAACCTTCTGTCAGACTTTAATTTTTTTCTACAAATCCATTTCCCACACTTTTTCCCTTTTGCTGACAGAGCATGCACATCTCTGCCTCCCTCCTGCAGACTGACACACCCCGGGGCAGTTTGGCTGCCCACACCAAGCCTGGTGTTTTCTGGCACTGAGCTGCACCATCTCTGGTCCCTGCAGGAGCCAGGAGGGGACAGGTGACCTCCACTTTCTGGGATGATTGACAACTAACATGGCATGAAATTTAGCTGCCCTGGCATCATTTCAGGTTTTAGTGCAGATCACAGGTCCTGTGAGGACCTCGTCAGTCAGTGCACTCAATGGAGCAGTAAAGAATGAAATCAAACAAAAAAAAAAATCTATCAGAGTATTTCGTATTTAATATTTATTTATTTGTTGTATTTTAAATGGTTGCTCATAAAAATCACTTAAGCATAGGAACAGAAGCAACAGAGCTGCTTTGTTGGGGTTAAAATAACCCCCAGAGCAAGGTGCTGATAGCTGCAGGGATGGACAGAGCGGGAAGCTGAAGGGTGAAGGAGGCTGCAGGTGCACCCAAAGCCAAGGAGCACAACACTGAGGGCAGGGCAATGTGCAGCAGCAGGCCCAGAATTAAAAGCTGTTTCAAGTAACTTTTCTGCATGAGCCTGATTTACCAAGCTGGAGGAGCAGAGGTCACACAGCTCGTTAACAGACCCCTGCTCATTTCTGCCATCTGCTCCTCCTGTGACAGTGCCCTTCTCCCTGTGCACACACAGGGTGATGGATCTGCTCTGTGCCCATGTCCCTGCTGGAGCTCTGCAGGACACACTGATCCCTCCAGGGAGCCCTGCAGCCACTGTGAGTCCCCAGAAATGTCCCAGCAATTCCCTTGCAGACACACACGAGGGTTCAGTACAGACTGGGATTGTCAGGAAAGGAAGCAAAGACCTTGACCTGGCAATAAATCTCCTGTGGTGTAATGGCACACAGTGCCAGGGGACTTGGCAGCCAGGAGCACTCAGGAATGTGAGAATATTTGTAGGAGACCAAAAGAGTTTAATTCCTGTCTTCCCACAATTCACCTCTAATTTTAGCCTTTAGGACAAATACCTTTGAAGTGTCACCTTTATGCTCTCCTGCCCTGGATATCTGTCTTCAAACCTGGTCTTTTCCTCAGTGTGCAAATACTAATTCCTTTTAAAAGAGAATTTGGGGTATTAGAACAGAATTCTTTAACTGTGAGGGTGGTGAGGCACTGGCAGAGGTTTCCCAGAGAAGCTGTGGCTGCCCCTGGATCCCTGGAAATGTCCAAGGCCAGGTTGGACAGGGCTTGGAGCAGCCTGGGACAGAGGAAGGTGTCCCTGCCCATGGCAGGGGTGGCATTGGATGATCTTTAAGGTCTATTCCAACCCAAACCATTCTGTGATTCTATCTATAATTACTCCAGAGCTGGGCATGGTTACTTGGTATAAAGTGACCAGGACTATTTTACATTCCTTCACTGCCTCATATTATTTTTGCTAAGTTTAGTCCTTGGTTCACAGACTTCCTTTCCCCAGCAGCTCCCAGCCACCCTGCATTTCCAAAAAACACTGAAATCTCTAGATAAAACTGGAAACTAAGTGGCAAAGTCATTGCTTTCACCCCATGCCAGCTGGGCAAGAGCAAATGCTGTCATGGACACATTTAAAAGGCAACAGGAAGGGTTTGCTCTCAGCTGTACCTGCAGGGCTGCAGAGGGTTTGTTTCCCCCAGCATCATATTCCCCAGGGTGGACCCAGGGGAGACACCAGAGGCAAGGCAGGAGTGGGGATTTGGGGTGCAAACTGCTGGAAATGCCCAGAAGGAAGGGGATCCCCTCTGGACTGGATGGTCTGTGCCCAGTGCTTTAGAAATAGGAGGGTCATTGCAAAATCCAGTTGGCTTCAAGTGCTCAGCACTGTCATAGGAAATGGATTTTTGAAGGGGATCTGCTGTGGGGGGTGATTTGCATTGGAAAGTTCAGCCAGAACTTCCCAGACAATATCTGAAAATGCTGTGGAACCACATAGCTGTATACTATCCCTGTCCCAATATAATTTATATATATATATATATATATATATATATATATATATGCTGCAAATAGATGCAGCCTACACTCATCTGTATTCAATTAGGATTTGCATATTGGGGACACCAAATCCTGTGCCCTATCCCTCTCAGAGCTCTGTTTTGGCTGAGCTAGAGAAAAAAAAAAAAAAAAAAAAAAAAAAAAAAAAAAGAAAAAAAAAAAGGCAGAAAACCACATTGTGGATGCAAGGGGTATAAACATCCTAGAGAAAATCTTCCAATCTCTGCTGACAATCAGCTTCTGTGCCAGAGCAGAAGGGATTAGATCCCTAAGAGAAAGATAAACTTCTTCTATCTGACTTGGTGGAGAAAACTCTCACTTTGCAGATAAATCTCCCTGTGTGCCATCTTCAGGGCTGTTTATCCTCTGTGCATCTCCCAGGCTAATTACAGGCAGTGGCTCTCTTTGTGTGCAGAGTCCTGCAGTTTAGAGCATTGTGCTCTTGGTTTTTGTGTGCCACAAAAATCAAGGACTCAGGAGAATCTGCAAATGCAGAACATGCAATAAAAGCCCTGTGAGTGTCCATCTTTCTTTCTGTGATTCTGTTTCACCTCCCCAAACTGAATCATTCCCATCTTTTCTCTCTCCCCCTCAGCAAGGACATCAATTTTAATTCAGGATTTTCTCTTTTCATGTCTTCAACCCTCAAGTCTCTCACAGTGAAGCAGCATTGTGGTTGTTCAGGTCCCACCAGCAATCCTGGTGTGTCCCTGCAGTTCTCACCTCCAGCCAGACTCTGGTATCATTTATGCACTGAACTCAAGCAAAATATTGATTTCAGTTGTGTTTCCTGTGATTTACATTTGTGTAACAAAATTGTTTCTGCTACAAATATCCATTTTCTCTCTAGTTTAATGGAAATATGATTCTTCATGTGGGAATAATTGTGCTTGGCTTTTAAAACTGGCTGCACTGAGGACTGAGTTTATCAAGTGAAAAAACTCATGACTTTGCATAGTCCAGACTACAAATTATTCTTTGGGAATAGGAACCACTTACTTTCCTGGGGCAAACTTTTCCAAAAGGAGTCCATTCAGTCATGTTGTCACACCTTACACAGTTATTAATGAGCTCAGGGATGGAGACACAGTGGAGGGGTAATACACTAATGATCCTTTATTGATTTAATTACAAACCTGCAGGTGTCATGGGATTTGAAATTACATTTGAAGATGAGAAGAACTATTTCTGTAAGGAATCAGCATCTACCTGCAATTTCAAACCACGGTATCAAAACAGGCCCTTTAGTTGGAGCCTTTAAAGTAATTTCCTTTGCTTGTGCAAAGCCTTTATAGTACTTTGCTCTTAGTATTTCTACCCATTATATTTTACTGCCTTCTTTCCTTTTTATGACCCCATTTTTATTTACAGTACAGCCCTTAATTTAGTAGTGCTGACACAGTTACACTTGCAGCAATAGCTTAATTACCATATATTCATGAATAGGGTGGTTAGGGATAGTAGCTACAGAACATGACAGATTCATTTGCATTATTATCATCAGCATGCTGCAGAAAGGAGTTTTATGTTTGGGAAGGAACTGTTTAATGGGGCTATATTGGTTCCATAAGAACCCAAGTCTAGAGGAGAGGGGTGAGCTGCCACTTGCACCACACTGGCCTGGAACCTTTGCAAATTGCACTGTGATCATGCTGACAGATGGCACACAATGCCATTTTCCTACTCAGCAGAAAATGGAAAAATATAATAAAGACAGGACGGAGATTAGAGTCTTTATCAATGAGACTTGAAATCTAGCGCACCATATGCTTGGTATAAAAAGAAACATTCATCTGAAAAAAATTAAAGCAGAGCATAGGCTGAATTTATCTGTTACTCTTTGTAGACTCCGTGGTTGGGTTTTAATCCATAATTTTAAACACAAGTGTAACTGCAGTGGGTGATAACGTGGTGCTCCAACGTCTTCCTTGCTCTCTAGTAGCAAGTCCTTCCCTCACTGCTCTCAAGAGGAGCCTCTCTCAGTGCTGAGGTGATTTTTGTCAGCAGGAAATGAGCTGGTGCTCCCAGCCCTGCTCTCCACCCTGTTTGTTGGTGGCAGATCTGACCCAGTGCCTTGGGCAGAGGGATCTGAGCCAGCAGAGCCTGACCTTTCCTTTGGCAAAGGCCAAGAGATGCATTTTCAAACACCCAGAGCCAAGGCTGGTGTTTCTGCCAGGATTATTGTGGCAATTCTTTACTGGGAGTTCCTCAGAGGTTTGCTGAATGCTTGAAGTGCAGGCTCACAAACTGTGGTGATGAACACACCCCCTTCAGTGCCATGCAGGGATGGCCATCACTCACTCCTGGGGAAATCCCAATGATCAGTTGAGGTGTGTAGGAAATTCTGGAGCACCACTGACTGCACTTGATCCATCCCTGGGCACACATTCACTGCACAGAGTTGCAGAGCTCCAGTCACTGGGATGCTCAGGTGAGTGAAAAGTCCCACTGGAGTTACTGCACTCACTGAAAACCAGGTTTTTACTGAAGTGCATCCCCTAATCTGCAGCAGGGATCAGGTCTGATGGAGCAGGGAAGCCAAAATGCTGCTGTGATTGTCCCTGGAGGATGTGAACTCTGTTTATACCATGAGATAAAAGTGGCTGGGAAGGCTCATGACACACACAGGAATGATGACTCTGCTCCCACTGGGCCAAGGGGAGATTCCCCAGCCTTAGTGATGAATTTGCAACACACAGAGCTGGTGATTTGGAAATGTAACCATTTCCCCTCTCTTAACCTTACCTGTCAGCTTGTTCCTTGGGGTAGGCACTAGTCTGAACAGCAGATTCTATCAACCACACTCACATGAGAGAACAGGAATTTGTTTGGAACAGCTAGAGAGGCTGTTCAGTCTGTTTTCATTCTCTTCTGACACTCCAGAATAAGACAAGAGGTATGTTCAATTTTCTTATTCATCCAGATGAGATTGCTGAGACAGCAGGGCCATAAAACCCAACAATTTTACCTGCCTGAGCCCTGGGAAAGCTCAATCACAGACAGCGACTATAAGGACACTTACAGTACAACTTGAACTTGAAGATTTTTTTGGCTAAAAGCTGAGCTCATCTGTGTTAAGAACAACTGAAGTGCTGGGTCTGTACTTTTTCAAATAAGTCACTACTCAAGAGGGGCATCTCCAAGGCCTCAGTGCTTGTAGTCAAATCCTGGCTTCTGTGGCATCCTACCAAGGATATTAGTGCCTTATCTACATCAGGGGTCTTATCAGCTTAACCCAAATTCCCTTGTGCTTTTTGTCCCTGAATCAGAAAGACCTAAACATTTAAAAGATCACAAATCCCATAATTTCTTGCTGTTTTAGGTCCATATTGGTTACGTGCAGCAGGAGTGAGAGAGGCTGTGGACAAACCCTTCACTCAGAAGTTGGCAGTGTCCATGCTGGGTGGTGCTGCAGGTCACTCCAGCAGCCAGGAGAGGCTGCAAAGGGAGAAGCACTCTCCTAGGAAATGCTCCCAAACTCTCACATGCAGCCCTGGTACTTCCCAGCCCAGAGATTCTGTCCTGGCATTTGAGATCTCCTCAATGATATTTTCTTCTATAACTTTCCCCTGCTTGTTTTTGAGCTTTGTGATCTCCCAGCACCCACGGCATCCTGTGGCAAGGAGCTCCAGTACTAATTCACATATTCACCTTAAAACTCTTCTTTAAACTGATTTTTCTGCTTGTTGTCTTCCATTCCGGGAGTCTTGGTTGACTCCCCACAGGCAATCCCATGGCCCTGGATGCCCCTGGCTTTAGGATGTGTCAGCAGGAGGTGCTTGTCAGGGTTGCAGAAGAGTTCCATTGGAATGAGGCTTGGTGTCTGTGTTCCTGAGCAGCAAAAACCTCACTATATTACTCAGAGACTGCAAAGGGAGCAGCACTTTCCTAGGAAATGCTCCCAAACTCTCACATGCAGCCCTGGTACTTCCCAGCCCAGAGATTCTGTCCTGGCATTTGAGGTTCCCTCAATAATATTTTCTTCTATAATTTTCTCCATGTTTGTTTTTGAGCTTTGTGATCTTCCAGCACCCACAGCATCCTGTGGCAAGGAGCTCCAGTACTAATTCACATATTCACCTTAAAACTCTTCTTTAAACTGATTTTTCTGCTTGTTGTCTTCCATTCCTGGAGTCTTTCTTGACTCTCCACAGACAATCCCATGGCCCTGGATATTCCTGGCTTTAGGATGTGTCAGCAGGAGGTGCTTGTCAGGGTTGCAGAAGAGTTCCATTGGAATGAGGCTTGGTCTCTGTGTTCCCAAGCAGCAAAAACCCCACTATATTACTCAGCAGTATATTCATGCTATAAATAAACCCCTTTTTTTCGCATTAATTCATCCTTATTTACCACAGCAGATAACAGAACTCCGGGCTCAGATCCATGCAGCAATAAAAAAAACGACAGAAATTTCTCCCAGATTATAAAGATTTGTCATGTTGTCACTACGTTTATTTTCTCCATCTATTTCTCTCCTTTCTGTGCGTTGCTTTATGCTCTGCAGGGCCCTCAGGGGAGGCAAAGAGGGGCATTGTTTTGAAAAATATAAGGGTTTTTTGATTAAAGGATACAAAATTAATTTGCTTCACAGAGCCTGGAAGCATATTATTTGACAACTGTACTTCAGTGAACAAACACAGCACACATGGCCAAATTCATCATGTTGATCACCAGACCCTGGCCATTTGTTCTCCAGTCTGGGGTGTCTCTTTTGCAATTAGAGAACGTGGGTTTGGTGAAACACACGGAAACACGGGTGGGTTTTTTTTTTCACTGGCTTGCACAAGGTTGGAGGAATGATGTGGCTCCAGCTCCCACTGAGCTGGGAAGAGCTTTGGAGCACAAACTGGGGATACTGGACACCACACAGAGCAGGGCTGGAGACTGAGTTACCCCAAATTGAGCCACTGGATAAACAAATCAATATGATTCTAACAGAATCTAATGTTTACATTTTATGGCAGATATAGATTTTAGGTCTACCTGTCCACATGGGCATTTTTGGGTTGACCAAGCTGCTTCTTCCTGAGGCAGGCACATCCTTCAGGACATCCAACTGGTCAATGTCCATCCTCACCTTGTGCTTCCCCTATTTAGGGTTTACGTATTTTGTAGACAGTTTCTCAGGCTCCCTTCTTATTTTTGATTTTGTTGTTTTCTTAGTAACTTTGATGAATTCCTAAGAACTTTAATAAGAATACTGCAAGTGGTTTAATAATATTATTATTAATAAACCACTGCAAGTGGTTTAATAATATTATTATTTAATAATATTACTCACAACCAGTTTGGCTGGTACATCAGAATGGCCTGTTATAGAGATACATTGCTACACCAAATTAGGTTAATTAGTTTATTAGTTTAGGGTTAGGTCCTAACTAACCAGCAGAGATAGAGGAGTCACTGGTTCTCTCTGAAGGGTGGACTTTTCCCATTTAAAGGATTGGGAATTGAAGTTGAATCACATCTGAATGAACACCAGAGCACCATCACTGCCCTCATGCTGGGGCCAGTCACCAGACACTGCACTCTGAGGTTGTTTTGGATATGTGATCCTCTCAAAACAGAGCACAGCCAGTCCTTGGACAGACATTGTTACCAACTGGGAAACAAAGCTGAAGACAATTTGCTTTTTTTGGGTATTTATACACCAGAAAATGAGGGAGAGAAATCTGTGTGGCTTCCCTGCCCTGGGAAGGCACATCTGTGCTGTGCTGTCCCTGTGGATGCAGCTCCACTGGGACATCCCCTTGATGCACAACAGTCACATTGCCTGCTCAGCCTCTGTTTTGCTTTGTGTATTTGAGTGCAACGAGGAAGAGCCCAAAATTACTCACACAGGCAGAAATGTCACTATGGAAACAAGGAGACAGTTTAGCCTAGTTTGGCCAGTATTGACAGAGCTGCTCTAATAACCCAGGAGATGGTGAGACCCTGGCTGTCTGCAGAGAGCCCCTGAGGAGCACAAATCCTCAAATCTTCTAAAATATCTCTATATTGGGCCTATCAGCCATTATCAACTCTTCCCTATTCTCACAGTGCCTTTCCATATCTGAAGGACTTTGGGAGTGCACAGATGGGATGAGACCTGGAGCAAACCTTGTGGGGACACCCTGTTTTGTCATTCCAGCCTTTCCACTGGCTCAGACATGTCTCTCCATCAGTAAACACACACACAGAGCACTCCAGGTCTGTTTTCTGCAGCCCCAGCCTGGGCTCAGGATGGAGAGTGTCCCATGGCACCTGTAAACACAAAACCCACTCTGGTGGAGCACCAGCAGTGACTCCTGCCACAGCAAACACATCTCGTGTGTACAGCACAACCAGCTCTGTCAACCCAAGTGAAAATAATGTTATAAAAACAAGCTGGATGAAATCCTGCTGCTTGTGAGCCCTGGAGAGAGCTCACATCCCCATCTCCCTTCTCCCCATGATTTATTTGCCTCAGTCCATGCAGGGAGCTTTCAGGGAGCTGCTGCTGTCACCATTTTTCTCTGCAGATGTGTTCTCTGGGGAGTCTTACCCTGTAGCCCCTTGTCTGAAAGAGGAGCATGAGGAAGGCAGGGAGATGAGACCCTTTCCCTGCAGATCAGCACCAGCTCTCCCTGCCAGCACAGGCTCTCACACCTCCTGTGGTATGCAACTAATTTAAGTTGAAAATACAATTAGAAGCAGTAATTCTGCAATGCCAGTGTTTTAAATACCTTCCAGACAGCTCTGTACCCGGAGAGAAACTCAATGCAGCATCCAAGTGGATGGTCCCTAAAAAAGGCTGAGTGAGAACAAGCTCCTGAGGACCCCCTTAGGGAAATTTTGGATCTTTATTTCTGCCAAAGGTGGGGAACATGATCAGGGCTCCCACCAATCCCAGTTTCCTTGCGACAAACAAAGTAATGCATCTGATTTTGGATGGTTTCTCTGGTTTTATTGCTTTTTGGGGCAAATTATTGGTGAAGAAGGAAAAGAGAAGGAAAAGACGGGTTTTAACCATCCTGAGCACATCAAACCTTCTCTGTTGTAGGATATCAAAGTGCTTGGTGGCCCCAGAGCTCCTGCAGGGACCAGACCTGCTGCCTGGGAAGTGTTTCCATCCATGCTGGGAGCTGCAGGGGAGAGTTTCAGGGGAAATGCTCTCACTAAATCCACAAGCCACACTCAGCTTTATGAGCTCAGCCTTTGAGCACAGAACTCGCCCCAGAGCTGTCACCCACCATCCACCCCTGGAAAAACAAGAGGAAACAAAACCCTTCTGTCTTTTCAAGCCTTCCCCCAGCTCAGGTCAAAGTTAACTTGCAGGGATGATTTTTGTCACTCTCTCCATGGAGGCAGCAGGTGTGGGAGGTGAGTTTGGGGAGAGGAGTGAGACACACAGACACACTCCCACCCCAATTTCCTTAACATGCCTCAGAGGATGCTTTCAGTGCAGCCAGGGAGCTGTGACCAAAGGTTGGCACCATTTCAGAAAGGCATGATTTCCTCCAAAAATAAAAGAGTTTTTAAAGATAATTAATTGACCCATTTCAGCTTTTTGCTTTTATTCTTTTTTTTTCTTTTATCTGCTATTTCCTCAGCCCATCGTTCCTAATCTCTAACTGTGTCATCTTTTATACAATCACATTTCTTACAATAGGCAGCTTAAAAGAAAATTAATCCTAGAGAGTCAAATCTATCCTGGTCCTTTCTGGGCTCGTGTTTCTGATCTGATCCATCTTTTCCATGCTGCTCAAAAGCAGTGGAAACAAATCTTCCTGCAAATCACTGCCTCCTTCAGCCTGTGATTCCTCTTATATGATTCATTTAGTTCTGTGTAGGAAATAAAATGAGACAAGATGATTTTTTTTTTTTTTCCTCCACTGAGGCAAGTTTATATTGGGACTTCCTGGAGTCCAGCACTTCTTACTCCCCTTACTCTCACTGTGGTACTACTAAAAACACACAGGAAAAGTGAGCTTGGTGCAGCAGAGCTGTGAAAAATGAGAAGGATCTGCCAGGTTTCTCCATGTTAGGAAACACAAGGGTTTTGTCTCAGGATGCTCTAGTAAACAGAATGTAAAAAATGCAGAGTGAGAGATGGAATGATCTCCCATGCACAATATCATTGCTGTGGGAGGGAGATGTCTGCACCATTAGTTACATTGAACATGTTCTCCTTTGCCTGCACTGTGAGTCTCAGAAAGATTCCCCTTGGAGAACACTGAAATGAGAGGCTGAATCAAGAATGAATTAATTGTGCTCAGTAATTGGAATGCTCACATTACCTGGTCCTTCTGAGCAGTGGGAGGAGCAGCTGCTGCTCTGCCCTGGCAGATTCTGCTCCCTGCAGCCAGGGAAGAGCTGAATATTGGGTTTTAATTCTTATTTCAGTCCCCAGCATTTCAGGGAGAACATAAAACATTTGCTGATGCCAGAGTGGTCCCTGCCCTGGGATGAGCCTGGGCAAAATGCAAAGTCCTGCTGAGCTTTGCCAAGGTCTTCCCTACTGCAGAGGCACTTCAAATCTGGCCAGGAGGGCTCTGCTGAAGGAGCATCACAAACAAACTGGTATTTCAGCATTGACACATCAGCTTTCAACCCTTTTCATCTCTCCAAGTCCCTTCACAGACTGGAGGCCATCCTGGCAGGCTGACCAGGGTGGACCTGATCAACCTTCCCTCTGGTCACCCCTCCCATGGCAGTGAAAGTTGGTGGCTTTTAAGCCCCAAACAATGCTGTGACAGCTCTGCTGTCCCACCAACTCTCATCCTTCCCAAGCCTCTTGCTGCCAGCTGGGGGAAATTATTCACCTTTGTTAGACTCACTTGGATGTGAGGCAGGGGTGCTGTGGCAGGCAGCCTCTCCTCTTGGAGCAGGTTTGGCTGCACAAACAGAATTCTTCTTGTGGCCAAAAAGCCAGTGGGAATGTCTTGGGTGCATGGTGAGCCCTCAGTGTGCCTCATCCTGGGGAGAGGTTGCAGCATCCCTGTCATCAGATGTGGTGTGGAGCACTCTATAAAAGTGGATGTGAAAATAAGAATAGTCCCAACAGGCACCTGGCAGTATTGCTGCCCACTGAACCTGCTTGCTTTTAATCTTGGCAGTGTTTCTGCTGTGCTGCTCTGAGCTTATCAGATCTTTCATTCAGCACAGGCTGCCTTCGACTAGTCCAGAGGTTACTGAGTGGGGAAAAGGAGAGGGAAAAGGCATCTGGGACTTGAATATTCCCTGCAAAGAGATGCTGTTTCTTACCCACAAATCAAGTGCTCTTTGAATTTCCAAGGCTCAGCTCCTCTTCCAAAGTGGCACAGAAAATTCCCAACCCCTCAGGAGAGTTTTATGCCCATTGACTTTACAGGACATTGGAGAACAATCCATAATGAACATAAATTATCAAAAATTCACAGAGATCAGCCTGAGTGAACATTTTGGCTCTGGATGCAGCAGTGCCAAGTCAGAAGACAAGCAGACACACACACAGAGCTCAACTTTTTTTTCATAAAAGCTCACTTTAAATGGATGTCATCCCTACATATTTTTAGCTTTTAAATGCGAAGTTTCACCTCTTTAAAATTAACTTCACTTCTGACATATAATGATGTGATTGTTCATCACATCTTTGATTCTGCATTAGCTGTTGGAATTCAAAGTAATTTTTTTTCCAGTTTTTTTGAGTGTGCCTTAGCAATAAAGTTCAGTTTAAAAAAAAAAATAAAAGTTGGTCTTCATATGCATTTCCCATGCGTGTGTAAAACTCCCAGGCAGCTCCAGAGCTGCCTCCTGCTCCGAAAGGCCCCCGTGAGCTTTTGTAAACTCCACAATATATCGCTGTCATTCCGTATCTTAACAGCAGGTGCTATTAAAGGACATAAAATATGTCAGCGTAACCCTGGAGGAGACGGGAGAGGAGCTTTGTGGTGGCAGAGCTTTGTGTGCAGCAGCAGAGTGACAAGTGGTGGGTGTTTGGTTCTGGCACGTTCCCCTGGCGGGCTCCTTGCCTTGAGGGGTGCAGAGTTATGGTACCAGCTCTTTGCACATGAATTGCAAATTTAGATCCTCCCTTTTTTTCGGGGTTGGGGGGAAGTTTGGTTTTTTTTTCTCGAAGGAAAAAGGCAGGGCGTTAATTCTTGTTTGGCAAACGGAGCTCCTGATGTTCCCCAAATAGGGGAGGGAAAAGGAAATCCTTAATGATACAGGAGTCATCAGTCATTGTCACACGGCATCAGCTGGGCTGTGAAGGCATCATTGTCATATCAGTGTCATTCCTGTGCTCCGGGAAGAGGGTGTGACAGACACTGGGACAAAGTCAGAGAATCCCAGGATGGTTTGTGTTGGAAAGGACCTTAAATCCCACCTCATTCCAGCCCCCCTGCCATGGGCAGGCTCCCCTTCCACTAGACCAGGTGGAAGGTCTTGGAAGTCAGACCGATGATTTTTTTATTCAGCCTGGAAAACGTTTTCCCAAGCAGTAAACTTGGAACAGAAAAGAAGCAGGAAAAAAAATCTGAATTTAGATCCCATCTCTGAATTTCACTGGAGCTGATACATCCCCGAGGCTCTGGGCTTGGCAGAGCAGAGGGTGCTGATATTACCTGCATTTCCCAAGTGTGGGATCTCTCTTCTGCAGTTTCATTTCAGACATTCGACAAGATAAAAAATTCTCAGTGGTTCTCATATATTTATATGTGTGTTTATTCCTCCCTACTATGAATCTAGAGCACAATGTCCCTCTAGCCCAAATTTAGATAAAGGGCAAAAACCTGGTTTTCACAGAAGAATTTGAGCTGAAAGATCATCTACTTCCAAACCCCTCTGCCACAGGCAGGGACACCTTCCACTAGACCAGGTTGCTCAGAACTCCATCCAACCTGCCCCTGAACACTTCCAGGGATGGGGAAGTGTTCAAGTGTTCATTTTATCCTGGCAGCATCCACCAACCGAGGCTTTGTGCCTTTAGGAGTTTTCTGCTACAGCTGGGCTCTTGCTTGTGCAGCACATGGAATGCAAGCTACAACCTAAAATACTCAGAGGAATTAAAAAGCAGAAAGGCTGTGGAGTTGTAAAGTGAAGGCAGGAAAACATTGGTTCTGTGGTAAAAAGAATTTAGGATTTATTTCCTGCTTCATTCTTATCATATCGTGGATAATGTCAGTGAAGGTAAAATGCAAATGGAACCAGGAAGAGCAGAAACTTCCCTTAAATCAGGATTTCTCAGAAACTTCCCCTAAATCAGGGTTTCTCACTTTCTAAGGGGAGAGCAGCTCCCTAAATGAAACCTGTCATGATTTTGTTGTAAGAACAAGGTGAGGTCAGTGTAAGTGAGGCGTGGGGTGTCCTGGAGCCAGGAGAGGATGTGTTTTCTCAAGCCAAAAGGTTCTCAGGAGACAGAAATGGGGCTCAGAGCAGCTGGAAACTGCTCAGGGCTGGCAGGAGAACACCCTGCTGTGAATGCTGTCCCCTGTGCACTGTTTGAAGTAATACCAAGTAGGTTCTGGGGGAGATAAATTACATTATTAGCTGTTTCTGATTTACTACTTCACTCTGCCCGGAGATTGCTCTCCTCCAAGGACAGGGGTTGGGAAGCTTCACCCTAAAAATGTTGGGACCACAGAGAGTCTGTGGGGTTTGGGTGGCAAAACCCTCCCAAGCTCAGCAGTATGAATGTCTACACACACACACAGAGGTATCTATGTGCACTGGGGCCTGTCAAAATGCAAAAATTAAATGCTGTTACAGAGCCATGTTTTCATGTTGCCTTATGTTCTCAGCATTATATAGAGGACAACAACAAAAACAGGGAAGGAAGCAGTGGGTTTTTTTGCTCCAAGCAAAATAACTGCAGCTTTTGACATATATTTAGCTGGGAAAAGGCAGGATGATATTAAAAAAATAATAAGAACAGAAAAGCAAAAGCCCATTTTTCAAGTTAATTAAACAACCCTAGCAGCCCAACTTTTGGTCGACTCCTTTGAAATGCAGTTATTACTCTTGCTTTAAAGCTGACTGTAAAGCACATCCTTTATCTTCACTCTCCCAGCCACCTGCTCTGTGTAGATGAGTCCAGCTGCAGTCCAAGGAATTGAAATAAAACACTGGAAGTGGAGCAAGGCAAGAGGAAGGATGATGACTCTGTGTTGCATGTCCAAGGATCTCCTGGCACAACAAAAGGAGTCAGTCACAGGGTGTTGGGTGCAGTTGTGTCCTCCGAAAGCCCCAAATATCTCCAGTGAATGTGAGACCCTCAAATAAAAATCCCACTGTGGTGAGATGGGTCCAGAGCCTGGTTCACAACAGAAAATAAAATTTAAAAATGGCATTTTCACTGTCATTTACCAAAGCCACCCGTTTACTGCAGTCTGCTTCATCTGAGTCCTTCCAGATGCTCCTGCTGTGCATTAATCACCGACAGAACCCCTGAGGATGGCTGCAGGAGCTGTCTGCTGCTGAGGCAGGCAAAGAGAAGGAGCTGGTGCAGACAACTGGAAGGTTTTTTTGCAGCACGGCTTTGACTGCAGCCACACTCCAATTTTTTTAACCTGCATGTGATTTAAGGTCCCAGAATTACAGGATGGTTTGGGTTGGAAGGGATCTTAAAGTGTGGTCCTTCTGAGCTTGTCTCTCCAGCCAGCTCTGCTCTTCAGATACCACATAAACAGGTGTCATGGTTTGAAAGTAAAATGAGTGAGAGGTTCCAAGTCAGAAATACAATTTAATAAGAAGAAAAGTTAAAAAGCTAAAATAAAATAAAATAAATGCAATAACACAAAAGAGCACTGACAGAGTCAGAACACACCCTGAGCAGGGTGGGGGGAGCAGTCCAGGTGAGGGGCTCTTCCTGAAGCAGTGATCCCACAGAAAGGTCTGGGAGCTCTGCTCCTCTGGGAATCCAGTGGCTCAGGGCTGCTTGTCCTGTCCCAAATCCCAGCTTCTCTCCAGGTGGGAATGCTTGGCTCCTCCCCCTGGGCATTGGGAGCATCTCCCAATGGGATGAGGAGTCGTGCAGTGGCTCCTTGATGGCCCATTAAACAGAGAGAGCTCCTGGAGGGAGTTCCCTGTGAGTCCTGGGCAAGGCATTGATGGGCCATGAGCAGAAGAGCCCAAAGGAGGGGCCTGGGATCACTAGAACACTGCCTCACTTGGTTTAACAGTTCATGGAGATGGTGATAGAATAAATACATCCCACACTACAACCCAGGACAATGAGTTATTCCTTTGGGTCCAGATTTCAGACAGGAGACAGGACCTTGCTTGGAACAAGGAACGGACTCACACTGGGTGGTAAAGAAGGTGTTTATTCAGGGTGAAGGCCCAGGGTGTCAGAGCATGAGAGTGTGAGTGAGGATTTTGGCTCTTACTTGCCTTTATGAACAGGGCCATTACTGATGGAAATCAGGGGGAATGACTTAGATACCGGGGGCATTGACATGGCCATTTTGGGGCAAAAGGGGTGGGGGGGATACCTGAAACTTTGGCTGAACCATCAGGGAACTCAAGTACTGAGGTGTGTCTATAGATAAGATACAATAGGGGATACAATAGACTGGGACAGGCTATTGAGGGGGTACAATGGAGAGGACAAGGCCTGTTATGTGGATAACAACAGGGATTAAGGAAAGGTGTGGGGGTAGGAATGAACTACTACAGGAACTTAATAACAAAAATCATACAGAACTTTAGAAAACCCAAAATGCACACTGCAACATTAAATATCAGCCAGTTTCACCCCATGGGCAGAGACACCTTCTTTCCACTGTCCCAGGGTGCTCCAACCTGACCTTGGTTCCAGGACCTCACTTCCCTCAGGGGTAACAATCCCTTCCCAATATCCCATCTAAAAAATATCCCATCTGGGGTTTGTTTGCAGCACTTTGCCTCAGGGTGAGGCTGTTGGTGGGTGCCCAGCACATCTGGGTGCTGCAGATTTTGGGGTCCCAAAGGGAGCAGGGTGGTGCAGGGCAGGAGCTCCCTCTTCCTCACCTAAAAAAACAAGAGATCCTCAAGAAAAACAGAAATTTCTTTCCCTTACTCATAACTTGCAACAGCACTGATGGGCAGGACAGGGGGCTGGAAAACAGGAAAATCATTTGGGAGCTGGAGGAAAGGCTGGCAAGGTCAGGGGTGGAGGTTTTGGCAGGGCTGGGGCTCAGGGCACTGAGTTAACCTGCCTTTTGTCCAGGTGGCTGAAAATGCAGCTTGGCAAGACAAAATCTGCATCATCCAACTCCATCGAGCTCCATGGAAGGAGGCCAGAGGTTTTCTGGCTGAGTGCATTGCACATTCCTGGCCCATAAAATGTTTTGGGGGGGAATATGGGCTTGAAAGTGGTTTTTATACATGTTGGCAACAGGTTGTTTTTTTTTAATAGGGTCACTACCCAGAATGGTTGTGATGGTATTTATATAGTAATGTGTATTCTGAAGGTATAATTTGCTGGAATTGTCACATTTATGGGAAAATCGATAACATTGAAATTTTTTTTAATGTTTTATGTCACATGTACTGCTTAAGTAAAAATAATGGGCTTCATCCTCATTTAGCAAGAATGATACCTTCACATTGAAAACTGATGGTTTAAAAAATTCATTGCCACATCAGGTTTGAAGCTGAGTATTTAATATATAGATATTAAGGGGGTTTGATTAATATCTTAGTTCCCCTGTTCATAGAGTGGTGTTATTAATAATGACAAGCAAAATGGAGACATTTTTCATGCAGGTTTTTAATGGAAAATTTTATTTGAAAGTTTATCTTGGAACAAGAGGCATTTCATACAAGAAAAAAAAAATAAAATATTGGTTAGTTTGCAGGCAGTTATCCTACCAAAAATCTCTTGCTCAGAAAGGTTTTGCTGAGCTAAGGGCTATTCCCTTCATCATTTCTCCAAGGAGGCAAGGGCATCTCAGCAAATTCTGCTGAATGGAGCTTTGACAAGAGATGCAGATTGACATTACAGCCCAGAAAACTGTCTACGAGCAGCTGTCACAGCGTGTTCTTATTATCAAATCTCACATTTTATTGTCACCAAAAAAACCAAGATGAAATCTTTATGGCCCTCCCTGACAACAATTCTGTATCAAATGGGAGGTTCCTATTCCCACACCTAATGAGCCCTGAAACCTGCCAATGCCCCCAGGCAGAACATGGCCCAAGCTGGATTTCAACAATACCCGATTTTGATAGAAATTTTGCTTTTTTTATGTGGGAAGAAGGGCACATTTCTGTGAGAAGTGTCTTGGCAAAGCTGGGCAGGGAGCTGGGCTACGTGCTGCTCTGGTGGTCAGAGGTGCAGCAGGCTCAGAGCTGAGCACATGGCTCTTTAATTGAGTGCATAAATAAAAATATAGGGGGATCTGGGAGTGCAAAAATAACAATATAGGGGGATCTGGGAGTGCAAACAGCCCAGCTGTGATTTCTGTCTCCCACTGAGCCCATCCCACCCCTCCCCAGACACCTCTTTCCAAAGTGGCAGAGTCCAAAACCTTCACTTGCCAAAAAGTTTGAAACTGGCAGGAACTTCTCTCGAATCCCTTCTCCACAGCTGAATTCCCATCTCTTCCCGGCAAGTGCCTCATGTGCTGTGAACATTTTATTGGCTCATTCCCTGGAGCAACCTACACACCCATCCCTGCTGTGCCCTGGGGAAATGAGCCTGGAAACTCAGGAAAAACCTTACAAATCCTCATTCAGGGCACAACAGCAGTGGCCTGTCCAGCTAAGCAGAGGAAGGTGAAATTCAATGTGAAGAGGAAGGGAAAATAACAGAAAATTGCAAGGAAATCCTATTTATTTTAATTTTTTTTTCTCTCTAAATACATTTCCAGGTGATACTGGTTTCTTTCTTAAAATGTTTCAGGTTTTCTCTTGCTGGACCATCCTTGGCTTGCTGGATGTTGGACAAGCTCCTTGAGCAGCTTCTTCCCAGGGCTGCTGCAAACCCAAATAATCCCCCCAGCCCATCTTTTCCCCTCCCTGGGAATGGCTCAGCAGCAGAATTCAGTAAAATGAGGATTTTCAGCCACACCGAGGTGATTGCAGCCAGAGAGACCAGAGCAGAGATTTAATCAGGGCAATGTGCTTTTAATTTGCTTTTATTTTTTTTTTTTTTCTTCCCCTCTTTGTAACAGGCCCACTGAACAGCTTGGGAAGAGGAATAATTAATACATGAGGCCTGAGAGCAGCCTGGGTAGCAACTGCAAAAAAATTTCATTGAAAGCCAGGTTTAATTGTGCCTGCCAGCTCCCTCCCAGCAAAGTGCTGCCACACCAAGTGCTTTGGAGGGGAAAAAGGAGACCATTTGCTGAACAGCTTTGATGTTCTGGGTTTGCTCAGGCTGCCCTGGAGGGGCATTTCATGGAATCACAGGATGGTTTGGGTTGGGAAGAACCTTTAAGGTCATCTCATTCTTCATTCTTCCCTCTGCCATGGGCAGGGACACCTTCCACCATCCCAGGCTGCTCCAAACCCCATCCAGCCTGGCCTTGGACATTTCCAGGGATCCACAGCTTCTCTGGGAACCTGTGCCAGGCCCTCAGCACCTTCACAGGGAGGAATTTCTTGCTGATATCTGATCTAATTGATAGATTTTTTTTCTCTGCTGGAGAGCCATTTCTCTGCCTTGGTGTCTGAAATGAAAACTGGAGTGAGATGCTGGGGAAGGATCCATGCAGCCTGAACCCAGAGCAGCACAGAGCTTTAAAGCACAAAGGAAATAATGACTCAAGGTCTTGCCACAGGCTTAGAGGAAAAAGCTGGTGTTGTTCTCTTCAGTCTCTTCAAAAACTGAACAGGATCATTTTTCTGTAGAGCAGTGGGGGGTTTTTGTTGATGAAAATCTAGACAGTTCTGAACTCCTTCAAAAAATACAAAAATTCCTTTTCTCCCTTTCTGCAAGGCAAAGTTACTGGATGAGCTAAAATGAGATTCACCCACATCAGCCCTCTGATCTGTATTTTATGAAGAATAAACTCACCTTCAAAACTCTCCTGGCTCTAGGCAAACTTGTAGGAAGCAAACAAGTAAGGAAATCTTTGCCTTCTGATAATTATGCCATTGATATTTTATTTTATTTTATTAAATAAAACCTGCCATCACTACAGGTTCCCCTCCACCTGCCCCAATAGTCCCTTTCCAGACCATGTTGTCAGAGCCCTAAGAAGGGATCTCCCTTTGCCTTGCCCACTCTGCATTTGCCCTCTGGAGCATTTAAACCATGAAGCAGAAGAGGGAGGTCAGGAGCTCATTGTGCTGCACAGAAAATATTGGTTTTCTTTGAATATTTTTTTTCTTCGCACTGTTTTCTCCAGATGCCAGGGAAGGCAGCTTTGCTCCCCCTTCAATCCTTGTGTTTCATAAACTCTCTGCAGCTCTGCTGGAACAGAAATCAGCTCCCAGGAGACGTTTTAAGAGTAAATGGTCCCAAATTTGCTGGCAAGATTCTGTTTCCAGTAACAGGGCAGCTTTGAGTGTCACAGTGCAGGGTTGCAGCTCTAACTCAGGATGAAGCAGTGGTTGTTTTAAGAGCAAATGGTCCCAAATTTGCTGGCAGGAGCCTGTTCCCAATAACAGGGCAGCTTTGAGGGCCACAGCTCAGGGTTGCAGCTCTAACTCAGGATGAAGCAGTGGTTGTGTGTGAGTGATGCAGCAGCAGCTCCAGGGCTGTGTGAACACTGGCAGGAGCTGCACTTCCCTCTGATCCCAGAGGAAAAGCGGAATCTCCCCCTCCAAGTCTTTAATTAACGCCTGGATAATGAGAAATCTCAGTGTGGAAACATTCCAGCAGCACCGGGCAGAGTTAACACTCCTCTCCCAGGGCTGGGTCCTGCCAGTGCTGGATGCTCCCAGCTGCACAAGCTCCTCAAGCATCACAGGAATTGGCACTTTGGGATTCCCAGTCAAGGCTCTCCTGGCACTGTGCTGGTGCTTGGCTCAGGCTCCAAAACTCAAACTGGGAGGGGAAGACCAGGACAGAGAGCACCAACTGTGCTGGCAACCTGGAGGCAGATGCATCATCCAGGGAGGAAATAACGTTCAGTGGTTTGTCTGGGGACAGGGCTCCAGATTTCTCTGGCATCAGCTTTTCCCAGCATCTTTGAGCCACTTTGTGAAGCCTGCCCTGCTCCAGGTGGGCATCAAAACCCAGAGCAAGGCTGGCTCTTTGAGGATTCTTGTCTGGAGAACTGGGAAATTATAACAGCAAAGGAAATTACAGCAGAGCCAAAAAAAAAAAAAAAAAAAAAAAAAAGCAATTTTTGGGAAAGATGTTGTTACCTGCAAAAGCCAGGTGGGCCCTTCCCTCCCCCACCCCTCCCACTGCAGTGTGCAGCCTCCTGCTGTAGCAATAATATGATTTTGTGTTCAAACAGACCTTTTTAAAGGAGGAAATAGCTCATTTCCACCTTGAGGAGAAAACGGAGGTCAGTTGTGCAGGGTCACGGAGTGAGCCTTGGCAGGGACAGCAGCAGATGAGGGATGTGGGCTGCCAGGTCCCCAGCCAGACTCTTGTCTCTCCCAGCCAAATTGCTGGTGACTCAGTCCTTTTTTTCCATTTCCTTCTGGACCTCCAGCAGTGGTGAGCAGCGGGGCTAAGGGCAGTGTGATCCCCAGACCTGGAGCCTAATCAGGTTTTTCAGTTCCTAAATTCTCGGGTAAATCAGGAAGTCATTTTTGTTGTCATATTTAGCTTCATTAGTAGCCTGTCAGATAAATTATCTCTGATCTCACTGATGACACTTGGTTGGGCTCCAGCACCAAGCAAACCACAGCACTGCTGGTGGCTGACCGTGTTATTCCCAGCCAGTTGTCAGCAGGAGAAGAAAAATCATTACAAATTTTGTCACTTCCAGTTGGTCCAGATTGGACAAACCGTGGTGGAAACTTTAATGTCTCATGAAAACAGAGCCATTGACTGGAAGTGGCATTTACTGGCTTTTCCTCCCTGCGCTCTTTAGAGCCATGTCTGGGTTGTTTCTGAGCGGTGAGGGTTGGAATTGTGGCAAACATATTCACCCTTCACCTGGGTGTGGGGATTTAAATGGGATTTAAACTAAAAGAAAATATATTTAGATTAGATATGGGGAAGAAATTGTTCCCTGTGAGGGTGGGGAGGCCATGGGACAGCTGTGGCAGGAGCTGAGGCTGCCCCTGGATCCCTGGAAGAGTCCAAACCCAGGCTGGATGGGATTTGGAGCAGCCTGGGACAGTGGAAGTTGTCCCTGGCCATTCCATGATTCTCTGATTTAACCATCAATGTGTGGTTGCAGGGAGACAAAATGATGAGAGCCAGAAACGATCAGAGTCTTCTGCCTTTTAATTTATTTGTGACCAATGAGTGGCTCATCGTTACAACCCACTCCCATTTTAAAGAGCATTTTGGCAGGTTTCCACCCCCTAATACCATATAGATAATTCTCTCACAATGTACCATAGATAATGCAATTAGCCTAGAGTTTCCATAGACATGTTTTATATTATCTACTTAAAATAATCCTGTTTCCTTGCTGTAATCTAATCTAGCTGTGACTTGGTGTGCCCTAAACAAGATATGTGGTTGAAGGCAGGATAGAAATACTAAACAAAGGGGAGGACAGGTGCTGTACCCTTGTTCTTCAATTCAGCTATGGATTCAGAGCAGACTCAATGCTACATCTGCCTTGAGCGGTACATTTGTGTGGCAGTGAATATTTTAAAGGCATTGCTGATCACAGAATTATAGAAATATTAAGGCCTCTGTGATCATCGAGTCCAACCATGTTCCTAAAGCACCACATCCACATATTGCTTAAACACTTCCAGGGACAATGATTCAACCACCTCCCTTGTAGGTTTTTTATCTTCCTTTCTTCTGTAAGAGCCGAGATTAATGCACAGGAGACACAGTTTTTGTGTTCAGACTCACTTGTTTATTAATTCTTATCTATAGCACAGTCTCAGGAGTTGTGAGCTCTAATTAACAAGGTGGAAAATGGATCTGCCTCTAACTCTTCCCAAGGTCTTTTAAGTGCTAATTACCTAATAACAAGGTGACACCTATATTATTTATACTTTAAACTCAATAACCAAATACCAAAGGTTTGCAATGTGGACCTTTTCACCCAACTAGAAAAAAACACCCAAAACCAAGATGAAGAAGGTGAAGAAGAAGGACTTAGACAATGCCCTAAATCCTCCATATTGCTTTATATATATTGCTACAGTCTAAAGCCCCCAAATTTTCAGCTTCCAGGATTTGAACACTCCCTGAGCATCCTGTTCCAATGCCTGGCCACCCTCTCAGGTGAAGAAATTTTTCTTCTCCAAGCTCAGAAAGATCAAAGCATCTGCTGGAAGAGAGTGACTGAGCCCTTTAGTCAGCTCATGGCTTTGGGATGAGGGCAGTGCAATCTGTGGCTCTGAAGGGTTATTCCTTTATTCCTGCATGCAGGAGCTGCCAAAAAATCTGTGAGAAAAGGTGGTGAACCAATGTTCATGGCCTCAGCCATCATTTCTGCCTTCCCCTGGCATCCAGCTGGTGTGCAGAGGGGTGAGGAGCATCCTCCAGCAGCTCCTTGGCACTGCCAGAACTCAGCTGGCACCAGGATAAACACAGCTCCACCACCCCCAGAGCACAGGAAAGGGCCAAAGCAAAGCAAAACATGAACAGTTATTAGTATTGGAATAATATTTGATGATATGGTTAGCAGGTTAAATAAGGATTGATGGGGTTTAGCTGCCAAGCTGGATGTGTTTGCTGTGTTTGCACACATCCCTCACATTTCTTGTGCTGGAAATCTGAGTGATGGTGTGAAATGTCCTGTGCCATACCCAGGAGTTCCCAAGTGATGTGAAAAATTCCCCCATCTGCACCACAAAATAGGTTTGAGGGGTTTTGTTCCTTTATCATCCTCTAATGATCTGTGTGCTGCAAAATTAATTTGTATTTGGCTGAAAACCTGGATGAGCCTTCAGTATCTATCAAAACCTCCCAGTCCCACGTCTGCCCTCTGCATCCACAGGCATCCATCACCTTTTTTCCCCCCTCTGTCTTCAAAGCATCTTGTCATGGATAGGAAGGAAATTTGGAAATTCAGGTGGTTTATATGGAAAGAAAGAAAATGCCTTGTTTAAATACCAGACCAGATTCTGTCTTGCATTTTCATGCACACCAGGTTACACACCTGGTGGGGCCTCAGCTCAAGTGGCCTCAGGTGGGGTCAGGGCCACAATTCCTGTCCCCAAGGCAGTGTGAAAAATGAGTTTTACCTTCTTAGAAAAATTTGTAAGTTTAATAAAAAATTAAAAATAGACAATTAGGAGACAGAAAAGCAGAAGCTCCAGCTGGGATGTTTTACTAGAAAGCACACCTTTACTCTTTCAAATTATATGTTTTAAGGATCCCTGTGTTACAGAGTCAATAGATCCCAATGCATGATTCAAACATTCTTTTTGGGTTTGATCCATTTCAGTTCTTCCTCCAGTCATTTTATCTGATAGATCCAGCTGTAGGTGGCTCCACTTTGCCTGGTGACATGGGTCTCATAAATTCTTCTCCTGAGCTTTTTGGTTATCTTCATTTGGATAAGAAACAGAAAAATCAGCAGTCTTTATGCAGGAATGCAAGGTGACCCTCCATACCTTCTGGTTTGGCCAGTTTAGATATTATAAAGAGAAAAAAAAAAAAGTCTTTTTACTATTAACACTATGTTACAATCAGAAAATATACCTTTATCACCTTTCTAAACTCTATTAATAAAAGATAACACAGTACAATTATACATATAGTATTCCTTTTAATATTTGCAAAAAGCCAACTTTATACTATAAGCATTTATAACAGCAGGGCCTCCTTTTTGTGCCCAGGTCACTGAGTTCTGTCAGTCAAAATCCTGGGAATGGGCACTCATTCCTCCTGCCCTGAGCCACACAACCCACAAATGAGCTTCCCTTGTAGACATGTATATTTTATAGGCAAACATTCATCCTGCAAAACTCCAAACATCCTTCAGAGCTGTTGTTACAGCTGAGGAATCTGATGGATGCGGGAGGGCTCGCAGGTATAATACAAGCAGTGGTTTTGCCACAGTTTAAAGTCAGATTAGTCGATATAAATGGAGGGTTTGATGGTGCTTGTAGCATCAGAGATGCATCATCTGTTCAAGGTTCTGCTCAGCCAGGCACTGGAGTGTGCTCAGCTGCAGGAATGTCAGTCCCATCCCTGCCCCCTGTGGGATTCCTGCCTCTGCTTAGAGATAAAAACACTCCAAGGTGGCTTAAATACTCCACGAGCAGGGATGGACTGGGGCTTTAAACAGGTTTAAGTTTCAAGGTGTTTATGTAGAGGAGGCTGAGTACCAGCCCTGCTGTCACCTCTCTGCCTCCAAAGGCCACGTTTATCCCCTTCTGTCTGAGCAGGCTGATTTCCACTTGGAAAATGGAGTGTGATTTCCACTTGAGTCCATTCACTGGTTTGGCTTCCCTGGGCTTCAGTGTCCCAGTCCAAGCACACAATTTGTTAAATTCCCTCAATTAAAAAGCTGGTTTTCCCGTTTTGTCTATCTAATGGAGATAAAAGAATATATACCATAAAAATAATTCCAGATATAAACTCCTGTATAATACTTCCCATTATCTCTTGTATTTTTCTTTTTTTTTTTTTTTTAAATCTTTAAAATTACTCCATCACCACTGAGCTGCAGCATCTCTAATCCGTGTGTGGATGAGGATGCAGGAAATCCAAAGTACCTTATTAACACACAGTAATTTCCAAAGCATTAAAAGCAGACATATATGTTATAAATCTATATTATAAAATTGGCTTTTTGCAAGATGTGTGCTGTATGATTAATAATGTTGTTGTAAGGATATAGGATATAAGTTTTTTATTTCTGCTATTAGTAAAAAAAATTAGGCATAGTGGTAGTAGTTGATACAATATGTTTAAACTGTTTGGTTGGGATAACACCCAGTGAACATGTAAAGAAGACCCTGCTATTGATACACCAACTATCAGCATCTCCCATCTGAAGAAAGCACAGACCAAGGCCCGAGCTGGAGGTGATAATGAAGACACAGCCCAGAAACACACAGGCTCTAAAAAGGCAGACCCAAAAAGGGGCCATCCAAAACAGTTCCTAAAATATAGAAACTAGTTTATAGAAGAATATGAATATTCATAAAACTAATGCAATAAAAAGAGTATTTAACAAGTGTCTCTGATACAGCAAGCGTGGACTTAGCTGAATGCCAAGTCACCCAACCAACCACACTTTGCTTTTTTATCTCCTAATTATCTTAATTTTTAAAATTAAATCTATCTCTTAAAATTTATTGAAAAAGTGAACCTCGTTTTTCACACGTATTATGGCAGACGTTGTTAAGCAGCAGGAAAAAAAAAAAGATATATATACATAATTCTAATAACGTGTCAAGGACGAGAAAACCGTACTCCGGAAAGCTTTTTACACGTTGCAGGAGGATGATGAAAAATCCAGTGGGCAGGAGCATCTGGAAATGGAGTGAATGGGAACACGGAGATGCTGCACAGAAACTCTGAGCGCATCCCTTGCTCAGCTCAGTTACCACTTAATTACTGGGGAAGGGGCAGCTTTGCTCTGCAGCCGTGAGAGGGTCGCAGGCAGCAGCGATGTCCCCAAGGCAGGCACTAATGGCAGGATTTGTCACTGCCACCACACTCCATTACCGCGGTTTAGTGTTTAATGGAGCGAGCAGAGGCTGCGCTGCTGCCTTGGGCCCCCGGCTGCCGCTGCTGGGAGCTCAGGATGGGCTCTTGAAGGGTTAATTGAATGTGCCCAGCAGTGGGACAGCGCTGCTTGGACTGGGCCCTCGGGAAATCACAGATGGGGCAGTCGAGGAGGGATGGGCAGAGTCCTGGAGTGGTGACAGAACCCCAAATGGGATGTGCAGAACCTCAGAATTATGACAGAACCCCAAATGGGATGTGTGGAACATCAGAATGATGACAGAACCCTAAATGGGATGTGCAGAACCCTAAATGGGATGTGCAGAACCCCAAATGGGACGTGGAGAACTTCAGGTGGGATGGGCAGAGCCCCGGAGTGGTGACAGAACCTCAGGTGGGATGTGCAGAACCCCAGAGTGGTGACAGCCCTGGGTGGCATTGCACCAGGTTTGGGAGGGGTGGCAAGTGGGATGCCCAGAGCCCCAGAGTGGTGAAAGAACCCCAAATGGGATGTGAAAAACCCCAAATGGGATGTGTGGAACCTCAGAACGATGACAGAACCCAAGTGGGATGTGCAGAACCTCATCTGGTATGTGCAGAACCCTAAATGGGATGTCCAGAACCCCAAATAGGACCTGGAGAACCTCAGATGGGATGTCCAGAACCCCAAATGGGACATGGAGAACCTCAGGTGGGATGTGTAGAACCCCAAATGGGATGTGCAGAACCCAGGTGGGATGTCCAAAACCTCAGGTGGGCTGTGCAGAACTCCCTTGTGATGTCTCATGGCACAAAGGAGGCAAAATCTGGCCCCAAAAAAAGGGAGCAGGAGCCAGACTCATCACTCACAGCCCCAAGGGACCAGCACAGAGCTCATCCTGCAGGTCTCTCTCTTCCCCAGCACCAGGAATTGGAGGATTTATGGCTTTTACAAGTTGTCTCTGATCAGGGCAGGTTTATAAGAGTGAATATAAACATGAACACTCTGTGATGAGCCAATAATGGAAGTATCTCCGTGAAAAAAAGAGAAAAATGTACAAATGGTTGAGCAAGCAATGAGCAGTCTCAAAAAGCAGAGGCAGCAGCCAAACAATCCTGCTGCATGCTGGTGTTTGGGATGCTGCTTGTCACACACAGCAACCCAGCCAGGTAATTTGCTGCCTTTAGAACTGAAACAACTTCATTTTTTTTATTGCTTGAAGTGTTATCTTGGTGCCAACTGCTCGTGTAGTGCCTCTGTTGTGCCCTGCCTCCCATCAACCACGCTGCTCTGCCGTGGGGAAATGTCAGTTTGAGACATCCCACAATCCATTACTGCCCCAATTCATCCAAGTTCTTCCAGCTACTTCAGTTATAGGATTGGAAAGGGCAGAGAGAGCCTCAAATTTAGTATCCAAGTCACATAACACATGTTAAAGAGCTTGGAGAGTTAAGCCAGCTTCAGCTACCCTGCTTTAATTTTTTAAATGCCAAAGCTCCCCAGAAAGCATCTTTCAGAGGAGGATACCTACTTAAATCCTAAACACTCTGATAAAAGCGCTATTTAAAACATTGGGATACATAAAAAAAAGAGGCACTTGAAAGTGAATAAAACATTCAGCAAAGTAATTGTGCACACATATAAAACACTCACCCCGTGCACACTCCGCTGGTTTTGCATTCTAAGCTCCAAATGATGGCCCATGAATTAATGCTGAGTATAATGTGAAGGTTATGGAATTAAATAAAGTACAGTAGCAAAAAAAAAAAAAAAAAAAAAAAAAAAAAAAAAAAAAAACAACCACGCAAAGTCTATAAATAAATCCTGTGCTGTCCCCCAAACATGTTCTTGTTCCACCCATGAGTTGTAGCGCCTGCTGTACTGTCCATCAGGGATTTAATTTCATTATTTCATCAAGGGAAGATCATAAAACCTGATTTTACAGCTACTGTAGAGAGGCTGAGAAGTGCCCAGAGAGGAGATGCAGTAGGCTGTTATTCCTGATTGACTCGAGCCAGTTAGATTGATTTCATCATGAGGGGAATGTTTATTAATGTCTTCTCAGGCACTAAATAACCAGAATGATTTAGAGTCTGTGCCTGTGATACAGAAATTCACCCTCAGCAGCATCAGGTCTGGTGAGCCTGAGGAGTTCATATCCCCCTGCAAGGGGGAGATTTTCATTTATAGCACATTTAGCATAAAATGTTGCTGTATTTCCTGCCCCATCTTCACACTCAGCCTCTTTTTGAGGCCACCTTGTGTATAAAATGAACTTCTACCTCATCTGCACCTTCAAACTGAGTGGAAAAGGTTGGGTGAGTGCCCTGCATGGCCCCAGATCTCATTTCAAAGGCACCTTCACAAAGATACTGAAATAAATTACAAAGAAAAACCAACCCAAATCCAGCTGCTGTTGAACTACTTGGGAAATGTAACTTAGAAACCTTTATTTTAAAATAAAATCAGACATTTGATGTTTTTTCTCTTCTCAATTTAATCCACATGGCCATGCCTTGTGCCTTCCTGCAGGAGCCCAGAGGTGATGGATTGTCTGTCCCTGCTGTGAAGGGCAGCCCTAGAACTGTCCAATAGGTTCAAGCTGAACCTTTTCTTCCTTTCACCTTTGAAAATATTAAATCTAATATTAATATTAATATGAGGTCTAGTTTTTAGGCTTCTTGTTCCCTGCTCAGCAGGTGCAAACTGGGCTGGACCACAGCAGGGGTAAGATCAGCTTTCCCTCTTCTTTCAGTCTCCATAACCTTTCCAGTCTGGATTTTATTCCATGACAACTGGCACACGACAGCCTGCCTTCTGCAGGGAAATGGTGAGGGAATCTCTTCCTCAGGCACAGAGGGGATTTTGCCCTGCCCAGGTGTTGTGGTTTGAAAGCAAAATGAATGAGAGGCTCCAAGTCAGAGATATAATTTAATAAGAAGAAAGGTAAAAAGGTAAAAGTAAAATAAAATAAATGCAATAACACAAAGGATCACTGACAGAGTCAGAACACACCCTGAGCAGGGTGGTGGGAGCAGTCCAGGTGAGGGGCTCTTCCTGAAGCAGTGATCCCACAGAAAGGTCTGGGAGCTCTGCTCCTCTGGGAATCCAGCGGATAAGTGGTGCTCCAGTGCTCCCCCTGGGCAGAGCATCTCACAATAGGATGAGAAGTGTGCAGTGGGTCCTTGATGGCCCATTAAACAGAGATAACCCCTGGAGGGAGTTACCTGTGACTCATGGGCCAGGCGTTAATGGGCCATTAGCAGAAGACACCCCAAAGGCCATTAGCAGAAGAGGCAGGGGGCTTGGGAAAACACTAGCCCACCTGGTTTCAAAAGTTCATGAAGATGGTGATAGAATAAATACTTTGTGTACATCCTACACTGCAACCCAGGACACCAGGATGCGTCAGTGCCTCAGCATCGTCCTCTGTTCCACAGGACAGGCAGGTTCGCCTTCCTGTGCTCCTGTTCCTGAGCTGAAGGATGATTTCTCTGCTGGAATGGCAGGAGAGGGTGACAAAGAGGGCACTGGCTGGTCTGATTCCCTTAAGGAGCTCTTTAGGGTGACACTGAGGAGGCAGCAGGACCACCCCAAGTCCTTCAGCTCCAAGACAAGCCCAGGCACTGCCAGTCCCAGGGATTTCTGTGATGGGTTGCTTGACTCACAGACAAAGACTCTGCCATAAATCCTATCAAAAAAACCACTTTTGTGTTGAGAATTGGAGGCTCAGGGCAGTGTTACCAACCCAGGCTTAATTTAGAACCTCCTGACAAGCTGGTGCCACTTAAGTGACTAAGTTCCGCTGCTGTCTGCCCCTGCAGTTAATGTCTCAAATATTTCCATATTTCCATCAATCATTGCCAGACTTCTTGTTTTTTTTATTGTGCCACGTGCTGGAAACATCCCCTCAAAGGGCAAATTCAGAACTTAATCTTGTAATGAAAAAAAGCCTCAAAATGGCCTCAGGCTTGAACATATTAAAAATGAAGATAAAGTTCCTGTTGGCGTTTGAACGTGCTGAGTCCATCCCTGAGCCATGCTGTGCCCACAGCTTGTCCTGGAACGTCTCCTTTACTCATAGAACCATGGAATGGTTTGGGTTGGAAGGGATCTTCAAGATCATCCCATTTCATCCCCCCTGCCATGGGTGGGGACACCTTCCACCATCCCAGGCTGCTCCAAATCCCATCCAACCTGGCCTTGGACACTTCCAGGGATCCAGGAGCAGCCACAGCTTCTCTGGGCATCCTGTGCCAGGACCTGCCCACCCTCCCAGGGAAGGATTTCTTCTTAAAATCTAATCTAAACCTGCCCTTTTTCATTCCCCCTTGTCCTGTCCCTCCATCCCTTGTCCCCAGTCCCTCTCCAGCTCTCCTGGAGCCCCTTTAGGCCCTGGAAGGGGCTCTGGGGTCTCTCTGGAGCTTCTCCTCTCCAGGTGAGCACCCCCAGCTCTCCCAGCCTGGCTCCAGCCCTGGGGCAGCTCTCTGGAGTGCAGCTCATGGGATGTCAACACTCAAATGAACCCTGAGCTCTAAACATGGATCAGGACCCCCAGAGCAAAGTTTCTTACCTGGCTTTGGTGATTGGCAGCCCAAACTGCTTCTGCTCTGAAGAGACCAAAACTGAAACTGAGCTGTCAAACCATTAAACCAGATCAGGCTTTGGTTCAGGTTTCCAGCCCTGTCCATCCAACTTTGCTATGGATTCACTCTCCTGGTGGAGGAGATAGATATATATTTTTTTCAGGAATGAGCAATACTTTGGCATTAAAATGTGGCACAGCCCTTTCCTCTAAGGAAGGAAGAGGGATCTCTGGGGAGAACTATCCAAACCAAGGGGTCAGCAGGGAAGCAGAAGAGCTCAGGTACCCAAAATCAGCCCAGGGCATTGGATTGCCTGGCTGTTGTAAGATTAAATTGCTCAGAGAATAACAGCAAAAGCTTTTTCTTGTCTTTTTTGTTGTTCCCCCCCCCCCAGTCCTATTTTAATCAGTTTGGCAGGAGGAATGACTGTGAGGCATCTCTCCCCAGTTTATTTCTCTTACTGGTAAAACATGTGTGAAATGACAGATGTTCCTATGGAAACTTGAGTCCTGTGGCCACTTGACAAGTGGTAGAAAATGAGGCCAGGGGCTTGTAACAAGTGATATTACCTTGCTGAGATAGCAGGAAATACCCACCTGGCTTTGTGAGAGAATCTCTAATGATGTCTGCAAAGCACTTGGAGACCCAGCATGGAGCAGCAGTGCCAGTGTGCTGTTTGTCCCTGTGAGAACAGCAGCAAAGCTGGGGCCCAAAGGTGCTTTTCAACATTTCCAAGTGCCTGACCTTCGTATTTCAGCAATATTAACATTGCACTCACATCCACACACACATATACACAAAAAAAACCAATAAATAAGATTTAATCGTGTTGTTTTGGTTTTTTTTTTTTCCCGGTATTCATACAGCTGCACTATTCTGGGAATTGCTTTATTGCAGCATTCAGGGGCAAATTAGTCTTGCCAATAATTGCTGAGTGACAAGTGTGCAGTGTTTTCTCCTCCTGGATGTTTCCATCTCTCCCTCCCCTGCATTAAAGCACAGAGCAGCACTTTTTCCCTCGCTGCTCCTCTGCACTGAGGAGCAGAGCTGTGACTCTGGTCTGACACTGCCAAGGGACATGGACACCTGTGATGGTTCTGGCTTCTTCTTTTTCCTTGCCAAGGTTGGGATTAATACACAGGAAACATTGATTTTGTGTTTGGGCTTGGATGTTTATTGTTTCTTATCTATTTACAGACTCACAAGCCATGAGCTGTAACTAGCAAGTGAGAGAAGAGAGGTAAAATGGAGAACCTCTAACTCTTCTCAAGGTTATTTAAGTGCTAATTACCCAATAACGTGGTGACACCTGTATTATTTATATTTCTGACCCAATAATGACCACCCAAGGACTGCAATGCAGACATTTTCCACCCAACTACAGAAAACCTCCCAAACCCATGAAGAAGAAGGAAAAAGAGGGTGAAGAAGGTGAAGAAGGAAGAAGACGAAGAAGGAAGAAGAAGGACTTAGACAATGCCTTAATCCTCCATCTTGACTCTCATGAATTACTATATACTAAAATCTCAAATCTGAGTTTTTCACCCTGTGAGATCACACACTTCTATTAAACTCCACACCCACAACCCCAGTGCTATCACAAAATTTTGGGAGTCTGTTCCATGGCCTCAGGTCAAATGTGGTGCTTGCCTGAGGGTCAGCACCCCTCAGCTCAGAGAGGCTGAAATTTTCACCCTCCAGGGTTCCAACAGACACCCAGACTCTCTTCCCAAACCAGTTTCTACCACATTAAAGGATTCCACGACCTGGGATTTGTTTGCTCTGAGGTGAGCCTGGTGCTGCCCTGCCAGCCCTGTGGATGGTTAGTTAGCTCAGAAATGAGATGTTCTGTGTCGTCAGTCATTGGGTTTTCCAGTCCTCAGAGTTCAATCAACCACTTTTCCCCCCTGTATAAATTCTGTGTCATCTGGAGCTGGTGTTCCCTTTCCTGGGGGGAACTCCACTCCTCCCACAGCACATGGAACTGGAGTGTGGAGTTTGCACCCTCCTGTGCCTCTGACATGCCTGGGGTGGGAGATGCACAAAGTTCATAGAATGCTCTGAGCTGGAGGGATCCACAAGGATCATCAAAATACACAGATCCTAAGTTCAGTGCTTCTTCTTCCAAAATCTGAGCTGTGAAAATTTGGTGATAAGGGAATAAAACCTTTGGTCTGTAACCAGGAGTGTGTTTGATACCTGTAGGATTAACAAATTAATGGTTTTCTGCTCCTGAAGAGGGACCCTCAGTGCCTGCACCCCCTGCCCTGCCTGGGGGACACAGCCAGGGGACCCCAGGGTGACACAGCCCCTTCCCACCTTCCCCTCACACCTGAAATCCTTCCTCTCACCCAACCAGGGTAACATTCCCCAGCTCCTCTCTCAGTTCCTGAATAATTAATACAGATGGAAAATACAAGTTATAGGTGTTTGATTTCCTTCCTTGGGGGATGTTGTTGTCCCTTTTCACGGCTTTTCCCCCCAAGCTCTTTGTAAGTTCCCCCCTGCACATCCCTGAGGGGCTGCTGAGGTGCTTCATTAGGGGCTCAATTACCTTGAATTGAAATCTGGCCTCCTTTTCTACTTTTAACAGTAACCCAAATTTAAGGCATGATTTAAGGAAAACACACACACACACACACACACACACACACACACAAAAAAAAAAAAAAAAAAAAAAAAAAAAAAAAAAAATTAAAAATTTTCATTTCCTGCTTGAAACTGGAGGGGGATTGACTGAAACAAGCTGCTGAAATGGGCTCAAAATTAGGGACAACTCATCCTGACACATGGAGCACATCACACATCCATCAGCCCTGGTCCTGCTCCAGCTTTGGGGTCAAGCAGGCTCCAGCTTTGGGGTCAGCTTGTGGGGTGCAAGACCTGCACCTTGCAGTGAGACAGGTCTGGAGGACAAACATCCCTGCTGCTCCACGGGGAGTGGAACCCTTCCCAACCCCTCCTAACAGCCAAGTCACCTCGAAAAAAAAGACATTAAATGCCTCCAGGAGCAGGGCTGGAGCTGTGTTTCTGTGTCATCTTCTCCAATAATTGTCACTTGTTTGGGCCCCTGGCGCCTTGGCAGCCTTGGGTAGGCAATAATGTGGCAGCTTATTAATTATGCTGCTTTATAAACTCTCCATCTTATCTACAAGCAGATCCTCACTCTGACGAGGAGCCTGTGCAGGCAGGGCCAGCTACAAGGTGTTATTAATTGTAGCACATGGATGTTTACAGAGATACAACCTCCAAATGGATTAAAGACCTCTCCCAGAAATGTGTGTGAAAAAAAAATGGACCTAAAATGAAATCCTTCACCACGATGCTATTTTTAAGCCAGAATTGCATTTTCGCTCTCCAGGCACATCAGCCCCGCAGCAGGGGCGTTAGATTAAACTGCAAAATTTAAATAAATGACACTTTAAAAATGCCCTGGAGCCAGGCAGCTCCTGGAGATGAGATGTCTGCAGGGAGAGAGCAGCAGCAGCAGTGGGGTTTGGGGTGTGAGCATCTCTCCTGTCCAGCCCCCAGAGCCCCACCAGAGCTGGGGCAAAGCTTCGTTTTTTTCCCTTTGCAGGGCTCAGATAATCCCTGCACATCACAGAGCAGCTGGAAGAGTTGGAAATTTGCTTTTAAGGTGACCACGGCCAATGTTGCTCTGGTGAGAAATGGCCCAGCACAAGAGCTGGCACAGCTCCCTCTGCCCCATTCCATTCTGGGAGCCCATTGCCATCCTTGTCCCAACATCCATCCACAGGGGTTTTGCTTTTAGCTTTGGGTTACAATGCAGGATGGAACTAAAAGTATGTATTCTGTTACCATCTGTTGGAACCAGCTGGGGAGGTGTTTCTTCTCTCTTCTCTTCTCTTCTCTTCTCTTCTCTTCTCTTCTCTTCTCTTCTCTTCTCTTCTCTTCTCTTCTCTTCTCTTCTCTTCTCTTCTCTTCTCTTCTCTTCCCTTCTCTTCTCTTCTCTTCTCTTCTCTTCCCCATTCCTCATAACTCCAGGGGGAGGGGAAGGGTATCTTCTGTTAAAGAAAATTAAAAAAAAAACTTATAGAATATTTATAATTATATATATATATATATAAATAAATATATAAAATATACACAAAATTAAAAATTAGATGGGCCAGCTGTCCAAACCAGCTGGGGCCGTGTTCTTTATCCTCTCCAGGCCCATCCTCCCCCCAGGGGATCTCTGCTGTCCATGGCCCATCCAGGCTCACTGCAGGGCTGAGACAATTCCATCAGCCCATGGGGAGATGCTCCACCCAGGGGGAGGAGCCCAGCATTCCCACCTGGATCAAACCTGGCATTGGGAACCCCAGCACAGCCTGTTTGGATTCCCAGAGGGAGACCAGACCCAGCTCAGCACCACTGGACCTTCTACAGGATCATCTCTGCTCCACCAGAACCACATCTGGCACTGCAGGAGGATTTATTTGGACTGCTCCCAACACTCTGACCAACAGGGGGTCAGGTTGTGTTCTGACTCTGTCAGTGTTTGGTGGGGTTTTGAGGGTTTTTTTGTGGGTTTTGGGGGGTATTTTTGTACTACTACGTTTTTATTTTTCATATTTCTAGTAAAGAACTGTTATTCCTATTCCCATATCTTTGCCTGAAAGCCCCTTAATTGCAAAATTATAATAATTCAGAGGGAGGGGGTTTGCATTCTCCATTCCAAGGGAAGCTCTGGCTTTTCCTGGCAGACACCTGTCTTTTCCAAACCAAGGCACTTCTACCCTCTTCCATCAGCTGTGTTTTCCAAAGGCTCAGGAATTTGACTGAAATACAGGAAAGTCCTCAAGACTCAGAGGATGTAATATTGATAAACTTCTTTGTTCTTATTAGCATTTCCCTAAGAAATGTTTTGTCCTCTCAGGTAGGAGAATTGTCCCTATTTCCCTGAAATACCCAGGCTGCCCTCAGCCCCATCCTCCCCTCCTGGAGCTGTTGTGACAACACAGACACCCATTTGTACAGAACAACTCACCTTTACTGATGTCAAATGTTGTTAAAATAATCTTCTTAGAAAGCTGCTTGATTTACGGTTACTTTTTACTGCTGGGTTGCTTTTTTAAAAAAAAAAAATCAATCCTTTTGTATTTTCCCCTTTGAAAAATTCCTCCAGTAAATTTCTTCCCCTGAACTGCTCTGACAGAAATCACTTCCCTGCCCTTTCTGCTTTTTAAGAAATGGGAAAATCGCAGGCAATAAATGGCAAACCTCTGAGCCTCATTGACAGAAATGGGATGGTTCAGAAAAACAGATATTATTTATAGTTATCACTGTTTTCCTAGTTTGTTCCAGTTTTTCACCTGTGCCTCCTGAGCTGTGCTACATCTCTGGGATTGCTGAAACCCTGATCACTGAGAATTTTAGATTTTTTTATGCTGACAGGCATTGATCCCCAAGCAAACATTGCATTGGACCTGAGGCCGTGGAAAAGGCTCCCAAAATTGAGTGACAGCACTGGGATTGTGGGTGTGGAGTAGAGTTTAAGGTTTTACAATATATTAATATATATAAAGCAAGATGGAGGATTTAGGGCAGAGGCTGAGTCCTTCTTTTTCACCTTCTTCTTCATGGGTTTGGGTGGAATTTTGTAATTAGATAGAGAAGTCAACATTTTGGACCATGGGTGGTTGGTTATTGGGTTAAAAGTAAAAACAATTTAGGTGTCATTTCTTAATTGGACAATTTGTACTTAAAAGGCCTTGTAGAGAAAGAGACAGGAGCTATTTTTTAGTTTGTTAGCTCGAAGTGCTGCAGAACTCAGGGTTTGTGAGACTGTAACAGAGATAAGAATTAATAAACATCTGAGCCCGAACAAGAAACACCATCTCGAGCATTTAATCCCAACCCTGGCAAAAAAAGATGATAAAACAAAACATGTTTTGGCATTTTTGACTTTTTTTCTCACGTCATTGGCACTGACACAGGATGACATCCCTGTGATGGTGCAGCAGCTCAAACCTTTGTTTGCTGGGGCTGCTCAGGAACTCCCCAGGCTGCTGCTGCTGGGGGAACAGGCAAGTGTTTAACTGGGATCCCCAGCTGCTCCAGAGGCTGGAGGATGACTCAGTGCTTGCATCAAGCTCTGAGAGTTCAATTGCTTTTGTCCTTGGCGTTATCAGCCCGGCTGCCGCACATGACGAGCAGTTCCTCAATCGTTTTATGCAAAAGTTCACAGTAGGACAGTTTTATTTTTGGATATGGCAATGAGTGAAAGTTTGGCAGGAGGAAGCAGGATTTGGATGGAGGAAATCAGACAGGGCTCCACCCCACGTCTCTCCAGCTTGGAGGAGTTTGGATTTGAGCGCTGAACGCCTGTTTTCTTTGCACACAGCAGAGCTTCGGGAATGAAGCCCCAGAGAAGACATCGATAAAAACAACATTCAGGAGGCTTTTGGGAGAGCCAAAACCCCCTCTAACACTTCTCTATGTGTCACTGGGGAGGGACACCAAGTGACCCCACCTGGAGGGACACCAGAGACCTCACCCTGTCCCTCCCAGTCTGAGGCCACCCCAAATCCCACCAACAAAACTCCCCTGCAGGAAGATCATTGCAAAACCTCAATCCAGCCAGGAGCTCTGCTGTCATCTCTACATCCATCAGATGCACCTTGTAGGAGGGCAGAAGGCCTGAGATTAGATTGCACTGCAATCTCCAGGAAAAACTGCTTTTTGATGACAAAAGTGATGAATTGCTGTCCGTTCTGGGAAGATCATATCTGTGTGTGGCAGTCAGAGCAGTTCAGTGCTCTGAGGCTGAGGGTGATGAATCAGTAGTGTGGGGCCTGGAATTCATCCAAGGGATGGAAAATATCTCTATTATATACATATATATACATATATATATATATATATATATATATAAAAATACAAACATACTTTCCCACATGGGTATCTTGAGTCTGAAATCCATTTTCTGCTGCCCAAAGAGAATAGGCAACATTCTCTCATTTAATAATTTCCATTAAATAAACCAACTTTTTTACCTACTTCTGCTCACACCTTTTTTAGCACTCAGGACAGGATGAGGATGAGGAGGGAAGTTAATGATGCCCCATATAATGAGGTTTCATTAATAAATTCATTAATGTTTGTCTCAGTGACACTTTTTTCCCAGACTGTGACAGGTCTAAGTTGGACAGGGCTTGGAGCAACCTGGTCTGGTGGAATGTGCCCATGGCAGGGGCTTGGAACAACATGGGCTTTGAGGCCCTTTAGGATTCTGTGATTTTGTCATTCTATAATTGTATGATTTTACAAAAGCAGGTATTAAACACACAATCCCTTCCCCAGGCAGCACTGTGCTTGAGACATTAATGGAGAACAAATTGCCAATCTATTAAAAGACATCTGCTTTTAAAGATAAACCCAGCTCACATTGCTCTTTCCATGGTGAAACTGCCTGGGGGGAAGCTGGGGGGGAGGCAGGGGAGATCACCCCTCCTCTGCCCCAGCCCTGTGTAGCTGCTCACCTGGCCTGCAGGAAAAGCTGCTGCTCTGGCATCTCTAAAGCCTGGGCAGGTTTTAGTGCTGCTCCTCATTTACGGTGGCAGCTCCAGGAGTGGCTCTGGCCACACTGTCTGTTTGCAGTCTGGGCAAGCTGCCATGTGGGAAGGGTCAGGATATGCAGAACCATCTCCACGACAGGTTGTAAAATACTTACAGCACCTGTGAGCCTGGATCTGACACAACACTGGTTTTCTCTTCCCCAAACAGAGAAAAAAAACAGCATTTAAAACACTCAGAGCTTGCTAAGGGCCAAATGTCAGGTTTCTAAACATCTTTACAATGGCCTTAAGTGTTGCCTGGAGGTTTTGGGTGTTTTTTAAGCCTGGCTTTGATCCCTTGGACACAAGTGCTCAGGGACATCTCCTGGAGGCACAGCAGCCTGTGGCAGAGGGCTGGGGGCACATCCAGCTCCTGGAGGAACCTCCTTCTCTGAAGAGGATCCTGGAATCCCTTGTGCTTGGAGGGACCTTAAAGATCATCCTGTTCCACCCCCTGGCACAGGCAGGGACACCTCCCACCATCCCAGGTTGCTCCAAATCCCATCCAACCTGGCCTTGGACACTTGCAGGGATGGGACAGTCATTCCCTTCAGTTCTCCAGGAAATTCACAGTCTTTGGAGCACAGTAAATCTGGATCCTGGCTGTCTTTATAAGACAGAGGTTTGGGTGGATAATTTATGAAGGATGGTGATAAACCAGACTGCACAGTTTAGATCTTAATAAAACTGCGATGCCTTTTGTCTGATTTTATGGACAAATTTTATTAACTTAGTACCTCTCTACCAGAGAGGCCTGACAGGTTTCTTATGGCTGAGAGCTCTCCTGAGCAGCAGCAGAAGATCAGAAACATTTAGTGCCTGGCAGCAGGAGATCACAACCCCCTTGCAAATCCATCCTCCCCAGCTGGGTCAGGGCTGGGATGGAGCTGCAGGAGAATCACAGAATTATGGGATGGTTTGGATTGGGAGGGACCTTCAAGACCATCCTGTTCCACCCCCTGCCGTGGGCAGGGACACCTTCCACTGTCCCAGGTTGCTCCAAGCCCCATCCAGCCTGGCCTGGGACACTTCCAGGAGTGGGGCAGGCACAGCTTCTCTGGAGGAGCTGCTGGCCTGGAGCCACCCCGGCTGGCAGCCAGGGCTGGCAGCACTCAGGGACAGCTGGTGCCTGGGAGCACAGGGAATTAGGAAGGGTTTGCTAACAAATCTCATTCCAAGCCATAATCACCAGTGCTCAAGCACCCACCCACAGCCTCCCTGTCCCACCCACACACCTCATATTGGGGTGATACCCAAAAATGTGGGGATGAGGCCCCACACTGGCTGTGTGGCTGTCACAGAGGGATATCCCTGCTGGGGGGCTCATGGGGGGCTCAGCAGCCATGGCTGGGAGGTCCTTGAGGACACCCCAAAACCAGCTCTGCCTGCCCTGCCCATCCCAGGTCTTCCATCCAAGGGACAAAATCCAGGTGAGAGCAACAGGTCTCAGTGCACTGCCCTTCCTCATCCCAGCTGGTTCATGGATGTGTTTATCTGCTAATAATTACCCAAATGATTTCCATCTCCTCTAGGACTGGGCCCAGCTCCCCTCTGTGAGTGATCCACCATCCATTTGTGCCTGCCTCGTTGAGTTAATTTAGGTGAATTTCCGAGATTTCTGATTCTGACACTTGTGTGCAAGACTTTGCACCCTCCACCATGGCCATGGGATAGGGGAAATAGCCTTGGGGATTTATGGTGTTTTCCTTGGCAAGCTTCATCCCCCTGCATGAGCCTGTATAGAGTTCATCTGTGTGTTCTTTCTCTGCTCTTTCCTGCAGGCAGGACAAAGCCAGCAGACATGGGAGGATGGCAGGGTTTGATTGGGACCCAAACCCCATCCAAGGCATCCACACTGCTGAAGGACACGGCCAACATCCTCCTCCCTTGTACTCCAGGGTTAAAAAAAGGGGGGTGAGGAAGGAAAGAGAGAGCAGCAGCATTCTTCTTTTGTTGCCATAGCAGCCTCCTGGATTATTTAGACTGATAGCATTTGTAAAAATTCAACAAAGGGTGAAGGATCACTTGGAAATGGGAGCAGATGTAACAGTGCGTGCCATATGCCACTGGGGAAAAAAAAAACTCTATTGGCAAAGGCAGCATCATCAGAAGGAAAGCATAACCCATATTGTGCCACGGAAAATGTCACTTTTTCTAGATTACAGAGTAGAGCCACGGAGCTGGGAATATTCTGCTCACATTATAATTGTCCCCAGCACAGCTCTGTGGGGAGGTGGGCTGGCCTCCTCCCTCCCCAGGACCTGCAGAACCTCCATGTGGCACAAAGGAAAGGTTGTTAACATTAAAGATTAATTAACCCTCACACACAGCCTAATGGAACTCGCTCCTGAGCAATCCTGCCTGCACAATGGATGAATTATGAGGGGCTGTGTGAGTAACAGAGACCATGGAAAGCTGCTGGATTCACACCCTGAGCCAGCCCTGCAATAGTGACAGAGCCTCTCGGAGCATCAGATCAAGGCAAAGAGCTGCTGAAGGCTCCAGAGCAGCTGCTGGTGCCTGGGGGAGTTATCCCGAGCAGGGCTCAGGGCAAAAACCTCTCAGCCCCAGGGAGGGAGGGGGCTGGAGGCTGGGGAGGCTGTGGGTGAGGAGGAGCTGCTCCCCAGCACCAGCCTGGTCCCATTTCTCCTGGAATGCACAGCCCAGGGCTCCTCATGGATCCAGCCAACACCAGAGTCCTGCCAGAAAGGCACATGAGGGATGAATATCCAAAATGTGCATGGATGAGGTTGGGCAGGGCTTGGAGCAACCTGGGATAGTGGAAAGTGTCCTGCCCCTGCAGGAGGGTTGGAATGAAATGAGTTTTAAGGGTTTTTTCCAACCCAAACTGCTCGGTGATTCTCTGATAACACTTGGGAGGATGAAGCCTGGCCAGGGACAGCTCTGGTCTCACCTCCAGAACCTTCTCTGAAACTCCCTATAATGAGAGGTAGATAACCCATAACCCAGAGGTACCATTGCCACTCACCCAAGACTACATGGGGCTTAAAAGGCTCCTATTTATCAGTTCCTCATTATGAATTGGGTTATTAAATGCCCAGACCTTCCTACAGCAGCCTGGGCACTCCTCCTGTGCATGTCCCCTTCCTTGCTTGCTGCCACTGCTGCAATTCTAAAATAATAAATAATCCAGAATGGCCACCTAATTATAGGAAATGAAGACATGCATTAGGCTGGAGCAGCAGGGAATAATTATTTGCTGTCCTTCAGCACCCCAAAGCAAACAGGGGTGGAGGGGAGGCTCACTGTGGGTGAGAGCTTTGTGTTCCCCACCCTGGCACTGGCCCAGGACTGAGCCCTGGCAGGCAGGGATGGGAGGCAGACACTGGCAATGGGAGGCAGACACTGGGGATGGGAGGCAGACACTGGCAATGGGGGGTTTGGCACAACCATGAGAGCCAAGGGAGGAAGGACATGGGCAGAGGCACAGCAGGGCTGGAGATGGAGCAGAAATATCCAAAGTGGAGCACACAGAGCCCCTGAGTCATCCCGAGCAGGGAATTCTGAGACACCAGGGCTGGCCCTGGGGGTGGGACAGCACCAAAACCAGCCTTGAGGGCGGCTAAAATCACCTCGTCTGCCATTTCCAGGGGAAAAAAAAAGTTGCTTTATGAAATTACCAGCCTGTGGAAAATGTATGTCCTGTTCCTCTCGAGAGGAGAGAGACACATAAAATGAGGGCTCGTTTTGACAGGATACCTTCAGTGAGTGTAAATCACTCATGGGTTGATTAACTTCTCTTCTTAGGCAATTCTGCAAGTTAGATGACAAAGCTTCCTCTCCTCCTGGAGGCTTTTACTGAACTTGTAAAAAAATCCAGGTCTACTAATGTCTTTGTTTTTTATTATCATTATTATTTCAGAGCCAAGGCAGCACTGCAGCATTACAGCCGGGGAGCTGTTTGTCATTGTACAGGACTGTTTACCTTGTTTTCTCCTCAAATACCAGCAAATTAAAAAGAAAATGGAAAGAGAATTTCGTCAACCATGACAAACGATGCCATTTTTTTGATGCATATGCAAAACAGCAAATTAGACATTTGCTGATGCTCTTCCATTTACGACACAGAAGGGATGGGATGTTGGGTATGTCCTCTGGGAGCAGCACAGGAGGGAGGGGTGGACTGGGTTGCCACAACCAAAATATGATAAAAATATTGTAAATCCCCAGAAAAATCAGAAAATCCCCAAACTGGCCACTGGACAGTTTATACTTGTGATAGCAGTGGCAGAAAAATCCCACAGGGCTGGGAGCCAGGCAGCTCCAGGGATATTCATCTCCTGGCCCTGTTTTGGCTCCAACCTGCACCATTTCTCCCTGCTGGGATGCTGAGGCACTGAAGGTGAAGATTTCAGGCTGCTCAGGAACTGTTTTAACTCAAGGCATGATTATTTGGACCAGCAATTATGAAATTCAGACTGAGACACCTCCCAGGCCCTGAGCACAGAGTTATCACCTGTGCCATTCCTGACCACCCCAATGGTTGGGGGAGTTTTGTTCCCTTTGTCCCCTTTTGTTCCTCCTTTGAGGGAGGAGGATGAACATCCCTGTTCCTGGCTCTGCACACCTTCATCCCAACTGCTAATCCATTGTTTTCCCCTGGAAAGCTGCTGCCTCCAGGGTGGAGGGACTCATTTCATCTCCTCAGCTTCACCTGCAGCATTTTGCCTCTGAAGACACCGTGGCACAACAAAAAGGGTCTTTATGTGTGTGTCCTGCACAGTGTAAAACAATCATTTTTAAGCTCACTTGCAGCAACATTTGTCTCATGCAGGGGCTGCTCCTCCTCCCTGCAAGGTAAAAGAGAGGGGAAAAAAATCCTGCAGGTTCCTACCCCAGGCTCAGGCAAAGCAGGGATGTGCTGTTAACACAGAGGAGTGATCCTGTGAGTTGCTGGAATGTTTCCTTGGACTGACAAATCATAAATGCTGATTTCTCTGGGCTCTGACAAGAGCAGGGACTGCAGTGAGGAGGGATGGACAAGCATTGCCCACCCTGCCAAGGGCAGTTCCTCAGCGGGGCTGGCAAAGCCTCTCACACCTTGCACAGACAGTCCAAGTATCTCTGTGCTAACTTTGAAAAATGATGGAATACGTCCTCAAAAATAAACTCTGTCAAGAAAAGCTGATAGCAATAGAGGAGTTATGAGAGGAGAGGAAATTTGCCATTCAGAGAGAGATAACCTTGCAAATACTCAGTATTCCTGCCACAGAGAGAACAGAACCGACACGCTCCCTGCTCTCCCGCCCATTCCAAAGAAGCCGAGCTTTTCCACAAGCTGTGAAAAGGATCGTGCTTTATCTGCTCCTTCCCAGGTTCAGCTGAGGCTTCAGGAGGAGCTTGCTGAACCATCAGTGCCTGCAATTAACACTTGCGACTATTTTTACAGCGGGATATGGGCTGGGTGTTGGAGAGCCCCCGGAGAGAGGCTCAGGCGGGCGCTGCAGGGGAAGCATCACCCTGACTGCACTGGCTGCTCCCTCCCTGCCTTCCATCCCCACAGGGCTCCTGGAACCCTGGAGGAACCCTGAAAACCTCTAATCCCAGCCTAACCCTTAGGAAGACTGTCGTGGTTTGAAAGCAAAATGAGTGAGAGGCTCCAAGTCAGAAATACAATTTAATAAGAAGAAAGGTAAAAAGGTAAAAATAAAATAAATGCAATAACACAAAAGATCACTGCCAGAGTGAGAACACAGCCTGAGCAGGGTGGTGGGAGCAGTCCAGGTGAGGGGCTCTTCCTGAAGCAGTGATCCCACAGAAAGGTCTGGGAGCTCTGCTCCTCTGGGAATCCAGTGGCTCAGGGCTGCTTGTCCTGTCCCAAATCCCAGATTCTCTCCAGGTGGGAATGCTTGGCTCCTCCCCCTGGGCATTGGGAGCATCTCCCAATGGGATGAGGAGTCGTGCAGTGGCTCCTTGATGGCCCATTAAACAGAGAGAGCTCCTGGAGGGAGTTCCCTGTGAGTCCTGGGCAAGGCATTGATGGGCCATGAGCAGAAGAGCCCAAAGGAGGGGCCTGGGAAAACACTGCCCCACCTGGTTCCAACAGCTCATGGAGATGGGGATGGAATAAATACTTTATGTACATCCTACACTACAACCCAAGATAAGGATCCTACTGAGGACTCTAAAGCCAGGGCTCAGTGTGGTCCTCAATCCCTGCTGCCCTCTGAACATCATCACCAGATAGAGCTTGGGACATCCAATCTCCAAATTTTGGAAATTTGTCCCATAAAAAGCTGCCAGGTGTTATTTGGGCTACAAGGCAGCCAGCCCAGAAAGAAGGGGCTGGAGCCTGAGGGCTCTGGTGCAGGCTGGGGTGGGGGGAAGGTTTTGGGCTCTCCTGGCAGGGAGTTTGGTGCAGGATTGCTGAGGGAGGCTGTGAGAAACTGGCCTAAGGGTGAGATGCTGGTTTGTTTTTGTAGCAGAATAAACCCAGTGTGGCTTCATGGAGCTCTCCAGCTTTACTCCAGGTCCCTCAGGCAGGACAGGCTGTGTCCACTGCAGGTACAAATGTGTCCTCTCCTGACATGTCAGACACTTCCCAAAAGCAGAAACAACAGGCTAGAGCTGGGAGCTGTGGACTGGGAAGTGTGGAATTGAATACACAATGAATTCACGAGGCCATCTCTGGGGTACCCCAAGTCTCTGGTGCAACACAAAACCAGAGGTGATGTCCAGTGCTGTCACCCGGCTGAGGATGTGAAGAACATTTTATTATTCAGTTCCTGGAGTGACCCAAGTGTAGATGGTAGGTCATGCTGTGGATCACTCACAGCCACAACAATGACATTTTTTGCCTCTTCTTTTTTTGCAGGCTCTGCAGAGCCAGTGACCACTCACTCACCCTGCCCCAAAGGGCACTTGCTGGAAAGCCACAGGCCTAGCAGAAATAAGTAAAAAAGCTTTCAATACAGTTTTCTTTTTGGTATAAACCCAAGAGAAGCTCCACAGTGAGTGGAAGGAGGCAGGATGGGAGGCATGGAAGGTCTCAGGGCATCACTGTCCCACAGGAAAGCTGCAGGCACCACCTCCAGCTAATTTAATTTGGGGAAGGAAGTGGCTGTATTTGTATTTGTGGCAGTATTTCACACCCCTTTGGTGGCAAGAAGGGGCTCCCTCTCCTCCCTCAGCAGCCTTATCCCCTGGCAGCCACGATCCAATGATTCTGCTTTTTAATCTGCCTGGGAGAAGGGGGATAATTAGTAACGAAGCACACGTGCTAAGAACATGCAATTATATCCATTGGGTTGTAATTTATGTCTTATCCTTCTGTGCAAAGTAATTAATATAGTAAAAGATTATTTATACCTAAGTGAGTAGAAGGCAAAGTTAGCTCTGCTCAGAGATGGGACCCAGCTGAATGACTGTGCCCAAAAGGGGCTGGAGGCTAGAAAGCCAGGGAGAGACAGAGAAATTCCTGAAGGAACAAGAACTGGGGTTTGGGAAAGCCTCTTGTTCTGGGCACCTCACAGTGGAGGAGAAGAGAGACCTGGCTGGTCCCACTGCAGCTCCTCTTTGGGGCAGGGGCTGACCCTGTTCAGGTTTGGGCCTTTATTTTGAGTTGGAGATTTATTAAAGAATAATTTTTCCCCATCCAGCAGCAGGTTTTCCTTATTTTCTGGCCACGAGCCTGCAGCAAGGCGAGGGCTGGCCCATTCCAGCTGCCAGCAGCAAGGAGGAGTGGGGACAGCAGGGACAGGGGATCTCAGCCAGCCACCAGCACCACTGGGAAAGGAAACTGGGACCAGGAACCAGCTCTAAATACAGCCATGCCCATGCAACAGTCTGAGCAAATTAGCAGGGACTGATATTTTTTTTTTTTCTGAAGATGCACAAGCAGTCAGGACCTTGGAGTTTAATGAGTTTTTTTCCCCTCAGCTCTGGCCTGCAGCTGGTCCCCACCAGCATCAGCTCAACGTGTATATTTTTATTAAAAATCACTGCAAACTCCTGCCAGGTCACAGAAACAGGGAACTGTTAACCCTCAGTGTCCCAGGGAAAGTTGGAATGTGCCCAGGGAGGCCTGGGATGAGGTTTCCTCACCCTGTAAGCCCCAGGGGCAGAGGATGAAGGCAGCAGGGATGAGAAGCCCCTTCCCTGGCAGGACCCCTTTGATCCAGGCTCAGAGGCAGATTTGTGTGCCTTGACTCTGTTTCCATGGCAATTTTCTTGGGAGCACCACTGCAAATGGGAACATCCCCAGGGGATGGAGCAGGATGGGCTGCAGGGCTGGACACAGGTGGTGCTGCTGGTGGACTTGTGCATGGAAAATGTGCAATTTTTTTACTTTAGTCCAACTTCCAAACTGCTGCTTTTCCCCTGTGCTGTGGGATTTACAGCCCTGTGTTCACCCCAGCTGGTCTCTCCTCTATGTCCCACCTGGGCATGGAGGGGCTGTTTCAGCCACTAAATCCCAAAGTAAAGGACCAAACGCTGCTGCCAGCCCATGACATGGACAAATCAGCCATGGAGACATTGGCTTGGCCACCAAAACAGCTGAGGGGGTTCCCCACTGTCATAACCCGTGTCTATCCAAGGCAAAACCTGCAAAATAAAGGTGTGCCAGGAATCAAACCTGTTTGAGAGCCACCAGAGTGCCCAGCAGTGATGCAGCTGTGAGGACAGAAAATGCACTCAGGTAAACTCCCCCAGTCCAAGGGCTGGTGGGGTTTAGCCCAGTTTGGGGAGGTTTGGGAGTGGCTCAGGTTATTGGGGTTTCCAACACCTCTGAGGGTCCAGCTCTGGCAGAGAAGTGACTTGTATCAATTAGAGAGATGGCATGGTGGAGTGTGTCTTGAAAAAGCAAAAAGATTTTATAAGGAAAGAAAATAATACAAACACAAAAGGCAAAGCTGAGCATGGTATAAAGATAGGTCCCATACCTGCTACAACACCTCAAAAATCCCCTGAGCTTCTTTGTTCTCTCTCTTTAGTACTCAATAGTTCAGATGAGCTATTTGATTTTTGGCCCAATGAAATCAGCAACAGGCTTTGAGTTACACTTTCCAATCCCAATCAATGCTCTGTGCTGGCACTGAGCTAATTACTGATGGGAGGGTGTGGAAAATTCTAGGTAAATTTCCTAAAATGCTTAGAGATAATTTGAAACTCTTTCCTTATAAAGACATACCCGCTTGGGGGATGCTTTACTACATCAGATGTTCCTGTGCCTGCCCTCCACCCACTCAAGCCCCTCTGGCACAAGGGTTCTGCCAGCCCCAGGTGGGATCCTGCAGGGATAAAGGAGAAAACAAGGACAAAAGGGAATGTGCTGAGGCAGCTGGATCAGTGCTGGCTGCTCCAGGGGAGGCCATGGGGCCATGCAGGCAGCAGATCCCTCATGCCCTGGCCATGCAGGAACCTCTCCAGCCATGGGATGCTGCTGCTGGAGTCACCCTGGGGCAGGGGTCACAGTCACAGCCTGAGCACTGATTCCTGCTGCTGGACCAGGGCTGAGCATTTCATCCCTGGAGCAAAATCAGGCATTGAGAAAGCAAAAAACAAAAACAAAAACACCAAAAAAACCCAAACAAAAAACCTAAAAGAAAAAGCCAAAAAAAAAAAATTGGCTTTTCTACAGATTATTAAAGGGTTATTGCTCTTTGACAGTGCTGCAGACACACAGGGGTTGTGGTGCTGGTGCAGACAAACAGTCGTGCCCATCTGGCTGTGGGTCTGCCTTGGCTTGACCAGCCCTGGGGTGTGACACTGGACTGATGATGGTGATGATGATGAGTGTGAGCATCATCCCCTCCTGGAACAGCACTTGCCCCTCAGCTTTGCCCATCGTGGCTCTGGAGCTCATCAGCACCATGGTGACACTCAGTCTGTGCCTTTGGCACCAAATCCTCACTCACAAATCCCACCTGGGGCACCTGTGCTTCTCCCAAAGGTCCCTGCCATCAGTCAGGGTGATTTCTGCTCCCTCCAGGCCTCCTGGAACCCACCAAGCTCATTCAGCAGGGGCAGATGAGCATTGAGGATTGCAAAAGGATGTGTCAAACACCATCAGAGAAGGGTTTATTTAAAATTCTTTCCAGCGCTGTGAAGATGGGGAATTCAATACCAGGATCTTGGGGGCCCTGGCTGGTGGTAGGTTTTGCTGCTCTGTGGTGGGGTTTTGGTTCTTTCTGGTGGGTTTTGGTGCTCTGTGTTGGGGTTTTGCTGCTCTTTGGTGGGGTTTTAGTGCTCTGTGGTGGGGTTTTGGTTCTTTGTGGTGGGGTTCAGTTCTTTGTGGTAAGGTTTTAGTGCTCTGTGGTGGGGTTTTAATGCTCTGTGGTGGGTCTTGGTGCTCTGTGGTGCACTGGGATTTGCAGAGACACAGCCACTCCCTTCTCCCCCTTCAGTGAGGAAGGATGAATCCCTGAAAACCACCCAGCTCTGTGCATCCTCTGCTCAGCTCCTGCCCTGGGCTGGAGTGTTTCTCAGCAGTTCTGGTGGCCATGGGAGGTACTTGTCAGCAGATGCTCCTCACTGCTGCTTCCAGAAATGCTGCTATAAAGCACTGTAATGAAAAATGGATAGAGAGAGGCCTCCAAACACTGCTCTGCCAGCAAACCCCTGCTCTGGGTTTCCTTCCTTCAGCCTCTCTCCACACGAGCCAGTGGTGATGCTGCAGAGCATCCAGGCCTTGAAGGACCATCCAATGCCCCAAGAGCAGACCTGGGATGGGCTCTGCTGCTTTACAGGTGCTGTGAAACTCCATTTTTCATTCACAGCCCTGCCAGGAATCTCATGAATCTGCTTTGTCCTGGAGCTGAGCCGTGGTGTGGGGTGTGTGTTCCCAGGGGTGAGCAGGGAGTCAGTGATGACTCTGTGGTTTTCCTGCTGAGCAGCACCTCCCTGTCCATCATCCCCAGCTGGGATTGTCCATGTGGGAGCCGGGGCAGAGCACCCAGCAAGTGCTGGGATGAAGGGAGGGGAAGCAGAAACTGCTGATGTGCCCAGGACAGCCCAGCACTGCTGATGACCAAAACCACTGATAAACACATGGTGAATTGATCCAGAAGGAGAGGAAACCCCTCAGCTCTGTGGTTTAATGGCCCTGTTTTCACAGCTGTGCTGCAGTGGAACTGCTCCTCTTGCTGCCCCAAATCACCTGCAGGACTCTCTCCTCACCCAGGAGCAGAACCCAGCAGGTGTGGACCCAGGCTGGGCAGAGCAATCCCACCTCGGCTGTGGTTTGGTACCCCACAGCCTCTGCTCCTGCCTCCTCTGCTCTCCCTGTGCCCAAACACCCAGCAAACCGGCAGGGAGGGAAGGGTTTTGGGAGGCAGCCAGGGCTGGGAGCGCTGTGCCTTTGCAGCACTGCTGTTTGTCCTCCTGCCAGCACCACCCAGAGGATTCTCCAAGGCTGCAGATGTGAGGGCAAAAGCCAAGCAGCACTCGGAGCTGACAGCTCTGCATCTGCCTTCTGCTCGGAGGGAAGTAATTAACAGGAATAATCACCCAGGAGCAGCAGCGAGCCCGGGAGGGGAGCAGGGTTCGTCATCACCAGCTGATGCTGGACAGGGGGATGTGCCACCTTCAACAGAGGCAGTGACAGCAAAAGGCAGATGAATGTAAAAAAGTCGGGAAAAGGAGGTTCCAGGCAGAGCCTGGGGAGTTTCCCTCCACACCAGGCACTGGGCAGATTTTTCAGAAGAGATTAAATAATTCAGTGCTGGCCTGACAGGGAAGCAGCACCATCATGTTCTGAATCTTTCATCTTGCAGAGCAGGGATCAAGTACCCCATCTCCTAAGAGTGAGATAAGGGAGAGGAAAAGTTCCCCTGTGGGATTTTTGGCTGTCCCCATCACTGGGAGCCCTGAAAGGGGCATTCATCACCTCCTGTCCCACTTGCTCTGCACTCTGCACCTCCCACTGCACCAGCCTTGTTTATGTGGGTCACAAAACTCCTCCTCACCTGGCTGACACCTGCAACACGCACAAGGGAGCAGAAAAATCCTCATCAAATTAAATTTAAAATTAAATTAATTAAATAAAAGCACTTAAAGCATTCCTGGGAGCTTGCAGGCACCCCTTTTCCTTGCTGCCAGCCACACTGGGAGTAGGCTGTGCTCCCCAAATGAGGGGACAACATCAGGTACCAGCAGGAGAACCCAGAATCCTGTGTGGGGACATGGAGCCTTTTGAGGCCCAGTGGGGTGTGGCAGCCACTCTGCCTCCTCAGCCTTGCCAGAAGACTTACAGATGGATGATAAAGGCGTTTGAGTTTTAATTTTTCATTGAGTCTGACAGTTTATTTTTTAATTAAAGCTGTGCTGGTGAGGGAAGGGCTGGAGCTGTTGCTCCTGTGGCTGCACTGCCCTGGCAGATGTTGGTGGTTGTGTTTCACCCCCAGGTTTGGGAAAAGGAGCAGGATGGGCTCTGGGGACACAGCCCTTCCCTGTTTATTTCAATAAAAACGCTCCGAGTGCCATCTGTACTGAGTCCATTTCCTAAGAAAGGACTGAAAAAACTCCTCCAGGCTCCATCACCTCCAAGAAACCAGATACAACAAGTCATTAAAGCCCATCTTTTGCACTTACAAATGACATTACGCACGGTGCAGCCCTGGAATGGTTTTTTTGATGCTTCTGGGGAGAAGTAGGATGAAAAACCAGCCCAGGAGCTGCTGCTGGCTCATTTCTGGGAAAGAGAATTGAGAAACTCCTGGTTTGGGTGCACCAGCACAAGGCACTGGGGGCTGCTGGAGCAATTGGTCCTGGCTTTGCCTTTCACGCCAGCCCTGCTCTCAGCCAGTCGCTAGAACCAGGCATGAAACAGACTTAATTACGTTAGCAAATGGCTCCCAGGAAATAATTAACTCCTTTATGGAAGTGACCTCATTAGGCACCATTAAAGCAGCAGAAAGGAGCCATCTGGTGCTTCTGACATCACTGCCCAGGCAGGGCTGGGATGGGGCCACGTCCTCCTGGTGTGCCCGGGGTTCACTGGGGGGTGTTTTCCTGTCCCTACAGCCTGATCCCAACACATCTCTGACATCACTGCTCCTGCAGGGCTGGGATGGGGCCACGTCCTCCTGGTGTGCCCAGGGTTCACTCAGGGATGTTTTCCTGTCCCTACAGCCTGATCCCAACACTGAGGGACACCCAGTGACCAGCACAGGCACAGGACAGACCCTGCCAGGGGAGTTCAGTGATGCTGTTGTACACCACAACGACACAGACTCCAACTTCAGAAGGTTGAAAATGACTCTTTTATTTTTGGGATGTGTTTTCCTTCTATACTATTTTACACAGACCAATTCGATTGGTGAAACAAAGACAAACCTCTTCACTCCCATTGGTCAGAGCAGAGGGACAGCAAGAAGTTTCTCCTAGGGAAAAAAAAAAAATGAAAACAAAGCTACAGTTACAAAAACATTTCTCCTGTTTACAGAAAGTTCCCTGGGGAAAGAATTTCAGAAAACCAAATATCTCAGGCTATAGTTCAGGAGCAGTTCCTGGTGCAGGAGATGCAGCTTTGGCAGAGGGAAGGTGGAAGAACACCCGAAGGTGTCAGTGCTGCCCAGGCTGGGAACACATCTAAATCAATAACCAGGCAGCCCAGCACCAATGGAGATAATTAATTACCTCTCACTGCATTATTTATTATTGCAGGGATTTATCATTTTCTGTAATGATTCATTATTTTCTGCTTGATCCCTTCTGCAGCTCCTAATCCTTGGTGCTGAGTCAACTCCAGCCCTGGGCAAACCTCACCAGGGAAAAGCAGCTCTGCAAATCTGCTGGGAAAGCTGCTCGGTGTCCAGGTCAGCATCATCATCCTGCTCCTGGGGCAGGGAAAACGAGCAGCCCCTTTGTTTGGAGGGGGAGAAACTGATGGTTGTGTCTACACTGGGCGATGCACAGGGCTGTGAGTGCATCTCATGGGGGTGGGAAGAGGGGATGAACCTGGGGGTGGAAAGAGCCCGGGCACCTTCCTCAAAAAATCCGGTATTTGTGGAAAAGTTGTTGGAACTGGAGGAAGAGGGTGGGTGGTGGGAGAGGAGGGGACTGAGGGATGAAGGGGACTGAGGGATGAGCGGGGCTGAGGGATAAACCAGGATTTAGGGATGGGCCAGGACTGAGGGATGAGCGGGAATGAGGGATAAACCAGGACCGAGGGATAAACCGGGACTGAGGGATAAACCGGGACTGAGGGATGAGCAGGACTGGGGGATAAACTGGGATTGAGGGATGGACCCAGTCTGGTCCTTGGCTGGAGGCAGGAGGCAGCAGAAGGAGCAAATCCAGGCCCTTGATGCTCCCCCAGCAGCCCAGGAACCTCCCGATGGGAATTAGGGATCACATGAAGTGTGAAGCACCACGAATGCCCAAGTGTGAGAGTGAAGAAACACAGCTGGAAAGCGCCTCTTGTTTTTCCCCATCTCCCCTCACTGAGGCCGAGGCCGGCTGTGATTACGTTTTAGCAGAGAAAACAGCAATATTTCCCCTATTCCCTGCCCGGGGGCTGGGATCACTCTCCTTTTAACACGATAAATGCCATTTACTGTCCCCATCGCCGGGGACAGGCGGGGACAGGCGATATTTGCTTGAAGCTGCTCCATCTCGGCTTCTACAGCAGGACCCGGCTGGTCCCTGTCCCCAGGGCCCCACAGGGGGCACCCACTGAGGGGGGTTGGCCAAATCTGGGGTGCCCTGAGCTCAGCCCCCTTTGGCACCCAAGGCAGCCTTGCAAAATCTTCCCTTGCCTGGCCAGTCACTCCGCACTTAAAATGACACTTTTAAATTTGGATACAACGAGAAAAGCTTTTCTAACCAGCTGGGAATAAACTGAAGGAGTTGATTATTTCTTCTCCAGGTGTGTTGGTGCCTTGTGAGACACAGGAGGTGATGGCAGGGCTTGTCCAGCCTGTGGCTCCTAAAGCTCCGTGTAGGGATTAGGGAGATCGGGATAAGGGAGATAGGGATTAGGGATATTGGGATTAGGGAGGTTGGGAGCAGGGATAGAGCCCCGGGGAGCTGCCGGGAGAGGAGGGATGGAGAGAAGGGAGCAGGACACGGGGGATGCTGACAAACGATGCTCGGAGCACCGGCTCTGCGGGATGCAGGAGCCAGGGAGGCTCGGCAGGGAGGCACAGAGAGGCTCGGCAGCGCTGAGAGCTATTGCCATCTAGAGGTTTTGGGGAAAGCAGAGCCCTCGGCCCTGCACACACTGCCCGAGCTCTCAGCCACAGCCCAGGGGACAGCGGGGGCTCCTCCAGGGCTGGAGTGGCCGGGATGCCCCAGGACAGCCCCGCCACGGGTCAGAGCACGGATGAAAAGCTGGTTGTGGCTGGGTTTGGCAGCCCCTGGGATAAAATCATGGGATGTTAAGGGTTGGAAAGGGACTTTCAACATCATCTCATTCCAAACCTCCACTTCCCTTTTCACCTTCCACTGTCCCTGAGTGCTCCGAGCCCCAATGTCCAGCCTGGCCTTGGACACTCCATGGATCCAGGGGCAGCCACAGCTTCTCTGGGCACCCTGTGCCAGGGCCTGCCCACCCTCACAGGGAACAATTTCTTCCTAATATCTAACCTAGAATTCTCCTCTTTTAACTTTTACCCATTCCTCCTTGTCCTGCCACTACAGGACGATGGAGCCCGAGAGGCTGCGAGGAGAAAAGATGAGCTGACATGAGAAAAGATGATCTGACATGAGAAAAGAGAAGCTGACATGAGCCAGGGGATGTGGGCACAGCCTGTGGCACCCACAGGGATGCTCTGAGCCTGTCCCCAAACCAGGGGAAGCCACCAAATTTTGCCCCCTCTGCTCAGGGATGGGTGTGGGCTCTGCTTTGTGGGATGGTGAAGTGCAAAGATGCTCCAAAAAAGATCAGCTCCCAAAGATGCCACATCATTTCAGCATGGCATTGCTTGTAAAGGGTTGTGGTGGGTTTTTTTGTTTTGTTTTGTTTTGTGTTTTGTTTTTGTTTGTTTGTTTGTTTGTTTGTTTGTTTTTTGGTTTTGTTTTTGTTTTTGTTTTTTTTGTTTGTTTGGTTGGTTGGTTGGTTTTTTTTGTGGTTTTTTTTGTTTTGTTTTGGTTTTGGTTTTTTTGTGGTTTTTTTGTGGCACGGTGGCAAAACTCATCTGTCCTCTCAGTCTGTGCAGCCTCCGTTCAGGTTTTGATGTGCTCAGCAAGAAACGGGTGCGGGGTGGGTTTGGTTTGATTTTTTTTCTTTTTTAAAGTTAATTACATTTTTTCTTTTTTAAAGTTAATTACATTTGAGGCTTCCCTGCTCCTCGGTGTCCCCACAGAGCCGCTCTCCGGGGCAGCGCTGCCTTCCCTGCCTCCTCCAGCCCAGCATTTCCCATCTCCCTGCAACCCAACAAGGCTCCCATCACTTTGGGAAGCACCCATTAATTTAAAAAGGGTCTTGGCGACTCTTGTGGCACCTGCAGCCCCTGGGGCTGCAATTCCTTATCGATCTGTCTGTCCCCGGCGCCAGGACCCCGCCTGCAGCAGGGACACTGATAGAGCTATTGGGGTGAAAAATGGGACCTGCCTCCCTTTCTGCTGCTCTGTGGAGCATGAAATGCTCATCTCTTAAAAGCAATGTCCGGGGGAGTCAGCACTCAGTTCTTTTATGCTCCGTGCTGTGCTGAGCTGCAGGTGGGAATGCCCTCAAAAACCCAAATCCTGCTGTTAAATTTCTGTATTTTGCTTGAACCTCTTGAGGGAAAAAATGCTGATTTCCAAAACTCTGTTCTTCCCTTCCTTCATGTTAAAAAAAAAGGCAGTGAGAAAGGTGCATTTGGCATTTGTGCATTTGTGCATTTGTGCATTTGTGCATTGGTGCATTTGCCATTTGTGTATTGGTGTATTCAGCATTTGTGCATTTGTGCACTTGGCATTTGTGCATTAGTGTATTTGGGCATTTGTGCTTTTGTGCACTTGGCATTTGTGTATTGGTGTATCTGGCATTTGTGCATTTGTGCACTTGGCATTTGTGCATTGGTGTATTTGTGCATTTATGCATTGGTGTATTTGGCACTTGTGCATTTGTGCATTTGGCATTTGTGCATTTGTGCATTAGTGTATCTGGCATTTGTGCATTTGTGCATTTGTGCATTTGTGCGTTGGTGTATTTGGCATTTGTGTATTTGTGCATTTATGCATTGCTGTATTTGGCATTTGTGCAGTGGTGGATTTGGCATTTGTGCATTTGGCATTGGTGTATTTGGCACAGGCCCCACTGCACTGTGGCTGGGGGAGTCTCAGGGTGACCTCTCCTGGCTCAGTCGGGGCTCCCTGAAGGGCTGGACACTGGAAAAGGAGTTTTTCTTGCTGGTGCAGTGCCTGAAGGCTGGGTAGTGCCCACTGACACACCCGCCCTGCCCAGGAGGGCCAGGGGCAGCATTTTATTGCAATGAGGGGTACGGGGAGCATCACTGTGCTGGTTTATAATTATAACAAATAAATACAGGTGTTAGCATTGAAACCTTTTCCTACACATCTGGTAGATGGTTGATTCAAGCCTGGTTTGCTCAGCCATTCCATAAAGAGCCTTTTTCCCCCACCCAGCCATGGGGTATATTTTTTCTTTTGAAGACTCAGCAGCAACATTTCAGGGTTAAACCTCCAAACCACCACCTGTGAGTGGAGCTGGCCTGGGATGGTGGAAGGTGTCCCCTGCCCATGGCAGCAGGGTTTGGAACAAGATTCCTTCTAACCCAAACCATTCTTTGGTTTTATTATTTGGGGACCAGTGGAGGTTTCTGGTTCTCCTACCAAGGGCTTAAAATGACAGTGAAAGAAGATTTCCCGTCAGAAATTGTTTAGAGAGTGCAGGATTATGGTTTGCCCAGACTTTGGGGTTTTTAAGTACTGAAGAATACCAGGAATGTCACTTCTTCAGCAGGGACAGCAATTTCTGCCCCACTCCACATCCCATCTCTGAGCCAGGCAAGCCCCACACTGGGATGGCTGAGAGGGCACCAGAGGCTTAGAAAAAAAGGAAAAACAGAAGGATTGGGAATTGCCTAATTAGAAACAGTTTTCTCCTTTAATGTTCTGCAATTACTTTGAGGTCAGGAGAATTATTAGTAATATTAATGGCTGTATTTCCAGAGAACTAAAGTTAACAGTGCCCTAATTGGGCTGCACCGTCCAGCACTAATTGCTGAGTGCCAACAGGCAGCTCATTAAGTCTTCCAGCCCTTCTCCCTTGGCAAATCTTGTTTCTTCTAAGTCCACATCCCGGAGAGAGTGGCTGCAGAGGGTTAAAGTGTTGGGATAAACACACCAGGCCAGTGAGGCTGAGGCTCTCAAAGTCTCTGCCCCTGTTTCCAGCCTTCCAGCCATGCCAGTGACATCTGAGACCTCTTGCCTTTGTCATGTGTCCCCAGGTGGGCAAGGAAAGGTGTTTGCTGCTGCAGGTGGGCCCAAGGGCAGATGTTTGGGCTCTGAATAGGCTGGGATCTCATTCCATCCTCTGCCATGGGCAGGGAGAGCTTCCACTGTCCCAGGGTGCTCCAAGCCCTGTCCAACCTGGCCTTGGACACTGCCAGGGATCCAGGGGCAGCCACAGCTGCTCTGGGCACCTGTACCAGGGTCTGCCTACCCTCACAGGGGAGAATTCCTCTCAATACCCCCTCTAAACCTACCCTCTGTCACTTTGAAGCCATTTCCCCTTGTTCTAATGATACCTTAAGTTTTATCTTTCTTGTATTTCAGGTTCTGTGGTGCCCAGGGGTGCAGCTCTGAGCTCACAGTCAGTGTCACTCAGCTCTGCACACAGCAGGGACACAAAACAAATCCTTTTCCTGCTGCACACCAAGGACAACTCTCAGGCCCAAAAGCACAAACAAGGGTGGCTGAAGGGAGGAACAAGAAGGATGGGACCTCACAACCTGGAGCTGGAATTGGACAATTAAACCCTAAAATGTAAATGGACCAAAACTTATAAAAGTGTGAGACCTGGTGACCCTTTGTCCATTTTGTGACCATTTTGGGTCCACCTTGGGTGTAGCCCTGGCCAGGCTCTTGTCCTGCCCAAGGTGGATCCTAAAGGACTTTCAATAAATATCTACTTTATTCTCTATCTCTGTCCAGTCTCTGTTCCAGGTCAGCCTTCCCAAGGCATCAATTTCTGGTGACCCAGATGGGACAATGAGGCATCTGAAAACACACCCTTGTCCAAAGTCCCTCTCCAGCTCTTTTGGTCTCTTTTAGGTACTGGAGGGCTGGGTGCTCAGCAGGGAAATGCTGGTGGTTCCCACAGGAGGACAGGACAGGGATTTTCCTCCTGCCAAAGGGGATGGAAGTGCAGACAGGGATATTGTGGCTGTGAATGAACACGACCCATCCTGCCCAACCCGTGGTGCTCTGGGGTGACCAGTAAAGGAAAAGCAACCAAAGTACACTCAAAAAACTGAAATAAAGAACTGAAAAGCTGCAGACAGGAGAGGGTCTTTCTTATTTTTTAGTTCTGAAATGCAGCAACAGAAAACAGAAGGGTAGAGACATAATGAAGTTCCAGACCTGCCTGTTTATGTTTAAAAAAAATGTCTAAGGAGGAAAAGAAAATGTCATCGGGTACAATGAGGTTCTCAAAATTACCAGTTTTTATAAATTGCATGTATTTATATGTGTGTATATATATATAAGCCTTATATTTAAAAGGTTAGTGCTCCTTCTGGCAAGGCATCAATGAACATTTTCCTCTCCTGTTTACCTCCACAATACAAAGTGGAGATTATCTCATTCCAACGTCACTATATATAAATAGCACTGTAAAAGCACCTTTACAGGGCCAGTGGTTTGCTGCCATTTTATCCTATTCTTCCTTACAAAACTCAGAGAAATGCTCCAAAATATATAAAATGCTCCAATTTTGCCTTGGGGGGCAGGAAGGGGAGGCACAGAGCTGTCTTTGGGAAAGGTGCTGTGGCATGATGGAATTTTGCTTTTCTCTGGAGGTGTTTAACAGCAATAACAGCAAGACTTCACAATAAATAGAATAATGCAGCCCTTGGGAATGTGCTGTACTCACTGTGCACTGTTTTAGCTTCTAACTCCCTCCTCCCACCCATGGGGCTGGCGTGGAATCAACCACTACCTCCATTGCTCTTAGTGAGGATTTGGAGCAAAGGAGATTTTTCATCTAAAAGGCAGGAGCCAACTGAGAGGAGGGGAAAAAAAAAACCCAACCAACCAAACCTAAACCATCAACGTTTTCATTTTTATTCCCTTTCAAGCCCCAGCTCTTGGCAGGCTGAGTAGCAGACAACGGGATTGAAGGAGGTGCCTTTCCCATGCAGGTGTTCAACAGATGCAGCAGCAGAACAGGGATGGTTTTTGGGAGATGGTTTTGTCCAGGTGGGCTGGTCAGCAGGAAAGGTGAGGAGGGCATGTAGAATCCCAGTGAAATCCCAAATCCTCCCTGCAAGGCTCCTGGCTGCTTCTCACAGGGCAGAGGTTGGATCTTTGCTGCCCACAGGGGCTTGTGAAATGCCCAACTACTCCTCTCACACCCCGGTGCAGATGGGCCACACTTGTGGTATTGAATAAAGCAACTATTAATGAGCTTCTGCAGCTGGGGGGGTTTTGTCTGGCCACTTTTTGTTTGGCTTTTTTTTTCTTGTCTTCTTGTTTCTGCTCTGGCACGCCAGAGAGATTTATAGAAACAACATCAAAAGGCCTGAGAGTGGAGGGGATGGATGTGCTGAGCTGACCACTGGCCCCAGGATTTGTCAGGCTGGTATTTATTACAGCAGGGGAGGCGACAGCTATGTTAAGATCAAACTCAAAAAAATCAACAGTGAAATTGCATCAAGGCTGACCACTTTCAAGCAGCTCCCCACTAATCCCTGCTCCTTCCCTCCCACAGCACCACGAGAGGGGAGAGATAAATTAGGAGGCAGCAAAATGCAGCAAGAATTCAGGAACAAAAAGCACAAGGGTCTAGGGAAGGCTGTGATGTGGAAAATGCTCACAGGGCTGAAGGCTGCTCGTGTGCTGATGCTCTCAGATGTCTGGAAAAGGGTCCAGGCATCAAAGGAGAGATGGCTGTCACTGCAGCTCAAAGTGCTGCTAATCTGACTGTTAAAGGTGTGAGGTGTGGGCAGCTGCAGGGCCGGCCAGAGGGAAAAATAAACCGGGATGCTGAAGGGAAGAGACTGGAATGATAATTACTTTATCCTGTAAAATCTCCAATCAGGAGTTGAAAACATAAAGACAAGAGGCCAAGCAGTAGTGAGGACTAGGGAAGGTGAAGATTGTTTTTTGTTTTGTATTCCATAAGCTTTTCATACTAAACAAATTTACTGCAAAACAAGCAAATCAGTGGGGAAAAAGCTGGAAACACAGGATCCATTCTTTAAAAATACACGGACACACATTTACCAGACTTCTTAGTGCATATTTACACTGACTATTTTGTTTTCTTTCTAGAATTAAAGCTGCCATAAACCTTCAAAGACTTAAGGGTTGTTTCAACAGCTGAATTACAAAACAGCCCAGTCACAAATTACAAAATAAACTTGGATGGTTTAAATAAAGGGGGAAAAATAAAACTCTGTGATTCACTTCAATACAGATTCATACAGGAAAAACTGTTCTCTTGACACAGTCTATGGTTGTGAAATGGTAAACTTTAGTATTTTAATTCATGCTTTAATATTTTGGGTTCTGGGCCCCTGATAGACCACAACCCTGCTGGGAGGGAAACTGCCCAAAGCCATTTGCCCCCTAAAAACTCTATGAAATGATGGTGGTGGAAACCAGACTCTAAAACCAACTTAGCAGAAGATCTTTTTGAAAAGAAATGTATTTTCTTCATAAATACAGTACAATTACATTTTACAATGTCTTTTTACTTCCTAGACATAAAAACACTAACTTTTACAAAAGAGTTCCTATACAAATACATGAAAAGAGACAACCCCCCCATGTCCCCCACCCCTGGCAGCACAGGGAATCCCTGTGAGCTGTGCCAGCCCCAGGCAGAAGAAGGTCAGTTATCCCAGGTTTTCTTGCCCCAGGGAGAGGAAAGCTCAGTTATCCCTGGTTTTCCTGCCCCAAGGAGAGGAAAGCTCAGTTATCCCAGGTTTTCCTGCCCCAGGGAGAGGAAAGCTCAGTTATCCCGGGTTTTCCTGCCCCAGGGAGAGGAAAGCTCAGTTATCCCTCCTGCCCCAGGGAGAGGAAAGCTCAGTTATCCCTCCTGCCCCAGGGAGAGGAAAGCTCAGTTATCCTGAGTTTTCCTGCCCCAGGGAGAGGAAAGCTCAGGTATCCCAGGTTTGGTTTTCCTGCCCCAAGGAGAGGAAAGCTCAGGTATCCCGGGTTTTCCTGCCCTGAGCACTCTGGGTTGGGCTGGGTGTGAAGAGCCTTGGTCCAGCTGGAGCCACCACTGGTGTCACCTCTCCCAAAGGCTGCTGGCCCTGCCCTGGGGCTCCTGGAGCAGGAGGTGACCTTGGAAATGGGGCTGGCCTGAAATTCTGTGAGCCCCCAACTCAGGCAGCCCCAAAAAGCGAAGCAAAGGCGATGCTGAGCTTTCACACGGGCACAAATGGTGACATCAGTGTCCCCTTGCAGACTCCTGAGGAAAGACTCAAACATCCCCTTGAGTCCTCTGACACTAAATTGTTGCTCTGAACCCCCAGGAGCTGCCAGGGAGGAGCTGTTTAATTTAGTAACAACATTGGGCCAGGTGGAACAAAAGTCTCTGCATCTCAGGCAGTTCCCCAAGCAGTGAAACCACAAAGGAACTGCCCAAGGGAAGGACTTGGGAGTTTGGCCTTCCTGTAAGCAGTGAAAGGAAAGAGGAAAAATAACTAAACTTCATTTTTTTGTTTTGCTCTACAAAGAAGAATATGTGGCTTTCTTTATAAAAGCTACAATTCTGCTTCTAATACCCGAGTTTAAGAAAAAAACTCTTAGTCTAAAATTTTGGTTTGCAAAGGTCGTTGCAATCATTGTTAAAAACCACTTTTCTACTAGAAACAAGCTCTACAGAAGGCAAAGGGACTAGGTGTGCAGTTTGTCTCCTTAAAGCAGTTCCTGGTTTAAAAACAAAATAAAGATCTGTACAGAGACCGAAGGCTATGGCACACACCTTCCTCAAGGCAAGCAGCTGGTTTACATTCACATCAGGATGGCTCTGAGGAAGCTCCAGGGGAAGAAAACATTCCTGATGGCTCCCAGTTTGTCAGCACAGGAAAATGACCTCCAACTTCCACAGCAACGTTTTGGGGGTTTTTGCTTTTTTTGGAAGAAATCGAAAATTACAAAATAGGGCAAAGAGTAAAACTGCAGCATCTTCCAAAACTTCTTCAATGGGCAAAGAACTGCCAAGGCTCCTGCAGTCCTGATGGTTCAGGCTGTCAGAGACAGCCTGGCTCCCATTTCTGGAGGAGAGAGTTGCTGTATTTTAGGAATAAATAAAGGACATAGGAAGCTATTATGTCCTTTTTGATTTGTAAAAATAAAATGCAGTGGCACTCCACTTGAAAGCAGTGAGCTGCAGGGAAGATAAACCAATTATTTTCACCTGAACAGCCAATACTGATTGGGGAAAATCAGTTTTCTGAAAGAGGTTTTATCTGTAAAAGACCCAAATTTTCCCAGGCATTTTAGAATTGATGCGATTTAAGTGAGTTGCAACTGTTTATTTAGAGCCCTACACTGGTAAAACTTCTTTCCAGATGCTGAGAAGTATTTGTAAAGATGGAATATAACTTTTCCTGGCTCTAAAGGAAAAGCATTCAAACATTTCTCCCCCCTCTCACACAGACACTCAATGGCATTTGATTTCCCTTGTTGTTCATTTTAAGCCAAGCCCGCAAAATATAATACAGATATTTATGCTGAAATGGCAAAAAAGATGGACACCTTGAGCTAATGAGAAAAGCTGCATCTCCAACAACTGTGGAGGAGGAAGAGCAATCAGATCATCCAGGGTGGGCATTACTTCAGAAAGTGGGATGGAATTAAGCCAAGAGAAATGAAAGCAAGACATTCTCAGGGATGAGAACGAGGGTTAGGGTTAGGGAAGGAAAGAGTGGGGAATGGTTCAGAGGGAAGGGAGGGCTGGAACTGTCTGGAATGACCGTGTCCCATGGGGCAGAGCCAGGCAAAGCCCTGCAGTGCCTGCAGCTGCCTGATGGAAGGGGTTTGTGCCTGTGCACCTCCCACCCACCCTCTGCCTTCTGCAGGACTGGCCTGAGGATCCCTAAGCAGCAGCAAATCTGCCAGAAACGATGGGAAGTGTTTTCCTTGGGTTTTAAGTGGTTGTTGTCAGAAGGAAAGCTCAGGGCTGAGCTTTAGGCACCACCTGTGCAGAGAGAGGCACCTCCTCTCCCCTCCCACTGTGGAACTCCTGAGATCCCTGTTGGTCTGGTAAGGCCATTTCAACACCACAGCAGTAGTGCCACACAGGAATTAAAGACATTCACTAACTCTGTGATCATTAATTGCTGGATTTCCTTATTTCTGGGGTGAAATGAAATTTTTGCTTCTCCAATTCTGCACAGAAAGCTGAGACTAGTCAGGTTCCCAGTGTGTGACCACTGGCTAGTGAAATATTTTAACATTCAAGTACAAAAACAGAAAGTAGTTTTTAACAGAAATTAATATTGAAGTGTTTTAATAAAATGCAAAGACAGTAATAAAAAAAAAATACTCATGTACTTCTATTGGTCTTAATATTTCCTTAGAATTTCTGTAACCAAAGCATTGCTGCATCTGTGCTAGTTCCCAAAAAACTGGAAAAGAATCTCATGACTTAAATATGTAACTTTCTTCTGTAATGCCTCTGGGACTTTCTTTAAGCTGCTCTCTCCACTCAGATGAATTCAAGAAGTATTTTGAAAGGAGAGAATCTGCCATCTGAACCTTTGCATGGAGCTTCTCTTGAAAGCTCTACCTCTGAGGCTCTGCTGTGTGAAAAAGAGTCCAGTCTCTCCAGAAAGGAGGGACACACAAAGTTGAAGGGCATTTGAAATATAGAAAAGTCTGTTACAAAGAAAAGATCTCCACAGATGCAGTAGATTAAGTTGTTAAATCTGAAAAACAACAAGGCCTCCCACTTGAGCTATGGTAAATTTGAAGTAGTTTCACTAAAGCCAATGGAATTACCACGTCAGAAATCTGATCTAACAGATCAAGGCAGGGCCTGTAAATTCTCCTTATTAATTTATGTAAAACATGAATGCAATATATTATTTACTATCCACTGTACAAATTATTGAAAAAGTACTTAAGTATAAAAGTATGGCAAATCTTGCAAAAGGAACTACAAATACGAAATGCGACATTAATCACCGGAGTCGTTTGTTTTTAATAAGGAAATAATTAAAAAAGAAATTTGGGAAGTAAAAAAAAAAAATAAAAGTTACCACACTGAAAATGGAAATCTTTTCAGCCTATGAACATGAAACACCTATTCTGAGTTCTTACACTGAGAGGAAAGAGGAAGTGAAAGGGAAATCTCCCTTGATCACAGCTCAGATTGATAAAAGCTCCCCAGAACACCTGTATTCTAAAACCATTAAGTGATGCTCACAAACAATGTCCCTGGTTCTGATCATTTTAAGGCCATTAAGATCACCTTACTACATTCAAGCTAGACATGTAACCAGCACCTGTGAGAGCAGGTACTTCTGCTTAAGAGACTTTAAAAAACACTGAATTGAAATATCAGCTGTAGTGCACCTAAGGTCTATAGGGTTTTTTTTCTCCAGATGTTACCAGATCCAGTATTTAAAAAATAAAGGGGGAAACTTTCAAAGAACAAGTGTTATGGGTTTTTTTTATAATTTAGAACAAATTATAAATTAACCTGTCCAAACTTTTGAGACATAATATACAAGAGCAAACAGCTGAGTATTCTTTTATTACTCAGGTACTACAATTTTTTTTTCCCAATAAAAATGTCTTTTAAAAATTTCTTGACACTGTTATCCCAGCTCAGATCCTGGTACAGCCTTTCAGATGAGGTATTCTACCATCTCTCCATCTGGGAGGTCCTGCCCCACAGTCTGAACAGGGGCTTTTCTTTCAAGAGTGCTGGAGTGGAAGAGTGGCCCATCTATGTGATGAGGAAAAACAAGAAACAGACAATTAAAAGTGTAACTTCAACAAGGTTGGAAATACGACATTAACATTTTAAGTCATCTTGTATCATTGGCCAAAGAGAGCTAATGACTGATTTAGTTTACAAAAATTCAATTCCTCCCATATGCAGCCAGACAAATAAAGCTATTTTATCAAATTCCCTTTGAAGGGAATGTTAAATTCCACTGATACACAAATCCTCACAAAACTCCAGTGACTTCATTTAAACCAGTGCAGCGAGGGGTAGATTATCAGCACTAAACCTGTTCTCCCTCAATACCCATTAAACAGCAGAGCCCAGCCAAATGCTCTCTGCCATGAAGAACAAGAGCACTGTAATGTGTCTGTAAGGAGAAGAGGCAAGGTTGTGTAATCTGCATTGATTTGGCAGAGTGGGCTGGAAAATGAGCAGCTCTTGCCAGCTGGGAGCTCTGTGGGAAGCAAATTCAGCTCCTGGGACAGTCAGTGTCAACTGGATCTCCAAGGCTGAGGTTAGAGCTGTGGCTGGATGGTACCAGGGCAGCTTTACTGTGTTAGTTTCCCTCTCCTTTATTTCCCTTCCTCTCTCTGGGTCCATCTGGTTTTGGATGCCAACTCAAAGCAATGGCCAGTTTGCACAGCCCATTTTTATGTGTTTAAACCCCACATCCTACTCACAACTTACTTCAGAGTAGACACTGACTCAGAGACTGCCCAGGGATTTGCATCTCCTGTCCTCAATTCTCACATCCTGCTGCACCTCCCTGCCCAGTGTGCCCACACTTATGCTGCCCCTCCTCAGGCTTTTCTTTAATTCCTTCAGAGTGTTTGTGACCACTCAAACACCATCACACTTGTCCCTGAAATCAACTTGTCCTCACAAAAACAACTCTCAATTTGCCTGGAGGGAGAAAGGGACATCAGGGCTGCCCCACAAGGGGTGAGAGGGTGGCAGGGTCCCCCCTGGAACTGAGGCTGAGTTACCTGTTTTCTCTGTTACCTGTTTTCTCTGCACTGAAGGTCAGGTTGGTGCTGGGGAGTCGTGCTGGGGTGGGAGCTGCAGGGGAAGGAGCAGCTTTGCCCTGCTCACTGCCTCTGTCTGTCTGGGTGCTGCAGTCTCTGCTGCCTGTCTTGGAGTGGGCTGACAGCAAGGGCGTGGAGGGAAGGACAGGAGAGGGGGTGGAGGGGATGGATTCCGAGCGATATTCTGTTCCCAGCAGAACACCTGTGTGGGAAAAGGGAAGGAAATGTCACAGTCACAGAAAAAAGGCTGCTATCAGCTCTGCACCACTCTGCACTGACTGCTCCAGGACCTGGAAAGTGCTCTCTCCCTCCCTCCCTCAACAGGCAGCACTGGTTTGCCTTTCCACAGCACCTTCCACCCCTGGGTGCTGAAGTACCCAGGGAATAGCAGTGTCCCCATGTTGCTGCTTGCACACTCTGAAATCACCTGCAACAGGTCCTCATTTACATTTCAGGGGTTTTTACTCTCAGTTTTGAGCCTAACTCCTCCCAGGGAAAAAAAAAAAAATCATCTGGGATTTGCTTTGTTACAACTCCATTTCTCAGAACAATGCTGTTGAGCCATTCCAGACTCATGTTGGTGCAGGCACAACACTACAGGATGGAAATCCTGATTAAAATCTCTGCTCCAATTCAAGGAGATTTCACACCTTCAGTCAGCTGAAAGCAAGTTCTTGGGGGCCCTGAAAACTGTATCCCAGGCATCCCTAAAGTCAGGTGGCAAAATGGGAATATAAAAGCTTACATATTTAATGCAGAGCCTGAGTATCAGCAGTCACTATTTCCCAGGAGTGATTAAAATAAGCAGCTATTTCAAATGTATCCCATCTTGCACCCAGCTTTACTGCAGCCCAGGCCAGCTGCTCTATCTGTCCAACACATCCTCCTCTGCTGCTGCTGCTGCCTCCCCTCCAAGCAGTGGCTTGTGTATCAGAATTGCCCCAATATTTGGAATTTTTGCCCCTGGTATTTGCAAATTACCCAGGCTGCCCTTCCAGCTCTTGTCCTCCCTCTTCTCCTCCAGGATGGGGGTGCTGCTCAGCGTTGAGGAGTGGGACAGCAAGCCTGAGCCAGCGTTGGAGATGGACATGAGGGACTTGGCAGGTCTCATGGAGGAGAGCTGCTCCGTCTTGCCGGGCTCCTTGCGGGAGCGCTGCTGCAGCACTTTGATCATGGCATCCTTCTCAATGATCTGAGCGTGCAGGGTCTTAATCCTTTGGGGGGAAGGAAAAGGGACAGTGTGAGTGTCTCCCATGTCACTGGGCTGAGGCCTCAGTGTTCCCATGGCTGTGACTAAGGCTCCTTTAGGCACTTGGAGAGGTGGAGGGAGGATGCCAGGAGATTGTCCTGGGCACTGGCCACAGAGCAGATCATGTGAGAGAGTGTGGTACACCACCCACTTCTGGCTACTGGAAACTGCTCTAAACAGCCATGGAAGGAGCTCTGAGACAAACCTGAGAGTTATGGGCAGGATATGAGAACAACAGAAAGAATTAACACACTTTGGGGAGTCTGCATTGGGTCTAACCACAGGAAAACAGCTCTGTGAGCCTGTTAAGGGGTGGCTGGAGCCTGGGGTCTGATGAGGATACCCTGAAGAGAGACAAGGAACAAACTAGATGCAAAAAATCTAAGACAAAACTTTTTTGCATTAGCCCTCAGTGTCAAGACAGGTTTTGGATTGCTGTGTTTATACTTCCTTGGCCAAATGAGCGTCTGGCATTTGACATCACTGCTGCTGCTGCTGCTGCTGCTGAAGACACAAGAATTTCTGGTTCTGAGGCATCTACCCAGGCAGTTAATTTCAAATCCCTGTCCCAATGAAGTCAGACAGAACCAAAGTGCACTTTACCTTCCTTCCATGTCCAGACATCTCCTGTTGGCCAGCAGGATCTCCTCCTCCTCCTTCTGGATGCGAGCTTCCAGTGAGGTGTCATAGCTGGGGTTGGGCGAGTGGCTGATCACCGTGGTGTCCCTGGAACAAGCAGGACAGCACATCAAGCTTTGCCCTCAGCAGCACAAAAGTACCACTTCAAATGGAACAAATAAGAAAATCCTCTATTTTTTTGGAGTTTAAGCTGGCTCAGTGTCTTCCAAAAATCTAACTCTGAATTTCATTTTGTCCTAGGGAAAAGGGAATTCAAAAACATGCAGATCATTACAACAACAACCTCCTGCCCATCTCAGGCCAGTGCCTCACCTAAACTGATCACTGCACTACTCTGCTTTTTCCTTTTCCCTTCCAACAGTATCATACAGGGGATGTCATTATCAAAGAGAACAAGTCATGGAAGTTTCTTCTCCAATCCTAAGCAGCTTGGTCCAAAAAATTTGGAATAGGATGAAGAGAGTTTCAGACTGATTCCATATAAAGCCTAATGTTAACACTGTGATAGTTGGTCAGTCCACTAACCAAACAATGAGTATTTCTGTGAATGTGGAAAGGCATGAGAAGATCATTCACCTAAGAAACCCAACCTGACCCAGTTCCTGCCTGGGCTCTAAAGCATCCTTCCTCAGCTTCCCAAGGGATGCCACTCTCCACTGTCAAAGAAAAGGGAAAGAGATCTGGACAGTGTAGAAGAGGTTGGCACTGGAATTAGTGGAATCTAGATGGAAGTGGAAAAGCAGAGGCTCTTTCCTGACTAGACAACATTCTTGTTCATTTAATGAAACCTGAGACATCCCCTCCCACTCCATGATAAACAATAGACCAGGCCCCAAGTTATCAGCCCACGCTGAAAATATAACATGGCCTCTAAGCACAAGGAGCAGAGGAGCCTTTAGGGAATCTCTGGGGAGGTGGAAAACAGTGCACAAGAAGCATCAATACCCTAAAATAACAGCTTCCTTCTGGAGCAAGATAAGATAAGTCTTTAAACGCCAACACAGCAGATCTGCAGCTTCACCCCTGTAATTCCAGCGTGATCTTACAAGCTGAGAAGCCAGTTGTGATAACATCCCTATCTGGATTTGCCTCATGAAACAATCTACACTAAAATCTGCTGTCCAGGACCATAAAGTAATGAGCAATGAAATTACAATGCATGCAAAGCCTAATGCTAAGGAGTTGCACTCCAGTAACAGCTCTTGTTTACCAACCAGCTGAGGCACTCAGGCCTATTCACAGCCATAAGAAGTATTTTCTGTACAGTTGTCTTGGAATGGGAGCTTGTTACCAAATTTCAGACACCCTTCCCACCCTCACAAGCAATGCTTTCCACACACAGCAGAATGTTTGGAGCAGAATTTCCTAGTAGATGCTTCTGGTTAGTAACCAGACAATACCACAAAGTAATTTGCAAAAACATTCTGGACAACAAGGAAGGCATTCAGGGTGAATGATGTGAATCACCAAGCTCACCCCATCTCACATGATTTCAGCAAGGACTGATTCCTGGTTTAAAAATAAAAAAAACCCCAAGCCTCTTCTCCTTTGAATCAACAGCTTCTAGGAAAGGCTCAGAACAATTCTAGTCTGGAAAATGGATCCTGCACTTGGAGGAATCTTCCCCTGGAAAAATGTTTCTAATTGCTGGCAATTGCACAGCTCCCAGGAAGAGCAGCCAAGCTCCACCTGCCTGCAGAATTCTGAGGAGCTGTTCAGACCACAGGATGAGCAGTCACAGGAGGATGGCATGACAACATTTTCCTGGGTGGGAAATATGACATTCAACTGGAAAAAGAAAATAATCCCAGCCCTGTGAAAAGTCCCATTTACCTCTGAGCAGCCACGGTGGCGGCTGCATCCAAAGCAAACTGTCTCATCACACTTTCCTCCAGGTATTTCTGTTCCCACTTGGTCATGTCAGCTTCCAGAGCAAGGATCCTCTCTTCCTTCTCCCTCAGGAGCTCCATGAGGGCTGTGGCGTTGTACTCAGAGACATTGGCAGCCTGAGATGTGCCCTGGCGCTGATTCCCAGGAGGAAAAAAACAAAAAATAGAAACCTCAGGATGCAGCTGGAAGGCTCAGGGTTGGCTGCTTTGCTTTTTGTCACTGGTTTGACACAAGGACATACAGTGGTTTATGCTGTGTTGGGCAGGCTAACAAGAAAATACCTGAGATGGAAAATATTCCTCCCAAGGCTTTTTTTTCATGTGCAGAGCCCCAAATACACATCCCAGAGCTGGATTGTGCTGTGCAGGTGTGATGTGCACAGCCCTTCCATCATGCCTGATGTAACAGACATCCCAAGTGTTCAGCAAGGCACTGACTAGTATCATCCCTCAAAAAAAAAAAATACATCCAAAATATTTTCAAAGCATTTGATTACTAAATTAACATGATCAGTGTATAGTTGGGAATTGAAATAATTCAGTTCTAAAGCAAGATTTGGAAGGCAGTGATCCCTTTCAAAGTAAGGAAGCGTGGAGATTTGCTCAGATAATAGTTCAGTGAATAATAATTGCAGTTTTATATGGAAGTCTCATGTGGGATTAGCAAGACATTTGACTTTAAAAATAAAATAAATGGTTTAAAGGAATAGAAATTGGGAAGACTAACTATCTTATGCTGTGCTCAGAATTTTTAACCATGTCAGGAAAACAATTTTTTGTGTTGACTCAGGCTCAATGTAAAAAGATGTGGGGTTTAGAGCACCTGATCTTCCAAAAGTATAACAGGAAAGTTTATCAAATTACTGTAACTCCTACTAAAACCAATGCAAAACCCCAATATTTGAATATCTATTCCTAGGCAGAGATGGAAGTTCGGGATAAAAGTAACCTGAAACTAAATGTGATTTAGAACACAGGCCTGCATCCTATTTCCACTAAAATTCTGACACCTGACAGTTCATTTGTATTTAACAGAGGCTGAAGTAAATGCAATTCTTAACACACCTGCACAATCTGATTCTCATTCACTCTTTTCACTGAAAAAGATTCATAATAATATTGCAATACAGTCTGTGTGAAACTCCCATCCATTTCCATCAGCTGCACTTATAGAATTGGCTTTGCTAGTTTAGTCTTGTGTGCCTTTTTAAAATTTAAAAGATTTTTGAAGGGCCTCTTTTCAGGCCACTTGTTAATGAATTTTATATATAAAATCCCAAACTGCGAATGAGATTTTTAAAATCATTTCAAATAATACAACCATGGTATTTAAAGATAATAATACAACCATGGTATTTAAAGGTAATAATACACCCATGGTATTTCAAGGTAAAGCAGCGTGTAGCTATGAGGCTATTTCTGCATCTCATCACAGGATGGATCCCCTATTGCTCCTTATCTGAACTCTCTGGTTGAAACAGAATTAAATCAGGTAAAAGCAACACAACAGCCAGGAAATCCATGAATCTAACTAGTGAGAACGAAGTTTTTTAACAATACAATGTTGGGAGTCCAAGGCACCCCTTTGGGCACCCTGGGAGGTCAGGGACCTCAGCAGAGATGTTTGGGACCTGAGCAGGAGGGTTTGAATCCTGGACAGGGGGATTGGAGACCCCAGCACAGAGCCCAGGAACACACTGGCTTTGATTTCAGCCCATGGGAAAGGTTTCCAGCACTGAGAGAGAAATTGCAAGCAACAAAAGTGTGAGAAACAATAGTGTAGCTTAGCACAGGGTGAAAAACTGTGTAGTTTGGGGTTTTTAGAATGAAGTTGAATGGGGACAAGATGGAGAATTTAGGGCGGTGCCCTGAGTTCTTCTTCTTCTTCTTCTCTCTTGGCCTCCATCTCCTGCAGTGAGGGTGGCACAAAGTTGTTCAAGGGGATTGGGTCAGAATAGAGGTGACCCTTATTGGCACAGAATTGTAAATAAGAGACACATAATTATCTGTATAAGAGGACAGCAACCTCCCATCAGTGGGGAGTCACCTCGTGTCAGAGATGCTGAACAGACCTCAAAAAAAAAGAACTTGAAGACTCCACTTCATTCTTGCGTCTGGCACAGGGCAAAAGACTCTCAACCACCTGAATCTCAGGTGAAAAACCTGAGAATACAAGATAAAAAACCCCCACAGCCTTTCCCTGGTGTGTGTGTGTGTGTGTGTGTGGCAGGGTGCAATCCTGCAGTACCTGCTGCATGCGGAGAGACTCCAGCTCCCTCTCCAGCCGGGTGCGCAGGCGGTGCTCCAGCTGCTCCCTCTTCTCACAGGCTGCCTGCAGCTGCACCAGGGCCTGCTGCATCTTCTCCACCTTCTCCACGTACACCTGCTTCTTCTTCAGCTAAAAGAAAGCAAGAAAAGGCAACATGAAGGATGAGAACAGGCCAAGGAACTTGGGGCTTTGCCAGTGCCAGGGAGAAGGTCCAGGTGACTTCCAGCATCTGAAGGGAGCCCACAAGAAAGATGGAGAGAGATTATTTACAGGGGTCTGGAGAGTGGGAATGGCTTCCCACTGCCAGAGGGCATGATTAGAGGGGATACTGGGAGGGATTCTCCCCTGGGAGGGTGGGGAGGCCCAGGCACAGGGTGCCCAGAGCAGCTGTGGCTGCCCCTGGATCCCTGGAAGTGTCCAAGGCCAGGCTGGACAGGGCTTGGAGCAGCCTGGGATGGTGGAAGGTGTCCCTATGGCAGAGGGTTGGAATTGGATGATGCTGAAGGTCCCCTCCAGCCCAAACCATTCCACAGTTCATGACTCCTGCTCTGGACTGGGCACTGAGGATGTGACAGCTCTGTCCCAGCTCTGCTTTCCTGCTGGGTGCATTTGTTCTTTTTATCCTCAGTGACCCCACAGTAACAAGGGGGAAACAGAGGAAATTAACTGTAGCAAATGTCTGAGAGCAGCAATGGACTAGAAAGGGCACCAGGGACTAAAACAGTGTTTGAGTGACTTGACACACGTTTCCAAGGTAACTGCAGCAGTGTTCCGAGCTGCTCCCCAAGTTGGGAACACGCTCAGTGCAATATTGAAAATCGCTGGCAGCATTTTTACAAGATCAAGCAGAAACTGAATCAAAATTTGTAGCATCCTATTGCAGTCTGGTCACAATAAAGTAATAGGATCAAAGCACACACCAGCCACGGCCCCATGTCAGGTTTTTATCCAGGTTTATCCCAGCAGTCTGGACATTCTTCTTGCCCTGAGAGATCCTGCTCTGTTCCTGCCACTGCCCTTCCATCCTCCTCCACTGTTCATCCTGCAAACCAAGCTGCCACCCTGCCTCACAAAAAGCAACAAAAAGAGCCCCCCAGTAACTGGCTTAGCAAGGTTAATCCACAGTTCAGGCAGAATAAAACCAAACCAATACGACTTAAATAAATAAATAAATTAAAAAAAAAAAAAAAAAAAAAAAAAAAAAAAAAAAAAAAAAAAAAAAAAAAAAAAAAAAAAGGAAAACCATATCCCTATTCAAATACAAGGAATACTGCACACCTGTGGATATTATTTTCTTTTTAGGAAAAGACTAACAATTGCAATTAGCTGGCCCTGTGCAGCAAATCTGGGGCACTGCTTTTGTAGCTCTGATTGTCATAGACCCTGAAATACAAAAATAGCAGGAAGAAGGCAACTTTTCCCAACAGTCAGAGCCAAAGAAGCACCACAATGCAAAACACAGACTCCCTTATGTGAGTTCAAAGAGCTGCTCTACAGCTTCATGGAAGAAAAGTCCACTGAGGGATATTAAAGACAAAAGACACCACTTTTGGCTCAGGAAGTTCCTTCTTGGAAGCGGAAAGTATTCTGGGAAAGTATCAGAGCTGGTTGGCCCCATTCTGACAGTGTTCCCCAGGAATCTGCTCTCAGCCTCAGCAGACACAGGATACTTTGATCTGAACAACATGAGCTGTTCTTACATGGCACCTTTGTTCCAAAAAGGTTTTATCATGTGTTTCTTAATTTTTTTTTCCTTTTTCTCACTCCTGTTCCTTCAGGCAACACAAAGAGCAGAGACAGAAAAACCTCCCAACGCTATTAATCCCAGACATAGAATTCTTTTCTTCTCTCCATAAAGTCAGCAGGCATCTAATCTCACAGTGTGAATGTTGCTGCCTTAGAGGATTTTCCCCAAACAAGAATTTTACAATAAAATTTACAATAAACAGTGATGAATCCAGCCAAAGGGCTTCCCACCAGTGCACGTACAGTAGTAGAAAGGTATTTTTATGATTTGATTGCTCAAGATTTCAAGCTTGTTTGGAATGGGAGGGATGAGAACATTTTAATGTAACACAATAGTCCACCTGCTGCTCTGCAGAAAATCAATGAATATGTTATATTTAATAAACTTTTTATTCCAGATCACAGCACTTGATAACACCAATTGAAAGTTTGTCAGACTCCACTAAAGTGTGGATTAATGCACCAGGTTTAAACTCAGATTAACAGCAGCTCAAAGTAGCCAGAAATTATAAATATAGGGTCAGCAGCAGAACCCAGAAATTGAGAGCACTCAGTATCTTGGGTTTTGACCTGGACAAGAGTGAGGAACAACTTAATAAACTCACTAGAAGTGAAATATCATGCATGGAGCTGAAAAATAATCTCTTAAAACCAGCTCTCCTCCCTCTCTCTTCTTTATAAAAGAAGTTAAGGATGAGGTGATGGACATTTGGTCTCATTACCTATTACAAAGCATTTAAATTTCTGAGCAGTTTTGGGGGTTTTTTTGACACACAGGCAAAATCCTGCAAAAGCAGCCACAACATTTTACAGTTTCACAATTAACAAACCTGAGTATGCATATGTGTGGATTAACATCCTGGCCTGCATTCAAAGAATACCAAGAGCCCAGCCAAAAAGCAGAATTAGGACACAGAAATTCCACTGAAACATTCACTTTGAACGTGCTCCCATCAGGCAAACCTGCAGGTGAAAAGTTGCAACACAAGATGTTGCCCAAGTTCCCAAGCACTGCCTGCACACGCCTGAATTGGGCACCAGACCCAAAGCACAGGCACAGCTCGTTCAGTGGCTCTGCAGAAAGACAAAATCTTTTTTCCTCCCTTCACAAGATGCACTTCATCTTCCAGCATCAGGAAGAATTAGGAATGTTGGAAGATTTAGGGCTGGTGGTGTGTGTTTTCTTTTCAACAGCTTAAAATTGGAATTAATTCATAAATGGCTCAAATAATTTTCAGGTTTTTGGAACCCAGGTGTTCAGTAAGCTTTAAAGGCATGGGATGTGCTCCAGACAACTCAACTTTCCTAATGGCTTGCGTCAGAATTATTCTTTCCCCATAAAATAATCTCATTTCATGCACTTGCTGCCCTCAGTTAAGTCACTGCACTCTTTATTCTGGCACTCTCACTCACTCCCAGCTCTCCCACTCTGCTACTGTAAATATTTGTGAGAAAAAATTATCTTTATCTCCAGAAGTCGTAAAAGAGCAATCTAAATTTCAATGTTTTTTGGTTTTCATTTCTTTGACTGGATCTGAACTCTCAATGGAAGGAGGATCAGGAATGATCCAGGCACAGAAGGATTTCATTACCAGAAATCGAGAGTATGATCCTGTTTTCCTAAGGCAGGAATTGGAAACAATTTCCTGAGTATTGCCAGGGTGATGAAGACAGAATTAAGATGGGAAGAAGGAAAAAAAAAGCAGCATGCTGAGGCTTGTTCTTGGTCATTTGCCATGGATTCCCCACCCTCCCTCTCCCAGCATAAAAACCAAAATGGGCTGTTCAGTGCCAAGGGCCACAGCAACATCTCCCAGGGCAGGGATGGCATCAAAGGACACAGGAATTCTCTCCTCTGCATCAGGCCTCGCACTGAACACGTGGCTCTAGATAAGAGTTCATTCCTGAAGCTTTACAAGGATGCAGTCACGCCCTTTGGGATGTAATTTTAAATAAATTTGACAAGATAGTAATTTTCCTTTTGATGGTGCAGCATTTAACTACGAAGCAAGCTCATGTTCACATAATGTATCGTAACTGCTTTGCCTCCGAGGGTGCTCTGAAAATGCAGAGCATTTTGCTAATGAGAATGTCTTTATTTTAACACCTATTTATGATGTAAGATCTCAAATAACCTCAGTGCATGTCTGGAAGCACAGCAGGATGACTGTATCCATTCCCAGCATTTCCTACAGCACAATTTTCATAATGTCCTTATCATCTCCAGGTCAATCCCTGACTGCTTTGGAAAATGTCCTAACCAAGCATCAGCGGTCAGGCTATCATTTTACCAATAAAATTTTCTAACTAAACCAATGTAAACAGGAGCAGTCACTCTCCAGTTGCCATTTACTACAAAGTTTATGTAAATTCTGCAGCAGGACTGAGGACAAGAAAAATAAAGATGACCATGACTGGCCTGGGCTCTGCAGAAATCCAGTGCACAAAGAGCAAAGCAAGCAAAGAGTTTTGCATCTCTGAAAGATTCCCTGGCTGCCTCATCAAGTATTTCCAGCTTTACTTCATTCCCCCTCTCCCTTGGCATGGTCTAAAATCAATGGCCAAAGACAAAGTTTTCCTCTCAGAAATGGGATATTTGATTATTACCAGAACTGCCCAGCAGAAAAGGAATGAGCAACAACATTTTAAAAACCAAACAAATCCTGCTCCTCATTTATTTAGGCTTTGACAAACTATACAATGCCTTTCAGGGATCCCAGGTCCTTGCAGAAGGAGGCTCTGAGGAGAAGTTTCATGGAAAAGGAGCAGGGACACACAGGAATGAGGAATTTTCAGTCAAGTCACAAAGGAGGATGTAATATCCTTTAACTGGAGCTGCCTGTGCAGGACAAACATAGCCCTGGACACAGCAGGTGAGGGGGAAGGATCTTCTTTTAGGAAAGAGATTCATTGCTTCCAGATGCGTTACTCAGCAAAGAATTTTATTTTTTTTTTTCCTGGGGAAGAAGAGAAGACTTCCTGCAATGACTCAGAGCTCTCCCAGGCATTTTGTCAAACCCAGCCATTACCCTCTTCATCTTGGACAGCTCCTATTTCAGCAAATTGGTAACACTCATCAGCATCTGCTTGTCTCCCACCCACTATTTCTGATGTCTTCAAAGTCCTTTGTTTAACATATTCGGGGTGTTTTCATAACATTCTGGGTTTATCCTAAAGCTGAATCCATTCAGATGCAGCTGAAAATGTGTTTCCCCACAAGAATTTGCCTGCTATGGTAGAAATGTAGTCAAAAAAAAAAAAAAAAAAAACAAGAAAAAAGAAAATGAAGAAAAAAAAAGAGAGCCAGCAAGCATGTTTAAATCACCTCACCCTCTCTTGCAGTTGGAATATATTCCTCTAGGATGCCTTTGAACCCTCAAGTTTGTTTGAATTCAGGCCCAACAAGGCGCCAGTGGCCTCAGCAAGAATTCCTGCTGAAACAATTTGGTAACACTATCCCCCTTGCTAGGGAACTGTGCTTGTGGCATGAGAATGTCACAATGTCGTCGCCCCCTTTGTTTGTGTTAAAATAAAAAGTTCTAACTCTCAGAGCCACCTCTGGAAAAATCACTAACAGGCAGAATATGTGAGACAGTGACAGGGCAATAAAAAGGCAGTTCTGTCACAAGAATGCAGCTCATTAGAGGGAACCAGTTACAGGGAGAACAGGGAGGTTTCTCTCCTCTGCACCCAATCCATCCAGGAGTGACAAGCCATCCAAAAAATGTCTCTTTTAGAAGCAAGTCCTTCCTGAAAGGAGTATTAGGTAGCTCTCAGAGTCTATGTGAAACAAAGCTGTGGAGACCAAGAATATCTTTTTATAGACCCAGGGAAGTGACTGGAAAAAACTAGAGCAGGCATCAAGCAGAGAGCTCTCCTTTGGGTCTCCATACAAGCCTGAGCTCTGTTCTGAAACCATCTCAGGCACAGCATGAAAAGTACAATAGATGTCACTGGGAAATGTATTTTTGTTTTTTCCCCCACACAGAACCCTCAGTGTTATCAGAAATAGAGCATTTTTTCCTCTCCACAACAGCACAGTGAGAAATGAACACAATATCTCAGCTGGTATCTGCTTCTTGTAGAATTCTGACGCCTGATGGGATCTTAGAACCTCTAAACACAGGCAATTTTAGAAAAGATATTTCATTCAAACTTGTCTCCTCCCTTATTCCCCAATTTCTACCCATTGGGGAGGTCATCTGCCTCCTCTTCTCCCTGCAAGGTGTGTTTGTGAGGATGGCAAAGAGCAGGTATTTTTATCCTCCTGGTGGTTGTCACTATTCTTCAAAGCTGAATCCTTGAGGCACTCGGTAAAAAAGTGATTTGTAAAGCAGTGTACAAGTTACACTACTCTAAAAAAACCCACAAACTTTTCTTAAGTTGAAGTGTGGCCTTCCATGGTATAAATTAAATAGGGTAAGCAGAAATGACCAAGTTTGAAGGGAAAAAAAAAATAAAGGAAAACCAGTAGCACTTGTAGCCTCTGCACTCAGCAGTTGTGGTTAGAAAAAGAATTTGGCACCAAAGTCCCTCCTGCAGCATTCCAAGTCTGGTGAGGACTGGCAGCAAGTCAGCATTTGCTCAGTGTCAGGTGGGTCAGGATGGTCCTTCCTGCAAAGGCAGCAGTTCTGGCCCTGGCCCAGAGCAAAGCCAAGTAGAACTGCTCCATCTGCTGCAGCCTCTCAAGGTGTGTGTGAGCAGATGGGGTTAAATCCTGTGTGAGCAGCCACAGCCCTGCTGCCATCCCCCCTTGAGACCCTCACAGCAATTCCTGCCCCAAAATGAGCATTTTTCATTGCTTTAGCTCTAAATATTATTATCACTAACTGCTTCTGACTGTGATATGTATTTTTAAGCCAACATATATTTTACCTCAAATATGCTCAATTTGTGTCAAATGCGTTACATGTAATGAAAATAATCTGAAGTTTTGATTTCAGAAACCACAGACCAAGACTTCACTAGAAACAGTTTTAGTAAGCTGCTGATTTATGCAAAACTGTGGAACATTTACTAAAGGGAAGAACAAAAATAGAGAAGTGAAAACAGGGGTTAATAACTGTGTATCTTTATGGAGAGTAGAGAAGTAGTAAAGTTTAAATATTATATATAAAATATATACATACTTAGCAACGCTGTTCGTAGACATATTTAAATTTTCTTTAAATATTTATGATCGCTCACCCTATTTTGCACTTTGCAGAAATAAACCCCACACTATCAAAAACTTTAATGGCAGCTTGTTCTAAATTTGAAGAGTCATTTCACCCCTGCTAACAGGGGAAGCATTGTGTGAATGTCTCCTTTTGCATCCATCCAACTGCTTCACACTGTACTTCAGTATCTCCATGATCATTCCTTTCTCCATCACATTCAGCATCCCTTTATCTCTCCTTTCACTAACTTGGATGCTAAAATCCAGTATATATAAAACCCTCAAGGCTCCACAGGTGTAGACAAGTGTATAAATTTATAGATGGGTGGTTTTGTCCAGACTGGCAATTCAAACCAAAGGTTTTGAAAAGAATCTAAAGCTCCAATTCCAATGCAACATTTAAATTCAGTTACAGTCATATTTGGCTTATAGCTCTCCCTAGAATGGAAATATTCTTTTTATAAAGGATCTGGTGCACACAAAGCAAGGTTACTCTGCTTAATAGGAAGTCAAAATGGAAAGGATAAAAAGGAAAGCTGAAAACCTACATTACAGGAGGCAAGAACTGAAATATGCATCCCCCCCTCAGGCCCTGAGCCACAGTAGCTGCCAAACCTGAGCCTAAAAAACTCCACCCTCTTCTGCAGGACCAGTTTGGAAATTCCTGACACTTACAGGGACTAGTCACTCAGATTAACCTGGCCAGAATAAAGAAATAATCCACAAAACTCAGAATGGTGCTCCCAGCCCCTTGCAAAGGTGCCCAGAGCTCTGAGCAGCTCCTTGGCTGCATTTTGGAGTTACCAAACACCCTGGGGGGATTGGAGAACTTCCCACAGTTCAACACTAATGAGGCAACAAATGCGTCCTAATCCTAATCATTTCATTAAAAAGTGATTTGGGAAACCTGCAAAAGTGACTCTTTACCATTTGTTTCTCCTGATTCCCTTTCACCTCTAGGAAAAAGCAGAGTTAATTCCTGCTCCCTCACTGAGACGCTTCCATATTTATCTACAGCAGGAAGGGTGGCACTTCCTGCACGCCCTGGGATTCCAGCAAAGGTTGGATGCCTGTGGCCACAAGCCCTCATGCAGATCATTTCACTCTGTATCAGCCCTGTGTGTGTTTTTTAAGCTGTCATGCAATTTAGCCCAGAGTGACTTAGCTATTTCACTATTCTACCTAGGCAGAAATACTTTGTCACAGCACTGAACCAAATTCTTCCAGTAAAACAAGAGAAGTCTTTTAAAAATAAAGCATGCAATTATTATTATTATTACCCCTCAAGGCTTTGACTTTACTGTGAGGGAGCCAAAATTAGTGCCTACAGAGGTTCAAGCCAGCCAAGTGCTGTGTGTGCTGGCCCAGCTGTTCAGAGCTCCTCATCCACACTGACTCTGAGCATTTTCCAGGGAAACCACAAGGATGTCCCATGTACTTGGAGTTAGTGACACATCAGACTTTGAAATAAGGTGCTGGAATTAGAAGAAAAGCCAAAAAAGCTCCAGTGCATTGCAGAATCAGTGACAAAATAGTTTGAGAGTCAAAGAGAGCCATGTAATGTGTAAATTACCCTATAACCTAATGCTCCCTGTCCCCTGAGTGAGTGCAAGTCAGCCATGCCAGGCTAAATTACAGCAGGTAAAGCCACAAGAACATCCTGAATGAGCAGAGCAGGTCCAGGGGAGATCCAGAGGGACTGAGGGAAGGCTTCCATAAAGAGATTTAAAAAAGGGCAAAAATTAAGGACACAGGAAGGCTCAGGGGAGGGATACTGAGGCAAATCCAGAGCTCAGAGAAGAGAAGGCTAAAACTCAGAAATGAGCTATACCTGCACCTGGGAGAGGAGGATATTCACTTAGTATTTGATCATTCCTCTGTACCTGTTGATACAATGGGATTCTGAAGGGACAGAGAACTAAAAGCAGACAAGGGGAGGGTTTGAGGAATGTCTCTGAAGGCAGCAAAATTCAGGTGTTCACAGGCACAGTGCCCAGCTGAGGGTGATGCTGAGTGCTGGTAGCCAGGGAGATGGCAGGGTTGGAGAACAAATCTGCAGTGAGGAAGTGTGCTTGGCCAGGAGACTTCCTCCTGAGACTCTCCATGGAGGAAGAGTAGGAGTAAAGGAAGCAGAGGCTGGAGTGGGAAATGAGGCCTTTGAGAGGAGAGCAGAAGGCAGGAGGAAAGGATGGACACCGTGACGCAGAAGGGCACAAAGGTGAGAGCCACAAGTGGCAGGAACAAGGCTACAAAAGAAATTCTGTGAAAGCTGCCCAACTAAGCAGCTCAAATGCATTATCCTCTCTTGGGAGGAAAGGGAGAGAAAACAACTAAGGTCATACCCAGCTTATTACAAACGCTGGGCACATACAGTGATCTGCACTGTCCCCACAAGAGGACAAGCTACATTCATCTGCTATTACTTGAAAGTCCATCCAGATCTGAATTTCTGCCAAGTTCAGCAGCTTTCCAGGGCTGATGTTCCACTTCCAGCCCAATTTTACAAGTTGAAACAAAAAGTAAACAAAATATGGCTGCGTACACAAAAGCATTTCCAAGGAAATAGAGATTTGTGGCTTATCTGTTTAGCCAGTCAACACAAGGCTAAGCCGATACAAACGGCTTTGAAGAAAGCAGATTTCCTTGTAACTTCCACAAGGCAAACTCATTCCCACAGCCACTTTTGCTGCAGCAGAAGCTACCCTGAGTCCTCTCTCTCAGCATTCTTACCTCCTCCTCCAGTTTCACCACCTTGGCCTGAGCGTTGTTCAAGGCCTGGTCTCGGATCTCGATGTGTCTCCGCTGGTCCTCGTTGGTGGAGCGGGCAGCAGCCAGCTCTATTTCCAGTTTCTCTTTTTCCCTCTGTGTTTCCTTGTCTGTGGATAAAGAAAAGTGATAGTTATCAATGCACAGAACTTGTCTATGCCCAGTTTTCAGGAGCCTTTCGCTCCAGAGGTGAAGGGAAGATTGCAGTGGGGCTTCTTAGAAGAAGGAGAATGCAAATCTAGTGCTAAGAGGGGAAATAAAAGGGCATGGCTTTCAAGGAAGAGAAGGACCTGTAATCCTGAAAAACAAGTATGGTACCTTCAAGCAACAGTGTGCCACAAAGATAGTGAGAAGGAACAGAAGGTGCATCACTCAGTACAGTTACTCAGGTAATTTGCTGTGATTATGCGGATGGTTAGTGAAACTTGGCATCTCTTCACCTCTGGGCTTTCAGCAGTGGAAAACAAACTGAGTAATTTTAATATCTCAGGCTGGGGAGAGAGATAGCAGGCTGGTGTTCCTGAAAAACTTGTGTCCCTTTTTTCAACAATGACCCCCCCAAACTGGAAGGGGGTTCTGTCCCTTCTCAGAGGAACCCCCAGCAACATCTTCAGAGGAGTCAGAAAACAAATCAGCAGTAAGAACTCCTCAGTCTTCCTCCACTGCTTGTGAAAATGACTCCCTGGGTGAGAAGTGAGGCACATGCATCTGTTCTGTCCCTCCTCAGAGCAGACCTGCCACCCCAAACACAGCAGCTCATCCTTCTCCGCTGCTCTCCAGGAAGAGCTGGACACTGTTGGAGCAGCAATGCTGAGTGTTGCAGGAACAGGGCACTGCCTTCATAAGAAAATAGAGAGACTAAAAATAATTGGAGACTGCAGAAATTATCGCACAGGGGTGTAAGGCAAAGCCACAACACAGAGCTGACGTCCTCTGTGGATGCTGCCATTCCCAGCTCAAGCCAACCAGCTCCAAAGATAACATTAACCCACTTGCTGGATACACAACCACAGAATACTCCCTGGAGTGATCTACACCCAGCACTGATGACACCAGAGAAACTGCATTCCAGAAACCAATATCCCACGACAAAGGAATGAGGACAAGGAGTGGAAGGCTTGAAAAACAGGAATGAAGTGCTGGGTGTTAGGACAGACTGCATGTGGAGTACTCAGGCCCATTTGTGCAAGCATGTGCAGAACTATATTTACAGGACCACAATTACTCCCTTTCTTCTGCCAGCAAAGAGCCAGGAGCAAAGCTTTAGCAACACAGAGTAGCTAAAGATTCCCTTCTGCCAGGGAATCAACACAGCCCACACACAGGTTGCAAAACAAACCTGTCCACCAACAGCATCCAGAGCTCTGCAGAGCAAACCCTGAGTGCAGCTCAGAGCCAGCTCAGGACATAAGGACAAATGTCATCACCTGCTTTTTTCTTTTGCCCATCTTTTCCCAGCATTTCTCCTCCACCCAGGAAGGAGTTGCTGCCAGTGTGAGCCCATTAAACTGTGCTGCAAAGACTGAGCTGCATTGAGACAGGGTGGCATTATGCCAGCAGGTATCAGTCAGTGCTACCAGGCTGTTTGTTAATCTGGAAATGCTTGCAGAGAGGCTTTTGGTGGTTTTGTTGCAGACTTTTCTCCAAATGAGAACTGCTTCACTTGACAAGTGCCAGCAGCACCCCTAGAAATGCTGGGACTGATGAAATGCAGCACTGTGGCTTCCATGTTCATCCAAAAAGAGAGACCCCACAGCTTTGACCTCCCCACCTTTCTGGGTCCACCTATAAACTTCAGTGTCCACCCAGCAGAAGGAGAGACTAAACTCCCAGACTTCCCAGGAGTCTGGAATTCACTCCCTGACTCCATTTGCTTGCAAGGCAAACCACAAGGAATAAGCTAAAGATGACACAAGAGAGTGACACCAGAATCTGTCGGGGTAGCTGCAGCTTCTATTACACCACAGAAAAAACTCTGTTTTGCAATTTTATTGCACTACCTTTTCATACAACAATTGGAGAAAAGTGAGCATTGTCAGAAGGGTGGAGCACAGTGTGGGATGAGAGAGAAGTTGGCCCGGCGCCGTCGGCCTCAAGACATTTCAGAACAAAGGAAAAGCAGCATTTCACACCCATCATTTTGGTTTGCCTTGTGATAAATCCACTGCTGTGGACAGAATTCCTGACCCTCACCCAGCCCAGCAGACTGCAGGAGTGTTCATCCCCTTGATTTTTGCTGAACAGGATAGGGCAGTGGCAAATTAAAGAGGAAGGAGATAGGAGATCTACCAGGCTCCTCTCCTACTGGCCTTAACTCATGCCAGGACTCCTGTCAGCCTGGGAAGGTTTCATTTCAAAGCTTTCAAGGAATAAAATAAGTGGATAAAATATGTAAATAATGGGGTAAACAACAATTTTACAGTTTAACTGCAAATTACCTTTGCTCCAAAATCTCTAACAAATCTCATCAGATGGACTTTACATACTGACAGAAAAGGAATCCTTGAATCCCTCCTCCTTTCTCCACTGCCAGATTTGGACTGCCACTGCCCTGATTTTCTGTGCTGATAATTAACCTGCTGCAGTGTCCTCCTTCCCAGGGTGACTGGAGCTTTCCACTGACCCACAATGGCTGAGTAACTCACTTTGTGCAAAGAGCTGGGAGATGGTTTTCCGATTGTCTTCAGATCCCTCAAACTCCTTCTCCGCCAGCTGCTTGTTGGCTGTCTCCATGCGTTCTGCAAAAACGTTCAATAAAAGCAAACTAAATAATTAAAAGCTTTTCAAGCATTAAGTTACATCTGCTCAGGGCATTGCTGATGTTGAGGGAATGGATCTCCTGATTCCACCAGCCTATCAGAAGTTGATATTCACTCACTTTTGAAATGGTTCTAATTATGTCCTTAAGGAAATACACTCAGTGAGACAAAGCAGGTTAAAGTTCCAAAGAAATTATTTTAAACATTTATAACACAGAAGTTTATTTTTTTAATTTATGCCTTTATTTTTTTCCACACAAATAAATCCCACCATGCAATTAAAAGATCTCTTATAATTCTCCACTAAATCTTAACAGAAGATTAAATCTCTGACTTGAGGGAATAGTCTAAAACCCTAAAAACAGCTTAACAGCTCTGCTGCTTCAAGCTGCTAGAAATTTGTGTCAGTCTGTGAAAATTAGAATGAAATGTTCATGCTGTGGTATATTATGAATAAGATTATTTAATGCAGGCCTTTGTGTACAGTACTGGGAAATGTATGGCTTTACTTCCTGGATGCAAAACAATTTCTGGGAGTTTCAGTAAAAGACACGAGGCAGTGAGAGCATGCAGGACGATCAGAAGGCTTTCTTTAAAAAAAAATTAAGACTTACAGTTTAAAAAACTGTTTGTGCACCTTCAAAAATCTCAAATTGCAGATGTTTTCCACCTTCCAAATTAATGCTTAAACTTTTACCCCCAGTAAGGTCAAATACCACTCAACAGCACTTTGCTGCCAGCCGTGGTGCTGCCTCAGCCTCTTAGCAAGAACCAGACACCAATAACATCTCACTCTGAAAAAGGAAGGGAGATCCAAAAAACCAGATGCCTACACTGATAAGGAATGACAAGACCTTCAGGAAGACCAGACACTCTGCAGTTTGTATGTCAGTGCACAAAGGGTCACTGGACAGGAAATAAAGTGAGCGTGCCTGGTATGGGATTAGGCAGTCAGCAAAACCTCTTTCCATTTGTGTAAACTGAACAAATTGTACAAATTGTCTCTAGGATATAAGACATGAGAGAATTCCAGGCTTGCATCTGGTTTATGGTATTTTGGCTTATCACATGTTTCTTGTCAATGAGAAACAGGCTGGAAATGAAAGAGTACAGCCCTCTCCTAAACCTGTCTTTGCCATTATTCCAGCAAGTGCTTAAAACCTCTGACTACTGAATGCACCTGAGTATCCCATCATATTCCAGCCCTGTCAGACACTGAATTCTGCAGCAAAACTCTGCCCTGCCAAGTAAACATAACAATAAAATCCCCCAGCATTGAAGAACAGAAGTTTTATTTCATTTACCTCTTAGATCCCTGTTGAAATCATGAAGCCTACGAATTTCTCCTTCCAGTTTGTTTCTCATGGCCTTTTCCAGGGCATCCCGCTTAGAGGATGATTTCTCCAGGTTCTTGTATGCCTCTGAAACTTGCTGAATTTCTGTTTCCAGCTGCAGTGGAAGTGAAAACAAGCACTTACTATTTTTCACTAACAAATTTAACTGTCTTAGACAGGAGATTACTTTGTCTCAAGTGTTCTTTATTGAGGGAAAACTACACTTATACACTAAGTAAAAGAAAGTCTCAGGTCAGTGATGAATCCCTCTATTGAAAGAATACCAGTGGCTGAATCATTTTGCAATAAAATCTGCTTTATCCTTCCTTTTAGGCTTCAGTGCAAAGCTTCTCTGATAATCCAGAGCAGGAGATTCTCTCCTAACTCTCCTTGCTGGGCATGGTTTGCAATGGAAGTGTGGATCCACACCACAGCAAACCCCATCAGCACTGCCTACAGCAAGTGATCAACAGGGAGGTGGAGGGAAATGCATTTGTATCCTTTTGCCAGGAAGCTGCCAAACAATTCTCTCAAGTATTTCCTGGCCAGAAACCTTCCAAAAAATACAACCAAATGAACATATGTCCCTGGTAAGAGGTAAGATGGGGAATAATGAGTGTGGAAAGCCACCTGAATTCAAAGACAAGCAGCCACACATTTTTCTGGCCCTTGAACAGTGTTCAGTGTAAAGAGCACAGCAAGGCCCACAAAGTCCTAAATTGCTAAGTAGCATCAGCCTTTCCACAGCTGCAAGGCAAAAGCAAAGCTGACCTGCTGCCCAGCTTTAAACCACTGCTCATCAAGGAGTTATTTCTGTGAGGCAGCAGGAAAATACCTCCACACATGCACATTAATGATGGGGCTCACTGGGGCATTATCTTTTAAATGTGTTAGCATCATTTACTCTGCTTATTCCATAAAGGCAAAGGTGGGAAATAGCTGGGTCCAAATTAAGTTTTCATGGAAATTGTGGTGTTGAGAGAGGGACAAAAGGAGTGTTAATCCCAATCCTGCAGTCCTAAATGTCTTCAGTGTAGCCATAGCAGCATTACTTGCCCTGCAGACTGTGGTGCCAACCAGTTTTGTAGCAATGTCCCCCGTGCCTCCTTGAGTGGCTGTGGTCTTGTGCCATCCCAAACAGGCCCTTCCTGCAGCTCTGAAGTCTTTTGGGGGTAATGAAACCTGCTGCTATCCTGGACAAGCCTTAAGTTAGCCAAGCAGTCAGCCTGAGCAGCTGATGAGGATGTGCTTTTGAGCATGGACAATGAACTGTTAGCAGAAAGCTGAAGGCTTTGATTCCATCTTCTGCCAAAGCCAAGCTGATGCCCAAAGGCACAGGACACAGACTGATCAATCTGCATACAAAAGACTCTAAAGTACATAATCAATCCCTTCAGCAAAGCAACCCAGCAGCTGCAGACTAAATGATTCAATTAGGGCCTAGACCAGAGACAGGAGAGAATTCCTGAATTCCACAACCACCCACCTTCTGCAGCCGGGCCACTTTCTCATAGCACCCATCCAGCTCCTGTCTGAGCGACCTGTTCTCCTCTGACAGGATTTCCACCATCTGCTGGGCCCTGGAAACGATGGCAAAAGGATCCACTTGCATTTGCTGGTAGGGGGAAGGGATCTGCTGGGCCCGGGGCATCACGGAGTAGGAGTCTCCCTGCTGCTGCTGCGGGCCTAGGAAGGGCTGGCATAGTCGGTACAGATCTCCCTGATGGACAGGGTTGGACAAGAAAGGCTGCTGGGTCCGTGGCAGGAGGCCAGGATCTGCCTGGCTGGGAGTCAGAGGTTGCTGGTGCTGGGAAGGGGACAGCCTAGAAGGTGGCGGAGACTGGAGCAAAGTCAAAGATCCCAGGGATGTCAAGGAAGAAGTGGGGCTGTGGTGGTGAGGTGGTCTCTGTTGTAACTGCAGCTGCACTTCTGGGTTCTGCCTGCAAAACAAGAGAGCACAGGCTCTGTCACAGCCATGCAGAGGAAGGTGCACAAAGCCAGGGACAAGGTGTGTAGCTCCTGTGCACAGGTCTGCCCATACAAGACTCAAGTGAGGCTTTCTTCCATTTTATAAGTCTGGTTTTAAAAAGCATTTCAAAATCAAATCTTTAGCAGAAAACTTATTCTAAGGGCACAAAGGTGTTTCCTCTTGAGATTATTTTTGTACAGAAATACTAGGAGAAAGTACATCAACAACTACTGGCTAAAATTATTTTCGTAACTTTTCTTGACACTTTGTGGATAAAACTGCTCAACTAAGGACTGCTAGGAACAGGCTCTTTTGTTCTGGCCTTAAATGTGCCATCTGTCATCGAGAAAACAATTAATTTTCTTCTGTAAATCAGGAGAGAGTTAAAAGCATTGGTTGAGCTTGATGCCAGTATTCCAGCACCACTGAGCTGAGCTTTCTGAAATATCAACCAACAAACTGCAGCCTGGTTAAATGAGACAATTAAAGGATCTGAAAACCAACCCAATAATCAGAAGCAGCATTTTCATTCCAACCTGCCCTGTCCTATGCAGGAGGTGTGTTTACTGCTCCTAACAATAACCTCTGCAGGCTATCAGAGACACATCTAACAATCTATAACATGCCTGAGTCCATCACAGAACTAAATCCAGGCTACACCCTCTCACATTTCCCAGGCTCTGGAGATCCCCAGCTCAACTCCTGCCGCATTAGCCAAGTAAGAAATCCCTCTGAGAAGACTGTGTGGATTTATCATGCTTGGATGACCTCAGGAGGCAGGATTTGCTTTCTCCTCCAAAAACATTCAACCTTTAACTTCTCTGGATGTTCTTTATTCTAACAGTCGAAGTCCCTCCCTCTCCATGTTGCAGCCAGTCTCTCAGCCCAGAGCAGACCCAGCCTGGCAGCTCAGCGTGTCCTGAAACACTCCTGCTGCTCTGATAAAAATTCCCACCCTTTGGGATGCAGTTCAGCCCTGCAGCTGGAAAAGCACACACTGTTGTTCCACCTGGCCAGAGCTGCTAGAGAATACCCCCTTGGCTGCCTGTGGTCCCAGGAGGGGCTGCTGCCCTGCAGAGGATGGTCAAGGCAGCTCACAGCGTTCCCACAGCACCAGGAGCTTTGGGAGGAACTGACAACAGCGAGCAGGAAGCTGAGCTGGGAACTAAAGGGTTACACAAAACGCCTCTCAGCCCAAGTGCAAACACTCAGTACCATCCTTCCTGCCCTCCAAGAAAGAAGGAATCACTCCTGTACCCACCACTCACATCTGGGCATTACTCACATCTGGCAGCAGCGCAGGGGAGTTCAGCAGCTCTCAGCCCAGCACAGAGTTCACTATTTCAGCATCCTGCCCCTCATGTCTCACTGCCCTGCTTCCCAGCAGAGAAACCTCCAAGCTCCCGCTCAAATTCCTTAATGGAGAAACAAATCTAGCCTTTGTTAACTAAGAAAAAACAAAGAATCACTGCTCTAGCTACTGTTTCTCACATTGGGGTGACTGCGGTCCCTGCCAGCAGCATCATTTCAGGAGCTGCATTTCCCCAGAAATGATCATTTGCAGCACAAGGATTTCAGGGGTCACGCAGAAGAGCGATGTGCAATTAATTTCCTCAGGAATGTTCAGTTTAGTAGCAGCAATTTGGTTCTTCTCCTCCCAGGGGGGCAGCTCTACTTATTGTTGCATTGATTTCATTAACTTCATTTGACAGTTCTCATAATGAAGAACGAGGCAAAACCATCACAGGCCGTGCTCAAGGTCCCCTGGTTTGTCTCAGGTGGTTTCCAGCTGCTTTCTCAGCTCACCCAGTTGTGTGCAGAGTTAAAACTTTGCATCCTCACAAAGCCCTCATCTCTTTGAGTTTATTCTTTACCCATCACCAGAGCTCTGCTTTGATGCTGTAATCAATTAGGGAGTAACCTTGCTGTGACATTTCATCTGTGATGACCTACGGAGTTAGATCAAAAAGAAATATGTTGCCTGTCTGCCTCATGGATGCAAAAAAAAAAGATTTTCAACCTACAAAACACTCTTTTCCAGCCTGAAAACAACCTGGAGCAGTTACTCAGGGAGACTGGTCTCACTGAGTTAATCTTATCAGCCTAGTGAGGATGATTTAGATGCCAATGTTAACAATTTGAGCTATTTGACTAAAAAGATCTTGTTACTCTATCAACAGAGGCCCAGAGGCAGAACCTTGCTGTCCTGAGCACCGAGGAAAGGAACAACATGATGGCCAAAGAAACACAACAGCAGCACTTGAATTCTGAAGGGACAGTGGGACTGACATGCCTTGTAATGATCCTTTTTTTTAAACATCTCTTGTAAAGAACAACTCTAAGAAATCATGGCTGAGTATTTCCAAACAGGATACATTTCCAAGAATTCCAGCATCTTGGCACTCACATCCAAAGCCTCTCATAATCTTGAAATTATACCAATCTTGTGGGCTCAAGCTAGAACATGAGAGCCTGGAGCCTCTAGTTCTGTGGCATTACCAACAGCATTAGGGCTCCCAAAATGTCACAAATGCGTTTATAAACCCAGCAGAAGGAGATAGCAGAGCTGGGTTAATACATCCTGGTTTTAATAAAAATATATATTTAAAAATCCTAGTAACCTCACAGTGACACCAGAGTTTTTAACATCTTGCATGCAAACCTTTATATCCACATTCAAAGAACTTTTTGCCAACCCCACTATTTACATTTACATTATTTAATTTTGTCTTATAAAATACCTGCAATACGTTTTGTGGGCAAAAAAAGCCCAACCCCGGTTCTGGGATTTCTTTATATTAACAAGAGAAATGAAGAATTTATTTCTCTGGTAAAGCAATTTTGGGCTGAGGGAGAGAGTCAGAAAGGTAAATGAACACAATTTGGATTTCTCAAGATTTTTATGCTACACTGCAAAATGTAAAGGTAAAAATAACTATTGGTGTCACTTAACAGTCTTGCTGATAAAATGGTAGCAGAAAATTCCCTCCATGAGAGAATGAGTCCTCAGGTAACCCTGCAGTAGCAATCACAATTTTATCTGAACCAACCACTTCAGAAAAAATGCAGACTCTCAAAAGACATACACAACAAAATTACACAATCTCCTTCCATTTGCCTCAGAGTCACAGAGACCTGAATAAACCAAATGCAGAGGGAAAAAAACCTCAGAGCAATAATCCCCACGAGTGTTTGGGTTCGAAAGCCAAAGGGCCACTTCTCTGTGCACCACGCAGGAATTTCTGCTCTTTGCCATGGACAGGAGGAACACTCCACACAGGCCAAGTACAAACCTGGATTTATGGCTCTGTGACTACAAGGGTCACCTCAGCTTTTCAGGCAGGAAGACAGAGCCAGGGCAGCTCTGCAGCCATCAGGGGTGCTCAGGCTGCCAGGACAGAGGGTCACACACAGGCTCTGTGGGCACAGCAGCACAGTGGGGAAGGCAGAAGAATGAAGAGATCAGCAAAGGTCTCTGGCTCGTTAAAGGGGGTTTTTTTTAATGCCTTCCCAGCTTCTCCTGCCTGTTTCGTGTTCAAGAAGCTCCAGTTCCCCTCTCTTCCCCAGCCCTCCTGCACAAACCAGGAAATGCTGACTGCAGGAGGGAGCGGGCTCCACTCCATTACACAGCTGAAATCAAACCCAGGAATTTCTGTTCTGCTGCCCAGTCATACCTGATTAGCCCCTACTTTGATGCTGCTCAGGGGAACTCGGTGCACAGAGTGATTTACTAATTATGGGACAAATTCTGCAGACTTCCCCCTCAAAAACTTTCTGTGAAGTCAATGGGATTAATCACCACAGCAGGAGCTCAGGCACTTGGGCTCCAGACAGAGGAAGGTGCTTGAATCGGAGAGACAAGGAACTTCCTCTGCACCCAAAAATGTATCAGACAGGAGCTTCCTCTGCACCCAAAACTGCATCAGACAGGAGATCCCAAAATGCATCAGATAGGAGCCTCCTTTGCACCTAAACCTGCATCAGACAGGAACCTCCTCTGCACCCAAAAATGCATCAGGCAGAAGTGTCCTCTGCACCCAAACCTGCATCAGACAAGAGACCCAAAAATGCATGAGACAGGGGCTTCCTCTGCACCCAAAAATGTATCAGACAGGAGCCTGCTTTGCACCCAAACCTGCATCAGACAGGAGACCTAAAAATGTATCAGACAGGACCTTCCCCTGCACCCAAAACTGCAGACAGGGTTTCCTCTGCTCCCAAAACTGCATCAGACAGGAGCATCCTCTGCACCCAAAAATGCATCAGACAGGAACCCCAAAAATGTATCAGACAGGGGCTTCCTCTGCATCTAAAAATGTATCAGACAGGAACGTTCTCTGCACCCAAAACTGCATCAGACAGGAGACCTAAAAATGTATCAGAGAGGAGTTTCCTCTGCACCCAAACCTGCATCAAACAGGAACTTCCTTTGCACCTAAATCTGCATCAGACAAGGGCTTCCTCTGCACCCAAAAATGCATGAGACAGGAGTTTCCCCTGCACCCAAAGCTGCAGACAGGGTTTCCTCTGCACCCAAACCTGCTCCAGCTCACTGTGCTGCCATAGGAGCCCCTGCAGCCCCCAAGACACAGAGCCCAAGGCACTCGGGCTCTGCTCTTAGACTGGAGGGCTGTTTTCACCACCAATGCTAAAGTGCAGTTGAAATATTAGGGAGAGAACCAGGAGCTCTGGAGCTTCACATTCGGCCAGCCCTCTTCTAAACTTTCTTTAAAATTCCCAACTAAGAGCAGAGATGCCTGGGGCACGCCCGGTATTTACATTAAACCAACATCATTACCGACAGACACTGTTCCCAAACTCGCACCGCCCAGGAGCAGGTGAGGCAAAACTGTTTGCAGAGACTGGTTTAAACTTACCACACAGCCCATTCCTTTCCCAGCCTGGGGAGGGTGAAGCATGAGAATGCTGTGAATTCCCCAATGTTTATCTTGCTCAACGAGTTTTTATTTAACCGCATCATTAGGTCACCCTCAAATTCCCCCGAACAATGAGGGGGAAAACCCGCAGAAAAGGGTGTGGCTTCGGGAGCAGAGAGAAGGGGCTTTGTTTCCTTGACGCACGGTTCAAAAAATGCACACATTTACCAATCCAAATGAATCCCCAGAAAGGCCGAGCCGCGGCGAAGGAAAACTGCAAAGACACTCCTGGTGCGAGGCAAAGACTCTCCCCGGAGCTGTTTGCATTTAAAAATCCCCACACCATCACCCAGCTGCACCTTTAGCAACACAGAAGGTTTCTTGTCTAAATGACAATTTCTCTTAAAGCGTGTGGGAGAGGGAGGGGAATAGAGGACTCGCTCCCTTCCTTTGCTACGCTGCTCTGTAATTTATGGATTAGTCTTGCAATTGTTCTACTGCTCCAGCATTTGCTTGCAAAGGAAACCTCTCCTCTGTGCAGCTATTTAGGTTAAAAAGTAACCTCATTAGATTCCCAGTGCTTTGAAGACAAATTTCAGTTGCTTCCCCTACTGGAAACCTTGCCAGCTGAACCTTTCTCCTCCCCCTCCTTCCCCCCACCATGTTCTTTCAAAGCAGCCAGGATCCATCCAATACAGACAAAAATCACCCTGTCTAGAGGAGCTGACTGTTGGCGTGTTTTCAAATACCTCTCCCTTGAACAGCAAGCAGGCTACGTCTCACTGCATGTAATATAAGGAGTATTTCTGATGCAGCAGGACCACTGAGGAGCTGTTTCCCTGTACTGTGTGCACAGAGGTTTGAGGCCTTTGAATCTGCAAAAACATTTGCAACGAGCTTCTACAATCATTACCCCCCCTAAACCCTTTACTTCCCCTTTTCCTGGCCTCTTTATTATTTATTTAGCCAGATCAAAGGGCCTTTTCATCAGGCTTGTATGCTGCTGAAGTCATTTCAGATCACAAACAATGGTGGACAAACTCTGAAAATAGCTCCTCATAGGGCTAGGAAGGTTCTGAGCAGATTCAAACTCCCTGAAGCTCAGACTCTGCTCCCAAATACTGACTGGTTTCTTCATGCTCCCCTCAAACTCTGCAAACACAAATTCACAGAGACCTCTCCATTTACATCCTCCCCTTGCTCCTCTGAATTCTCCTTTTAGTTTCAAAATGAGGCCAAAATCATCACACCAGATACCACCTGGTGTCAGGCAGAGATGAGATGGTATGGGAAGAGGTGAAGTAAAGCTGGGTTTTAGCCCACCTTAATAAAACTTCATCTTCCCACATGGACATCAGTGTTTGGCTCAAGCCAAATCCAGCTCCTTATCTAGAGGGAACCAGAACAGGCTGAGATTTCAAATGATGCAAGAAAAATGAGCAAAAAGCTGAACAAGCAAGTCTGGGATGAGGCACAAAGCATCCTCCATTTTCCTCTCCTACACTTCAGTCCGCTGAAAACAAAATTTTAAAAACTCTACAGGAAGTTCAGAGGTGATTTTTGGTATCTGCACCATTATTGTCTACATTCCCTTTTCTTCTTCCCTATGTGATGCAGTTTTAAGAAAAATCTTTTGTCTGGCAGATGTAATTAAAGAACAACTTAAGTCTCCCAATAAGTAACTAACTGCAAGTTTCTACAATGAATCACACCATAACTTTGGCAAAGCTTTTGTGAGGCTCAGCATTAAACTTCCCCATACCATAAAATCAAGTTGGCTTGTTTGGGATGGGTTTTTTTTTATTTTTTTGGTAAAAAAGGATCAGGCCTCTCTGCTCAGCTACTGAAGCAGGTAACAGTCCTTCCAGAGAGTCTGCAGGTGAACACAATGTGTCATCTCATGTAATGAAGATGGAGTCTTTGCTGAAAACCTGCCTTAGGAGTGAAGGTGATGGACTGAGTTTTGTACTGTCATTCCCTACGTGGCTGCCACAGGGCATGTTCTAAGGTCTGGCTTACCTGACTGAGCCATACTCAGGGGGATGCTGATACCTCATCATGGGCCCATCAGCTCTTCCCTGCTGGCGATGCTCGCTATAGAAATGCCCCGAGTCCTGGGGCTTGCAGTTCATAGACGGGGTGGACACGTTTTTGTACGGATACTCCGGGGGAGGCCCCCTCTGCTCCATCCCTTTCATGGCGGGCTGGGAAGGGGGCTGCACCGAGTTCTTGTAGAACTCATTGGAGCCGGAATTTTTGTATGGGTCGCCGGGCTGCTGCGGGGACAGCGGGGACAGCGGGGACAGCGGCGCGCTGGTCACCGGCGCGTGAGCCTTGACGCCGCTGGTGGCCAGAGACAGCTGCATCAGCCTCTCGCTCAGGGAGCGCACGTGGCCTTGCTTGAGGTCCTTCAGCCCCTCGTCCTGGTGCACCTTCCCCGGGCTCACCCGCTGCACCGTGGGCCTCCCCTCGGTCCTCATCTTCTGGTTGGTGACACCGGTGACGTAGAAGGCGGCCCCGACGCTGGCGTGGGGCTGGCCGCGGAAATACTGCGACTGCACCTTGGCCTCCTCGTAGGTGGGGAGGTCCTCGCTGTTCTGCAGCCGAGGCGACAGCTGCTTCTCCATGATGCTGTTGTCCACCTGTATCTCCTGGCCCTGGGGCTCCTGGCGGGCAGCATGAGTGACCAGCTGGTGGTCCTGGGAGCTCAGCCCTTCGTTCTGAGGGGCAGAGCCGCCGGTGGTGCTGAAAGGAGGGGGGGCATTGCCTGTGGCTTGCTGGTGTAAGGCGAGGAGGTTGCGGTTGTCATTTGGGTTCCCGTATCGGAGCTGCTCCTGCAGCAGGCGCTGTAAAACTGTCGTAGCTGCTTGTTCTTCTGAATTCCTCATCTCAAACTGTGGTGCCTTTTGGGGTGGAATGTAAAAGCTGCCCTTGACCTAAGGGAAGGAGACACGGTTATTAGCGCCTGAGTGGATCGAGGGGGAGATATTCAGGAGCAGACTGGCTTGAAATACAGAAAAAAAAAAAAAAAAAAAAAAAAAAAAAAAAAAAAAAGCAGGTTAGATTACCAAAGGTTCCCATAACAATGGGGGTCATCAAAGCCCTTGACCTAAGAAAGACTTGCATGCCCGGGGGGCAAAGCCTCAGAAAGGTGATGAAAGGTGATTTGAAAGTTTATAGGCAAATCAATTGACTGCGAGCTGTAGGGATGCATGCCAAATATCTCAGACGGCATCTCGGGCAAAAAGGAGACGTGGAATTCACAGGATGATGGTAAAAACGCCTGAAACCTGTTTGCTTTATACTTAGAGTTACCAACAGTGGAATACACTTCCCGTATTTGTAGGCAGACAAGGACTGAAGTGTGAAATCAGCAACTTGCCAGTTTTAAGGGAAAGAAAGAAACAAAAAAAAGAGGCCCATTGAGATAGCATATGGTTCAAAAGAAGTAAAGAAATCTCTCAGCTTAGATAAAGCAATTTATGAATACCTAGTTAGACAGCAGTTTTTCGGAGTTATGAAATGCCCAGAGTGAGATTAAGCACCTCTTCTCTCTTTTTCTGCAGAAAACCCCAGGCACGGTGCAAGTGAGGACTCAGGAACTTCCTGCTATACAAAGGCAACCAAATCCTCACACATCTAAATATCCTCAACGGAATGCATGCAAATGCAAGGGGAGGAAAAAAGAGTTGTCTGATCTAAGGAACAGAAAAAGACCTCTGAGTGGCAGGAAAAAACACTGCAGTCCCAATGAGAGAAACACAAAGAGCCAATGTCAGGCACATCCTAAGTACAGATTAAGCCAGTGACCAACGGCAATTACATTTTGCTCATTCTCCCAGTGGAGTCAGGAGTGTGTCATGGAAACTCAGGCCCATTGGCCTTGTTTGAGTTGAAATATCAAAAATTAATGATACCTTTGAGACATGTAACTGAAAGCAGAGCTACTTTTGAGCTAGAACAGCTCAGAATAGAGAGTAAGGCTCATTCTCTGGCCAAGCTGTGGCTCTGCCCTGACACAGTACACGTGTTCCTGTTCTAGAATTTTCTTTTGACCCCTTTTTTTCTGTATTACATTGTCCCTTAGCAGAAGGTAACTTGTTCCCAACCGTTTTTTCTGTGGCAGAACCAGGAATCAGGAGGCCTGAAGGGTCTGCTTTGTGCTGAATCTCCACAACCTCCCCATTTCCTCCTTTCTGCAAACCTCAGTGAAGAGAAAGTTTAAACCCACCTCATTCCAGGCTGCTCACCAGGCAGGAACTGAGGCCCTCTTAGCTGCCCTGGAATGTGACTCCTCTGAAATCCTGTTTGAAGTGGCACATACCTTTGTCCTTCACTTGGAGTTCCCTGGTAAGGAGGAGCAGTTCTGCCACATGGGGGGACACACTCAGCCTTTCCTCCTGCAAATCCCAGATCTCCACTCAGAGATGGCTTCAGGCTCCTCCTCAGCAGCCCAGATCACTCGATACTCTCCTCGCTCCCAAAGTAATTCTGCGGGAAATATTGAAAACATCATTTTTAATCAGTAGATGAGACCCTAGAAATAATAAACCTTGGCCCGTATTTCAGATTTTCATTTTGTAGCTTCTTGTTTTCTCCCAGAGCCCAACGATTTTGATCCCTTTAGGATGAATGAACCCCCGTGTCCCCAACAATCTACTCCAGCTGCTGCTTTAATCATGACCATTTCTGCTCCAAGATTAAATGTTGCCAAGTAATGCTTTGTCCCATCTGTGCCTCCGAGTGAAACAGTGATTAAAACCCGCTAATTCTTTAACTCCATTGTTTTATTTTTTTGCTCAGAATGAAAGCTGCAGCACAGATGAGGATGCCCTGTGCTTATAGTTCCTTTGCCAGTGGTGCTGAGTCTTTCAAACTGTGTCAGCAGAAATCCTCTGCTGGATGGTGACACGGTGAAATGCTTGACAAACTTCAACACACTGTGCCTCAGAAATGACTGTGAGAATGATCAGTTTGTGAATATCAGCTTTATTTCACAGACTGGGAAAGTCAGGGGAAGAAAAGGACACTGACGAGAGTTTATGCCAGAAATACATTGCAGAGCACAGCTCTAATTCCCAAAACACTCTTTAATTATGTTACTTTTCTCCTTCAGAATATGAAGCAGTAAAGAAACTTTAACCATTGAGAGGAAAAGCAGGAGAATACAGAAAAATGTGTATTTAGGCATGTTAACAAGAAGCAGTTACTAAAGGTGTCCTAAAGAAAAAGGCAAGCACTGCAAAAGATGTGGAGAACATATTTGTGCACTCACTGCACTCATACTTTAAGGAAAGGCAATAAAAACAGAACTAGTGAGACTAAAAATACTCATTGATACATATAATTTAACTTAATTTCCTGGAATGCTGCAAAAAAATAAAGTGAACAGATGCAGTGAAGGAATGCAGACGAGGATACTTCTGTCTCTGACTTATTAGGGCACAAATCCACACCCAACAAAAACTATCTCAGATCTGCAAGTTAAATACTTGAGGTGTCAACAGCAATTTCAAGGCACATGAACAATATCTAAGGAGAGAACAAGGCAGTGTTGTGTGGTGTGGTACTTCAAGATGATGGTTGAAAAAAGCAGCTAATGTCAAATTCTTAACTGGTGACTTAGCTCGAGAGGGATATATTGAAAACAGCTGCCAGCAAATATGCAGTAAAGAACCTTTAAACCAGGCATTAAAGATAGCAGATAACTAGAGCAATTTCTAGCCTCTTTTCCCAGTGCTGCACACCAGAAGTTAAGGATTCCTTGCCCCCTCACACCAGAATCATCACTGACTCTTCTTTTTTAAATTTTTTTTTAAAACCAAGCTGCCCTGAGCAACCCTTTTTATTAGAGCATAAAAAGGCTTTTATTATGCAATATGATGCTGCCTTTCCACCCAAAGATTTCTTTTGTCTCAACTGGAAAAATCTAAGGAGGTGGGGGGGATTGTTTATTTTTTTTAAATACAAAGATACAACCCAGCTTGAGATTCTGCCTCTCTGCCTTAAAGATTTTTTTTTTTTTCAGCAGACAAATCCAATCTGTGCATGTTTAACTCCTTGAAACACTCCAGGAACTATTTCACACACAGAGCTTCACTCCTCAGCACCACCAGCTCATTCTGCTGAGCTGATGGAGGGAGGGCACACTGAAAACATTTGCTGGAACTGAATACTACTAATTTTAGTGTGGGTATAAACTAGAAATCAACCTGGAAACCCAAAGCAAAAGGTGGGCTGAGATACAAAATGAAAATATTCTGGCCAACAAATCCACTTTCTTTAAATACCGAGTGGTAGCCTGTTTTTTCCAGTTTTAGCCCATTATTTTTAATTAACAAAGAAAATCTTGTGCAACTAACTTGGGTGGCAGCATTCCTGGAATCTGCTCTCTGAGCAGGCTGGAAACTCCTGGCAGAACCAACGAGTTAACTTTTCTATTAACAAAACACAAAAATGAACAGTACAATTGGTGCTGAAGCCCATGTGTTATTTATTTGGACACCAAACCCTATTTGTGTCAGGCTCTTCCAGCAATTTCGGTTTTCACCGTGCCAAAGATGGAAATTAGTGAGATGCACTGGAAAAGTTGTTATGATAGAGCTGGAAGGAAATTGGGAAGGTTCTGGAGATACTTTAAACAGACACATTTGGGGGTTTAGCCGACATCTATTATGATTGATAGGGGTGAAGTCAGACTGCCAACAACTCTGTCAAACTGTATGGATTGGATGGTGCACTCCCCACAGCCACAAAGCCCAGAAACACCTTTTCCAGTGGAAAATTCAGGTTTAAATCAAATCTCATCCAAGGAACCACGGTGAGATTTCCCAGGCTGAATCAATTTTGCAATTTGCTCCCCAGCACTGCAGCTCTATCATCTTACACCTCATTCTAAACTCTGGTCTGAAATTACTCCTGGTAATGTGAGGGAAAAGCTCTTGAGGAAACATCAGAACCTAGAACTGGTAGAACTTACACAGGAATTGCAAATAATGCTTCACCATGCTGAGATCAAGAATGGCACAAAAGGGGGAGAGTGTAGGTACTATTCAAGGAAGAAAAGCCTCATGTTCGCAGGGCATTGTGTAAAAACCCAGTAGCTGAGGCTTCTGTCTTAAACATCATGTAATTATGCACAGGAACCTTGCCAGTCCCTCGTGAGGAAGGAAGATTAATGAAGAATTTAAAATAATACTGCCAGGCTGTAGGGAACCAAAGCAGCACATTTCTGTACAGCATGCAAATATTTTCCAGCATTATAAAAATAAACAAGCTTAGACAAGTGAGTGACTCACCACTGTTTGATGAGTGGCTCTAATGCTATAGCTCAATTAACCTGCATGGAGCAATAATAACCTCACAAGCAAAGAGAAGCATCTTTCTTTAGCTTGTGAAACGAAGAGGAATGCAAGAGTCCCTGTGAGGGCAGCCTGTGCATACTTGCCCAGAATTAGTGCTTAGCCAAGGAGCTAATTAGCTAACACATCAGGTAGGATGGGAACAGGTTCACCACCTCACCAGGCCTCAGTACAGTTAAACACTTTCGGTTTTACTCCTAAGTTTTGTCTGCTCAGACCTCAAACAATCCACTGACAGACTTCAAACTCCAGCAGCACATTCTATAAAGCATTTCTGTGGTTTTGCTTAAAGGATGTGCTCATGATACTGCCCCATCCTGGTTGGCAGCAGGGGATGGGATGCTACCATGAAAATCAATTGTAGCTTTGGTTCTATGCTTCAGGTGTTTTGGTTTTCTGAAATTCTTTAGAGAATTTTTTGTAAACAAGAAAAATGCTTTTGTAACTGTATTTACGTTATTCTTTTTTTTTTAGAACAGATGTCTTCTTGATACCTTTCTGGTTTTAATAATGTGATTGAAGAAGTTTGCCCTTGTTTCACCAATCAAATTGGTCCGTGTAAAATAGTATAAAAGAAAGACACATTTGAAAAATAAAGAAGAAATTTTCAAGCCTTCTGAATCTCAGTCTGTGTCGTTGTGGTGCAAATAGCATCAGTAGATGACGTTTTAGGCTGTTTTTTTAGGTGCAGGTTCTTCTTTAGGTTCTTCAGACAGACCTGCACTCTGCAATAGAGGAGGGGAGAGGAAACGGCGTGGAAAGGACCAGCTGTGAGGGCCCTGGGCAATATTCCCATGCTGAGTCACCCCTGGGTAATGGAAACACTCTGCTGCTCCATGGCCCACGCAAACCCCAGCAGGCTGATCCCTGATCCTGCACAATCCACTCAACCCGTGTCTCCAAGACCATTGGAACTGTGGCTGTTCTGCACAAATTCTCACTTTGGAGTGGCTGGGAGCACCAGGGACTGAGAGGCAAAGTCCCAAATTATTGAATGAATAGTGGAGGTTATCACTGAATGCTCTTTGCTTCCTTTCAGTCCATCCCAAGGAGGAGGAGGAGGAAGGGAGAGAATACACACACCAGGACAGTCCTGCAGAATAAAGATTCCCAACGTCTGGCGCCAACACCCAGACCTGCAAGGCAGCACTCAACAAGTCCCAGCACTGTGAGAGCGCTTCAGCACCTGCTCCCAGGCAGGAGGAGGATCCAGACTCCAACCATAAACACCTCCCCAGCTCCCATCCAGCCCTGCCCGCCTCCCTCTGCTGCCCCTGGCTCAGGTGATCCCGGAGGGTGGCACCCAGCAGGTGCATGGAGCGCGGCCAGCATTACTCATCTTCATTCCACAAGGGCACAGTCACCGGGCAAACGAGAAAAACTTCCTTCTTTTAACGCAAAAAAACAAGAACAATGTCACCCGGAGGGGGGCAAATAAGATGCATACCCATTGTATTAGATCATCGTGCTACGGCAACACGAGAACAACTAAAGGCTGGTCCTGGTTTTAACAACTCTGCCAGGCAAACTGAGTCCACCTGAGCAAGGATTAGACTGTGCCTAATCCTGCCCCTCAAACACTCTTTTCACTGGGACCAGGCACAGGAAAGCCTGGCAGATCTGAAGAAAAGGCAGCGAGTTTCTTGGCCTGGCTGGAGATAAATAAGTCAAGACATCAACATGGGAAGATTCCCTCTAAATTACATCTCAAAGGAAAAAACTGGGAAGACCTTACTTGACCTTTGAATTACTGCTCCCCTCACTAAAAAGTATCAATTTCTTCACAGGGAAGTTCCTATAATCTTCACCAACATAATTTAGGCTTTATATTACAAAGGAAAAGAAAAAAAGCTGAACATTTACAAAGCCCGGTCTAAACAGGAATGTGTCGTGGCTTTTAAGCATTTTGAAAAGAATGCTATGGAATTTCAAGTTCCTCCATAAAATTTTAAAAGTCACAGGGGCAGAAGGATTTATTCTGAATATACCAGTCTAATAGGAAAACCAGCTGTTTTTATTGAGAATATTTCTACATGAAGACATCACAGCACTCAAACTGTTATGCAGCACTCCCTAACACTGCTCACACATGTGCAGAGTCACAACCATTTAGGGGCAGGTAATGCCATTTCTGCATAATTAATAAAGCACAAATACCAGCACAGGCACTGAAAGCTCTGCTATCAGCTACAGAAAGGCCAAGATCTCACCTTTTTAGACGTCTCCTGGCTAAAACCAGCTCGAGCTCACGCAGCTTTAGCCTCACCAGGTCTCATTGCAGAGGGCAAGATTCATCTGCCTCAAACTCCAGCCTTTTCCAGTAATTCTGCAGAGCTGGGGAACTGCTGCAAGCCCAAGCCGCAGTTTTAACTCAGCATCAAGCTTTGTTTTGTGTGATTTTTTCTTGAGAATGCCCCCACTCCTGGCTGCTGCTGGCACTCAGGCAGAGCCCTGCTTCTGTCGTCAGCAGCCCCTGTCCCACAACCATCCCAACTATGCCTCAGCACCAGTTTCATTGCATTGTGTGGTTTCTCCATTCCTTCCCTGATTTAGTCCAGGCCTCTCCTCCAGGGCTCTCAGATAATGAAAACCATGTGAGAGTAAAATGTAATCTTCAAACACGCAAACCGGTTTCATGTGCATTATCAGAAGGGAGCAAAATGTTGACAGTGCATCATTTGTCCCTACAGATAGGATCAGACTCTTTTAATTGCTGCTGAGATTAAAAAAAAAAAAAAAAAAAAAAAAAAGGAAAAAAAAAAGATTGGAATCGCCATCTACATTAAAAATAAAGTCAAAATTCTAAGCTAAAAGCTGAAGCAGTCCTGAAAACAATGGAAATATGATCCCCAAACAGATATATCCATTTTGTGCCACCTTAAAGTAATTTTTCCTCATATGTCAGTTGTGACATCCCAAAAATTTATATGGTAAGTTGACACAAATAAAAAAACACAGGTGGAGGAGGATGCAGAGAAGAAAACAACCACTATGGCCTAACTTTAGCATGGAATTTTCTGGCTTTTCTAGCGATACCACAATTTAAACTATTTTAAGCCCCCATATGGAGGAGCTCTTCTTATTTCAGAATGCAGTTTCACAGAAGTTAAGGGGACTAACCACAGAATGTGGAAAGCAGGCAGGAATGGCCCCTCCTTTTGTTTCCTTTAGAAAAAGGAACAGCTAAAATACAGGTAAATTGTCATTTATCAGGCAGAGATGCTGTGGCCCAAGGAAGGGCACAAACCCAGAGCAGTACTGGGACAGCCCAACACCACCAAGAGATCTCAGTGGGTACCATGGGTTAAAAATATGAATTAAAAATAAAATCCTGCAGAAGATCCAGCCCACCACATTTTTAGACAGGAAAGATGTTATAAAGAGTGGTTTTGGTGTTGTTCTTTCATCATAACCACCTGGGCTTCTCATGTGCACCTTGTAAAAAACCCTTAATTACCTATAAGATGATTAATTGAGCCTCACCACCACACTGGGAAGAAGATATTACTCCATTCATTTTAGCACAGTGGAGATTGGCTAAATCTTGGCCTACATTGATGCCTTTTGTTGCCACAACTATGTCACTCAGGGAATTGATTTCTTTCAATCCAAGTATTCCAGTAACCACTCTAAACCAGATGCAGTTACAGTAGGAAATAATTGGTTTTAGGTGTACTGCTTAGGAAACCTCGTGTAAACCACATCAGCTCTACTTCTGCCTTGCTAATATAAACTTCACCACTGCTGGGAGATTTTCTGTAGTAACAGGAGCAGCAAGCACAGATCCTGCCTAAATGGATCAAGGATGTTGGCAGCCCAGGACTTGTGCAAGCAGAAGGCAGAGGAACTTTCTGGGTGTTTTAAGATACTTCTGCAAAGGATCCTCAGCAGCTGCAGAAAAACAGTTAAAGATTTAGAGTCCTAATGAACGAAATGAACCTCACTGAGTGCACAGGAACCAGAGGTAACACACGGCTCCTTGAGCACAAATCCAAGGTGATTGACCTTTCCTGCTCCCCCTCAGAGCTCAGTCAATGCCAGCAGGGCTTGTGCAGGAAATGCACTCAGCCCTCCCCTGCCTGAGGAATGCAGTGCCAGAGCCTCTCCAGGCAGGAAAAGCTGCTGTCCTGGGTCTCCCAGGGGAACACATCCTGCAGTTTGCCTCCCCCAGCCCCACCCTGGGCCCTGACCTCCATCTCAGACTCTTGAGACTGCTCAAAAGTAGGGAAAGCTCCCTCCAAACCCCCTGAGCAGCAGGGGATGGGGCCAGCAGTGTCCTATACACAGTTTCTATTGCCATCCCTACTCCCCCAAATCAGAAATCCACTGGGCTTTCAACACATGCTAAATCCACTCTTCCCTCCAGGGAGACAAAGCTTTTTTTACAACTTTTTTTCTTTTTTCAAGAAGATCCAAGTGCTCCACACCCAATCCCAACTGGACAAGAGCAAAAGCTGCTCTTTCTCGTGTAACTTTGGAGTGCTTTTTTCTGCCTGCTCTCCACAGATCCCTGATCTTACCCAAAGGAAGGGTGGAACAGGCTACGTAATGTGGCTCTTGGTCCCTTCAGCCTTCATCATTCTACAGTAAAAAGTGTTCCAATTTTGTTTTTACCCAGTGCAAATATCAGCACTGAGCTGTGATGATTCTAGAAAATTCCAGATTACCTCCTTGTGCACCTCCACAGGCTATCCCAGGATCTCAGACTAGTTTGGGTTGGAAAAAAAAAAAACATTTTCCATTTAAACACATTAAAAACTCATCTCATTCCAACCCTCCCAGCACAGGCAGGGGATACCATCTCACACTGGTTTTAAATTCTGGCTCTTCAGAAATACAGAGGAGGTTTCAGCTTTGTTTCTTTTCAAAAAGACAATGGGAAAACAAGGAAGATGTGTTTTCCCAAGCCCCACAACTAGACAGGCTAGCCCCAGTATGAAGCAATCAAATTTGTTTCAGCTGAACACAGAATCACCCAAATTAGAACAGCAGAAAGAGTCCACCAAACCCTGATGGGAACAAAGTCACTGAAATGTGGAATTAGTTTCCTTGAGGGTTACAGTAAATAATCCTAATATATTAAGTAATTCTTTCAAAAAACAAGTTGTGTAGAGACACAAAACATTTTAAAGAAAATATTACTGTGACACAATTCTTAGACAAGGTCTTACAAATGCTAATTAAATCATTAAACAAAATCACAAACTGGCTTAATTCATAAACATTCATATAAGAGAACTGCTCAACAACATTTTGATCTACTATTAGACACTGTAAGTGCTTTGCTAACACAAATAAGCCTTTAAAAACCAATTTTATTGGATCAGTGAACTTTTTTGTCCTTTACACAAAGTCTGGTTCTATCCTGTGGCCAATACTGATGAACCTTATATAGGCCAACAGTGGTTACCAAGGAAAATGACCAAAGACCTCTCCAAACTCCCAAGGAATTTCAAATATTTAGTATTAAAAAAAAAAAAAAGTTATTTTAAGCCAAGACACAACCAAACTAGACAAGAAACATTCTCAGAGAGGATGGCAAAGTAAAAAAGCAGCAAGTCTGAATGGCAGCATTTATCTCTGCAGGACCAAGAATGCAGAATTCCTGCCAGGGAGAGAGGAGACACTCAGCTGTGGGGAACAGGAGGGAGCCCTCACTGCTCCTATGGGAGGGATGGTACATCCAACAACCACCACGAGGAACAGCCACTGCTCCAGCCACAGGGGAGACTCCAACACATGTTCTTCTCAAGCTGGGAACCTCACACAAACCTCTCCACTCTGCTAAAACAGGATTTTAAAGCCTTGAGAAGTTTGTTTCCACAGGCCTTTGAATTTGGTTCTCATGGGGGTTTCTTTAATTCATATTTTGTTTTCCATACCTATTCACTGCTCAAGCACTGAGCTCCTGCTGACATCAAATGTCTGGTTTGCCCTGAATGGCCATTTATACACAGTAAGTTTAATGGCCATTTATACACAGGTAAGTTTTAAGTTCTCAAGGGTTTTTTTAATTCATATTTCATTTTCCATTCCTATTCACTCCTCACGCACTGAGCTCCTGCTGATATCAAATGTCTGGTTTGCCCTGAATGGCCATTTATACACAGGTAAGTTTTAAATCTATTCTTACTTTAAAAATGACATCCAAGTGTCCATGTAAACACAAGTTCCATCAACCATGAAAAACTCCTTTCGCTTACAGGCACAGTAAGAAACAATTATATTGTAGATTTAACAATTCATTGGTCCTAGGAACAACTTCACACTATTTTTCCCCAAAGTTGTTAGATCTTTTTCCTGTCCTGAAGACAACGCTTCAAGGCTGCTCTGAAGAACCAGGTAATATGCAAGATTATTATTTGCTGATTTTAGAGTTCTCCATAAAGCCCATTACTTTCACATGGACACAATTCCAGTATCAGATCTGTCCAAAGCAGGAACCAAATGCTTTTGCAAAGGCTGAAGGTATGGCCATGGAAGCTGCAGCATGAAGTTCTTCCTGTGGCCAGCACTGCATTCCAGAGCTGTTTGGGAATACACTCTCTCCTGTCTAAAAGGGTTTAACAACTCCTGCAGCCAAACTGGACTCACAGGGCAGGTATGTGCCTGCTCTTTCATAAAGGACAATGATTTAAGTCTACAATATGATGATGCTGCCACATATGGGGCACGTACAGAGAGAAGATCAGGCACCAGGGTATGTGGGAGTCTAACCTAGAAAGTAACTACTCATCAGAAAGTAAGAAAAGCAGAGAATTCCTGAAAGGAATGAGCTTAAAGAAATGGGTTGTGGCCCAGATTCAACACAATGGACTAAATCACTCTGACAAATCCTCCAGTGCTTCCCGCAAGCGTATAACCCCAGCAACAGGCAGCTTGGAACACTTCTATGAGGAACCTCAGAGTCCTCTCTTGTATTTCAGTGGACACAAGAGGAGAAAGAGAGCCCTGGACCTTATTGCCAATCCCCCAGAATGGCTGTTCTCACACTTTTATAAACACTTGGTCTCCATGGAAGGGGGATACCTAGCAGCAAACATTGGCAACCAAGGACATTCCACTCCCACTAGATTGTCCACAACAGTAAGGAGGAAAAAGAAAAAATCCATAAGGCTGCTTTGATTAGGAACCCTTCGAGAGGACTTCTTCAAAAATCAGTGTCTGAAAATACCTTGAAATGTGGGAATGTGCAACAACAGCCAGATGGGGGAAAACAGGCATCTTACTTTATTCTGAAAGCATTTACACTTCAGCCCAAAGTGGGAACATCCATTAATCCAAGAACCTTTTGCCAAGAACAAGGTCATAGTTTTCTTTTTAATTCACAACAGAACCCAGCACACAGCATACTCTGCACCAAACAGAGAATCTCATCACTTACAGGTCTTTGGAGCCACATTTGAGTTTAATGCACACTCTGAACGTGTAAGAACTTTTTTTATATTGGGTTTTGTCTTCCTTGCAGGTCAGAGCTCTGCAGCTCTTTAAAAGCCACCAGTAAGAATGAAGCAAGAAGTGCACAAGGAGTTCTGCCCCACCAGGGGTTTAAACAGACAAATTCTTTCACTGCCAAAAATTATTTATACACCAACACACTCTTGGACAGTTGGTAATTCTAAAACTGAACACCTATTCCTGTGTTTACATTAATACAACAATCTGAACCAAGCTCAAATTTTGCTCCACATTAAGAAAATTAAGCTTTAATTAGCTCGAATTTTACTTGAGCTGTTTGTTCATGGAAGTGACAGTGAGCCCCAGCTATGGAGCAAGGCAGCATTGTGCTGAGCCCTAGGAAGAATTAAATGGTGCAAGTTGTTCTATCAAAATAACAACCAAAAAAAAAAAATCACATTACACTCAACTGGAAACAAAAGGAAGGGTTAGAAGTGGGAGAAGCATTTATGCTCTGAGAACTTGGGGGTTGCAAATTCTCAATTTCACTGTCATGGTTAGGAAAATGTGGCAGAAAAGCAATGCAACCTTATTTCTAAATAAACAAAAAGATTGGTCAGTCTGCTGATGCAAGACAGGCTAAAGAGAACAAGAGAACTATTAAATTATCTCCACTTCTGGGACTCTGGCTATTCTTTTGCAAAGTGAATGGCTTATGCTAATCAGGATGCATCTGAAATGCATCATTCAAGCCTTCTTGTACAAATATAGTTCTTATTTATCCCAAAAGATCCCCACCAGCTGGCAATGTTTGCATACAATGTTAAACCCCACCTCAAGAGCCCATGCATTATGAGTCATTTTACACTTAAAAACATTAGTTCCTTTCAGTGTTCTCCAAGACGGTGTATCCCACGAGAAGAATTTCAGTGGAATTCAGCAATAATACACTATGTTACCATCCAACTTCCTCTAGCACAAAGAAGTTACAAGTTTTCTGTTGTTCAGTTGTTTTGTTTTTTTTTTCCTTCTAACAGTGCTTTTCCTCCAGAACATCTTTGGGGAAGGAACAAAAAGGATTTGCACCAATCCCCTCTATATGAATCAAATATTTATGCTATGCCCTCTTGAAGCACTTTCATCTAGTAACCTGTGGAATGTGATCTCCTGACCCCAACACTCAGGCACGTCTAAATCAGCTGCCCTTTGAGCTGTATTAGAGGCTGCAGAGAATTTTTATACATTTGAATCACAGGCATATGAAAACCTTGTGGCCTGGCTGTGGCATTCTCTGCTACAAAAGTGTGCTTGGGGAAAGGAGAATGATTTGGTTGTCCCACGTTTATGGCACAATCTGATGTTGTGCCACCAGGAACAGGCAGGATGATGAACCACGGTATCAGCATATTTTAAATTAAAGTCTTATGGCAAATTCCAACCCTAAATGGCCCATTCTGCCCATTCCACACTGCCCAGTTCCCTTCTGCTTCCAGCCCTCTCTCCAGGGCAGCCAGCACTGCCTGCAAAACACCTCCAGAATCCAAAAGGAAAAGAGCTTGTGGGATGAGGCACCCCATTCCCTCCACCTGGAAATCCCACCCTTTCCTCAAGAAAAATAAATCATTCTGTGTTGTCTTTGTGGCTCTCAGGAACCTTTGAAGGATGGGGTTATGTTGCAAATAAACGTCCTGGAAGTAAAAGAGAGGGAGACCAGGTGTCCCAGATGAACCTGCAACTCCAACTACAGCACAAATTTTTTCCAGGGTCAACTCATGACCCTCCTCCTCCCTCAGAGGAGCAGTCACTGAGGTAACCCTGGTGAAAGTCTGACCCAGAGATTTAACAGGGTCATGGTCCTGATGGTAGGGTTCATGTTTTCACAGCAGCTCTGAAGAACTGACGTGATGCTGCCCATCACTCACACGGGAGCAGCACGAGGGCGCGGGGAAAGCTCGAGAACACAGTTCCTGTGCTCCCACCCTGACCTGCCAGAAAAGGCTCAGTGCCCTGAAACAGTCAAGCAGAAAAATGTGAGTCAGCAGCCAAAACCAAGAGCGGGATGGATCCTGGTCAGGTACCTGAGGCACCCCCAAATCCGAGGGTCCAGCAGCTCAGAGCACACCGACCTGCTGCCCCACCTACTCCACTTTCTTTTCCTACAGAAATCCCTCCAGGGAAGAGGAAGGAGAAAAATAAAAATTAAAAAAAAAAAAATTAAAAAAAAAGAAAGATGAACAGGGAGCAGGACAGAGCAACATGTAGCATTTCCTGTATCATCCACAGGAAAAACCCACGCAGTGGGGAAGAGCTCAATGTCAAGGCTGGTTTCACCACGTGAACAGGCAGTTCCTTCTGCTGGGGGATGCTGTGTGACTCCACTGGGAACAATAACAAGGAGTCTCACCACCAGCCACACAAAATTCCACAGGTCCTTCCCTTGCAGAGATGGCTGGGAGCAAAGGAGGAAGGAGGGGAAGGAGGAATGCGGGTACAGAGCGGGGGAGAAGGAAAATGAGACATTCACTGTGGTATTATCACTTGTAAACCAGGACACACTCAGCTCTTGGCCTCTACAGAAAGGAGTATTCTGCAAAATATGTTTCCCTGCACAGACACTGGGCCTCCATCCAGTTATTATGTGCACATGTCCCTGCTGCGTTTTCAGTCTTAACTTCAGGGAAAAAAAAAAAAAAAATCTCAAAACAAAGAAAACATCCCCTCATATTCACCCTGCACAGTGCCAAGCGTGCTCCTGACCATGTCCAATAATCTGTTGAGGCGTGTTAATTATGGGTGCAACACTTTTACACCTTGTGACACAGCAGCAAAGCGCTTCATGTAAAACAAATCCCAGCGTGGAACAAGGGGATGAGCCGATGGTGGCAGCCCCACGTGTGACACAGAAATGCACATATGTGTGTTCCTGTGTGTGCAGCACGAGCAGCACAGACAACCCCAGCACGTGGATTACAAGCACAATGACTGCAATTATTTTCTCCAAAGAAAAGGAGCACCACAAGAAACGGCTGCTTTTCTGACACAAACCCACTTCAGCGACTTCCACTGAGTTTTACTCAATCCAATTACACACGAGTACATCACCAGTCATTCCACTGGTGGAATAGGTGGATGAGCTTAATTTTTTTTTTTCCTTTTTTTTTCTGCAAGAATTTTTGCAAGATGAAAAGTAAACTTTACGGAAGAGAAGTGATGGATAAAAGCTGACAGAGAAGAGAGCCAGTCTAATTCCCAGGTTAAGGCTGAGGAAAGAATGCAGAGTCCCTTGCAGCATGAGCACATCTCTTACCTACTGATCTGCTGAAGACAAAAGGGTTTTCTTCTTTTCAGAAACTGGACACTTGTAGCTCGTTGGGTCAGTCACACAAAGCTTCCCTGCTGCCAAAGGTATTCTTTCTCCCCCTCGGGTTTTTGTTGTTGTTGTTTGGTTTTTTTACCCCAGAGAGTAAAGGGCAGAACAGTGGATTCAGCAGGGGCAAAGGGTGGAATTCGAGATTTAACGGGCTGGAGAATTGCAGAGCTCTCTCCAAAAGATGCTGGATTTCAAGGCGCTTTCATTTGCAAATCCTTCTTCATCCTCAGTGTCAATAAAACTGGAGGAGGGGGAGTAAACTTTTTTTTTTTTAACCGCAGAAATAAACCGGACTCCAAAGAACGAGGAATGTGATACGAACTGGACTTGTGGCTCGACTCTTTCTTTTATTAAAAATAAATACACTCTCAGAACAGTCAATCGAGCTGGAAAGGGGTTAAAAAAATATAAAATCCTAGTAGAGTCAGCCAGGTCGCTGTGAGGAGGATATAGCGGTACCTCGAGAGCGGCAGAATAAACACAAAGAGGCGAAAGTCCGCGGTGCCGGCGGTCCCGGCTGGGCTGTCAGCGGCTCAGTGGCAGCGCCGCCCGGGGCAGGGGCAGGGGCAGGGGCAGCGCCCGCGGCCGCGGCAGCGAAGGGCGGCCCGCGGCATCGCGCCCGGGCTGGGCTGGGCTGGGCTCTGCGGTTACCTGTGCGGCACGGCACGGAACGGCACGGCACGGAGCTCGGCTCGGCTCGGCTCGGCTCGGCTCCCTCCCTCCTCCGCCTCCTTCCGCTGCAGTGGGCGCGGGCGGCCCGCGGGACGCGCCGGGCTGGGCCGGGCCGGGCAGGAAGCGCCGCCGCCCCCGGGCCCGCCCCGCCCCGGCACCGCCCCCGCTCCGCTCCGCCCGCCCGCCGCTATTGTGTGAGGATATACCGACACACGGACACACCGAGCGGCCGGTGCGGGTCCCAGCCCTGCACACGCACCCCGACATCCCCACCCTGTGCCCGGGAGCCGTGTCCGAACGCTGCTGGAGCTCTGGCAGCCGTGGGGATGTGCCCATTTCCTGCGAGCCTGGGCAGTTCTTCTTTTGGGAAGAACCTTTCCCAGATTCCCCAACCTGAGCCTCCCCTGACACAGCTCCAGCCGTTCCCGTGGCTCCTGTCTGTGCTCACAGAGAGAGATCGGAGTTGCCCCTCTACTTGCCCCTCGGGAGGATGTTGAAGACCACAGTAAGGTCTCCTCCAGGCTGAACACACCAAGTGACCTCAGCCACTCCTCCTAAGAGTTTCCATCCAGACCTTTCCCCATCCTCGTGGCCTCCTTTGAACACTCTCCTAAAAGCTTCATATCTTTTCTATTGGAGGTGAGAACACCCCAGTGCAGAGCAGAGCAGGACAAGCCCTTCCCTTCCCTGGCCTGGCTGGTGATGCTGTGCCCAGGACAGCCCTGGTCCCTCTGCAGGAGGAGCCACCTGGGCAGCCGTGGAAGCTCCTGCAGGAACCAGCCCCATCAAAACCAACCTGCCAAGGCACTGAAATGGGTTTATAGCAATGTACACCAGCCCAGGATTCATCCCCCTTTTTGCTGGCCAAAAGCTGAAAATAAATTAAAGCAAGGCAAGAACTGATCATAACTAACTGCATATAGGCAGGGGGTTAAAGGAAGTCCCTGTGTATAATGTTCTGCTTAAAACCAAAATGTATATTGAGTGAACTTCCAAAACTTGGGCTGTCCTAATAGGAAATATCCACAGACCTCTACTGCTCTGGCACAGCTGGAAATAGTGGTCACTACAGAAAGATGAGACTGAAGACACTTCAGTTCTCCCCAAATACAACTCTGATTTTACTGTGTTTCAGCATTTTATCGCACAATAAAAGATGGTGGCCACATTAAGAAGTGGCTTTTGCTGAAGGCTTTAGTGCCTGGAATCACACTGAGGAATTTCAACTCCTAAAACAGTTGAGCTTTAAACATTCCACAACCTTTACAGCAAAGCATGGACACATCACCTTTGTGCATGCAACCCCATTCAAAAGCCTGTAAAAGGATCCCAAAATGCTGCTACAAAGAAAGACTTAAGGCAGTCTTGTTTTGGAAGATCTAACAGAGGATTAGTAATGGCAGTAGCACAGTCAGCTCTGCAGTGGAACCAGTCTGCAGCAGAGGGGCAAAGCTCTTGTTCTGAAAAGGGCCAAGCAACACCAACTTCTCCTCATCCCATCCCTGTAATCAGGGCCAATCCCCAGTCTAAACAAGGCCCAGAGATAACAAACTGGTCCTTCAGTGGGGACTTATTTGTGTACAAACAATTGTACCCTGCCTTTCTCACAATCCACCTCCTCCTCCAGCTTTTGCATAGGGAAATCCTGCACTGGAATCCTCCCCCAGTGAGGCCATTCCTGTCCTGAACTCCCGAGGAGGACAATCTCCCAGGGACAGCTTCCACTTGGCTCCTGGTCATTACCTTGTAATTTCAAAAAAAGAGCCAAACAAAAAACTGAATGCAGCTGTCACGGTGTGTCCACAGCTGATTTAATTCATAAAGGCCTGATCATGCAAATATGAAACTCACTAGGCAGTACCAATTTGGTAAGGTTTGGGTTTAAGATGTCACCAGTTTCCAAAAAAAAAAACCTTAAAGTGCAAAAACTGGCCACATGTCAAATCCTTGCACTGTGAAATTTGGCCTTCACGTGAGGAGAGACAGCATGATTCAGCCATTTACCTTTTAATCACTCTGAGCAAATAAATCCTTCCCCAAAGGATTAATAATTAATAAATAATTCCCAAATCTTAACACTGAAAATAAAGACTTGGACAAAAATTCAGGAAGTCGAATTAGAGAAATCCCAAGTGCAGCATCTATAAACATCTATATTTTCCCCCCTCATAACCAACATTCATTCACTGGAATGTTTTAATGGAAGAAACGCAGAAACACATGTAAACAGCTCATTAACATCCCATAACCTTACAGTTTGAAACGCCAAAGGGAAAAAAAAAAAAAAAAAAAAAGGCAGTGGAGAAGCAGCTACTGAAGGCCACGTTTGCTGGATGCTGTGGGGCAGCGTTGTAAGGGAAATGCACAGCTAGAGCGAGGGAAAGAGTTATAAACTGTGCTTCAGTCACACATCCTGTCTCCCTCCCACATGCTCAAAGAAAATATGGGAGCAAGGAGAGGAGGCAGAGTCATCAGGAAAGCACAACTATTGCTTCATGCAGGCACTGGGGAGCAGCGAGCCTTGCCCGAGGCGTGTTAACCTCTGCTGCCTATTCCAGGAGCACTGCTCATGTTCAACCCACACCACTGGAGATACCAGCCTTATCGGGACTGCAAAAGAACAAAGCTGCATGAAATCCAAACTTCTCTTCCTTAAAACACTCTTCCCCCCCCCGTATCCTCCCTTCACCCAGCTCCCCGCCCAGGCCGGTGCTCAGGAGCTCCAGCACACATCTGAACGGCTGCCAGCAGAGGAAGCGAGCAGTTTCCATACACACATCACGCCACAATGTGGGAATTCAGGAAACAACACAAGAAAGGGGTTCCTAATAACTGTTCCAGCGTGCTCGGGCCAATTTATGCAATCACACAAAGGTCACGGTGCCTGTGCTAAAAAGCACAAAAGATAAGCGCTACAACGGCAACTAATTCAAAGTAGGGGAATAAATCTCAGGCTTAGGAAAACGTGGAGTTGCTCCACCTACGATTTTTTTAAGAGGTTGTCCTTCACATTCTTTAAAATTCCTCCATCTTTAAGTTCCTCCCTCCAGGAATGGCCGTAACTGTGCCGGCCTTTGTCCTCAGCAGCTGGAGCTCAGGAAGCTGCTGATATTATCCCTCCTGTACAGACACACCAGAGCCCAGCTCAGCATCCCCTCAGCACACTGCACAGGGGCCTGGATTCATTTCCCTGCATCTCTGATCTCGGGCCAGTTTAACTGAGCTTTTCTTCTTGCACATAAAAATAAAGCCTTAGCAGGGCTCAGAAGTGGTATTTAGCTCTTGGGGCCAGACAGAACGTCCCCACCAAAGTGAGGGTTTCTTTGTCTATAAAATACATTATTGGGCAAAATAATGACCCTACAGTAAACAGATAGAAAAACAAAGAAACTGTAAAAAAAAACTAAGAAGAGGAGCTGAGGATGTTTGCCAGGGATGTGAGCAGGAACAAGGAACAGGGATTTCTGAAAAGGGAGAGTGTATTTCTTGTCATAGAAGCCAAAGTCAGAATCCCAGAATGGTTTGGGTTGGAAGGGACCTTAAAGCTCATCTCATTCCATCCCCTTGCCATGGGCAGGGTCACTTTCCACTGTCCCAGGTTGCTCCGAGCTCCATCCAGCCTGGCCTTGGACACTCCCAGGTCAGTTTGACAGATACTCATTGAAGGAAAGGAAGCAAGCAAACCAACATGTTTGGGAATACAGATGAAAACAAGACTAAAAGATTTCAAAACCTTGTAAAAATCACAAGAAATATGAGGAGAAAGCGCTAAGACACCAGAAGGTCGAGTGGTTGGTCCAAAGTCAGGCTGAGAGTTCAGTCTGCACTTGCAGAGGCCCTGTCTTGCTGCCCATGTGTCCAGTGAGCTCAGACGTGCAGCACTGCAGCTTTTGCTGCTGTTTTACCACCTGGTTTTAGCACCCAGCACCTTCAGGGTGGCCTTGGCCATCTTTAAATCATCTGCAGAGGATTTGGTGTTGCTGCCACATCCAGCCCTGAGCTGTAACAAGGCCTGAAAGGCACTCTCAGGTCCTAATGTTGGGTATGGCTGGAGAGCAACTACCATTTCTGAAGGGAAACAGAATCAGACAGATGAGAGATTGAGGCATGAATTACATGAGCTATTATTCACCAGGATGGCAAGAACAGCTATTCACAGATCAAGAGCACCAGAAATGACCACCATCAAACTTGACATGCGTGGAATTGCTAGAAATATTCTACTTCTCAAATACACACGAGCAGGAACAGTTACACACTACTTACTCCTCCAGCCCTCACTAAGTAACTGCTGTGTCTTTCTACACAACTGTATTATTTTACCAATTCTACACAATAAAACTTTGATGGCCACATAACTTCTGGGAGGGAAGTAACTGATACAGAAACCTCTGCAAAGCCAACTTCGTGTCCTGTCTCTGCTGTGATTTACACTCTTAACACAGCCCCAGCTCATCTCAGATTTTTCATGCTGCTGCGTGTGAAGAGTTTTAAAAGTCTGTCAAGTCTGGGAGGTGCCTCTAATGGATTGTAACTCAAGTGCAGCGTGGCTCCTGGGGTGAAGAAAAGGCCTGCAAGGAAGGGGGAGAAAAGGAACAGCTTACCACAGTGAAATGTAATATAGAGGTCAGCAGTGACATGTCACTGGTGAGGTGATTGATCAGGTACCACCTGTAAGGAGAATTATTCTAACTGCTGAACCTTGGCCCCTCTCTGTGCAGAAAGGCAGAAGAGAGCCCTGTATCCAGGAGAGGGGTAAACAACTGCCAACTATGGAAAAACAAATGTTCCAGCTTTGCCCTAAACGCATTCACACCTCAGTGCCAGAGAGTTAAATGTGGTTTGGGCAAAATAAGGTTAGTCTGGACAAAGGGATTTCCTTAAAAAACACTGGGACCTGTAAGCCTTTAACTGATATCTATTATATGTTAACAACCTTGATGTAGGAAAGTTGACCACTCCCTTGCTTCTCTGCACTCTTACCTCTCAGGTCTCTTTAAAAAGAGATGTGTCTTTAAAATCTGCTGGGATTAATTGAAAGATTCCCTCAACTTCCAGTGGATTTGGACCAGAGTGATCTGTAAGAGTAAGGCATGGAGGCACTGAACTTCAGCACAGCAGTTGTTTGCTCTCAAGGACTAAAGATTGTGTGAAATTATAAGTAAACAAGATGTACAGCAGGTTCTGCAGCAAAAACCAGACTTGCTAATCCTGATATTTCAATGACCATAAAGCCTAAGAGGGGACAACCATGGCTGATTTGATACCAAAATGCCCAACTTCTTCAAAGGCTCCAGGCCTTGAAATGGTGCAGCTGTATTGATAAATACCACAGGATGGGGGACAGGGGGTGATCTTTGATTTAAAACTCATTTTTAATGCTGATGTCAGAAGCAGACTCAAAGGTGAGAAATGAAAGAGGCCCAACCAACAGCAATCTCTGGCTGGGAAGGGTAAAGGCATGGTCTCAGTGAAACTTTGAGTGCCATATGCATGCAAAAGCTCTGCTAATTGCAGGAGTAGAACCATCTTCCCCTGCTAAAGAAAAGCTGTACTCAAGAGGGACCAGCTTATTCTGAACATGAAATTAAAGAAGAGAAATGGAAGGAGAAAAAATTGTTAGGCAGAAAAAACATATTGAAACAAAATAGATTAATTTCTCTTAAATAACTGCTGAAAAAGTGCCAATTAGAATTTTTATGAATACATAAATCTGCTCCTAAAAACAGTCTTTTCCCTGTAGTAAGCTGCAAAAAGACTTAAAATTAGAGACAGCAAGATATCAAGTTACAGGTAATAGATTAACATTTCATTTTCATGTAAATGAAAAACTAAAAATAGAATTATGGAATAAAGTCTGATTAGATTTTACAATCAATTTCAGAAGCTGCTGCCACATTCTGGAAGAGCACCAGCACTCTCTGCTGGTGATCTTTGTTCAACAGATATCAAGAGAAAAGTGAAGGATGAAAGTGCATTATGTGCTTGATAAGAAATGCCATTTTTGTTTTAAATTGATGATTAATTAGATCCCTAACAATCTGGCAAACAGCAACTCTAGGAGCTAGCTATGCTTTGGGAAACAATGCAGTCATTACTCAGAACTGCAGTTACTCTGGGCAATCATCACTCACTGGAATAAATTTCACTGTCTCAAATAAACATCTGATGTAAATGCTTCTCTCAGCAGAAAGCACTTCTGTGGTGCTGCCACACAAAGACAAGCTGGTGTGAGAAATTCCCATGATGCCAAATCCCTTGGCTCCACCCTGACTTTCCATCAATTTTTGGGCTGTGCCAAGAAAAACAGCTCTCCTTAAGAAAGTCCCAGCACAGCTCCACCACCTTCCCCGACGGGAGCCACAGTGGGAATGTGGCTGTGTTTCCATCAAAGCAAACCTGCTCCCAGCCCTGTCTCTGTTCCACCCTTTGCCAGGGAGCTGGAAAAGCTTTGATTCCCTCTCCCCAGGATGCACCCAAGCCCTGTCTCCTGGATTGCCTTAAACACCTGAGCCAGAGCTTGCACAGGGGACAAAGAGGCAGCAAAAATAACCCCGAAGCCAAGCACCTCAGTGCCAGCTGTCCCAGCTCCCAAACTGTGCTCAGACACCAGGAAGGAGGGTTAAAAATTGGCAAATTGAATCCATGTGCAGCTCATGGAAGTGTGGGAAACAAAAGAGACAATGTTAAGGACAGAGTATTCATTAGCAAAGGGCTCAAGTTTCTTGGCTTCTGCCGTCTGCTTCCCAAAGGCCATTTTTCAAGGTAGCTTTTTGTTCTTCAGTTTTGAATGTAGCTGAGGAAAGATATCCTACTCCTTCTTAGCTAATGAACTAAAGCTCAGTGCACGTTCAATGGCTTAAAATATTTTGTCCTTTTAATCCCCTGGGGACAAGAAGGGAATGCAATGTCAGAGATGGGTTTTTGCTCCTTGGATTTGGATCAAATTTTTACCTGTCACAGCTGACCCAAAAACCTCAGACACCTCCATAAATATTCATTTACACTATGGTATTGAATATATAAAGAAATGCTGTGTTCATAAAAGAAAATACACAAGAATTAATATGTTGTATATATCTGTATATTATGTGCAGTGAGATACACAGCCCTTTTGACTAGTTTCCTTTATGAAGTAAAAATTGGGAAGAGCAGCTCCTGAATTAGAGAAACAGCTCAGAGCCCTAAAAAGAACACACTCTGTGGTAAAAATAAGTGAGTTTTAACATAGTTGTATGTCAAAGTCAGGAATAATTGTTCTAACACATTCTGCCCCTGGCAAATCTCAAATTTAGAAGAGCTTCACATCTGCTGAGAGTCCCAAGGAACTTTTTAAGCATTCAGGGATCAGTGACACTTGGCAGAGTGGGACAGAGTGACAGCCAAATGCCAAGCACAGCTCTGGAACACTGCATGAGGAACAGACATTCCTGCCTAAGGGGCAGAGCGAGTTTCCCACTGCTGAGAAGGACAAGAGTTTTCAAACCTGAAGTTTTCTACTCTCCAAGGAATTTAATATTGTGGACAGGACAGAATCCAGCCAGAGACCAGTGATCTACAATGGATGAGAAGATGCTCAAAGCCTTGAGAACCTATAGGAAATTAACATTATTACTTTTTTAATATTATTAACTATACATGCCAGACTGCTCTTAAATATTCTCTTCCCACATTCCTACCCACACCTTTACCTTTGTGCCATGGGAATTCCACAGTCAGCTCTGCCCCTTGATCATTAATGCAGACTCCTGAGCTTCAGACTTCAAAGCAAGGCAGGATTAAGAGTCACAGGCTCAGGACTGGGACAGCATCAAACCCTCCCTGTGCAGGAACCTCCACCTTGTGTTCGACTCCACAAACACCTCCTTCTATCAGGACTGGGAAATTCAGGGATTTATCTGGAGCTTTCCACAGATTAAGTTAATAGGGGAGCCCAACAGTGCCTCATCCCCTTCCAAACACTGGTAAATGAAAGAAAATGGGAATGTCTCCTGGGATAAGGGGAAGAAAGCTGTGAGCACTCTGTAAATGTGCAAGGGAAGAGACCAAAGGCTTCATTGTGTGGAAATGCACTTCTCTAGGAAGGCTCTTCTCTTCTCTTCTCTCTCTCTTAAGCAGCACATGAGAATGTTCTTAGGGAACCCATCATCACCTACAACCCTGGTGGTGGTTTAGTTTTTCTTCCTGACTTTTCTATTTTTCCCTCTCACCCTTCTTTGTTCTGGCTGCTCAAAATGTCTGCAATTCTTTCTGCAGCTTCCTCCTTTCTGCAGGTGCTCCCCTGCCATGTGCAGCACACTCCCAGTACCACCAGTACACTCCCAGTACCACCAGCACACTCCCAGTATCACCAGCAGCACACTCCCAGTACCACCAGCACTACTGGGAGCTCCAGCCATGCCTCACTTCTCAGAGCTTCCAGCAAAGAGAGTGACCTACAGCTAACACAATATAAATGAAGAAATCACAGCACACATTTATCAAGATAAAGGTCTGCCCAAGACCCCCAAAGGATTTTGGGTCTCCTTTCAATGTTACTTGCAGTCAGCATCCCTTTGAGTTACTTTTGAAAATTACACCTACTTGGCCAAGATTAAGCCCCCTCAGGCTCAGGCAGAAAGGCAGTCTGGGCTTTTTTAGCTTTATTTGTAGCTGCTCTTATATCACTAACTTACAAGGAAATTACACAACACCAGACTAACACAGGTGCAGTTCCTTTAGTGGTAAGAATGCTGCTAGAGATCACCAAACTCAGGAATTTTCACTGACAGCACAGTCCACACCTGCTCTGAGTTAAACACTGTGATGGTACAGTGGGAGAAGCTGCTGTAGAGACACACACTGCCCTCATCAGCCTCATAAACACTGGGCTAAAGTGATGGTAGATGGTGTTACAGAGCAGAGATTTACCTGCTGAGAAGGTGAAGTGCAAAGCCAAACTCAGAAATTTCTCTGCCTAACGAGAAGGTTGCAATTAGGTCATCACTGGGTAAACAGAGATCAGAGCAAAAGCATTCCCACAGAATAACTCAGATGTGACAGCAGGTGCTTGGAATGAGAAAAAGGATTTCATCCACGTAGTCCTGCTGCTGAATTATGTGGATAAACAGTAATCCTGATGGAGCCAGCTCCCAGCAGGACACACAGGTGTCGGGATACACAGACCTAGTTTAGCACAAGCAGACTAAATTCCCAAACAGGAAAGCCCATGTCCGACTTTGATGAAATTTGACAAAGAACTCAGAGCAAGTTTCAGGTCAGATTTAGGTCGTGGATGAACTGGGTCCAGTCCACAACTCTTTTTTTTTTTATATCTTCTGGACTCCAATTTGAGCAATGCTTCTTATTTCCAAACCCTATTTCTGCTAAAATACTCCATCACTTCTATACCCAACCCTGCTCAGCTCAGGCTGGATATTTTGGTAAACATAAGACCTTTATTCAAACAACAAGGAACTTCAAGAGAACACTCTCCAGGCTGCTTTTGGTCACTGAGAGTCCCTCCCTTGGATCCTGCACAGGGAATTACCTGTCCTTGGGGCAGACAGGTCAGGAGAGGGGAGATTTGTGGGTTAATGGGATACTGCTCTGATCAGGGAGATTAGGTTACAAGGCCAAGCCTTTGGACACTGCCTTCTCCAGTGTGTCACTTCAGTTTACAACTGGGGATTTCTCCTCATTAGATTGTACTTTTAATTATTTATGGCTTATATTATCTGCAGAAGCTGCCCAGAACCTAAGCCTTAATAAGGATAATTGGAATAATCATATTTTTCTCTCCTTTGTAAAGCACCTTGAGCCTTGCTGATGAGAAATGCTAGGATGTGATTAGATGCTTAATGAAATATTCTCATTAGAAAGTGGAATAAAAATTAAAAATCAACTGAAGTGGAATTTTATACTGCATTGGGGGTGAGTTAAGAATCATTCATCAGCGGCAACACTGAAAATTTGAAGCTGAAAACTGAGTGGAGATCTTCTTTATGCATGTTATGATGGGAGAATACAGGTGAGGATGCCAAGGACCACAGTTGGGGCCTGGATGTTGTGAGAAATGTGAAATATGGAAGTGCTGGGCACCACATGCAGCCAGCCTTGGATGGAGCCAGCACCAGGAAAAGCATCATCCCCATTCCTGCGTCCACCACAGCTCCTCCACACTGAAAATTTGGCTTTCCAGCCCTCACCTACCCCAGAAAGCATCCTGGAATTGAGGCAGATGTGGTTTGAGCTGCTCTAGTCCATTCGGTGGAAGTCCCGGTGAATATTTATGGCCCTGCCTGCCTCAGTCTGTGAATGAAATCCACAACCCCTCAGACCGCACCAAGGCACAGACCAAGGCAAAGCTTTTAAACCTTTGGGGATTATCACCCTCCGAATTTGCTCTCTCGGAGATCAAAGCAGGAGGATTTGGAGACGTTTCTGTTTAGTTGAGAGCTGGGTGAGCTCCGGCGGGAGGAGCAGGGCAGAGCAGGGACCGTCCCTGGTGGAGACGGGGAATAAAACACCTCCAGCACCACCTGGACCTGACAGTGGAGCCGGGGAGAGGCCGGAGAGGAGCAGGGAGGGCTCCCACGCACCGCCAGCAGCCCCCGAGCCTCACCACCTCCCCACGGCCGACCTTCCCCAGAGCACCCGAGCACCGCCCCGGGGGAAAGAGGAGGAGATCCCCGTGAGGGCAGCGATAACACCCTGCCCCGCCTCAGGGGGACCATCCCGGGCGGTGCCTGAGGGGACAACGCCGGGCACCGTGAGGGCAGCGGGAACACCCCGCCCTGCCCCGCCTCAGGGGGACCATCCGGGCGGTGCCTGAGGGGACAGCGCCGGCCTTTCCCCGCGCCCAGCGCCGTGAGGGCAGCGGGAAGACCCTGCCCCGCCTCAGGGGGACCATCCCGGGCGGTGCCTGAGGGATCAGCGCCGGCCTTTCCCCTCACCGAGCGCCGTGAGGGCAGTGGGAACACCCGCCCGCCGTGCCCCGCCTCGGGGGGACCATCCCGGGCGGTGCCTGAGGGATCAGCGCCGGCCTTTCCCCGCGCCCAGCGCCGGCCTCGCCCCGCGGCCGCGCCCTCCCCGCGCTCAGCCCCTTACCCCGGGGCGCCGGGCCCCGCGGCCGCCCTCACATCCAGCACATCCATCCCGGGCCGCTCCCCGCGGGCTCTGCCGCGGCCGGCACGGCCTTCAGCCACGCCGGGGAGCTCCGGCAAAGGGCCTCCCGCCGCTGCCGCGGGTAACTTTCAGCAGGCGGCTGCAACTACGGCGCCCAGCATCCCCCGGCGGGCCGGCGAGCGGTGCCGGCCGGGAGCTGTAGTTCCGAACGGGCGGGGGAGCGCCGGGAGCCTGCGGGGAAAGCGCCGAGGCCCGCGGGAATCACGGCATTACCGGGGATGGAAAAGAGCTCTGAGAGCATCGAGCCCAGCCTGGGAGTGATCCCCGCCTTGTCAGCCAGCCCGCAGCGCTGAGTGCCACGGCCAGTGCGCTGGACACTGCTAGGGATGGGGGCTCCACCACCTCCCTGGGCAGCGCCTTCCAACAACCTTTTCCGTGATGAAATTCTTCCTAAAATCCAACCTGAATCTCCCTTGTCTTATCATTGATTGTTTGGGAGCAGACCCCGACACCCACCCTCCTGTCAGGGAATTAAGGAGAAGCAGAAGGTCCACCCTGAGCCTCCTTTTCTCCAGGCTGAGCCCCTTCCCCAGCTCCTCCTTTTCTCCAGGCTGAGCCCCTTCCCCAGCTCCTCCTTTTCTCCAGGCTGAGCCCCTTCCCCAGCTCCTCCTTTTCTCCAGGCTGAGCCCCTTCCCCAGCTTCTCCTTTTCTCCAGGCTGAGCCCCTTCCCCAGCTCCTCCTTTTCTCCAGGCTGAGCCCCTTCCCCAGCTTCTCCTTTTCTCCAGGCTGAGCCCCTTCCCCAGCTCCCTCAGTCGCTCCTGGGGCTCCAGACCCTTCCCTGGACAGTCCTGGTCCTGCTGCTCACCCCATGGCTGGGACAGCCCAGGTGCCTCCTGCCCACCTGGGCACACCTGGCTCAGGCTGCTGCTTTCCCACCGGGCACTTTCCAGCCCCTCTACCCCAGCCTGGAGTGTTCCACGGGGTTGGTGTGACCAAAGCATTTAAGTTCTTTACTTTTTATTTCACCTAGCTCTTAGTATCAGCCCCCTGAACCTGCTGTGTCTGTTACCTTCACCACATCCTGGGCTTTCTGGAAAAGCTTTGCTTCTATAATCTTTCTTCCACCAAGTTTCTGATAGAAACTTTCAACAAAAGCAATAAAAATGTAAAAGCGAACCTGTCAAAGAAGTATTAGCAGGCAAAACTTCAAGAAAAAAAGAAAAAGAAAGGCCCTGGAAAGTCTGCCACTGAAATACTCAGCTGCTGGCCATCAAAGGTTCAGCTCCTGTGGTCTCATGGTTATGTGTTTCATCCATTTTTATTTACAATTCATTTTAATTTAAAGCTGAGTATCTCTCTGGCCCTGCCGTGCCGTGTTTACTGTGCTGAACACAGAACAGTACACAAAACAAGCCATGTGGAAACAAAAGAATATTTTAGAGATGGGAGTAGGAAGCATCCAAAGTCAGGTGGAAAAATGCTTTTAAGCAGAGACATCTGTGTGTACAGAGCATTATTACTGCTTGCTGGATTTAACTACAGCCAGCTTTGTTTTGTTGTTTTTGAAGGAGAGAGGAAAAAGCCAGCAGAGGTAGTGACCACACACCAACCTTCCACTGTAAACACCCAGAAAGGAGGGCTGGGGGAGAGTCTGTTATTGCTCCATGGGAGCCCAGCAGCACAGGGGCACAGGAGTGACACAAAAATGGGCTGTGCTGTCACAAGGCCTTGTTTGCCAGAGCCACACAAGGAGGATCTGTTACAAGACATGGTGGAATGTTTGTTTTTGTAGCACTGGATTTCCAAAATCCATGGGCTTGTTGTGGCTGACAAGCCCCCTTGTCCCTGCAGCTGTTGGAGGTCTGCACCCCTGCCTGGAAAACATGAGCACAGCACAGCAAAAATGTGCATCATTCATGTGCCATCAGACAATGCTTGGGAGAGTTACAAAGGAGGGGAGGAAGAGGAGACAACAGCGCTGCAGTAATTTGCATTATTTCTACTTTCTTTGCAAGAGTCACTTTTACCTTTATAACAAGCAGCTTTACCACACTTCAGAATTTATTGGGTTTTAATTCACACACCCCATGACCAGGTAAAATTGGCAGAGTATGTCTGTTCTAGCACATACTTTCATTTTGTTTTGGCAATATTTCACATATAGGAATTAACTGAAAAGCAGAATCTATGTTGTGACCTGTTGCTTACCTCAGGGATTCCCTCCATGGTTCATCCTTAATCCTTTGTGCTGTGCAGAACCTCCTGGGAGCTCCACTGCTGGGGATTTCACTGGGAATCAAACCAGGCCATGGCTGCCCCACAATGTTCCCTTTTCCTGGATCCAGCAGGAAGATCCACAGGCAGTTCAGCTGGAGCAGTGCCTCAGAGCAGAGCAGAGCTGTGGCTGCTGCCATAACACAAAGCCAAGGCCAGGCTGAGGCTGGAGAAGCCCCAGGTTTGGTTTTGAGCCACTCTGAGCTCACATTTGGGCCCTGCAGTGAGCACAGGAGGCAGCATGAGGCAGCTCATGTGGAAATGCAGCTCCAGGCACTGGCAGCACCTTGCTGGGCCTTCACTGATCAGAACCTGCCATTCTGCCAGTGCTGAAGCCACACACAAACCTGTGTGTCCAACTGGGCAGGTTTACCAACCTACTTTCAATGCTTTTAGGACCACAAACTGGAACAGAGGCACATTGCAATTCTGTTTGCTTGGGATTTCATTTTCACCTGCCTCAGTCTTCCAATTTCCCCATACACTGACAATAAAGACATTAGTTGCACATGATAAGGCAAGTTCTCTAGATGACAAGCAGTTGAACTTGCATTTTTCTTACCTGACTTGCATGTTCAAAACTTTATTATGAGGGGCAATGAAGTTTTAATCTAAGAGCACATCTGTGGCAATTGACTTCCTTACCAACTAGTTCAGTTTGATGATGTTTATAGAGCCACTGGACAAACATAAAAGGAGATTTACAAATATTATAATTAGAGCAAATAGGAAAAATAGTTCAGATTCCTGATGCTAGAAAATATTTTAATGCAGACCATTCTAAAAAGCTAAAAATAAGGACAACATACAAACTGGAAGCACTTTAAATATGTTTATTCAGCAGCTATTACAACCAACCTCCAAAAAACTGGAGTCCCCTCTGGTTTCTGAACCGTGTCAAGTGATGAAAATGCCTCTAGGATGGAAGCTGGACAGTGCACTCCTTTCTGAGATATAGGTCTAACAGGGATTAAATCTCTTTGAAAAGGCAAAATATAAATATATACACTCTAAATTCACAACAACAGCTTCAACTCACTACGTTAATTCAAGTGGGGTAACAGTGGACAAACCCACATCAATGTAAACTGCAGTCTGAAAAGAAAAATCTCTGCTCTCTCCTGCTGCAAGGTCCCGTTCCAAGGTTTACATTCTGGGATGTGCCTCTGGCAGAGCTGGAACACGGAAGCGCTGAAGTGTCGGATCTCAGGGGCTGTGCACGGGACCGGGGCGTGGGGCTCTGCTCTCTCTACACGTTGCTCAAGGCATCCACACCAGGGAGAACCTTACCTGGGGGGCAGATAAAACACAGCAGCAGGGTTAAGAACCTCTCTGTGCTCAAAAGACTCTGCAACATTCAAAGATACATAATTTAAAAAAGGAAATAAGGAGCTGTAGGTTGGAAATGGAAGAGTTTGGATCCACATTGACCAAGGTGGTTCCATGGACATGCTCCACACAGTAAATCCACCCAGAGTGATGCCTTAAGTTTGAGCTTTCATGTATTTCAGGTTCTGTGCTGCCCAGGGGGGTGCAGTTCTGAGCTCACAGTCAGTGTCACTCAGCTCTGCACACAGCAGGGACACAAAACAAATCCTTTTCCTGCTGCACACCAAGGACAACTTTCAGGCCCAAAAGCACAAACAAAGGGGGCTGAAGGGAGGAACAAAAAGGATGAGACCTCACAACCTGCAGCCATAATTGAACAATTAAACCCCAATGTGCAAATGAACCAAAACTTATAAAAATGTAAGACTTTATGACAGATCAGCCATTTTGTGACCATTCTTATTCCACCTTGGGTGCAGCCCTGGTCAGGCCCTGTCCTGCCCAAGGTGTATCCTAAAGGCCTTTCAATAAACACCTACTTTACTCTCTATCTCTGTCCAGTCTCTGTTTCAGGTCAGCCTTCCCCAGGCATCAAGAGCACAGCTGCACTCAGATGTCAGCAGGGACATTCCTAACACAGCCCAGCCACCGATCCAAAATTAACAGTAATGGCACATTTCTGTCCAAGTCTCTGCTAGGGCCAGATCCAAACACACGACATCCTTTTCCATTCAATTTGATGGCAAACAGATTTTTTGATTGGATTTAGGGAGTTGCTGCATACTTTCTTAAATCCCTAGTGGCATGTAAGTAGAATTCTGGGGAATGTGGTGGGAATTATAGGAATTAAAAAGCCTCCTACAAGTCTCATGTCTTTAACTGCAACTAAAACACCCAGGTTGAGACATTTACATGTCTCTTTCCAACTGATGGAATCAAAGAATTTACTCATCTTTGAGTACAAAGATCTAGATTAATAAAGTGCAATGTTTTCTAAAACATTTTTAGCTTTGTCCTAAATTAACAATGAACAGACACCAGACTGGTTTAGCCTTTCGTCAGAAAAACAACTTTCTAATGCTCAAGCTGTGCAGCAGGACTGAATTGTAACACTGTTCACAACTCACTAGTTTGCTGAGTTTTCAGGGATTTTTTTCCCCTCTTTTTTTCATCTTCAGAAGCTTTTCCAATTAGCCAAACTTCCGTTACATTTAAAAGATCACACACACAAACCCATATTTTGGGCCAAAGCTTAGACAAGTTTGTGCTTTTGAATACACAGCCAATCCTTCGAGCCATCTGCATTCTTTCCCTTCCCCATCACTCCCTAGGCAACAGAAACAAAAGCTGTCCTCCCATCTTACTCCTGGAAATAGCAGCTGCAAGGCAGTTTATTGAAGTTTCTCCTCTCCAGAGGAGTTGACAGCATTGGATAATTTACACACACTGGGAAACGGCAAATTACCAGAGGAAATGAAAAGTCGTTTAGAAAACAATGGAACTCGTTACAAGAATCTCAGTCAATCCTCACCATTTTGAATTCCAAGTACCCTGGTGCAGGTTTGTCGGTGAGCACTAGAGGGCTCCCCAAAACCAAGGGAATTCCAAACAGGAGGAGGAGACTTGTGGCAAGAATTCCAGACTGTTCTGATGAGGCTTCCCTAACAGAATCCGGTCAATTTAAACAGGCTCTGGTTGGCATGTCCTGAGGGATCAGTAACAAAATCTTGTTTTCTATCTCAGTATTTTTGCTTTCTGGGAGAGGCATGCTGTGCTGTTTGCAGGAATATTCCATTTTCCTTCCTCTGTGAGGGATACAGAACAGCAAGAGGAGCTTGTGGCTCCAAAGCTACATGTAACTGACTCCACATGGTGGGACAGAAAAGCCTTTCCTCTGTTGTTGTGTTCTCCTGCCTACCAACACATGGTGTAAAGCACCCAGAACTCCACATTTACTCAAATAAATGAAGATAAAAGAGGATTTACCCTCTAGCAGCTCCAGGCTGGCACCACCTCCTGTGCTGACATGGCTGACTTTATCCTCAGTGTTCCACTTGGCACAGCAAGTAGCTGTATCTCCACCACCTGCAGCACAAACAGAATCCATGAGACACAAGAAATTCAGATTTTGTCCAACTGAAGGCCCACGCGGAAGGACAGAGGAGGAGAATGTGGGGAAAGGAAAATAATTTGACCAGTATTTTTAACGCAGTGCTGGACCAGCAGAAGCTTCCTTTGTGCTTTTAGAAAATCAGGAACAAACACAACTACTTACCAATAATGGTGATGCAGCCTTTTCCAGTTACTTCTACCACTTTGTCCATCAGGGCTTTGGTTCCTTTGGAAAACTTGTCCCACTCAAAGACCCCAACTGGACCGTTCCACACAATTTGCTTGGCCCTTCCCACAACTTCAACAAACTTCTTCACACTCTCAGGGCCACAGTCCAGGCCCTAAGGGAAATAAGAGAAGTCACTCACTGCTGACCCCCAGCTCAAATCACCCATGCCCAGCCTGAAGCTTCCCCTTCACCCCAGACATGAAACAAAAGTTTCTCTGTATTCACAGACAGATTTGCCAGCAGCTGCTGCAGGAAGGTGGAGTCTGGAGTAGTATTTATCTTCCTAACACCAGTAAGTCAATTTTAAATCAATGTCAGATTCTTGAAGCCTTAGTTAGAAAACTTTGCCAACCCTACTTAAATTCCAGTCAAATAAAAGTGATTTCTACTGCATTCAAATCTGCAAGTTGGGAGAGGACTTTTGCTGTTTTAATCCAAATCTCTCAAAAGCTACTTTAGACTTAAAAATTCAGAACAAACAACAGGGCTTCAATTTCATTAAATCAACAAGCTCCACACAGCTTGACTGCCCTCAGAAACATTTGCCAAGGCCCACCATTACTCTTTTTACTCCTTTAAGAGGTGTCCTACCCACTCTATTCCTTATTGCTCCTCCTGTCACTCCCATTCCCATTCAAACCTACCATCCAGCCAGCAGGAATGCCTGAAGCCACTGTGGCCTCCCCAGTCTGTGCATTCTCATCAAATTTGTCAGCAGTGATGAAGTCAACAGGCAGAGTGATCTTCACACCATTCTTCTCTGCCTTGGCCATCAGGTCCTTGACAATTTTTGATCCCTCTTCATCAAACAGAGAGTTGCCAATCTAAAGGAAGCATTTGGGAAAAATAAGAGGAATTTGTTTAGCTCCTGGTCGTGAAAAAAGAGAACATCAGCACCCAAACTGCTCAGACAGCAATTCTGGAAAGACTTTCTTGAAGCACATGCAGAGACATAGCAGCAATCTGAATTTTGCAAAGGGACTGCCAAGTAATTTCTCAGTGCTCCCTACTCTTGCAGGGAGCCAAGACTTGCAGAGAGCTCAATCCCAGAGCATGCAGGGGGCATTCAGACCATTCTTCACCAGGAGCAGACACAGAATTGTTCTCCTCATACCTCCATGTTGTTGAGCACTTTGAGGAAGGTGAACGCCATTCCACCACCAATGATCATCTCATTGACCTTATCCAGCATGTTATTGATCAGCTGGATCTTATCCTGAACTTTGGCTCTGGTGAGAGAGAAAAGGAAAAAGAATAAATAATTAATATTGTGCCTATGGTATGTCAGAACAGTTCTGGCGAATGATCCAACAAAAGGAAAAAAAAAAAAAAAGGGCAAAAAGAGAATTTTTTAAGTTGGCAGGCCAGCATTAAAATTCAACTTACTAGAGCATTATTCAGCCCTTCATTTCTTTTTTCTATTTTAATATAAACCTCATTTGGCCCTTTAGAGCCTGATTGCCCCTGACTGCCCAGCCAAGTTAATTCACCTGATGAAATACACCTCACAGAGCTGCAGTGCTGGACTGGGCACACACGTGATGAAAACTGGCTGCAATTAAACATTTCTGCACAGGAGCAGCCACTCAGTTGTGCATCTTGCAGTCCATCTGCAGAGCAGGTGCTGGGGCAGGGCAGAGCCCATGCAGCCCCAGCATGGCCCCGTTGCATAACGAGAGGTGATGTCAGTTTACAGAGGGCTGAGCCTGAGCCCTGCTGTACCCTGAACTGGGGGGGAAAGGTCACTGACTGTGTCTGGGCCATCATGTGGCTCTAACTGCTCTCCTGGGTGAAAAACTGCCTCATCTGGGCAAAAAAACTGCTGGGGATTGTGTCAATTTGGGGAACATCAGAGGTCAGGAGAGACAATGAGCAGCCAGACTGTATCATCACAGGAGCAGATGTGTCACTTGGCTCCTCTCTAATCCACATCTCAGGACTCAGCTATAAATCTGAACTGCAGGGACACTTGAAAGGAAAGCACTTGCTTAAAACAAGCCAAACCACATTTGTTAGGGGAGTTAGAGAAGCACAGTCACAATGTTATTGAGTCTTACCCTCCAAGAATTGCCAAGAAGGGTCTCTCTGGACTCTCCAGGGCCTTGGCAAAATAGTCCAGTTCTTTCTTCATCAGGAAGCCAGCAGCTTTCTGAGGCAGATTGACGCCTACCATGGAGCTGCAGAATTAAAGTAAAAAGTGAGAAAAGGAAAAAATTACATGTAGAAACACCCCCATGTCTCACAGCATTACAAAGCCAGCCCTTTGTTCAGCTGCAGCAATGAGAACAGCCACCACCTGCAGGAAAAGACACACAGGGGCTCTGTTTTCCTAGTTTGATAAGATAACTGTACATGCTTCATTTCAGGCATTGGTTTTGCAAAGAAATATTGATTTTCAAGACATTTATCATCTCAACTAGTGATCCAAGACACTGGGGGACAAATAAGAATAGCCAAGAGTAGGGATTTCTTCTTTTAAGAGGACCACTGCAGTCTGCAAGTACACATATCTAAACATACTCCATGGAAATAATCACTCTGGAGTGATTAATCATTTGGAAAAGAGGGCTGTTGTGATTGCAGGACGATTTATACAAGCCCTAAGCAAGTAATTTTTAGACCTTCAAAGTCTAATAAAAGTCGGTGAAAGTCTTAAGATCTTGTTTCAGCTTTCTCCTGTCCCCAGAAACAAACTTGAAAGAGCATAAACTGATGACAACTACCTCCAGTACATCCACTACTGAGGAACAAGCACAGCACAGTCATAGTGGGATAAGCCCAAAAGGAAGTTAAAACTCCTCAGGGGCAATATTTGCAGTTATTATTCTGCAGTTCTGCCTGTGGAAGGGAACAGGTACCCACCTGTGAGCTCGGTGTGCTGTGCCAAAAGCATCATTGATATAGACATCTCCCAGTTTGGAAAGAGAGGCTCTGAAAGCATCAACTTTTGCAGGCTCAGCCTTGATCTAAAAAGAGAAAGAAGGACAAGTTTGTACCCTGAGACTTTGAATCTAAGCTCAAAGTCAGCTATTTGACTCATAAATCCAAAGCAAAGGTCTGTTTGAGGAACTCATAAGTTCATCCGGTGGGCCATTTGCTTTTTCCCAGTCCAGCAGAAGCAACAAAATGTTTAAATAGTTTAAATTCCACCTTGAACTCCCCTAGACTGCTGTTGCTGAAGACTGTTCCCACTTCCAAACTGCAGCATCACAAACCTTTCAGTCTCTCTCCAACAGATTTCCAGTGCAGTGTGGTGAACACAGGAAGGGCATGGAGAGACAAGGCAATGCTGAGATCAGGCTAAACAAATTCCTGCTCCCTCACTGAACAAAGCAAGCACAGTCTCCAAGAGACACAGGTGAAAGGACAGATTTAGCCACTGCACTGAGGATTAACCAATGAGGATTAACTGATAAAAGGCCTGCACACTACATCAGGCCACACTCAAAGCAGCCAATGCTGGAAATGTAGAGGCAAGTGTAGTATGTAGTGGGTAAGATCAGGTCTATTTCTGTTAAAAGACTCCCCCAAGCATCCTACAAAATCCTCACAGGATGGTTCTGCAGTTCAGCTTTCCTTCCCTCCATGAAGGGCCAGCAGAGCTCTCCAGGGCAGCAGGTGACTGCCCAGAGGGAGCTGACAGCCGCCTGGTGTAGAGAACACCCCAGGGGGCTTCTGCCAGCAGAGGTGACAGATGTGACACCACAGGGACAGTGGCAGGGAGGCACACCAAGAGACGTGGTGTGCAGCAGGGCTCAGCACAGCTTTGGGGGCCTTTTCAGCAGAGCCTGAGCAGGACCACACAGATTGTAGAACAACGGTGCCAACTGCTCCCTCACTCAATAAACTGCCTGTGCAGAGACTTAGTGCTCCAGTCAGAACCAGAACCATCTGTGAGCAGAACATAAGGGGCTCTGATAGAAGGAGCCACCACCACTGCATCAGCTTTGGAAAAACACAGTTTAAGGACCAGTCAGCAACCTGCAGTTCTGTACTGCATCACTGTTTCCTTGAGAAGCAGCTCTGTCAGTGGCACCTCTCCTGCTGTGCTCAGTGCAGTGTGTGCACACACCCAGCTAAATCAGCTGGGAATTACAGAAACACACAAATCCAATGGATTGTCTCCCAAAGAAAATTAAATTCCTGTCCCACTCTTCTCTCTGCCACTGTACTTGCAGTGGCACACAATTCTAGCAATGAATAACTCCAGCTTTGCTCAATTTCCCCCTGCCATCTGCACAGGCTCCCCAGCTCTCTGCTGCGTCCTAAGCTGCAGGGGTCCTGTGGCAGCCCATAAAGGGCACCACTCCATGTCAGCATTCCCTCCAAGCACTGGGTGTGAAGAGAGCCAAGGCCTCTGTAAAGACAGCGGGGTCACCACTTCTAAGAAAAGCAGCTGTCTGGAGCAAGCACTCTGCTGACCTTCAACAAAATGTCAGAGGTGCAAAAGGCAGCCTGGTTCTAGAGAACTACTCTGAAGAGTAGACAGGCTTAGAGGAGGGTTTGGTTATCCCTGTGCTGCAGAAATATTAGCCATATAAGCCAAAAAAAGAAGCATCATTCTTATGGGCCTGTTGGCAACAAACTGTCTCCAAACTGGTTTTCCTTTTAGACATCCAAAACTGAAGCCTAACAAGCAGCAGTTTCTTGCACAGCTCTATTTTGTTTCTTTCTCCTTTTCTGACTGAGTCATCTATAGCCTTTAACTTGAGCTGCTTCATTTTGGAAATTCACTGTATTCCACTCAAAATTCTGCACATTGAACTTAAGATCTCTGGCATCCTGTTAAGAGCAGGTTCACAATCAGTGCTTTAGAGAGGCTGCTGGCTCCTCATCAATCTGCAGCAACAAGCAGGTAAGACCAGAGCAGGCAGACAATGAAAGCCAGATTTGAAGTTTCACCTTGTTCCCTGAAGCATCCTTGCCTTTCCCTTCCTCTTCAACGTGGAATCTGAGGTTCTCCAGCAGGATGACTGAGCCAGCAGCAGGGTTAGCACAGGCCTGCTCCACCTCAGGACCAACACAGTCCTTCAGGAACAACACCTCCCTGCAAACACAAGGCACACACTGTAACCCCACCAGTGACTGAAAGGAAACCATGCAGGTGGCCCTGGCAGGGAGGGCTGATGCACAGCAGGCTGTTTTTCCACTTTACCTGCCCAGGAGTGCCTTCAGCTCCACAGCTACCGGGGCCAAGGAGAACTTGTCAGGCATGGGGACACCATCGGGGCGCCCCAGGTGACTCATGAGAACCACGGACTTGGCCCCGTGGTCCAAGCAGTGCTTGATGGTAGGAACAGCTGCCTTGATTCTGTAACAGCACACAAGAACTAATTAATAAGGACTCAGAGTTTACCAGGCAAGCAGATTAGTACCACTTACACATGAGCCCTGGGAGTTGTCCCCCAAAAATGACAAAAGAAACAGCACAAGAGCTGGACAGAATGATTCCTTAAAAAAGCATCAACAGAATTCTCCATCCCAGCCTGTTTTCATACATTTCACTGTTATCTTCCAAGCAATGTAGCACATGGAGTTAAAATGCATTTTGTAATCTAAATTCTGCTGATTGTTCAGCTAAGAAGTGCCAAGACACACCTGAACACTACCAGGCTTCCTGGTCACCCTGGGATCCTGCACCCACAGAGAAATTATGACCACTGAGAACATTGTGCTGAACAAAAGTGACACCTGCCTGCAAGTGGCATTCAGGCAGGGCAAGACATCTGGCATCACTGTTTCTAAACCCCAGGGTTTTGTGTGCTGCACTACAACAATTATTCTGACAAAGTTAACAAGTTACACACCCCAGGGTAAGCAGGAGGCACAGACATTTCCAGATAGCAACAGAGACAGCTTTCACACACAGCCCAAGGGATGTGGCTGTGAAATGGTCATGGCAAACTTAGGGAGTTTAGGATCTCTAAAATAAGAGATTTTCTCTCCCACATGCTTTCCACAGCAGCCACAGTGAGTATCAGCCTTATAATTAAGTGTAGTTTGCTAACAACTGCAGGGGGTTTAATTAAGAACTGTTGGACTTTCTCTGACACCTTTAATATTCTGGTATGAGCAGAGACAGCCTCATCATGGTAATGTTCTGGTAACTGGGGTGAAGACACAGAAGACTTTGGGGCCTCCATTTGGGATGGAAATTGCAGCTCACCTCTGATTGTTGGTTATTTTGTGATCCTTCATTGGAACATTGAAGTCAACCCTAAAAAATAAAAACAAAACCAGAAGCTAAATTAAATATTGGACAAATTAATTTTATTAGTTATTATTTTATTTAATTTTAAAGTTCAACAAGTGAGTGAGGGAACCTGGCAGTAAAGGTGCTGACTAGAAAAGCAGCATTACAATAAAAGTGAGATGTTCACCTCTGCCCTGTCACCAAGTTCCATTATGAAATCAAGGTGTTATCAGCCATTTCTGCTTGTGATAACACCACAAATGGAGAGCAACCAGTGCCAGAATAACTCAGGAAAGCTGGGCCACCAACACATCCTAATGCTCAGGACCAGAGCAGCTACAATGCTGAGCAGGAAATAAACCCAGATAGAACTTTTTATTTTTAAACATTATGATTTCAGATCCCCAACGAGGAACATACGGAGGAAAGGGAGTGAGTGATGACCTTGTATTTCCTAATGAGGTTCCTGAAACACTTGGCTGAACTACTGTGGCCAGCAGGCAGTTCAAGGAAGCTTTAATTTCTGTCCTCTGCAGCTCTAATCTCCCTGCAGCCAGCGCTGTGGCTTAGCACACTCTCCCTGGAAGACCTGCCTTGGATCTTGAGGTGATTTCCTGACCCGTGCCAGCTGAAGGGCTGGCAGGGAGGAGTTTGAGCAGCTCTTTCCTGGCATCCCCCGTGCCCAGTGCAGGAAGCCGCGTTGCGTAACCTCAGAGGCAGAAATTGCTCACTGGGCTGCGAGAGGGAACACCCGGCAGAGAGCAGAGTCTGCATCCCTCATCGCTCTATACATTAAAGAACATCCGAGTTCAGCAAACTGCCGGAGTGAATCCCCCTGCAGCCCACTCAGCATCTGAAACAAATGGGAAGGAGGACAAAAGCTGCCGGCAAAACGGGAGTAGCTGAGCAGAAAGAAATCGAACTGGCGGCCCCACAGCACAGTGGGTCGAGTTCTAGAAGGGGCAAAGAAAAGCGCCATTATCCTAAAAGGAGAGAATAAAAGAACAGTTTGCTTTACAGCGCCATCAAAACTACAAAAGAAAGGTCCAGCTCAGCCTTCTTGCCCCCTGCAGACCATTGAAATCTGAGCTCCCCTGAGCCCTGCTCTCCCCTCCCCATTCTCAACTTTTCCTGAAGCTTCGGCATCAGGACCGGAAGCTGAGCAGGATGTGAGGAGGCCAAAATTACGATGAACATGAGGAGAAAAAGAAGAGGTATCGATTTTAGTACTACTGAGAGCACATGGTGACTCAGAGAGGTGAGATGCAGCCAGGAGACACGGAGCCTGGCAGCTCACCTGCTGTCTTTGGGTAGCCCCTCAGAGAACAGCAAAATTAATTAATTAATTAGCATTAATTAACGGAGATTTTGAGCAGGAAAACCCAGCCCATCGCCTGCCATGGTTGCTCTCTGTAACGTGACTCAGAAATGGAAAAAAAAAAAAACAGTCAGATGGCCAAAAAAAGTCAGGTACAGACTCCTACAGAGACAGAAAGATCTTTTGTTGTACCAGACTTAGAAAGTGCACGGAAATCCTGAGCAAGCTTCTTCAGTACTTGCTACACTGGCTGGTTTCTGTTAATCAAATTTTTAGGGAACTAGTTCAAAACAGAGTTTTAGAGACAAGGGGTAAAAAAGGCAAGTTGTCTGTCAGACTGCGAGTAAGAGGAGCTATATTTTTGCTACCCCTGCCTACTCACAGAGCAGATAACACACACGTAGTAGTCACACTATAGTGACCTTGAACAAAACTACCCCATAATAAAACTATTTCGAGCAGGACATATCACGATGCACAGTGGTGCCCTTATCTCCCAGGATTTGGCCACAATCTTAACATGAGGCTTTCAGGCACTGACGCTTTATAAATAAGCTATGAATGCCTATTTTAGGGTTTCAGAGAAGGATGTGCTGAAAACCCGCCCCATCCCTGGCAGTGTCCAAGGCCAGGCTAGAAAAGGCTTGGAGCAACCTGGTCTAGCAAAAAGTGTTCGTGCCCTTGGCATGGGGGTGGACAGAGATGAGCTTTAAGGTCCCTCCCAACCCTCACAGGCCGTTCTGTGAGTCTATGATTTGATTCCTGCGAAATGCTGAGTTATTATTGGTATTTGTATAAATGGGCAGAGCTGTAACTTCACTTTTTATTGCGATGGCTTTTGAATTTCCATTCAGGGAAAAAAAAAAAAAAAAAGTAATGGGGTAATAAGCATTTTTGGGTAATTCTCTGGAATAAAAGCAGCCAGGCTGGCTGATTTCCCCTCAGGCCGCCTGTGACCAACACATGTGTGATCCAGGGCGGCCAAGCCGGGCCGGGATTTACACCCTGCCCGGCCCCCGCACGGAAGCCGGGCCGGCCCGACGATGATGCAGGAGCCTCTACGACATCCAGCGAGAGAAAAAAAATAAAACGGCACGAACCGACACGTGCCAGGCTCAGGCAAACGGCTGCTCGCCGGGGGGGCCTGGCCCCAGCGAGGAGGATGGAGCAGGGCGGCCCTCAAGGTACGCACATTCCCCCCCGCAACGCCTCACCTCATGACGACGCGCTTGCCCTTCACGTCCACCTTGTCCAGGGTGAGTTTGTTGGAGAGAGACATGTTTCCTGCCGGCCGGAATCACTCCACTCCTGCTCAACCCGCTCCGCTTCGCCGCCTCCGCGTTCTGCCGCAGCGCCGCCCGCGCCGCCACCACCCAGAGCGCCTCGCCCCGCCCCTCCCGTCAGCGATTGGCCCGTTCTCTCCACTCTGAATTTCTATTGGTCTAGACTCCTGCCCATCATCTCACATCCCGCCTCTCGGGGGCGGGGCCTGCGGCGCCGGCTCCGGTCACGTCCCACACGCAGCCGCCGCTCCCTGAGGGCGCCGGGAGCGCGCGGGGCTCTATGTCTGAGCCCCAAATTAACGGTTCCGCACCTTATCTGAGGGAAAATCACCCATAAATGGTGTTCTAAACGTGTGTCCGCTGGTGGGAATCCTTCAGATGAAGGGCAGGCAGTTCACGTCTGAGCCACAGGCCTGGGGCAGGCTGAGCGGCGACCGTAAAGGACGAGACAAAACCCCGGATATTTTAAGTGACCTACATAAATACTTTTCAAGACAACTGAGGACAAAACAACTGTTTTGAAGGGATACACCTTACAGCAGCGTGGTTTAATAGAACCATGGAGTGATTTGGGTTAGGAGGGACCTTAAATATAATTTATTTAAAATATAATTTCGTTCCACCCCCTGCCATGGGCGGGACACCTTCCACTGTCCCAGGCTGATCCAGCCCCAATGTCCAGCCTGGCCTGGGACATTTCCAGGGATCCAGGGGCAGCCCCAGCTTCTCTGGGCACCCTGTGCCAGGCCCTCACTGCTCACACAGAAAAGATTTTATTTCCTAATGCCTAATCTCAACCTACTCTCTTTCAGTTTGAATCCATTCCCTCTTGTCTTGTCAATCCAGGCCCTTGTAAATACTCTTTCTCCCTCTTTCTAGTAGGTTCCCTTCAGGTACTGGAAAGCCGCAAAAGCCGCTTTTTTTCCAGGCTGAACAATCCCAGTTCTCTCAGCCTTTCCTCATAGGAGTAATATTCTCCTGTGGACTTGCTCCATGTCCTATGTAGGAGCCCCCAGAGCAGGAGGCAACCCTAACCCTGCCCAGTGTCAGGTCAAAGCCATTATTCCCTATTGTCCTGTCACTCCATGACTTTGTAGCAAGTTGTTGGATTCAGTCAAAAATCACTTTTTTGTGATTCACCCAACATACGTGCAGCCTCTAATGCAGTGCAGAGCACTGGGGGACAATAGCACAGGGCAATGCACTGTACTGGGTGAAAAAGGAGCTCATGGTCTTTTGTTGTTTGCCCATAGGATAGGCTTTTCTGTTGCTGACAGGGTTATTTGTTTTTGCTACGCTCACAAAAATGTACAGATGCCGCTGAGAAAGTGGTGGGGACAAAAATCAGTTCTCTGCTGACAGAATGGTGCTGGAGAAAGTCCAGAGAGGGGCAACAGAGCTGGGAAAGGGTCTGGAGAGTCAGTCCTGTGAGAAGTAGCTGAGGGAGCTGGGAAAGGGGCTCAGCCTGGAGGAGAGGAGGCTCAGGGGGGTCTTGTGGCTCTGCACAATTCCCTGACAGGAGGGGACAGCCAGGCTGAGTCAGGCTCTGCTCCCAGGGAACAAGGACAGGACCAGAGGAAACAGCCTCCAATTCTGCCATGGGAGGGTCAGGCTGGACATCAGGAAGGATTTCTCATGGAAAAGGTTGTTAAACATTGCAATGGGCTGCCCAGGGAGGTGTAGAGTCACCATCCCTAGAGGTGTTCAAGGAAGGACTGGATGTGGCACTCAGTGCTCTGGTCTCATTGATAAGGTGGTGATCAAAGATCAGATCCAGTGGTCTCGGAGGTCTTTTCCAATTTAAATAATTCTCTGATTCAAATGAGCGCGCACTGACAAGAAATTAAACACAAAGCTACCTAGAGAGCCAGCCTAATGCACTGCTCACACATGGGTGAAAACACCCAGCCTGAGGCAGAAGGGTGGTCTTCCTGCTGCAAGACTTGTCAGAAAGCTCAGGAAAACCTGGATGGGCTTCCAAGACATGTTAAAGGTGTCATTCCCAACAGCAATAAACCCTGAAATACACAAGTGGGAACAAACTGACGGGTGACATGAAATCTCCTGTGAGGTGGTCACTGATTAGGATGAAGCTGACCAGGAAACATCCCTTTAGTTTGTCAGTATTTGCCACTGTAGTTTATCTTATATTTCTATAAGTCTACAATCAATGTTCAAATTAAATTAAGTCCAGTCATGGTCTCAACGTTCAAAATCAGAGGGGTGCCCAGGGGTCCCTCCTGTGATGTATCAGATCAGACCCAACCTTGCAATTGCCAGATGGGTCCTTGTCACCCAGAGCCCCTGGACAGTGCTCAGAGTCCCCATGGGCAGGGACATTTGGGAGTGTCAGTGTGGATTCCAGCCTTCACCAAGGCCTGAGAATCAAATCCTAAACTGATCCTGAATCCAGCCTCCCTTCAGGAGCTGGGATCACCTGTTTGAGGCACAGCTGGCCAGAGCCACTTGTACCTGCCAAGCCAGGAGCACAAAGTGACAGCAGGTGAACAAACCTTCGAGGGACTCCGGTGAGGAGATAAGGAAGGGGTTCTCTGGATCCACAGGAGCTGTAACTATTTAACTGTTCTGATTAATCCCTTTCCTTCTTCCTGTACTACTTCATGCTGTGCTGCTTTCTCCGAAGGCAAAGGTTAAATTCCTCGATGCTGACTCAGAAAGGAAAGCTCTTCCCAGCTGCAGGCCACAACCCAGCCCTTGCAGCACCTCCTGCTTTCCCTGGGAAATGGGTTCATTCATTAGGACAAGGCTTTAATTCCAACAGCTTGCCTGTCACCTTCTAGGAGTAATAAAATGTGGAGCAGGAAAGTCAGGGTGTGTGGGGGCACAAACACAGTAACCTGAGCACCCACAGCACAGTGAGTGCCACAGCTGAGGGGAAAGGGACAGCAGGACACTGGTGAATCCCCAGGACATTCAGCAACAAAGGACTAAGCAAGCCATAAATAAAAATGACCAAGAGGACTCTATTCCATTATATCCCATAGGTTAGGAGAGTATTGGATAAGAAGTCTGGAGCAATCTTGGTGCACTTATAAAGATCATTGTTGTGGCAGAAGTGCAGCCATAGATCATTCAGTGTTCTCTGGTTTTATCCTTGTTTGCTTTTCCTGCATTTTCGTGTGTGTGAAGAACATGAGATAGAGGAATAGGGAGGATGCCACATGAGAGCTGGAGGTGGCAGAAGACAATTACAGATGGGAAATGGCCCAGGCATGGGAATTTGTGTCTTACAAAAGGAGTTACAAAGAAAGAGGAATACAGACACGCATTCAGAGCTCACTTCCACGCTTGAGTCACCTCTCTGTCCTTCCCTCCTGTTGTGAAATATTTAGAATATACTGCAAATATTTAAAGAAAAAAAAGCCCATGCCAACAGTTCAACCCCTGCACTTTTAAATTAACCAGTGCAGCAAAGCCAGGAGGGCAAAGGGCTGCTAATGACAAACCCAAGGAGCTGGGGTTAGGCCTGTGACCATCCTAGGAAGTCATTCCTAGGAATATGAAGCAGCAGCTGTACTTTAGACTGGCACAGGCCTCTCCTGCGTGATCCTGCTTCATTTATCCAACAGGAACGGGACTGGGCAAGTTCAGGCAGAGCACAGGCTTTGATGCACTGGGGTGTGTTTGAGAGACCAACAGGAGAGCTGTGGTTTGGAGACCAACAATCTGCATCTCCATCTGTGCCGTGTGACCCAGGCTGCAGAAACTTCCTGCTTTTAGAACCAACCCTCTGCAGTTTAACCCTCCCCTTAAAGACAGGCTGCAGCACAAGGTCTGAGTGCTCTGCTCTGCTTGCAGTGAGTGGTCAATATTCAAGCACAGGGATCGTGTGGGAAAGATAAAGATCCAATCCAATCTGGAGCTGTGGGAAAAGCTGCCTGAAAAACAGGCACAGTGCTGAGGGAATAAAGGCAGACACCTCCTGGCTGCTCCCTCACCTGGCCAATGCCTGCACAACCTCATTCCCAGCACCTGCAGGGACAAAGGGCATCAGGCTGTCCATGCATGAAAATTGAATGAGGGGTTAATAAAAAATGCTGAAGAATCCTCTGTGCCTCTTTTTCCTGCACTTGAGTGTGTGTGTACAGCTCTCCAGTTCTCCTTTTAAAAATTTATTTTAGAGATGTGTTTAATGGGATATAAACAACCCAATCTTATCGGTCAGCAGTTTCCCTTCATGACCAAGCAGACATGGTGCAATTTAAGCTACTACTTAAAGTGTCCAGTCAACTGGAAGGAAAAAAGAAAAAAAACCCAAACCTCACATTGCCCATGGCACAGCTCTGCTGTCAAGGCAGATGCTGTATTTGCAATGAGAGTCTGACCTTAAGGGTTTGTCATATTGCTCTGCAGAGATGTAGTCTAAAAATGTTACTTTAAAAAGGCAAAAATAGAGAAAGAGAATCTTAAAAGATGATGTAGCCACGCTGAACTGAAAGCATCGAGGGAGTGGTTCAAAAAATCCATGCAGGAATTGCACACTGGTAAAATGGATCCCATCAGGGCTGAGAAGGTGATGCTGGAGGCAGCAGCTGCAGAGGCTCCAGGGTTAACCCTGCCTGTGGCAGCTGCAGGAACACAGCATTGCTCTGTCTCTCTAGGGCCACACAGAGCAAGTTTTAAATTAACACAAATCCTCCCATTATCTACAGTATCATTTTTTATCAGAGCCCTTAAAGGTGGTATTTGTTCCACAGATTTTTACAATGTAGAATGACCCTCAATTTGATCACATAATTTACCCATTTTTCCCTAACAAAACAGAGCTGTGGAAATTGAGAGCTCTGCTCACCCTTCACACGAGCTCACTGCCACCAAGGGAGGTGAGGCTGCTCTGCTAAACTGAGCTCAAAAAAAACCAGCAAAAAACCCCACAGAAATCAAGGGCTGGAAACAGAATTTACTCTGGGCCAGCTCATATTTTCACTTAGGAAACATCATTGACTTGTCAGGTTTCAGGAAAGGAGAGACATTATAAAATTCCAGGAGTCTTACCAACTTTTAATTCTATATTGAAGTTGGTGTTTCTTGGAAGTACAATGAAGGGATGCAGAGATTTTTCCATTATAGTTTGGTCCATGGGATTTGGGGCATCCTGGCTACTTAATGAGGTTTTGGTTTGGTTTTTTATTTATTTAATTCAGTCAGAGGTAAAACAAAACAGTTCTATTTGAAAGGAGAAGCTTCATGCACTGCCTAAACCCAAAATAACTCAAGGCCTAAAATGAAACAGTCCCAAATATTTTGGTTACTGTTTTTGTGCAACAAACCTGCATTTTCCAAACCACAAGGGCTAAAACTGTAGGTTTCCACACCTGATGGGGCACTGAGACAGTCTAAGAGGATGAAATTACAGGGTTGTATCTTAAGGAAAAGCAAAATTCTTCATCTTGGAAACACTTGGATGCAACTTGAACCTGACTGTGCTCAGCAACACCCAGTGACAGAACAAGGGTCAACAGGCAACTAAACTGAAATATGGGAAATTTCAGCCTAACACAAGAAAATCCTTTTTTACCCCTGGAAACACCTGCCCAAAGGGAGTGGAGATGTTACAAACCTCAGTCCTGGGGGAGCAGCTCTGCCTGTGCTGGGACAGGTTTTGTCTGTGTGACCTCCAGCAGCCTCTGCTCTTCCCCCGTTTGCTAACACAGGGGTGCTCCTACGTGAAATTATTCCACAATTCCCCAACTTTTACCAGCCCCACTTACCCCCAGCTCTACAAGCTCAGTGTTTGTGTTTAGCAGAGCTGGAACTACACCTAAACCCCAATCCTTGGGCCTGTTGCTGAGACAGCTACAAATGTTTAAAGGACATGAAAAAACATGATTTAAAACAGCCTTGGGATGCTACATTTTTATTACAGAGCTTATAATTGCCATTAGAATGATGGAGGCACAGTCTTGAAAGAATCGGAAACGTGAGACAACATGTTTTGAGATGCAAAGAACTGTAACAGCCCTACATGAACATTGCAACCAGCATTCATTTCTCCATTCTTCAGCTCTAAAACTGAATAACAAAAAATTCTCCAGTTTAGAACATTTTAAATGAAAAATTCTAAGCGAAAAAATGTTGAAAGTTCTAAGAAAAAAAAAATAAAAGAAGAAAAAAAAAGGCAGCATAGTTTTTAATAAATAAAAGTGTTTTCTTGCTTCCATTGTGTTCTGGCAACTTCACATTCTTCTTTTTTTTTTTTTTTTTTTTGTATAAAATTTCAAGTGTTTTAAACTCTTTTAAAAGTAAGTTTGGTAAGATTCAACAAGTAACTTTTAAAGCCTGGAGCATAGGTACTTTTTTATTAAATAGAGGACAGGTTTATAAATAGCTAGACACAGAAAACAATAAAACAGACAAAGGAGTAATACAATATTGTTTGTAGCTGACTGTTTCCAAGTGATACTTTAAATTTCTGAATCCAAACTGTCTCCAACAGAAGCAATCTATTTACATATTAAAACATTTACATTTGGGAAAACATTGAGCTCCCACACATGATTCCACTTGCACTGTACATTCAAACTGAAAAGAGATTTTGGTTCTTCAATGTAAAGCACCTTTTGTAATATTTTAATCACAAGATAAACATCCTAAAAGTCATTACCTCACCCTTGGGGAGTGCTGGACAGAGAACCTGCTTTCAAAAATCTGAGTTTATCACAACCAGCTTGGGCTCAGTTATTTCCTCTCCCCAGAGATCCTCTGGCTGTCCCTACAAGCTGCTCTCACAGCCCTCCCAACCAGCAGCTGCTGTTCCTTATTCCCTGATAATCATCCTGAAACTCTGGAAGTGTCCTGGTTTGGAAAAAGCCTCATTTTTGCTGTACCTGGATCAAACATTGAGTTTCACAGAAAATGATAAAGCTTAGAAAAAAACACCTGTGTTGGGAAAAATTTGGAGGTAAACATTCAACCTACACAGCATTTGGACAATGAAAGTGCTCTAAAAATATATTTGGAAATTGTTTAACAAGCTCTTAATGCTGCTTTGTTTACTGACCAGGAATTCAAAGCTGAATTACCTCCCTGTGTCCTGCAGTGGGAGGGTGATGTGTCATTTCCATGCCATCCACTCCCACCTGAAGGAGTGACTGAGACCACCCACAGCACAGACAGGAATATGTCAATACCTCCCTTTCCCCTGCACAGCCCTGCCAAGAACACTGAGGAGGGAGGATAAACAAGACAACTGAAATCTCTGCATGATTGTGAAGCACTAAAACCCATCCTAACACCATCAAACAGCACTGGGCAATGATCTGCTTTGTAAGAACAGCTCTGCTGCTGCAAACTGAGAACCAAAGCTCATGGAATGGCTGTGCAGTGATGGATCTCAGCATGTAACACCACCACATATCACATACAGGTGAAATCTAATTTATAAAAATACTCTGTATTCATCTAGAGATATTAAGAACCCAAATCCTGCTACAGAAATATTTTTTTTCTTGAACCAGCAGCACATACACTGCTCTCCTCACTGCCATACAGGTACCCTGATTTCCCAACAACACAGCACAGCTCTTCTGCTCTCACACAATGGGTTTTTTCTGGTGGTTCTCAGATAAAATGCAAGAGCTGTTTACTCAGGACTTTTTACATACACAATCTATGGCCTGACATCAGGCTTTGAGTGAAAAAGCAGAACATTAAAGAGAATTTCTTTGTCTTCACCAAACTGAATATTTCTCCTCTACAAGCACAACTGGCACATCATTTACATCATGGATTGCAGTTCATAATAAAATTCAACATTATTGAACCCAGCAATTGCTGCCAACAACTGCCTCAGCAGTGGATGGGGTGAGCAAGGTTCAGTGAGTGACAGCTACTGCTGATGAGCATCTCTTTCTCACTGAGGATGTTTCTGATATTAATGATTTCATGATCAAAAGCTGCATTTTGATATTGCAGTTCAGCAACAAATGACAACTGTCTGAATTCAAGATACCTGGATCTGCACAGACCAAGCAGAGGGAGTTTGGATCAACCAGTGCAGTGACGCTGAGCCATCCCTACAACACAGACACTTCACAGGGAAAGCCTGAACTGTAAAGATTTTAAAGGCAGTCTGTGACAAACCCCCCAGGTTCAGTGAAGGAGTGCCAGTAGATCCTGGTGGTGAGCACTGCTCCTTCCTAAAGCTGAACACTTTGGCTAAAACCACCTCACACTGATATTGCATTCAGGTGTTGCAGGAGTTTTTGGCTTAGGAGGGGTTGGGAATGAGCAAACCTCCCAACCCAGAGGACCTTCAGGCAGTCTCAGGGCAGAGTCCTGGGGCAGGATGTGCAGAGGTCAGTGTGGCTACAGCCCCAAACCTCCCAGTTTTCTGCCACAGAGGAATCTGGATCCCACGGAGATGATTTGAAGCCTGGAGTGTGAAAAGCTGGAACCAGATGTTGACAACAAGAAAAGGCATTTGAGAGGACTCAATTCTGGTAGAAGGCAGGCTGTGGGAGGGAGAGGGTTCTGAAGTAAGGCACATCTCTCTGCAAACAGAACCTTCAGGGTTTTGCAGAAGCAAATTCACAATTTTTTTTTAACACAGTACTGAACTCCACTATGCATAAAATAGCCTGGTATTTAAGGCTGGGAAACCAGTTTCTCCTTCCTTAGTTTCCTTAATTGTTTTTTGACAATTTGCCAAAATAAATGCTATACTGCAAGCTCCATGGAATGGGAGCCCTGTTTGTGAGCATCAACAGCTCCACACCAGATATTTTTGGTAAGTCTAGATAAAAAAAAAAAAAAAAAAAAAAAAAAAAAAAACCAAAACACAAAAGACCCTGGAAAGTCACTGCAAGAACGACCTCTACACTGAAGAAGAAATGCACCCAGCAGATCTCTGCAAGGATCAGGACATGCACAGACCTCACCACAGCTTGTTTTGGTTGTGTGTTTTTTTTTTTTCTTCGAGTTTTTTTTTGTTTTGCCTTAGTGGAGGGATGGGAGGAGTGTGTCTTTCATAAAGCTGTGTCATCCTCTTCTCCAAAATCCCCCACCAGCAAGGAGTGTTTGTCTGGCTCGCTGAGGACGACGCTGTTGACGGAGCGCTTGTCCGAGAGCAGGGAGTTGATGGAGGCTCTGCTGTAGGTGATGATTCGATCCATCAGGCTCAGCTTGGGGGAGCCAGCCCCCCTCTCCTCGATCCCCACGTGCACACTGATCTCTGAGGGGCTCTTGTGCCTCAGCTGCCCACGGGCACGGAACTCCAGCTTCTCTGATCTTGGCTTCTGGTACCTAAGGAAGGGAAAACCGGGATGTATCAACACCTCTAAAGTATTGATATATGAAATACTGAAATATCGATAGAAACTGATGGTGCACAAGTCGTTTATAATTTGACCAACAAGATTTCTCACAAGCACACAAAGGCCACTAAGGATTTCCCCGTAGACTGGGTATTTTTTGAGCTTGAGAAGAGCTATCTCTTCTCAAGGGAAACTTTTCAACAGTTTTCTTTTTCTCAAAATGATCTTATGTAAACAATATTCCTTTCCCACAACAACAGGTGTTGTTTGCAGTTTCTGTTACTCAGCAATGGGAGAGATCTCAGTTCTATGGACCAATAATGTGCCTTTAGCACAGCGTGTTATAAAAGGGCTGAATGAATTGTAAATAAGTCTTCTGATTTCTACTGCCTCCTGACTGGAGTCAAGCATCTTTATTTCATGTCCTATCATGACATTTCCCATTCTGAATGCTTCTAATCTGTACATCTCCTCACATCAGAAATTGTATTTTTCAACACTACTATCTGCTTAACACAGAACTGTTCTTCAAAAGCCTTTAAAATTTCTTACTGTCCCACATTTATTTTCTGTCACTCAAAGTAAAAGACCCGAGCTTCAAATCCAAGTTAAGAACCACAAGACTGTTCCTACTCACATCTTTAAGAGCAAAGAAGAAAGCACAACAGAGACTGAGGAGGCAGCCATGGCTGCAGATCCCATCCAGGGCTGCAGAACCAAACCAATGGGCAGGAAGACACCTAGAAAATTACACCAGAGTAAGTTCAGAGCAGGAACACTCCATTATTTATATATTAATAGACACTATTTCACATGGACTGTCCAGTTTTAGTTGTTGTTTAATTTGTTAGTAAATGGGACTTTAATATATAAGGATTTGTGGGTTATCTCAACTAGAACCTCAAGTCAGAAACTCAGAGGTGGCATGTCCCGCCCACCCTGCAATAAAACTGCTTGTTCACAGGATCAGGCTCTTTCAATAAACCTTTTATCTTGAAGCTATTTTGATGTGCTGAGCACATCCATAGTAGCCACAGTGTGGGAGGAGGACAGCTCACAAATATTCCAACTGCAACATTCCCAGGCAGAGAACTCTGCCCTTACTGACAGCCAGAAATAAAGACAATGAAAATTCTCCCAACAAGAGCAAATCACTGCCATCTTCTACTCACTGAGCCCAATCCCATTAGTGCAGGCAGCACTCACACACCTGCAGCTATGGGAACTCCAATGAGATTATAAATCAGAGCAAAGACAAAGTTGATCCGGATCCTCTTCACGGTTTTCCTGGATAAATCTATGCTTGCTACCACATCCATCAGGTCATCCTGCAAGATAAAATCAGTTCATTGGAGCAGTCAGACAGAAAACACACAGGTGGTGTTCCCACAGTCCTGTTTTACAGCTCACTACAGTGCACTGGATGTAACAGGCTAATCACAGGAAGCCCTCTGGAGGCTGCTCTGCTCAGTGCCAACCCCTCATAATCCAAGTGATGTCCACAGCCTCTCCCAGGACAGCTCCAAACACTGACCACAGTCTGCCAGGGAGCTGCTGATGTGTAGGAAGAAGTGCCTGTAACCCTGGAGGTGCCATGGTGAGTTACCCAAATGTAATTTATTATTGCCAAAGGTCGCTTTGTCTTCCTTTGCCACTCTCAAACTTTAATCACCCCAAAATGTGCAGTAAGCAGAAAATACAGGAGTTTCCTTCATGGGATGATCACTGCACTGAACACAGTGAAGACAATCTCTGCTCCACTTCTGTAGCTGATGGAGACTGTGCACCCCTGCATCACCCAAAACATCCTGGGCTTTCTGACCCCTCCTGCAGCTCCCTTTAACTCTGATTTCTTACCTTGATGAGAACCACATCAGCTGCCTCGATGGCCACGTCGGTGCCGGTGCCGATGGCGATGCCCACGTTGGCCATGGCCAGGGCTGGGGAGTCATTGATCCCATCTCCAACCATGGCCACCCTCTTCCCTTCATCCTGCAGCTGCTTCACTTTGGCCACTTTGTGTGAGGGGAGAACCTCTGCAAACACTTTGGTGATGCCAACCTGAACAGAGAGAGAGAGGACACAGCTTTTCCAGCAGCTGTCAAACCTCCTGCCCATTTTATCACTAAAGAGCAAACCCAGCTGATGATATGAAAACAGCTCTGAATTTACAGCTGATGTTACTCCCATTCAAAAACTTCTTACATTCTTTATTCCAGATTTTTTCAAACTACCATCTTTCACAGCAGAGCAGCCAGCAGCAGTATGAACATGCCACACCACCCTTCCTGCTGAATCCAGCCCCAGGCCAGCAGCCCACCTGGGAGGCAATGGACCGAGCTGTTTTGCTGTTGTCACCAGTCATGAGGACAACTTCTAACCCCATGCTCTTCAAAGTGTACACTGCCAGCTCAGCCTCTGGCTTCACAGTATCTGCAATAGCTATCAAGCCACAGAGCACTCCTGAAAACAGAAAAAAAGTGTTTGTAAGAAAGACCTTTGTTAATTTCAGAAAAAAAAGTAACTTTTTCCCCCAGTAAGGCCAGTTCTAGAACCAGTTCCTACTGACAGTAAGAAGTGGGATGAGAACAGGTATTGGTGCAGCAAGATTTAAAGCAGCACAGAGCATGGACTGTACAACCATAATGAAAAAGAAATTCCTTTTTTCTCCTTTTCCCCCTTTTGCTTTCTTTGAAGTCTTTGCATTGTATTATTACACCCAACTGTCCTGTCAGCCAAGAAAGGCAGGAAGAGTCTTTCCCATAAGAAAGTGCTGTAAAACTGATTATTTATCCCTTTTCACCCCATCACCCTGCCTCAGGTGTAGCTGCTATGACATCACTACTTATTAATCTCTGTTTCTGTGATGTTTTATGTGCTATTTAGTGGCAACCAAAGTGAACAGAGCAGCAGCCCTGAACTCACCATCCACAGCTGCCAGCACAGCCGTGCGGCCTCTCCGCTCGTGCTCCATCATGGCTTTGTCCACCTCAGGCCTCACCATGAGGCCATTCCTGGTCATCCACTCCCTGTTCCCGATGAGAACTGAGTATTTCTGAGAGGTCACAGCAGCTGAAGGAAGGAAACACAATGCTACCATCATGTGGATAAGCAGGGAGCTTCCCTGCAGCTCACCCCAGCCAGGCTCCCCCAGCGTGCAGTGGAACAGCACTGCAGGGAATCCAAACACAAATAAAGCAGGGAATCCAAACATAAATAAAGAATTCCTCAATACTTTCTGCTCTACCATCTCTTCATATGACCTTCACAAGAGAGACACCAACATTCCCTCAGTCCTGGGGAGTCATCCCATGTCAGAGGGCCAAAAACCACAGGTCAAAGGACAGTAAAGGACCAAGTGACCTTCTCAGTGCTTCTGATTTCTATGAACAGCCCAATGGAGCTGAAACACCTAACAATGAGCAGTTCTTGAGGGAAACTAATCAGTTATGCAAACATAAAATTTTGGCAAGCAAATGGTAACTTGAGATGAAGCAAAGTAAAGCCAGAGGAGGCTGACAGACAACTCCAGTCTGATTTCCCAGTCCCATATTCAACAGACAACTTGAAATTGTATTTAACCTAAATGTTCTAAGTGATGTGTGAGCACAGAATAAACTGATGAGCAACTATTTAATCAGTTCTCCAAGGCAGAAAATAGTGATCTCATTCTTCAGGATCCTAAAGACACAGAAGCAAAAATTGTCAATTTTATTCTCTAACCCAGAATTAACTTACTTGGTGGTTCAGCATCAATGATCAAAGGAGGCTGCACTGATTCATCTGCATTCTCCTCAATTTTCACAAGTGTCACATTTTTAACATTGTTTTCTTCAACCATTCTGTTTTTTCTGTAGAGTAATGCTTCAATATTGGTGACTTTGCAGCTAATGCCACAGCCTGGAACCACCTGAAAATCTGTGCACGTCCCAAGGGTTTCTGACTTCAGCTCCTAGAAAAAGAGGATGAAAATTTAAAATGTAGAAAAGCATGATGCAGTTATAAAGCCCACAAAATAAAGTGCAGTTGAACAAAGAGGAAGAGGGAAATAATCATCCAAATCTAGGTTTGAATGGTGTCTCTAATACAGAGTGATTAATGTGGCTCCACAAGTTTCAGCTTTCCCCATCAAACACAGCAACTAAATCTGCATGAAGAGTCTTGTGGTGTGAGAGTACAGAACATCCTTCTGGGCGCCCTGGATGGTCACAGACCTCAGTAGACAGGCCTGGGACCCGAAAAAGAGGGTCTGGGGTCTGTCCAGGGGGTTTGAGACCCTGGCACAGAGCCCAGGAGGACACAGGCTTTGATTTTGGTCCATGAGAAAAACTTCCAAGCAGAGAAGAATTGCAAGTCACAAATGTGTAACAGACAGTAGTGTAGTTTATCACAGTGTGGAAGATTTTGTAGTTTTGGGTTTTTAGAATGTAGTTGCAAGGAGACGAGATGGTGGAATTAGGGTGGAACCCTGAGACCATCTTCTCCCTTGGCATCCATTGTCTGCAGTGACGTGGGCACAAGGTAGTTTGAGTGGATTGGGTCAAAGTAGAGATGATCCTTCTAGTGCAGGTACTGGGCATTGGCACAGAATTGTAAATAATAGCCACATAATTATTTGAATAAAAGCAGAGTGACCTCCCAACACAGGGGGAGTCACATCACGTCCAAGCTGCTGTGAACACCTTGGACGGACACACCGAGAATTGTAAGATAAGAAATAATAAACAACACAAGAAACCAAGACCTTGAGACTCCACATCATTCTCACGCCAAGCACAGACTCATATTTAAAACCTTCAGAGGTCAGAGAGCACAGAGACAGAAAAAGACCCACCAGAACCACCAGCCTGGAATCTCTGGTGAGAGAAACCAAAAACCCGAGACTGTGGTGTTGATGAAGCCCTGCAAGAGGGGTTATCCCCCAGGGGAGAGCAGGCTGTGTGTGGGAGCCCCTCACCTTTTTGCAGTACTTGGTGATTGCTGCTCCCAGGGGGTGCTCACTGCTGCTCTCTGCTGTCCCCACGATGGCCAGCACTTTGTGACGGGGGAGGACGTTCCCTTCCACCAGGAACTTCACCTGCATCACCTCTGGAGTGCCGTGGGTGATGGTCCCTGTCTTGTCAAACACAACCACCTTCACCTGCAGGGAAGCAGGGAGATTTCAATGGATGAACCCAGTGCGGAGGTGCAGATTCCTTGATATTGTCTTACACGTGGCCAGGGTGTAAAAAAAGCTCCCTGAGGATGGATCAAGTCTGAGGGCTGACCTGCAGCTTCTCAGAGTGGCTTAATAATACTTGTGAGAGGGCTCTTCAAGTGTGTTTTGTAAAGCAAAGGCTTTAACAAAAAAGAAAATAACTGCCAATAGAAACAGCCACAGGTTTTGAGAAACATTTCCAAAGCCCAACCAGTGCCCCTGTGCTGGCACTGGGCCAATGCCAATGAGCAAAGAGCTGAAAGTTCTGGTGCTTTTCCATAATAATCCAGAACCCCCTTTTCCTTATTTGGAAACACTTGCTTGAGTGTGGAGCACATTTCTACACCCACTTTAACCAAACTCTCAAACACAGAGCGCTGACCCCACATGGAACATCCCGAGCTGGACAGGACCCACCAGAACATTCCACCACCTTCTCCAGACAGCTGGCAGAAGCCAAACAGCCCCTCCCTGAGGCTGGGCACCCTCACCTTGTGTGCCATCTCCAGGGGCTCCCCGCCCTTGATGAGGATGCCGTTCTGGGCGCCCACGCCGGTGCCCACCATGACGGCGGTGGGGGTGGCCAGCCCCAGGGAGCAGGGACAGGCGATGCACAGCACCGTGATGGAGGCCTGGAAGGCGAAGCGGATGATCACCTCTGCTGCTGAAATGCTCTTGTTGTAGCCCTGGGGATTGGAGAGGAATTGGTCAGGGGAAGGAATCGTTCAATAGGGACAAACGTGTTTGACTGCGCAGTGGTTTGGAGGTTGGAAATGTCTGCTGAGGTATTTGCTGGGTATTGATGCTAAAGTAAACCACAATGCAAAACCTAAGATGTGAGGGTTTTTTTTATCTTTTTTTCTTTGTGTTAGAGCTGGGATTAATACATGGGAATCACACTTTTTGTGTTCGGACTGAGTGTTTATTAATTCTTATCTACATTACAATCTCACAAGTCATGAGCTCTGACTAGCAGGGGAGAAAATGTCTCTGTCTCTAACTCTTTCCAAGGTTATTTAAGCATAAACCATCTAATAAAGAGATGACATCTATATTATTTATACTTTTAACCCAATAATTGACCACTCAAGGTCCACAATGCAGACCTTTTTCACCCAATTACAGAAAAACCACCTAAACCCATGAAGAAGAAGGAAGAAGAAGGAAGAAGAAGGTGAAGAAGGACTCAGACAACACCTTAAATCCTCCATATTGCCCCATATATATTACTATTTACTAAAACCTTAAATTCTAAGTTTTCCACCCTGTGATATCACACACTCCTATTCAAACTCCACACCCACAATCCCACTGTTGTCACTCAATTTCAGAAGCCTGTTCCAGGGCCTCAGGTCAAATGCAGTGTTTGCTTGAGGTCAGTGCCTTTCAGCACAGAAAGCCTGAAATTTTCAGCCTCCAGGGTTCCAACATAAGCTGAATGATTAAATTCATGATTAATTAACCAATTTGTGTTCTATACTGCATCTACCCTCAACTGTTTTATTTATAGGATGTTTTCCTAAAAAGACATGACACGTTACAACTCTTTAATGATGCACTGTAATAAAAGATGCTTTATCAAAGCTATATACAGTAGGGAGAAAAAAAAATGGCTTTCCTGGAAACTGAGAAATTCTTATCAGTAATAGTTTTAATACAAGAAAACCCATGATCTAAGCATCCCTTAAGCCCAAGTTGGGATCCTGACCCTCCTCTGGAATTCATAATAAAGATGAATTCCACTGATTGCCAAGATGAATTTACAGAGCTACATACATAATTGGAGCTTGTAACAGGAGGGATTTCTTTTTCCCACAGAGGAGTGATCTATGGTGGGAAATTTTTGATGGTTAATATTTACTTCTTTTAATTAACTTTTTTTTTTTAAAAAATCCTAACTTACCAGAGCTGATTAATTACTGTGGATTCTCTTTAAGTATAAATGCAGGAATGATACAATATAAAAAAAATACATAATGTAAAAAATGTAATAACAAGAGCACTAATAGTCAGCAACTGCCTGCAAAGGTAATCCAGAAAGGGAACCACTGCAATCTAACAGAATTTTAAGGCTGTTTATTAAACATTTCAGATGGTGTTTAAGGAGATTTACTTACCAGAAAGTATTTTTCCACTATTTCAAAATCCACAAATCCAATTACAATCCAGGCAAAAAGGGTAACCACAGAGACAGCCACAATAAAAGGAACGAAGTAGCCACTAAGTTTGTCTGCAAATTGCTGGATGGGAGCCTGGGAAGGAGAAACATCACTCAGCACCATCATGTTTGTGTCTGAAGGCACAGAAGAGAAGAATCACAGCTGCTGCTGCTTGCAGCACACTTGGCTTGCCACACTTCATAATTACAGATTTACTTAATAACAGGATGAGACTGGGCTCAGTAGACAGCATCAAAGTCCTTATTCACCAAGATACTTCATTATGCAGCTGCAATTCAAATCCAAGCAGTTTCAGGCACCCCTGCAGGGATTTGGTGTGCTGGTGCCTGCATGAGACAGCAAACCTCAAGTGGTAAATTGGATGATACTGTACCTTAGAGGTCTGGGCCTCCTCCACGAGTTTGACAATCTGGGACAGGGTGGTGTCAGCTCCCACGTGGGTGGCAGAGATGAGCAGGGAGCCGTTCTGATTGATGGAGCCTGCAATGACTGTATTGCCAGGCTTCTTGGTCACAGGCATGGCCTCACCTGGGAAAAGGGCAACAACAGACACAACACTGCTGAAACAGGCACCTTTGGGACACCTGACAACTCCTAACAAGGGGGAGAGCATCAGCTCTGACTTCCCCTCTGCAGATTTGTTTAAAGGAAAAGATTTTTACATTTGGAGAAAGCAAATGCTGACCTGTGATGAGAGACTCATCCACCATGGAGTGTCCTTCAATAACACGGCCATCCACTGGGAATTTGCCTCCTGGGACCACTTTGACAATGTCACCTCGCTGAACCAGCTCCACATCCACTTGTTCCTCACTGGAATGGTGCAAATGTTTGATATGAGACTTGGGAACTGGAGTGACCCAAGAAAAGGAGCTGGCACTACACACAAAGCACAACCACACTGTGGCTGGCATTAGTGCATACAAAAATGATCACATGAAAGTCATAGTGCTCTTTGAAATGGCCTATTTTATCATAATTTTATTTATTTCCAGTTAAGAAAATCCACTAATTATCTTACCACAGAAAAAAAAAAATCAGCAATAAACCAATAAACCAAAGCAGAGCAGTGTTAATTCTGCATTTTAATATTTTTATCTGCCAGCGAATCTGAAGTTATTTGCTTCATAATTCTATAGAACACTAAAATTTGTCTGTAAATTAAGCATATTAACAACAAAAAAAGGAACAACAGAAAAAGCAAATGATAAAGCAAGATACCTTAAAAGAACGTTATCAGGGCCCAAGGTAACAATAGTAGCTTCAGTAGCTTGTAATGAAATTAGTCTTGCCAGTGCTTCTGAGGTTTTACCCTAGAATAATAATTTTCATATTTTTCTGACTATACTATTGAAAAACAAAAAAAGAAAAAAGCTGGGTAAATAACAACCGTGTGTGTTGCAATTTACCCTTTTGAGACAACACCTTCTGCAAACAGTCTGATATTAAGTCAAACTTTTATTAGTTCAGTTATTAAAGATGATTTTTACAACACAGAAGGTTAAAAGAACCCAGCAAAGCTTTGTGCATGGGGTGTTCTCACAAGGTTTGGCAGTGACTGTCAGTGCCTTGGCTCTTGCTTTGCTCACCTTGGCCACGTGCTCCAGCCACCGGCCCAGCGAGATGAACACGAACAGCATCGGGGGAGTGTCGAAGAAGGTGACAGGATTCACCTTGGCCCTCTCAGCCATTGCCACCAGGAGGATGATGAGGGAGTAGAGGAAGGCAATGGATGTTGCCAGCACCACCAGCACGTCCATGTTGGCTGTGTTGTGTCTCAGTGCTCGGGAGGCCTGGATGTAGAAGTGCCAGCCCCCGAACACCTGCAATGGCATTTCACACGTCTCTAACACGCAGCAGCAGATTTTCCAGTTCATTTGTGCTGTGTGCCCCTCTCCCTGAACAAAATCCCAGCTCTAGACAGGGCTGTGCTCTTCCCACAGCACTCTCAGGTATTCCCAGTGCCCTCCCAGTGGGACTCAGGGGACTCTGCTGTACACCACAATGACACAAAGACTCCAACTTCAGAAGGCTGAAAATGACTCCTCTATTCTTGGCAATGTCTCCCCTTTTATACTATTCTACACAGACCAATTTGATTGGTGACACAAAGACAAACCTCTTCAATCACATTGGTCAGACCTGAGGGACATAAAGAAGAAGTCCCTCCTAGGAAAAATACATAAACAAATCTGCCATTCCAAAAACATGTCTCTTGTTTACAGAAAATTCCCTGGGAAAGGAATTGCAAAAAACCAAAACATCTCAGGCACAAACCAGGGCTACACCAGGAGCTGCCTTGATGCCTTAAGTTTTAGCTCTCATGTTTTTCAGAGTCTGTGCTGCTTAGGCTCTCCACAGCCTGCCCTACCTCTGAGAGTCCCCAGCACCCATTATGCTCTCAAAAGCATTTTGCATCAGCATAATTCCATTCACTTTTCAAACTTTAATTTCTTCATCACCTTCCAATTTGAGCATTTAAGCCCCATAAAGCAGGAGTTGACATAACCCCACTCACCTGTACAGGGACACAGAGTAAAAATGACAGGAGATTCATGACAGACAATCCTGGCAGGAGCTGATACTCCAGGACCATGGAGGAGTGGCGAGCCTCCATTTCCTCCTTGCTCATGTTGTGATGTGTGTGAGCATTTGAGAGCTGGCTGTCCATCACCATCATGTAAATCATCAGCCCCATCACGGGGATACAGAAAACCAGGCTCACCACAAAAGACCTTTTCCACCTCAAGATTTAAAAAGAGAAAAAAAGAAAGGAAAAAGATTTGTATTGCAGTCAAGTGCTGGAGAATATTTTAAGTAGTAAGTCTGCAGAGTCACAGAAAAATAAATCGTAAATTGGTGGTTGAGTAACAAGGAAGAATCAAATATTTTGATGGAATTTTAGTATGTTCAGGAATACTTACTGCCTGATTTCTTGTTTGTGATCCAGATGACTGGCAGATCTATCCTTTTTGACTAAGGAAGTAGTAAAACCTAAATCCTAAGGGGAAAAAAAGCACAATAAGAAAAAAGAACAGTCAGTTCTAAAATGCATTTTGTGCTCAGTTATTGACAAATTACCGATGGCGCCAGTCTTACCTTTGATTAACTTTATTAACATTTCTGATATAAAATGGTATTATTATTTAGTCACACTTGTCTGTTACTACTGTTTACTTACTTTTCAAAAAGAGAAAAGCAATCTGATGTAGAAATTAACCTTTCTGGAATAAAATACTACTCTAAAATGTGGCTTTCCAAAATGGTTGTTCCTAAAGCACAGAAACTGAGAAACTGAAGGAGAAGCCTGAGAAACTTATTTCACCTCTCACCTGCTATAGTAATTTATTTTTAAATAAATTTGCTTCATTTTTCTACAAAGCTATAGCTGGTATCTCCAAGTCTACCATGACCTGGCTTTCACAGTATTTATTTTTAAAAACTTAGGCAAAGTTGTAACAGAGCATTTTTAAGCCAGAACACACAAATTAGCTGCAGAAAGCTGCACTAAGAAGAAAGAAGATGGAAGGAGAGAGACTTTTTTTTTTTTTTTTGCTTTAACAGCCTTTCCTTCTCTTTCTGGGGTGTGTAGCTCTTCCAGGGGCACTGGATATTTTAGGAGACTTGGTGCCTACATGAAACTCACCTTTATCACTTGTATGACATCTCGAGGACCAATGGCCTCAGGGTCATATTTGATGTGGGCTTTGTTGGTGGCAAGGGCTACGGAGCAGTACAAAACACCATTGGTCTTCATGAGGGTGGATTCTATCTTGTGCACACAGGAGGCACAGGTCATTCCTCTCACCTGCAAAATAAAGTTATTTTTCCAGTTAGCAAAGCACAGGTTACCTGGTAAATGCATTTTAACAAGTAGGAAAAGTCATATTATTTATTGCTTTGATCTGGGGTGTGAGCACTGTAGAATCAGACAACAGTTTGGGCTGGAACGACCTTAAAGACCATCCAGTTCCAAGCCCTGCCATGGGCAGAGATGCCTCCCACAAAATCATGTTGTTCAGGGCCCTCTCCAACCCCTCCAGAGGAAGCACAGCACAGGGACAAGGTTATTAAGCCCTGCTAAAGCTTTGTTGGATGTTCAGTCTCAGAGCTGGGGGAACACTGAGCTACGCTCAGCTTCAAAAAGAAAAAAAAAGTAAATTCTGGCAACAGGAAGACCAGACAGAAAAATACAGGAATATTTATCTGCATTTTTAGTGTAGTAGTAGTGAGCCAGCACAGTCTGCAGGACAAGATAAATTTATGTATGTGATACATACCTGATGTACCCCTATACTTAATTTTTACAAATTAACCTCTATTACACAACTAAACTGTTGGAAGTGGACACTAACAGAGGCACATCCAACAGATAAAAGGAATAAAAAGCTGAGGGTGGCTGGGTTTAATGATCAGCTTACAACAAGTTCCAGAATCCCATCTCCTTCCCCGCAGTTCTCCATGACGGTGGCTCCGAAGCCCAGCTCCTGGATCAGCTCTGCGATGGCTGCAGGGTGAATGACAGCAGGGTTGTACCTCACTTCTGCCTTCCCTGCCATCAGGGCAACCAGGATCGAGTGGATTCCTGAAAAAACAGAATGTGTGAGTGGCACATCAGGCTTAGGAAACATCCTGTATTTATTATAACATGAGGGCACAGTTTATTGAAGTTGGGAAAGCTTCTGTGGTGTAGATAAAGAAAAACATCCTCGTGTTTGGAAGCTGCAGCAGCACCTCAGTGCAGGTGTGACAGATGAAAGCATCACTCCACATGAGCAGCATGCCTTTAACAGTCTAATTGCAAACATTCTCTCCATGCTATATGAAAAATTATCTATTTCTCCTTAAAGAAGTTCTTCTAAAACACAGTGCTGCATATTTCTATGATCTGCACTGACCATTTCTGGAAGGCTTTTTTCAGGAGAACCTGTATGAGAAAGGGCAGATCTAACAGGGCAATCCTACTGAGCACTGAGAGGATTTAGATTCATCCATTTTCTAGGATGAAAAAAAATTAAAATCCAGGCTGACTTGAAACCCATCCATCTTCATTACAATAATTAAACACAGTCTGCATTAATGACTCTGTTACATCACAGTCATGCAGATATAATCACAGACACCACTGCCCTGACTCGCAGAGCTAAAATTAACCTGTGTCCCTTTAATCCACTCACACTGTCCCTTCTCACAGCTCCCTAAAGCACAGATCTGCTTCTGCTCTTCAGCTGCACACCTGGGAACCTCCCTCCAGTAGGAAAGAGCTGTTTGCCTTCAAAATAATCCCCCATTTGATCCCAATATTCTTTGGAGCGCACAGCTGCTTCTTTTGCAACAGCAGTGTCCATAAAGCAGCAAGGATGTCCCTGTTCCCACCCTATGGACCAGAGGTGAGGAGGAACACCTGTCCTGACGACCCACCCCTTAAAAACACTCCAAACAAATCCCTGGAAATGTAACAGCCCTCACTGACACCCATCTCACCGTCCTCCCTCCGCAGGTTCCTCTCGATGTTGGCCACGCACGAGGCACACGTCATCCCTGTGACCTGCACGTAGCACTTGGAGATGGTCTTGCTCTCCTGCCTGTCCAGGTGGGCTGGGGGCACTTTGGAGGGTGGCTCAGGTTTGTGAGAGTCCAGCTGTGCTTCATGGTGAGGCTGAGGTTTGGCCACAGGGAGCTCTGTCTTTGCTGGAAAGGAGATTGCAGGTTGTGACCCTGTGAACAGCCAGGGCAGGGAGGGATGAGCTGCTGTGACAACACGGCTGTTCACTGAGACCGAAAATGAAATGGTGATTGTGCACACCTTGTCAGTCTAATCCATCCCTCTGTCAGTTAAGAGTCAGCAAAAAAAAAACCAAGACAAAATTGGGCCACTGATTAACCTAACTGGTTTGTTAGTATTTTTTCTTTTGCCTTTCCTCATTGTCCTTGTTCTGTTGCACATCCCTTGTCCTCTCCTGCAGCTGTAAGCAAAACCTCTGCATTGCAACCTTAGTTTTACACAGTTTTATTGACTTTACCTGGAGCACAAAGCTGAACTTGTAAGCAAGTGCATGTTTCATAAGCAAAATCAGTGTTTTAGAGAAGGGGTCTGGAACTGCAGGCTCCTTACAGCAGTTCAGTTCTGTTTGTGCAGGAGCAGGGTGAAAAAGATTAAATGTGAGCACCCAACCACTCCTGCAGCTATTAACATAAACCAGCATTTATCTGACATATTTATATTGCCAGACACCTCAATCATTTGAATCAATCTGATGTATTCAAGGATGTGCACATTATCTTTCATGATCTCATCAGCAGTGAACATATAAAGCTTCTCTTGGCAAGCACAAAGTGTATGTCAGCTGCTAAATTTCATCTTGGGTGGTACCAAATCCTAAAACTGCACAAGCCTTGTAAATTTAGAACTGTTTCAGATGTTATTACCTGGAAAAGATGCATCAAATCCCATCTCTTCTATTGAGGACCTCAAGTCTTCTGGGCTTGTTTGCAGTGGGTCATATTCTATAGTCCCATTTCCATTTGGGAGAGAGACATGGACAGATGTCACACCTGCCTTTTGGGACAGCACTCCCTCAATGGACTGCACACAGGAGCTGCAGGTCATGCCCTCAATATTGATCACAACAACTTGAGTGAGGGGCTGGCTGAGATCCTTGGGAGCAGGGCGAGGTTTCAGTGGAGACTCCAGCGTGGGGAGAAGTGCCAGGTTTTCATGCTCCTCAGGAAGGCTGACTCTGAACCTCTCTGGAGAAACATTCTCCACAGCTCTCCTCAGCATTTCCGTGCTGATTAAGCTTGGGTTGTAGTTTATAGCAGCAGATTTGTTCTCTAAAGAAACCACGACGCTCGTCACTGCCGGGAGGGCTGATATGCTGTTCTGGATGTTGAGCACACAGGAATTGCAGTGCATCCCCTCAACTCTGAACACAACTGTCTTTGTGCCAGTCTCGCTGGAGTTTTCTCTCTGTAGTGCCTCAGAGCTCCTCGGCTGAGCATTCTTCAGCTTTTCCAGGTCAATCCCACTGAGCTTCAGGGGTTTAGGCTGCTTTTTGAAGGCTACTGTGAAACCTGCCTCTTCAATTTGCTGTTTTATTTCTTCTGCTGTGATTAGAGGAGGCTGGTAGACAACAACAGCTTCCTTATTGTCCAGGGACACTGGAAATTAATCAATAAAATAAGTGTGTGTCACTGCCCTAAGCATAATAAGCACATCACAGGATCTTGTCAAAGCTTTCCAGAAACACCTTTAAATGGTCAGAAATGTAACTGCAATAAAAAGGAGATTCCATTGGTTTGGTAAAGATCAAACAACTTAGTTCTTCAACCAGTTTTTGTCTAGTACTACAACAATTTTCAACTCTTTCTCAAATTTTTGATATTCCCCCAGGATTTTCACAAATGGCATCAATACCTCTTACAGAAGTTATCCTTGTTTTGGGGTCTATGGCAATACACTTATCCCAAAACTAACTATATCAGTAAGCTGGTCTTGCCTTTTAGACTTTTAATTTGACAGAAAAGATGAACTGTTATTAATTACAATTTAAAAATAGATCTGTTATTACAGATTTCTGTAACTGGTACTAAAATTTTGGAATACAACTACTCCAGGCTCCCTACTAAATACAAAACCACCACTGAACACCATCATACATGTAACAGCCACATCCTTTCCACAATGTGGGCTCCTTTCTTCATTTCTAGTCCACATTAAAACCATAATTAAACACCCAATCCCACCAAGAGTCACTATCATACTCAGTTATGTCATCTTAAACCTGCAATGCCATCAGAGGACAAACAGCACGGCCAACCTCGATTTACACAACTCACTGAGGTTGTACCTCTAATCTGTTGAACTCCTTGCAATTTGCCAGCTTCAATTTACATAAAAACACACTAAGGTTTTACCTTTAATCCTCTGCATTCCTTGCAGTTTGCTAAGCTTCCCCTCGATGGTGCTGGCACAGGAGTGGCAGGTCATCCCATCCACTTTGAGGCGCAGCACGGCGCTGCTCACCTGGGACCAGCTGCAATCCCCCCAAGTTCCAGGTGTTACCTCTGGCACAGAGATGTTCAAATCTACTCCTGGGACCATCTGGGTAATGAGTTTGCCATTGGTGATGGAAGGGATGAAAGTCACCACTGCAGTTCTTTGATCAGAGGACACTTTCACGTCCATGATCCCTTTGTTCTTCAGCAGAGTGGCACAAATCTGCCGGGGTGTCAGAGCTGACTGCGCAGGGAGGGTGAGGAAAACTGTGTCAGGTTGGACAGGTTGTGGGTTTGAATCAGCCAGGGAAGCATCAAATCCCATGTCAGTGATGGCTTCCTGCAGAGTCACTGGAGTTTGCAGCTTGGAGTCGTAGATGACGATGGCGTTCTTGTCCTCCAGGGAGACCTCGAGGGGATAAACAAAGCAAGTGAGCAAACTGCAACACCAAGAGCTGGGAACTGATGCTGCAACAGACTAGAAACTGCTTTTACTTGCCAAAATAAGCAATGCTTGTCCAGTGTAACTTTCACTACTCACCTCAAAGAGCAAAGCTACCACTGAGTAACTCCTGCTCTCCTGTGCAATGACAGAGCTGGAGAGAACAGATCCCAGCCCATTCCCAGCTCCAGAATCCTTCAGGACTCTGTCTGGCCACTTCTACTTGCAACATCCAGACAGCACCAACGCATTAAATGAAACTTCCAGAGCCAAAGTCACTCAAATTAGGATGACTAACCCAATTCAATCCCTGGAGCAGAAAGGCCCACAGAAGAAATTCCAATCAGTTAGCAGTAATTCTAATGCAGTTAGGAGTAACTGCCCTCAGGCCACAAAGATGGAAGAAAAAGACTCTTTGAAAAAAGCCACAGCTTTAAGCAGCAGTGAAAGGAGTCCAGCATTTCCAGGCAATGGAGGCACAGGCTGGTAACTTGCTGTGAGCAAAAACCTGCACCAGACCTCACCAAAACTCACTTTACACACCTGATATGTGACAAATATTAAAGAACCTGTCTTTCCTCTCTCTGTACATTTGGCTGATCCAGAGACATCCTCATTTGGTGATAACTTTTCCCATCTGATGGTACACATAGCCTCAATTTAATTTGCTCCCAACAGAGGATATATCAAACACAATAACTGCAGTTTCCAAAGGGAAAAAGCCATGCCTGCCACATTATCAATTCAATTCTATCTTTCCTCTGGGCAAAGGTACAACCTAAAGACCACAAACATGATTAAATTATATCAGTCAAATCATTTTAAGAACCACCTTTCCTCATTTCTGTCTCAATTATGGGCCTTAGCAGAATTAGCCGCATGGACATTTATTGGTTTCATTGCAGAATAACCTAAAGCAGCTGTTTGTCTCTTAGTCATCCAGCATTCATGTCCCTTGCTGACCTAATTCATAATCAGTACACAAACCCCTGTTTGACTATTCCCAGAGAATTTTCTGTATCAAGTGATCTGCCTAGACTTAAGCTCTGATGCTGTAAAAAGGATAATTACCAAATATGACTTCCTAAAGTTTCTTAAGAGTCCTGCTCTACTCAGATTCAGATTTTGCAATGTATCTTTTGAAACAGCACTGGGATAAGGTATTTACCTAAAAACCTAAATACAAAAGTCTTAATACTGTCCTGTTAAAAACCTACTTCATTCCTTATGTGAAAGACACTGGGAATGCACATTGCAGAAATCTCCCTATCCTGCCCAAAGTCACCTGTGTATTCTCAGAAATCACCAGCGAAAACACAAGGCTGACAAAATGCCATGTTTTGCTAGAATGAGAAAAAAAAAGAAGATTCTGCAATCAGATTGTTTGGGGGTATTATTTTACAGGCTGCTCTTGGCCTTTACCTGGGTTCATGCTTGCAGACACCCAGTGATTTATCTGGCCATGCACAGGGGGCTGTTCAGAGCTCCAGGGCTCTGCTGTCACAGCACAGACTCACATTAAAGCTCCTTTACAGCTGAAGGAAGATGAATATTGATCTGTCTTGTAAATTTTGCTGCTTTTCACCAAAATTTCTGTACACAAACACCTACTTCAGGCCACAGGGAACTGCTCTGAGCTGTGCAGCACCTGCTCTGCAGGGGAGGTGCACCACAATGGGTCTTGCAAAACCAGCTCCAGACAGTGATCACACACATCCCAAATTAAAACTGTGGCCAGTTCTGGGAAAGGAAGTGTTCAACTAAGATATCCCCACTAAAACAGGAGTTAAGTGTTGATAAAACCAGGAAGAAATTATTTTCTTTGGAGTAAAATCAACAACTACAGAATGTAACACAATGCTTTCAGAACACAGATATTAAATAAATAAACTTTGCAATTTTCTGTTGTTAGAACTGTTCTTTCTACCACAGGCTGGGTCACAAAATTTATAGGAGTCTCCCAGCTTTTAAATTACTCCATTATTAAAACTACTGTAAAATTATGTATTCTGCAAGGATTATGAGCTCACCCTGGAATATTCCACAGTCCCATATTTTTCCCATGACAGAAGAAAGACTAACAATCCTTTGAGTTAAGAAAAATATTAAAACTAAGTCAGGCAAAGAAAGCCTGAATTAGGATAAACCCTATTCTTGCCTTTTTTTCCCCCCTCATTACTTCACAATACTGAATTAATTGTAAAGCAGAAAATGAATTAAGAGCAACAATGACTTAACTCGCACTGCAGTGAAACAAGCACCTGTTTCCTCTTATTTACCAGAAAACATCAGCCTGCCAAGAAACCTAGAGAACAAACTCCTCCTACACTATTTTCCTCTCTCAGAGCACAACTTACAGTGGTTTCTCATCCAAACCTTTGCCAGAAGCAGTGCTAGAATCTCTTACTTTGATGTTATGGATCCCATCCATCTTCCCAAGGTGCTGCTCAATGCTCTGGACACAGGAGCTGCAGGTCATCCCCTCCACGCCGATGGACACGGTTTTTGCCTCCATTGTGGGTTTCTTCTACTCAGGTCTTCTCATTGCTGGTGGCTAAAAACAAGCAGGGCATTAGTTCCTAGAGAATTGCACAGAGATTGACATGAAAATAAGGATGTACTGGAAGGACAGGAGCTTCCAATCCAAACCATTCTGGGGTTCTAGGATTTAACAGAGGACCTCCTTCACCACATTTAACTCTGGTAGATGTCAAAATCTGAGCAGGTATCAAGAGAATGGAAAACTTCACCTACTCATCCCCATGAATTTTCAAAAAGAGAAAGTGTTCAGACACCTGTTATTTGATTTGGGCTACACTGGAGATCATTTAATTACACGCAGAAAGCTTGTGATTCACTGGTGTGAGCTATTAAATTATAGGGAGAAGCAGGAGAGAGAGAGAAAGAGACAGCAGCTCCTGGAATGCTGAAACAAGAGGATGGCACAGTGGCACAGCTGATAACTCTGTTTTTCCACATTTCTCTCTCATATATTGCCCTATGTTTGCATAAACAAGTGATACTGAAATTAGCCCAGGAAGCAAAGCAAGCTTTTTGCCACACCTCATTCAGAAAGGTTTCATTTCTGCTCCTCTGAAGAGTTTAATTAGTATTAGTATTGCAAGGTTTCATTGACAGAGAGGTTAGTGACCAGGGAAATGATCACAGTTAATGTTTGGCAGCAATGGAAGCAGCAGTAAAATCTGATGAGTAACTGAGGAGCACAAGCTTAACTTGTTTTCTTACCCTGAGGACTTATCTTGGAAAACCCAATTACACTGATGTTTAGTAAAATAATTTTTTCCTGCTCCATGGTGACATTTGCAGACTGTTCCCTGTTACAGAAGGCCTGAGGGTTCTGCTTTCACTTTTGAGACGTGCCACAAACCATGTAAGAATACAAGGAAGTTTCATCACAGAATCAGGTTTACCTCCCTGATGCACAAAAACTAAATGCTGAATTTAATTAACAAGCAGTGAAAGAAGTATAAAAACTGGGAATATTGACTTTTCCAATAGATGACACACATCTCACCCCTGCTAGGGACAGAAATAAGACAAATTCTGCCTGGGGAGTTATTACAGACCTCACTTCTCTCCTACTCTTACAAGAGCTGAGTTATTGGAAACACTCAATATTTGTGTGTGAATATCCCACACATTACAGAAATGTTACACTACAGAAATGTAGAACTGCGGAAATGTAGAACAAGAACAAGAAATGTAGAACAAGAAATGTAGAACAAGAATTATCAACCAACAGGAAAGTAAATTTTAAGCAAATTTCATACAGCAGCTCCCTTCTCAGGCTGATCTGCACACTCCCAAAACACTATAAAAGCCACTAACCCCCTAAGACAACACTTGTTTTCCTGTCATGGTGTTGAAATGGGATCCTCTGTACTTCCCCCAGCTCTTCCCTAAGGAGTGCTCAGTCCACACCCAGTAAACAAGGACAGCATTGTGACTCCACAATCAGGGACACACCAACATTCCCACAAGCCTGAGACACAAATCGAGTTGCAAAGAGCACTTGACATACAGGGAACTGTGTGAGCACAGCCAGGGACACTGGGCTGAAATCAGACATCACAGGCAGAATCAGTCTGCCCCCTGGTCAGGTTTGGAGAGATGTGGATTTAAAAGCATTGCAGGTACATGACCAACTTGAACTGCCTTGTTACTGTACTTTGAAAATGAAAATAAAGTAAGGGGACGCTTTGGCTGTGAGTTGATGCTGCCATGGAGGAGAGCTGGGGTACAGATGTGAAAACCTGCTGAGCTCCAGGCTGTGCCTTGGTTTAAGAGATTGGAGCTGTAAATACAATAATGTCCATTTTTTTTTTTTTTACAAAGCCAGGATACAATGTTAAAGGTTCTCTGTCAAACAAACAGCAGCCACACTGGCAGTACACTGAGTTAGCACTGATCACAGTAACTAGCTACCAAATGCCCACCAATGCATCAAAAACACCCACTGTTTAAATATGTAAAAATAACATTAAACTTCTTTTTACATCTATTATTATTACAGCTTGTATGGACAAAGTGTTCCCTCCATTTTCTCAGTCTGTTTCCTTGCTCTTCTGCTGTTCATTCACAAATACAGCAGAGAAAACCCTTTCCTGGAAGAGGCTGTAATTCAAACAAAACCCATAAAGGCATAAGAAACATAAATTTAAAATTTATTTTTCCTTTTTTACCCCTCAAGGCCCTGAAGCACTAGGATTGAAACCAGAACTTCCATCACTAGAATTTATTTGTTGGACCAAACTGACTCTTCTTTTTGTTGTCTGACCTTCAGTTAAGGATGACCCAGATCTCTCTGACATGAGCATCACTCACAGCTCCCTGTTGGTGGGGAAGACAACCTGGATTTTTATTTGCTTTGTGGCAGGTCGCTAACAGTTTTTATACTAAATTCAAAATTTTTATACTAATTTCAATTTTATATTAATTTCAAAAGCAGGTTGCTCTCTAAAATACGAGACATGTCCAAATCTAATGAGCAATACTGGGTTTTTTTCAATCAGTTACATGGTATTATTAATATTAATTACTAATTGTTAATAACTGTTTCCCAATCTCTGTTTCTCAATCTCTGGTTTTTGCCTAAATTTTGCTTCCAAAAGCCAAACTGTCTGGATTTCCAGTGCTCCTGAAGCTTCAAAGAGATCTTGGTCTCAGAAGGAAATATAGGGTTATACACAATGACTAAACAGACAAATCCTTTTTTCTTCCCCTTGCAAAATTCCCAGGACAACCAGTTAAATTTAAATTTAATCTGAGGATGTATTCTACCTGGTCATATTTATTTAATTTCTGATGCTCTGCTTTCCTTACAAGTGATTCAAGGTAGAAAGAATTTGGCTGAAACTTGAATGAAATATTTGTTACATTTCCTCCTCCTGACAACTTTAAATTAAGGAAGTCCATGACTAAGCAGACTGAAAGCACCTGTTACACTAATTAATTAGGACTAGAGGCACACAAATATTAACAATTTAATTCTAGTTCTCCTCATTTGGGTTAGCACCTTCCCAAGTGAACATGAAAAGAGGCTTAGAAGTCAAAATATCTGCAGCAATCCAAATATTCCACATCAATGGCTTGTGCAAGTTAGCATGGACACATCCTTTTAATTATAATGTATTTTCTTATGGAGAAAAGACTGGAAGCTGATGTCCTGAAAAGACCTGAGATGCTAAATTATGGATTGCACAAGTTTTAGAGAAAAAAAAAATGCTTTTATTCTTAACCAGTGCATTGCTCCATCTATAAAATACCTTCAATTAGTAAAGAATTTCAGGATTTGACAAAACAAAGAAATGGCAGCTCCTTTTACAAGTTACCAGCTCTGTTCTATTTTCTTGCAGGAAGTCAGTTGGTGTTTCTATGAAGCAAATGAAGCAATAGACAGAGGTGATTTCTACTTCCAACAGAAATTTCTCCCCATGGAAGGGAAAATTCAAAAGTGATCAAGCAGAAGGTGACTGAGACACTCATTCATCTCTCTAAAGGGTTTTTTGATGAGCTAACATATGTCACTGTAGGTAAAATATCTGAAGAAATAAGGCTCAGTGAGGTGAAAGTTAAGTAATTCATAAACCCACACTATTAAGAAAAAAAAAAATTAAAAAATGAGCAAAGCAAAGAGGAAGTTACACCACCAGCAAAAACTCAAGAGCCCCATTTAACCCTAAAAAAGGCACTTTGGTGCTTCAAATATCTGAGCACACCCAAGCACCACAGAGCAGCAAAGGTCTGTGCCCCACAGACACACTTTGTGCCAATTTTGGGATTAGTAGGGATATATCTAGGAAAAGACAGATGCTTCTGGTTACCTCTACAGCTCCACTTTCCACCAGTTTATAATTAATTTGAATTTATAGCTGCTGAAGTTAAAAGAGGTCACAGCTTGGCAAATACCACACAAATGCCAGCAGCAGAATCTCCCAGGTTTAATTACAGCTTTTGGATTTTATTAAATTTCTAAGTGGCCAAGTGCTACTAAAGCTCACTTTATTTATGGCAGCAGAAAGCTGAATTACTTATTACATTAAATGGTAAAAAAAAAAGGTGTCTGTCAGTGTCTACGGCAAAGAGCAAAGGGCAGGAAAGGGAAAAAGCTGCATCATCCCCTCCTCAGGCTTGGAAAGTGCTACAGGAGATGGGTCCAACAGGGAAGGAGGAGGTTTTATAGTGTTCATGTGCAAACAGAGCCACTGAAAGTGTGACCAGATAGGAGATATGTCTGATAGGCCCGGGGATAGATGAGGCTTAATCACTGAGAGAGAAACTGTGCATCTGCAATAAATGTCACAGCTACGTGACGCTTTGAAGAGCTTGTATAATTCATGTTGCTCAAGACTTTAACAAGCCTTGCTTGGTCAGCAAGGAAATTTATTTCTCTACCAACTGCATGGAAAAAAAAAAAAAAAAAAGCACACATTGAAAATATACTGCTTCACTTCTAATGAGTTTTACAGTGCTTGAGACAAATTCTTAGCAAATCCTTTAACTCATTCTTGGCTTTCCACAACCTCCTGAAGTCAGGTTTTTGGAGAATGTTAATGTTTCCTTGGAAGAATCATAGGAAATATTGTGAGTAGAATATAATTTATAACCCCTTGTTATGTGAGCATAACTCACATAACTCCTCAGCCTAAAGCTCAGTCTCAAAGTACTCAGCAGAACAACGTGGAATGCATTAGACAGTTAAGAAGAGTAAGACAGCAAACTACATATAATGTTAGCTTTTGCTTCCCTGCTTTGCCACCTGGAAGGAAAAAAAACTTCAGGTCTTTTCTCTACTAAGAAAATAGATTGTAATTATTAATTTCTAATCAAACTGTGTTTGTGCTCACACAAGGCATTCCCATTCACACAAAGTCCCACACTACCACATCTTTGCCTATTTACATCCACACAATTCAACGAGTATTTAAACACAGAAACTCGACCTTTGCTGACTGCGAGAAAGATTTAAAGACTTAAAATTTTAAATTTACACTACTCATGTACAATCTCCAAAACATGAACACGAGGAGTCAACAGTTGTGTTGTGTTCCTCTTGCTGATTATTGCGAGATTTCACCCCAAAGCATCATCAACAACTATCAGCCTTTTTCTAGAGTATCCACACTGTGGTTTTAATTAGAAAAAGGTGCAGTTTGTGCACAGAGCATAAGGTGATACAAGAATAAGGAGGTGTTTCAGAGGGAGAAGCGGAGCAGCTCAGAATGGGAGCAGCAGCTCAGTGACTCCAGCGCTCAGAGACTTTCCCTGGCCGCTGACAGGAGCGCAGGAGGGACCTTTCCCAGTGAACGCAGCCTGACCGCGGGCCGGGAGCCGGGACGGGGACGCTGCTCGGGACAAGCAGAGCCCGCCAGTCCCGCAGCAGCCCCGGCTCCGGCCCCAGCCCCACTGAACCCCGCGGGCTGAGGGGAAACGAGCAGGAAACGCCGCTCTGCCTCCGGGACACGGAGATGCCGCTGAGGGGAAGCCCCGGGCCCCCTCACAGCCCGGCCGGCCCCTCCAAGGCACCACACAGACCCCCCGGCCGAGCCGGGCGTGTTCTGGGGCGCGGCAGCGGGTCCTGCCCTCCCCTCAGCCGCCCGCACAGCCCCTCCCCGCCGGGAACACGGTGACAACAGGCCGGGGGAGCCCCCGGAGCGCGGGGGAAAGCGGGAGCCCCTCAAGGCGGCTCCGCACGCCCTGAGGCCGCGGGAGGAGGAGGAGGAGGAGGAGGGAAGCGGCAGCCGCGGAGGGTCCGCGCTGGCGGGACAGCCCCGCAGGACGGGGTGGGGGGAGCGGCAGCCCCGGGGCGGGCCCGCAGCGCTGAGGGAAGGGAGCCCCGAGCGGGGTCCGCACTCACCGGGGCCGCCCGCGGGCTCCGATCGCCGCTCCCGGCCCGTCCCCCGCCGTGCCACGTGACCGGCGGCGCTGACGCGGCGGGTACGTCACGTGACGGGGCGGGGCCACGGGCGGTGTCGCTGTCGCCGTATCGCGACATGAGCCCGCCCGGCCCGCTGCGACAGGAGCCGGGCCGGCTGCCAGCTCCCTTCCGAGCCAGATGTTGTGGTTTGAAAGCAAAACGAGTGAGAGGCTCCAAGTCAGAAATACAATTTAATAAGAAGAAAAGTAAAAAGGTAAAATCAAATAAAATAAATGCAATAACACAAAGGAGCACTGACAGAGTCAGAACACACCCTGAGCAGGATGGTGGGAGCAGTCCAGGTGAGGGGCTCTTCCTGAAGCAGTGATCCCACAGAAAGGTCTGGGAGCTCTGCTCCTCTGGGAATCCAGTGGCTCAGGGCTGCTTGTCCTGTCCCAAATCCCAGATTCTCTCCAGGTGGGAATGCTTGGCTCCTCCCCCTGGGCATTGGGAGCATCTCCCAATGGGATGAGGAGTCGTGCAGTGGCTCCTTGATGGCCCATTAAACAGAGAGAGCTCCTGGAGGGAGTTCCCTGTGAGTCCTGGGCAAGGCATTGATGGGCCATGAGCAGAAGACAGCCCTACACTAGAGCACTGCCCCACTTGGTTTCAACAGTTCATGAAGATGGTGATAGAATAAATACTTTGTGTACATCCCACACTGCAATCCAGGACACCAGAGCAGCCCAAGATTATCTGATCATCCGGTATCACCCCTGACTTTCTTGCTTTCAAGTGTCTGAGTCTTTGCAGCAGCCTTCGCACGCTGCTTTATGTAAACAATATTAGAATTGATCAGTATGTTTTGCATAATTGTTCTCTAAGAAGAGAATTTAACTAATGGTCATAGTGACCAATGGAGTCAGGAGGTTGTCACCTCCGTGGGCCAATCTGGGCCCACTGTACAAAATGTATATAAGTAAAATTGGAGTCAGATAATAAAGAGCCTTCCGTGTTTGACCCTGCTGCTGCCTGCTGTCCTCTGGGAGAGTCCACACCATGTCGCAATGTGTTGCCCCTCTAAAGAAAGAGGTAACAATCCAACACCACTGTGACCCAGTAACCGTCCTCTTCCCACCTCATTTCTCTGGTTACTTCTACTGTAAAGAGAGGTTAAATGCAGGCAGGGTTGGAAGCACCCCAAATCTGTGTCCCTTCCGCCCCAAATCGTTCTGGGATACCCTAAAAATTCATTAGGAAAGTCTCACTGATCCTGGGATAACCACCCCAAATCCGTGTCCCTTCCACCCCAAATCGTTCTGGGGTTCCGTAAAAATTCATTAGGAAAGTCCCACTGATCCTGGAGCATCTCCAACTCAAAACTGAATTTAATTTCTTCACAACTCTCAGAGGCCACAGGAGAAGCAGCTTACTGATTCAGAGGGATTCAAGCCATAAAAATACTTTTGTGGAAAAAAAAATAGGGATCTCGACTTTGTCACTGCAAGTCAGATGTAAAGGGATGTGCATTCAGCAGTGGGAATGCAGTGAGGGTGATTCACACACACATCTGACTAAATAAAAACTCAGCAAAGTTCTGGACTTGTCCTTTATCCACCAGTGATCTTTACAGCAACAACTGGGACTGTGTAGAATTACATGGGAGTTTTTACACTACTCCTTATACTTCAGCAGAAGAAGAGCACAGAGGAAACCTCAAAGAGCCAGACAGGTTTCTAAGTATATTTATTAGACCAGGAATGCCACTGTCCAAGTGGTAATCAGGGAACAAATGCCATTACACAACCATTTTCTCAGTGAAAGTTTAGACCAGCTCATTAGAAGCAGAGGCTGTCACTCCCTCCATTCTGTTGGAGTGATTCTGCCAGTAGGTGAAAAGCCCCACTCAACTTTAAGCTGTGTGAGCACCTGTAAAGGGATAAAACCCAAGATTATTAACTCTGAAATCAAAGAAACCTTCTCACATAAGGTTAATTTTTATTGGTTTTAGCTCAGATTTCTTGTTACTAGAACACAACATCTCATAAATTTTCTAATTAAACAAGTGGAATATATTTCTATCAAATAGTATTGAAATGTTTCCATTTTATGTTTCAAAATATCCCACTGCAGAAGAAAGAATGTGGAATGTAAAACTTCACCAGTATATTAGTATTTTCACCTAGAAATTTTGCTGCTGAAAGCTGTACCTGTAGAGGTTTGAAATGCCAAGTAGACTAGAGAACACTTGTGTTTCTGATACATTTTCAAATCAGGCAATAGACTGATGGTTAATAACTCAAAATCAAGCTGAGAATCAAAAGACCTTTCACCTCCACCACATCACTATTTGCTTATATAAGAAACTCCCCAATTCTGACCACTGAATTTCTTTCAAACAGGTCAAATTGACGCTTTTAAAGTTTGCAGCTCGTGCCAAACCAACAAAACCCAACTTACGTAGCCCCAGACAGCAGAGAACACAGCAGCTCCAGCGAGGAGGACCGTGGTTCCATATTTGTCGTGGAAGGTCGGCTCGTGCTTGCGATGGGCCTGTCTGACTGCAGTCTGCTGGATGCTACGAGCTGGGGAGTGAGAACAAGAACAGGAATCAACTCAAATATGTGCTCAAAATATTCACAATTCTCATCTCCCACCAACAGAGAGGCAAGTGTTAGTGTTAAAAGAATAAAAATGGTTTTTTTGTTTTTTTTGGAATGACTCCAAAACACAAATATATAATATTTGTATAAGATATAATATATGTATAATATTATAATATTATACACAAAGTATTATATAATATATAAACTATTATATAATATATACTTTTTTATATAATACATATTATATACAATATAATATATAATATTATACACAAATGCTTTAATTTTATTCTGCTCTCTCAATTTCTCTCTAGAAAGTTATTCCGTAATTCTAATTCCACTAAAAAACATCCTCTAAGTTGCCTTTTTCATTATCTATTTATTTATTTAATATATATTTAATATATAATACATATTATTATAAATAATTTATTTATTTATTATAATTTATTAATAATAATTATTATTTCATTAATTATTATTTCTCTAAAAATATTTTTAGTGCTTAGCATTTTTAAATTTCTATATGTAAATATCTATCCCGGCAGTATGTGTACCCCAAGCAATGTCAGGATGAAGCTCACCATCAAATTCTGTGGTTGAAAATAGTGTGTGTGGGCAACACCTGCCTCATTCCCTCGGGATTTTTGAAGGGAGGGAAGGAAGGAAAGTGAAATAACCCGTGGGCATGAGATAAATAATAATGGAGAAAAAATAAACAGTGATATCTCCAGATTATGTATATTATAAGTGTACACTATAAAAGGTACACTTATTAAAGAGAAGGGAACAGTGAAAAAAATCAAAGCAACAGCTACAAAAGACAGACTGCCCATTAGTTGTGCACAAAGCATTTGATGAGAGGCTGATGGGTGCATAAAGATATTACAAAATAAAACCGTTTCGTTTCAGGTCGATGGTTTGCATTTTTACAGCCGTGATTAGAGAGGATGATGGTGATACCCACAAATGTTACTACATCCATCGTATGCTCTGTAAGGCTGCACAAGGCGTTCTTATAAACATAAAAAAGCCTGAATATCTCCCGAGATATGTTTATTTTAGTTGCCCGCACCTCGGGATAAGCACATTGTGACCCAGCACCAGAGGAACAGACACTGCAGGGTCTGGATCACTGAAAGGGTGACTTTAACCTTGAGTTTAAGCGCTGGGTACTGACTACCCCTTGCCACCGCAGGTTAACAGGCCAGAATGTGGGAAAGAAAGCACCAAAGAAAGGAGTCCGATGTCAAAAAGCAACTAGGAGGCAAAAAAGGGTGAAAGAAATTTTTAAAAAGCGAGGCGAAGGACGCCAGAGCTCTGCAGCCCCTGAGGTGCCCACACGACCCTCCCCGAGTGCACAGCGAGTCGTGTCTGAGGGACAATCCGCACAGGGGAGGCACAAACCGGGAGAGACCCCCTGAGGAACCCCCCGCACCCCCAGAGCCGCCCCTGTCCTTACCGACGAGGCTCTGCGCGGCCCTAGCCACCGGGAACATGCTGAGAGCCGCCAAGCCGTACCCTTGACGCCGCTGAAGAACAAAATGGTCGCGGCGGAAGTGGCGGCGCGGCGGGGGCCTGTGGGTAACGCCGGGCTCCTCCTCGCTGCGGCGGAGCTCCGCGCCCGGGCCGGGCCGAGCCGAGCCGAGCCGAGCCGGTCGTTCCCTGGCTGCTCTCCGGCACTTCCTGGGTACAGGCGGACTCTCTGTAGGAGTTGAAGGATATAGGGAAGCAGGTGAGGCCGTGTCGTCAGTGTTAAGTCTGTCCCGGCCGCGGCTCCACTCGCAGTGTCAGGATGGCCGAGTGGTCTAAGGCGCCAGACTCAAGGCGTTCCGCGCCTTCCCGCGGCGGGTTTGGGTGTTCTGGTCTCCGTATGGAGGCGTGGGTTCGAATCCCACTTCTGACACCACTTTTTTTTCCCCCTCCAACTTGAAGTTGAAAAAGTCTGGGATTCTAGTGCAAATAGAAATCAGAAAAAATTTTAAAATAAAACCTGAAGCGTGAGTAAAACCTCATCTCTCCCTGGCGATTCCGCATCAGAGCCTTAACGCACCACACACCTGCTGAAGCATTCCCCTGTGCATTTGGGTTTTAACAATATTTGTAACACAAGACCCAGCAATTTATATAACATGAAGCGCGTATCTGAAGCAAGAGAGAAAACTTTGTTACACTGAAGGTGGCGGAGCACTGGAACAGCTGCCTGGGCAAGGTGTGGAATCCCCCTCTTTGGAGAGACTCAAAACCTACGTGTGTTGTTTCAAAATGTAGATTATGTAAAGTTTTTTAAGAAAGGATGTTCTTTGATTTTTGATCTTTATATATTTTCTAGCCTAATCAACAAGGAAGGAGATTCATTCCATGAAACAGCAGGTATCAAGCTCTAAATAATGACCACAACATGCTGGAAAAAAAAAAATTTGGTAGAACTGCCTTGTTAAGGTTTCGGGCTTGCATGTTTCAATTATCTCAGGCTTAGGGGGAGGTTAACAAAGCTTGGTAAGGAGGATGTGCCACTGACAGAGTGCAGAATTTAGGGCCCATTTTGCAGAACTCCTGAGATAAGGAAGACACACAAAGCCAACTCAGCAACTGGGCTGAAATCAGTTCCAGCTGGTGAAAGATAATTCCAGCAGGGGCAGATCACGACCACCAATCCACCGGCCAAAAAAAGGATAAAGTCAGAGCATATGCATTAATTAGTATGAGAAGCAGAGAGAAGCATTGACCAATAGAATATAGAATACTAATTGATAAGAGAACTACTCGTATACAGTGAACACAAATTCTTTTGTTGGTTAAAACGTAAAACAGTAAAAAGTTTTGAGAGTTGGCATGCTTGATTTACGGAACATCACTGAGCACCCAAGGCTAGTACAACTGTAATATAAATCCATTTCTCTCTGAGTGTGTAATTATTGCCATATTGCACATCGGGTAACAAATCCGACCTTAGTGTGTCACTTGCTCCAGGAGACCCTGTCTCGGATGATCTCCAGACCTTAATAATCCTTATTAAATTAAATTAAACCCTTATTAAAGGGTTCTGTGATGCTTCTGAGAGACCCCAAGAGCTGCCACCACGTCCGGGGGTCCCGCCACACTTTCCCCCTGAGGGCCCGCTCTCCCCTCAGGGCCTGCCCCGCCCACCCCTCGGGGCTCCACCAATGGCGCTGCTCCAGCTCGCCGCGCTCCCTCAGGCTCAACCAATCAGAGGCCGGCAAGCACGCTCGTGCCGGCGCCTCCACCAATGGGCGCCTCGTGGGCGGGGCCTCAGAGCCGGCGGGGCGGGTGAAGAGGAGAGGCCATGGCGGCGCTGCCGGTGCCGCTGCTGGCGCTGGTGCTGCTGCTGCTGGCGGGATGTGGCGGGCCCGGCGCCGCGGGGCAGAGGCGGAAGGAGGTGAGACTCGCCCGGAGCTCCCCCCGCGCCGCGTTCGGACGGGTTCTCGCCGAGAGGGATGAGGGCAGGGCCGGCCAGGGCCTGGCGGGGTGGCTTGGCCTCACCCCTGGTGCCCGCCCTGAGGGGAGCCCGCAGGGAGGGAAGGTCCTTGTTTCCAGGTTCTTCGGTTCTGCTTAGGAGCGCTGTAGGAGTGTTGTCTTCCTATTTGCGGGGGGAAGGATGGGTGGTCTTTGGTTGTAGTCACTAAGGTGCAGCTTCTTTCCGCACACTTGACTTGCAGGCTTTGGAAAAATCCTTCTACATAAATATATACGTGTATATATATAAGTATATACATTGTATGTAAGTGTATACCTGTGTCAGTTTTAAGTCAGGGAAGAATAATTTATTATTATTATTGCTGTCATGGCGAGATTCTTGGGGCTTCCCCGTGCAGGGTCAGGAGTTGGACTTTGATGCTCCTTCCGGCTCCCTTCCAATTCACTATGTATTATGATAATTAATTTCCTCTAACATATTTATCTGAAGAAGGGTGTTAATGAGCAGTGAAGTGCTTTATGATAAATGCAACATTTACGAGTTCGTCAAACTAATGCCTCTTCTTATGATCTTATAGAATTGATTGTCTCGTTTTTAAGGAGTATTTTAGTGTTGAGCACTCATGAATTTTTCAGATATATTCTGAAAGAATTAAGGTTCTTTTTTCCCAGCAGTGCTGAAAATGAAATGTTGAGGTTGGTTCCATCTCTGTGTGTTGATTCCACTGCCACAATTTTTGAAAGCTGAAACAGTTTGGTGCTTAGTGTAGAATAAAGGCTGTGGAGGGGGTGGAGGTGGTTGGTACAGCTGAAAGAAATCCTGCAGCTACTGTGGGGAAAGGCTGGTGAGCTGAGGGTCTTCACCAGCCTGGCCATGCTGAATGCTTCAAGCTGTGTGTGTTACTGGGTGGTTGAAGTTAATAAATTATATTAAATTATATTAACATGACTGTCAAAAGCTTTTGTGAACGCCTGGCAGAATCTTACTGAAGTATCCCATCACCTGAGTGGTGTCATGAAAACCAGGGCAGATATTTGTTACATCAGATTTTAAAACTTCTAAGACTGTACAATGAGACTGGGGAAAAAAAAGAAAAGAAAACCCCAACAATGTTGCTCTGTCTTGATTTCCAGATGGTGTTATCAGAGAAGGTGAACCAGCTGATGGAGTGGGCCAGTAAAAGATCCGTGATCCGAATGAACGGAGACAAATTCCGGCGCCTCGTCAAAGCTCCTCCCAGAAACTACTCTGTGATTGTCATGTTCACTGCCCTTCAGCCTCACAGACAGTGTGTTGTGTGCAAGTATGAGCTCCTTTAGTCCTAAATTAGAACCTGAAAATTATTTGGTGCTTTGTAGGGAACTAAATTTAAGACCAGGGTTGAACTTTGACATATATGGGCAAGTTACAGTAGGATTGTCTTTGCAATTTCGTGTGTGGGAATATGTGTGTAATGGGTTTGTGAGGAAACAGCATAAGCCTAAGTTTTATCTCCCTCCTAAAATAATCCCTGCTTTGCAGAAACAGTGTTTACTCTGGAGAAAGACACAGTGAAAGCTTAGCTTTCCTGGCATGAAGAAATGCTTGTAGAATTATTGGTGGCCATGGAGCTTAAATGTTGTTCTTAATTAGTATGTTGCTTGGGAGTTATTTACAATTCCAGTATCCTGAGTCCTTAAATATTCTGGCTTTCCTGTATTAATCTGGAGGTGGCAGAGGTCTGTAAGGGGGATTTTCATACCTAGTCCGTTGAAGTTATTGGTTTCTCACCCTCTGACCTGGAAGAAGGGGCACATTTGGCCACATTTTGGTGCTCTTGGACTGGCAAATCATGAGCAGCTGGGTTCCATTTCACCTTTCAGCTAGAAATTCCCTCTTCTTGTGTTCATGGACTCAAATCTTGCACTTCTATTTTAAAAAAGCAGGTGCCAAGAGCTTCATCTGATGGTAGATGAGTGTCTGTGCTTAAATTATTTCATTAACAATTAAACTTTCTTTTGAGCCCTAGAAAATGAATGGGGTGGGTGTGGGATGCACCCGTGGATGGGGTGGGTGGGCACAGCTCCCTCAGCTGCTTTACAACTCCTTCTGTGGACAAACCCATAATACTCCATCTCTCTTGGTGTGTTTTCCAGGCAAGCTGATGAGGAATACCAGATTCTGGCAAACTCCTGGAGGTATTCCAGTGCATTTACCAACAAGATTTTTTTTGCTATGGTGGATTTTGATGAAGGCTCAGATGTGTTTCAGATGGTAAGGTCTTTTGTTCTTCTAAAATTGTCTTTAGTTTTGGGTTTGGGAAAGAAGGTAAAGATGTTACATAATTTAGTGTTACAGTGAACAACTGAATGAAAAGTTAAATGCTCTCATTCTTGGAAGAAAAATGTCCTGAGTATGTTGGTAGGAATATTAACAGAACTGACAGATACGGAATAGGTACAAGGAGTGAATTGGTTTCTTTGACTTTTTTTCCCTGAGATTGTCTCCTTTAATAACTTATGGTGTAATTCTTAATGGAATTCTTCTGTGGTATGTGAAGAGACAAGATAGAAAGCACTGATGTCATTAGGAACAGCTATTACAATTTTTAGATTACTAGAGAATGATAGATTAGGCTTTTGGTATGGGTTAACTAATTTCTTTTCAAGTACCCAGCCATTTTTCTCTTCTATTAACGTTGTATGACCACATTTCTTTTTCTCCAGCTGTGAGAACATTCCATGTGCACTTGGAATTGTAGGTCACATTAATAATTCATTACAGTCTTGCAGATGTTAATATTTTTTAAGAGATACTAATCTCTATTTAACAGCTGCACAGTTTAGGCAGTGATGCTTTATTAAAGGGAAGCTTTTGAACTGGAGAGATGAAGTGAGATTTCTTTTTATTACTCTTGTTAATTTTTTCCTTCGTGTTACATTAAAAATGCATTCATCAAGCTATGGCCTTCCTAGATTTTAGAATCATATATTGCTGTTGTGCAGATTTGTAGTATTTGGAGAGGAAACAGATTAAAAAAAGATGTTTATGACATACAGAAATGCAAGCTGTGTGCTGCCTACTGTTTTTAAAAAAAGTCATGGCCATTAAAGAGCTGACTTTTCCGATTTAGCAACAATATTGCAAGCCAGAAATAGTGTAGGATTGTGTTAGTAAATAGTCCTTTCATAGGCTGTATCCTCTGTGCACTCTCTCCCTGCAGCTGAACATGAATTCTGCCCCCACCTTCATCAACTTCCCAGCCAAGGGGAAGCCCAAGCGGGGGGACACCTACGAGCTGCAGGTGCGCGGCTTCGCGGCAGAGCAGCTGGCGCGGTGGGTGGCCGACAGGACAGACGTCCACGTGAGTGCTGACAGCTTCCCTGGGCCTCCCCTGGGCTGTGCAGGGCCAGGACAGCTTCCCTGGGCATCCCCTGGGCTATGTAGGGCCAGGACAGCTTCTGTCACCAACCCCTGCCCAGGGTAGCCTCCCTGGGCATCCCCTGTGCTGTGCAGGGTCAGGGCAGCTTCTCTGAGCATCCCCAGTGCTCTGCAGGGCCAGCTCAGCTTCCCTGAGCACCCCTGTGCTCATTTCCTTCCTTCTTGCTCTCTGTTCCTGTGGAAGAAAAACAATCTCTAAATTATTGAACAGGGTAAAGTAGTGTAAAACTGAAGTTATAATATTGGTGGAAGAAGCATTGCTTACTTCTCAAGTCAGATTTAATACCTAGAAAATATGTGTGTACCGTATTTTTTCCACTCAATGTGTTGTGGGCTTTTTTAGCAGGAGTGCAGGTATAATGCATAATGCTACTGAGAGAAAATAATTTCCCTGTCCTGTGCTCAGATCCGTGTGATAAGGCCCCCAAACTATGCTGGGCCCCTGATGCTGGGGCTGCTGCTGGCTGTCATCGGAGGCCTCGTCTACCTGCGGGGCAGCAACCTGGATTTTCTCTATAACAAAACTGGCTGGGCCTTTGCTGCTCTGGTGAGTAATCATGGCTTTTTTCTCCCTGTTACACTGAGTTTAGTAGCAGTTCAAGTTTTCAAAAGCTTCACTATTCCAACATTCTTAAAGCTGGTAGTGGAAAATGAGGCAAAATTAATTTTGCTTTTTCATAGATTAATAACATAATGTGATCTTAGTCCCTTCAGTTCATTGAATTCTTGATTGGATGCCCATTGTACAAAGATAAAGTGGGACAATTCTTAGCCTATGTTCCAAGCCAGTACATTTTGATCTGGAGTGAAAAGATACCAAGTTAAATTAAAAATAAACGAGAATCCTTATTAAATAGCCTTTTTTTCTTTCCTTTTCAGTGTTTTGTGTTAGCAATGACATCAGGACAGATGTGGAACCACATCAGAGGCCCCCCCTACGCTCACAAAAATCCCCATACAGGACAAGTGGTGAGTGTTGCCCTCACTTCCTTTTCTGCATTTCTATTGTATTTCTGGAGAGTAAGGCTGACACTAAGACAAATCAGAGTGCAAATTCTGCTTCTGGCTTCTCTTTGTAAGTGGAACCAACCTCTCCTGCAGTGAGCAAGGCAAATCAGTGTGTCTTGCACACATCTTGTATCTCCAATGGTGAAGGGATTGGACAGTTGTAAATTGCTTACAGCACAATAAAGGTATTTATGGGTTGAGTCTTACATGCTAAAATTCCTATTGCTGAGCCTGGCGATTATGTTTCAACCTGGTCTTCTTAACTCATACACTCATCTAATGATTTCCATATAAAACCATCTTTCCTCAAGATTCTTGAGATAAATTAATATCCAGTGACCTCAGATTTATGAAGTCTCTTTCTTGGGAAGAATTTCTTTAACATAATTTGAAATATACTGCTCAGTTCATAACATAGAGTGAGGTGAACTGCATGAGGTGGAAGTAGTTACAGTGTTCTGAGATCATTGCAGTTTTACTCAGGGAATTAATTTGGTGAAATGTCCTTTTGTGCCTAGTTAGATGGGTCAGGTCCTCTGTATTCTTCTTTACGAAGTGGATAATTTTTTTTTCTACTTAGATATGACATCATAACCATAATAGGGCGTCCCATAGGGATTAAAAATGGTATTTTTCCACAAATTCCAATTTTTCTGTTCACCCAGAAGTGAAAAATCAGTGACCCAACAGCTGAAATCATTCATAATCCAACTTCTGCTCTCTCCTGAAAAAAAAAACAATGTAACCCCCAGTCTCAGGCTCTGTAGCTGTTGTTAATCATGTCAAAGTTGTCTACAGTCTTTTCTAAATTTAATTACTCTTTGTGTCTTACAGAATTACATCCATGGAAGCAGCCAAGCCCAGTTTGTGGCAGAAACACACATAGTTCTGCTGTTCAGTATCCTTCCTGGGAGAAGCGTGTGGTTGGTGCCAGTTTCTTGGTCAGCAAATGCTGCTGCCTTTTCTGTGGTGCTTTGTCATGGCTGTAATTGCCACCTAACCCTGATGCAGAGGCTTGTAAAACCTTTCTGCACTGACAACTGTGCTTTACCTGGGCCTCTGATCTTAAAATTGAATAGAAAAATATTTACTGCTTTCTCACCTTCTTGTCTAAGCACCAAACTAAATACATCACTGAAATTGTGGAACTTTGTGCAATCAGAAGATTCTTCCGGATGCTCCCTGTTCCTCTGTGCACGTCTCTTTTCAATGTCACTCATTTCTTGCTTTGTTGTTGAATTCATTCCTCTATCACTGATCTTTTATTTCATGGCTTACCTTCTTATAATCTTACCATTTGTTTGTACTGATGATGCAGAATTTTGCCTTGCTGTCAGGAAAGGCAAGTGGAAACTTTCAGATTGAGAGCTTTTATCTTTCTAATTTGTACAAAAAAGGCTTCTTTGGGGCCATAAGAATACCTTAAAATTCAATGTTCTGTATAATGAATAATTTTGATCCATCATTTGTAACTTTAGTAACTTCTGGCTGGAGCTTCTCTTCTGTGTCTTGTCACCTGTATCAGCATTCCTTTATTTTTTATTCAGGACCTTTTTTTGTATCTAATTTTTTAAACTTTAAACAGGCACTTGGAATAGAACTTCTGATCTTTTTCTGTTACTGTACTTTTGATTCACTTGGTCAAATTCAAAGTAGAAACTTTTTATTGTTGTGGGTTTTTTTGTTGTTGTTGTTGTTGCTATCCATCACATTATGGACCCAGCCCACCCATTGCTGGAGACATTTCAAATTACTGAATTTAGTGAGGTTTCTGTGGGTTCTGTGCTGAAGGTGGGCTATGTCTGAAATGGAAAGATTCCTGATGGTCCTGATGCATACAATGGTAAATACTTTTCCATTCAAAAGGAGACTTGAGACTGGACACTTGTAGTGAAATGCAATGAAATCTTTGGGAATTCTGTCTTTTGTCCCACTGGATTCACTACTTTGCTTTGCTGGGATTCATTCTTGGCAAACATCAGGCCTTTTGTGTTGTCTGTGTGTCTTTAATTTTACATTTTTTTTTTAATTTGAAGAATTAGAAAAGAAACATTGCCAGTTGAAAAACAGCCTGTTGGATTAAATACTTAAATACTGCATGTGTTTTATTTGTTCTGTTGGCTGAGTGAATGCAGAAGCTGAATTCTTTTGGGGATTTTCCAGTGGAGAACAGCAGTAGGAGTGGACCAAGCTCCCTGGGAAGGAATGCTGCTACTTTACAAGCTGAGATAATAAATGCATGTTTTTAATTTTGCCTGAAGATTTTCCAGTTTATATTTTAAGCTTTGCAATTATTTACTCTTAAAAGCTGACATTATGAAGTCTTTCAGTTGTTCTTTTTTTTTCCCTCCATAGTTGCTGGTTTGGCTGGGAAGTCTTTGATTTTTCCAGTGAGTTTTAATGCCCCAGGTATGGTGTGGGAGCTGAATTTAGGGGACTAGGAGTGTTGTTTTGAGTCTACTTTGTTGGTTTAGCCTTAAACAGCATTTGTAGATGGTGGAGTTACTTTAGGAATGGTCCTTCTCCACGAAGCTGCTACTTCTGACATGGACGTGGGGAAAAGAAAAAGTAAGTATTGATACTTTACTCCCTGAACAAAGGCATGTTCAGTGAAGGTGTTTGATACACCATTTAACAGAAATGCTTTTGCACTGGGGGGGTTTTATTCACTTCCCTCCCACCTCTAAGCTGAGAGAATCATTTTGGATTTTTGACAGTTTTTGGAGCTGCTTAGCAAACTGCAAGACAAACCCTTTTGGCAGATAAAGAGGCTTTGCAGTGTTTTGCTAGTGAGAGGGAGAAAGGCCTTTTTCTCAAAGCATTTGTGTAAAATTGATGATCTATTTGCGTCATTGAGAAATACTAAATTAACAAATCTGTAGATATTTCAGAAGGCTTTGAAATCCTGAGTCACTGAGGTGTTTGCAGGGGCAGCTGTCCCATCACAGACTGTGGACTCCATATTTTCTGAGCTTGAGAAGAGCTGACTCTTCTCAAGGGAAACTTTTCAACAGTTTTTCCCAAAACAACCTTGTGCAAACAATATTCCTTTCCCACAACAACAGGTGTTGTTTGCTATTTCTGTTCCTCAGCAATGGGAGAGGTGTCAGTGCTGTGGACCAATAACGTGCCTTTAGCACAGCGTGTTATAAAAGGGCTGAATGAATTGATTTCTGCTGCCTCCTGACTGGAGTCAAGCATCTTTATTTTGTGTCCTGTTGTGACAACAGCCTCTCCCTGTGCCTCTGTTGCAGTTATGTGCATTGCTGGCATTGGCCTGGTGGTGCTGTTCTTCAGCTGGCTGCTGTCTGTCTTCAGATCCAAATACCACGGCTACCCCTACAGGTAGGTCAGGCTGCAGCCCCTGCTCCCCTGGGCTGTGGGTGCAGCCACCCCACTGCAGCTCTGCTGGCTCATTTGGGAAATGCTCCTTTAGGAATGCTCCACTGGCTGCTCAGAGTAGCAATACTGGGTGATAAAGTCAGCAGAAATAAGAGTGTTTCATGGGTATCGTGATTTTTTTCAATCTGGAACTCTACTTTTCATGCCATTGCACGTTCTAAAATACTTCAGTGTTCAGAATTATATCTCAGCCAGTTTATACTGCCAACAAATGTATTTTCCCCCCTATTTTTCTCCCATATTCATACATCTTCATTGTTAATCCCTATTTGTTATCCCTTCATTATTAATCACCTAATCAGGGAGGATGCCTGATGTTTTAAAGCTGCCTACATTTGGGGATTGCTTGTGTAAGGAGTCTAACACTGTTAATTGACCACTTCTGTAAATGTCTGACTGATACAGATACCTTTGGTGTGTTTGCTAGCTTTTATTGCATTTTGAAGCAATAAGTGCATGTTGAAGGACCAGTTTGTAAAGCTAAACCCATAGACAGATACTGTGCCCTCTCTATAAGAAATGTGTTCGTATTTAAAAATATCTAAATAATGAAACTTGTTATTTTATGAAGACTTTTATCAAGGGCAAAAGACAGCTGAAATTATTTCCTTTTGATAACTGGTCAGCTTTTATTCTGATCTCTGCAATGATCTTAGACACTCCTGCTGACTTTATTGTAGGGAAGATGTGGTTGTCTTTGGTGTTGAGTTTTTAGAAACTCATTTTTAAGTGATTTCACAGCTGCTTTTGTTGTAGCAGCATCAGGCCCAGTTTCTCACTCTGATTTTCTTGGCATTTATAAAAGTTAAGTGGAATGTTGCATACTTTTGTTTCTTATAGAATTAATAAGAATGTTTGTTATTTTGCTCTTTGCAGTTTCCTAATGAGCTAAAGAATTCCAGGGTCTGTAACATCAGGAAGGTGGTGGCTCTGAAGTTGGATGTGATGGAATGAGGAGCTCAACGTGTGTGGTTTGTGCTACCTCTGCTTACACTGAGACAGTTAAACACTGAACCAAAGACAATGCAGTGCCTTAAAGACAGCAAGCAATTTGCTCTGAAGGACACAGAGTGTTAAGATGCAATCTCTCTTTCATAAGCTTTACATCTTCTTAAGCAACTCTACTGCTAGCAAAATTCAGAATGTAATGCTTGAAACTGCATTTCCATGGACTAACTAGAAACGGTACTTCCTATTCACTTGGATAATCTGTTTACCATGTTTCTGTTCCCCTTGAATTACCACCTTATTTCTTCTTTGTGCATAGCAGATGACAGCAGCTTCTCTGTCTTGCCTTTTCATGGTTGAGGAAACAGCTCCATGTACCTGGAAATCTTTTCCTTCAGCCTGTGTCAGCCCCTGGAGCATGTTCCTGGTTCCAGTGTGGAATGTGCATATCCTAGAGCTGGGTCTCATTTTTGAGAAGAGTTTTTAACTGCTGTATGATGCAAGAGGTTGTTTCACAGGTGAAGGGGGAGTTTTCAACATGTAGAATGGAGTTATTAATTAATTAAACCTTTCTTTGCCAAATGCTGAAACTGCAATGTTTAAGTTGTGAACTTTAACTCAGAGCTGGAAAAAAGTAATTTTTAGACTGTCCAACGCTCACACTCTCAAGAACACAAACCAAAAGTACAAAGGTAACTATCTATGTGTTACATGAATTCAAAGTTGCTAATTGGCTTTGAGGTTACTGCCTAGAGCCCTGGCAAACCAACAGATACCAGATATGTGGTCACTATGTAAGTTCTTGCATTCTCCACTTGTTTTCTCCACATTTTTATCCTCTGGGCAGAGATTTCTGCTCCCAAGATAAACATTATTAACCCAAGACACATTTGATAGCCTTACAATTGAATGCATGTGCTGCTTGCTCTCTCCTTTTGTTCTCTCACCTCAAAAAGACACTTTGCCTTAAGAATTTGTGAGTGGAAGACATTGTGCCTCAGCAAAAACTGCTGTGCAGTTCACTTGTACTACAGGAAATCTTTGCAGCCTGATCCAGTAACACTTCCTTCCGTGGGCTCTGGTGGCCTTAGAGGTTTGTAGTCAGAGACTTTTGTCTCCTGCTTCTGCCTCTCCCCTCTCTCAAAGGGTTACAGAATCTGGATGGTTGAAATTGAATCTCTGAAAGGATTCTATCACTCCAAGGAGAATGTTATACTTATGCAGTTTTGCTAAATTAATACACATCTCAAGTGCCTTAACTTCACTAATTTTGTTGTTTGATGTTTCCACTTGTTGAGATGCATTTTTCTATGCCATATAGAACGATAAGCCTTAGTGGAACAGATAAATTGTGTGCCTGACTGGATTTTGGACAAGTTTCAATAAAACCTTTTTAGTTTAATCTGTGCTCTTGTGTCTTTTGAACTTTGACATAAAACAAGCCAACTTCTTGTCTCCCACTATTTTAACATGTTAATCATAGCTTGTCTGTACAGATTAACCTGAATATGGGTGAATAGACTGGATTAGTAACCTGTATGTGTTTATGTGGAGAATTACAGCCCAGAATGTCAGCACCAGAGAGCTGCTCATGTAGCCAACTGGTAGCATAAAGATTACATGATTCTGGCTTGTCTTTGACAGCTGTCGTGCAGTGAAAATCTTGGATTCCTGGAGCTCTAGACAGATCAACTCCCAGTGTTTCTGGAGGTGGAATCTTGTTAGCACTGTAGATCTGCCTGGAACAACTCAGCACTGCTGTACTTGTGGCTTGTTTTCCTGCCCAGCTGGTAAAATGCTTCCCATAAACTTCTTCAGTTACAATTTATTCTGTCCTTCTTAGACCATCCAGTTCCATATTGACTGAGTTTAAACAGTGACACCTCATGGAGGTGGATGCTGGAATCATGTTTGCCTTCCACTTGAGGTGGCCACAACGTTGAGAATTTGGGATTTTGCTCTTTTTTTTTTTTTTTCCATGCTGGGATGAAAATAGTGCTCCTTTTTTTCCAACAGTTTTTCTGCTGTCTGGGCTGAAACTGAAGTGCAAGGAGGAGGAGCAGGTGTGGTAGTGGAGCAGAAGATGGAGTGCTTGCAAGGACCAGTGGCAGGTTTAGAGAGGATGAATTCTGCCAAGGTTTGGCTTGTGCAGCAGTTGAGAGGTAATGGGTGGCTCTAATTGATAGCCAGGATGATTCTTTGGGCCAGAGGCACTGGGAGCTCCCTGACTGGTTAATGTAGCATAGCTGGGCCAGCAGAACAAAGGTGGATAAGGCAAAGCATTCCAGACCTGCTGTGGGGAAACTGGGAATTGCTGAGGACATCTCCTTTAGAAAGTGAATCATTAAATAGCTCAGGAGTGCCCTGAAAGCTCACCTTGAGAGAACACTTGCCATAAAGGGAGGAAATGGTGTATTCTGCAGCTGAAAATGGACTGGGTGGTTTTGTTAATGTGGGTGGCCTCAGTGAATGCTGCTTTTTTCTGCTTTTGAGAAGGAGCTGTGGTGTATTTAGGAGATATTTTGGAATAACAGAAATAATTTAGGGAGCTTTCTGCACCGAGCACAAGGCAAGATAGTAAATTTAAATTGATTAATCTGTGTAATGGTTTGCATTATGTACAATTTACTGGATGTTCCTGCCTTCAAACCAATCTGCTGTTCAGCACAGAATGTGATTTTCATGAGGCCCTGGCACAGGGTGCCCAGAGCAGCTGTGGCTGCCCCTGGATCCCTGGAAGTGTCCAAGGCCAGGTTGGACAGGGCTTGGAGCAGCCTGGGAGAGTAGAAGGTGTCTTTGCCCATGGCAGGGATGAGCTTTCACATCCTTTCCAACCCAAACCATTCTGGGATTCTGTGACAGTGGTTTCTAGTGGGTCATTCCTGCAGCCCAGCCTTTTACAGCTGCTCTGTGAACACCCGCTCTTCAGGACCAGAACCTGCCCAGTCTTTCAGTGAAGTAGAAGATGTGCTCAGCTCTGCATCTGCTGTGTTCTTAGTGCTCATGCAAATAATTAAACCCCTGCTGGTGATGGCCATGAGGGTAAAATTCAGCCATGAGGGTAAGAACAAGTCCAGCCTCCTGGCAGGCAGGGGGGATATGATGAGATGATGGCTGGCTAAGGAGGAAAATGTGGATGCTTTTATGGTCACAAGCACTGGAAGGTAAGCAAATGTACAGCAAGGTTTGTTCTGAGCCCTGCTCAAAATGTGTGAAAGCACAGCAGGGACTTTTTGATTCCCAGCAAATCGAAGTTGGAGTTTTAGAAGTACTGAAGAAAATCAGCTTAACCTTCAAAGCATTTGGAACATCCAAAGAAAATCAGATGTGTGCATGGCTTCTGCTTGTTTGAATGTGCTGCCCATGACACCAGATGATGCCAAATTGTGGCATCTTGTAGCCAGACTTGGTTGGGAGAGAAGAACCATCTGTAGTGTTCCTCCAGGGGCTGTTGGCAGTGGTTTGTGGTAGTTCGATTTAAAAAATACCCATTCTATAATAGAAAAATACTTGAACTGAAATCTGATTATTTAAGAAGTTAGAATTTCCAAGTGCTTTCATCTGCTGTGAGAAATAATTCTCACAAAGGATTTGAGCAAGTACTGGAGCTTGGATTCTGTGTTGGACCTTGGTGTTTGCTGTTTTCCCATGCTGAACAAGTTTAATTCTCAATTACAAACCACTGCTCAAGTGACTCCACACCATTCCTTTGGACTTTCCTAAGGGGAATAAAGCAACAGCAACATAAAGAACAAACCCAGGCCTTTGAGTGAGCATCATCTGTTTTCAGCTTCATCATGCTTTTTGTCTGAGGAACAGAGAGTTTCATTGCACAGAACCTGTTCCAATTAACAGCTCAGATCTTGATCATCCCTACAAAATTAATTTAAGCATAGCCTTTTGTTGGTCTGGATTAATTGTGCTACTTTTTATCAGATAATAATATGGGAGATGTATATGTAGTTTGTATTTCTAGGTCAGGAGCACATCAAGTTATTAAAATATCCTCTTGTCAATTGATAGCTATACATGTCTTTCAGCCATGTTCCTTAAAAGTAGGGTAATATGTACTTAAGAAAACTAATTGCTGTCATTATGGAGAGAAACAATGGGTGTGATGAGACTCTGCAAGCTGAGCACTGAATCCTGACTCTGCCAAGGCTGTTGGAGAAGGGGAAAAAGGGGGTCCTGTGTGCTGGGGAAACTTAACTGGGTGCAGGTCTGGTGGATGTGAGCTGTGTCTCCCTGCAGATGCACTCAGAATCTGCCTGTACACAGATTTCAGTCTGCAAAAAGATTCTGTGCTCCTCTAATCTTGTTTTTTTTGTTTGTTTGTTTGTTTGTTTGTGTTTTTGGTTTTTTTTTTTTTTACAACCTCATGATAATGTCAGGTTTTGTCTTCTGGAGGAATTGCTGGGAGAGGAAAGCATTTCCATTTTTATTTTATCTCAGCCTTTTCTCACAATAGGTTTCCTTTTTCATGTGTGGCTTCAGATAGAAGTTATGAACTGGAGGCAATTAAATTTAGGTTTTTAAACTGCTTTCAAATGCCTTCCCCAAGGAAATAGTGAAAGAATGAAATATTACAGAGCAATAGTAATAAATCTATGTTATTGTAAATCAGTGGGATATTAGTTGGTAATGCTGACTAAATCCCTTGAGGAGGAAAAAGAATGTTTTGTGTTCTTATTTTAATCACACAGTTGGGATCCTAATGCAGAGCTAAGACTGGGTAATGCTTCCTGTTTCCTTCATCTCACTGGTGGCAGAACACCTAGAATGGCTTTTTGCAATTTTTAATGGAATCTCTCACACTCAGGTTTCTTTTCTCCTAAAATCAAATGAGAAGGCAGGTGTCTCCAACATGAGCCAGAGTTTGGTAAAACTCTGAAAGCTGCTGCAAAATCTGCTCTCTGCTATTACTAAATTACTAAATTCAGCAGATACAGGGTGCAGCTCTTGGGTAAAAATGTTACATTGTAAAGCAAATTGTATTTAGACCAATTTGGAGAATTTCCCTGGACTATGTGTAAGTTTGGATGTGCTGAAGTGTGAAAGTGCTGTTGAGTCTATTGTCACAGAATGAAATGGGTGTTGGGGGGATTTGCCTGAGTGTTTTCTCATGTTTCATATGTTGCTTTATGAAACCAGGTGAGTCGGTACATTTTATTCTTTCTTTAGTTTCTATAAGAAAAGTTAATTTTCTAAACTGGTTTTCTTCACAGTGAGTGGATAATACTTGTCACCTGATTCAGATTTTGTGTCATGTTGGGCTTGGCTTTGGTCTTCTGTTTTGGTCCTGTGTGGTGATGGAAACTCACACACAACCCCTACCAAGTTCAGTCGTCTTCTCCCAAAAGCCTGCAACGACTTTCCCTTGAAGAGGGCTGCCTTCCAACCCTCCTCCTTTCACAACATTCTAACTTCTGACAGGAGTGTAGAAGCTGCTAGCACCAGCAGGGAAAATTGTCTTAGCATTCTTAGGTGTAGCTGTCAATGATGCATTTCCTGATCTAGAGAATTGTCTGATTAAAAAGGAAAAGTTGTAGCCAAGCTGGGCTGAAGCTGCCCCGGGCAGGGTTACTTGGGGCTGCTCAGCTTCAACCTGTGTGTGGCTTATCTTATCCCTGTCCTGCTGTCTCTGTGCTTGGGAAACTCTGCTCCAAAACTTCCTTGTGAGCTTGGAGTTCCAGGGCTGGTTCCTGCAGAGGGTGAGGGTCCTGCTGGTGACCCCCATGGAGGGGGAAGGTACAGGTGGTGATCCCTGGAGAGGCTTGAGGGTCATTCTGATGATGCCCACAAAACAGGAGGATCTCTCTGGTGATCCTGTCGAGGCAGGAGGGTGGTTGTGGTGATCCTTGCAGAGGATGAGGGGAGGGTTGTTCTGCTGAAGGTTTTCTCTACTCATGGAGCAGGAGAGTTGTTCTGGGGATCCCTGCAGAGGAAGAGAGTTCTTCTAGGGATCCTTGTGGAGCAGGAGAGTTGTTCTGAGGATCTCCATGAAGTAGGGGAGTTCTTCTGGTGATCCCTGCAGAGGACAATTGTTCTGAGGATCCTCATGGAGTAGGAGAGTTGTTCTGATTATCTCTGCAGATGAAGATAGTTGTTCTGCTGATCCTCATGGAGCAGGAGAGTTGTTCTGGTGATCCCTGCAGAGGAGGACGGTTGTTCTGAGGATCCCCATGGAGCAGGGGGATCATTGTGGTGCTGTTACTATGAGTTTGTGCATCCCCTTTGTGTTACTCCTCGCAGGGGTGACGTGTCTAGAGGCTGTGATTAACCTGCTGTGGTTGAATGGAAGTTGTGGAGTCACCCAACGCTGCAGTTCTCCTGCAGTGACACGGCACATGTCCCCAGTGTGACCCCGGCTCCTGTCCCCGCCGTCCATCCCCGGGATGTGTCAGCGCTTGGCTCCCGCCGCCATGGCCGCAGCCGCGCGCTGGGGCCCCCTGCCGGGCACAGGTGTCAGTGCACTTTGTTACGAAATGATGTCACGGGCATCGGCCCATGACGCCAGCGTGACGTCAGCCCCGCCCCAGCCAATCAGCGCGGGGGATGTTGGGACCGTGACGTAAACTGCCCTAGCAACAGTCGGCGCGGCGCCGCCCAATCAGAAAATAGCTGTGGGCGGCCGTGAGCCAATGGGAGGCGGCGGAGGAGGACGGCGGCAGGAGGCAGGTCCCCTCAGGCTCCCTCCGATAAGATGGCGGCGGCGCTGGCGATGGCGGCGGCCGCGGCTTTGTCTGCGCCCAGCGCCTGAGCGCGGCCCCGGCCCCGGGCGGCCGCTCCGCTCCGAGCAGCGGCGGCGGAGTCATGACCGCAGAGCCCGTGAGGTACGGCCGGGGGCCGGGCGGCTGGGCGCGGGGTTGGGGCGGGGCCGGGCCCGGCGCGGCGCAGCCCTGGCGGGAGGGAGGGCGGGAGGAAGGCGGGATGGCGGCGGGAGGGCAGCGCCGCGCTCGGCCCGGGGGGCGGCGGGGCCGGGCCGGGCCGGAGGGCGGGAGGGACGGTGCTATACCGTGCTGTGCCGCGGGAAGGCCCCGCGGGCGGCCCCCGCCCCACGTGCGAGGCGAGAGCGGCGGGGAAGCTCCGCCAGACCCGCGCCCGGCTCAGGGCACGGCCACCGCCACCCCCCGGGCCGCCCCGGCCGGCCGTGCGGGCAGAACGGCGCTAACTGACAAACGCCCGCCAAAGTCGGGCTATGGAGAGAGGCGCCATGTTAAACTGTTAATAAATAGTTGTCTTTGTGTGCTTTCGGTTTTGTGCTGAGCCCCCGCAGAACATCACCCGCCGCGCCTGAGGTGGTGGGGTTTGACCCCCAGAAATGCTCTGCGCACATCTTCAGGTGGTGTTGGAGAAGCATCGCTGCGTCTTTAGTGCTCATCGCTGTGTCTTTAGTGCTTATCGCTATGTCTTTAGTACTTATCGCTCTGGCTTTAGTGCTGAGCCTCGGGTAAAGTTTTTTTCCTGCAGTCATATTTGTGTATCTTCACCTCCCCGCCTTAATTTTGAGTAGTTGATAACTACTGTGTCATTTTACACAGAAGTTAAAGTGGTTTTGCTCCTCTTTTATGTTGATTGTTTTTAAAGTCTTAAGGTTTTCACTTAGGAATGTAGAAAGAAGAGGTTTTTGATGGTTATCATTGTTGGTGCTGATCACACGCTGATGTAGGTCATGAGCGTCGCTAATACACATTATTTGGTGCATGAGTTCCCAGCACTTAGCGGTTCCTTCTGCTAAATGTGTTTTCTGACTTGTTTTGTAAGACAGGTGTTTTCCATCTCTCATCCTTTCTCCCTCTCCCTCCCTCCCTCCTTCTCCCCTCTGTGTTGTTAAAGTACTTTGACAGTTTAAACAACTTCTTGTGTTGGAGTGATTATTTTGCTGTGTAGACTGAAGTGCTAATTAAGGGACTTTCTCCTTTTCCTTCTCCAGCCCTTGAAAATCAAGCACAGAGCTTGATTTTTGTACAACAGAAAGATCCAAGTTACTCATACTTATGGTTGATTTGCACAGTCTTCATTAGTATTTTATATTCTGAAAAATGCTCTTCCATTTGGACCACTTGGCTTTTTCTTTTTATTGTGATTGTCATATTTTGTTCCCTGTTGTCCCTAATCTTGTGTGTCTTTTTTTTTTTTTTTTTGAACCACTTGTTCATGGTCAGTAACATGGTTTGTACTCATAGTCTTATGTACTTATATTTTTATGTTGTTATTAGTGCCAAAATTAGCATTACTAGCAAGGGGCTGCTTTGGAGGAAGAGGATGCAGAAGCTCATACATTTTCCATGCAATTCTTAGATTACCTGGAATTATTTCAGATCATTTGTGGTCCTGAAGATCAAAAAGCCTGGACAGAGCAGGTCTGAGATCATGTACAGCCTTTGTGTGGGATCTGCCCACAGGGGAAGCAGCCCTGTCACAAACTGCTTTTAAACAGACATAACAATTTTTTTGATGCTCCAAACTTTCCTTCTGTCCACGAGCTCAGTTCTCAGTCAGAGTAAATGTTTGTTCCAATTCCCATCCCGTGTGGAGCTCATCCTGAACAGTTTGTACTTCCAGGATCTGTGCAGGAGCTGGGCCTGGTTTCTCTCCACTCCAGTTCTCAACGCTGCAGCTGGAGAGAGGGAAATGAAAGAGAAAAACACACCCTGACGTCCTCTCGTTCCCACTTCCCACAAGTGCTGCTGCCTGTCTGCATTTCTGTCACTTCACCTTCTGCTCTCTGCAGTTTGGGCCATGGCAGGGGTGTGCAGGAATAAAGGACTGAGGAATTGCTGTTAGAATTGCTGTTAGAATTCTTGGGAAGATGTGTAAAAAAAACCTGATTTTGGATGGAAAATCTATTCCCAGCACTTCTGGAAGATTGACTTACAGTGTTTCAGAGGAAAATCATCAATCAATACTCGTCTGCTCCTGAAGAAGTTTTAAACTTTTGTTGAAAGAATAAATAAAAGAATACTTTTATTTAATATTAAGTTCCATGGGAGCCTCCCATGTCCCAAATGAGAAATTCAGAATGATGAGAACTGGAGTAACCTCCTAAGAAACTTCTAAAAAGTGCTGCCTCTGTAAATATTTATAAAAATGCCTCACTGGCTTTTGCCCCAAAAACTACTTTATTTTTTTTTCTTGTCCTTTCCTATATAAGGGAGGAGTCTTTATCATAGTGACCTAACCTGTTCCTACCAGTTTACACATTGTACAAAATAAGCACAGCAATAGGAAAAGAAAACAAATTTTGGATCTTCCTCACTTGAACTATCTGCTAGTCAATAAATGTCAATTTTTGTTTTTTGGGTTTTTTTTCAAGTTGGCAAAGTAGTCTTCATTTTTTTAATTATTATTATTATTTTAATCCAGGTTTTTCACCTTGCATTGTGATATTGACCATTTGGTTTTAAAGTTTTTATGGAATTGTCTGCATTTTTGAGCCAGACGAATGTCTTTGTTCTGAGTGATATTGCAGGGCTGTTTGAGGTGTGTTACTTGATGCCACAATGATATAATTGGAAGTAAGTCAACACCAATCTCCTGTATTCTCTAAAGGGACAGTGAAAGTTCTCTGTCTTCCACACTGTTCTGGAATGGGCACAGGCAGATTCTTCAGCTCTTCCCGCAGAAAAGCAAAACTGTGTCATCTTCAGTGCCAGGTGTGGCCCAGAACCAGCATCTGCAGCACTTAAATGAAATTCTCTGGGACAGGAACTTGCTGCGGAGACTTTTTCATTTCTGGTTTTATACAATACTTTCTGTTAGGGCTTTGCAAACTTTATGTCAAGGTCTTTGTAGGGCTTAACCGAAAGTATCTTTTCTAGGAAACAATTTGGTGTGTCACAGGGGCACTTAATACAAATTCTGCAACAGGGTGACCTTAACCTTGTGGGAATTTGAAATTCTCAGTCCTGTCATAGACTAACTCCTTGTACCCTCTGCTCGAAGAGTAGAAATGAGAGTGTTTTTTATGTGCCTCTGCCTCACCAAAAGAAAATATCCAAATAATGCTAAGATGTGCTGTGTTCAACATAAAAACAAATGTCTGCAGCCTGTGACCAAGTACATTTTAAATTGGATTAGCAGAAGTGCCTTTTATAAAGGGGAGGCCTAAGGATAGTGCTGACCCTCATGAAATCACATTTTGTGTCACTGGAGCTCAGCCCCTGCCTGCAGCTGATTTGGAAACATGAATGAGTTCATGGATGGGTCAGTGGCAGGTTGTTCTCTTGGTGTGACAGCAGGAGAAAGAAGAAATTGTAGAAATTCCATGGCAAATATAATGGAAGGTTTTATGTTGACTTTAAAAGAGGTGAAGCCTTCTGATTTATTTACTAAAGGAGGAACATAAAGCTTTCATAGTCTGTGATGAAATGCAGTTGTCACTTAGGGTGGGCGATGGATTGATTCGTGTTGGGTTTGTTTTGGGTTTTTTTTTTTTGTTAGAAAAGGAGTGAAACCTTGAAAAAAATCAGGAACTGGATGACACAGGTTGCTGACCAATGTCAGCTGTAGTGCCATTGAAGCAGTTTATTTGCAAGTCCAAAAGCTGCATAGTTGTAGAAATTTCTATCTGAGTGGGTCAGTCCAACTGTAGGTTTTAGTAGGTTCATCCTAGAGGCTTTGTTGGGCAAATGCCTCTGTCACGTAGAGCAAAACTAAAAAATAGGCAATAAATTTGAGACTGAGATGGCTTTTATCTTGTAAAATGAAAACCTGTCCTTGGGATGAGCTACAGCCCTCAAAGCTGTGGCAGCTGTGATTGGGAATCTGTGGGAGAGTTGAAGGGCCAGGTTTGGCTCTCAGCAGAGTTAGTACTGAGGTTTTGTGGAGAACCTGTGATCAGCTCCAAGGAGCAGAAGGCAAATGAAATAAAAGCATTTTTAGAGTTAGGGGTCCCTGATGCTCTTGGTTGTGGTCCTTCCCTTCTCACAGAGTGTGTTTAAACATTTTAAACACAGCTTGGTTTGTGTGTTGTGTGTGCCAGACTGAGCTTCCTTTCCAGAATCAACAGGGTAAGGTGTGCACTTCACATGGTTTTTGTCTCGTAAAGGTGGAAATGTTGTGTTTAGATTTTCAGGTGGTGGCTTCAGTGTTTTTCAGCTTGCAGGATGTTTGACCCTTGAAGTTCAGTGTGGCATTGACACCAACCTAACAATGAGATTGTTTGTCTTACTTTTGCCTTGTGAGTTTCTGATGATGCTGCTTGTTTGGGTTCTTTCAAGATCCCATTAAAGAAACAGGTTAAAAACAAAGTTAGGTTGGTTTTTTTTTCACTTTTTTTAGTGAATGAAGTGTGATAAGTCACACCAGATAGAAATTGTGTTATCTTCCTTGAACAGAATAAAGGGTCTCTTAGTGACTTTGAACTGTTGCTTTCTTATTCCCCTTGAGTGTCTGGAGGAAGATAATTCTGTTTACTTGTCTGAACCTGTTATGCTGTATTTAAGCTCCAAAATTACTTCCCCCACATCACTGAGTGTCTTCAACTGTACCAGGCATCACTTGATTAAGCCCCCATGGATTAAAAGTCAGTTCTAAACAAAGTAAAAAAGTGAGTGTGTGTGTTAAGGAAGTGTTTGGTACAGAACCTCTGATGAAGTGCTGGATGCCTCCATCTCCTTTCAGTCAGAGCTTTAGTGTTCAGGTATTGCTGGGCAGTATAAATAAGGTCTAAAATACGAATCTCATCTAAGACTTACAGTGTTGTGTTGTTTTTCCCTGCAGAAAACCATTGTTGAGTTAAAAAACAAACACTGGGATGAAGTGCTCTGTTTCCCCGCCGTTCTAAAACCATATTTTACTTGTTCAAGTAATATAATGATAGGCTGATTCTATTTTCTGGGTTTGTATTTTTTCTGACAGAAGTAAGTTTCTTAGGACATGGCAGCTGTGGTGTGTTCACTCCATTTTTTAAAATTGGGATAAGAAAATAAAACAACTCCTGGAGGTTTTATCCTCTTTCACTCTTTCCCACAGCTTTAAACTATTTCATTCATGTGTTGACATATTGACATATTTTATGTGAAACAACAATGTAGGCTCTACCCTTGTAACTGAAATCTTTGAATTGGGCTAATTGTAACCCTTTTCCTTCTCATCAGCAAAAACTTTTATGGAGATTTGCAGGTGACAGAATACTGGCCTGGTTATATCAAGGCTTAGGAGTAGCCTCTTCTCCCACCATCCTAAATAAATATTGAGAGTGTTGAATTTTTATTCTTAGTACACAGATACAGTCTGAAGCACAGGACAGTTGTCTACAGACCAACAGTTTCAAACTACATCTGCTTTTATTTTTCTCTAATTGTTTTTCCTAAGGATTGTTTAATTTTGTCTGCTTAATAGTTGTTCTGTAGTGTTTCAAAAGTGAAAAAAAAAAAGACTGAGATTTAATTCGAAGCAACTGTAAACATGAATTTAAAAAAACTTGTGCCTTGAACTATTTTAAAAGTTTAAACATAGAAAAATCTTAGACAAGTGTTGAACTTAAGGAAGGCATATGGTTAAAAAAAGCATATTTGTCAACATTGGGATAGATAAAAGCTGGAAAGGCCTCCTGTGCCACTTTCAGGAGCCACATGAAATGCAGATGAGGGACACTTGTTTAGAGTGATAGTTGGTAGGTGTTTGTTTAAAGAAAATGCAGCTTTCAAGTTGTTGTTCCAGATGTTGGCAATAACTGGGATATTCCCCACTTGTACTTTTAAAATGTCTGAAGAAAGCAAATAGAAACTGAGTGCAAAAAGAAGGTTTTCAGTGCAGTTTCAGAGGACAGTCCAATGTGTCCTGGGAGTGCTGCTCCTTCCACTGCCCTGGTTATGAATTTTCATCACCTCACCTGCCTTCAGAAGAAATACAATCTTGTGAATGTGTGGCAAGTTGGATCCAAATGAAAACTGTTTGTTAAGATTTAATTTGTCCAGGGTGATGTGATTTGCTTTGGGGAAGCACAATCAGCTGGCACAGGGGGTGAGGTCCCCACTGTGTCACTGCCCCTCCTCAGCTGGGCAGGGGAGGGACAGGACAGTGAAAAGTTCAGGTTGGGATGAGGACAGGGACATCACCCAGCAATTGCCATCATGGGCAAAACAGACTCTGCTTGGGGAAATCAGCTTAATTTATTGCCAATCAAATCAGAGGAGGGTAATGAGAAATAAATCCCCAGTGTTAAAATACTTTTTCCCCAACCCTTCCTTTCTCCCAGGTTCAACTTTACTTGATTCTCTGCCTCCTCCTGGTGAGCAGTGCAGGGGGGTGGGAATGGGGGCTGTGGTTCAGCTTATCACTCTCCTCCTCTGCTCCAGTGTGGGCTCCCTCCCATGGTAGATGTTTCTCCTTGGACTTCTCTCATGTGGGTCCTTCCCATGGGCTGCAGCTCCTCCCAAACTGCTCCATCCCACAGGCTTCGGGAGGGGACTGCCCCAGGAGAGGGTTCCCGTGGGCTCTCAGCCTCCTTTGGGCATCACCCTGAGCAGGTGTGGGGTCCCCCTGATGCCTGGAGAGGCTGACCTGGAACAGAGGCCAGCCAGTGTTAAAGGAATAAAGCAGGGATTTAATAAAAAGGCCTTCAAAGGATCCACCTTGGGCAGTTCAAGAGCCTGGCTGTGGCTACACCCAAGATGGATGATGAGTTTTCACACTTTTATAAGTTTTGGTCCATTTCCATTTTGGGGTTAATTGTCCAATTACAGCTGCAGGTAATGAGGTCCCATCCTCCCTCAATTCACGGTTGTTTGCACTTTTGGGCCTGAAGCTGCAGCAGTGTCTGGTTCTGGGTTGGAAAAGGATTGTTTTGTCTGACTGAGCTGTGAGGAGAACTGGCTGACACTTGGTATGAAAGATCAGAGTTACACACTAATGCAGTGCAGAATGTGGAGAATATGAAAGCTAAAACTGAAGGAATCTCTCCTGTGACCCTGATGTGCCTCCTCCCCTCATTCCCCTCTGCCCTCAGTGTCTGCAGGGTTGTTGCTGTCACACACTTGCTCCTCTCTCCCAGCTGCTGTTTTGCAGCAGGTTTTTCCTTTCCCAAATACAAAATCCCAGAGGCACTACGGGCACTGCTGAGGGGCTCAGCCTTGGCCGGCAGCGTGGCCCTCTTGGAGCAGGCTGCTGTTGGCTCAGCTGGACATGGGGGAAGAAGCTTTTGGCATCTCTGCACAGGAGTTTGTCACCCCCACTACCAAAACCTGGCCACACAAACCTGGTACAGGTGAGAATATCCAGGGAACAGCTCTCAACAGCCAGTTGGGATGAAGTGTGTTATGTCTAGATTAGGACACAACCTGTCTGGCTCTTTATTTATTCTAATTGTTAGTGGACTCATTTATAGGTGATTTGCCTACTCTGGATGGTTTGTTATCGTGGTTCTTGTTTGTTATCGTGTTTATTATGGCTTGTAAGGGCCAGGCTTTTATTGTTTGCTTTAACAGCACTTGCTCTGAATGTAGGTAAGGAATGGTGCATTCCAAGGTCACAAATCAGGTTCATGGCCAAACCAATAATAGCAGGGCACCTTCCCTTTTAGTCCTGTTTTAATTAGGCTGAACAGGGTTGAAATAGCTGCACAGTGGTGGGGAAGCCATTTGCTCAGAAAACTCAAGTGTGGAAACACTAATAAGCAGCATAGGGACTGTCAGTGTAGAAGAGCCTGTTTGCTTCAGAGATGGTTCTACATTTTTAGGCTCCTATGTTTGTTAAAAACCACACATTTATATGTTGTGATCAATTTAATAGTGACTGGGTCTGTACTGTAAAGAATAAGCATTTTGCAGTAGAAGATTTAAACAAAAATAGCAGATTATTATTCTCAAGTATAAATGAACGACATAAAATCAGTTTTGTACAAAACCAGATAAAGCATTGCCCTGAATTAGCATTTCTCTCTAGTGAAGTATAGTAAGTGTAACTCCTTTACTGAGATTTGACACCTAGTATTCTTTAACAAAGGCTTATGGTACAAAATGACGAATAATCAAGAGAAAAAGCAAATTGAGAAGACTTTTTAGTATTAGTTTGTATATCATCTTTTTTCATTGGTTGTCAGCAAAAACATTTTGCTCTGAAAATGATAATTTTACGTTATTTAGGATAAGAGTTAATGCATAGTAGTAGATAATGTTCCAATTAGTCACAAAGACACATACATACTATTCTGAATTCATTCTGTATTGACAACAGTAATACTAAACTTATCTATAGCTCCCATTTTCTTTCTAAAATGCTGTTACCAAAACAAGTTATTTATAAACCAAATGAGCAGAATTCCACATGTGTGGCTTTTTTGTTGTTGTTGTTTTTACTACCAAAAATGTACTTTCTTGTGGCCTTACTAAATGTGCTTTATTTCTTCAGACCATCTGGAATGGATATAAAATCTCTTTATATGCTTTTATTATCAAATAATTCTGAACAACTCTAATTTTTTTTTTCACTTAAAGCAAGTAAATTGTCGTTAAATCTCCTTTCTAAGGGAGAGCACGCAAGCTGTTAAGACTGCAGTGTACCATTATCATCTTCTGTAATGTTTTCCAAGTGTGCCTCCCATCTATGAGAAAAAGGGAAGCCCAAGATTAGGGAACTGGCAGTTGTGCAGCAGCATGAGTCCAGTAATTAGAGGGAAAGACTTTTGGACAGATTGAGAGAAAAATTTTAAGGTACTCTTGAGAGTTCAAGAGCTTTGTTCTGCTCTTTCAGACTTGCTCCAGTGATTGATGGTACATATGTAGTCTCAAAAGGAAAGTGCCCTTCACTTATGCAGAAAACCTTTTCATTGAAAAGTGCTATTTTGTTTAATTTTGTAGTACCTCAGGAGATTTAAAGAAATTACAGATGATTTTTTTTTTAAATGGATGGTATATTGCTGTTTTATGTGGTTATTTTCACTGTTTGGAATAGTCACTGGTGTTGGTGTGAGGATATTCACACATGGCTCAAAAGAACATTTACCTGCACATCTTTCTGATAAAATGATATTTTATTTCTTTTTAGCAATAACAAATTGAAAGTCAGAAGTTAATAAATTGATGTGTTCAGAGAAACAGTAGTGATGGTAAAGGTGACTGCTCAGGTTGAATATTCAAAAGTTCTTACGACCAATAAAACAAGCACAGAAAATATAATTTCTTCTTGCTATTAGAAGACTATTTTGAAATTAATATGAAAACAAACAGTGGGAAGGGTGGAAAGCCTTTATCCTTCATCTGGGCTCGCTTCTGCTGGGCATGGGGCAGGTCAGGAGTGGGAAAAGCGTCTGCAGCAGCAGATAAGGGGTGATGAGTCAGGACAGATCAGCTGCAGATTCCAGAGGGCTGATAAGGAGGGCAGGGAGCAAACAGCTCCATGGCACCTTCTGAACAGGGGCTGAACACCCTTGGCCTGGCTCAGGGCAGCTGGAGAAGCCTTGGCCTGGGAAATTTTGGGAGTTTTAGGAGATATAAATAATGTAAAATGCCGGGGTGGGGGTAACATGAAATGGAGCAGCTTGTTAAGGCAAGGCTGGAATCGAGATGTTGCTTTTCACTGTAATCAGGGAATGGACTCAGGGCTCTTCCTGGGGTCTAAAAGTGTCTAGTGAAAATTGCCAGGGGATTATTTTTTTATGAATTAATCATCAACACTCAGATCAAGGAATGATCTGGTCCTGCATGGTTCTTTCTTGACAAAATTACCACCACACAACATGTATGTAGATGGTAGATTTAATACAAGTTTTGCATCAACAAACTTTGATATTCAGTGGACCTGTCATAGTCACTGAACTCTTCACTGGCATATTCAGTGCACCTGTTTGTTTCTAAGTTTGCAGGTGAAACTCTCCTGTTAGTTCTAGTGGTTTCAAAAAGGTGACATTTTTAGTAATAAAATAAGATTTTACCATTCTTACCTATCTGGCTTCTGACAAGTAGAATATTAATTCTTTGCTGTCTTCATGTCATAGCAGCATTGCCGCTCTGACTTCCTTGAATATTGTCAATAACTGTAAACAGTGAAAATTACTTAAAATAAACTTTTTATGCTTTTTTGTCAATAAGGCTGCACCTACTATTTCACTCAGTATTTAGTAAAAATACCTGGTTTTTATTTCCTCTGATATACTCATGCAGAGACAAATGTTTAAATAAATCTCTTGTGACTGTGTATTAATTGAGATTAAACATAAGCTTTGATGAATTGGAGTGAGATGTGTCAGTAACTCTGAGTTTTACTTGTGTTTTAACAGTGAAAGCAAGTTGAATACTTTGGTACAGAAACTCCATGACTTCTTGGCTCACTCATCAGAAGAATCTGAGGACGCAAACTCTCCTCCAGCATTATCTAAGAACAAAAGTATAGGTAAAAAGACATTTTATATTCATTTTCAATGGATTTGTGATTCTAAAGTCAAATAACTTGATGTTATTTCATTATATCACATTTTGCTGGGGTAATTATACCAAGTCTTAATGTGATTTAAATGGTGATAGCTTGATAAATACACAATAGGCCTTTGATACAATATTTATTTCAGTTCTAGATCTTTCTAAAGGTGAAAAAATTTAATCTTCTGGTAATTTCCCTTCTCTGAAATGCGAGATACCAAACACACAGGTATTTGCTGTGCTAAGAGTTCCTTGTTCAGAGTTCCTGAATTTATAAATGCAATGTTTTGGGGTTTTTTCTGCTTTTGCAGTCCTTGTAGGTGTGGAAGAAGTTCTAGAGATTATGCTTTCATAGTAATTTGAAAAAGATTTCTATATATAATCTGGAAACATTTGAAAAGAGAAGAATACTTTTTTAAAAGCTAGAGTCCTACACTAGGTCAGAATTAATACTGGAAATGTTTACTTCTAAGTTAGAAATAGGTAATGAAGTTTAAACACTTTGACAGTGATTAAAAGTGAAACTATTTCATGTCAGTACTGAATAAAATCTGTTTCCAAATTTAACTGGTTAAATTTGTTTCTTAGTTTAACTTGGACAAAACCTTTCAATCTCTGCTGCTTATTGAGCTAAAAGTTGTGTTGATGTGGTGGAGTGCAGGAGAAGAGTGTGCTGGTTTTATTACAGAGTTTATTTCCAAACTCCTGTTGTCTTAAGTAACACCTTCTATGGGTTTTCTGGCGCGTAGTTTTTATCTTTTAATGTTTTGTTTAGAGACAGAATCTGCTGTGTGTGGCACTCACCTCCTCGTGTCAGCATCAAACTGAACTGTTTGCCCAGGAAAAGGAAACTACTCATGTGGTGCTTCAGCAGAACAGTAAAATAAACTGAAATGTAGATGCATCTCAAAGTGAAATTTTGCTGAGGAGCACACTGGGGAAAAAAGAAACCTTCTCCCTGTATCCTCTGTAGTTAAAAATTAACATTTGGTTCCTTGCACACACAGATTGTCTTTGAAATGGATACACTTGCAAATTTGTAGCAGACATATTTTAGTGTTGGTTTTGAGATCTAAAAGAACATATTAAAGTTGAAGAGTCAGGATTAAACACTTAAATATTAGGAAATTCCAGAATTTACTGTGCAAATTTCCTTCCCTTCCCAATGTTCTGTGCATAACAAAAATGTCTGTAGCAACTGTGCTTCTTTTTTTTTTTTTTTTTTTTTTTTTAATGAGAGGGTGCTCATTACACCAACAGAAGTCATGGATGCGACTGGGGCCAAATCAGATTTATTTAGGAATGGATCTTGTTTTGTTCCAGCATTTGGAGGATGTGTGAGCTCCTGGGTCGAGTGTTGTGAGCAGGGAGATGATGATGAAGGTGGTTAAATGTGGCCCAGGAAGGCTGGATGTTAGAAATCAGTTGGGTGTTAGCTGATATTACTTCATACCCTAAACTTTTGTCCCTGCCACACACAGAGGTCAGTTAAAACAGGAAGTCAGTTAAAACAGAGGTCAGTTAAAACACTTGCTTTAGAGCCTTAATAATGTTCTTTATCCCCTCTGCACTGGAACTGGAATGTCTCCCTCCTTTCCACCGCATGGCTGCCAGCAGGAGAGTCACAGAGAGCTCAGGAGAGCCAGCCTGCCTGTTCCAAGATTGGAGCAGCAATCCCAGGGGAAGCTCTGCTCCCTGACAGCCCTGGAGTGGCTGGGCAGGATCAGCCAGGTCAGATCTGAGCTGGGAGGGGATGTCTGCAGCTCCTGGTCCTTTGGTGGGCACCAGGAGAAACTGGCACTGCAGCACGTTCAGCTGCTTTTGGAGCAGCACACCAGGCTGCCAGTGTGAGAGCAGAGCCTGCACACCCTGGGGCTGCCAGAGCAGGGGAAGCTCTGCCAAGCTCTCCAAGCTGGTATTTTCCATGGGTTTATCACTTGGGCAGAGTTGGTCAAGAGTAGAAGGTGGGCAGGATCCAAGCTCCAGCAGAAATGTCACCCTCCTTCCACATCACATGTCCCTCCCTCACAACAGGGAATGCCTGTAAATATTCTAGAGAAAAAGTTTCAGGTACTTAAAAAGGCCAAAATCATTGTCTGCTTCCATTTTGTTATTTCCTCCTTCAGATGTGGAAATGGCTGGATGATTTTCTCTGCAATTTACTCAATTCTGCAGAGGTCAAATATGCAGCATTGAATTCTCTTAAGTGATTCAGTTTTTTCAAAGTATAGAATTAAATTGTTTGGCTTTCCCCGAAACTGAAGTTCAAGGATAAAGAAGTTGCAGTGCTAGTAGTCTTCCATTAAAATCACAAATAATCTTGATAAGTCTCCTGTAATTATACTTTCTACTCAATAGCACCTGTTAAAATCCTACTGTTACTAAATTTTTGGAGCAACTTGATACAAGAATCCTTCAGTCACTGAACTCCAAACTTTCCCTTCCTTTTCCAGGACTGGTGGATTGGAGCAGGTGCCAGTAGGTTGCAGGTCTTTATATTCCACAGTTCCCAAGCTTGAGAAATAGGAATTCTCATCAGAACTTGGATCAAATGGGATATTTGTCTGTGATGCCATGATCCCAGATTTAATACTTTGTTTCTTATGTCAAGATGTGTGAGAGAAAATACTTCTAATAAATTCTTAGAGATCAGCACAAATGCATTAATGATATTATTTCTGCATGCAGTTGCACTTGCAGTGCTTCAGTATTTCTTCACCAACAGCAAGGCTCCCAGGGCTGAACTGAAAGGGATTTCTGAATTATTTCTGTAAAATTTATGCCATACAGTGGAATGTATTTTCTGTTGTCTCTGGAAGTCACAGTTATCTCTGTCCAGGCTGGTGAAACACAAACAATGCTGTGATGTGCAATGTAAAAAACTTCTGATGTTCCTTGCATTTCAATGGACTCCTTTAATTTCTCTCCATAGGTAAAAGCAGAGAACCTAAAGGAAGCCCAGCTTCAATGGAGAACAACAGGGATGAGGTAGGAATAAAAATGCTTTTGAATTCTAGTTTTCTGTCTAGTGCACAGTGACTGAGTTCACTCTTTCACAAGAAATACTTCAATAATACTGTCAGAACACCCATTAATGTCATCCCCCTTCACCCTGTTACTCAGATTGCTGTAGGCACTTAGTTGTTCTTGAAGCAAAAATGCTTCCTCTTAAAAATAAATAAAAATAGATGTACTGGATCTGTGTTAAACTGAGAAACGTTTTGTGTGGTATTTCTTACTTCTGTCTGTTCTCCTATTGGAAACAAATCATAACATTGTAGAGAAAACACAAGTGCCAGTGCCCTGCCTTAGTTTGCCTTTACTGTTGTGCTGGCAGTTTGTGGTTCAGGCTGCTGCTGCTCCTGAGTGCCACAGCCCTCTGCAAGGGTGTCTTGGAAAAGGGGATGGTTTCTTCATGGAGCAAAAGGAGCATTCCCAGGCCTGTGTGAGCTGCTGATTTCTGACCTGAAATTCCAGACATTCAGTTTAAATGAACTGTTGAAATTGCCAATTTAAATTACTTGCTCTTTTTAAATTATTTTTTATAAGGGCACTGGTGATTTCTGAGTTGTTTCTAGTTAATGCAAGAAATTGGTTTTTAACAGTTCCCTTGGATATAAATGTGTTGACTTTGATTTTTTTTTTCTTGTTTCTAGGGAAGTAGTTCTTCAGAAAAAAACAAATCCTTAGGATCATCCCGTTCCAAAAGGTTGGTTTGGAAAATAAAAACAAATAAATTACTTTCTGGTAATTTGGTAGGAGGCTATAGAAAAGTGAGTGCACTGTGTCAAATATTTTTGGTCCACACCAGTATAAATCCATGAAGTTACGAAGTGCTGGTAAAACAAATGCCTCATAGTACATTTAAAATTCAAACCATTTCTCAGGATGAAAGGTTAAGATGCTAAACCTTGATTATTATTTATGAAGACAGGATTATCCCATATCTTCGGTACAAAGGAGTTTATACAAAAGTTCCTTCAGTCCTTCTATTTGTACATGTAGGATTCTTCCAAAAATGTAATTTGGGTCATATAGAAAAAAAGTTTTATGTGGTTGATTGTTGGAATCAGCATCAGACTGTGCTGTTGAGTTGTCCTGTGCTGAAAGTGCCATTTGCTGTATCTCTGCTTAATCCTTTTTCCCTCTTTGATCTAAAAAGTGTGGAGTGAATTGTTTACCAACTTCCTGAATCTACAGGAGACAAATTATTTGTGTCCCAAATAAGAGCAGACTTAACTCCAGTCAAACTCCTCATCTGCTCTCAGCTGATGCTCACTCAAATTCTGTCCCCTGTGATTTTTATTAAATATTAGTGAACTGTGCAGGGAGTTGAGCTTTGAACAGCTGCCTCAGTACTGCTCTTTAAAAGTCTGTACCTCTTTTCCCTTCCCTTTTAATCCAGGTTGCTTTATTTCATCATGCCTGCTGGAATTAATATTCTTCAGTCTCCTTTTTGTGTTTGTCCTGATGCCATATTTGAAAATGTGGCTTTATATTTGGCTTTAGTTTCTCCCTCATCCTTTGGATATTCAGTGTCCTGCTGAACACTTTTTGTTTATATACTTTTTTTTAGTCCTGTTTTTTGCTTCCTGTCTTATCACTAAAGGGATTTTCACTCATCCATTTATCATACTGTACCTTATATTGACAAAACCAATCTTGCAGTAGTTCATGCGTTGCCTTCAGGCTGCTGAAAAATTTGCTCCATATTTTGTATTGTTTTCTCCCCATCCTGACATAGTAAATTCATTCATTTTCATGGATTCATTTTTAAATTGCTTGTGTGGAATTCTGTCAGCTGATCCTTTTGTTCAGTAGTCAGCTTTTTCATTTCTTTCTGCATTTCCTTCATTTTCCTGCAAGCATCTCTTCTGCCAAAATGCTTTTTGTAATTTTGCTAATATCTGTGTGTTCTCTTTGTGCTGCCTGTTAAACCTGGAATTATGATAAAATTCATGAGCAGACATTTCATTGAGATTTCTTTCCTGGAATTATGACTTTCTTAAAAATACACCAAACCTCCATTTTACAACAAAAAGATTTATTAATAAATACTTCTATTCCATCTGGGAGGGGAGAAATCCTGTTCCAAACCAGAAAATTATCCTACAATTGTATGGTAACGACTTGGAGCATCCCAGCTCGTAATGTCTTTAATTAATTTTAAAAGAACATAGTTTTTCACAGTTCATGTGGTGTTTTTCCTGCCAAGCTTAACCTGAATTGCAGTTTGTACTGTTTGTCAGAGCATGAGTTTTTTCTGTCTGTGCAGGAAACCTACAGTTGTAACAAAATATGTTGGGTCAGACGATGAACAAATTGTAGATGAAACTGTAAATGAAGATATTTCAAATGAGAACTCAGAGAACGATGTAGATATGCAAAGCTTGCCTAAAGGTAGGTCATGTCTTTTTTTTTTATTTGTTTGTTTGTTTCTGAATTCAGCAAATTAGCCAGGATTATGATGCAGCATAAATGATTCACTAGAATGCACATGTATCAATAAAATGCCTCTTGAAGGTCCTGTTGGTTTTCTGCCCACAAAAAAAGAGGATCCTGAGCACTTTAAGTTTGGTACCCAGCAGATTTTAAGCTCTGGGTGCACAAGGATGTGCTGGTGGCTTAATTTCAAATGCCTGCTGACATCTGTATAAAACCCTCCCAAAACAGGGGAAATCATTTATTCTGTTGTTTTGCAGGAGTCTCAAGCTCTGTCACTTGGAGGTCTTATTTTACTGTTTACTGTCTTTGAGGTTATTAGCAATTAGATCAGCAAACACAAAACTAACTCTGGGGGAGAAAAAAGCCATTAATGGATCTATTTTTAAGCACCTTTTAGAAGCAGTTAATACTGTAGGCCTACATCCCTCTGCTCTTAGCTGCAGTGAGTTGGATTAATCTCCTTCATTTCTTACCTATGAAAACTACAAAATTGCTGCTGTCACTGTGTGAGTAGCAGCACTGAGAGCAGTAACTATAAAATTATTTTTTCAGAATATTAGATGATTTTCAGTGTCCTCACAACAAAACTGGGCTCTTAAGGAGGAAAGATGTGGTTTTTTTCCTTCATGTAATTGTGATTAGAACTTTGTTTAAATGAAAATGTCAGATTTTAAATCTTGTTAAAGACAAAGCAGGTTTTTATTCTATTGCTTTTCTTTTTATTTCATACTGAAATAAAATGAAGATGAGGGAAACTGAATAGAAGGGAGCAAAGAGAGAAAAGCTTAGGATTTTGAGGGATTTAAGTGATGTCCTTTATTGGTAGCAAGTTCCTGTCCTACACCCCCAGCAGTGTGACAGTCCCACTGCAGGAAGAGCAAGTTTTACTCCTCAGCCCATTCAGTCCTTGCCTTCTGTCCTACAGCTGCAACACAGATGTAGTTTGAAATGTGTGGTGTTGGTTTTGGGTTTTTTGGTTTTGGTTTGGTTTTTTTTTTTCCTGTGAACATCTGTTTATTCAAAACTTTGTTGAGTTTTAGTCAACAGATTGCACTTTTTTTTTTTCGTTTTTTGTTGTTGGCTTTATTAATCAGAACTTTTGCACTTCACTTGGATGTGTAATGGTTTCCAATTTCTAAATGAAATTATTCTAGGTACAGTGGTTGTACAGCCTGAGCCAGTGCTGAATGAAGACAAAGATGATTTTAAAGGGCCTGAATTTAGAAGCAGAAATACCGTTAAAATGAAACCTGAAGCTCCCAAAAAGCGTGGAGGTAAATACAATTTAAAACATCTATTGAAATGGGTTTAAATTGTTGCTTACAACCACATTTGGTACATCTAAAAATTGTTCATATTTCTGATAAATTATGCTAAAAATACCTCCACTCTTCTGGCTTTTTTATTCATTAAGGATTTTAGCTGATAGAAATTAGCCTCCATTGCTGCCCCTGCAATGCAGCAGTGAAAGCTAAGATTAGTTCCCATTAAACTCCTTATTTTCAGTAGGTATAGGATGCTTCATTAGGCGCAGTTGCTTGGTTGCAATCAGGTGTTCCAGGTATTCCTTTTTTAAAGGAATTGGAACACCATCAATAAAGGAACATTCACTGACTCAGCAGGAAAGCAACCATGTTTGAGCAGGGACATGTATGGGCAGATTATCCACCAGTGAGCTAAGAAAAAAATCCTAAAACCTCAAACAATATCTAAGACTTTTTTTGTTTTGGCTTTGAAATTGTGGGAAATTCCCTACCAGTGGGCCCTTGTAAGGATTACCTTTGAAAAGATATTGTGTCAGCTGCTTTTCCATAGCTGCTGCTAAAACTGAGAAGTTAGGTAGATTATAATATCAGCAGAAATTAATTTCTTTCTTTTTTTCCCCTGAAACCAAAGGAGAGGAGGGAGGATTATGTCTAATATAGCTAATAAGGAGGTAGATATTTTTATTAACCCTACTGGCAATATCTGAGCTCACACACCTCCAGCAGTAGCCAGGGTAATCATACAAACAGCTCTTGCACACACTCATCATCCTTCACATTGAGAGCCTTGCCCTCTTCTAAAATACTTTATTGAGTGCTGTTTCTGTGGGTGAAGGGGAGTGAAATGTGACTGTGTGGAAATGTGCTTGTGCATAACCTGGGCTCGTGTGGTGTCAGTGACATTTTGGGCATTGAAGTTTTCTCTAAATTCTCTAATGAACTTTAGGAGTTGGTTCTGTTTTATTTACGCAATAATAAAATCCTGTTCATATAAGAATGCTTTTTTCCATTTGTGCTTATAAAAATTCTATAAATGGTCCAACAGAACTCTTCAGGGGTACAGTGTTAAGAAGATAAGACACTTGTGCTTGAGCTTTGTGGTCTGTGTCTGCATCCCCAGAACAGTTTTTATCACCTCCCCTTCCAGCTTTTTTAATCTCCCTTCCTAGGGAATGTGCAGGCCTTCCTTTGTGTATCTGGACTGGTTATTCATGTACTATGCCTGACAAATATATATATATATTAAATATTTGCATTTCTAGTAGAAATTACACATCTTGTGTGTATTAGAAATAGTGGTAGAAGCAGAACTCCTGCCTTTCTAGCAACCAAATGCTCTCATCTAAGACTGTAAAGGGCATTGTGTCATTGTTTTCAAGTTTTGTGTCTGCAGCATGGTTGTGGTTGTATTTTTGCTAACAAATTCAGTTAGGAATGTTTTTAACCAAGTAGTTTCTCAGTATTAACAAATTAGTTGGGGTTTAATTTTTTTGGATCATTCATTTGTAGTAATAGCATGGTTCTCCCTTTTCCTTGTCCCAGCTTGCAGGTTTGAGGAAGGAGGCCGTGGTGCTTTCCCTTGGTTGTGGAAAAGAGGGAAGTGGCTCAGGGCTTGGCAGGGAAGATCCTGTTCTCCCTGGGTTGGCTGGGCCCCTCAGTGTGTGCTGCAGCAGTGAGAGGACTGTGCCAGGCTTGGGTTGTGTGCTGCAGCATGTGGGATTCTTTCCTGAGGACTGTGATGGGCTGGGTGTGCTCATCCACACTCACAGCAGCGTTTGAACTCAGGATTTGAACTGGTTTGGAGCTCCTGGGAGGGGCTTGCAGGTCCACAGGCTCTGCAGGACATTCAGTGAGGAATGGCTGGAGGGTGCAAACACATCCTGTATTCAGAATTTCACTGAATTAGGAGTGTGGATCAGCTGTTTCACTGCCCCCTGAGCCATCTGAGGCTGTGCCTCAGCAGCAGATTGCTGAGAGCTTGTACTGTGTCTTCAGAATGTTCATTCAGTTCCTTAACATGCTGGTGTTGGAGCTTGGTTCTGATTCTGGGGTGATTATTTAATTAAAAGTAGAAAAAATACAGAGTCTGTACTCAGATTGTAATCATTAAATTCATCTATTTGAGTTAATTTCCTTATTGGTCTAATCACTGAGCATGACAGCAAAGAGAGGTTCAGTAATCTCTTATCAAACCTGTGTCTGCTTGATCCCAAATTGGGCTTTTGGAAGTGCAGAACTTTCACAAATGATTTTCCTTTTTCTGTTGTTGAAAACAAAAAGGTCTCAGGGTATTAATTAAGAGGCTGACATGGAGTGAGCCTGCCAGGCCCAAGTTCACCCCTTCTGAAGTGAATTGGGGGGGTTGGCATAAAAAAAGAAGCTTTTTTGACCAGATGTAGGTGCAGCAGCAGAGTGGTGCACACACCATGGGAGCAATCAGCAACATGGGGAGAACAAGTGGATTACAGCAAAGTTGTAGTTTCAGAAAAAAAAAAAAACCAAAAACCACCATTGAAAAGGGAGCAAAATGTGAGGAAAGGTTGTTCAGTCACTATTACAAGGATTGTTTGCATTTTCTGTAAGAGTTTTCTGTGTTTTTCTTTGAGAAACTGAAACTGTGTGTGTGAAAGAAATGCCATAATACAAACATGAATTGCAGTGGTATTTGCTGAACAAAGGTAAAATGGGGGACATTGTCCAGAATATCAGAGCTGCTCTGAAAGAATTTCAGTGATGACTCTAATTTAGGTGTATTTTCATGGGATGACCAATTAACCCAACTTAAACCTCTCGAAGGGAAAGAATCGTATCTTGACCCCAAGTGAAGCATAGAAATCAGGAGAAAACTCAGTCTCAAAATGGCAAATGGTTACAGAAAGATTTTTCTGGTGCTGGGTGGTGCAGAAACAAAGGCCTATGAAAGACCTGACAGGCCAGAATATTGTTACAAATGCAATAGTACACACAGATTTCTTTAATAAGGATGAAAGCAATTAATGTGTGGTTTGTAATCCTCTCCATAGAAGAAGGACTCCATGGAATTGTGAGCTGTACAGCTTGTGGGCAGCAGGTGAACCATTTCCAAAAGGATTCAATCTATAGACACCCTACACTGAAAGTGCTTATTTGTAAGGTATGTGGTAAATAGTTCTGTTTGGTTTTGTTTCAAAATGTCATATTAGTTGGTTTGGGTGGGATTTTTGTGGGAGTAATTCTTGTTCATTAGTCAATATAGTTTTCAGTCATTAGCTGTTACAATTAAGGAAACTAAAAGGGGAAAAAAGGCAAATATACTTGAAAATTTATATTCCCTTTTTCTTCTATCCCAGTTAAACTGGTGGTGGTTTCTTTGTTATTTACTTCTACAGCTTTAAGGGTATAATCTTAGTGAATTTTTAATGTTAAATGATCTGTCTGAAATTTCTGCCTACTCATAATGTATTTTAAGAACAGATTCAAGTCTACATCTCCTGCTAAAGCATTCCATGTAAAACAGCACTGAAATAAGGAGCAGAAAAGCAGCTTCAAAGCCATCTCTGTTTCTGCCAGCTCCTGGACTGTTTTAATTTATGGCAGGTTTGCAATGCTGGTCTAGTCCATAAATCTGAGTTTTCAGCTGTGTGGCTTCCTGGTGGCTCCACTCAGGCCCTGAGTTGGCTGCAGAGGGAAGAGGTGGGACAGGGCAGGAAGGAAATGTCTCTGCTCCTGCTGAGGAGACCTCTGTTAATTTTCAAAGAGCTGTAGAGATCTCTCTTGCATATTTCTGTAGTGATGGAGGTTCTGTATTTATAAAGATACTGCTAAAGATAGAGATACAGTTCTGTGTTATCATGTTCATGGAGCATTTCCCTGCTCTTCATCCTCCTCCTTCCCAATTCCTCGTTATTGTGAGATACTCAGCTGACAGAGTCAGCCGTGCCCATCTAGGCTGGTGTGCTGGCTCTTCTCTGCATTCTGGCTTGTTTCTTTTACAAAATGTGTTTTACAAGAGTCAGTTCCCAAGGTGACCTTTTCCCACCTCCATTGGAGTCCCAGCTCTTGTTCCTGTCCTTGCACACCCGTGTTCCTGCAGTGGGACCAGTGACCTGAGTCATTTTTGTAACCTGGTCAGGGTGTTGGGATCAACAGCAGCAACAGCAGTTCTTGACATGAATCAACAGCAGCTCTGCTACATGAATTACATCAAGGGTTGTTTTCCTTGATTTTCTCTTTTTTTACTTAATTGAACAGGGCTTTATGTGAATGTGAGAGGGAGGAATGGAAGCCCCTCATCTCCAGCTCTTCCTTTATTTCTGTGCCTAGTTCTGCCCTTATTTTCTCTCCTACTTGGGTAAAAGTCCCAGACCTGAGAAGCTGTTCTCCTTTGACTGTGAATGTTCCATCAAATGTCTAAACATCAGATTTTATTGGGGTTTTATATTGATTTTGGTTGTTTGGATAGTTTAGTTGAACAGATGTGCAAATCTGTTTCTGTTAATGAGGCGTCTTCATTGTCAGTTCAGGTGATGAAGCCTCTTCTGCATTCTGAATTGTATAAATGCCTGTTCAAAGTAGAGCTGCAGGTTTGGGAGAGCATTCTTCAGTAACAGCTGGGGAAAAAATGACACCAAACTTTGAAAATTTGGTGTCAACAATCCAGCAACTGAAGCCATCAGTACTCCTAGCTGAGTCATTTGTATTTTTTTCTTACCATTACCAAATTTTCAAATGAAGATGCTTTGTTTGCACGTGGAAATGGAATTCTTGGATGTTAACATCATGATAAATGCTGAAGATGTTTTATCTAAAGCCTTATGGCATCACATGCTAACATAAGGAGCATCCAGCTGAAAAATCATAATTTATGTAGGATTAATTGTGTCAGGGAGGATGTGGTGTTGATTTACCTAGGAAATAGATGGAAGAAACATTCACACTGGAGAGAAGTATTCAGCTGATGTTCTAAAATACACAAATATGCAGCCATAAAACAAAAGCCTGTTTAAATTTCAAACAAACCTTGAGCCATCTAAATAAGTCATGGTTTGGGACCATGGAAGATGTTTTTTTAGATTAAAACAAATGTAAAAGGCTTAGAATGCTGAAGACCTTGCAGCTGCTGCTTTTACTGGCTTGCTTCTAATGCATGCTGAAATCTAATGAATTGCTGAAGCCCCGTTGAGATTTAATAAAGAATTCCTTGTCCTCTCTCTTTCTTTACAGACTTGCTACAAGTATTACATGAGTGATGACATCAGTCGTGATTCAGATGGGATGGATGAACAGTGTAGGTAAGTGTACAAAGACTGCAGTGTGTGCAAAATGGGGGAGTTTACAAGGACTGCAGTGTGTGCAAAATGGGGGAGTTTACAAGGACTGCAGTGTGTGCAAAATGGGAAAGTGTACAAGGACTGCAGTGTGTGCAAAATGGGGGAGTTTACAAGGACTGCAGTGTGTGCAAAATGGGAAAGTGTACAAGGACTGCAGTGTGTGCAAAATGGGGGAGTTTACAAGGACTGCAGTGTGTGCAAAATGGGAAAGTGTACAAGGACTGCAGTGTGTGCAAAATGGGAAAGTGTACAAAGACTGCAGTGTGTGCAAAATGGGAAAGTGTACAAGGACTGCCATGTGTGCAACATGGGAAAGTGTACAGAGACTGCAGTGTGTGCAAAATGGGAAAGTGTACAGAGACTGCAGTGTGTGCAAAATGGGAAAGTGTACAAGGACTGCAGTGTGTGCAAAATGGGAAAGTGTACAAGGACTACAGTGTGTGCAAAATGGGAGAGTGGACAAAAACTGCAGAGTGTGCAAAATGGGAAGGTACAAAGACTGAAGTAACACCCCCAGTTCTACTGGCTTGGGGATCTTTTTCCTTGCAATTGTGACATTATTGACAAATAAAGACAAATACGTAAGAGGTAGATCAACAATTATTTGTTGCCAAGAAATACTCAAGCCCAGGGTTTTTATAAGTTTGTTGTTTTAGTATATGAGCAGGAGAACATTTTATAAAGAAATGTAATAACAAGCACTTGTAAGATACCACATTTTTAACTAAATAACGTGCCATCTTCCTAACACCTTAAAGATGGGGAGAGAATCTGACATTCTAAACTTTATGAGCCAGAGAAGTTCTCCAGATGCACCTCCCACTTTTGAAATACCAAAGCACTTCTCTGTCCTTATGTCAAATATCTAAATGTGTAATTCAGTCAAAATTGTGCAGTCTGTGGTTTCTATGAGCACCATTTTCAGTCTTCATGTACTGCAGTAGTAATATATGAGTTAAGGCTAGAAAGACGGAAGTTTATTAATTTTGCTGTAAAATAAATCACAAATTTTCAGAAGAAACAGGGAAAATACGATTTAATTAATTTTTGCTCTTCTTTAAAGAAATCAGTGCTGAAATTGTGTTTGAAAATTACTGACCATTTCAGCTTGGGGAGGTGTTAATCTAATACATGAATTTTCTGGCTTTCAAACTCTCCATTGAGCTTTTCAGACACACTTTCAGTAAGAGTTTCAAGTAACAGATTCATCACCTGAATTTTTAAATATGTGAACTTAATAATATATCACCTCGTTGACACAGAGACAAAACTTGTACCTTTCTCAATCTCATTGCAGGTGGTGTGCTGAAGGTGGAAATTTGATTTGCTGTGACTTTTGCCATAACGCCTTCTGTAAAAAGTGCATTTTGCGCAACCTGGGCCGAAAGGAGCTCTCGACTATCCTGGATGAAAACACCCAGTGGCATTGCTACGTTTGCCATCCAGAGCCTTTGTTGGACTTGGTCACTGCGTGTGACAGTGTCTTTGAAAATTTAGAACAGTTACTTCAACAAAACAAAAAAAAGATGAAAGTTGAAAATGAGAAAAGTAAAATATATGACCACACAGTCAAGTTTTCTCCAAAGAGAAATAATGCAAATTGTAATGGGGAGGAAAAAAAATTAGATAATTCATATTCAGGTTCGCTAACGTATTCTTATAAAGCACTAATGGTGCCAAAAGACTTGCTTAAGAAAACAAAAAAACTGATTGAAACTACAACAAATCTGAATTCTAGCTTTGTAAGCTTTTTGAAAAACGCTGCAGAAAATGTAGAAATAAGCCCAACTGTGCAGCTGTGCCAGTTGAAAGCTTTTAAATCTGTGCTGAGTGACATGAAAAAAGCTCATCTGTCACTAGAAGAAGGCCTGAACCTAGAGATTCAAGCATTGAATGTTAAAATCAAAGATAAAAATACCAAAGAGAAAAAAACTGAGGTTAGATCAGAAAAAAACGAGGTGAACAAAGATGAAGGAAAGGAACATGTGGCATTAAAAGAGGATGACGCCACACAGACACAGAAAGAAGTTGTGTCGGAGCAGCCTGACAATGAGCCCATGGATCAAAGTGTTCCCTCAGTGGAGCAGACAGATAACAAGGCAGCTCCTGGGGAAGAGAAAAAGTCTGGTGGAAATGAAGAACCGCAGTATGAGCCCAACAGTACAGAGGCGTTAGACATGGATATCGTGTCCATCCCCTCCTCAGTTCCTGAAGATATTTTTGAGACTCTGGAATCTGCTATGGAGATTCAGATGCCATCAGATGAACAGGACAGTGGCAACACAGCAGCAGATCATGAGACTCTAAATTCAAACACAAAAGTGAACACTCCTGTGAAAGATACCAAAGGTGGTACCAAGTTAAAATCGTCGGCTAAAGGAACAAAAGAACTGATTGTAAAATTGACTCCGGTTTCCCTTTCAGAGTCCCCAGTTAAACCTGAAGATCAAGACAACGGCCTAGAAAAGGACAATAAAGACGTTGATACATCTAAAGACATTGATGCATCTAAAGACACTGATGAATCTCAACCTGGGGCAGCCAGCTGTGATTCTGTAAAACAAAACCACAGCGCTGGCAGCGAGCCCTCCACAGAGAACGACGCCATGCCCGTGGAGGACTCGGATCTCCGGAGGTCACCACGAGTCAAAACCACCCCCCTGAGGCGCCCCACGGACATCAGCCCCCTGACATCCAACTCAGAAGAGGACAGCAATGACACAAGCAATGAGAAACAGAAGAAGAAAGCAACCAAGCAACCGAGGAGGAAAAACGATAAAAGGAATTCTTCTGACAGCGCTGCTGATGGTCCCAGTCCTAACAAAGTTTCCAAATCCAAAAAGCCATATGACTTAGATCACAGCTCAGACTCTGATGAGTTGCCAGCTGTCCTTAAAGAAGCAAGGATGATGAGTCGCAGCTCCTCAGACAGTGAGAGCAACAGTGAAACACCAGCAAAGGATCAGAAGACTTCGGATTTTCCAAAGAATCAACCAATAAAGGATGAAAATGGAAAACGAAAGAGGAAAAGTTCCAGTTCCGGTTCAGATTTAGATGCTAAAAGAGGCAAATCAGGTAAAAATGCTGCTGCTGCCAAAAAGAAACGACAGAATTACTCTGATTCTTCAAACTATGATTCTGAGTTGGAAAAGGAGATTAAAATGTTGAGTAAAATTGAGGCTGCAAAAAAATCGAAGAAAAAATACTCACAAAAAGATGATAGTTATGATTCCTCTGAAGAAGAGCAGAGGAAAAAAGTAAACAGTAAGAGAAAGGTAAGTCTGAAGAAGAAGAGAGGTAAATCTTCTGAAGATGATGATGCTGAGAAGTCTTCTCCAGAGAAGGAAATGAATCATTCTTCTAAAGATAAAAAAACGGGTAAGAAGTCAGCTGCAAAGGACAAGACAAGAGACTCAAAAGAAAAATCTGCGAAGGGAAAATGTGATGAGTCTTCTGATGCTGAGAAGTCTTCACTGGAGAAAGAGGAGACTCCTGAAGTTAAGAAAAAGAGGGATTTGAAAAAGAAAAAGGCACAGGATGATTCTTCTTCTGAGAGTACTGAGAAATCTGCAAAGAAAGAGCACAAGTCGGAGTCTTCAAAAGACAGACTCAAGAACAAAAAAGGATCAGAAAGCAAAGCAAAGAAATCTGAGAAATTGAAAAAGAAAGGTTTCAAGAAAGAGCAAGACGATTCCTCTTCTGATCTTGATAAGTCATCTGCAGAGAAAGGAAGTAGCAATTCTTCTGAAAACGACAGAGTTAAAAAGGAACCCGTGTTTACTGAGAAGAGAAAATTGAGAGCGAGAGTGTCTAAAAGAGTACACATTGATTTATCCTCTGACACTGAGAAATCTCCCCAAAAAGAGGAGAGTTCTGATGATGATGCCGTGAGGCGTAAAAAACAAACAGAAACAAAAGAAAAGAAAAAAGTTAGCCACAAAAAGAAAATTTCCAAGAAAGAACAGAATGACTCATCCTCTTCTGATGAGGAGTCTTACGAAGACACCAAGAAAAAGATTAAAAGAGGATCAGTAAAAGAAAATAAAAAGAGCAACTTAAAAAAGAAAGTGGCAAAAAAGAAGGTGGTTGTGACTTCCTCTTCCTCATCTGATAAGGAAGAAAATGAAGAAGATGATCAGAACTCCACGGGTGATGGGAGCAGCGACGAGCAGAAGATCAGGCCGGTGACCGAAAGCTTGATGCTCTCTGCTGATGGAGGATTTTGTCAGTCATCAGGTGTGCAAAAGATGCTCATGTACACAAATTAAAATACTAACAGGAATTTTGGGTGACTTTTAATAATCTAGAAGCAAAAAGCACTCATCAGTTGGTAATTACACATTTCAATGTTTGCAGCCTGTTGGGTTTTCTGACACGGATTTGGAAGCACATGTTGTAAAGTTCCTTTCCAGCCAAACTATCCTGTGACTGTAAGATTCTGTGATTTCAGTTTGTGCAGCTTCTCCCTGGAGGAAAAAATGATGTTTGGAAAACTCCAGGCAGTATTTAGAACAGGTACTGCCTTGCAGTCCAGCTTTCCAAAGCCTGGACCTTGCCTCACCTGCCCACCTTCTATTTAGCAGAAGCTGGTTGGAATGAGTAGATAATGTGGTGAACTCAAATTTATCACCCCCTCTCTGTGCATTGGAGACCTGTGGCACTGTAATACACATTTAAAAATCAAGTAAATTATTTTTATGCCTCACAAGAGCCATGTAGGCTTAGAATAGCCCACTTAGAAATCTGCCATTGCTTATTGTTTTCATACATTTATCTCTGTGCAGATAATACTGGGACTTGTAGGGCTTTTCCTTGAGTGGTACCTTATCTATGTTTTCCCCAGTGATGTCACTGCTGGGGGAGATGGCAGATAATTCATGGTTTGCATAGTAATGAGTTGGTTTTTTGCATGTGGTTGCTGCCACAGCCATTGAAACTCCTATAGACAGACTATTGATGGCACTCAGTGACAGTTCTCAGCACCACTGGACCATCTGTGAAAAATGCCTTAAAAATGGAATTGCCCATGTACAGTTCATGGAGTTGGTATTGAAATGGCCAAAAGAAGAAAGTTGGGTTTAATATATCAGAAGGTTTTTGAGGCACTGGGAGCTGTTGGTTCATTGGCAGGTCACAATGGAGAGATGGATAGCAGGGTACAAACTGAACAAGATTCTGATATGGGATGATTGACAGCAGAGTTAGACTGAGAGAGAAGGGGCTTGGTTTAGACTGGAGACAGAATGCCAAAAATGTGTCTGAATTTCTGTCTGCAAGTCACCTCATGGGCAGTGTTAGGGGAGGCTGAGCTGGAGTGTGCCCCAAGGATGAGAGGCAGTGGATACAGCATTTATCAAGGAAAACTGAGACATACTAGGAGTATTCTTACACTGAGCATGGACAAACTTGGAACTGGTTGCCCTCCTGAACTTCAGAATCTTTGTCCTTTGAAATGTTCCAAACTTGACTGGCCAAGGCCCTGTAGTAACTGACCTGACTTTGGAGGTAGCTTTGCTCTGAGGATGGAGTTGGAGTAGAGCAGGTCCAGATGTCTCTTCCAGCTTTAGTTGTTGTTTGATTCTCTGAAATTCTGCCTGTGTTAGAGTATTTTCAGAGGAGAAGAATGTGGCCTTTGTCTGCAGTTTGCTTTTGGTTTAATAGGTGAATTAATAAAATAAAGGAGTCTGTTCTGTGTCTGAATAAGGTTTGTAGATTGATCACTGGATGAGACTTAGGATCTGGTTTAATCAACTGGATACTTTTATTTATATACATGAGAGGCTTTCTGTGATCACCTTGGAGTGTGCCCCTTTCAGCCTAGTTTTAGTCCAGTCCTCACAGAAAATAAACAGAAATTATGAATAAGGGGATGTCAGCTCATTAGGATCATGAGGTTTCTTTCCCTCTAATTTCACTACCTAGCAGATTTGTCTGGCTTGCATATAAAACAAAAAAGAGAGAAGAGGAAGGGGAGAGGCCTGGGAATGTGCTGGAAGCAATCCAAATTCCTCAGCCCAGCCAGGAGAGTGCAGAGGAGCTCGAGGGCAGGATTCACGATGTGCTGTTCCTTCTCAGTCCTGTGTCCCATGTTGTTGATGTCTTTTGTACATGAGACAGTGCCATGTAGTGCAGCTGAGTTTGGATATTTGCATGTGGAATTCACAAAATACAACTCTTTACACACACCCTTAGTGTGAAAGCAAAAATAGGAAGGATTGGTGTTCTCTTCCCTCCCATGGGCTTGGGAAGCAGTTCCTGTATTTGTTTGTGCCTTCTTTTCACTTTGCACAAACTCAGTAGTGGAGCTTCTGACAGAGTAAATAACTTCATGGGAAACTCATTTCTGATTCCTGAATAGGGTGTTTAGTCTCTTAGGTTTTGGTGTAAAATCCCAAATTCACAGTATGTTATTGAGAATGAGTTGCAAGTTTTGTGTAGTAGCAAGCAAAACTGATGAAACTAGATTTATTTTTATTTGTCAAGACAGGTAACTGATAGAAAAGCAGTATTACCAAGCTGTTTTTAAATGGGCATTGCTGATGGAAATGCAGTTCGTGTGTTGTGCTGTTTATTGTCGAATTTACACATATTAATCGTTTTTCTCTTGGACTTTTTTTTTTCAGGAGATGAGGGAGAGGCTCTATCAAGGACTATCCCAATGGAGGAGGAGGAAGATGATGATGATGACGACCCTGAGAATAGGTATGATACCCTCCATAAGGACTTAAAAACGATTATAACACACCCTAGGCGTGGGCGCAAACCGGCGCAACGGAGGAGCAAGCAGGTGGTAAAAAGCACGGCTGCCTGCCCGGTAAAGACTCGCTCACGGGCCTCCCGCAAGTGTGAACTCGGGGCCAGAAAACAGAGGCCCCCCAGAGCCAGGAATGCAAAGCAAATGTTTAAAAGTGGTAGCTGACACAGCTGGCTAGGGGGGTGTTCTAAAAGCACTGCAGCGCTGTCCCACTGAAGCGCTCCCGGTGCTCTTGGGGAGGTTGTGACAAGGATCTTGCAGGCAGGTCAAAAGCTGCTGCTGCTAAATGTGAATTTCAGTTAGTTGTGGGGAATAGAAGGGGACAGTTTGCATCTGTGCAATGTGCAGTGCTGCAATATTTTCAGAATTAATATGGTTATTACTGTTACTTAATATGCTCTTTTTTTTAAAATTGAAACGCCTTTTCTCAATAAAGAGAAAGCACAAATGTGGGGAAAACCGTATTAGGTATTTTCAGCTGTTAATTCAACTGACTTTTAATCCACTAAAAAGTATCTGAAGTGACTAATCTGAGTTAGGCCATGATTCTACAAGCACTGTGCATAGGCTCAACTGGTATCAAAGAGACTAATTATATATTTTAAGTCTTTGCATAGGTATTTTCAGAATTGTGGCTTATATGTATTGCTTCAGTTTGGAATTCAATAAAAAAAGAATCTCTGTAAGATACAGTTAGCTAAGACATGTCATATTTTACCAGTACCATTGTAGCTATCAAAATTAGCCTGGCTAGAAATGTAAAAAACTTCATTTCCTAAATGCACAACATGAATTATGAAGCCACAGGTTCTTTTTGGAAGTTACTGTAGTTAGACTGAAGAGCTGCTCAACAAATTTTCATACAGTGTTTCAGAAACTGATTTTTTTTGTTGTTGTTTTGGCCATATAGCATGTGTGGGACCAGTTGCTGGTGGAGTCTTTTTCTGCTTCTGAGCCTTACTAGTTTAGAATATGGAATCCTCATTTCACAGAGTTGTATGTTTTGATATGTGGCTGAAGTAAAAATTTAAAACCATTGTTTTATATCCTTTACGGACCTCAGTTTGGCATCCAAATGCTGCTGCTGAATTAGCTCTTGTGTGTTTTCAGTCATCAAATTTAACCCAGTAATTCAGCTCCTGAAAGAATCATGGTTTTTTTAGGGACTTGACAGCACAGGGTCATAAGCAGAACATGGTAAACTTTGGTATATCAAGATTTTTTAAAATTCTGCTTTAATTTCAGTCCTGTTTTAATTAATCCCCCTCCCCTTTTCTTTTTTTTTTTTTGTTTTTGTGAGTTTCTGGTTGATAACTAAACCAATACACTTTTGTCAGAAGTTCAGTATTTATCACACAAACGTTTCTGACAGAACTCAATCATGATTTAGTTTGAGCTGTATTGGGAAATTAATTAAGCTAATTGATTACAAACAGTAATATAAATTCAGGCTTTAAAAATCAGTTTCTGTACTTTGTTTTGAAGCTGCCTCTTTGTTAATTTTTTATTTAGGGGATCTTTTGAACATCTATTTATGAGATGGGGAGGTATTTTGTCAATAAACAGTGTTGTCAACCTTCAGACGTGTTAACTGGTAATGCAGTCTGACTTTACCTTACTCATGTGTTGTACTTGGCACCAAAATCAGAGCTATAAAACTGTAAAAAAGATGGAACAAATTTCAAGAAGTTAAAAACCTGTTCTTCTGTTTCCTCAACACAAAGTGTTTTAAGTAGTTTACCTACTGATTCAGAGAAGTTGCCTATTTTCTTCCAGGCCAAAGAGGGTACCTGGTACCTGCTGGGTGTTTGTAGTGTGGGAACTCCTGTTTGCAAGTCTCTAGTTTAGATGTTCTGTTATTTGCATACCTGGGGATGTGCATGATATGAATATTAATAGTCTTGAAATCATCTTTTTTGCCAGAATGCAATATCCAAGTGGGTCATACTATGCCATACATACAGTGCTGTATGCTTTCATCTTCTGTTGTGTAACTATTATTGGTCCTTCTGATCTTTTAAATGGTACTGTTTGATATGTTTGCAGTAGTTCTGTTTATTAAGAAGTCAATAGTGTATTTAATGCAGAATGCCTTTAAGTATTTGATGGTTACAATAAATTTTTGTAAAACGTTTTTCTTGTCCAAGCATTTAATTTAAACCCAACTCTGACAGCTTGAAAATCAGCCTCTTCCACCAAAGACAGCACAGTATTTAGAACAAGATGTTTGGCAGTTTTCACTCTTTTTTTGGACATGTATGACATTTCATCCAAATATTAATTTCTTAAAATATATTTTAAAGAGTTCTGAATTTTCTAGTAGTACCCTGAAGGCCCATTTAAGCCAGTAGTGCTGTAGCTGGAATTCTGGTGGCTTTTATTAGCCCCATTCCAACATCCTCCCCCACCCAAGGGCTTTGTTTATTTCTACATATAATTAGTAGAGATTTATGAACACTGAGTGTGAGTTGATGTAATCTAATTGGTAATAAAACATCACAATCATGAACTAAAATTTAAAATCATGGCTTTTTAAGAAAAAAAAAAAATTAGTCTCACCAAGATTTTGACCAATCTCATTGTATTGGCACTGTAAAAATCTTGAACAAGAATGGTGCAAATTACCATGGGGGCTTAACTCCACATCATGAGAGGCTGCACCTCCTGCTCCAGCTCTGCTGCAAAGTCTGAAGGAGCTTTTAAAGTAGTCCTGCAGTGTAACCAAGCAACCCCTGGGGAATTTCTAGTCTGTCTCTTGTGAAAACTCTTTTTCTTTTACCATGACTTAAAAATCCATACTAATCAGTTTATTATTTAGAAATGTATTCTGCTGGTGTTGTTCTTACAAAGGGGAAATATCTTTAAATCCCAGTTGATACAAAGATGTGCTTATGTGCTGTTATTTTATTCTGGAGTTGGTTTTGTGTGTCCTGGTTTGAGGTTGCAGCCCCATTCTGTGGGGCACTGGATAAATGCGTGTGCCCTTCATATAAATGTCACCATAAGTTTAGATAAGATGGAGTGGGGGCAACATGACATGCTCAAGGTCACAGCAGATCAGTGCAGGAATATGAGTAAAGTGCAGGGATTTTAAAATATTATTTTATTTTTTACTCTATTTTTTACTGCCTGAAACCCTGTCCTGGCTCTCTGTGCCTCTTAATTAAATCCATTGCTGGTGCTCAACTGTTACATCTGAATGGCCAAGAATCTTTTATGTCCTTGACCTGATAAATATTACAATCCCTTTGGATTTCCATGGTTTTCTCTGGAACAATATGAGTGAGGGAATTTTCACACTATCATAGCTTGTTTTTCTTGCTGCTATTAATGCAAATACTAAAAATATTAAAGCTGCCATGTGAAGTCTCTTAGCTTAGAAATCTGGTGACTCTAAATGGGTTTTATCATAGAATAGAAATATGTTATCCTGGTCAACATCTATTGTGGTTTAATTTAAACCCAAGTTCCAGAGCCCTGTACTCAATTTATAATAATTCATATAATTTGTTACATCAGTCATTTGTCACATGAATTTACAAGGCCTAATCTCTTTGGGTGTAATGTTGCTTACACTTATCATTCCTATCAGATGTGTGGTTAATTAAAAATGGGCATCTTTTAAATCTCAAACATCTTAATGTCTCACTTTTTTTTGCCTAAATTCATACCAGTAAATCACTGAAGAAAATACAGCTTTTCTCACTAAAAAATAGTCCCATCTCAATTTGTTTGCAAGTGGTTAAGTTTTTATCCTAGATAAAAAACAGGACTAATGTTCTATCATGGCAATAACTTTTCTTAATCAATATTATTATAAATAATTAAAAGCTAATCAGTTTACCCAGTCTGGGTATCAATATACCCAATTGTTGGTTATGCAGGTGATTAATAGGAAAATGAGAGCATCTTCTCTTTATGGATGGCAGATTTTGTGCTTGATCTTTTTAGGTGTTAGATACATTTGCTGTTTCCTATTCCTCTTAAAAAAATAAATACTTCACTAAAGAACAAATTAAAATGAAGGTCTTGTTTTGCTAAGAACCAAAGTCAGCCTTTTAAAGGTGACTTGTGTAGAGGTAAGTATTGCCATCCACAAGCTGTGTTACCTTTGCTAATGCACGTGCCTAAATAAGTCAAAGGCAGGACTTTCAGGATTCAATTTCAATTTTTTTTCAGGTTGTTAAGGTTTTTTTTCTCTTCTAAAACTTTGGGTTTCTATTAGACGAGAAGAGTAGCCAGACCACTGCTCCCTGCATTTTCTGGTGTAGGAGTCAAGGTTAATAATTTATGTTAAAATCTGTTAAAGTGAAGCCAACTTGTGACATTCCAAGCAGTTTCATTTTGAAGAAAAACTTCTAACCATTAAGAGATGGAAGAAATATAGTCTGAATTTCTTATATTTCTTTATTTCTGTTGCTGTTACACATGATATGCTGGGTTTTAAAAAAAAAATCAACAACCAACCAAACCCTAAATCCCTTTTCCAAATATCCTCTGGGAGGACCTAATGCAAAAAGAATTTGGAAGAGGATGTTACTTATCTGTGGACTTTAGTAAGTTTTCTTTGGGTTCATGCTGTGATTTCTTGATAAATGTGGAATTGAAGTTCTCCAAGGGTACTGCTTGGTAAAGTTTTAATCAGCTTTTTCTTCTCAAGACAGAGGGGGAGGGTGTGTTTTGGATGCTGCTGGATGGTCTGACTCACTGAACAATCTGAAATGTTTATTAAACTATTTTGCTTCCATCTTTTAATAATAACAGAATATAAATTAGTGTGAGAGTGTTTTTAAAAATTACATTACTGCTCAAAAATTAGAAAATACTGTGTGGAGTGTCAGGAAAGATAGCTTGGGAAGATTCCCTTTGAACAATTATTTTGTTTTGGGGACACATTGCAGGCTGGAAAAAGAAATACTGATTGTTAAAAGCCTATTTTATTGTTTCCATAGAACAACAACTCAGTTTTCTGTTGTATAGGAAGCTTTGCTTGAGAGATCCCTTTTCCTTTGCCATTCCCAGGTCTGGGTTGTGGTTCAGTTCTTTTGAGCTGTTGTTTTGCCTGCTGTGAGAACTTCCTCATCCTGAACTATGTACACACAGCATGCATTAATTCTCCCAAAAGGCAAGACAGATGAGCTTTCACCTAGAAAATACATATTTCATTTAAAATGGATGACCTCAGAATGAAAACACTAATATTCCTGATATTTATATGAGGAAGACTTGATTTATTTTTTTCCCCTGGAAGTACAAATACTTTAAGTCCACTATTTTCCTGTGCTTTTGACATACCTGCCTTTAGATAGACAAGATTTTTATGTTGCAAGTGCATGTAAAGAAATAATTTTTCCACAGTCACTTGTGCATTAGCTGGAAACTTGTTCTGCAGTGAAACCATGGGGAGCTGAGTGGACAGTTTGTGGAGCAGGAAATAAAATGATGATTTTTATCTGAAATTCAGGTCTTGTAGTGTTGTTGGTCAGACTTTTTTGGTTATAAACACATAAAGGTTTTGGTAAGGCAAGTGCTTGTGGTTGATTATCCAGCTAGACTATGGATAAAATAAAATCTTTTAATCTGTACATTTTATAACCATTTCAAATTTGCTGTAAAGCAGGAAACTTCTCTTTTAAAGAAGCTTTACACAAACCTGCTTTCTAAAAGCAAGTCAACACATCACATTTAATGTGAGATTCTTGCTGATAGATCCTGTCTTGCCACAATGACTTTTCATCACGTGTATTTTTTTTTTTTGTTCAGCTTTCAGCCCTTTTTTTGAAGTTCTGAATGGTGTAGGATTACACTTGTCGTTCATAGATTTGCTTGAACAATGGAATAAATAGTGTTTTCTGTTTTACTTCAAAGAATTGCCAAGAAAATGCTTTTAGAAGAAATCAAAGCCAATCTTTCCTCTGATGAGGATACGTCTTCAGACGAGCAGCCAGAGGAAGGGAAAAAGAAACCTGCAAAGCAAACTGAAAACACAGGAGATAATGGTAAGCACCAAAAAAGCATCTGGGGAAAAAGTGGTGCTGTGGCACCTGTCATGATTTCAAGGGTTACTTGGGAAAATGATGATTGTTAAAGTCTTCAGAAAAAAAATATTACTGATTTTGCTGTGTGGTTGCCACACAGAGACCAATGTACGTGGTCATGAGGATTATCATCTTTTTAGTCTTCTCTATGTTTATTTTGTTGTTACAGTCTGGTTTTTGTAAGCAATTAAGAAGCCCTAGGGGTTTATGAGGGTTAATCTCTACACAACTGTAAGTTTTGCAAGTGCTGAGGGGAGATTTGGCTAACACACTCACTGGAACAGGCATTCCAAGCATTCAGGCAGTGGGAAATACTAAACATTTGAGGAAACTGGTATGTTGTTGTTTGTAATTCCCTGGTAAAGCACAGGATTTAGCCTAAATTAATTCAGATTTTAATTCTTGCCCAGTTTGTGTAAGATAAGAAAGTGATTGGTATGAATGTAGTACTGACTCTTCTGTGTGACAGGAGAGAAGGAAAAGGAAGACAAGAAGTCTGAAAAGGAAGAAGATAATTCTGAGTCAGATTCAGAAGAAGAAGAAACATCCAAGAAGCCCAGATACAGACACAGACTGCTGAGGCAGAAGCTCACCGTGAGTGATGGGGAGTCTGGAGAAGAAAAAAAGGTGGTGAAACCAAAAGACAAAAAAGAAGGGGGAAAACGCAGAAATAGAAGGAAAGGTACATAATCCACATCTCTTTTTTTTTTTGGTCATAAAAAGTACTTGCTTCTGTAAAATAAATCCAAAGTTTGTCAGAATGGAGATCTCAACCTTTGTGATTTTAAAATCCCTGTATAAACTTCATGGTGTAGGAAATCTGGCATTCCCATATCTTTGTTTGATAAATAGTTTTATTTAAAATTAAAATGTCAGATTGAAGTGCAGCTCTCTCCGGAGTCTTAGAAAATCCATCCTAAAGAGCAGAGGCAAGGCCAGGATGTCTAAATGTGGAGAAATCAGTCTTGGCCTCTCTGTAATTTCTCTCTTGGCCTGGCAGTGGTGCCTGAGGAAGGTGTCCATGCTGGAATTGCAGTGGAGCAGGCTGGAGCTGAGCACCAGAGGGCACTGTGAAATGAGCCTGGCCTGGGCCTTCATTGTTGCCGGCAGGAACAAAGAACCTCTGGGTGTTTCCTGGCCAGGAAAGGTGCTCTGGGCTTCTCTGATCCCTGTGTTGCACTAATGCCAGCCAGCTTTTGTGGTCTTCCACAGAATAAAAGAATGTGATTTATGTAGCATTTTCTTCTGTGAAAACTCTTAATTTTTGTCTTTTTACATATTCATGTTTTTCCTCCCTTAAAGGATTAAAACTACCTACAGTTTTCCATGCAGGAGGAATAACTGTAAATCACCTTTAAATTAATGTGCAAATAAGAGGCAGCTCAGGGTTCTTTAGTGCAAGCCTTTGAAGTTGATTGCCCTCAAACAGGACAATATATTTGATTTCACTTTGCCCTTTTTAGCCCTGTGTTATTAATGTTACCTTTCCCCATGTATTCATGTTTTAAGCCTTGTCATTCATAAAACAATTAAACTTTCAACTGTGTTCAAGGTCAAGCTGAAATTAAAGGTGTTAAATGCCACCTTGGTGTCTTCATTACCTAAAAATGCCAGCGAGAGCTCCTCAAACTGGTTAGGAGAGTATTGATGATGCTGCTCTTCTAGGTGTATTTTTAATTGCTTTTTGAGGCAGTTTTGAGCCTGTATGACCTGAGGAAATGGTAAGCCATAAATGTAGCAATGCAATTTTATATTTTGTGTATAAATAAGGGCTCTTTATGGTTATAAAATGAAATGTAAAGCATTTGAAACTAAAGCTTCTGTTTAAGTAAAAATCATCTTTTTGTTTTCTGAAACTCCATTCTGTTCCCTTCCATCATTTAATGCTCTCTTCCATTTCCTTGTAAAATAAATGGACCTCAAGGCTTGTGGCACAATAAGCCATCCACCATCCAGGACTCAGCCAGTGCTCAAATCTTAACCTTTTCTTCTCTTGCTTCTTATAAATCTGGGTCTGAAATGAACCTTGGCAGTGCTCGTTGCTCTTCAGCAGTTTGTTGTGCAGTGAGGAGCTGCTGGCCCTGCAGTGATAAATAAATGCTGCTTTTTTTTTCCCAAGTGAGCAGCGATGACTCGAATGACTCCGAGTTCCAAGAGTCTGCAGTGAGTGAGGAGGTCAGTGAGTCTGAGGATGACCAACGGCCAAGAACAAGGTATGGAGAGAGCTGAACTGTGCTCACCCTGTCTTTATTTGGGGTTTTAATAGTGCAGTTTATGCAGGGAGATGGTAAAAGTTAAAGCAGTTTGGAGCAGTTCTTAAAACCCTTGATGATATTTCTGTAGGAGTTATAGAACATTAATTTATTTTGCAGCAAATGTGGGAATTTTGAATTTGTACCACAGTAGGGGATACACAACAGTTTGATAAGCCAGTACAAAAAAAAAATCAGCAAAAAAGTGAGCATTTTAATGCCAAATACATCACTGTTAAGTGGTGGATTGCAGTATAAAATTATATTTTTATAGGTCTGAGATTCTGTTGGGTTTTCTCATTGCTCTGTGTGTCCACTGGGCTGAGCAGAAGGAAATTTGGAAGCCAGCTCTAACTGCACAAAAGCAGTGCCTATTGCTGTTATTAATGAAAGATGTTGTACCCCTTTACCACTGTTTTTCAGGGAGGCAGAGGATTATTATGAGTAATCAGTAATATTGCCTTTTTGCTTTTTGAATAGATCTGCCAAAAAAGCCGAGGCTGAAGAAAACCAGCGCAGCTACAAACAGAAAAAGAAACGAAGGAGGATAAAGGTTCAAGAGGATTCATCGAGTGAAAATGAGAACAAGGTGCTGTATCATGTTTTGAAGTGATAAATAGGGAGTTCCTGTCTCTTCTGCTCAGGGTATCTCTGCACAAAAGACAGTAAAAAATTAAAATTTTTACTTTTCTCAATGTCAGTTCAGGCTACAATTTGTAAAATGCCACCATTGTGGAGGTAAAACATTATGTTGAAGTAAAACTTTTCCTGTCTAGATCTTGATAAAAATGCATGATATTGAAGTAAATGGAATTTTTAATCTAAATGTAGATGAGACAAATTGTAGATTAAGGCTTTTGGTAGTGTTGGGGTTTCTTTTCCTGTGTGGTGTAGGTAAAGACTGATCTGATTTAGCAGCAGTGTGACAGGAAAAAGTGTTCTATTAATAATCATTAGTTACTATCAAATTACAGCAGTGCCTTCCTTCAGTACTGCCTTTGCACAGCTGGGCTTATCTTTGATATCTCAGAATACATTACAATTAAGGTGGCACTTCTTTTGTCAGACTTTTAAAAAGGCATTTTTTTTTTATTTGCTGAACTCCCACCTGTGTGTGTAAGAATTTCTGGGAGCTTGGAAAGAAGGGTTTGATGGTTTGTGCCATGATTTTCTTGCTAACGTGTACTTTATTTAATTTCTAATAGAGTAACTCTGAGAATGAGGACAATGATGACTCAAAATCTCCTGGAAAAGGCAGGAAGAAAATCAGGAAAATTATTAAAGATGATAAGCTTAGAACAGAAACACAAAATGCACTTAAAGAGGAAGAAGAAAGAAGAAAACGTATCGCAGAGAGAGAACGGGAGAGAGACAAATTGAGAGAGGTATGGTCTGATTTCTCTGTAAAATTCTGTGAACTTCAATTCCTGGTCATGTTTAAGATGATAAATTTCAACCTCAATGTAATTTGATGAGTATATTTTGAAAACTATTTACATAAGCCACAAGTTTTGTCTGCAGTTTCCTGCAGGTTGACCTTGGTAAGTTTTATTTGACTGCTGTGGCCTTAGAAAGTTGTTTCAGTTCCCTCCTGCTTCAGTGCCAGAATAAGCTGTGATGCAATAAAAAATTGAAAGTTTCTCTTTGCTAAATAAATTATGACTTCCAGTTCTGGTAAATCTGAAGTGTCTCAAGCACTGGGTTTTCCTCATGAGAATATTCCTCTGATTCCATGTTTCTGTTTGCAGGTGATAGAGATTGAAGATGCTTCACCTCTGAAATGTCCCATTACAACCAAGCTGGTTTTAGATGAAGATGAAGAAACCAAAGAACCATTAGTGCAGGTTCACAGGAGTATAGTGACCAGACTGAAGCCACACCAAGTAGATGGTAAGGAAAGAGTTTAAAGAAAAAAAGAATTTTTTTCTTTCCAGGGGCACAGCACCTTATGCAGACTGAATTAGAATAATAAAAACTCCCTGACTGGCAAAACCAGAATGTGTCTTTTCTTCTCCCTGTCCCCAAGATCAGGCAATCTGCATCCTCACAGGAATATTTTCTAACCCAGTTGCCACATCCTCAATGAAGCTGTGAATCTAATCAAGTTCAAGACAAATACCATCCCACATACAGCCCACGGGGCAGAAATGAATCAATAATTATCCTGACAACTGCTTTCCTAAGAGTTAACATGATCTCAGTGATCACAGCGTGCTCTTATCGGGTGAACTTTAATAAAATGAATGTTTAATCAGAAAACTTTCAATAATTTTCTTCAGGTGTTCAGTTCATGTGGGATTGCTGTTGTGAATCTGTAAAAAAAACCAAGACATCTCCTGGCTCTGGCTGCATTCTTGCTCACTGTATGGGCCTGGGGAAAACATTACAGGTAAGAAACAAAGTTTATTTCCAATAAATAGTCTCTTGCAACTCAGAACAAGAAAATAAATACAGCAGGGAGGAGGGAAGCTCCAGGAACTTGTTTCTAAGACTGTGGAATAATCTTAAGCAGGTTGTGGTTTTTTCTGTCCTCATTCATTTTTTTCTCTCAAATGGTTTATTTTTTTGAGTGTTTATAAATTAATTTATTGCTGATAAAGTACAAGTTTATCAGATTTGGTGGGGTTTATTTTTTAATGCCAGACCTTGTGTGTAAAGTCAGATGCTGGTGGGTTTGTGGGGATTTTTTGAGTGACAAAGAGCTGAGGATGATCAAAGGAACTGAGGTCACTCACAGTATGAGCAGTTCAGGCAAACCAAACTGCAGCTGTGGTTGGTGCTGGTGCCCAGCAGGATTTTAACCCCAGCTCCAGCATATCTAAAATTTTTCTTTATTTAAGGAAATGAGGGTGACAGACACAGTATTATGACAGTCTGCAATTCTACAGAACACTCCAAAAATCACCTTTGAAAGGTGTATTTTTACAGACTTCATCCTGGCTGAGGTGATGTGCTTCTTGGGGAGTTAATCACACCTTTCAGTGGAGATTTGCAATTGCTTTGCAGAACTCTTGTGGAGGGGGTTTCTTCCACCTACACTTCACACACCATGTAGTTTGATGAAATACTTCCAGCAGAAGGTGTTTTTATAGTGATCCAGATGTGTCAATGACACTAATTTTAGCTGTAATTGATAATCAAAGAAAGTTATTTGTAGTTAGAAACGTGTATCAATATAAACTATTTTGAAGGCTGGTGTTTGAAGCTGAGGTGGTTGTTTTTTCCATCTGTGTCCATTTGCCAGTCACTGCTGTGCTCTGTGATACCATTTGTAGTTTAGCTCTCAAAAGAGCTAAACCAGCCATAATTTCTGGCAGACTTTTCCAACTGCAGGGCAGGATGTCAGTAGAGATCAGGGAAATCAGGGAATTGGGGACTTGCTGGCCAGGACAGAGGTCCTGAGACTCCCTGGGTAGTTTTGTCTTACACAGAACCACCAGTGAATCTTTTTCTTTTAAAAGCACTTTGCTGCCCAGTGTTCAAGCACAGTCATGCAGTTTAAAACTCCTCCATTAAATCAGAATTGCCAGACACCAAGATTTGATGCAGAAAAATCTTGTGTTGTACATCCATAGGGAGAGCTGGAGCAGCCATGGGATCACTGATTCTCCTCTACTCCTGCCTCTGTTTGCTGCTGCTCAAAACAGGCAGGAGAAACCTGAGTGACACCAAAAGGTTTTGGGTTTTTCCCAGCCTGGAGAAGGTGTTTTCATCCTCAGCACACAGCCAGGCTGGCTGCAGGGTGAATCCTTGGAAAACACTGCCACAACCTGCTGCAGAGCCCTGCTGAGAGGATTTGCCTTGAAATATCTTGAAAAAAGTGTGACAAAGTGCTTTGAGGCTGAAGGTCACTTTTAAGAAGCTTGACTGGGAATTTATTTTATGTTTGGGATGAATGTTGAGAGAAAGCTTAAAAACTACCTGATAGAAATGTTTGGTTTATGAAAATGATTGGTGAAATGTAATGGGAGGGTTCTCTATGAAATCCTTTAGCAGTTTAAAAGTATCTCAGTATGTGAAGGATGTGCAGCCATGAAACACAAAGTAAGGAGTGTATGAACTCCAGCTACATCTGTATGAAAACCTAACCAAAAATTCTATTTGTTCAACCAAAAAATATATTTAAATAAGACTGTTCTCGGTAATACAACTGCATAATTGAATAGATAACATTTATCTTTCTTTCCTGGTATTTATTTGATGTTCTGCCTGGTTTTTTCTCTTGCAGGTAGTAAGTTTCCTCCACACAGTCTTGCTGTGTGACAAACTGGATTTTCGGACAGCTCTGGTCGTGTGTCCACTCAACACTGCCTTGAACTGGCTGAATGAGTTTGAAAAATGGCAAGAAGGTTTAGAAGATGAGGAAAAACTAGAGGTGAGAGCCTTAAAAAGAGTTGTTCATTAAATAACTGGATCATTTACATAATTGGGAAACTCCACTACTTAAAGGCTAAAAAAAGTGCTTTAACTGCATGAAAAACCTACTTGCATTAATACCTCAGAAGTATTAAAAATTAGAGCATTATTGAATATTTTAAGAGGAATTAAAGAGGTTTTTTTCCCCTTTGGAAGGTCTATGAGCTGGCAACAGTGAAAAGGCCTCAGGAGAGGAGCTACATGCTGCAGCAGTGGCAGGATGGGGGAGGTGTGATGATCATTGGCTACGAGATGTATCGAAACCTGGCACAAGGCAGGAATGTGAAGAGCAGGAAACTTAAAGAAATATTTAATAAAGCTTTAGTCGACCCAGGTGAGTGAAAATTTGTACAGCTTGTATAGTTTGGGCTTCCAGGTTTATGTATATGAGCAAAGAAAATAAATTGTGTTGGTAAGATTCATCAGATTTTCTTTGTTGGCTTTTGCTGAGTTACAGAAATTTGTTCAGAATCTTCCCCATCTACTTTTTAAATAGATTTTTCTAACAGTCTTTTCTATTAAATCAAATACAAGGAATATATTCTAGAAACTTTTCCTATTAAGTATTTTTATTTGCTGGCTTTGCTTCCTTTGCAAAGTAATTGGAAGTGTCTGTTGGGGACCCAAGACTGTTTTAATCTGTTAATTTGTTACAACCACAAACTGCTTTGTCCTTAATGGAAATCTACCACTAAGGGGGCAACTACACATGAAAATAGTAGACAATGTACCTTAGAAGTGCGAAAAAACAAGTGTTAATGAAGTGCTAATTAAGGGAATGCAGATAAAGCACTTAATTATTTTTTCAGTCTTGAGGAACAGATGCCTGGTTTGAGCTGAGCTGAACTTAACAAACTTATGTCAACATTGGGAAAATCAACCTTGAAATAACTCCTTAATTATTTCTGTACAACCATGGAAACTTTAAGGTTGGAAAAGACCTCACCATGAGTGCAGATTGACCATGGGCATTAAACTGTGCCAGGATCTTCCATGTCTACTCATTGTTTGAACACTTCAGGAGTGATGACTCCACCACCTCCCTGGGCAGTTATTTCTATGCTTAACCACTTTATTCACTTTATTCAGTGAATAAAGAGGTTCAGCCTGAACCTCTCCTGGCACAATTTGAGGGCATTTCATGTTGCCCCATCCCTTTGTCTATTTTAACTATTTGCAGAAAGACAGAAGTGCCTGTGTGTTGTCACCCATTAATTTTTTAATTTGGATTGGCTCAATGTGCATTGCAATATTCTCATTTGTTTCTTGCTCTCTTGGTTGGGTCAGAATGGACAGTTGCAGATTCCAGTGCAGGAAAACACCAGTTCTGGCTTCTACTGAACTGGAAATTGGGAAACTTTGGCTTCTGGGAGCAATTCCCATTCAAAAAATCTCCAAATTTGGGATTTGTGGGATAATTTAATGAGATGTGTCTGGTGAATACTGCTGGGGTAAGGTTTTATATAGGAGAAGCTTGTGTTGCACTGTCAAGGGGAGCAGAGAGAGAAAGTTTAGCCAAAGTTTATGGGTGGAGAAGTGATTTCATTAATTAACCAGCTCAGTTATGTGGAAGAATGGCAGGATTTTATACACATGGAGGGTTTCCAGGCTGCCTTGTGCCACTGCTGGAGGGCTGTTGGTTATTGATCACTGCTCTGCTCTGCTTGAAGCACTTCAATAACTTTATTATTTATATTTTTTACATGTTGCTACTAACAAAATCTCTGGTACTGTTTAACTTTGAGATTTCTCTTTAATTGGCAATTGTAGAAAGACTTCAGAGACAGAACTGTGTGTACATATCTATATATATCTATATGTTATGTATTTCAATATATTAACATGTGCAGTACAGTAAGAAGGGTGAGAAGATAAAGACTTTGAAGAAGGATTGCATGAGTAGGGCTTTTTAGCCTGGGAAAAATCCAACTAAACTGACAAATTTTCCACCATTTAAGAGCTGATTAATGAAGGGAGTGTTGTCAGTTGGTTTTGACATGATTAAGAGAAAGGAAAGGGCAGAATTTATTCATATTTGTAGCAAATTGGGTATTATTGCACAGTGTTTTAGCAAGAGAGAGGCTGTGGAGTTCCCCACTTGTGTCAGGTCTCCTCCTTTCTCATAACCCTTATCTCAGATGGAGAAAATGATCTAAATGATCCCCTGAGGTCCCTTTAAGCTTTACATTCCTTTATCACATTTTCAGGAATGTTCTTTCCGTAATGATTTGCATTTGTGTTTTGGAAGAACAAGGGAAAAACCCCACAAGCTGATGAAAATCCCTTCTGCTGAACTGTGGCCAAGATGTTAGTTCAGGATATCAGTGCTGCATTTCTGCCAAACTAACCATGAATAATTGTACTGAGATTGGCTTTTTTTTTTCCATATTTTTAGTGTCATTCATGTACTCTAAATAGCAGCTTTTGAGGTGTTTTTTTAAATTTAATTTCTTTTAGCTTCATGTGAATGAATCACAGTCTTTAATAAAATGAGGACTAGAGAAAGGATTTGTCACTGCTAGAGATGGTTAATTAAAATTAAAGGAAGTCTTTGTGTGTAGTCACTCAGTGTTTTGCATTCTGTCAAAACTGGGAAGGTACAAAAGTCATGAAATAATCTGGGGAAATGTTTCTGTGGCAGGTGGGAGAATTCAGAAATACATTGGCTTGAACAAACCAAAGTGCATTTGGAATTCATCTGTGGATTTTCATAATTGTCCTCTAGACTTGTTTCAAAAGTTTGGGGTTTGTTTTGTTTGGGTTTTTTGCTTGGAAACAAATATCTTCTTGATTCCTATCATGTGTATAAGATTAAAATCACTTTTAAATCACCTTAAAATGACATGATTAAGGTGAGTGGCACTGGTGTGTGTGTGTGTGTAGTCAGAGGTGTAACTGATGCTCTGTTGTTGATCAGTGCCCTAGAATTGATTTTATTCTTTACAGGGCAGTTTGAGTTTAGTCTGAGACAAAATATTCTCAGTAAATGAAAGAAGATTAAACTGTCCTCGCTGACAAATCCTCCTTTGCTCCTCAAATTTGGCCTTTTTAGTGCTGAATTGCTGAACCCAACTGGTGGCTTTTCTCCAAGGTGCAGCAACTTGTCATGAGCTGCTTTCAGAGTTGAGAGTGCTGGAACTGAGGTCAGGTCCAGAGCTGGTAAAACACTTATTCTGAGTTACTACTTGGATCCTGGAATATCTTTTACTACATTTTCAAGGAAAGAAATTCCAGAAATTGCACTAAGTCTGAAAACAATTAAGAGTGAGCCTGTTCTGCCAAGTTGGGTATTATTTATCTTATTATTAGAGTTGCTTTGCATGCTGTGGGAATGTGTTGTGGTGTGGTTTTGACATTCCTCATGCAGCTCACTTAAACCAGGCTGATATTTTATCTCCTGGAAGAAAGCTGAGGACATTCCTGGGGTGACTTTCAGCTGCAAGGTGGCAAATCACTTGTCTGTAATTCACATCAAATCTGGTTGTGTTTTAAACAATCTAAGACTTCTGATTGTGTTCTGTCCCCTTAGGGATATTCTTACCTTCATGAAAAAATTCAGGTTACCTGGTTTTTGGGTGTTTTGGGATTGCCCAAGTGTCAGTAGATGGCAGCCTAAAGCTGGAGAGAAGGAAGTTTCACTGAGTTTTGACAGGGGAGATGGAGGTGCAGCCATTCACAGGCAGCAGCAGGAATACACCATCTTAACAGGAATATGCTGCAAAGCTGAGTTTAATCCTTTCCTTGAAGACTTTACAAGCAACAGCCTTGATTTTACCAGAGTGGCTACTCTGAATTCTGGTGCAAAGGCTGAGTGAGAACCCAATCAGTGCTAAAAATATCCCACCATAAAACACAAAAAAAATTTGAAAAAAAAACCCTAAGTAACTTTGGTAGAACAAAATTTGGATACTTCAGGCTGTCAAGTTCTTTTTGGCAATGAAATATTTTGGAGAGATTGAATGTTGTTTCTTTCCAGGTCCTGACTTTGTGGTGTGTGATGAAGGACACATATTGAAAAATGAAGCATCTGCTGTCTCTAAGGCAATGAATTCTATTAAATCCAGGAGAAGAATAATTCTGACAGGAACACCACTGCAGAATAATCTTATAGAATGTGAGTAGTTGTCTTTTATTTCCTTCAGCACAATTTTGCCTGTCAGCCACAGAAGATATATTTAGTTTGATTAGAAGAGAAGGATTTGAGACAGCACAGCTGCCTGCTGGGTTTCTCTGTATTTAGATGTGACAGATTTATTTTCTATTTGCATTAATCCTGTGCTTTCCATTCTGAACCACTGAAGCCTGATGTGTCTCTCCTAGATCACTGCATGGTTAACTTCATTAAGGAGAATTTGCTCGGCTCAATTAAGGAATTCCGGAATCGGTTCATCAATCCCATCCAGAACGGGCAGTGTGCAGACTCCACTCTGGTGGATGTCAGGGTGATGAAGAAACGTGCTCACATCCTCTATGAGATGTTGGCTGGCTGTGTTCAGGTGAGAACACTTTGTCCCTAACTCAGCACTTCATTTAACTTGCAATTATTTTGTCTCATTCTGATGAAATCACCCAAAGACCTTTAAAGGTCTGATTTGAGAGCTCCATAAATCTTTTCACTTAAGTATTTTTCACTGGTTGTTGGATCTCTGCATTATTTGTGACTAGAAAAACCTCATAGTTTTTCACCAAATTGTCAGTGTACTCTAAAATACAAGTATTAAATGATACAGCTATTTCCTGTTGGGAGACAAGAACATTTTGTGGTAGAATAGGACATTAGTTGGTCTGAAATATTCCATTTTAATTCCATATGCACATTTAAGAACTGCCTTAAAGTCTGCACAGAAAGTTGCTGGTCCACAGTTTGTCAGTTTTTTTCTGATCTGTGAGAATCAGAACAACAGAAGACAAGAGAGAAGGAAAATTATTCAGGTTCAAAAGGATGAAGAACTTGTTACTTTATAGACCTTAAATGAAAAAAAATCTTTGGATGGAGCCCACATGGATTTTCTCCCACCCTGTACAGAGCAGATCCTGTCCATAGAAAGCAACTCTCTCTTGTGGTCGTTGGTGAGTGGAGAAACAGAGTAGTGTCAGAGTCAAAAAAAAAAATCCAAACCAGAAGTAAAATCTGGTTTTAGTATTCTAAGAAAAACCCCAAAAGTAGTTCCTGGAGCAGGTCCTGGAGTTGCAGTGAACTTTGCCAGGACTTGGAACTGGGCATGGGCTTAGCAGGTCATAGTCTTTGGCCTGAGAAGTGGGGCAGGTGGGTTCCTGCTGCAGGGCCTGCAGTGAATTGTATTTCCTGGGCTGATTTTCCTCCTTTGGGGCTGGAAAACACCAGAATCACCAGCACTGATCCCACGGTGCTTTGTCCTTTGAGATGCCACAAGTCCTGGAGCTCTCAGGGAGCCGTTGCCATGTTTCTGTGACTGAAGCACTGTTTGTAAAATTGCAGAGGAAGGATTACACAGCCTTAACCAAGTTCCTGCCCCCCAAATACGAGTACGTGCTCGAGGTGCGTATGACCCCGATCCAGTGCAAGCTGTACCAGTATTACCTGGATCATTTGACAGGTATGTGCCTGCAGCTCTGATGGCATTTAATAAAGGGGCATTTTGCCACAGTTGGTAGGTGAAAATCAATTTTCTAAGCATTGTCCTATGTTGGGTTTTTTTAGATTTTTTTTGTAGTCGAATATTGCAGCATTACAGGTAGCTCAGATTAGTTAGATTCATTGAGACCTAAATGCAAATGTTATTTTGTGTTTGCCACCTTGGGCTGCTTTTACAAAACCTAAATAGACACGTCTGTCTTTTTAAGAGGATTTTGTGTACATTCCTGTACTGGGGAGCAGTGTGCTTTTATGTCAAAAATATAATCATGTTTCTCATTATCAAGAAAAAGGAGAAAATCTAATTTTGACAACTTTAACTAGGAGAAAGAATGGCTGTGAGTGAGTAATTTGAGCCCTTTTACAAGAGATGTTGCAGTATGATGTGCAGCTGGAGAGAACACTCAGATCTGCACTGCTGGGCTCTTCAAAGGGGAGCAGAGTGTGGCAAAACTCACTTCAGGGCTCACTCTAAAACGTGAACTTTATTGTCAGGTGTAGGTGGTGGCAATGAAGGTGGAAGAGGCAAAGCTGGAGCTAAACTATTCCAGGATTTCCAGATGTTGAGCAGAATCTGGACTCACCCTTGGTGTTTGCAGCTGGACTATATTAGCAAAGAAAATAAGGTAAATTAGATATATCAAAATACTCTCACTTGAGAACTTTCCAAATAAGCTCTGCCAAACTCTAGGTAAAGTTTCGTCAAATTAATGGAAATCTTTGTTGCTGTGGGGTCATTTTGCTGCTGGTTTTGTCATATTTTTCTTGCTGGGTATGTTGTCATTCTTAAAACATTTTGTAAGGCCAGGCCTTTGTAGAACTTACCATTGTTAAAATGAAGAGTAAGCAGATGGCTAAAGGTTTAATAAAAGCTTCTGGGTGAACACAGTTAATAATTTCTGTTTTTTCTCTTTTGAGGGCTATTTTGATGAAGACAGCATGGATGACTTCATAGCTTCAGATACTGATGAAACTTCCATGAGCTTAAGTTCTGATGAGTATACAAAGTAATTGATTTTTTATTTAATTTGTTGCTGTTGTTTCCTTTGTAGAACTGAAATGATTTCTAGAAAATGAATGTTTATTTTGTGTTTTATGTGTCTGTTAGAATGTGTTTTCTTTCAGTAGGATTTAAAAGAAAAAAATAATGGTGTGTATAATGTTGCTTTTTAGGAAAAAAAAATCCAAGGGGAAAAAGGTGAAGAAAGAGTGCAGCTCAAGTGGAAGTGGCAGTGATAATGATGTTGAAGTCATTAAAGTCTGGAATTCAAGATCTCGTGGAGGTGGGGAAGGAACTGTAGAAGATCTTACAAACAACCCTGCATCAACAAAGTCAGATGAAGGTGAGGATAACACAGAGTGATGAAAACAGGAGGCAACTCCACTTTGCAAAAGGCAATTTGAGAGGGCTGGAATTCACAAATTCTGCTCTATGGCACAATGGCAAATTCCTTAAGTTACAGCTCCTGCTACTTCTAATTATATATTTATCCTGGAAAAACAAGAGGCATCAACTTAGAACCCAGGGATTTTGAGCCAGGGAAGCTGCACAGTGAAATTTTTTAATTCAGAAGTATAAAATTATATAACTTGGAAGATTAATGGAAAGATTAGGAAATATATCTGTCATAATTTGTTGCATCTGGAATTTGAATTGGATGCTGAGCAAGCAGATCCAGTGCAGTAGGAATACAAGACCTTTTTAAAACTGTTATTCAAACTTCTTACAGCTGCACACTTAATTTTGGGGTTTTTTTCCCTGTAAAAATCAAATTTTTGTCTTGTATTTGGTATCACAGAGACAATTTTCTGATTCTGCTATTTCATGTGTGTCTAATCTCTTTCCCTAAGTAATTTAAATTTTTTGGGACAGTTCAGGTGAGAAATCTTTTTTTTTTTTGCCTCCATCCCAATGGCAACATCTTGTAAATGTGCGAGGGGTGGAGGGTGTGTGTGTAAAACATTTACACCCAGAGATTAAATGTGTTAAAGGAACTACATTAAAGGCAGGGTGAGTTTCTTTCTCTGCATCCCTTAAATATTTAACTCTTGTAACTGCTGATAGTGCAAAAGCTGGTTTTTCTTTGCCTCTTTAACTCTTCCCATACCAGTTAAGTCTAATAATGAGGCAACAATTCTGTAATTCAGACATTCAAAGCATTTAAATGAAGACCATGTTCTCATCTTTGATTTTATTTTTTTATTTTTTATTAGGCAAAGCTACATCCTCTTCCAATCCTGGCAGCCCAGCTCCAGACTGGTACAAAGATTTTGTCACTGATGCAGATGCTGAGGTGTTGGAACATTCTGGGAAAATGGTGCTGCTCTTCGAAATTCTGCGAATGGCAGAGGAGCTGGGAGACAAAGTGTAAGTTCTGCACATGTTGTTAAAGGCTTTAGGAATATTTTAGTCGGACTGTATTCCCTATCCATCCTTCATTCTGCTGGGGCTATTTTCTGAAGCAGACAAGTGTGGTACACTCATTTTTGTCAGGGATCTTCCCACAACTGCATGTGCTGCACTGAAGTCTTGCTCCCTTTGTCTCAGAGGTTGTCTCAGAGGGAACAAAACTGAAGCAGTGCAATAATCAAAATAACTCCAGAGATGAATTCTGTGTTTCCCTGTTTCTTTTTTCAGCCTAGTGTTCAGCCAGTCCCTAATATCTCTGGATTTGATAGAAGATTTCCTGGAGCTGGCTAACAGGGAGAAATCTGAGAGAGATAAGCCTTCTATCTACAAAGGTGAGCATCTCCTCCAACAACTGCAGTGCTCAGAACTCTCTCACAAGTCTCTGTTCAGTGCCCAGGTTTGGAATCAGGGTTTTCATTAGGATATTGCATGCTCTGGACTGTTCTGAGGCTGGCAGGGTTATTGGGCTCCCCTGCAGGAGGTCTCTGCTGTCCCTTTATGGACTCTCTGATTTCACTCTCTACCATCCACACTTGTAGCCTAAGCAGATTAAATGTTCATATCTCAGAGAAGGCATTTTGGTAAATTCTGCACAAAAATGATGTTAAATTCTGGAGTGTGGCAAATCCTGATCCTTCCTCCTGGGTGAGAGAGAGTGAAAGAAAATGAGGCTGCTTTAAACCAGCATTAAAACATGGAAAATGTGAATTTAGGTCTTATATCCACAGCAGCAAATCGGCTTATGGACTTTATAAGGGAGCAAGTATTGAGTTAAGTGTTATCCTAGTGATGCTCAAATGGCTTGGAATTCCTCACTGGGATGTTCCCAGAGCTCCTGAGGATGCTGTTCCTCCTTACTCAGAGTTTCTTTCCCAGGACATGAGGATTGAAGAACTCCTCCAAGTCTGCCTTTCCTTTCCAATCTCATCCAACTCTTCCATGTGTTTGCACTTAGAGATAAGAGAAAAGTGGCTCAGTGATGGTGGCTGGAGATCTCCAGTATCTGTGTCTCACAGATTTATTGCTCCTTGCCTGTTACTTCTCATTCTGAATTTTGTCACCTCAGACATTACAAAGTCTCTTTTTGAGGAGTTGTGCCTTTATTTTGAGATTTTTAAAGAGATTTTTCATGTGTGATAATTCTGGCCAGCAAAATTAGATCATGGCAAGATTCACCTTTCCCAACAGAACTCACCAATCTGCCTCTCACAATGGATTGGACTGGGCAGTGCTGCTCCCCAAAACATTGTTTTCTTTATGATTGATGGCTCAGGGATATTAATTTTGTGTACATACACCCTGATGGCCAGAGAAGATGGAAAGTGACTGTGAACTGGGGAGAGAAGAAAATCCTCCATCACCTGTAGTTATTTTTTCCCCCAATCTGACAAGAAGTTGCTGTAACTCAAAGAGTAATTAAACCCAGAGATTTTGCTGGATTTCAGTTCCAAAATGAGTTTGACCTTTGAAATCTCCTTTGGAGCATTGACTTGTCAGTGCTGGTTGTGTGGGAGACTGACTGACACTGGTGCTGTAACCTGAACCTACCTGGATCAATTGGAAAAGTGCAATTAGTGCTTCAGCACCTAAAGATGAGATGTAACATCTTTGGGGCTTCTAAAATTAACTTTGGCTCTGCAAATTTATAAATACAGCTAGAAAGAGTGAAAAATAAGAGGATTTCCCCCAAAAAAGCTGAAGTTATTTTCAAATAATTAAATTTAAATTTAAACTCAGAACTGTTTTTTTGATAATAAATTTCTGTCTTTAAATTCCAGTTGGTTACCAGTCTGGTTATTTACACCATCAGCATTTTCCTAACTTGGCTGTTGCATTTACAGGTGAAGGCAAATGGTTCAGAAATATTGATTATTATCGCTTGGATGGCTCAACCACAGCTCAGTCCAGAAAGAAATGGGCTGAGGAGTTTAATGATGAAACTAATGTGAGGTGAGATCTCTCTGAGATATATATATATATATGCTTTATTTTCTCCTTTTTCTTTCTTTTGTTCCCTATTTATTGTTGCTTTTATCAGGACCAGGCAAATGGTGATCAGAACTCACAGAGAAAATGTTCAGCAATGTGTTACTGACTTCAGATTAATCCCATTATACTCAGCAGTGTTTCCTTGCTCTTTTCATTGTCCTTTAAATCAGAGACTGTGTCTTTATTGCAGTTACTTAAAGGATACAGAGACACCTAGGAAATGTGTGTGTGGCCAGGGGGTTGCAGTCTCTGGGCCACTCAGGAGCAAATTAACTCTTTTATCTCCCTCCAGAATTGGCTCCCAGCCTTCCACTGCTCCTCCAAAATGGGACTTTCAAGTCTCATTTAGATAGAGAGGGACAAACTTATATTTGGATGAAGTTAAGGAGCTTCACCTTCCTAGATTTGTTTAAAAACTGAAGTATGTAATCATGGTTCAGTCATTTATAATGTGAAGGGGAAAAGAATTTAAGTTGTGAACTAATCCAGTGTTAATATTTTAAAATACTTTATTCTGTCAGGTGTCTGTCAAGAACTGGTTCCAAGGTAAACCTGAGTGAGATTTTTTTGAATCTCAAAAAGCCCAGATATATCAAAGAGACAGTGTCATTGGAGAGTTACCCTGAAAGTTTGCAGGCCAGGAAAGAGTTTCAATGGCATGGAATCTGCCTGTTTAAAATTATGGTTTAATTTGATATAACAAATTTCATTAGAGCTTGAAAATGCCAACCCCAAAGTTTTTTCTTCCCTGCCAGTTTTTGTTAACAGCTAATTTTCAAAAGGCCTTGATGTGTATTTTTGGGAGTGTATGTTTTGCTAAAAGTGTTGTTCTTGTAAAATCTACATCTGTTTTATGCTTAATACATTATTTTAATGACGTTTTAGAGTTATTTCAGTGTGTGAAGAACTCCACAGTAACCCAGCAACACGGGAACAACAGCAATTTTCCAAAATACTCAAATTTTGCAACTTTTCTCTGTTCCAGAGGCCGCTTGTTTATCATCTCCACTAAAGCAGGTTCCCTGGGAATAAACCTGGTGGCTGCTAACAGAGTCATCATCTTTGATGCCTCTTGGAATCCCTCCTATGACATCCAGAGCATCTTCAGGGTTTATCGCTTCGGGCAGAACAAGCCTGTGTTTGTCTACAGGTTTTTGGCTCAGGTACATTTCTGGCTTCAGTTTCTGTGCTCATTTCTCCTGCAATCAAATTTGGGAGCTGGGGCTGTGGGGACTGGACCAGTTTGGGCTGGTGTTGGAGTCTGTAGTGAGTCAAGTTGATCCAGGCATATTCCAGCTCAGATCTGGAGCAGAATTTGGCCATGGAAAAGCAGCTCATGAAGGAAAGAGTGGTAAAATCAATGACACATTATCTCCTGTAAAGTCCCCTTTGTGTGACACTTGGTGTAACCCAAATTCTGGAATTCCAGCAGTGATTCAGAACAGAGTCTCAGCCTTTTTAATTTGCACACCTGTAAAAGCTCTGACTGGAGCAGTCCCTGGTGGTGTTTTTAGGGAATAGCCCTGCCCAGAGCAGCTCCTCCTGCAGACCCTGATGGTCCAACTGCAATGAAACCACAGGAGACAAGTTTATTTTTATAAAAAGGTATCCAGTCCTGGCCTGAAAACTCCTATCACACCCTACAGATGTTAAAGATGGGTAATAACTGGGGTGGGCACTGATCTGTGCTTTATGTAAGGCCAATATTTCTGGTAGGAAGTGCTTTGCTTCAGCTTCTGCTTCCTCAGGTGTGACAGAGGAGCCTGCAGACCTTTCCCAGTAGCCCTTAACCCTTGATCCAGTCACTCTTTCCATCCTGAAGCAGATCCTTGTCTGGGACACGTTACTGTCAGAAATGGGGTTTTCTTCAGGCTTCAGTTTATTTTTGTAGTGCACTTTTGAACTGTTGATATCCTTTTTAAATTATGCTGTTCAGAACAGGCTGTGCTGTTCTGTCCTTCTCAGTCATCTCTTTTTTTTTTTTTTTTTTCCAAAAAAATAAGTAATTTTCCTTTTTTTTCATCAAAGATCTAATTTTTTTGTACACAGCTGTGGTGAATTAGACTTGACTGCCTCTCTTTCCCTCTCCCCTCCACCACAGTGATATGGTATCTGTTTTCCTTTTTACAGGCTGCTCAAAGCAGCAAAATAAGGTACATGCTGTGAAAATTGCCATTTTTTTGGTCATAATCCTACTTTGGGGAATTGAAGCAAAACTGGATCTCTTAAAAACACCACTAAAAGACCAGTTTTCTTCCTCTAGTCAACAGCTACATGACATCTGTCCCATGCACAATTCCTGCTGTGCTGCTTCCAGCAGGTTTTTTCTTTTATTGCTCAGCAAACAAAGGGCTTGAAAGTGGTAGAAACTTGGTCATGGTGAAGCCTGGAGAGGCTGACCTGGAACAGAGGCCAGCCAGTGTTAAAGGAATAAAGCAGGGATTTAATAAAAAGGCCTTCAAAGGATCCACCTTGGGCAGTACAAGAGCCTGGCTGTGGCTACACCCAAGATGGATGATGAGTTTTCACACTTTTATAAGTTTTTGGTCCATTTCCATATTGGGGTTAATTGTCCAATTACAGCTTCAGGTAATGAGGTCCCATCCTCCGTCAATTCACTGTTGTTTGCACTTTTGGGCCTGAAGCTGCAGTGGTGTCCTTGGTTCTGGGGTGGAAAAGGATTGTTTTGTGCGACTGAGCTGTGAGGAGAACTGGCTGACACTTTATATGATGTTCAGAGTTACAGACTAATGCAGTGCAGAATCTGGAAAATACGAAAGCTGAAACTTAAGGCATCAATGCAAACAAGGCAGACAGAATCGCTGGGTTGTTTTGGGTTGTTATTTTGGCTTTTTCACACTTGTCAGTACCCCTGTGAGTGAGCAGTGCCTGTGTCTGTGCCCAGGGAACCATGGAGGACAAGATCTATGACCGGCAGGTGACGAAGCAGTCGCTGTCCTTCAGGGTGGTGGACCAGCAGCAGGTGGAGCGACATTTCACCATGAACGAGCTCACCGAGCTCTACACCTTCGAGCCAGACCTGCTGGACGACCCCAACTCTGAGAAGAAGAAGAAGAGGGACACCCCCATGCTGCCAAAAGTGAGTGGGGAGCTTTGTGCTGTAGAAACAACCCTGATCTGGTCAAACATGTTGCAGGTTTTTAGTGGAGAGCAGTGCTGGCCACTTGGAGCAGAGGAAACACAATAAAATCCATAATTAATACAACAAATCCTATAATCAGCTGGGTGAGGACTTTCCTCTCAGTGTAACTGCCACTATGAGAGAAAGATACTCATTAAAAGACCCAACTTTTAAAAGACACTTTTGCAGGCATTTTGAATGAACAGAAGTTTTACTGCATTAAACCATAAAAAAATGCAAATTTGCATCTGAGTGGGTGTTGGTGATACCCAGCACAACCTGAGTTTGTGGGAACACATCTGTGAGGTGGCACTGGAGGTAAGAGTCAATTCATGCTTTCCTTTGCCAGGACTTTTTGGGTTTTAGTTCCCTGTTTAACTTCCTGTGGGAACCATTAGTAGAGATATGGTAGAGATGAGGCAAGAGTTGCACTTAGAGTAAACTTGCACTTAGGTAAGAGTAAGCTTTAGGGGAAAGAATAACTGCTTCCATGATTTTATTCTTTTTTCCCAAGTCAGTTTATATTTCAGATCAGGCTGTGGGTTTATATTTCATTTATAGTCTCTGTGTTTGTGGGCTGCTAAAGATTTAATTCATCCTTTAGCTGTTGTGCAATTCTCTGCTTGTTGGCATTTGGCAGGAACACATCGAGGACTGGCCAGTAGTTCATTAAATGGTTAAATTTCTGTGGTTTGGTCACTCTGCAGTGTCTGGGTAATATATAATTAATAGTATTTTATCCTTTTTTACATTCTTATTTCAATCTTTGTGCATTTGTGCCTCCACAGACACAGAGCCAATGCATGACCATTTGCTGATGGCTGCTACTTATTTAAAAAAGTATAAAAATAGCTCAGAAACTTGTGAAGCAACCAGATCTGTTTACTTGTAACATTGATCAATCCAAGGCAATAATTGTATTTTGAAGGTTTCTGGTTTTCTATTACAAAAATAAATCAGTTGATGAATGTGTTTATAAACTCAAAACTTGCTCCCTCACTCAGTTTTACATATTAAGTTCCATATTAATCCCATCATCAGTGTAAGGTTTGTGTAAGTCGAGTTGAATATGATCTTTTAACCATTTCCTGCCTGTAATTAGAGCAAATCTGGGGACTGAAATTATTTTGGGATTTTTTTGTGGTTTTAGCAGATGGTATTTTGTCCTTTTGAAGATGTGCATCTCGGTACACGTTGTGTGCAAATTCCTAATTCCTTTTTGTGTGTTGGCTGTGAAAAGGCTGTAAATCATGGAGTAAATTCATCTGTGCAAGGTTCCTCAGCCATGAACTCACTTAACTATTCCTTATTTCAGTGCAATTTTAGCAAAGCTGCATGATTCAGCTTGGTTATAAATCTCCTTAACTATTAATTTAACAGCACACAGCATTTTTTAAAAGTTGTTTAAAAAATCTGTTGGTAAAAACACATTTTATTGTAACACCAAGGAATTACACAGCATTTAGAGGACAGAATTCTTTTTAAGATCCTGTTACATGAGGGCAGGGTAAAAATACCACTTTTTCTGCTTTTAACATTATTTTAGAGGGCAAGGGGAGATCCAGCCTGGCTTTGGGAGAGCAGAGTCCTCAGAACCTGGGGCCAAGGAGGTTTGAAAATGCACCTTTTAGAACTGGAGGGAATTGAGAACAGGAATTAGGGGAAATGTGTTTCTTCTTTTCTCCAACCATTTGAGCATGGATGTGGAAAAACCTGTGGGGAAAATTGGTTTTCTGCTCAGAAACCTGCCTGGCTCCAGTGACATCCCAGAGTCTTCAGGAATCCTTCAGGCAGGATTCATGTGGGTTGAGGAGGAATAATTCAGAGCTGAGTGTTGGGCTTCTTCTAACTCCTTTTTAACTTCCTGGAATTAATTCCTTTTTAACTTCCTAAGAAAAAAACAAATATTTTAATCTTGTGCTTTATATGGGATAAAAGAATTCATTCTGTATTGTTTTAAAAGTCAGTAAGTGAAGAAACAAACCCTGCTTGGTCTTAAATTAGATCCTTGAGAATTTTGGCTTTACAACAATCCAACTTTGAGTCCAGGACCAGTTTTCTTCGAAAGTGCTGTTGAGGGGGGGGAGAAGCTGTTGAATGCTTTTATTTTCTATAAAAATCACAGTGCAGATGTGCAGTCTGTTGTTTTCCTGGAAGTTTCTCCAAGTTTCATGTCCAGTTTTAATTGGAGCAGCAATTTTCTGCCCTCTGTGGTCTAACAAGACCTCGAGGTGTGGAGATTCTCAGGAGAAAAGTGCCCCAAGTCCAGAGCTCCAGGCTCTGCCCTCACCCCTCAAAAACAGCTTCTGGTCTTCAGCTCTGCAGATACTTGGGGTTAACAGAATATTTGTAATATCCATGTAGTTCACATGAATTATTTGCTCTTAACTTCCACTGTTTGATTTCATTCATCCCCTATCCCTGCCCAGCTGCAAAGGGCTGCTTTGGAATTTCAGTCCAGAAAAGGTGTGTGAAGTCTGAATGATCACTTGGTCACCTTTGTTGTGTTTAAGTGAGAAATAATAGAAATATTGTCCTAATAGAAATAAGGACATTTTAATTTACAGAAGAGTTAAGTACAGTCCATGAGCTGGACAAAGGCAGTGTTGGGGCACTGGATGTCCCTCAGAATTGGCCCTGGGCTCATTCCCCGTTCCTCATTCAGGGAATTACACTTGAAGTCACTTTTTTATTTATGTGAGATGAAAACTTCGCTCAGCTGAGGTCATGTAGTGCAGATTGGAAAAACAGATGAAAATCATAGTTCAGATTCAGCTGGATATGATATATCAGTATTTTATACCACCTCAGGACAGAGACATGTGGTTTACTCTGGTTCCACACTCAGGGACAACTTTGTGAATTTTGATCTTAGGATTAGAAGAATTTGCTTCTTATTTAATATTTTTATTTTTAACTTGAGTATTAAATGTTCAGCTGGTTGAGAAAAACCTGTGAATTACAACATAACTTGCATTCCTTCATGGAAGATTTCCTTTCTAATACACTGATCTCTCCATAGCATTTAATTTTCATCAGGATTTAAAAAGACAAATGTCTATTTTAGAATTCAAACCCCTTTTTCAGTCTCATTCATCACCAGGATTTTGTCCTAAAGCTTACAAACCAACTGATAATCATTACTCTATCAACAAGTGAAACAAATATAAAGAAATAAGTATTCTGATTTTTTTATGCGTAAGGTGGATTTATTATTATTTTTTTATTTTAAGATTGAACTAAATGTGAGTTTATTCTACATCCCCATTTTTCCAACTCCTATCATTAAAGTCAACACAAAACAAAATTCAGACAAAGGAAAGCAAACCCCCAGTTGGAGATAAATTAAAGCACATTTGGAGGGCTGTGCTGGCTGAGGGAGGCTGGATGATTTCAGTTTGACTGGTGTTTGCAGTTCTGGGCCCTCAGTTTAGGATGGACATTGAGACACTTGAGCACATCCAGAAGAGGGAACGAGGCTGGTGAGGGGCTGGGAACACAAACCCTGTGAGGAATGGCTGAGGGAGGTGGGGTTGTTTATCCTGGAGAAAAGGAGACTCAGAGGTGACCTTATCACTCTCCACAACCCCCTGAAAGGTGGCTGTGCTCAGCTGGGGTTGGTCTCTTTCTCCAGGCAGCACTGACAGAATGAGAGGACACAGCATCAAGCTGTTCCAAGGGAAATACAGGTTGGATATCAGGAAAAAGTTTTTTACAGAAAGGGTGATAAAGTACTGGAATGGTCTGCCCGGGGAGGTGGTGGAGTCACCATCCCTGGATGTGTTTAAACAAAGACTGGATGTGGCACTCAGTGTCATGGTTTAGTTGAGATGTTGGGGCTGGGGTTGGATGTTCCTGAAGGTCTCTTCCACCCTGGTGGTGATTCTGTGGTTCTGTGCTCCCAGGGCAGTTCCTGCACCTCCAGGGGCCCCCACAGCCAGTGACACATCCTGGGTGGCTCCACATCCAGCCACCTCCTCTGGCTTTGTGTCACCCTCATCTCTGGGGTGTCTCTGCTTCCCTCCCAAACCCCTCCTCTGTTCCCTGTGCCCAGCAGTGCTGCAGAGCCCCCCTGGGATATCCTGGGAGGAGCTGGTGATGGAAACAATGATTCACACCAGACAGGAGAAGGGTGGGACAAAGAGCAGCTCACTGATAATTGGTTAATGTGATTTACTTTTCAAACACACAGAAACAAACAGCTTTGTGTACCTGCTGTGACAGAACTCCTGGTCAGGAGTTCCACCTGCAGTTCCCAGAGTGGCTGCAAAAATCTTTTTGTTTGTTTGTGGCTACTTTTTTTCAGTCATTGTTCTGCTGAGATTATAAAATACCAGGGTAGGACAGGCTGAATTCCTGCTTGTGCAAACCCTGGCACAATGAGGGCAGGACTTGGAGGGGCTGGAGGGGCTCAGAGAACTCCTGGACTGTAATTCCTCTCAGGAGTGGCTCAATGAGGTTTTTATATTAGGAATTTTAGCCTGAATGCTGAGGTGTGTTGGAACTTCCTTAATTCATGAAGCTCATCAGCCACACAAGTCATGTAAAAACCCTCTTCTATAATGACCTTAGAAAAGGTGCAGCAGGAGCAGCTTTTCATAGTCCTGTAGGGATCTTCCCCCTCATCTTTTGCAGCATCACCTTGACTTTCAGACAAAAAGGTTTGACTTAAAAAAATTGGAGATGTTGGACCCAAAGTACTGCTGAGTGTTTGAAAGCTGTAGAGATGCTGTTTATGTATAATAAATGCAGATTGATTGATGGGTCCTGTCTTTTGTCCAGCCTAAGCCAAGGAAAAGCCACTGAGCACATTCCATTCTTTTTAGGTGCATTTATTGTTGTGGAATCTGAGTGCATTCCTGTGGTTTGTTAAGTGACTGGACTGTCATCTCTGCAACAGATTGTTAAACCATTCCTCTCCTTCTGAGGAAAATTGTGCTTTTTTTATGATTTCTAAGTTTCATTGTGCTGTTGAGTGCTGGGAGCTGCTGAGTGACTCCTCCTTTATCTCCTCCTTTGTCTCCTCCTTTGAGCAGGACACGATCCTGGCAGAGCTGCTCCAGATCAACAAGGAATACATCGTTGGGTACCACGAGCATGATTCTCTCCTGGACCACAAGGAGGAAGAGGAACTCACTGAAGAAGAGAGGAAGGCAGCCTGGGCAGAATATGAAGCAGAAAAGAAGGTAAAGCTGTTTAATTATGCACATGAAAATAGCCTTTCCAGGTGTAGAGTCCCAATTACCTTTTCAGTTTGTCTTGGGGTAATTAAATTTTGTCAGAGACCAAGAAATGAACATATAAAGTGAATTTTGACATAGGAAAAATAGTGGGTAGCAGTGAGGGAACAAAGAGACACAGAGCTCCTTGTGCATGCAAAGGAAATTACTTTATTGTAGAAAACACTCCCCTTTTATCCCCCTAACTGGGTGTGTGGGGGCACCAAAGCTCTTTGTGTTGCTGAAACAAAAGCTGTGCCTTTACCCTTGGAGGGTCATAAGGGAAGTTAATGAGGTGCCACCAAGGTTGAAATTCTCTTTCAGATTTGTTGGTGTTACCCAAAATTACCTTTTGACTTTCAGTGGTTCAGGCACCCTCAAAAGCCTTTCACTAAAAGTACAAAAAGTGGGTGTATAAATTATCACCTTGAATGAACTGATGAAAAGGTTTGGAGGGAAAAGAAATACGGAGATAAAGAGTAAAATCTGAAGTTGCTCTATGAGAAATCCAAATGGTCAATGAGCTTTACATTCCTGCTAATAAATTGTGCATTTGACTCCTTCAGAATTTCATTACAGGCTGGTCAAACTCAACATTAAGTAGTGGGTTTTCAGTATTAAAAATGTATCTTTACCAACCTAAGCTGTACTGATAAGCCGTGGTCATTTATATATCAAATATTGACAAGCTAAACTCAGAGATCATTCAAGACTGGAACTTGGCTTCCTGTGTGACTGAAATGGGGTTCTGAGCTGAGCTTTGGAAACCTCCATGATCAATATTCAGAGCCTGTGCCTCTCTCTAGGGGCTGCTTTGGCTCTGTGTTTATTACAGAATTTTCAGAATTAGTGACTTTGTGTTTTCCAGGGCATCACCATGCGTTTCAACATGCCAACAGGGGCCACCACCATGCCCACAAATTTCAGCTCTCAGACATATATTCCTTACAATTTGGGTGCTCTGTCAGCAATGAGTAACCAACAGCTGGAGGTAAGGAGCACAACAAGCCTGTGTTGCTGCAGGGGTTTTCTGACACAAATTGTGGATAATGTCAGTCTGAAATATCTTTATAATTTTAATAATTTGGAGGTTTGGGGGGAATTTTTGCATGTAGCTTTGTTGGAGTTTAATTGCATGTATATAAACCTATACCTGGGCAGATTTGTCAGGATTCTGGAGCATCAACTGCATTCTTTGCAGACTTTAATTACCACTTTTGAAAGTGTAACATCTTCAAGTCTGTATGGTAGAAAATTTACCTGGGTTTTTAGCATTCTCATGCTAAAGGTCTGAAAACCTGTGGATACAAAACTAGGTTTTTACAAATGCTGTCTACAAATTGCCAGGTTTATACATGTTGTTCCACTGCTCTGTGCTGAAATTCAGATGGGTGGCAGCTTAGACTCATTGACTTGTGCAAATTGAGAGCAGAAAGGTAATGGAAGTCTAGGTATGTACAAGAGAAAGATTAAGAAGGTTGGGGAAGAAATGTGTTTGTTGTTTCTGTGCTTTATACCTGATGGTTGTGGTGTTTTCTCAGGACCTCATTAATCAAGGAAGAGAGAAGGTGGTGGAAGCAACCAACAGTGTGGCTGCAGCAAGAATCCAGCCCCTTGAAGACATCATTTCAGCCATAGTGAGTGCCATGGATAACCCTGGGCTTGCATCAGGGGTGGAAAACATTAATCATTATCAAACAAAGATATTGCTACTGCAAATGGTCATCCAGCTAATGAATTGCATTGTTAATGAGCATCATTTCCAGTTGGGAGTGACCTTTATCCCTGCAGTAACCCTTGGTGGTGTTGAGCTGGCACAGAGCCTTACAGGAGTGGCAGTTTAGATCTGTATTTGCCGTGCTCTGAAAATGCTGGATTTTCTAGAAATCAGAATAGCAGTTACAGGCAAGTAGTTCTTGTATTTTGTGGAGTGTTAATTGCCAGTTAGAAGAAGTAATAACTCCAGGTTCTGGCTCTGGTGAGGCAGTTTTGCACTGACTGGAAGTTGGGCTGGTTTAACCCTTGGCGTAAGTGCAAACATGACACGGGACCTCAGTCACTGTCAGGCTTTTGTTCAGACGACCAGGGCCAAGAAGGTTTTGGGTTTTTTTGCTTTTCAGTGGAAAGAAAACTTAACCCTGACGGAGAGCCAGGTGCAGGCCCTGGCCCTGAACAGACAGGCGAGCCAGGAGCTGGACGTGAAGCGCCGAGAAGCCATTTACAACGACGTCCTCGGGAAGCAGCAGATGGTAAAATATCTTACATTTATTTATCTACTGTCAGTGTTTGAGTGAGGATCCTGTGTGTGTTCACTTCTGAACTACAGGTGTATCTTCAGGCACATGAATATCCTTCACAGAATGGTCAGCAGTGTGCTGGAGTTCATTGCTTGGCCTCAGTGATGGGAGAAGTTCATGAAAAGCCACTCGCCAGGTTTTTGAGCTGAAGTGCTTTGCTGCAAGGTCACGAGGCATAAAGAGAAATCTGATTCCCAGAGCTCAGCCAGCCACTTAGAAACACATCTTAGAAAGTGTTGGTAATGTTGTTTTAGCTTAAAATTACTTTGCAGAATCTGAAAGTTGCCCAGATGATGTCAGAGGGAAGAGTTTTTCTCTCAGGCAAACAAACACTGACAGGCCACAGGCGGGACTTTCAAAGGGAAGATGAATGGTACCTGACAAATGATGATGTAACTTATACCTGGCAGTAATTTCACAGTAGAGTACATGTTGCCATGGCAACTCACCTAAACGCTGCCTGCAACACAATAGCCAAGTCTTCCTGAGAGCTGAGCCCTAAAGGCTGTTACTAAATGGTTTCTGCAGTAATGGGGCTGCCGAATGCCATCACATTAGGGATGGTGATAACAATGGGGCTTTTTCCCCCAGCCACGCTGTCCCTAACAAATTGATTTGAGCTCTGAACCTGATCCTGGGGGCAGGGGGACGGGTGGTGCACTCAGGCTCAGCTCTGCTTTCCCTCCACAGTTAATCGGTTGTGTCCAGAGGATCCTGATGAACAGGCGGCTCCAGCACCAGTACAACCAGCAGCAGCAGCAGCAGATGTCCTACCAGCAAGCAGCCATGAGCCACCTCATGATGCCAAAGCCTCCAAATTTAATCATGAATCCTTCCAACTACCCAGCCATAGATGTGAGAGGAATGTATCAGTCAGTGTCTGGTGGGATGCAGCCACCACCTTTACAACGAGCACCACCCCCAATGAGAGGCAAAAATCCAGGGCCTTCCCAAGGGAAATCAATGTGATTTTGCACTAAAAGCCTAAAGGATTGTTAAAATCAGAGAAAGAACTTTTATTTTTTTAGGAATCAATGGCCTAACAGAACTCAACTGTAAAAAAAAAAATAAAATGAAAAAGAATAGTTTGGTTGCTCCCCTTAAATACCATGTTCCATATTAGTGTTTCAGCTTTGTTTAAATAGGACACGATGTTTTCCCTGTTGTCAGTGATGTTGCCTAGAATCTTCTTACATATGTTGAGTACAGGAGATAACAAGTTGTTTTCAGTGAAAACAAGTCCTCCCGTTACAGTAGCATCTCCGCAGGTTTCCTGTCTAAACTCCTACGTTTGCTTTTCCTGGCTGCAAAGCCTCGGGAAGCTCAGGAAGGACTGCAGGTCTGTATGTTCAGTCTGACATATGTGAATTGTAAACAGCTGAGTTCTTGATTAGAGTTGATTCCTCAAATTATGGAATACTTTTCTGCTTACCCATTTCTTTCTATTAGTGGGAACATTGTAACAGAAATAGTCTAGTTTCCTTCGTGGGTCATCCGTGCTGAATGGAACAGGAGTTGAAAATACTCTCTGAAACAGAACTGAGTGCAATATTGGTAACTACTACTGCTCTGAACCTTCTGAGGCACAGGGAACTGTGCATCCAGCCTTAAACACGACTGGGCCTTCCCCAGTCTGCTGCCATTTGTTATTTTCAGTCGTGTGTGATGGAATAACAGCTGATGATGTGGGAGATGCTTTTCTCTCGCTGTGGAGTCCAGCACAAAGCACATTTCTGGTAACTCCCTCATGCTGGTGCTACTGTTACTGTCTCCTCCCATTGCCGGCGATGGGGGACGGGCCAACACAATTCAATTCCTGTCTCTGGGGGGAAAGTGGTGATGGTGGCCAGGGTGAGAGCACCTGTCAGAGAACTGACTCCTTTTAACGTGGCACAACCACTGCTGATTGAAAACTGATACAGAGAAAGTGCTGTAGCAACTTCTAGAGCTGCCAGAAGCGTGAAATGACTTTACTGATAGAGATGTGGTTGTGCACTCCTCCCTTGAGTTGTGTGAAAACATGGGTTAGGACACAAAGAGCTTGATTTTGTTTTGTTTTTGTTCTGTTTTGGGGTTTTTTTTAATGTAGGTCAGAGATAAATTTCAGATTTATTCTACACCATTATCACTCTTTGCCCACACTTGTTGTGCTTGTGAAGTTCTAATTAAATACAAATAGGGCTTTTCTTTGCATAGAGTTTGGTTGATTCTTACCCCCCCCAAAAAAAACCTCACTGATAATATGGGGGCACAAGTAAGTGGCAGGAAGATGGAGGCAGTGGTGTGTGGACAACACAGGGCTCTGGAGATGGAAGGAGGTGATCACTCCAGATTGTGCTGGACTCTTCTGATGCTGGCATGAACTAAAATCATTTTGGTTTGTGGGAAGTTTCTTGCAGGAGTTTGAGTTCTTGCCCCGAATGGACAAGTTTTGCATCTAAACATGCAGCTGTTCCATGGTGTTTCAGTGTGTGGCTGACACTCGGTTTGTGACGAGGACAGAGGTTGGTTGGGCTGCTGCAAACCCAGCTGACAAGTTGCTGTCTTGGATTCTTTGATGACAAGATACCACAAAAGACCCTCAGTGTGTTCTAGTGCTCTGCCAGCTCTGCAATTAACTCTGATCTGGGGGAGGGAGCAAAGACAGACGTGTTGGCACTAGAAGAGACAAAAAGTGAGATGTTGAGATAAACATTTGAAGGCAAATGTACTCTGGGCAACTCTCACCGATATTCCTACGTGTTGTGAATAAGAGAAGTACGTTCTACCAAACCTGGAAATGTTAAGTGGAGTTTTACAGTAACTCAAAGACTTAAATGTGGAAGTTTTAGGCAACATTGAAAGGCACATTTTATTTCATCCTGGACAAACCTATGGATAACAGAAGACTAATGCACAAGAAGGAATCCGAGATAAGCATTGAAGTAAAACCTTGGACCACTTTGCTTACGTTTCTCACTCGACATTTTAGCTGCATAACAATGTGCTTTGAGTATAACATCAGGCTTTAACCAGTACTTAAAGACAGAACATACATCGGTAAGATAATAAAAGGCTCATTTTTTATATTTGTTTTAGATGTTTTAACTAGATAAAAATGGCTTAAGACGACAAATAAAAATGTTGCTTGTAATACAGTTTTGCCTGCTAAATTATCCACATTTTGTAACCTGTTTATTCCTTTGGATGTAAAGCGTTTTTGCTTAGTATCGTGATATTGTATATGTTTTGTCCCAGTTGTATAGTAATGTTTCAGTCCATCAACCAGCTTTGGCTGCTGAAATCATACAGCTGTGAAGACTTGCCTTTGTTTCTATTAGATGGCTTTTCAGTTCTGTATTAAATATCTTAAGTACTATAGAAAAGGTGTCCCCTCTTCCTATAAGGCTGTTTTGTAATATATATAAGGACTGGAAATGTGTTTTTAAAAGAGAAGAAGCATTCAAGTATGACGATATACTATCTGTGTTTTCACCATTCAAAGTGCTGTTTTAGTAGTTGAAACTTAAACTATTTAATATCTCATTTAATAAAGTGACCAAAATACATCAACGTGCCTTGTGCTACATTCACAGTCCTGCGTTCAGTCCCCAGGGACTCAGCCTGGGAATGTCTTTGGGAACTGTGCTGTGAGTTGAAGCTCTTACTGCTTTCTACAGTGACTTTAGTGGATGTAGCCATTGGTTTCATTTCAGGAAAACAGCTGCGGTGCAGATTGTCAAATTACTTTATTCACAGCAGCTTCTGCCAGTCTGTCTGTTAAAAATGAAATGAGTTGTCCAGTAGTGAGATGGTTAAAAGTGAGGTGAAGTTCTACTCAGTCAAATCAGAACAAGGTGCTGCCATATTTTAACCTCGTAGTTGTACTTCTCCCTTTCCTTAGTCATTAAATCCCACCTGTTGGGCAAACACCCTCTTTCCTATGCAAAGAAAAGTGTAACAGTTGTGTTTAAAGGTGCCCTCTGCTCGTTCCCTGGCAGTGCTCGGGGGCACAGCCCCTCTTGGTAGAGCTCAGGAAGGTGGAAATGGAGTCTGAGGTGAAAAAATTGGAGTTGTACTCTAAAGGGCCCTGTGGGCAGCATGGTTTTAAATATCCCTGTGACTTTTAACTTTGCTAAGCACTGATGGAGGGCACTGGGAACTCAGACTGGATGTGGCTGTGATGGGCTGGGGAGTGTCCTGGGATAAGTCCCATGTCCAGAATGTTGTGCTGGGGTGTCCAAACACTGACCAGCCCTGTTGCTGTGTCAGCTGTGCCCAGCCTGAGCAGCTTTTGCCTTTATCTTAAAAGCAGAACCACTCTGCACACAGTAAATAAAGCTAAATTCATCAGTTCAAGCAAAAAAAGAGTTTTGAAGTTGGATAGATTTTCAATGTTTATGGAAAGCCAAATGTCCTAAACGTTCCCAGCTGGAGGAGTCTGGAAAAATGCTGGTGCTGCAGCACGAGCACCAGAACTCACGTGGTGTCTGAACTTCCCAGACCTGCTCAGGTGTCAAATAACCCCCTTTGCACCCTCCGTGCTGTGGAACCCACCCTGGGGATGAGGCCTGGGGTAGAGCACCAGCAGAATTCCACATGTGGCTCTGGGAAAGCTGCTGAGGAGGGTCTGGAGAAGCTCCTGCCCCGCAGTGTGTGGCTGGGATGGGTGGGGTGAGTTTATCCTGTGACTCTTTCATGCAGCCACAGCTCCTGTTCCTGCTTTCCCCAGGGAGGAGATGGCCTGGGGGTCACTGGAGCAGAGAGAGTGTTGGGAAGGGGCTGTGGCCTGAGTGGGGACACTGCCCTGGAGAAGGGCAGGGGCTCAGGGAAGGTGGGGTCACCCCTTGGGTCTGTGCTCAGACACTTCCAAGGTCTGATCTCAAACCACCCGGCCTCTGGCGTGCACAAAAACTGAGAATGAGACAGTAACTGATACCTGAGGCACTGCTCAAAGCCTGGTCCAGCCACAACAGCTGCTTTGGGGATTCAGTTGCACAGAGTGTTGTTCATTTCCCTGGGTTCCTGCCTGTGCCCATGAGCAGCAGCAGAGGGGGACACAGTCCCTGGCCATGTCTGGTGTGGTCACCTGCCCTGCTCAGGGGCATCTCAGTGCCAGACACCTCCTGGCACAGTGAGGGAAGAGCCAGAGAATCCTTGGAATTCACTTTCCCAGGGCTCCTGCTCAAGCCCAGCACAGGTAGGAGGTGACACCCTTGGTGTTCTCTATGATGACGATTCAACAGCTCTGGGGCAATTGTTTTGGAAAAAGCAGTAATCAGTGCTGTCCCAAGGGATGCAGATGTCTTTGTCTCCACATGGACATGAGCTTCAGCCCTTCTCCTTCAAGAATGCTCCATCCCTGGGTGCCCCTCTGGGAACATCTCAGTCTGGCAGTGGCAGCACAACTCTCTGGATGTCCAGCCAGGTGGGACAACACCAGGACACCTTCATTGCCTTCCACCAGTTTCTGGATTTCTTCAGAGTTTCTGGATTCCCTCTGCAGTTTTGGGCTCTCCATCGCTCTCTCCACAGGAGGTGAGTCGTTGGGGCCTCCTCTCCTCCTCCCCCTTGGGGAAAGGAACCACAAGCCACACATTCCACCCAGGAGAGCTCCCTGCAGGCAGCAGGGTCTCCATGAGGATGTCCCTGAGGGTGTGTGGATGTTGCCACCTGTATGTCAATCTCCAGACAACCCATCCAATCCATCCCTGTGCCCTGGGTGATGAGCCAAAGCCCAGGGGAAAGGCACTGCTGTGCTTGGCTCCAGGTTGGCCTCTCCCAGGCAGCTCCCCCCTGTTTCTGCACCCTCCACAGTGAGACTCCAGCACTTTCCCACCTCTTTGCTGGAGCCTCCTCCCTCCTGCTCTGCACAGCTGTCCCAGGATAATGTTTCCCACAGGACAAGCCCTCCCCTCTCGGGCAGGAGAAGGGTTGAAGCCTTTTGTCCCGTTTGCTGTGGTGTTTCCAGAGCCAGTTCTGTGTGTAGAACAGCTCTGGGGTCAGGGGCACAGGGGGTTTCTGGGGATCACAGCCACCCCCTGCACCAGCCTTTGCCTCCCCTTTGAGAGAAGTTTTCCAGTTGGCTGTTTTGACTTTGAATCCCATGGAATCTACATGAGCTGAGACCACAGGTCAGTCCTTTTGCTCACTTGGAAGAGTCTGTTAGCTTGAAACAACCCAAACGTATTTTCCTCTCAAACTTTCCTGTAACACCTCCAAGCTGAAGGAGCAGTTGGCATCTTCAGGTGGGGTAACAGCTGGACCATGGGGATGGGATGGGGTGGAGAGGTGAGTGTCCACACAAACCCACAGCCCACTCCTGTGCCAATGCACCCCATGTCTGTGGTGCTTCCCTCTGCTGCTGTTCAGCTCCCAGCTCACTCAGGTCACTCACATCTTCAGCTGCTTTGTTGAAGCAGAACCAAACAAAGTAAATTCCTGTGAAAGAACCATTTGGGTGGGATTTAGCAGAGCTGAATTCCCCATTTGATGAATGCCCCACACAGCACAGGACACCTGCCTTGACCAAGTGGTTTCCAGTAAATTCTTTGTTGATTTTGCTTTTTGCAAGTATGAGTTTTTTAAACCAAGATCCTGAAAATGTGTTTTACAGCATCCCTGGTACCTGTGTGTCCCTTTGTGGCAGGAGGCTCTGCTGCAGCAGCTCTTTGAGTTGGGTATCAGAAGAACAAGTCCAGTGTTGCCCCCATGGGCCAAATCATCTCCCTTTGGAGTTGGTAAAAAATGTACTTGGCATTGCTGAGATCAGGTTTTGACCTTTATTTTGAAGAGGAGCAGGATCTTAACCACCAGATTTATCTTCAAGCACAATGGAAAGCCCTGGCTGGAAGGAGCAGGATCATCCCAGGGGCAGAGTGAGGCTCCAGGGCTGAGGGATTTCCCCTTCATGCAGGGGAAGGTCAAAAGTGCACCTGAGGACGTGTCCTGTGAGGGATGGAGCTCCCGACAGCGGCCGGGGATGAGATGTTTCGGCAGTGACTCAGAGGAAGAAGCTAAATAAATTCTTTTTATTTCAAACATAGGGTTAAATTCCTTCATGTCTGGATCATTGAAGGTAAAGCTCCTGTAATCTCCTCACTGCCAAGCCCAGCCTGTCGTCTGGTGGCTGCTGGACCTGCTGGGACAGCGGAGGGACGTGGCAGGGACACAGGAGGCGGCAGAGAAGGCGAGAAACAGTCAGGAGCAGAACTGGGCTCTGGGGTTGCTGCTCCATTAGGGATGAAGCTCATGAAGAAGCTGGTGTGGATCATCTCTAGATCAGTGAAAATGTCCTGGGAATTCACAGGCTGAAGATGAAGGAGCTGAGGTTTTACCACGACTGTTTTGCAAGGAGGAGGTCAAGAAACACCGCTGTGGACGAAGCAGTTGTGATAAGGAAAGCCCAGAGCCATCACAGCTGTCGTTGTTCAGGTTTTTGCACACTCCTGTTTGCTGTCAGCCTCTCCTCGTGCTGCAAAGTGCCAGTGCCTCTGCAACCACACACTCCTGCTCCCACTGTGTGCTGAAATCCCTCTCTGCTGATCACAGGGGATAAAACATGGACTGGCATCATTGCTGGAAGCTTCCCCTGCAGGTCTGTGACATCCCAAGCAGGCAGCAATGGCAGATATGTGGGACAAGTGTCACTTATGGGCCTGTGCTGGCACAGCCAGGGCTCTCCTAGGAGTGTCCCTGCCCTGACTGGAGGCGGGCTGTGGCTCCCTGGCACTGTTGGGCACCAGCTGGGAATATGGGGCTGGCTCAAGGCTGCCAAACGTCATCAGGTTTGCTGAGCTCAGCTGAAAGCAGAAGAAAGGTGAGAGGACTGTGGGACCAGGCAGCTTCTGCAGAGGAAAATGCCACACAGCCATGAACATCCAAGCATTGCCTGCAGGGATGATCCTCACCCACAGTAATTGCCTGTAAGTGAGGGGGGTTTAGAATTGCTGTTGTTGCTTTTTATTTCTCCACAGATTTTTTCATGGTGCTGCAGGTAAATCTCGTGCAAGATGTGCTGGTTTCATTGCAGGACTGATGGGTCTATCCAAAACACAGCAGATGCTCCAAATGTTTGTCCTCTTGGTTTTGGGAAGAACAGTAAATCCACAGGGATGCCTCACGCCCCAGGGAGACCGAGCTGGTGCTTCCCAGACCTGTGATTTGATGTCATCTTCCTGCAGGAGTTTGGGGCTGAGGTAATTGATCTTTACTGCACAAAGCCCTTTTAGAGATGGATTTATTGTTCATATTTGCTGGGGAAATACTGGGTTAGTTGTTGAAGAGTGCCAAAAAAAAAGGGCTAGCAAGAAATCTACAATATAAAGACAATTTTATTGCCGATAAGCTCTTAAAACTCATTTTTTTTTTCCTGTTTCAGTAGGACCTTATTCTTCCTGATGAAAATCCGGTCATAGCATCTCTCATTAAAAATAAAATTATTTTGAAATAAATAAATATATAAAATAAATATCATATACATTTTATAAATAGTTTTGTCCTTATGCACAGTATCCATGCTTACATCTGAATAATGTTCCTCAACCCATTCCCACCCCAACAGCAGGAAGAACCCCACAAATCAGGACCAGTCCATGGAGCATCATCCATGTAGCAAACTCCCGGGCTGCTTAAGCAGGGCACCACTCAAAGGCTTTTCCTTAGCAGGGAGCTCTATCCCAGCTCAGCAGCAGCATCTGCAGCAGTTCTGTGGTCTTTGTTTTCTTTTCTTCTCTTCATTTTTCGTTTTTCTGGGGGCTTTCTTTTCCCCAGTGATCAGGTTTGCTCACCTGCTCGTTCCTTTAAGCAACCATAACATTGAATATTCAGCCTCTCTTGTAGCAACCGGGTAACGAAAGTGAACGAAAATGGAAGATTAAATGTAGGGTTCCCTCCCTTCCCCTACCCCCACCCCATAAATAACCCAGGTTTGATATACACTGGAAACAAGGAGGAACAGCAGTGTCTGAATTCAATGTAAGTGCTTCCCTAGGTCATCTACTCTTACAGGAATGATGGAATGACTATTAATAGAGTGCTCTGGGGAAAAAGCTTGGGAGCCCGAGTATGTACACCGACACTGCAGGAACCATCACCTGTAGTGGAAGAGGTCTCTGTACATGGCAGGGATTTTGGCAGGGTCCACAGGCCGGGGTAAGAAGTGGGTGAATTTCTGGTGTCTCTTAGTCCTGTACCCCTCTCGGGGGGAGCCGTCCTTGTTGAGGGCCACGTAGTACTGGCGCTCGGAGTCGGGGTGCTTGTACAGCGTCGAGGCGTACGTGTTGTACCAGTTCTCCTCAAACTGCTCGCGGAAAACGCACTCCCGGGTCAGCTTCTTCTGCCAGGGGAACAGAGAGAGGCTCGTGTCAAACATTTAGAACAGAATAAACACTGTCAGCCTTTCCTTACTTTGATTTTCTAGTGTTTTCCCAGCCTCCTTCTCCTGGCTCCCCCCTGAGGATGAGGATTGTGGGGATGCTTTCCCTGGATGAGAGGTGGATAAAGGGCACAGCTCAAGACTCAAGGATCTCTGGAGTTGGAGGAGGAAGGAGACCAAAGCAGGAGAAGGTGAGTGTGGATGTTGCAACGCTGCTCCATGAATAAATCAGACAGGCACACAGCAAAGCTCCAAACCTGTCCAGGTGTGAGTTTGAGCCTGCTGGGGTGTTGGTGCCACCAGGCAGGGACAGTCCCCCTGCAGCAGCCCCCTCCAAGGTACCACACATCCCAAATCCCCTCTTTTGGGTGAGAGAAGAGGCAGCACATCTGAAGGGTGTAAAGAGGAAAACAGGAGCAAGCACTGCTTTGGAAGTTCAGTTGGATGCACTGAGATGGGAATGAAAGCATTGCTCTGGGTTTCACCTCCTGGAGTGCCAGTGAGCTCTGATGGGAGGATGTAATGAGACCCAGAGGGACGTGGGATGTCACACCCCAGGAAAGATTTAGGGTGGTGATAGGTGATGTGATGAGGGTGTGCAGCTGGTGCATCCCATGCTGGCATGGGGGGACAGATGGCACTGGTGTCACCACAGCCACAGCCAACCTTCCCACCCAGCCCTGACAGCTGGGGGCTCTTGGCAGTGGCTGTTTGATGATGGACTTTTCATTAGTGTCCAGTGCTCCTTCCCTCTCCCTCCCATCCCCACGTGCCAGCTACAGGGATGTGCCTGGCTGCAGTGGGGAGCAAAGCTGTCCCTCTGCCCCAGGAGGACACAAGTGGCTTTGCCAGCCCTGCTGTGCTGTCACAGAGGGTCCAGCAAGCCCATTCCATCCCACAAAGGTACTGCCAGGGTGACTGGGAGCCCTTTAGGCTGAAGGGCAGTCTGCAAATGTAGAGTGCTCTAATATTACAGCCACTGTCCCTCCACTGTAAACTATCCGGGCAGGGAATGTGTCCCCTCTGAGGCACACGGAGTGCTCAGTAAATGTTACTGCCTGCAGTAGATGTGTTTTGTAACACAATCCAGGAGCTCACCTGTGCTCAGAACCTGTTTTCAATGTTTTGCTGCTAATTAAGTAAAGCCTGAGGTGAGTTGTGAGCCCTCCAGAAGTCCTAGGCCACAGCCTTGGCCACCTGAGACCCAGGGAACCGCAGGCTTCTCTTCCCAGGTCTGTCAATAAATACAGGCTGGGTTTTTTCCCTCCTCTCGGATGCCACCTACTTGGAATAGGTTGGAACCTGATGACTGGCTGAACTCTGGCTGTTGCCTTGCCCCCATTCCCCCGTGCTGCACTGGGCAGTTTGGAGTACAGTGTTTGTGGAAAATGTTTGGCGAGTCTGGGGTGACTCTGCAGGGTCTGATTTATTCCCTTCCAAGCCCTGGGATGTCCCCACTGAACCTGACACCACACAGGCAGCAGGCAAGGTGCTGCCCACAACTATTGCTGCCCTAAGTATTAGTGGCATTTCTGAGATCCTTGGGAAGCTTCACAGAGATGTTGGCACGAGGTCAACAGGGACAGGAGGAACAGCTCTCTGTCCCGAGGGGACTCCACGTGTCGCTGTGGGGATGGCTGGCTCTGGCTGCATCAACACAGGCATCAGGCAAAATTGGCACAGAGGGAAATAATAAACTTGCTGAAAATTTAAAAATACCGCTGCACTGTGATCTCCCAAAATACCATTGTAATGCTAATGCTGTTGTCGGGCGCTGTTTTATGGACCTTTAATTAAGAATACTGTAGTGGCTTTTGAGTTCCAAAAGCCATCATTGTACAACCCACGTGTCCCAGATTTTAAAACTCCAGGGTTATTTGGGGACCTGGCTCGTGACGCCGGCACAGTTTGGAGCAGCCTCTTGAGTGTGTCCCTGCAGCCTCCTGCCTGGTGCACAGGATCCCAGAATGGTTTGGGTTGGAAACAACCTTAAAGATCACCTCATTACAACCCCCTGCCATGGGCAGGGACAGCTCCCACAACTGTCTTCAGGTCAATTCTGTTTCCAGATTCAGTGCTGTAAAATGTTACCCTGTTTTTGTTTCTGTGTTGTAACATGAACAGGGGCTCTAGAATTTAATTAACCCATCATGAAACTTGACTCACAATCAGAGCTGCAGGGTTTGAAGGCAAAGAGGGAGGGATACATGGGCTCATGTTCTCCAGCAGGCACAAGTGAAAGCTGCAACTCCAGGAGCTGCTGAGAAGCCTTAGAGTTTGACAGGAGAGGCGCTGCTCCAGCCCTGCTTTCTGACATGTGCTTCAGGAGATTTTGTGTTTTATGGAATCCTGCTGATTTTTCTTTTTTATGTTTTGCATATTTTTAATTTAAGCACCGTCTCTGCATTTAACTGCTGTGCAGGGTAGAAGCTGTTGCAGAAATGAGGTGGGAAAAGAAGTTATTGGTGCATGCAGTATTTGATCATCAGAGAATCACGGAGTGGTTTGGGTTGGAAGGGACCTTAAAGCTCATCCCTGCCCTGGCAGAGAAACCCTCCCTTATCCCACATTACTCCAAGCCTCATCCAACCTGGCTTTGGACACTTGCAGCAATGGGACAGCCACAGCTTCTCTGGGCAACTATCTCATATAAACATCAGTAACTGTGTTTTAGATAGTGGAAGGGTTTGTGGCAGTCTCAGGTGGAAATGGGACAAGGAAAAATGAGCTAAAATGAGCTAAACCGTTTGCCAATCAAAGGTTTTCTAACAGTTTCTGTGTATGCAGAGTACATGAGTTTTAACTTGTACACTGAGGCTTATCTGATGGTAAGAGGAAGTGCTGCCTTCTGCTTTGGCTTAAAACCGGTTTATTTTATTTCATTTTATTTTTACTGTGATCCGCCCTTAATTGAGCTAATTAAATAGGAATTGAGTTAAATTAACCTGTAGGAAGCACCTCTGCCCAGCTGTTAAGACCTGGCATTTTGACTGTAAGTCGTAACACTTAACGAGTTTACACTTGGGGTTTTTAGTCAAAACATGGAGAATTTTAGCCTGAAAAGGGCACTTCTAGGAAATCACAAGCAGCAGCCCTAAACTCCTAAAAGGAGTTACAGGGAATTTTACAATAACAGTCAGGCCATAATTTCAGCTTCTGCTGGTTAAAGAGCCATAATACAAAGACAGGACCTGCAGATAGGTGCAGACCTGACCACAAGGAGAATAAAACTGATGTGTCACTCAGGCTGTGAAAACACATAAACAGTCCCTGGCTTTATGCTGATTGTTCCCCTACCTTTACCTGGCCATTTCTGAAAGGCACAACCTCAGTGTGATGTCTGGGGACTGGGAGTGAATCCTCCCTCAATTTCCTATATACAATTTATGTTCAAACAGCAGTGGCATCAAGGGTAGGATGGAGCTCAGTGTCACCCCAAGGACATGGGGAGCCTGTGACAGAGCAGCAAGTGACACAGCTGAGGGCACAGGCTGCAGTGCTGGCTGTGGGACAGGGTGGAATCAGCCCAGCCTGAACTTACCGACCCATAGAGCTCGCCTCTCTCATTCATGCCGAGGTAGAGTCCGGAGTCCACCCCACGGATGCTCACCAGCCCCACTGCCAGGCTAATAAACTCCAAAATCCCTAAAAAAGAAAAGAACTGCAAATCATACAGAGGAAAAAAACAACCCATCAGGCTCCAGCAATGAAAACAAACCAGCCATTCCCAGTAACAATAGGGTTTTTAACTCTATAGTCCCATCTGCGTGCAATCTTCTAATTTCCAGCCTGGGCTTCTCCCCAGCATTGTGAATTTGAGTTGCCCAAGAGGGATTATCTTTGCTAATGAGAAAAGCTTTGCAAGGTTTTGTTGGTTTGAGTTTGGACTTTTTTCATAATTATCACCAAGAACACAGATGTAGAAACTTGTGCCTGGCCACTAGCAATGTCAGAAGGCTGTTACCATGCTGGGTTTTATTCTTCACCAAAAGGAGTGTGATTTTGTCTTCTGGAATAAGATGATTGTCCCACAGGTTTTAAAGTCAGTAAAAAGAACTGAAAAGCACTAGAAGAGATGTCTGTGAGGACCATCTTCATCCTGGCACTCCAGTAGCACACTTGCCAACCCAAAATGTATATACAAGCCATAGAGAAAAATTCCAGCTTCAGAGCACACAGGTAAAAATGCATCTTCCTCTGCAGCCTTTGGAGCCATGGCACTGCCAGTCCTCTCTCCATCACCCCCTGTAACTGCTACTGCCAGAACCCCCTCCTGCCCCTGTGTCCTGCTGTCTGTCCCAGCCCCTTGCCAGCCTCTTCCCAGTCCAGCAGCATGTCCCAGCCATCCCCAGCTCTAAAAGAGCAAATGTTTTACCCACGGGCTGCAGCCTGCTATGATGGTGTCAGATACTTTAAAAATGAGGGGCAGCCTCATTTCCTCTGGAAAGAAACAGCAGGGTCTGGCTGCTGCACCCCCACAGCCACAGCTGTTTCAGTGGGGGAAAAGACTTGTAACAGGAGAATCTTTGGTGAAGCACTTAAAAACAAACGGCCCCTACCCAACACCACAAGTGGTGGGGACATTCGAACTTCCCAGGAACACTTCCCGAAGGCAGCAGTGGGACTGTGCCCTTATGGATTTCACACACTACCTATATAGAGGTCACAGGCAGTTTTGCCAGTGTCCAGTGAAGGATTAATTAGCTGGGAGGCAGAAGGAAGAGGGTTTTCCTCATGCCTCCATTGACTGGAGGGGAAAGCTGCTCTAACCTTTAGCGTGGCTCCAGCTCTCCTGATATAGCTCCCTAATATCCCTCCAGCCCTGGGCAATTGATGCTCTGATCAGGTTACCTCCCAGAGCTCCTCCTAAAGCATTGCCTTGGTTTAGAGCCACTGCGTGACAAGCTGCCACCTGAGCCAGCTGACTTCAGTGGCAGCCACAGCTCTGGGTCACCCCACAGCCCGAGGCATGGATGTGACAACTCTCAGATGACACCACAGCACTCCCTAAATATAGGACAGCCCAGACAGGGATGGATACCCCTGACCCACTTCGTGCAGTGCACATTCATGATCAGGTGCTGGCAGCTAAGCAGGCTGCAGGAATTCCTGCCTTCCATCAGACCTTCTGTCCTCCTTTTCCCTTGCCTACTCTGGGGCCTGGGCATCTAATCCAGCCCTTCCTGAAACCAGTGGGTGCTAGGGGACATGAAATACGGATTTAGGAGCAGCAAGGCCTGGAGACAAACAGGGAAGCAAAGACCACAAAACACATTTTATAGTGTGACAGGCTACAGAGCAGACATTTTACAGGCTGAAATATGCCCAGCTACACATCCTGGCCCAGGGACACATCCTGCCTGCAGAAATATCAGAAACAGGCAGAGAAGGCAGACTTTTCAAGCCAGACAGACACAGACTCTGGCTCTACTCTTCTCGGTAATTGTTGTGGGTTTTTAGCTGAAAAGAATCCCGAACAGGGAGGAGAGAGGTGCAGGATGAGGGGTGGTTTCCTCCCTTCACTACCCACCAGTTCTGACACAAGGGAGTTACTGAACTGCTGAATGCTTTTTCCCCTCCACAGACCAGAAATTACCAGAGCCACTCTGAAAAGGAGGGAGTGAGGGAAGATGGACAACTACAGGGAGTGTAAAAACTAAAGCAGGAGTACAGAGATACATCCAGGAATGGGGGAGTCTTTCCCAGCGTGGAGACAAGGGAATATTCAAGTGAAACATATCAGGTAACTGGAGAATGGTAGATGGACCTTCATGGAGGTATAGACACAGCCCACAGCATCAGCACTATTTTTGTCTCCTGTCACTTCTGGGAAGCAGGAAAATATTGCTGGTTCTGTTGAGACTCTGAAGGATGTCTAAGGCTGGGGAACTCAGATCTTTTCTTGAATATGCCCACACGCATGCTCTGTATGAAGCACATGAATCCAGGTCTCCAAAGACCTAGGAAGGACCAAGCCAGGAGCAGCATCAGTGTCTTCCCTCTCTGAGCAGGACTGAGACATCCCTCAGCTGCTGCAGGTTGGGTAGATACGGGTTCTGCAAATGAAATTTCTTCCAAGGTGTGCCCATGACAATCTCTTCTGACAACATCCCTTGTAGTATTCCCCTTTTCTGATCTCTGAGTGGCACTTGGAGACATGCATGGAGGATGACTACGTTGAAAGAGCATTAAGAATGTAACTTGAGCTCACAAAAGTCAGGAGACAGAGTGAAGGCTGAAAATATGTGGGCGGATATCCATCCTGTCCTTAACTCACTCCAATTCTAGACAAAATTGCAGCTTCGTACATCTGATCTCCAGCAGCACAGGGAGTGGCCACTGGGGCCAGCTCAAGAATTCTCTTTCCAATTGTAGCGGTGTGTTTTTGTGGTAGAACATGCTTTTGTTTTTTCTTTTCCTTTCTTTTTTTCTCTCCCCTAGGACTCGCCTTTTTTTTTTTTCCTCACTTTGATTATTCATTCTCTTTGTTCCTTGAGTCTTTCCAGATAAGACTTGGAGAGATTTGACTAAGACTCTGACTGGATTCATTTACCACCAAAGCACTGGATAATCTCCTGAGCTTTGCCATGGCCGGACCCACACACTCTCGCCTTACTCTAAACCATCCCTCAAAGAACAATTCAGCCCCCTGCACCTGTCTCCTCTTACATGACTGTATTCAGGAGCCGAGGTACAGAAACATCAGATGTTGTATTAATGGCTACAAACTTAAAGCTTCGGCTAAAAACCTCGACAACTGTTCAGCAACAGGTGCACTATGGGCTGAATGTCACAATTACAGCCAAACTTTCTCTGGAGGTCTCAGCAGCTCCTCTAAGAGTCTGTAACAGATCCATGAGCAGGTTTGTACCCCAGAAGAGCTTTGTTTTCTGCCTTTGTCTGCAGTGCAACCTCAAGGCCTCTTTTTCTCCTCCACTGCAGTGAGTAGCACCATTGGGTTCATTTGTTTAATGCTGCTGTAAAAGAGATGTGAGGCAGAAAAGGCGCAGTTCCTCCTGGCAGGGATTTTCCTGGCAAATTTCTCCCAGTTTCATTCTGAGAAGGATTGTCTTAGGGGTGCTAATGTCAGTCCAGACCCCCTCCAGATTTTGATTGTCCTTAATTTCTTTGTAGAGGAAGGTTCTGAGCAGATGCAGAGAGAGAGATACATTTTGGAAAACACTTTATTCTTTTGGGGGTGACCTTGCCAAAGCTACCAGTTCAGAGAGTGAATTTGGGCACTTTTGTAATATGAGAATGAGATTTCTTCCAGCAAACTTAGAGGGCTTTTCCACATTTTGCATTAAAGCTCTTGTAGGAAAAATAGCTGCACTCCATTGTTCTTTCAAGAATCTGTGTTTTTACAAGTATAAAATATCACATTCCAGAAGACAGGTGTGATTTAGGAAGGCTCCAGTCCTTGACAGATGAGTAGCAGTAGTTCCTGTGATTGCTCAGGCAGTGTGGGTAGATGATGCCAATACCTCCCCTGTGTCCTACAGTCACACCCCCAATTGCTGTGGTACAAAAGAATCTCTTCTTTTAACCCTCACTGTTGGGACCTTGGGACTCTGTTCTGCATCAGCAGGGCTTTGGCTGTTTTCCTCTCTGGTAGATGTGGATGTCTTGCACATCTGGTAGCTTTTGGGATGGCTGTGCATGGGAGGGTGCAGATACTGCCCGTCTATTCCTGAATCCCTTCCAAATCAAGAGACAGAGATGCCAAATCTGGTTCTACCCTACACCCCACCTGCAGCTGGACACGTGCCTGGGCTGTGGCACTGCAGCCATCCACGGAGCACCTTAATTATCTGCTCATGGTACCAGTGAGCACCTTCCAGCCACATGGGCTTGATCCTGGACTTCTAAGTATTTCTCCAGAGGCCTCAAGATTTAAGGCAGCTTTAAAGTGCTTCCCTGAGCCCATCATCTACCTCTGCATCCCTCACCACATCTTTGGAGTCCCCAGAATCGCTCAAGCTGCCTATTCCTGTTATAAGTTACTCCTTTCTGACTGTTGCATGCAAAATTTAGGAATGCATTGATACATGACATCCTAATACAAACCATACCAGTAACATTGGAATTTAAATATTCATGGCTACTGAACGCAGATGGTGAATACTGTGTGCCAATACATTATTGCTTTGAGTCTCTGCTGAAGCAAGGCTTAGTCCAACTTGATCTGAATGCAAGGATTCCAGTCTAATCCTTTGGGGCTTTGTCTTGCAATTACAACAAATAACTATTTATTTTACGCCGCCTCTGGGAAAACCCTGAAGCAGAAAACTATAATATCTGAAGTCTGGTCTAGTTTACGGAGCTGGATGAGGACTGCTAAAACACTTAGGGAATGCCAATGTTTCGATTTATTGAAAGCACTGTGTGACTTAAGCTTCAGTGTGCAAAACCCATGAAAAGTTTTAGCATGTCTAACATGTTTTTTCCAAGTTTAAAAATATACTTGTTTGACTCAATCTTTATAAAAAAATGGACTTGAGACAAATGCTGCCATTTGAAACTGGCTGATTAGTTCTACAAAGGTAAGGAAAAAGAACAGATAGACCAGAAACACTACGTGGCAGCTTGAACTAAAACCAACCAGATGCAATGGGTTTGCTTTCAACTCTTTGAACGTGGAAACCCACTGCGTATTGCAGCATGAAAGGTTAAAAGATGGGTGTTTTCAGGAGGTAATTAAAGAACACTTGCCCCATGAGCATATTAGTACCTGACTCTGACCCGCGGGTTATGACTTTCTTGTTGATTTAGGCAGGGACATGCCATGCACACACCTGGTGTTTATGGAAAGATAAGCTTCCCCAATTGTTCCAAAAAACCTGCCTTACACCTCCAACAATAGCAGCGGCAGCACTTCCCAGAGTATCAGAACCGACTGGCTGCGAACAAGTAAAGGCAAAAAAAAGAATTCCTTTCACCGAGGAGTTAAATCACTTGAAAACTATAAAAAGTCTCGAGAGCACATCTTGCAACCTGTTGACACCATAGCTGAGATCACTGGCAGGGGACTTGTTGATAGCTTATACAGACACCTGCACTAGATGATGCTGGAGTAGCGGCAATTTCTCTGACTGTGCTCAAACTGACTGTACTCTTTCGCCTGTGGCTTGGGATGCATTTTTTGAAGATTACATACAGTCTCATTAGAGGTCACTGCCTCTCGTGTGCCACTGATACAGGCACTGCAAGTCTTCCAGCTGTATCCCGGGCAGCAAGGTAAATCCACGGTGCTCTGCCTATTGTTCCATCTTCTTTCTTTTCTGGGTCCCCTAAGTGTTTTTCCCTCTTCAGTTTTCCCCTTTCCTTTCCAAGAACCTTCCCAAACCCAGCTCCTGACACCCCTCCAGCCAACAGATCCCTGCCCGCGTTGGGGAGACGCTCTTCTAATCAAAGTCACGCAATTAAAAGAAAGCAGCTCACAAATATCTGCAGACGCCAGAAAGAAGGAGGAGTTAAAAAAAAAAAAAAAAAAAAAAAAAGAAAAAGAAAAAGAAAAAAGAAAAGAAAAGAAAAGAAACTACTAAAAAAAAGTGAGGAATTTCTTTTTTCCAACCTAGGAATTTCCAAGAAATTCCAACGAGGAACGTCTCTGTTTTGCCTCCCTCACCACTAACTTCAGAGGCACAGCTAAAGCTGGTCACCGTCCTCTTTTATTTCTTTATTTAATTTTTTTTTCACTTTTTCTTTTTTCCCCCCTTGCGAAGGCACGTTTTAGTGCACCTGCAGAAAGGCTGAGCGCCGGGAGAGTAGGAAATTGGAAATAAAAACTCCCGCATTGCTGCGGAGTGAGCGCATTTGTTTAGGAGGCCAATTATATCCATCCCGGGATGATTTATATTAGCGGGGTAATTAGTTGTGCGCGCGGGGCACCTGCTCCCGGCCCGGCCGGGCACCCCCCCGGCCCCTTACCGAAGCGGCTGTGGTCCTGCCGGGTGCCCTGCACCGTGCCGTTGGGGAAGATCTCCAGGTGGAAGCCGGTGCGGCAGTAGAGCTGCCGCCGCCGCAGGATGCCCTTGAGGTGAGCGAAGTCGGTGGGGGAGCCCCGCTGCAGCCGCCCCTCGATCTGCCCCAGGCGCTCGTTGAGGAAGCCGGGGGAGTCGGCGAGGGGCAGCCCGGCGCCCAGCGCGGGGGGGAAGCCGTGCAGGTCGGGGTCCAGCGCGCCCAGGAAGCCGCCCACCTCGGCCATGGGCGCGGAGCGGAGCGGCCCCGGGGGCGCGGGCAGAGCGGCCGCTCAGAGCGCGGGCTGCGGCCGCCCGGCCCCGCGCTGCCGGCCCCGGCCCGGCCCCGCGCCGCCCGCGCCTCCCATCGCTGGATCCAGTGTCCCGCCGTCGGATGCGAACTGCACTTTATATACGTACACACTCCCCTTACATTGACATATTGGATATTTAAATGCAAGCCACACCTCACTGGCATCCCCTTTGGCTATTGCTTCCCTCCCCCCGCTACACTCCCCCTTCTCTGATCCATTTGGCTTTTTTTTTTTTTTTTCCTTAAAAAAAAAAAGGTCCCGCTTCACTCCCTCTTTTATTATGAAAAAAAAAAAAAAAAAAAAAAAAAATGGCAGGAAAAAGCTACACATCGCAGTGAGGCATAACAGCTCTTGGCAGGTCCCCGCCAGCCGACGATGAAATCATGGAGCCCCCGCACGCACCCGCTCCCGGCCCCGCTCCCGGGCCCGCAGCCGCGACCCCAGACCCCGCACGGGCCGGTGGCTCGGAGCCCCGGGGTGGGTCGGTGGCCCCGGGGCTGTCGGAAGCCCCAGATCCGTCGGTGCCGCCACCGCCCCAGCCCCAGCGTGCCCCCCACCCCGGACACAGTGGAATAAAAAAAACAACACGCGAGGAGAGAGGGTCGAGACGCGTTGTTCAGCCGAACGTGTTCAAAAACGGAACGCGATCTTTCTGAAAGGCGATCCCGCGGGTTGTACGGGCCGGGTTTGAGGGGAGGGAGCCCGCGGCGGGGCCAGGCAGCGCCGCTCGCTCTCCCTCCCCACCTTCCCCATGTTGGAAACAGGTGTTTCCGCGCTCTCTCCCAGCCCGCCGACACCGTATCTGTGGCGGCAGCTGCGGCCGCGCTGCAGACAGACGGAGCCGGGCGGGCGGAGCGGGGGAAGAACCGGGGGAAGAACCGGGGCTGAGCGGGCACAGACGGGCCAGGAGGGACCCGGGGCAGTGACGGGCCCGCCCTGCCCGGCAGGCGGCGCTGCTGCTCGCGCCGCGCCTCCCCGGGGCGCTGGGCCCATGGCGGGTGTTTAGTGGGCCCAAGTGGGCCCTGGGCTGGGAATGGGTTATCGTGTCCCTGGAGCGGGGTGTCGCCCCTGCCCTCTGCCGTGCCCCGCGAGGGAACAGAGACCCCCTCAAACAAACAACCACAAACACCCCAAACTGCCCCCAAGCCGCCAGCCCGCCCTGCTGCAGTGGCTCCTCCGGGTGGCATCGGAGTGCAGAGCTGAGGCATCGGTGATGTCCAGCTCCACCTCAGCGGGTCTGCCCCACCGTGGGCAAGCTGGTATCCTCTCAGAGGGTCTCTGCCATCCTCTCAGAGGGTCTCTGCCCTGAACGGGTGGTCCCCCCATAGTGGGTATTCCCTCAGCGGGTTTGTCCCGTTACCTGGTCTCTTACTTCAACAGATCTCTCTGCAGGGTGTCTCTCCTCTTAGAGGGTGTCTTCCCCCAGCAAGGCTTCTCTCAGAAGTTCTCTCAGTAGGTCTCTCCTCAGCAAGTTCACCACATGGTGGAAGAGAACTTAGCGTGTCTGTCATCCAAGAAAGTGATTTCTCCCTCCCAGTGGATTTTCCTTTAGTGAGTTCCTGCCTTGGTGGGTAACCCCTCAGTGGGTCTATCCCCTCATTAGGCTTCTTTCCTCAGAAAGAGCCACATGGCAGATCTCACCCCTCAGCAGGTCTTTCCTCTCAGAGAGTGTCTGTCCTACTGTAGATATACTCCCAGTGGGTTTCCCACCATAGTGGGTCTCTCCCCTCAAAGAGTATCTTCCCTACTGTGGGTTGTCCCTCAGAGGGTTCCAGCCATGGCGGGTTTTCCCTCAGCAGGTCTCTCCCCTCAGAAAGTGTCTCCACCTCAGTGTGTTCCCCCCATTGTGAGTTTCCCTCAGTGCATCTCTTCCCTCAGCGAGTCTATCTCATGGTGGGTCTGCCCTCAGTGGGTCTCTCAATACTGACTGTGTCTCCCTCACAGTGGATTCCTGCTCAGGGGGTTCCCGCCATGGCGGGTCTCTCCCCTCAGAGAGTGTCTCCCACACCGTGGATATGCTCTCAGTGGGTTTCTGCCATTGTGGAACTGTAAGGGAAGAGTGAGTCTAAGCAGGTCTCCTCCTCATCAAGTTTATCCCATGGTGAATCTCCCCGTATTGTGTCTTTCCCACAGTAGATTCCTCCTCAGAGAGTGTCTCCCACACCGTGGATACGCTCTCACTGGGTTCCTGCCATTGTGGATCTCCCCTTAGAGTGTCTCTGCCCTTAGCAGGTCTCCTCCTCATCAAGTCTATCCCATGGTGAGTCTCCTCATGTCTCTCCCACAGTAGATTCCCCCTCAGCAGGTCTCTCAACTTGGACAGTGTCTCCCTCAGCAGTGGATTCCTCCTAAGTGGGTTCCCGCCATGTGAAGAAAGTCTCTCTCCCTCAGCTCGGTTCCCACCATGGTGGGTCTCCCCTCAGCAGGTCTCTTCCCCTCAGTGAGGTGCTGCTGCTCCCCACATCACCCCAGAGGGAGGGTTAAAAACCCCAGAGGGAGGGTTAAAATGGTCCTTGCTTGCAGATCTCTTCCTCCAGATCCAGGCAGCGTTCTCTTGTGAAGATGTGATGGAAATTGTGATACTGTGATGTGAAACACCCACCCGTGTGTCTGCAGTGGGTGAGGAGTCTGGTTTGTAAATGGGGTTTGGGGTGGTTTTTCCTGTCGGAGCTGTGATTATAAAAGGGGTGTTGATGCAGAATTTGACACATGAAGCCTAAACTCATGTTTTTTATAGAAACATGGGCTGTTTCAGGGTATTAAAATCTACTGAAGTGCATTTGTTGACTATTTGTTTATCATGTTTGGTTACATGGAGATACCACTGTCTGAGGAGTTCAAGCATCCCACTGCAAAAATGATGGTTTTATTGCTGTAGTATCTATATGAAGACTCAAGTGTGATGAGGTAACTGAAGAAAATAAATTGTGCTTTGGTGAATATGACAGCAGTCCAAGATGGGGAGGGGCCAGACACAGCTGACAGGACACCCCAAACCTGGAATTACTGTTAAGGATGTAATCCTGTAAAAGCTGTGAATTTAATGCATAAAATTAATATAAAGTGAATGATCCCTCTACAATCAAAGACACTCTTCTGTGAAACCTGGTTTTGCTGATGTAAGTGTGAGGTTTGCCTGTGGATCCATAGCTAATTCATGGTTTTGAATCCTTATTTCTGCACATGTCTGAGGCCTGATCCCAGGGGGATTAAAAAGCTAGAGGAAGACTTAAGTTTCCGCAGTGGAGGACTAGCCAGACTCTGCAGAGGCCTTTGCTGTGGACTTCAATCTCCTCTGGATCTGTCTACAATATCCTTAAACTCAAATCCACACCAGCACTTAGTGGAAGACTTAGGAAACTGAAAAAAAGGTAACAGAGTTCAATTACACTACAGAAAAATCCAAGATAAAGTAAAAACCCACAAACCTGCATGCTTAACTAATGTATAACAAAAGCAGCACAATCCCCCATCCAAGCTGACATTCCTCACTTAACTCTCCTGATTATGGTCAGCTTTTGAAGTGTCCCGATACATTTTATTGAGAAATTGGACATGCTGGTACAACATGTTCTATTTAGGCACAACAAGATGTGGAAAAGGTAGCTTTCTCTTTTTTTTTTTTTTCTCTTTAATTTCCTGGTTTATTTATGTTTTTACTAAGCTGAGGAAAAAAAGCAGAGATTTGTACCCTATGTTTTTGAAGAAAAAGAGGGATATATTTTAAGTACTGACAGCTAGAATGGCTCCTCCAAAAGCAGAAACAAGTTTAGCAATTTTTTTTTTTCATGTATGACATAGAACACAGTTCTGCACTCAGTAATTTCCTAAAGGAGGACAAAAGCTTATGTACAGTTTGTGTCACATTATAACATAGAGTGTTACAAAATTAACTTTCTGCTCTGCTTCTTTCAGTTGATTTTTAGTTCCCTCAAATTTATTCTTTGATTACAGTTTGTATTGCCCACCTTGGGAACTAAAATGGTTACCGCCAAACTGCTCTGTCTTTCAGTTTTCAGGAGAATTAGCAATGATTTTTATACCCAGTTTGTTAAAACAGACCTTGCAGACCCCTTCCACATGCTGTAGAAGTGTATTTAGTGAGGTGGTAAAAATATTAATGGCATTCACTGTCAGAGTAATTTCTATCCATGAAGAGCAGTCACGTTTGGTATCTGGCTATAAAATTAAAGGAAGAGCAGGACTGGGATCAGAACAGTAAATAAATTAGAAAAGAATAAGATAAATAACTGCAATGAGGCAACCCAGTATCTGAGCTACTAGATACTGCATATCCTCTGCCTGGAGCTATTCCATTTGGTAAAGAAAAGACCAAGACAGCTGAAATAATTTGAAGTAGCAATGACCATGAATGCAAAAACAGACGTGAAGAATATCTGAGGATAAAGAAACAACACTGCCTCGAGCTTTAATAAATAATACTTCTGCTTCCTTAGTACTTCCCACCTTGGAATCTTACAACAATCTGTGTACACTAATTAATTAGGACTCACAACCAAGGTCACTGCGCAGCTCATTTTCTCTGGATGGTCTCCTTTTCCACTAAGGGATGTTGTTCAAAGGATATTGATGGCTTGCTGTATTTGTTTGGGATTTTGGATGCATAGCAGCCCTGCTGGAGCAGAAGCTCTGACCAGGTTTCTGTATATCCAGAAACCAGACACATCCACTGTGAGCCTTTCTGCCTTTTGTGGAGTGGTGACCATCTGTGCTGCACATGCAAGGAATGTCTGAGCTCTCCGGGCAGATAAACAAGGCAACCTCCTTTGTGAGGGGGTGAATAAACAAATTTTCTTAAGGGGAGCAAAAGATCGTTTATTGGTTTTACTTAAGCTACTATTGTTATTATTATCATCTTTTGTAGTGCTACTTCCAGGCCATAGACCCTGTTTGTGCTGCATTAACAAGTGAGTAACAAACTGAGTGCTTGACCTAAGGAGTCTCATGCCTTTGGCCTGTGGAAGGATTTCTACGGGAAGGCAACAGAATCTCCATCAAGATACAGAACTAGGTATAAAAGTAGGTTTTTTTGACACATTTAGAATTGGTGGCAGAATGAAGGTAAGGGTCTAAAGGATAAAGCTCTGAACTTGCCTACTTGGGTCTTGGAATGAGATACCTAAATAAATGATGTGACTTTCAAATGAGGAATTACCCAGCTCTTCCAGTTATTGACAGTTTGGTGTCAAACCTGGATATGCTGGTTTTAATTATCCCAGTATGGATTAACAGTGAAAAGCAGAACTGTTCTGGCTTGTCTCTGACTCATGAAAACTCCCATTTGGAGAGGATTGTTGTAACTGAGTTCTGCAGTCTTTAGGGGAACAAGTCAGGGACAAATATGTGCAAATGAACATGGGAGTTTTGCTGACCCTCAGGTGTGTTGTTTAGCCATGGTTCTGTCCCATTTGAAAATTGCAGGTTCCTTGGCATGGCTAAGGACAGGTTTGAGACCCAAATTATTAATGTTATTCATCTCAAAGTGCTGGATGCTGAGTGAGGAATGGGGAAGACTCCTTTATTGGGGCAAAGTGGGGCATAATACATAATATTATTGTCTCCACTTGAAACTTTTTTGGGGGGGATTTGGGCCACTGAGAAATTAGGCCTAACAGCTGACATTTTGGAGCTGCTTCTCCATTGGAGCTTGCCTCTTTTGCTGTAATTAGAGAATAAAAAGGGGGTTAACACTGCAACTCCTCTCTGGAAAACACAGAACATATCAAATTAAATACAAAATCTGGTTCTAATCCTCCTCAAAAACAAACAAGCAAAAAGCTATCCTTTATGATGTTACTCTCCTGAGCGTGCACCTTTTAACTGCAGCAGCTTCTTATGGAATTATCCCTGACGATGGCGAGGTGTGTGTTTATATTTGCATCAGTATTAGTCAAATACAAAATGCTTAGAGTCACAGCAAAGGTCTGTCTAGCTCCATATCCTGCCTCTTGATAATGGCTAATAACTTGTGTATGGAAAACAGGACGAGTATAGAGTGATACTTCCTTTGGTAAACCCTCCCAGCTTCCAGTGGTTTCTGGTTTAGACACCTTCCTGAGCTGGAGGCTGCAGCTGTATCATTGTTTTTGATATTCCTTGATGGACCTTTTTCCATAAAATTGTCTAATCGGGTTTTTTTTCAAACCCACTTGTATATTTGGCTGCCATAACATCCCGTGGCAATGAGTTCCACAACATCATTAGGCATTGTGTGAAAATGAACTTCCTTTTGTTTGCTTTTGAACCCGCTTGCTGCCTGCCAGTTTGAGTTGGTGCCCTATTCTTTCTGTTAAGAACACTTTAAAATAATCATTGCTGTTTACCTTTTCTGTGCTGTAACAGTTTGTCTAGAACTTAATTGTTATTATCCTTGTTTTCCAGGTTGAAAGACTCTGGCTTGCTTAAGTTTTCCTTGTGCTAAGGCTTTCTAACACCTCATGTGCAGCTTTGGTACACGGTGCTTCTTGCCCTTTCTACGGCTCTGTATTTCACAATTACTAGAACTGTGCTCAGTGTTGAAGAGATGGGCATACTGTGGGTTTATTCAGAGGAATAATACCATTTTTGGCTTTGTTCTCATTCTTCTAAAAATTCTTAACAGGATAGTTTCCCCCAAATGCTGACAGCTGACACTGTGCTGGTCTTTTTGGAGAATGATCTACTTCTCCAAGATTTCTTTCATTACTGGTAATAGAGGATTTAAAGTATGGCAAGAATGGCTTTTTCCTCATCCATTATTTTTTATCCATGGACTTTGAGTTAAATTTACTATTTTAACACCCACTGTCTTTGTATCATCAGCCACCTACCCACAGCATTTCCAGATCATTTATGGATTATGAAGCAGCAGGAGACACATCACAGACCCTATTCTGAGTCTGTAGGGAGCTCCAACATTCCTGACGTCAAACATTTATTTCTCTTGGTCAGGATCACCAGTTATGTCACTTATTCTCTCGTTCTTGCAGTAAGGCTTGTTCATGACCTGGATTTCATACCAAAGTTAATGGCCTGGCAATTTCCCATGTGATACCTGTGGGGATCATCAGTTAATCCTCATATCATTGTGCTGTTTTCATCTGTGCTGCTGCCCCAAATTCATTCTGCTTGCAGACTAGCTGTAGGTATCTGTATTGAACATCAGTACAAAGATTCATTCAGCTTTCTTGCTATCACCTTTTCACCTGGGACTGTCTTTTCAATGCCTTAGGCAACTCTTGGTGCTGTGACTATTCAGACCAAGGCACAGATTTTCACAGTGGAACAGAGTCTGTAATTTTCTGTGGTCAAGTTGCTTTGAGAGTTTTGGCCCAGTATCTCTGTATCTGTCTTTAGGGATGACACTGGTTCTCTCACTGGAAACTAAAACTGAAATATATTGGTGTGTGAGGTGGAGTTAGGAATCTGAACTCGGAGTTATTCTAGAAGTGGATGATTAGATGGAACATCCTAAAATAAAGAATAGAGGGACAAAAAAAGGAAAAATAAAGTAAAACTGAAAAAACTTTCTCCTACTTATGCTGAAAGGCTCCAGTCTGTGCATTTTTGGTGACTGAAGCTTTTCAGCTTTACTGCTGTTCATGTGAAGTGTTCATTACTTAAGTTCTTTGTACAGCACTGCGTTAATTTGTATGGCATGCTTATGAAGAGACATAAAAACTTGAAAAACATCAATAATCTGATTTGATAATTATTATTTTCTATATACTGATTCAGTATACCTTACCAGGTTTGTTCTTTTCTCTAATGAATCAGGTAATTAAAATGCAGCATTATTCTACTGTTTTCAAAAAAGCATCTGGGTACTTTGCAAACTTGGTTAGAGAAATGATAATTCTACAATCAAGGAACCAATTGCCCCACAAATCATGATGCTTCATTGCTAGATCTCCAAGGAGGGAGGAGCAAATAGGCTGAGAAAAACACTGTCAAGGTGTATTTGTGATGAGTTCTGCAAACAGCCAAAATATAGGGTAGACACAGTAAAGCCAGAACACTCCTGCTTGCACCAGATTGAAACCCATAGAAATGTTTGTTTTCAGGAGAGCCACTTGAGTTTCATAACATGAGTTTCCCTAAAATCTGTCCTGAGAAATCAGGAGTTAACAGAACCCAGTTTCTCTAGCCTTAACCTTTCATAAATGCCGTATTTAGTAATCACAGTTCTGGTAGGTTGAGTTTCATGTGAGATCTCAAAATGTTTATTTCACAGCATCCTTCGCTCTGTTTGTGCGGCGTTGCTGTTGCCTTTCTCCAGATGGGAACATGCAGGAATGCAGAAGCCAGGTGGTTTGCCCAAGGGCATGAGGATCTGTCTTGAGTGCAGTTAACCGGTGCCTTACTGGCACTCGTGTGAGCTGTGCTTTGGTCTGAGCAGTCACCTGGATTGTGTTTACTTCCCTTAGCATTCCTTAACTCCGTGTCCTGCGAGGAAGTTACCCTGAGGATGTGTAGGGTCCTGAGCAACAAGCAGAAGTCTGGTTTCTCAAGCCTCTGCTTTAATAGCATGGGATGTTTATGGTTGTGATAAAATTAGGGAAGAAAGATGAGGGGCAGCTTCTCATGCAGTACTGTTGGGAAATCCTGTTGAAGTTTTCTAAAAGATTAGAAATTTCTCAGATATCTCCATCAGCATTAAATGAGTCAAAATATGAAAATTCAAGTATCCTTCTCAAAATCTTGAGAGCATCAGTGTCACAATGACTTCAAAGATCATGCTGGAGCTATGGTTTAATTTTTGAGTCTGGTTCTGTCTTTAGAGAAATCAAAATCAAATGTAAAAATTAAAATAAAATAATACTTCTGCAGCTTCCTTTGTAAACAAATGTGAAACCTTAAGGCCAGGAGAAGAGCTCCGTTACTACCAACTGGTATAACTCAGCTTAGGCTTGATAGAAGGAAACTATAGATCTCAGATATATGCTACCTCACAGGAATATTGTAATGAAATCCAGCCAGCTTCAAGGGAAAAACAAAACCTATTGATTTTATTCCAAGGGAAGAGAGAGAAAAAGAACAGATGTGTGGAGCCTTCTGTCCACTTAGTGCAATCTGCAGTGCCGACTTTAGCCATTGTTTCTTCTCATGCTTCCTTCTGTAGAAATGCCTTGGTTTTTTAGGCACCAAACGATTAAATTTGGGGTCGTAGAGAGGAGGGGGAACAAGGACCTCACGCAAGAACTGACCTAAACTCTGAGGAGGTTTGTATAATCTAATTTGCAATAAAATGGTATTTACAATGTTATCAGACAAAGCTTAGCAGTGTTAAGTTAAACAGCATATAATGTGATTAGTGGGGGAGTCATGCCCATGATGTCATACACATTCTCCGAACTCTTGGAATGGGCAGATAATGTCTCAGGCATTTATTCTCCTGTGACACACACGGAAAGCTCCGTGCGGGTTTGGGGGAAGGGAAGGAAATGTGCATAATGCTCTCGGCTCCGCGCGTGGAGCTCGCAGCACCAGAGCCGGCTTCTCCCTTTGGCGCGGAGCTCGACCTGTGGTTGCACCCTGCCAGCACAGTGCTGTGTAGTGGTTAAAACAGGCCTTTGGGAATAGTTTAGGAGCTTGAAATTCTATTCTTGACTCTGCCGCAGACTTGGGTTTTGACCGCTAAATCTTCTTTGCCTCTGGTAACTCCATTTTTAACTAGCAAAGGTAGTCAGCCGTGTCTGTGGAGTGCCCGGAGTGAGGAGCTGTATGGAGATGGAAACCACTGGCATTCTGTTCATTATGCAGAACAAATACAGCTAGACCACAAAGAGCTTTGCTGTAGATAACAGCGAGCAATTTCACAGCTAGTAATGGCCCATTCAGAGCAAATTAAATCTTTATCTTTCTGTCTCTCGGAGGCATGCAAAATAGTTTTAAAAATTTTGGCTAGTCTAATTCATACGGATAAGCAATTTAAGTCACACCTATAGGTTCACATCAAATGTAATCTAGATTGTATTTATTTTAATGTTTTGCTTTAAAAAACTCTTACTAAAAGCTGCTGAATCAGGCAGAGGTCCCTTTAAACTTTCCAGTTATTTTAGTGGTTGTGAAAGGATAGATCCTGGAACATTTAAGAGTATTTTGCTCCCCATGTCCACCAGGGATAATAAGCTCATATCACTTCGTACATGTTATTGTTTTATAGAAACACAAAGATTGCATAAACATTTTTTTTTTCTGCCATGATGTGAAGGCTGCATAAACTGTTAACTCTGCTGCAGAGATTGACTAGGTAGTGTTCCTGTTTTCAGTGATGCAAGGAATTAATATGGACTAGACATGAGGTGAAATGGGAGTTGCAGATGTGCAGAATGAGATGGGGGCTGCAGACAGAGCTGAAAAAACTTGAAGGAAGGAGGTGGACAGGAGGGAGCAAGGGAGCTTGGAAACTATGGCTCATGCAATGTCAACTCTATTATATGTTAAAATCAACTGCAGCACTTACACGATCCCCATCTTTTATCAGAACAAGTAGTCATTGTCTTGGCTGTAACACTCGTGTCAGTTTATGGCATTGGTGTGGATTTGTTGAGAAATGCATACAAGGATTTTATTTGACTGCAGAGGTATGCCATCAAGAATAAATCTTTGTTGTTCAGAAAGGGGAAGCCAAGCTTTTGTCTCTATGGCTGATAAATGAGGAACAGGGGCCAAGTGTAATATGAACAGAGCATTGGCCAGTCTGGTCAGACATGTGGGATGTACTAACAACAACAGGGAATGAAAGCAAAGCCTGCAGGTAGACACCTTTTAAATAATCAAGGCTGACAGTTTTACTACAGTAGCGCTGTTTTAACACTTTGTAGGTATGTGCTGCATCACAGATGCTGCTTATATTAACCAGTCTGCAAGCATTACACAGCTTGTTTAGAGGATAACTTTTATTTCAGGCATTTTTAGGTTTGTTAATGTAATTACAAGTGAAATATCCTATTGTTGCAGATGCTATTGCCAATGGATGACTCTGAATGAAGTACCAGAAAGACATTTTTAGATGACCTAGATTAAACTCACAGAGAGGACTGGGCATCCCAGTTATTTCTCAAACAGAACATTTCCAGGAATAGGTGTTTCTGACACTCCTGTAAAAGCCATGTACAAATAGTTATCTGAAACCTGAGTGATCAGAGAAGCTGTGTTGAGGCAGATTGCACTCAGTGCCTTCAATATTGAGGGTTAGATTATGGACATGCTGCACTACCATGGTGAGATGTCCTGGCCTGTGCCTCAGTTTACCTAGTTGGAAAAAGTGGGTGTGATGCTGTGTGTAGAAAGTGGCCTAGGAAAAGTATTTTGAATTGCTAGTGACAAACACCAATTAGGGATATACACAGACCTTAAGGCAAAAGACTTCACAAACTGTAGAGCCTGAAATCTCAGTGAGCAAAATGCCTTCCTCCCAGCTCTCACAGGAAGCAAGTTAATTGGGAGGCCAATAACTATAATGAGGCAGAACCTGGGGTTTTGCATGTGTATAGCGAGATCCTCCCCTTGGGGCCAAATTCCTGTTCCATATTATGAAAGCAGTAAAAGGTCCCCTCAGCAGGTGCTGTGTAAAGGCATTTCAGCTTTGCCTTTGCGGGGCTGGAATTGCCGAGCTGTTGCTTCCCTGAGTCTCTAAATGAATTCCCCAAGTCAATGTGGAACAGCTGCGTGAGAGATACAGCCTTGAGAACAAGGGGTGGCAAAGGAACACAACAAATAGGGATTTAATCCAATAGTACCTGGCTGTGAAACCAGCATCAGTGTCTTCCTGCTCACCTCTCCTTTCGGTTAGGGGAGAAACTCTTATCAAAGCTTAGAGAAGAGAGGCAATGTGTGATCACTGTGTGCTGTTGAGGGCCTTTTGTGTGCTGAGAGTGACCCAATGGCACTGGCTGTGCTCGTTCACACAGTGAGTAACAGCAGGGCTTACCTGGGCAAGGATGCCCAAAAACTGGAGAAAGATCTTTCTTTTTTTCCACCTGTCTGAGTGTGGCTGCTGCCTCTGCAGAGGTTTAGCCATTGGAACCAGGGAGTGAAAATGAAGGGGGACAAGTCTTGGAGGGTGGAAGCAATTCTTGCCCCCAATTAGGGCAGGGAAGCTTTTTCTTCGTATACGATTGTGGAAGAAGTTGTTTTCTTCCTTACTGATTCCCTCTGTTTGCACCAAAAAAAAAAAAAAAGGGGGGGGGCTCTCTCAGCTGAAAATATATTTTGCTAAGGGCCACTAATGGTGAGAGTTACTGTTTTTCACTTGAAATTATTTTATTTAATAATTTTTGAAAGGAAAGTTTGTTGTGTGTCAAGTCTACCTACCTGAATTTCCAGAGTGCTTCATAAGAGCTTTTTGGAAATCTGTCTACTCTGTCAAATACTCACTGTGCCTGTTGGAGTGATTGCTTAGTTATAAGTGTTATGTCTGAAATATAAAGCAGACGGGGAAAAAAGGAAAACGAAGGAGAGTTTGTAACAAGCAGAATATAGCTGGCTAATTACTGTGGCAGGATAATGTCTTAGAAAAAACCCACCATTATGAAACTCATTTTTTTTCTTGTTTCCATGACACAGAATTTCCTTGAAATCTTTTGCTTTTGAGTGTGTGTGCACTTTCCAAAGTGATCAGAGCTAAATGGCAGCATCTGTCAGCAAAGATAAATGACCTACCAGCAAATCCTCTCAGTTAAAAGGAAGACAAAAATCTATGGAGTAGGGGAATGAGTTTTAAATTAGCCATTTCACTTAACTTTGCCCTAATGAAGGGCTAATCTTTGGACCCCTGCAAAACAAATGAGAGCATCTTGTTAGATCCAACGGAAACTGGTCATTGAAAAGGCTTTTTCCTTATGAACCTAATTGGAAGCAAAGTAATTCCTTTGATAGCTGTCTTCATTTAACAGTATCTTTCCCTTTTCCTGATTTATATACAGTAAATGAAGGACTCTGTTAATTACAAACACATTTGCCTGTTTGCAGATTGACAACTTGGGTGAAGCTGGGTAGAGAGCAGTGTCAAACCAGGCACCAAGGTCTGCAGTGTCAGTTCTTCTGGGGTTGTCTGAGCAGAGCCTCCTGCAGAAGACAGGAAAGGAGTTGTTCTTAAAAATCCTTTCCTGGATATTGAGGCAGCCACGTCCTCAGGGTTAAGCAGACTGTGGGCCACTGTCTAAATCTGCACAAGTTAAAACCTGACCTTGGATTTCAACAATATTCTATTTATTAAATTAGGTAGTTCTTCTATTTTTGTATGTAATGGCAAAATAAGGGTTTTCCCCCTAAAATCCAATGAATGATAGAAAAAAAAAAAAAAAAAAACAAACAAACCACGGGGCACTTGATTGCTATAGGAACAGGATTGTTCCTTTAAGGCAGATGGAAGGAATGTGTCAGTCATGGCCCCTCTAAAACTGGGACTTATCTTGATTCTAGTGTTAGCTTGGTAGTAGAATATGATCTCATCACTGTGAAAGATTACATGAAATATCAACTTGGCTGGCCTTAAACCAGCTCTATTCTCAGTCACATTTTCAACTGCTGCAGCTGATGTGGGGTTTTGTAAAATGAAGAGATGGCCATAGAGATAGTTTGCAGGATTTGGCCCATGTATTCAAGTAAAAAAAAATAGGGAATGCATAAAAACCATGGATGCTTCTGGTGTTTTCTCTTTAGCTTTTTTTTCCCCCAGTTTTGCTTTTGAGAATGTCAAGACTAAGCAAGACTTGAATACTCATAATTTTACAGTAATTAGAACTGATATCAAACCTGGGAAGATAGATACCTGTCTTGTAGAAAGTCACTGAAGCACATCTGGGCTAAAATGTGAATTATTTTCCACCTTCAAGGAATTATATTCTTGAGAAGATTCAGTGTGTAAGACAGTCTTGAGCAGTAGGTGTTGTGGGTGCTGTAACCAGAGGCAAATTCAGATGATATATTAATTTGCTTTCTGTGCACATGCAGTGCAATTCCTTTGGCTCTTGAACATTATACTTTATGCCCAAATTGAGAGAGAAACACTATTTTTTTCTCAAAATTCTGTTCTCAGTGTGACTTCTCCAGGGGTTTAGTAGATGCCATGCACTAAATGAAAGAAATGTCAAATGATGGAGACCATTTGGGCACGATTGGAGCCATGGTGTGAACCCTGGGTCTGTGCAAATAAAACATCAGTAGACCTGCCAAGCCTAAGAAAAAACATTGTATTTCTAGGGATGTACCCCAGGAACTGCATTTGGAACAGTGACACCATTATAAATGACTGTTGCAGAGATAGTGATGAAACAAGGTAGCTCTTAGTCCTGTATGTCTGTAACAATCCTGGAAAAGAGTGCAAAAAGGTGAACCATGAAGAAAGTTAATACAGAGCTTTCCACTGGAGTAAATAGTTGTTGGCTCAGAACCACAGTTCCTTTGACTTGTCTTTTAATGTTCAGAAATTTCCATCTTTGTCACGACGCTCAGAAATCCTGGGAGGCCTAACCTGGAGCTCAGAGGTGTTTTCTCTGCTACAGAGGTGCAGGGAGAGGTGTGAGGTTGTGGTGAAACACTCTCCTGCAGCTCTCCAGGGTCTGACAGCTTTTTGAGATGAAAGGCACTTGTGCATTGAGTATCTCAAATTCTTTCCAAGGAATCTCGCAGATAGTTGGGAGTGAAGACAATGAGTCATTTCTTGGGAGAGGATTTTGGTTTTACATCCTCAATACAGTGTGTTGCCATAATAATAATTATTATTATTATTACAGATAGAAACAAATGCATTCAGGCTGCAGTTTTGACCCAGTCTGTTTCTGCTGCTATTTTGCATTGGTATTTGCTGGTGTGAATTGTGTGGTTTTAATTTTTCTCTCAGTAACAGTATTTCTAATTATGCCAAGTGGGAACAACAAGAAATAGCACAACCCAAATCTATGCTTATGGTGGGGCCTTATGCCTGTTTCATATGAGCCAAGCCTATGCTGTAGCTTTTGTTTCTTTGAGGAGGTTTAAATTTTGTCTAAATAAACCCTGAAGCATCTAGTTTTTCCTTCATGGATTAGAAATGTGCAGCATGTGTTCGGGAATTGGCTTTTCTTGAGCTACTGAGATAGTGGACATTTTTCATTAATATTTTTTTAATTTTATTTTTTCCCCAATAGTTCTCCTTTTCTTGATCTCTGCTAATCAAATCTAAACTTAATACTTCAATCAAATTCAAAACTCAGATGTTCAAAGTAGATTTGTGACTGGGCTGAAATAATTCATTTTGGCTATGCTGAACCCACCTAATCTACTGGCAAGTTGTATTCTTGCCCTTTGTAGTGCAACATTTATGTCACCCAAGCAAGAAAAATAGATCTTCACATGCTTGGCTGATTCATGTAAGCCACTGTTTAGTGAATAGGCCCTTTGGTGTGTCATTTTTTTTTCTGCTGGTTTGATAAACTTGAGACATAGTTACTCTAAAGATTGGGCATTATCTACCTGCTCTGGGAACAGTTCCATGAAAACTGAGATTGGATCTCCAGGCTGCTGACAAGCTAATTCTGGACATTATTGGGAGCCTCAAGGTCAGTGTGCTTTCAACAGCAGAATAGAATTTCTGGTGCATTCATCTCTCATTTTAAATAAGTCTCCCTAAACCTCAGCTATGCTTTCCTAGTGCTATGAGAATTCAGGCTTACATACATTGTTGAGGATTTTAAAGATACTGAGATAGGAAAAGAAGAGGATCTTCAGAGCCTAGAGAGGTTATTAACTAACAGAGTGTGTTTTCAGCTCCATTCAACCTCTTGGATGAACAAAACCAACTTACTCTGTTACAGTAACTGATGTGAAAAGAGCTGCTGAACACATATATGTGTTTTCTGGGAGACAAATGCAAGGGATTTCTTGAGTGGTTGTTCGTAGGCAAAACTGCAATAAGCCAATTTATTGGCAGTTTCAATGGGGAGGTGAAAGAGCTGAAAGACAGAGATGCTGAGCTTGATTTTTCCAGAGTAAAAAGAGGTTGTTGATCTGAAGCCACAGAGACCAGTGTGATTTGTAGATCCCACTCTTCTCTGACTGTCTGGGAGAGCATTTGCCCCCAAAATTCACCCTTGGCCATTGTGGGACAGTTAGGGGACTGTGCTGCTGTCAGAAAGGATTATTGGGTGAGTTCTGCTGTGCTGTCACAGCCTGCTTAGCTTTTCCATTGTTACCAATTAGTCTGGATCAAATATTTAGGCAGAGTAGAACTCTGGTGTGTGTTGACAATGTATACTAATCTGACAAAGAGGATACAAATGGCAAGTGATAATTCAATCTCTTTTTCATTGTCAAATACAGTTAATGCTGTTACCTGCAGACTGGAAGGGTTTTTTTACCATATAACAGTTTGGATTGAGAAGGACTTTTAAAAGCCATCTGATCCAACACCCTTGTAAGGAGCAGGGGCATCTTCAACTAGATCTGGTTGCTCAGAGCCCCATACAACCTGATTTGAATATTCCTGACTTGAATATCCACCACCTCTCTGGGCAACCTGTGCCAGTGTTTTGCTGTCCTTGTCATTAAAAAAGTCTTCCTTATTTCTAGTCCAGATCCATCCTTTTTGAGTTTTAAACAATTGCACCTTGTCCTATTCCACAGGCTCTGTTTAAAAGTGTGTCCTCATCTTTCTTACAGGCTGCCTTTAGGTGCACAGGACACAGGTGGCTCTCTGGGCTGCCAGTGCACATGGCCAGGGAACATTCAGCTTTTTATCCATGAGCACCCTCAAAGTCCTTCTGTTCCAGTCTCTGCACACCCCAGCCTGTGCTGATAGCAGTGGTTGTCTTGATCCAGGTGCAGGGCTTTGCACTCTTCAGGACTGAGTTTCTGCAAAGAACCTGGAGTAGATGTTGGACTTGCCAGCCCTTACAAATCTGTAATGAGGCCACCTCCTCCTTATGGAGTGTCAGGAGAAGCTGGGCCAGCACCCCCTGCCCTGTGAGATCAGTGTCCCTCACCAGGTGTTGGGTGTGCCAGAACAGAGGATCCACTTCTTCTTTGGGAAGTCAGCCAGGAGGTCTCCTGTGTATCTCTGACCATCAAATCACCTCTGGGGTGGAAATAATTCCCAGTTAGTTGGAACCAAACAGCTTTGTGACTAGAAAGACCAGCAGTCAGAAATACTTCAGTTTTCAGGCAATAGGGTAACAAACATAAACACAGGAACACATAAAGCAGGAGATTTAGGAGCACAGTCTCTCTTCTTTCCAGGCAGTGGAGAAACAGGGAGGATGTGTCCTGGAAGAGATGTGTGTTCTGATACACTTGCTGTGCATAAATATGTGCAAACTGTTATCTTTCTCTGTGCTTTGGTTTGTCCAGGAAATAGAGAAAAAATTGCAGTCAGATGAAATATGCCATGTCAATTATTTTTCTTTCTTATGAAAGATCCTTCCTCTTTATCCACACCCTGCAATGTGTGCCATGTTTTGCATGCTCTCTCTGAACACTCTGACTTGCTGACCTTCTTTGGGCAAATGAAGGTCTGATGTAACTTCCCATGAGTCCCATCTGAGACAACTTCCTTTTGAACCCATCACAGCTGGTTTATGATGACTGCAGGGAATGCTGCAGAGCTCCCAAAGTTCAGGTTCTTGTCTGACCACGGTAGACCCCGACTGTCTGGAAAATCAGACCTGCCTCTGGAGAGAGTCCCTTGGCTTGCTGGAAAGTAGCAGAGAATGGCAGCTAAATTTAAACTTTAATAAAGGTTTTCTGAGCAGGATTAGGTGTTTATGGAATGTCTGCACTAGTGCATAATATGAAAGAATATCTTAACATTACTGCAATTGCACTTGAGCAGGGGGGAAAGACGCTGCAATTTTTTAATGAAGTGCTTATGGCTTTGTTGATTGCAGAAGTGTCCAGACCCCAGTGCTGTGGAGTTGCAGAGGTCCTGAAAAGGTGGTGTTTAGCTTGGCTCTGCATGTTCAGACTGATGTGGCTGAGTTTGGATTACTGACTGCTGAAATCCTGCCTTTGACCTTGCATGATTTGAGTAGAAGTTGGCAGAAATCCTGCAGGAGTAACTTTCTCCATCATGGAGGATCCTATCAGCTTGGGATGAGATTTGCTAAGGCAAGGCTCTGGTTTGGTCATGCTGGACTCAGATCTGTGTTTCTTCTGAATTGAAGTCTGGATAAATTAAAAGCAAAGAAGCATGGTACTTGATTCAGAGGGTTTAAATCCAGGCTGTTCATCCCCTATTTTCAAGAGGTTCCCATCTGAGGGTTGGATTTCAGGAAATTTTCGTTGAGGGAGTGACTATTTAAAGAGTTGCAAGAGCCCTGGAAACCAGAGTTCTTTGTTCACAAGCCATGCACAGCACAGACAGCAGCAATTGTAGCAATCCTTTTCCCCAGGAACTGCAAACAAGCTTAACCCTGAGTTGGAAAGACCATACTCTGGAGAGGTGAAAGGAAATTCAATATCTGAGCTGAATGTGTTCTGACTTCCTTGCAAGACAGAGTGCCAACTGTACAAGGTGATGATGATGATGATGATGATGTGATGAGGACCCAAGGTTCACTGAGGCCTCCATCAGCCAGGGATGTTCATGGAGGACTCCAAGATCAGCAAGTCTCATGGGGTGGGGGACATGGGGCAGGCAGCAGGCCTGTGTTATTCTTATCCCCACTTGGATGCCTTGGACAGCTTCAAGGTAAACCTTTTGATGTCTCTTTTACAATGATCTGTTTCTCTACATAGTTTGAAATGTCTGGTTCCAATGGTACTAAAAATTTGCTGTGACTGAGAACTTTTCCAGTGCAAAGTACTTGTTAAAATACAACACGTGTCCAGGGCAGCCTTGAATAAAGATTGTACTATTCTTCTCATTATATTGAAATATTGGCAATTTTCTTGTGCTTACAGTGTAACTTTCCATTGAAGTCTAATTATAGACTTAAAAGTAAAAAGTCTTCCCTGTTTTATAAAGAATAATAATGACCTTTACCAAGTCCAGTCTCTGTTTTTGAAGTCAGAGATTCAGAGATGTTACTGTTTGTCGTTTTTCTTCTATTTTATTTTCAACAAATGATTCTAAAAAATGGTGTCATCTTCCCCAGTCTGTTTTCTGAACAATGCCATTTCTGTTTGCAGCCCAAGCTTTGTCACAGTCTGGTAAATGTTCCTGCTGGACTATTTATGTCACCTTTCCATGTGCTGCTTCTGTCCCTCTTGTCCCTCCTGTTTCTTTATCCTTACAGTTGTTATTTGGCCCTGCTCTGTGTTTGTTCCCCAGCTGGAGGTGGATGTTGCATGGTGCTGCTCCTTTTGGATCTCTCTGTTCTCTAAAAGGAATTTTTCTACACTAGCAAAGAGGTGGCATTTTCTCATTAAAGGAGTGTGCTGTCTTCTCTTGAAACCGATATTGTCTTCTCAGTCAGAGTCTTGGATTTTGAGAGTGGAAATATTGCTTTTATTTTCATATTTCTCATCGTTTTCATGCAGCTACCTGCTTTGTCAATCTATTTAATTCAATGAAAGCTCTGGGGTAAAGAGATACTGTGGAAAAACTGCTATCTTTGATTCTGAGGACCTTCAAACTTCTCCCTCTTCAAGTTTAGTTGATTATTTTATGATTTTCCACTAGTGAGATTTATACTGTGCAACAGTGTCCAACCAGCACAAGAGTTCAAGGCCTTTAGTATAAAATATTTTGATGAAGAGCTTCATACACCAGGTAAACTTAATCAAAAGCAGCTATTTAAATCTTTCTGTAGCAAATATCAGCCAGATTTTTGAAGGAAGGCTTGTGTATATGTTTAATTTTTTCCATTTTTTCACGTTTTCTTTTCCTGTATTTCTCTACCTTAAATATGACAGGCCAGAAATTGTCTTTTTGTTGATGGCATGGAATTTTCTTTTTGCATCCATAATTCCTTGTGAAATTATTCAGAAGCAAAATCCTTGATCATAATGATAGGAACTAGATAATTAAGGGCTCATACCTTCTGACATAATATGGTAGACAGGTACTTTTCATTTGGTACCTTTGGATTCAGCTCTTGAGTCCATTATTCTGCTCGATAAAATACTTCCTTGTTTTGCCATTACTGAAAGGAGAGAAAAAAATAGATGGACAAAAGCAGATGAGGAAGATACAAAAGGAAGGCTGTGGTATTTTCTTCTTACAGAATTTATAAACATTGATGTGAGGCTTCTCCAAGCATGAGATATGTAAAATATTAGAGATGTTCCTTCTCTATCAAAGTTCATTTTTTGTTTTCATAAACAGTCTGTATTAGATTTTGAAATCTAACCTGCAGCTTGCTAAGATTGGAACAACTCAGTCTCAGGGCCCTCTGTACAGGTCACTTCCACAAAGAAATACTCAGTCCTATTTTCAAAACAAGGGGTGTCAGATCAATAATAAAACCATGGAACCATCTGACATTCAGCCATCACTTTTATTTTCTCACATTTGTGCATGTTATACATGTGCTATGTAAAAATGAACTAACACCATTAGAGACTTGTGTTCCCCCTAGTTACAGTTGTTATTATGATTTATTATATGGTGGCAATGCTGAGGGGCTGGGATTCCCATGTGGTGAGTGCTGGGCAGGCAGAGGAGGAGGCTGGATCCTTCAGGAACCTCTTTGTTCTTGCTTCAGCCCTCGCTGGGGAGGAGGCGGCCTCGCTGCTGGAGTCCCCTGAAGGGGTGCAAGGTTTGTGTTGTCACTGCTCTCAAGCATAATCCTCACTTAGCACAAACCCAGGGAGTCAGCCCAGGTGTGTGGGAGCAGATACACACTGGGAGTGACTGCCAGGGCCACGGGGATGAGCATGGGGGGTGTTTGTGTGCATTAATCCTAAAATCATGCTGAGAGAAACAGTGCCCTGGGGTAAAGTCTCCTGCGTCCTTCCAGTGTTGTAGTCATGTCTGATTTTGATTTGAGCAGGTGAATGACTCAGGAGCCCATTAGTGAGTGTTTGACCTGCTGTGTTCCCCATTTCCCTTCCCACTCTGACACTCCCTGTAATTTATGTAGCTATTACACTTCAGCTGTAACTCAATTCCCGGATTTGTTCCCTTTACAGAAATTAGTACTGAAAGGCATAGCAGGGATGGAGGGCTTGGAATAGCCACCAAGTTATTTGTCTATTTAATATACTTTTTTTAAAAAATAGCATTTTAATGTTTGGGAAAACACAAGAAAGCTGACTGTACTTCAGAAGTTCTGAGATGATTTTCAGACTCTTCAAATTTGAGACTGCACCATCAACACCGAGTGACATCTACAGAACTGTGAAAGCAGAGCTACCCTCTCCCCCCTTCCCATTCCCCTTGCAGAATAAAAAGCAGGGCAGAAAAACAATGCTACTCTGACTTATTTATCTTTATCCAGTTCCTCTGTCAGTAAGGGGATGAAGCGAAAAATTCAGAACAAAGTAACTTAAAAAATCAAAGGATTAAAGCCCCGTGTATGTGATCCTGATGAATTGGATGATTCAGAAGATGTTAACCAGAGCAGCAGCTGTAATGGAAGGAGAGTCTGTAACAAACAGGTTTTCTGATTTATCGGGGTAATCAAGCATAGAAGTGGGCAGGCACTGGGTGGTACAGAATACCAACATTTTTTTTGTGCTGCCTGGGAGATATATTTGAACCTCTAGGGAAGAATTGCCCTCTCCCCCTTAATTCCCCTGAAGACTTTTTTTTCTCTTTTTTTTTTTCCTGAAAATGAAAGCAGGCAATGAGCATTTCCCTGAATCTCATTTTAAATCTTCCTAAGTTTAAAGTGGTTATTACTTGTTTATTATTTTTGGCAATGTAATGACCCTTACAGGAGACTAATCCTGCGTGGTAAGGACTCCATTCCTTAACATAAGGGAGATAATGAAGGTGGGAAACCTGGCAAATACAAATCTAGAGATGCTGGTCTGCTTAGAAAATCCCAACAATTGTCCTGTGCTGTTTTCAGGGTGGTTTATTCTGGTAGCAACTAATGGTCTTCAGATTGAAGACTTTTAAGAACCTCCCCTAGAATTACCCTTAAGCCCATCTCTAATGTCATTTTTCTTGCTTGCTAATGCAATATCCCAACCTCTATTTCATGTGTAAAACCAATGGGAACATGATGCAGACAAAGTTTAATGTGATTTGATCATGCTCAGGTTCTTAGAGATAACAATCTATGTCCAGTGTGATGGGACTGAGGTTTTCATCCAGTTTTGTCCCCTCTAATACCCATCACATTCTAACAGGCTGTGTAGGTTTGCACTGAGGGTGCACATCCCAGGCTCTCTGGGGGTACTCCCTGCAATCTCTTGAGTGATGCATTTGCTGAAAAATGACAACTCTTGGAATTTCTCAGCCTGGGAGTTTTTTTTTTTTTGTAGAGCCTTTTTTTCTTGAGATCCCATCCCTGAAGACAATCCCTATCTAGCCTTGACTGGGCATTTTGAGCTTATACATGTCTGGTTGCATCATCTGTTTCTTTGCTTTTATTACTTGTGGGTATTTTCCAGGGTGTCCCCAGCAGCATGACGGGCTCATCTCAGTCCCATCCACAGAGCACCTTGCAAAGCTGCCTCTGTGCAACACCAGCCATAAATAATCCATGTGTGTCAATTCCAGACACTCCTGATTGGAAGGAGGAAAGCTTTTGTTTTCATCAATATCACAGGATTTTTTTTTTTTTTTTACTCTTATGATCTTTCTCAGTAGTGCTTTTGTCTGTTGAATGTTTATTAAGAAAATAATTTTTGTTTGCTTGTTACAAGAAGAAAGAAGTTCTCTGCACACATAGGATAATATTTGTTTGATTTCCTGATGTGGTTCCTGAAGCCAGAGAGTGAAAATGTTGATCCTGCCTCTTGAGATAAATATCACAGGAAAGCAGTCTTTTCCATTGTGTGTGCTTACAATTGCCCAGATTTACTTACATTTTTCAATTATTGCTGTTATTTTAGTATTATAGCCCCCTCAGAACAGGCTATTAGTGGTTGTTATTGTTGGTTTTAACGTGATACATGATTTTGTGGTCAATAATTTCTCTGCAAGACTTTCAACAAAGCCTTTACCAAGTTGTGAGTTTGTTGACAGAGTTGAATTCTGTTTCTCTTCCCCAACTGGATGCAAGTTCAAAACCATTGCCCACTCTTAGCTTTGGCCATTTGCTCTTTCCACTGCTGGGTGGAACTGCAATCACTACTTTGAGATTAATTCTTCTGTGAGGGAAGAACACTCAGAGGCTGGGAAGCCATTCTGTTAGGCTGAATACAGTGTCTCCTTCAATGAGAAACCACCTAAAAATAATATTGGAATAATATCACAGAGCATCCAAACAAGCAAAAGAAATAAAAAACAAATGAAGAAAACAGACTGCCTTCTGTGCCTTCAGGTGGAGCAAATCTGGCCTTCAGTAAATATCTTCCCTGGGTTTGTGACTTCATAGCAAACAGAACCACCTGTTTGCCAGCTTTTTACCAGCCCCAAGCTACTCCTTTCTCCCCCAAGCCTCCCAAAAATGTTCCTGCTTTGAGCACCCCCAAAACAAAGCCCCTGAAAGTGCTGTGGGTGTCTGCCTGGCTGTCACATCCCCTCTTCCCTTTCATGCTGGTCTTAGCAGGAGCTCTTTGCCTCTCCTTGGCCATTGTGGTCCAGCCATTTGTTCCCCTTTCACTGCAGAAAGCAGCTCCCCATCTTCTGGGCATTGCTCTGGTAGCAATTTAGCAATTAGCTCTGGTAGCAATTTAAGAAAACCTGGATGCCAGCTGGGACTTCCAAGGAAGAAAAATAAGATGTGTCTGAGAGAAAACAGGTGCACCACAGCCCTGGGTTTGGTGAGCTCTAACAATACATCTGATGAAGCAGCAAAAGTATTTTGGGTAACCTTAAGAAAAGCTGTCTCCTGCACTACATTATCATTAATAATGGCACATTCCTGGTTTCAGTAAGTGTATCGAGGATGTTTATTTTAAGGAGAAAGGGCACAGTTTATTTTGCACAGAACCTGCTTGGGAATGTTTGTCATGATGTGTCAGTGACAATTCCAAAGACCTGGTGTTGCCCTTTTTGCCTATCACTCCCTCCCTTGGCTCCCATCAGTTTGCATTCTTGGTATTGAATGTGTCTCCCCCAGTGAAATGTAGGTAGCATTTTTAACAAAAAGAGCCCTCATATAATTGATATCTGCAAGAAACTGAGCTCCAAAAGCATGTTTTAACCTGTGTATTTTGTAAACACAACATGAAAAATTCACAGAGAATTTCTGTTACATCCTGAGGCAACTGTGAGTCTTTTCCAAAGTAAAGACTAAGGAGCTCCATGGTGTATGAGGAAGCGAAAGTGAACAAAGAGATGCCAGATGGGAGTCTACAGGTAGAGCTTGCTTTTAGTATGTCTTGTGCACCCAGCAAAAGCTATTTATTGTGCTGTGGCTGCAGGACAGACAACCTCGTGGAGGCACAGCAGGTTTTTTGATGGCTTAGGAACTTCACCTTCCTGAACAGCAGAAGGTGCACTCACCAGGACTCTGCTGCTAGCACAGGTAATATCAAGTCCCCAGAGTCCCAGCACTGTAACAGTGTCAGCTGTAGGATGTGTATTCTCCCTGCCCCGAGCTGACCTTGGGTGTGCAAAGCTCTGGCGAAGCTTTGCTGTGTAGACATGGCCTAAGGCAGGTAGGATTTGCCAAACGTGGTGTTTAATGAGACAGCCAAGTGTGTGTAGCACACAGCAAGCTGAGTAAAGCCCCTGAGGGCTGGGGTCCGAGGAATGTGCTGTGATGGAGCAAAATAAGCCAATGATCCTTTTCATCCACCTCCCTGCTTAGGCTGAGCCTGGCTCCTCAGGGGTGCAGCAGGGCGGGGCTCAGAGTGCAGGGACACCAGCAGAGCTGCCTGTCTCCTGGAGTGTTTATTGGTGCCTCTGCACTGTCCAGGCTCTGTCCTCCTCTCTGGCTGCCCAGGGCACAGCCACACAGAGCCACACAGAGGCCCAGAGGTGCTGTAGGTGGCGTGGGGCAGAGCCAATGCAGAGCCAGGCAAAGGACAGGTGGTGTCATGGAAGCGCTGCCCAGGCCAGAGGAGGGTGAGCCCACAGGGAGGATATCAGGCAAGGACTGGAGGTAGCTCAGCTGTGAATTTACTCCCTCATGAGCTCCTGGTATAGGATATTTTATGTGGGATCCCCATATGAGGACACTGTAATTTGGTACCACTACAGAACAATTGGGTATATCACTTTTTGGTTAGAAACGTGGTTATTCTGAATAGCATATCTGCTGGTTTGAACAGTTTTTATCTCAAGGACTTGAGGTACAGCAGCTGCATGTTATTGTATTCCCCTAAAGTGTTGTGACTCTATCATTACAAATTCTGTACCTCTTTTGTCAGTAAACCTGCACCTCTGCACAAATGAGTGCATCACACACACAATTCAAACCTGCCTCCTGCCCTGTAATTCTCAACATTTCTACAATTGGGAACATGAAGAAAAGAGTAACAAGTGGATTCCTAAAGGGTTCCAAAGGACAATGAGGTTTTTGTGAGAGGGTCTATTTTGTCTTTTTTTATCTTTTGGATTTTTTTAAGGCAAATTCTTTCATGTTTTCTGCTAGAAGAGCTGCTCACTGGTCTTGTGGTTTGTGGATGAGGAGCAGAACCCATTGCTCTGAACACAGGAGGGAAAGCACTGATCACTGAGTGAGGCTTTCCTGGCTTTAACACCTGCTGGGAGACGTAACACCTTTTAAATCTCAGAAAATGACACTTGATTGAATTTTCCTTCATTCCTAGATAAAGTTCTTTTCTCCTTTTGCTCAGCTCTTGTTCTTTTAGGTTGATTTAATCATAGGTTAGAACCATTAGAAACATATGGTTTGAGAGACCTCCTGGACGGGCATCAGACCACACCCAACAGATCTGTCTGTATTTTGCTGGCAAAAGTTTAAACTGCAAGGAGAACCTTATGGGAATTTTAGGAGTTGCACTTCTAAAAACGGAGCTCTCTCTGAACACAATCCCTTTGAACGTGAGAGAAATTAGTTCTGTTTCATCAAGGAGATAAGAAAATAAACACGATCATTCCTTGGCTCTGAAATCCTTTTTATTCAACAAAGTAATCTCTGTTTGGAAAGACATTTAGAGCCTGCCTGCTTTGACAGTAGCTTGCTCTCTGACACTCATCTGCAGATTTTAAAGGAAAAATAGACTAATGCTGCTTATTTTGTAAAATTTGGAAATGTTTGGAGAGGACGCTGTGAAGCAAACAGAAGTTTAGGCCAGAAGGAAAGTCTGTAAGGTGGAAGCATAACCCTGGAAGGGTCGGGCACAGCAGAGAGGGGGAGGAGAGGTATTGCAGTGCCTGCTTGGCTCCCCCTTCTCCCATTTCTGCTCCATGAGCACAACCTGAAGCAGATCCCCCACTGATATGGAGGTCACACAGTTTATTTCTGTCACACTCACGTGGCCTTGCCAATACCGGGGCGAGCATGAATCAGAAGCTTATTTTAAAACCAAAAATATATGGTGTCACTTTTGTATTCTGATAGCATCCAAGGACCAGTTAGGAGCAGGGCTTCGTCTGTTACATGCTGAATTTATTACACGTGAACACGTGTGGTGTTGTTGATCCTCTGAGAAATTTCAACCCAAGATGCAACGAGCTGTAGGAGGAGAAGGGAGGGCAGAGGAGCTGAGTGTTGGGTGGTCTGCATAATGCTGGAAAGGAGGCAGAGAGCTACATGCAAAAAAACTGTCACTTAGAACTTATTTAGGCAAGTAACTGAAAGACTTGGAACAGAGGAAAAGACCTTCTTTGTTTAACTAAACATTAAAAGACATCTGAAAGATCTGGGGTTGATGTGGGGCTGGGGTGGGAGGAGGCAGGACAGGCAGCAGATTAATGGCATTGTTGCAGCTTGCCCATATGGTGTTTGGGCTCTATTTCCTCAGCTATATTTATCTGGTGGGGTATTCTTGATACAAGCTTGATCTGGAAAAATCAAATGCATTTATTTGAAAAGGTCAGTTCTTCATGAGAATTGAGCACCTACTGTTTTTCAGAGCTCGTGGGCTGTGTGTGCAGGTGTCTGACAGCAGCCATGATTGCCAAACAAACTGGAGAAGAGATGGAGACATGACTTGTGCTAAGGATGTAAAATGGGGAGGAGAGAGAATGAAACCAGTTTGTTTGAAACCAGGTTACAAAAGTGTCTCTCTCTCTCTTTGTCACACCTTCCACTTATTAATTATTCTCTCCAGGCACTCAAATGAAAAGGCAGAAAGGCAATTCAGTGATCTGTGCATAGATGCTACTGCCACCTCCAGAAGAAAGAAATTAATGCTTGATCAGAATAAGAAATTTATTAAACTCTGGCTAATGATACTCTCCTTCAACCGAAGCACCACTGCTGGAACTGGAAATTCAAAATCATTCTGTCTCCTGGAAAGTCCATGGAGTTGGAGGCAGCATGGTGGAAACCTCAGCTAGGTATGCAGCATTCAGCAGCTTCATGAGCTTCCAGGAAATCTTTACAGCTTTTGTAATAAAAATAGCATTCATATATGACTTTGTTTATGGTGAGGCCCCAGGGTGAATTGTTTGGGTTTTGTCTGTAAAATTTCTTGCCAGTTGGTCTTGCAGAGAACAAGTGTAAGTTGGAGCCTCGTGGAGTTTGAACTCGATGAGAAGGAAATAATATTTGAAGAGAAATCATATTTTGGACCCAGCAAGTTTTGACACTGGCTAATGCTGCCAGAGTTTGAATATTATTGAATTCAACAATCTTTTCCATCAAATTCCAGAATCATCTGGAACATTCCCTCTTACGTGAAATAAATGCTTGCAAGCTGCCAGGTGATTAACTCTGTGAACTGAGATGTGAGGGTGTCTCAGGAGACTCTGCTTTGTTTTGCTACTGTAATTTCCAGTAAAGATTTGGTCAAGACTTGAAACTGTCTCAAATGATGTATTTTGCAGCTTTAAGTTAAAATTCAGACCTGCCAAAAGGTTCTTGATTGTTAGTTTTTCTGGCTGGAACCACCTAATTTTTCCACTGTGCTTTGTTCACGGAGTTATGGATCACTGTTTCATCTCTCTGGCTTCAGAAAAGACAAACACTGTATCATCTTCTAAGTGTGAGGGGAAAAAAAACTACTAAAATATTAGTAAGAATTTTCAAAGGGTTGCAAATTAATCAGATATTGTACAAATAAACACTGAAGGTGTAAGTCTAGTGAAAAGATTTAAAGGCTGAAAGAGACAAGCCATTGGTTGCATCTTAAGGAAAGTGTAGAGGTGGAGAAATTACTGGATTTGAGGAGGAATCTAAATTGAGAGGTCATTTGGCAGACAAAATGAAAGAATCATCAAGCATAAAGAACAGCAAAAAATCAGTCACAAAATAAAGCAAAGCAGATGTAAAATTAGTTAATTTAGTTAGTCACATTTGTCTTTTCACGGTTGAAATACAGTTGAATACAGATTTAAACATCATTAATAAGAAATAAATGCATTTAGAATGAAAAAACTTCAGGTGCATGTGAACATTGCTGCTTTGCAAACCATAAAAATACTATTTATAAAGAAGTGGTGACTGACACTAGAGATTTCCAGAACCATTCCTTCTGTGTGTTATCTGTGATTCCCTGTCACAGAAGGCAATATTCAGCTGTATCCCACAGCAGGGTGAGTGACAGGTCTTGCTCTTCCCACACTGGTTAGAATTTGGAGATTCCCCAAGGTAAGCACATCATAACTTGCTGAGAGGAAGGGCCCAGGATAGGATGAAACTTCTTTCTGTATTAGACTTCAATATTCAAGAGATGAGTTATTACGAGGAGACCTTAAGAAAGAGACATTGGAAAGACAACTCAATTTGCGTGAAAAATATATTGACCACCTGCAGTAGGAAAGAGCAAATGCCTGAAGTGCTGCAATGTCAGGTAACCTCCAGCACGGGGCGTGGATGGCAGACGAGGTGATGTGAAAGTCAGATAAACTGAGGCAGGACCTCAAATAGATCCTTCAGGGAAGGACCAATTTTCCAGGTCAGCACACGAAGCTCTCAGCATCCTTCATTACGTAACCTGGGCAGGAGAATCCTGCAGCCTCTTGGGCTTGAGCCAGGCTGGAGAGCTGCACGTAGGAACCTTCCCTGGCAGGAGCAGCAGGAGATGCAGCACTGACCTAGGAGGTATTTCCCCTACTCATCAAAAAGGACCAGGCACGGAGAAGCCACGGGGAGCACAGATTGCCTTCTGTGCAGCTCGAGTGTCTCACCTTCTATTTTTAACTGTCTCATGGAAGCATTTAGGAAAAGCAATATAAAAGAGAAAAGAATGTAAATATTATGGTTTCAAGGATATCAGCCCCAGTCCAAGTGCAAAAATCTGCCTTTCAGTGAAAGCTTTGAGGGGCTCCTAGTTCAAAGGATTCCAGAGCTGTGGAGAGGCAGCTATGCACATTACTCTCTTCTCTATCAGTTAGCCCTTATTGATGGCAGCCAAGTTAAAATAAGGAAGAGAATCCCTCTTAAGCAGTTCTGAGAGAATAGAAACACTGCCATGGGAAAGAGCAGCTACAAGGTGGTAAATACTTTTTCAAATGACAGAATAATTTTTCTGCTGAGGCTGGAAATGTCAGTGTTGAACTTTTGCTCGTGCCTCAGTCCTCCTGAAGCAATTGGCTATTTCAGTGTGTGGCAAAATACTCAGGGAAACTCCCCACAGTTATAAGGCTTTGTTTTAGGAGGGCTTTTTGTTCTGCATAAACGTAATGATCTTATTCTGGTTTTATCTTTCAGGATTAAAGGACTACTGGCAGATATTTTAGTACTAAAATGTGGGTTAGACTTGGCTTTTTGTTTTGTTTTTTTTACAGCGTCTGATATGAGTGGGAATATCTGTGAGCTGGAAAATACATCCACAATACCCCTGGAAACCGCATGTTTTTATTTAAATGCAGTCTTGCTGGTTTTAGTGTCAGAGCTAAAATGGGAACCTGGTATGCACAGAAAGTGGAGCAGAAAACTACAATTTGGCTTTCCCAAATCAGTGAATGGCAAAATCAAGAGATTGTAAAAAGTGGATGCTTAAAATGTTTTGGATTTAATCACACATTTTGTTGTTAAAGACTCACTTTTAAAAATACACTGTTTGCTAAAATAGCATCTTACTTATCCACAGACTGGAGAGCAGCCTGCATAAATTCTGGCCAATTAATTCTTTGCTAAATTAGCATAAGCATACGTTCAAAGATTTTGTTACTTTTTTGATTTATTTCTCATATCTGTATTCAAGTAAGGTCTCTGTGTTGACAACATGAAAACGCTTTCTAATCTGTGATTAGTGCAGAGCAGCAAGAGGAAGAGTTGGCATGAATAGCTCTTAGCAAGTAAGGTATGTGGTTCTTTTTTATCTCTCAGCCAGGGCTTTGTCAGAGCAGAGGAGCTGAGATTGGTTAATACTCAGACAGGCTGCTGAAGTTCCAGTCTGGTTTTCTAATTTAGAAGTGCTACTGGATGACATAAATGGTAGGAATAATTGTGAATTCTGTGTGAAAAAATCAAATGGGAGTTGTGGAGACTGTAGGAATAGGTCTAAATTAGCCCTTTAAAAGTTAGAAACAGCTTCAAAAATTGTTACTCTCAGTGTGAATGTTTTGCTTCTATTTCAAGTGAATATTTTCCCCACTGATGTGTTGTTTAAGCTCACATTATGATATTTATTTGCAATCTAGTTCAAATCAAGGAAACTAAAAACACTGAAGGGCAATCAGTGAGCTGTCCTTGAAAAAACACAGGACTGAGAGACTGGACAAAGCCAGCAAGAAGAAGAGTGTTCAGTCTTTTCAGAGCCCTTCTCATCTCTGGGAAGACTGCAAGAGAAAAAGGTTGAGGGCAGATAATGGTAATACAGGTTTGGGGAAAATATTGGTCCTATCTTGTTTCTTTTCTTTTTTCTTGTCTTGCCTTTCTTTGTCTGGTTTTATTTTCCCTATTTTTTTTTTCACTGTGCAGTTTGAGCAGAGAGGACCATAAAAAACCTGACAGGAAATCTGTAGCCAGAGTGTCCTGCAGCTTCAGCACAGACCTTTAGGAGATGCTTCCTTCCCTCATCCCTAAAAGCAAAGATAATCTTAGTTTATCTTCTCAACAAACCTGTCACAGAAAACAGTATTTCAAAAGTACCAAGTTTATTTGAAAACCATTAAGTCTTGTAATGGATTACCTGGTAGAGGGGATAACTGGGCTGGAGATGGTGGGGGACTCTCAGCAGTCTCAGCTGCTGAAAGGAAAAGATTGGTGGAGAAGGAAAAGCCTCCTGTGCCTACTAAAATGCCATGTACTTAGGACTGGTCCTGTGTAAACTGTCAGAGCTCCCAAGTCCTGGCTTTTTATACTGTACTTGAAGTGAGACCAAAGCATGGAAAACTGGTTGTCTGAGCTATTCTGAGGTTTTTATTATGTTCAGGGATTAATTTGGATGACAACAATGGTGTTTTCAGTGCTACAAGTAGAATTAAATAAGCAGCCTGGCAGAAGATCTGAGAAGCAGAAAGTGAAAATAAATAAAATGGAGCAGTGAAGAATGCAGAAAGAAACAGAAAGTGTTCAAAGGCATGTAAATGCTGTGAAGGCTGAAGCCAAATTCATATGCAAATACCTAAGGTACAAATACCTAAGGTACAAATCTTCCCTCCTTTTCTCCTTGCCCTGACCAGGTGCCTGTGCAGCCCCTTGCCCCCTCTTGTGTTTAGTCTCATGGCAGAATTTAAGCAATGGAACAGAGGAAAAAAACAGGCAGATGTGACTATGTGGGAAGTTGCTTTGCCACTCAGATGTGTATGGGAACCACATCTTTTCCTGTAGCTTGTGGAAGGGGGATTTATTCTTTCAGCATTTTGAGAAAGACTTATGATTCCACCTGGCTATGCACAATAGCTTTTCTGTCTGTACTCTTCATCTTTCCTTGAGAGCTTTCTGACTAAGTTATTTTCCTCCTGGGATGTATAAAGTATACTCTCACCTACAGTGGGATAAAAGACTCTGGAATACAAAGGCCTCTGCTGAAGGCCTTTTGCAAGTATTGTCCATTCCCATCTAATTTCACCTGGAGCTCATCTGCAGGGCCTTGCTCCAGTTGGGCCATGTGGTAGGGCTTTAAAATCTCAAAATGGTGTAGCTGTGCACTGTGATACTCACTCTAGGAAGTTCACACCAAGGCTCTAAATTAGCAACCCATTTAGGCTTTCTAATTGTAATGGTTTTTAAGTCATCTCACTCCAGGCAGTGGTGCAGTGAAAGCTGAAATCATGCTGGAGTGCTTTGCTGGCTCCCAGCCCAAGCTGGCTCTCAGTGTGCTATAGGCAGCCTTTCCTGGGATGGTGGTGAATTAGAATTGTGGTTAAGTATTTCTAGCAAGATGACAAATCACCTCACATCTAAAGGTTTTATTGCTTTTTCCGCTGTCTGTGAAGCCATTTCTATGAAAAATGGCACTTGAGAATATGAAATTTCCAGAAGATTTGGGGATCTCTTTTCTAACAGAAGCTGAATGCACGGTGAACAATCCCTTTTTGAAAAGAGGACGTCGTTACCTCAGGAAATAGTGGTCACACAATTGTGTGAAGCTTTGGACCTGCAAAATCAACCAAATTCTGGGAAATACATCTGGTTCTAAATTAAATTTACCTTAGTCCCCAGTCCTGCACTGAGTTCTGCCCAGAGCTGGTGTGACAGGACTTCAGGGAAGCCTGTGAACCTGCATGTCTGTGCCCAGTTCCTGCTCATGCTTCTCTTCTCAATTTCTCAGTACAGAGCTGCTCAGTGAGTCCACCCAACATCCTGCTCCTGAACAAGAGATTGCTGTTTATGAAACAGAACAGTAAATCATGGCCAAGAGTTACACAGTATTGAGAGTTTCTGCTCTTCTTTGTGTGTTTCTCCAGACACTTTTGTTGTGCTCTAGCAGGTACCCCAAAGAGCCAGACTCTTCTGCAGTCTGTAGTTGCAGAGTGAGTAATCTGAAACCATGTAATTTATTTAACGCCATTTCACTACTTAGCTTGCAGAATCTCTGTGAGAAATATTCCAGGTCCCTTGACCTTATTTTTTTTTTTTCAGATTTGTTTTGAACAGCATGTCTGGAACATGTGTTTCACGTGTTATATTTCCTCTGTGGATTCATCTTTGACATTCAATGTGTGAACTTTTCTTATAATTAGTTCTGATCAGTAGAGCTAGTTCAGATCGTTTACCTCGGATTTCTTGTTGGCAGTCACAAAACACTCACAGGATGCAGTGCTGTAGCTGTGCAGGAGTGGAATTCTGCCCCTAACTCACTCTGTACTGAAGTCAGAGCATATTCAGGCACACTCTGGATGCCCACAGCAGGTTTGCAAAACCAGTGGTCAAGTCTTTAGTAAATGTATTCAACACACAAATTTACTCTGATCCCTCGTTTTTTTTTTTTAGTTAGATAAATCTGTCTCTCAGCTGGATGAGGTTTTATTCCATGATTTCATAAGTACTTGCTTGTAAATTTAAAGCAGACTTACTTTCAATACCTTTACCAGTTGGGTTTGATTGCTTCAAGTGCCACCTGAGGAGGAAAACAAAAGGAGCATTTCAGTGGTTACAGCAGACTCATTGAATATTGAAATAATCTTTTTTTTTTTCCTTTAGTTGCTTGGGGTTTTGAGTAGATTTTAAGGAGAGATGTGTTAATTAGTCATGGGACAAAACCCAAAGTAGCAAGAGCTTAAAACCCAGACTGCTCCGGAAACGGTGAGAAATTTTTCTTTACCTTTGATTGTATATCTTGCCTGCACTATTTTTGCCAACAATCGCAAAAGTCTTGCCTTTCAGGAAGGAGATGAGGCCGCTGGAGAAACGTCGACTGTTTTATTCACGATTATCTTAGTACCATTAAATAGTTCACTGCGCCCTCCACGCTTGTACCTGATGACTTTTGTGTCTCTGAGTGCGAGGGCAGACAGAGCGAACACGTTTTGGGAACGCCTTTTACCGGGGAACCTCTTGCCCATGGGCTGGGAGGCTTTTCCCTGGCCCCCAGCTCCCGGCCTGCCCGGCACACCCTGTGTGTACATTCTGCACATTCCAGCCGGGAATTTGCTTACATAACCCCGGCTGCCCTGCCTTCCTCTCCCGGCACAGGTGAAGTGCCGGCTGCGCTGGGACCCACGGGCTCAGCGCTCTGAGCCATTGTTCCACGGCCAGGCAGAGTCCTAGGATCGGATATTTCTGTCAGGGCAGAGTTAAGGCAGTTGTGCGGCAGCTGCAGGAGCCACAGTGGCTTTGTGTGTTACTGTACATTCCTCAGAGCTGCCCACCCAGGAGATTGGGGCAGGGTGGGTGCTGCAAGGCTGAGCCCAGCTCATGCTGCTGCTGCTGTTTGCATTGAAATGCCTCGTGCTGAACAAACCTGGGCACTGTCCTGAGCCACCTCTTCCCCCAGAGCAGGGAATGATAACTCGGCTTGTTAAACAAACAAACAAACAAACAAAAAACACAAAACAAAACAAAAAACACCCAACCAAAAAAACAACAACCAAACAAACAACACCACCACCAAACCCACCCCCCTAAAAAATCCCCAAAACCCCCCAAAAAAACCCCAAACCCAAAAAGACACAACCCCCCAAAAAACCAAACAAACACCCCAAAAGCAACCCCCCCAAACAGCCCCCCCAAATCTCTGAGAGCCTTGCATGCAGATATGCTTTAGGTACCAGGAATACCTACACACATCTAAAATATTCATCCAGGATGTGAGTTCAGGTTTCAGCTTTTCTTGCCAGGTGCTGGTAATTCCACAGAAGTGAGCATTTTTTCTATTCTACCCTTGCTGTTAATATTCTGTTGGGAATAATTGGTAGCAAGTAATTCTAATAATAGTGTTGTCAATGGCAATACCCTTAACAGATAAAGAAGTTCCTGCTCAAGGGCAGGTTGCACATGCTAAGGGAGTCATAGTCTCAGAAGTCTCTGCTCTATAAACAAGGTTATTGTGTTTTACTGGTTTAGGATTATTATTTTTAAAATTTGGTTTCCAAAGATTTGAAGTGTCCTCTTTTAACCATCATTGGATTCATCTGTAAAAATTTTTGCTGGAAAGGACACAGGCCAGCTTTCATTTCCAGAGCTGCAGAGCATTTCTGGCTTCCACTGCAATTGTGGGCATGCAGGAACTTCAGGAATGAATTGTTAGTTGTTGTTATTAATTTATTTGGGAAACACAAACACTGTGACTCATTAACTCATGTCTTGAAAAATGCTGTACTCTTTCTTCACAATCAGCAAACTGCTGGAAAGCTCTCCCTTCTGACACTGACGTGAACTGGAATCTGAGCAACAGAATTATGAATGTGGGCTTACTTCAGTAACCTAAAAAGCCCTGGAAAACTGGTGATGAAAATACAACACAGACAAAACCCCCAGGAGCTCCAAATCATGTGCTTTGTATCTTTAATGAAACCACCAGAAAATGTCTGAATGACATAGGACATATATAAATATGATGTCACCAGCTTGAGAGCGTGTCTTCCTGAGGTCAGTGCTTTGGTTCCTGATCTGGGTTTTTAATTTGATGTCATCTATTTGATCATTATATCCTGTTTCTTTTTAAATTCTTGGCTAATTTACTTTCTTTTGCTGTAATTTCCATTTCCAAATTCTCTGATAAGTGTCAGCCAGTGCCTTTCAGACATTTCCTCTGTATATAACCCAGAGAGCTGCTTAATCATAAGTCATATGTGCAGCAATATGGTTTTATTATTATTCATGCCTTTCTAAAAGCTGAAGCCAGATCTTAATTTGAGAGCTGAATAGCTAAGTCTTTGAAAGAAAGGGAAAGAATAGGAAGTGGACCCAACAATTTCCTTAGCAGCCTTTCATATACAGAGTTCTGTAAGGCACTTTTCACTCTTAGATTGTCACCTGTGTGTCTCTGCATCTGCCCTTTTGCTCTCGTGCCAGTCCTTGCTCAGGCAGGTTCTGTACCAGAATTGAAGGGATGTGTTTCTGAAAGCTGGACTTCAGCAGGAATCTCCTTCCTGACTCTTTGCTGTGCTCCTTTTTGGAAAGGTCAGAATCCCTCTGGGAGGGACCTGTATGTCACTTGAGTCCCCAGTTCACGGTGTCATCTTTGAGAGTGGCAACAGTCCCAGGACCTCTCAGTGCCATAAGTACCAAATTTCACATCTATGTTCTTAGTGAGGAATATAAATAGAAATCAAAACCAGTTGGGCGAATGTGTTCTGTAAATAAGCTGCAAAGAAAGGCCTCCTGCCTGCACTGAAACTCCTCTGTCTGTGCTTCCATCAATACATTCTGTTTGCTGGTTGTAAATCAAAATCACTGTGTCTGAAGATACTTGCAAACAGATCATCTGGTGTAGAACTATTAGGAGAGAGATCATCTAGCACAGGAAATACTTTATTGGAATGAAGAAAAAGATTGAGAAATTGACTAAAAATGCATAGTGTTTTGCACTGTTTAACACTCTAAAAATAAACTGGGAAACTCTTTTCCTCTGTTCTTCTCCTTCCCAGACATGTGTACTCATAATATTTAATGGAGTGGAATTGCCTGAAAGAATTGGACCATTAATACACCTTTCTGTGGCTCCTTGGTACATATGTGAACAATTTGAATTTAAAAAAAAAAGTTGATTTGTAGTGATTCTTAGACATCTTGTGGTAGATCATCTGTACCGGACAGATGGATTTGGTCACTGTAAGCCAAATAAATAAATTAGCGCTATCTTTGAAATGTATAGCCACAACTGGCATCTCTAGTTACTGTACTCCCCTCCCTCAGCTCGGGTGCCTTCCCTTACACTGCTGAACTGGCCTAACTTTATATTCTGCTTGGCCTTGAGTCAGAACAGAGGACCACCTGCAGGAGAGAGATGTGAAATGTTATGCGTGCCTTTGCAGTGGGATAAAGCACCAGAGTACCAAGTCTGCAAATATTTTACTGAGCAGGTCATGTATTAAGTAAAGCAATGAAAGGTAAAATGATAAATGATGAGGTCATCGTTTTAAAAGTGGTGTCCAGGTGGTGGAAAGCCAAAGGGCTGAGATGAAAAAAAGAGACTTCCTTTCAACTTGCCTGACTTGGTGTTGCCTTCATTGCACGGGCTGTGGCTGGACTGTCTCGGGGAGGGTTTTGGTCTGTTTGTGTAGAAATCTGCCCATAAAGCAGGAACCTTGTAAAGGAAGGATATAAATCTGCTTTTGACTGTCTTGATTCATCTTTTGAAGTGCCTCATAGGCTGCAAAAATGCATTCTGTATAATGCTAGATTTTTACCTAGTCTAATGTAACTACTTGTGAAATGCTTCAATTAATTCTGCCTAGCAGAGCCAGTCATGAAGGCTGAATTTAGACATTTTTCCCCTCCTCCTTCACCCCATTTTTAACCCAAAGCTGTGCATCAGCTGGTACCTGCAATCTCCAAATGAACCAACTTTCCAACCCATTGCAAACAACTTCAGGTGAAAACTCTCTGTCCTGTCCTGTGTTTTGGAGTTAATTTTCTGCCAAATTACTTGGTTGCAAAAGAGTCTAATAACTGCAGGAAATGGGGTAAAAGGTGTTGGATTGAAGCAGGGCATTTCATGCAACTTCTCTGTCACTTCTATTATGAAGTGGTGTTAGTGTATCCCGGAGGGAGATGCTGTTTGATTTGAAACTGCCTCTCTCAGTTGGGATGGCTCCTTTCATTCAGTGTGTGATCTGGGCGCCTGGGTGTGAAAATACACATGTAGACTGATGTGGGTAGCACAAAGGTATGGGGTGGAGGGCCCATCAGTCATTTTTCAAAGCACTCATGCTTTGTCAACTATGCAGCAAGATGCTTTATTCTCCTCCTTCTGCCTGGGGCAGTGGAGCATCAGTCAAGTATTTCCAGAGTGAAAGTCAGTTGTTTTCTGGTGGTCTGGAGCACTCTGTCTGCTTCCTAAGGGTCACTTCAAGCCAGGACTGAGGTGAAGGGAGAAGTGAGATTGTGTGGGCAGGAGAAGGGCAGGTAGGGGGACAAAGCTGATCTTCTGTGGCAGCAAACTGGGAGCAGGTAGAAAAGATGGTCCTGTAAACTGGCACAATTAAAAGAGAGTTTCAAGAGAAGAATTCAGGTTTGAATAATATGCATATGTAATTTTTGCCCTTAGGCTCCCTACTTAAAGAATAAATTGCACTGATGTTCAAGGACTGCATTTTCTTATTTCTCAGGGACTTTGTTTCTGAGGGGCAGAATTCATCTCCTTACCTGTCACTGCCCTAAGGGAATTCCCCTTTCAGCAATCATTGCCTCCTTTCCTGAGTGAGAAGCTCATCACAGATTCAGAGGCCCACTGCCATCATCCCTGCAGTCTGTACCACCTGGAACTACCTTGTTGCATCAAGGATTTTCTGGTGGATTTATACCCTGTGGTGCCCGTGGCCTGGGCACAGCAGTGCTGAAGAGATAAAGTGTTGTGTCCAGCCTGGCTGAGCTCAGTGCCAAGTCCTGAACTCTGTCTTGAACCTTCTTTCTGTTTGGAGAGAGGAGAAAGTAGGAAAACTCACACCTTGCTAAATGTAGTGGAGAATTAGTCCTCAGGCAGGAGAATCACAGTTACCCATGTGGATTTATTTCTCTTTCTGTGTTTGTATGCATGTAATAACACTTGGAAAGCACACAAACACTCACAGCTCAGCCCCGAGTGAGGCAGTGCTGAAACACAAAGTAGGCAAATTTGAAATCGTTTGGAGACTTTTCAGAGCTTCTCATTATCTCATTTGTGCATTTAATGATTATTGTGGGTGCAGTTTTTTGAGGTTTGGATGCCACTGGCAGCAATTGGAGGGAAGAGTCCTCCTGCAGCAGGGCACAGTGACAGCATTGGCAGCCTGGGGCGTTCTGTGTGGCCAGAACAGGCAGTCCTGTGTGCCATGGGTGATCTGCTCTTTGATCTTGGGGAGGCAGGACTTTGGAAAGAAGTCAGGTACATTAAGAGTGGAAACATCCCTGAAATACAGGGGGCTTTTATGATTTTAAGTCATCTACGAGCTTTTGAAAATTATGTTGTCTCTGAAGTCCTCAGCAGAAGCTCTCGGCTAATAAAAGTGTTCAAAGCAGAAAATAGTCCTGACACAGCAGAGGTGGAGCCCAGGTGGGTGCAGAGCCAGGGGGGTTTGCTCAGGACAGGCTGAGGAGCTGACAGGGTTTTAGCTGTGTTGTAATGATTTGTCTGAAAGGCAATGAAAGCAGAATAGGATTTTCATAAACCCAATCCTAGCTGAACAGAGAGAGGGGTTTACACCTCTGAACAATAAGGTTTAGAGGTTTTTACTTGTACTTGCTTTTATCACAATAAAATATGAAAGTATGAACTGAGGGCTGCTTGTAACTCATGTCCAACTCCTGTCCACTTCCTTGTGAGTGAAGCAATGGGATGCAGTAAGGTGAAGAAATTAAACCATAATAATTGAGTAAAATTTTTGATGAATTAAAAAAATAAATGAAAACCTCATGTAAAAATTCTATAGATAAATCAGTTCTTTTTTTTTCTTTTTTTTTTTTTTTTTTTTTCTTCCTTTCTTTTTCTCTCTTTCTTGGAATCCACCCTGAACCAGATGTTGGGAGTCTGTAGTTTAGTGTTTTTGGATCCCTGCCCAGACTTTTACCTATCTTTTCAGCTATTTACATGGGCTTTATTTCTCCAGCTGTGCTTTCACTGATACTGTACAGTCACAGACCTCCTCAGTCACTAATAGAGGGAGTTACTGGATTTTCATTGAGATGATCAATGATACCAAACATCAAGAGGAAATAATTTTGTCTTTACTCAAAGAGTAAGGGGATCAGGAGTAATGAGGGGGTGTGAAAAAATCTGCTGTGGACAATGATAACACAGGAGGAGGGAAGGGAGTGGCACAGGAATTTTCTTTCCAATGGCATCACAGAGGAGCAGACAGCTGCTGCTGCTGCTGTGTATGGGAAAAGGTGCAGGAGAATGTCTTTTGTTTAAAACAGACTCAACTTCCATTGTGTCATTTGGCTTTAAGTGATTTTTAAAGTTTTGGTGGTCTCTATGTTTTAATTTCCATTTAAATTATTTTCTTCTTTTTATATTTAGCCGTTATAAAGGATTTTTACTTGGATTATTGATCCATAAAGATTCGGTATGGAGGAAATTAAAGATTATTGGCATAACTGCTCTGGGCATAGAGAACTGCTGTCATTTGTCTTTTGTGTTAGAGTGGGACTATTTTGGAACAGAAAATTCATGAGCCTACACATCCCTCCTCTGAAAGACCACTAAATCTAGTTCATGGCATTGCTCAGGCAGTTGCACTAAAACTTTTATTTTGCGTTGGCATAACATTTTGCACATTTCTGAATTAAAGCCTTCCAATTTGTCTCATCTGTGAGGTTGAGGCTGGAGAGAGGAGAGAGTTTCTCAGCAGAGGGCTGGTGAGGGCTCTCCTGAGTGAGGCTCTGTGATTTTTAAAGGTGTCGTGTGGCAGCCTGCCTAAGAGACTGATGCTTCTCGTTTGGTCCTGACTCTGGATTGGAGCCAGTGCCCTAGAGATTAAATATTCCACAGCCTGTTAGCAATCCCCTGAGCAATCTCCTGTCTCCAGGTGCTGGTCTTTTACACAGACTTCTTCTCAAAAGCAATTTCATTGGCAGGAAGAATCGGCTAGTTCAGTTCAACTGGAATGTTTTAATGAAGTCTCTCCTAGCAGTCAGGCTGAGGATCATCGAATGGGAGGAAAGGCAAGGGAAAATGGGGATATTCTGCAAGGCTGGTGTGCAGTGCTGTGTCTAGGAGGAGGTGACAGGAGTGTGTGACTGATGCCTTTTGGGGCTACCTAAAAACAGAGGCCAGGCAAAATTAAGAGAACAAAAAGCAGTTCTGTTTATTGAAGGCCCTTCAGGTACATTTAGGGCAGAAGAAGACCCCCAGAGGCTGCACCCAAAAAATGAACCATGGGTCATGGATTTTCACGCTTTTGTAAGTTTGGTCCATTTGCGTACTGGGGGTTAATCTTCCGATTCCAGCTTCAGGTAATGAAGTAATTTACCTCAAGTTTGCTCCCCCCCCAACTCACTTTAGTTGACATTTCTCAGCACCTGAGACAGTGAGGTGTCCTTGATTCCCAGGCCTGGAGAGGAATTGTTGTGTCTGACCAAAATGTGAAGACAGTAGCTAGCACTGGAGTTTAGAGTCACACATTAAAGAATTGCAGGATTACAAATATATGAAAAATATAAAAGCTAAAATCCTAAGGCCCCATAAGAATGGCTGTGATGAGTCTGGGTGTCTGAGCTAGCTCAGGACAACCACGCTGTGCTCAGTTTGCTGTGGGAAATGCAGAACTCATTATTTCCCAAACAGCTTTAGCAGGAATTGTTTGAAAGAGCCCTCCCTAAAACACAACTTGTCAGGATGGTTATAAAATGGGAACTTGAGCTATAGTGACCCAGCACAGCTGACAGTGGTAGCCCTGTTCTTTAAGGAGATTATATCCCACAATCACTGTGCCTGTCCCTTGCCGGTGGCTACTCTACAAATATCCAAAATTTATACAAATCTGGATCCTTATGAGTGTTAGTGGAGTATTTGTAGCTTACTCTAGGACAGTATTGCTGAAGGCAAGTTAAAATGAGATTTAAAGTTACTAACTTTAGTCCAGAGCCAGCAGGAGGTGATCAATGAGTCAAGATTTTATTTTATAACCCAGACTCTCTCCTTAGTGCTCCTAATTCAGTTAAATGTTTTATCTTTAGAGCTAAATTTTGGCCCCACAGTTCCTTTTCTTCCACCAAAGAAAAGGTCTACTACCTCAGCATGGCCATTTAAATGAATACTTTTTTAGCTTGTGGATTTTGATCCCTTTGATTCCTAAATACGTTATTGGGAATTTTAAAATTTTGTTAAAAGATTGAAAAAGTGAGGGGATCAGTTTGTGCAAAAAGTGCATGGCCACATGAGCCAAAAGAGACTGTTCAAAGAGCACTCTTTATTTGTTTAACTTATGCAATTTGTTAATGCTCTACTGTATTTTAAGAGCCTCCTGAGGCCACCCAGTTTGTGCCTTGGAGAGATGCTTCGTTGCAAACATGGCTCCTGTTAAAACCCGAGGCTCTGCTTCTCTACTTACATTGTGTTTGTGATCCAATCCTGATTTCTACAACTCACATTTCACCATTTTCTTCCCTTCATTATTTTTTTTTCCCATCCCAGCAGCCATCTGGTGCTTTCTTCTGTCAGCCAAGTTTCTGTTCCTTACCTGGAGCCTTTCAAACAGCCACTCTCGAAGAGAGTGGATTAACAGTTGTCACTGGAAAATGAGTTTACTTCCAGCTGGAAAAGCTGTGAAATATAACTATTCATTCATTTATATGTTATGCACTTCTGCTTGGACACTCTTAATTCTATTTGAAGGCAAATACCTGGGAACAGTTTTCCTTAAAAAAAAATCTGTGAGAAGACCATTAGTACCTTTAAAATGAGTTGGCTGGTTTGACTTGCTCCTATTATGCATCGGGTCTCAACATAAAAAATGTGTTCTTTAGCAGGCAGGTATTTGGGATTAGCCAGAGATGAGTCTTGAGACTTTAATCTGTGTCAGATTTAGTCCAAATGGAACAGATTTGTGAGCATTCTATTATGCCTCTTTTTCTTTTTCCTTCCTTTTTTTAGTAAAATCTGAAATTTATACTTGTCCTGCATAATCTTTGTTCCTTTTATAATAAAAGTAGAAGTGCATGGGTCACTTGAGAAGCAACCTATTCTCTTTTCTCTGGTTTATTTTAAGCATCCAAAGAATAAAGTTTGCTTGTGTACTTATAATTATTTCAAGAACAAAAATATCTAGGCTAGTAGTAAAAGTGTCCAGAAATTACTGTAAGGTTGCATGAGTTTTGGCTGTAAATCTTATTCACCTTGACTAGATCTCATACTTTAATTCACTGGGGTATAAAATACCATTTACATTAGTTCTTAGTTCACTTAATCATAATTAAATGACTTCAGAGGCCAATAATTCTTAGAGACTCTTTCTTTGAAGTGACACAAATAACAAACTGTGTTTGTAATGTGAAGGTGTTCTACTTCACTTTTACATTTGTCCCAGCCTTATCCAGCATATAATGTTCTCTTTAGGTGCAGACATATGCTCTTGTTACATGCACCATATGGGTCACAGATGTGGCTGACATGGCTACATGACATCTTTTTTAATTTCATTGCACTGTACCAAGGCTGTGCACAGACCTTTTCATGATGGTTTGAAGGGATATCTGCTCAAGATTTTAATTTTTTTTTTTTTTTTTCACCAGAATGATGAGTGGGAGGAGGGAGCCCACTTTTTCTGCTATCAGGTTATATTGTGGTAATAAAAAACCCTCAGGAAGGTAATATTTTGTGGCTGCTGAATTCATTGTCACCTTGAGCATGGCTTCACTGCAAAGTACTTGTAGTTTCTTTTTCTAATACTTCAGCTTTGCCCTGCTTTAGAGCAAAGCTCTTCTGATCACAAAAGGTGATTTTTGGAAGGAAAAATTTATGGATTCTCCATAAACCTAAAAAGTTTAAAATGCAAGTTTAAAGTTTAAGTTTTGCAACTGCATTTTGATTTAAATACAACTTAAGAAATAATTTTATGGTAAGGAGCATTTTTGGAAGCAGGGGTTTGATGTAGTGAATGGAACATTTGGATGTTACCTCAGTCAGAATATCTAACAAACAAACAAACAAACAAACAAACAAGAGGGTTAGTGAACTCCCAGTTTGGTTGTGAGAGGTTGGAGGAACAGAAGTTGTCTGAACAAATAGTGCTGGTTAGCAAGTGAGTGAATAAAATTCCAGAACAATACTTGTTAAAAGCTCTCATCATGTATTAACTGTTTTGTTTTTTTTTTTTTTTTATTGTTGCCTCCAACAATAAAAAGGCTGGGAAGCTGGGTTAGTTCTGAGAGGGAACATATAATTTATCACATCAAATTTGAACAGGAGATTATTTGTGTTCTCCCAGCAGCAGCAAACACAGCCATGGAGGAAGAGTGCCCACCTTAGCTTAGAGCTGAAGATGGGTAATTATTTGATTTGTCTGATTATCAGCCATGGACAAGGAATGAGCACAAAAAGGGATATTTGGATTAGGCAGCTGATCCAACACTATCCCTGTTATCCAGTGAAACCTTTTCTTGACAAGACTGAAAACTGGCTGTTTCATCCACCTAAACTCTTTTTTTTGTCATTCTATCATGTAGCCTAATGTGAAGATGAGGGGACTGAAGGGCACAAAGCCCCAAAGGACAGGGCTGGAGCACTCCTGGGTGGGGGGAGAACCTGTCACATTTAAAAACATTCTTTGCTACAATTTGAGGTTCTGATGAGTGGCTGATGGCACTTCTTCAAGTAGAAAAAAAAAATCATAATTAAGCCAGAAGTTGTTTCATTAAAATATTTTATACATGTAAAAAAAAATAAAAAATTCTTCTTTTCTAATGCATGAAAAAAATCCATGAGATGTGCAAGTGTGGCATTTGTTTTTAACAGAGTGACCAAACATGAAACCAGACACTGAGGGTACAGGGAGTGACATGGAGCTGCTTCAAGTGCTCTGACAACCCAAAAAAGCAAATTTCGTGTGAGTGTGGTGGAGCTCAGGAGATCTCTGCTGTCTCAGTGCACAGTGAGTTCCAGGACATGTGTGGCTTCCTGTCATTAATGCTATCTAGGAGATCAGGGCAATTCCTTTTATGGAATTTGGAAAGTTTTCCTCTCAACTTTGACCTTTTATTTGAATGTATGTTCATTTAAATTTGAAAAGCAGAAGTAGATTGCAATTCAAAGGAACTCGTTTGTTCAAAATATTTTGGAAAGGACATTAGGACAGTTTCAAAAGGTTTTGGCTTTGTTTTAATGGGAAATTTGCCCAAATTAATTTGCGTCCACAGTTTCTGTTTTGCTGGAACAGCAGAGACTCTTCTTGTCCCTCCCCACCCAAATATTCTCTTCTTGATAAACCTTCTTCTGAATCTCACTGATATTGCCAGAAATTGGCTATAAATGACATTCACATGAAAAAAGTAAATTCAGAAATGGGTTTGAATTGACATTCATCCCTGTTGGCACAGATAATTGGACTAATTACACCAAATTTGCCTCTTTATTTTGCAATGCACAGAGGCTGGGTGATGCAAGTGGAATCATCTCTGGCCTGGATCTATTGATCATAGTTTTTCCATCAATATAGTTAATTTAATATATTCAAGGCCCTCCTTGATTCTTTACAGCTCTTAAGGAATTGTTTCAGCTCAGAACACTGCACCTGTTCCCAAGGTTATTTTGTAAAATGTAATGCAAAGAGAAGTAGTCCTGTTTCTGCAGAGTAATTGATGAAGGTCAGGGCCTTCTTCCTCCTTGTGAAACCATAGGAGAACCTTAGGTTTGGTGTCCCCTACAGACATCAAGAGGTCCAATTCAAAGCAGTGGCTGTGGGAGGTGTACACACAAAACTTTCTAACAAATAATTTGTTTATTTGAATAATCTGAAATTTGAAAATCCAGAACCTGGATTGTTTTTGACTTCACCCTTTTAAGCACAACTTTGAAAATTTACCCAACAACATCCATCTGAAAAGTGTTCAGTCACTCTCTAGGATAGAGAATTCATGGGCAAGCAAGGTTTGAGCTTTGATTAATTTGATCTGTGTGACTGGAAGCAAGAGATAATTAATTGTCTCCTGGCCATTTAAATTCCATGGGGCAACTGCTGCCAAAGTTGACCATGGCAAGGCCAGTTGTACTGGAGCCTCCTGATATCTGTAGGGGAAGGGAAGCCCACAGCCCTGCTGCTGGACAAGGAACTCATTTCCCAGCCCTGTTGCTGACACCCCATGCTGGTAAACTGGCACTTCATCCTGTCAGCTGCTTCTACATCAGCTTTTCACAGCAAGCTGGAATGCACTTTTTTGAGAGATTGTTGCTCTATGTCCTATTAAGGTCCAGACAACTGAAATTCAGCTTTAAACCTAAAGGTGTCCTGTGAGGAGGAGTTCCCAGCATAAAGGAAGGGCAACTGAGAAGAGAAACTGATGGCTGCAGAGGAGAGGTGAGGGAGGGAAGGGTATTCCTCAGGGCAGGAGGTGTGAGAGATGAACAGACAGGCTGGGATGGTGGTGTCTGAGAGCTGAGATTGAAGTACAGCCATTAAAAGTCACATTGAGTATTGAAAGAGAAGACTGAAGAAACGACCCCCAGGTCCATTCCCCATTTTTCACGTCACAGGAGTCTTTGATGTGAACAATTTGAATTCCCCTGGCACCTTTACCTGCTGGACCTGCCTGAACTCAGATGCACTGGTCCTCTTTTCCTCTTCAGAGACCATGGAGTGCATGGCAGGTTTCTTGTTGCTTTGTGATGTTGCCACTCATACCCAGGCATTTGGCAAGTCCTGTAGAGAGGAATTCTCTGAGCTTGGCTCAGCAAGGCAGAGATCAAACTTGCACTGAAGGTGTTTCATGGATTCAGGACAGGAGCTGCACAAAGGCAGCTGAGACCTGACGGGACCATTTCCTGAAGTGCTCTCAGACTATCTGTGCCCTGAGAGGTTCTCAAAGAGGAACTGGCTTTGAGCCAGAAGCAGTCTGAGGACATAAAAAAGCAATTGGATGAATTAGATGGAATAAGCCATATAATTATATCACTGGATACAGTCAGAGGTAATTCTAGCAGGTTAGTTTTTGACTGTGCTCCCAGACATTAAATCTCCTATACCACAGCATAATTCTGTAGTCTAAATACCAGTATGAGCCCAGAATAAATCAGCGGAAAAAAACTTTCTATTACCTCTTAAAGAATGAGGGCTGGGGGTTGTCATTTTTATACAGTGAAAACCAATTGCACTTAGCCTTGGATGTAGCTGTAGATGAGGTATTTCTTTAATAGTGTGTTGCTACTGATCTATGGCCTCAGAAGGTATCCTCCATCTGGATGATTCATTCAGCTGAACTACTTATCCAATCCTGGGATCTCTGGTAGAAAAGCAAGCAATTAACCTTTCCTAATAAGAGCCAGGAGCAGGCCTTAAGGAAGTTAAAATGAAGGAGGAAGCTGGTGTTTAGTTTCCAGAGCAAGTTTTAACACCAGCAGATGGTGCTAAAATGTCCATTAAAAGGAAAAAAAACCCCAACAACCCAAACATCTCAAATTTCCTTAAAATCATAAACTGTCAGGAAAAGATAAATTGAGATACTTTAGCTAATTGCTGTGGAAAGTTGAATCTAGGGTGATGTTAGTCATCTTTTTACTTAGACTAGCTTAACTCACATGAAGATGTGTGTAGCCCTTATTTTCTAGTTTGCTTTCAAGATGGATCAATTTTCCTCAAGTCAGGTCTTTACCTTGAATTAAGGCAACTCAAGTATTTCAGGAATTTTCATTCATATTCAAAGCAGGGATTAAAAGCTTTGTTGTATAATTTTGCTGATTAATTATAGGAATGATTTATGATTTTTAGACTCATTTTCACTCTGAACAACTACTTGAAACAACTGGCAGTTGTTTTTCAAAGGATATTGCTGTATAATTTTGTTAGTCACTAAAGAAAAGCAATGTGGGTTTTTTTATGTACAGAAACCCCTAAAATCACACAAAGAATAATCTTAAAAATACATTGTAAAGGAGTTGTATGGTTAAATTAAGGAAATTGGCATAGGAATGAAGAAATATTCTGTTCTAACTCAACATTGGTCCAAAGCTGGTAACTACTGAAGGCTGCTGGCCACTAAGAAGTGTGTCAGGAGAGTTTAGTGAGGCAGCCTGCAGCCACCCCAGGCAGTCTGCAACCAGAACAAGAAATTAAAACCTTCTTGACAGCCTCTGCAAAGGGGGAACACCATGAAAATGGCTCTTTTCCTCTTAGATCTAAATGTAATACGGATTTGCACATGTGGCAGCAAAGAGAAAAATGGAGGTTGAGGGGGTAGGTCATGGAGAGGAGGTGGTTTCAGAACTCCCCAGCAGTTCAGGGAGTGCCCACTTTTCCTTGGTTCACTGCTTGGATCTCAGCCCCTCAGGTATGGGATGTGTGGAATAAAGGAAATGCAGGGATTAATAACGGGGGGCATTTAGGGTCAGCGCTGGGCACATTTCTTTAAGCAGCAAAAAGAAACTGGGCTGGAATTTCTGAGCACTAATGCTGCAGTAGAGGCCCAAAGCAACTGGCAGGCATTCCAAATGCCATATTCCAGCTTAACATGTATTGCCCTGGGAGATTCAGGAGTTAAGGACTCTGCAACAAACTCGGTTTATATTTAAAAGTCCTTGGCTTTATAACCAATGATTGCTCTATGTCTCATCAGAGGATGAAGAAACATGTAAGTACTGCAAGTCTAGAAACCCTGCAAAACCAATCCTGCAAAATAGTACCCTTTTAAGGATCTAAAAGATATTCCTAGCAAGATAAGTAATATAAAATTATTTCTAGCAGAATAATTTTGCCTGATGTATCCACAGGTGGTGAACTACACCCTGGTGTCTCTTACATGCACTTGTGACAGTTGTGCCTCAATAAGGGCTGAGAAAATGCCCTTCTAAGCACTTTCTAAATGTTCATTAATTGTGTGGCCATTTGGGATTGCACATCTGCACCTCCCTGCTGCTGCCTCCATGAAAACTCCTCTGCAAGAATCATCCAGGTGACTGAGTGATGGAAGGTGGAGGTGTACACACTGATGCATTATAATATCCTATTTAATTATTTTTTGGCAGGGATGGTGCATAATTATTTACTGACCTGTAGAATTGGTCACTGAATGACTGTGAAATTCAGATTCTAAGCAGCACTGTCATTTTGATAATTAGAGGCTCTGCCTTATGAGAATGTGTGCTCGTTAAGTTGTAATTTGCTTAAAAAAATAAATTAAAGACAGAGGTTGTTTAGGAAGGAAGGCTTAAGACCAAGATTATATTCAAAGGAAATTAAAGACAGGAAGCCCCAGGGTATTCCAGCCCTGCCATGCAGCTCCTATTAACGAAAATGAACTCTTACAAGCAGCACAAATCGTGGTGTCTGCCATAAGGCTGCCCAGCACTTTCTATTACAAACTCCTGCTTTCTATTGCTTATGGCTTTGCCAAACTTAAATCCTTCTGGCCAAAATTTTCCAGGCTGTCTGCCTTGGGCAAATGTTTTTGAGAGTTTACTCAAAAATCCTCAGCTATTTCTCCAACTGGAATTAGGAACAAACAAACAAACAAAAAAAGAGATATTGTTTACCCATGTTTACAGGGCTGTGTGTAGGTATGAAGGTAATTATGGCCATGTGTATGTATATGTAAGAAACCCAAGAAATTATGAGAAATATTAGTGCTTCCATGGTCTGCAGTGAGGAGCTGAGGACTTTATTCTTCAATCTGAAAACTGACAATTTTAACATGCTCAGGGGGAGTAATTTCAATTTTTCAACTGTATTTTTGGGAGGTTCCACCAGAGCACTCTGATATGGGATCAGCTCACATGCAGCCCCTTTGGCAGACAAACTGAGCATGGGCTGGGGAGGCTTTAGCAAACATTTTCATCCCCCTGGCTGCACTGTAGCTGTAATAATTCTGGTCAGAACAGAGAAAAATAGGAATGACTGGTGCTCCTAAGCTCTTTGTGCTCCTCCTGGCTTGTGCTAAGGCACTGGAGAACAGGAGTTGAAGGGCAGTGGATGAGGGGAAGAATGGCAGAACAAGAGCAGAGTGGTACACAAATAAAAAGGAATTTAGGAAGGCAAGAGTATAAAAACAGTGGAAAAAATACTAGTGAAAACTGGAAAGGATACTCTGGAGACAGTGCAGAGAAACAGGGACAGAAGTGCTTTATAATCATTACACCTCTGCACTTGAAACCCAGAGAGGAGGTTTGTTTCTCCATCTCTTTCCAGTGGCAAATCAGGCAGAGTGTGTTGTGTATCCTGGGCAGTCTGACCACCTGGAGGGGTGCAATTCTGCCTCATGACATTTGATTTGCAGTGTAAGGATTTGCTTTGATTGATTTGATTTGCCTTTAAAAGGATTTATTCAAGTCCATAAATACCCCCCTTCTCTCTACAAACTATTAAAATAATCCTTACAATGTGAAGTCAAAGGTCTTATGATGGCTAATTAAGAACTTAAACATTATTTTAATATCTTGTGTAACTGTTCATTTATGTCCATTTGCCAGTGACCTACAGCTTTCACCCTGTGCCTCCCACACCGTGTTCCCATCTCATCACTGCCCTCTTCAGTGAACTCCTTTACCACTCTCCTCCCCTCACAGCCCCGGTTTTTCCCATTACTGTTTTGTAATGGGACAATTACAAAATGGACTTTTTAGACCATTCCACTCAAATCCAAGTCCCTACATTTACACTTTCTATTGCATTCCCTTTTCCTCTCACTCCTGTGAACAGACAGAGCATTCTCCCATTGCTGAAGGTTGGATCTTGGTTTCTTTTTCAGCCTGGCCATCTCTTCTCTAGCCTGGCACAGGCTGGCTCTGGGAAGATCCTTCTATCTCTTCAACAGCCTGCAGAGCCCCTGCCCTGTCCCTCACCAGGTCCCTCATCTGCAGAGGTGTCTCTGGTCTCCTCTTGGCTCAGGTTTTACCAAGGCAGAGCCCCCTCCCTTGTGCCCTTGCTCTTGGCAGCCTCACCCTCACACAATCCCTTCAAACTCTGCTCCTTAGATCATTTTCCTGGCTCTTCATCCTGGTTCACACGTTCTGCTGTCTTGCTCTTCTCTCTTCCACTTGTTCTGTGTCTCAGCTGGTGCTGCATCATTTCCAGCTGTCTTCACTTTGCAGCAGTGTGAGCTTTTCCCACATGGGACTCTGTTCCTGCAATCATTTCCATGCTTTCTCTCGCGATCTGAGGTGTCTCAGAAAGCCCACAAAGCTCACAGTTTATTATTTGAAACTTTCAAAACTACCTTCTATCAAAACGCTGGCTGAACAATGCCAAGCTGCTTGAGCATCTCTATTCAGATTTCTGCTGCCTTGTCTTTCCATTCATATTTTTCAGCCTTTTTTCCCTTCATTCCTCTGTTTCCTGAAATTAACCCAGAGTATAAAGTATGACCTGTCTTTTTTTACAAGCTATGTACAGATCTTACACAATATGTCTTTTTTCCCAATCCTTCACAAGCCTCAGGCCATTATGATGTGCATAAATTTAAAAGTAATTTATATAATTTTGAAAAAACCCCAAATAATTCAGAGATTTTCTTTTTGAACAATGGATGTTAAAGGAGCCAGTATCACAACAGTAGCACAGTCTCATTTTATGTAATTAGGACAGAGTATCCTATGTTGTTGTTGAGCATTATAAATATTTCTGGAGGTTTTTTTAATTTAATCTTACATTGTGTGTGTTGTCTTTGCAACAATACTTTTTGCTATGGTAACAACCCTTTTATTGGAATCCAGAGCATGAACATGTAATGCTGCATTGACCCTTTTACTCCTGAGACAAATGAACTTTAGGAAGATTTATTTTGGCCAAACTTTCAAGGAGGAAACAAAGTGTAAAAATGTGCATTAATTGAAAAAAGGCTTGCTTTTAAACAATATTTCCCATTATTATTGCCATTATTGTCCTTTCATTAGAAAGGTTAGAGGCCTTAGGTTTGAGGTCATTAGCAATTTTTTTTTGTAAATCACAGGGTGGGGAATATTATTTTGCTCCTATTATTTTATTCTCATCATTTTGCACATCAGAAAGTAAATGATTTCTTGAGTCAAATGCACAACAGCTGGATGTTCCTGTACCCCCTCCCATTCTTCCTGTTGAGAATCAGCATCAGCTGTGGCTTTGTGCAGAGGCACAGAGTGGGATCAAGGCTGATTTAGCATCTCATTCAGCTGATATGAATATGTAATTATAATTAGGAGCTCCAGGGTCCATCAGCACATGTAGGAGCCTGGAATTTAGGTTTGTGTTTTGATGTATTATACCTCTCAACTCCCCGGTGGGTAATAAACCTGCAAGCCAAGAAAAGCCAGAGGTGAGAACTTTGTCTGGAGGTCCTGCAGGGCTTCCCTGGAGGTCCTTCAAACAGTGAATCATCAATGTTGAAATGCTTGCAGCTGAATTCCCAGCTCAGGCTCAGCTACAGAAAGAAGAAAATTGAAGGCAAATTGGGCAGTTGAATTGTCTGCTCAGGGTGCCTGGTGCTTGACAGACCTCTAAAATTGGGGTAACACAAAACACGGAGGGCACTGAGTCTGACTGGCCCTGATTCTGCTGTATGCCAAGGACTTTTTAAGATCTTCCAAGTACCATCTTTTCTATCCAAAGCCAATGGGGGACACTGCCTAGGGATCAAGGAAAGACAAGGGAGTCCAGGGCTGTTCACCTGGCACTGGGGCTTCCAGACTGTTCCTTCCTGAGGCAGGATCTTGCATTTCATGAGGGGGCTCAGCTCTCATTTGGAACAGGGGCTGTTGTGCCCCATAATACAGGTAAGGATTTTGTATTTTTTTAACACTGAAAGATTTTATAAATTCAGTGTATTCTTTACCCTTATCTGTGAACTAGTAGTTATTAGACCATTCTGTCCCTGAGCCGCCTTTCCAATACCTCTTGTTTTTACATTTTAATATAAATAATACAGAAAGAGGCTAAAACTGCTGGTTTTCACTCAGACAAAACTCCAAGTATGTCAGTAAGTTCAGATCTCATTCACAAAAGGTCTCCCACTTCTCAATGAGGTTTGCACAGATTTGAAATTAACACCTTGATGGGGTATCCATTGTCACAGAAATTAGGAACTAGAACTTCCTCTCTCCTATAAACCCTGCTTTGGTCTCCACAACTCCTGCAACTCAGCCTTTACAGGAAGGATCTGCCTTCAGTTCACTCTCAGCTCTTGGTCCTCAGAGGAACCAGGAATTAATTCTGCTTTGAGATGTGCTGGTGGCCACACAGCAAACTTTGGGTGAATGTGCAGTTAATCATCTCACCCTACCTGTGGGCACCAGCCAAGGTTTGTTGTGTGTTTTAGTGCCCAGGAGAAGGAGGTTACACTGATCAAATAAATTTTGCACTAATTAATGAAGCGACTGATTAGAATGTAAGCTGACCTGAGGCAGCATTCCTGGCAGTCCCACTCCTCCAGCCTCAGTGTCAGAATGGTTGGGATGGACCTGGCCAATCATTTGATGTGAACATCAGCCAGGGCTTGGAGGACAAGTGACCCCTCACAGATTGAGAGTCTCTTTCTGCTGCAGCCCCTTTGATCTCATGGTCATGCTGAGCGACAGCTTCCTTGAATGAGACTTATCTACCTGTGGGGAAGGGACTATTAAAGGAATAACCTTTCATATCCACTTGAAGAAAGGAATTTCACAAATGCCAAAAAAAAAAAAAAAAAAAGAAAAGAAAAAAAAAGTATGTGTAAATGAATGTGTGCTAATGGGAACTGTCAGCAGGGGAATCTTGTGCAAGCAATTCCCAAACGGATGCAAGATATTGTGGATAACCAAGACTGTCCAGTTCTGGAAAAAAAAAAAAAAAATAAAGCACCCAGAATGGAAAATGCATATTTAACACACTTGCAAGAAAAATCCTCAACTTCATATAAGGTAGAATGAATATTCTTCCTTCTTTTGAAATTCTTGCGTAATCTATAGAAAACTTAGTAACTCTGGAATGCTGTCCAGCTGCTGTATTCATATCTGTCAAAGCATGCAGTGCAACAGCTTTAGGTGAATGCCAGATTATAGGAATCCCACTTATTTCATAGGTATAGTAATTTAAAAAAAATGATTTGCTGGTCCTTTTAGATTTATACCAGTCCTTCCACTCTGCTAGTGCCGATTTTCTTCTACTTGAATATTTAGATACAAAGCCACACCAGAAACTCATGTGAGCATCTCAAAGCCCTGCCTGAGGTACCTAAAATACACCAAAGCAGCATGAAACAAAGGCCAGTTAATATCCAGTGAGGAGGTCGGATGGGACAGGGATTTTTGGAAAGCTACTGAAGGATGTGACTTCTGCAGTTTCATTCTTCTGGACGTAGGAATTGAGAAAATTGTGTTGGTTTAAGTTGGAGGACTGGGTGAGAGTGTCTCTAACATGGAAAGGATTCTGTTCAGGACTGTGCAAATAAGAATTTTGATGTTAGGCTCCTAGACTCCATAGCTCTAACTATTTATGCCATTTACAAAGCAGAGATATTATAAATTTTAAAGCATCTTACATGTGAGTGTAAATCGCTGATTTTTTTTTATAGCTTTGGTGTTTACATATTTCAGTAACTAAAGAAAATGGGGCTAATTATCCATATTTGGCAGCCCCAATACATAAGTTTCTTTACTTCTCTATTTTTTCTATCCTAATTTTATTTAATTAGACTTTTAAAAATTGTGCTGTAATTACCTGGTCCCAGGCATTATGCAGAAGGATGTTGAGAGACATGTGATTACAAAATCCAGACTGCTGTGTGCTGACATTTATGGCTTTCTCTCTCAGCACTACCATGAATAGATGCTAAATTTTGTCAAGCTAAAATGTAGCTGGAAGGTTTTTTGGTAAAAAGCAATTTGCATTTTTGGAGAACAAATAGAAAAAAAAGGGGCAGATACAATTTTCCAACACCTGCTCTGGTTTTTAACTTCTTCCATTGAGTCTCTGTATTGTTCAGAAATGTTTTTTCTGCCTTTCCTTGGAATGCCTGAAATTGGCCTCTGACAGAAATAAAATATTAGAATAATTGGGTTCTGTCCTTTTTCATTATATCATTTTGTGTTTCCATCAACATGAGGTCCATAGAAGAGATGTTTCTAACATTTCCTGAAAAATGTCTTTCAGCATAAGCTTTTTCCATCTGCTTTTGGAAAATCAGAGTATTTTATAATTATACAAGCATCTTGCTACAGTTACTTGTTTTCTATTAAAACATTTTTTACTCTTTGAGGTGTCATCTGAGAAAGATTTAGGAAAATTTAGAACTAAAATTCACCTTTCTGTCCAAAAACTGCTCATAGAGAGAGATAACTGGGCAGACTTGTATTTTTGAAAATGATGTCTGATTTTCCCTCTAGATATCAATTATTTATTAGCTTATAATGCAGTTACATCATTCATCTTAAATATTGGGTAATAGAAGCCTTTGCTAACTGTTCCCTAACTGTGGTTTAATGGATGAAGCCCCTACCACTTTCTTAAAACTGTTATTCCATCTTGGAGCTGATAGACTTGAGTTAAATTTGGACCATTAAGTGAGAGTTTCATAGAACCATGGAATGGTTTGGGTTGGGAGGTGTTGTTGTAGAGATGGTCATGACATACAGAGTGACACAATATCAAGTTTTCAGAAGTCTCTCCTTTATTCTGGCTCCATGCTGTCTTTTATACAGTTTGTACAAACCTCGAGCGCAATTTATAATTGGTTAATAGGTGTCTTGTTAATTATCCTATTGGTTAGTAAAAGGTATTTTACTTGTCCATCAAATCTTTTTATTCTTGGATTGTTTACATGTTTTCTTTTCTGATTCTCATGGGACACATCCCTTGTTGTTACAGGTGCATTTGTTTCTCACCCTCAGAACAGATTGTTGTGTTAAAGGAACTTCTCATTCTCAAAACAGCTTCATATGGGAACTTACAAATTGTTTGTTAACTGCACTTGGAAGAATTGACAGACCAGCTTTTTACCCTGTTCCTACAGGGGGACCTCAAAGCTCATCCAGTCCCACCCCATCCATGGGCAGGGACACCTTCCACTGTCCCAGGTCACTCCAACCCCAATGTCCAGCCTGGCCTTGGACACTGCCAGGGATCCAGGGGCAGCCACAGCTGTGCCAGGGCCTCAACACCCTCCCAGGGAATAAAGGTTGCCATGAGAAAGGGTCCAGTTAAAACAAAACCCACAGTCATCCAATATGGTAGTTGGAACCTGTTAAAGGTGATATAAATTGGGGGGGTGGTGGGGATTGATATAATCTAATATACTTTTAAATTTTTTATCTTCTAGATAATTGGAAATCAGGAAGGAATGAAGAAACCTATAGCGATAAAATACATTAAAAATTATCTAAACTGAAAAAAAAAAAAAAAAAAAAAAAAAAGAAAAGGAAGAAGAAAAATAAAACAGCTTGCTGCACTGACAGCGCCGCATCCCCGCGCTCCTGCCCAGGGCTCTGTGTTCCCTGGCCCGCTCCCAGCAGGGCACGGCCAGGTTAACAAAACACCCACTGCTGCCTCAAAACCCTCCCAGGGGCAGCTGCTACCAAGACGTGAAAAAACCAGCTCTGGAGAAGTGGCTCTGTCTGCGGGAAAATTCCTGCGGTGCCATGCCAGGGGTGAATGTGAGTTATTAGGTTTGCAGTATGTAAATAATGGATTTTAACTGGGTTTATGTGTGTATGGCTCGCCGCTGGAAGAAGCCGTGACTCCCACTGGCTGCGGTGAGTGCAGCAAGTGCAGAGTCTGGTGTGTGCTGTGGGTCAGAAATGCAGGGCTCAAACCCTTCATTAACCCTTCCAAAACCAGAGTTTCTGCAAAAACACTCCTGCTTTCTTGTCTTGGGTTTGTGCATCCAGGTATTTACCAGGTGTCATCATACTCTGATCACTCCAGAGCAGTTTTCATGTGCACACAAACCTCACTTGTGTGTTCCACACAAGGTTCTGACTTATTTAATTACATTTATTGCATTTAATTGTGTGTGAATGTGCAAATCGTGTGCTTGTCCAAGAAGCTGAGCAAATTCTTCTCTTACACACAGACAAGTTGTGTAATGGAAACAAAACCCTGCATATTTGATAATTACATCAGACTAGATCCCTAGTGCTGGTGGATGGTCCCTGTGCCTAAAAAAGGGAGAGTAAAAGGAAAGGCATTAAAAAATTTTGCCAGACTATAGTTTTGGATATGGCAAATACAGAAAGCCAAATAACACTGACAGAGCTTACATGTCATCATTGTTGAGAGTGGAATGACCAGGAGAAAGAGTAGAAAACCTGTATCTAAAGGGTCCAGTGGGAATTCAGACACATGGACTGAAGAATTTCTCTTATGGAAAAAAAAAAAATAGGCCAATGCTGGTTTGTATCTGAAAGATGATTACAAAACCAGGGATGCTGTGGGACCTTCACTGTAGGTGAACTGTGGCCACATTTCCTGGAACAGGGAGGAACATGAATAATTAGGTTTAACAGCACTTAGGTTCAATATTGTGGATTATCTGAATATTTTTAGAAGCAGAATTGGAGGTAAGATAATAAAGATATTCCTTTGTGGGAGTGTTTACCAGACTGTGTTTATGGGAGTGGATAAAAATAAATAAAAACAGCAGAGATGGTAAAATTCAGAAAATTTCCTAATGCTCTTTCACCTCAACTGAATCCATACTTGTCAGGGAAGGTAAGGCTTAAAAAGGAAACCCTCTGGAAAAGTCTGAGAGCTGCTACTTTAATCTTCACCTTCTGAGAAGTTTCAAATATCAAGAGCAGAGAGAGAGGCTGAGTCTCTAATTAGTGAGGAAGGCAGGTAGGACATTAATTGATTTGCTATGCTACTTCTTTGACCTGAGCTGTGTTTGAGAACAATAGAGGAGCTGTAATGTTCCTCCACGACACAGCAGAGCTTTTATGTGATAGCAACTTGGAGACCTTTGATCACAAACTGAGGCTGTAAATCTGTAATTTTTATAATAGTAATTTTTGCTACATGTGCTTTATTTTTAGTAATTTCTTTTTTGCTTGGTAACCAGTTTCTGTGACTTTGGGCTACTTTCTCATTTTACACACTGTTTGCAAATCCTGAAATCAATGTCACTTTTAAAATAATGGCATAGTACAGACCTAGCAATGTTTGTGAGGAAATGGGATAGTCTGGGTTTGTGTATGATCAGGTCATTATAAAGGTAAAAAAAAGAAAAGAAAAGAGGGGGAAAATGGTGCAGAAAGACAGAGGAAAGATTACTTTTTATCTGTCCTGGATTGTCATCTAGGGACTAACCTACAGTCTATAACCTACTGTGTCTGTCCATGGCTCCACAGTCCCAAATTTCACAGTGAAACTCGATACTGTCACTGCACAGTCCTTTGAAAGTTGCCTTCAGTAAAGGTGTTTGTTACTGCAAAGAGTTCCATTAATGTTTTAGAAAGAAATATATATTTAATTTCAAGAGAAATGTAAAAATAATGCTATAAAAGCAGTGTACCTATTGGGACGATTTGGTATCAGAAGTGTTGGTTTACAAAAATGTGTGGGCTTATGCCTTATTTAATCAGTTTGTTGGGAAGGAGAACGAGTAACAAAAAGGATGTCTCAACTCCTGTATAGTTCCAGAGCAGAACAAATAACTAAGAATTTAATGAAAATGTGCAACACAAACGCACAAACATCAGAGGTCTCAAAAGAGAGAGAGCCAAGAGCTTTTATTTGGAAATAAAAGGTCCCTAACACTGAAGATAACTCCTGGTGATCAGGTTTAACCTTTTTTTTTTTTTTCAGAGAAGGACAGCTTTCCCTAGTGTCAGCAGCCAGTTTAAAAGAGATCAGGCAACCAGCCAGAGTTCCAGATAAAAAATTTAAATTTCTGTTTGTTAGGGTTCCCTGTGTAGCCAAAAAGGAAAGACAAGGATGATCCATCACACTGTAGAGAGATGGTTGAGATATTGGAGATATTGGAGATAACGTGCCCTGGTGGGATGAAATGTCCTTTGCAAGTGCTGGTCCAACATCACAATCCAGTGGCAACAGAATGATCTTGGATCTTGAATCTCAGCTAGACTGTGGATGGAAAACAACATCATTGCATGGTAAAATAATTCAAGTAAACACTGTTATCTGGGCAAGTCACTTTGGAGGGGATTTCACCTGAAACAAAGCAAACCATTTTTTATTTGGTAGAAGAATGCCCAGATAGGGAAACGGGCTTGTTTATTTGTAATGATTGAACTCAATATCTGTGTAATGAATAACATTTTAGCTGTGGGACAAGTTCATATATCAAAGCAAAGTGTTGCCTTTCCTGAAAGGAGCATTTCTTGGCTGTGGCTGGATGGCTCACTGTGCTTAAGAGCCTCAAGCTTGTCTGTTTTGTGTGGAGTGATGGGTTTGGACATAACATTACTCGTTTATCCTTCTCCACCTTGAACCGTGCTTGTGCTTGTCATTGTACAAGATAATGTCAATTGCAGTTCAGTGTATTGTGTACAGAATTAGGGAATCCTTTACCTGATTCTGGTACATGAAGGTCCAAGTGAAAGAATGAACTTTACATTTTCAGGAGAAAACAACTATTTGTTTATGAAGTGGCATTCTCTTTCATGACCCTCTGGGTAGTAGAGTAGAGAATAATCCTTGAGGGTGGGAAGAATATCAAGTCCTGCTCTGGAAAAAAACCCTTCAACCAAAAGAAGTATTGGGGTGTTTTGCAAGATAATGTCCAGCATGATGTAATATCAGGCACCTGGTGCAGACTCATCACCGTTGATTTCAGCTTTTCATCATGACTAACAAAAATTAGGCAACATATTCCAAAACCAAACCAAAAAAAAAACCAACCAAAAAAGAAAAGAACTGTAGGCCAGATGGTTTTTGAGAACTGACTAAAGTGGGAGGTGAAGTAAGCACTTGACAAGAATGCACAGGGAAAGGATTAATCATCACTTCATGTTCTACGTCCAAAACAATTGTGTCTTTGTTATCTGTGATGCCTGAGTAAGACAACAGGCATTCCTTTTAAGGGACACTCAACTGTCCCTCTGAAGGAAAAATGGGACTGGGCAGATGCAAACACCCTCCATAACTCAGATATCCACACCACAAAAGTCATTACACTTACTTACACAAGTTCATCACAAACTACCACCATGGTATGCCAGCGTTAACAGATGAGCTGTCTGAAGCACAGAATAATTTATATTTAAATAGATAATCATATTTCCATCTCATACTAAAGGCCACTCTGGCTATTTGTGTTTGTTTATTTGCAGTAGGACTGATGGAACATCCTGGGAACACACAGGAGATTTGTACATTGTGTCAAGGCTGGGCAGCAGACAGCACCTTCAGACAGCACCTGCTAGTTCTGAACTTTTTATCTGTGGGCATGAAATGTCCTGGGAGTGATGTGAGGGTCTGAAACCATCCTTCGGGGTGTTTCCACATATCCAGAGCTGAACACCTGCAGAAAGTTGGATGCAAGTGGTTTATAAATTGAACGTTGCCCTTGTCAGGGCACTCATGGACTCCGTGAAGAACATTTGTTTTGTAGATCAGAGAGCAAAGACTGGACAGAAGAACAGACAAGGGGAGAGGGGATAGGAAATCATAACTATACCCCCATTAGCCTTTTCATTCATATAAACATATGTAGAATATACTGAAATTTGTATTTTAATGACAATGCTAAGTATGGTCCACCAAACCATTCCAGCATGTTTAAATTTTACAATCTAAGTCTAAAAGCAATGATCAAAGTTCTACTACAAAGCTAATAACTAATATATATATTACATATAAGTGCAACATTTGACACAAATATAAATTTCTGATTTTTTTATGTCCCTGATTAATATTATCTGGTAATATTCCGTGTTTATTTGATATATTAAAGCTTGTGATATTGAGACTGTTAACACCATTACAAAAGCAAGCCTCTTTTGATTTTTTTTTTTTTCATTACTCTCAGGGCTATCAGCCCTCGTTTCACATCCTGTTTTGTGAAAAGAGAGGCCAGTTTCAACAGGTTTGGATTTCACTTTTGGGAGAGAGAAGAATTAGTAGTTCAGAGACGGCTCAGATAAGGCTGACCTTAACTGACACAGTGTATGTTAGTTTGTGCTCAGTCAAGGAGAAAAAGGGAGAAGCAACATTGCCAAGAACTTAAAAATCAGGAATATTTCAGTTTAGATTTTCTACAGATGACTTAAAAGACATATGAGTTTTTATAGATAAGCATATTTTGTCTCAGTGACCTCACATCAGGATACCCTGGGCAATCCCTTTGCCATGAGCACCGTCCCTGCTGTGGGGGACACTTCATGTGTAGGTTTTGATTCTGACCCTTCCAGCTCCTCTCATTTTCGTGGCACTCACATCATTACACTGGATGGTTCAGCCTTGGCTTAAAAACAACTTGGGTTTCACTGTTCCATCTTTCTGGATTAATGGTGTTTGCAATCATTAAGCATTTTTTTTTCTGCTGTATTTCTTTACTACTGCTCAAATACCTTTGACAGTAAGAAACTTCCAAATGATCTCTAGATATAAGCTGGTTACAGGTGGGTTTTTTACAAGTTGCCTTTTTGCATCTAGGCTGGTGCTGTGCCTCCAAAACTGGGATAAAGGCACAAGGAATATGGCAGCTGCTGGTTTCAGAAAAACTCTCCCAAATAAAACATTCTTTCCTGATATCTGGTAATTAAAAATTAACAATTTTGGGTTTATTGCCATTCTAATTCTCCCCTGAGGTTCAAAAATGTTTTATTTCTTAGCAACGTAGCTCTTGGTGGTGTTGTCATTGATGAAATATCTGGTTTTTTTCATACGTAGCTTTTTCTCTTGGTCCTAATTATGTCATGGAGCATTAGGTGCTCATGGAAGGAGCAGATAAACACACTGCAGGCAGCAGCAGCAGCAGCACATGCTCTGGTGCTATCCAGCCAACATTCCTCAACTCTGACCCGAGGACCACCTCTGGAGATAAGAGTCCCTTCTTATCAGTGAGTCCTCACTTGCTCTGCCAAGACTGTCAGCAAGAAAAGGACGGTCGGAGCCAGCAGTGTAGTTGTACAGCAGGGGCTTGTTCACACAAACTGCTCCGTGAACACTGAAGTGATTTCACATCCACCACAAGATTTATATTGTAACATATTCACGTTCCCATTTCACCCAGAGCTTGAACCTTGGAGATCTGGCCAGTGGCCAGGGCTGTAACTCATTTGTTTTCTCCAGAGCTGGCACTTGTGTGAGTGTTTCTATCTGAAGTGGATCAGGAATCGCACGCACGCCGGCCATGCTCTGCAAACCAGGAGATGTTACCTCTGCAAAGGTGAAACCTTAGAACTGCTGAATATTCTCTAAAAATCAAACATTTTAATCACTACCTCTACTCTTACCTACTCTTGATGGAAGCAGTCGTGTTATGAAATTTAAAATATTCATTGTGTGACTAATTATTTGCCTAAATCACAAATTTTTCTTTTCCCAGTTGCTGATTTTCAGTTCTCCAAAGTCACTGCCTTATAATCAGAGGGGTGGCTGACAGACCAGTTGTCTTAAAAGTTTTGGTCCTGCAGATTTGCCTGTCTGCTGCTCAGTAACAACATGCAATGACAACATGAAACAGCAACACAGGTTCTCTCTCAGAGTGCCAAATCATCTTGAACAACTCTGCATTCAGTTTTCCATAACGTGCATGAAAAGATTAGAAATTAGTTGATAATTTCTCAGTCATGACTTTCCAGTCATATCATTTTCCTAGGATGACCTTAAAACATTTTATAATTTTGTTTCATGTATCTGAGTATAAAACTGTGCTCGTGTGTCATTTCTCCTCAGCTGAGGAGGGCCCTTGTTTTGGCAGAGCTGTGTGCCGATGTCTTCATGGATGGAAAATGTTGGTTTTATATTCTATCAGTAACTCTAGAAAATGTGATACTGGGATTTAGGGATCTAATCTCCTGGAAAACGATGGGTAAGACCCAACACAATTATTGCTAAGCTTTGAGACACAGGCTGACACCAGGGGCCTATGCAAGAGCTGTTTAGTTGTTTGTTTGAAACTGGAAGTCTGAAGAATATTTTTAGCCTGGCTCTAGCATATGTATTTATAGAATACCCAGATTCTCTTTATATTTTATTTTTAAAGCTAGACTTTAAAAAGCCTGAAACTTGAAATGTCATTCTCTTGGAATAGGACACTATGGAATATTTATTCTTCCTGTTGTACAATATTTATTGTCTTACAATACCATCTCTACAGTCTCTACAGTCTCACAGCACAGAGAAAAGAAATCCTGATTAAATCTGACAATTTCACCTTTACTATGAGAACATCACGGGCTATTTTCTGTTTCCCCAGAAGTTTGTTGGAATGTACCTTGGAAGTTTTGTGAGTGCTGCAGGTTTGTTCTTCTCTGTATGTGACCTGTCTGTATATTACAGAAAATGTTCATCCTCTTTTCCTTGGCGTGAATTAATGTTTCACTGTCCAATAACTGAAGGTTAGATGATCAAAACAGCAGCCACCTTTCCACCCTCTGCAGGCCAAAATCACCTGGGGTCCATTTTCAGGATGCTCCAACGAGGCAGAGCAGGTCTGTAGCCTCACTGTGCTGTGGAACAGGGAATTCCACAAAGCCTGAGGTCAGGCAGCTTTGCAGGGATTCTTCTTAATGCTCCATGACACTTTGGATTCAAAAGCAGCAAATCCCAACTTTCTCCCTGCTGGGCATTACAAATGATGTCTTAATCTACCAGCACTAAGAAAATTCTTTTTTATAACACATTTTAAAATTTATAACAGTAAAATACAAAAAGCAAGTCCCACAAGATTTCTGTTTAATTATTTTGAACAAAATGAGCTGTCCTGAGTCTGTCTGCAGCAGGCACTGTCAAGACAATTCCATCTTGAATACTTTCCATTTTAAAAATATTCTGCCCAGAATATATGTCTTAAAATTTTGATTAGTCTTTTTAAAGTGATAGGCATCTGCTGTTGAATATGTTGAGATGAACAGGGAAAGTTTTTCCTACTAATTACAGCGTTAAGACTTATGTCACATTCTAAATTTATTCCCAACCTCGGGAGGTAGGTAAATAAAGAGAGAGATTCTCCTTCTGCAGAGGGAAGGACAGAGGTGGAATAAGAAGGTAGACTCAGGTTTTGGAGTCAGCAGTTCCCAGTTCTGTGCTCAGATCACTACAAACCATTACACTGGCAGACACTGGTTCATTCAGCCCTCCAGAAATCTAATCACCTTCAGACTTCCAGTGTCCAAGTTCACAGTAGCATTAATTACCATGCAGAAGTCTGGCTATTTCAAGACAATTAAGAGATATGAAGAGAATTGGTGGAAGAGTGAATCAGGGGTCATAGTGTAGTTCAGTATACAGCCAAGCAGTGCTCAATCTGACAAATGAAAACAAAATACAAAGCTTGAGAGGAGCCAAACAAGGTCTTAATAAATAATTAGAGTTTCTGTGTTTCAGGGAGCTGGGTTTTCTTGGCGACAGCAGGCAGCAGTGGTTTCTGAACAAACAAGATTGGGATTTGTGTCTCAGTGAAGCAGTGCTGGGAGCCTGTTTGTCCTGCTGCTCTAGGGTTGTTTCCGACACCCTGTGCCAGCTCAGCTTCCTCCATGGACTGCTGGAGGTGGGCAGGAATGTCCTGCATTCACAAGATGTGCCTCAGCTGAGATCCTTCTGTGCTCCAAAGGCATCTCAGGGGCAGGGATGGGTGTGTGGGGCACTGCTGGGGACTTTGAGCTAATCAGGAGGTGACAAGTTGTACCTGTGCTTTGGAGTCCAGGAGTGCTGAGCTCCTGCACCCGGCCATGGCCAGGGGGTTCTTATGAGCTCAGCAGCTGAGAACAAGCAAACCAACAAAACCACAGGCCTGCAGGGGAGATTTACAGGTGCCTGCAGTGCATGCACAACACTTCATTCCTGTCCTGAGTGTGATATAGGGAATAACTGCATTTATACAAGAGGCCAGCCCTGGGAAGCCCCTCCATAATCAGCTGCCAGTTCATGCTTACAAAGGGCTTTGCCACAGCAAGGTATTAACTGGTGGCAAGTGCAAAATGGAAGCAGGCAGAGTTGCCTCTCTCCTCCCTGTGTGTGGTGGTGGGGAGCCCAGACTTTGGATTATTATCCATTCCCATCCCCTGTGGGATTTTCCTCCCTACCCACTGCAGCACAGGCAGGGCTGGGGGTGAGCAGCCAGAGGGGCTCTGGAGTAGTAGGCCATGAGGGGAGCAGGGTTCACCCTCCTGTGCATTTGCTGCCTCAGCAGAATGCTCCTCTCATTCCCCCAATGGCCTTAAAGCAAAACATCCTCCTCCTTCTGCAGCTCTCCCCTCTGTGTAGCTCCTCCTGTCCCTCAGGTGCCAGGGGAAGAATAAAACAGGTACATTTTTTTCTTTCCTGTAGGACAAAGGAGAGAAAAGGATGCTGCAAGAGAGATGTATCTCTCTTGCACCATCCTTTTCTCTCCTTTGTCCTCAAGGGTACTGTCCCAGCCCCAACTGCAATCACCCCTTTAACACCTGGTGCCCTGCTCACTTTAAAAGGTTTGTGGCTTTAAGAGAGTGTTTGCTGTAATTAGGAGCAAATGTAAAAAACCTGGTGCCAATGAGCTTGATTGGTGCCAAAGCCTGATTGGTTGTGAGGAGAGATCTGGATGTTGCCTCCTGCTCCTCACCTGTGCTGGAGAGAGGTTTGTGGAGTGTGAGTACAACCCGAGGGCTGGAAGGAAAAGTGGAGTTTGAGATGGTCTCATAGTGCTGTTGACTTCATTGGATCTGATACACTGGTTACAGTTAGTACTGAAATGCCTGGAGTTATGGAGCAGAGCTCAGAGAGCTGGTGAGTCTGTGTGGAGAACCTTAATTTGTGAAAGAGAGAAGACTCTGCCGCTGGGATAATTTGGGATTTCTAGGGAGGAGCTTGCCAGCTGAACTAGGGAGACTTGGTTCCCGCTGGTATGGCTCAGCCTTCCTAGGAAGACACTTCAATGTGTGTTTAATTAAGAAGAAAATGGGCAGAACAAGTGGAAAATAACAGTATATCTCAGAGAAAATTCCAGTGGGCAAGAACTGTTAGTTGGCTTCAGATAGAAAGGCTGGGCTGCTCTAAGTGATCTGCTTTTTGGAGGTGAGGGAGGGGGGTACAAGTGTACACTTCAGGGTGTGAGGAATTAAAGGGCAGCACAGCTGCTAAAAAATTGAAGTTGATGTATTTGCCTCTCTAAATGCAGCATGTTTGCCAGAACTCTGCAGTTGGATTAAACTCAAAGCATATGTTCTCTGACTTCAGAATTATCCCACACAGGGGTGCATCCATCACTCCTGCTCTGTCCTCACAGAACAGCTGAAGTTCTGGAAGTGGGCAGAGTTGCCCATCTGAAGACCAGCAATCCTTGCACCACTTCCATTTCACTCCTTAACTTCCTTTTCTCCTTTGTCCACTTCTTTCCCTGTACAGGTGCTTGCTGCCTTTTTTTTTTTTTTTTTTTTTTTTTTTTTTTTTTTTTTTTTTTTTTTTCCCCTTCTTCCTTTCTGATGTCTTGATTTCTAATATCTCTTCCTTAATTTTTTGCCCCTCTTTTAGAAATATGGCTCTGTCATTTGTTCAATGATATTCCAGGTAAGTTAAGTTTATGTTCTTGCTTTTGCTTCCTTCACGTTTTGGAAAGGCTCCTTAGAAACACCCCAAAATAAACCAAACTTTTTGTTTTCATATAAACAAAAATCAACTGCAATGAGCTTCTGGTTTCCTGAGATTACTCTTGTTTATTGTTATCAATACTTCTTTGGTCTTTCCTTGCTATTTTCAGTCTTGTTTCAATTGTAAATAAATTGGATCAGGGGCTTGTCTTTTTATTACAATTGTTGAAAAGTAGGACAGTTAAATTTTGGCTTGTCCTTAAGGCTCACAGTGAATCCTAAGCTGCTGATAAATAATTCAGCAGAGCGAAATCCATCTTTCTGTGTAAGGTATTTTCTACAGTCATCGTGAATCCATAAAAAAGATGAATATTTTCCAGTGAAACATGAAACATACTGATGACCTCAAGTTGTCTACTTATCTTTGTAACTGGCATGAAATCCTGCGTGGCTGGGAGTCCAACTCCTGTCACTTTGGCTTTGTGTGTGTTCTGCTGATCACCTGCCTAATGAAATAAATAAGCAAGATGAGCTTTTTGTCATCCTGCAGCCACATCTGTTCATGAAACCTCTCTCTGGGAATGTGGGTTGGAAACATTTAGGTGAGGATTTTTATTTTAGTATAGATTTGCTGCTTTGTAAAAATGTGAGAATGTTATTGATAGGATAAAAGACTCTGGACTTTCCCCTGGCAGGCCATGGTAGTTGCACTAAGACAGTTAAAGGGAAAAAGCTCTTTACATTGCAGTGGTTTTGCCATTTTTGTTTGAGTCAATTTTAATATATTAAAATTGAGACTGATTTTTTTTTTTAAATAAGAGTTTAATTCTGCTACTTAGCAGAACTGTAGCTTATGAATTCTACTGGACAGAGCTGTAAAAAAACTAGATTTGCTGCAGTTACAGGAATATACTGATGTCAATACAGAGCTTATTGTGCCAATGGCAAACTGCCAGGAACATTGATTATTTTTTTTTTTTTTTTTTTTTTTTTTTTTTTTTTTTTTTTTTATTTTCCCCTCTGCTCTTGTCTCGATTTAATTTTCTCAGACTATTTTGTCTCATCTGCACCTCTTTTCCAAATCTGCTGTACCCAAGCTGTCCCTTGTTCCCTCTCTGCCCTTCTGGTTTTAGGTGAGGCTCCACTCAGAGCTCCTGACTTGCAGGGTTTCCATTGTTTTAGTTGCCAGCTTCCAATCAGGACATGAATTCTTTCTGGAGCCATCCTAAAGGAATGGAAGGATGTTACAGCATAACTGGGAGTTATTTCCATGTTCTGGCCATGAGATAGTGGCTGCTAGGATTGTGTGTGGCTTCAGTTGTTTGTGAAAATTGATATTTGTGACCTTCCTTTTCATGGTGTTCAGCACTTCTGACCCAGGAGGGGCTTGAGATCCAAGGGAGGAAGGAGATGTGTAATTAAGAATTTAGTTGTTACTAAATTTAGATTGATGGAGGAAAATAAAAATAAAAACTGCTATTAAAGGTTCAGCAAGTCCAACACACATTTAGGATGCTGAGTTCCCTGGGGACCCATTGCCAGGTACAGGCTGTGAGCCCCTGGGGTTTGCCCACAGGAGGAGCAGCAAAAAAACTGAGAGAAAGAATCATGAGCAGGGCCCAGAAAGGTGATGGCAATAGGACTGCACAAGATGCAGAGAAAAAAGCCAACTGGAAATTGTTCATGATTGATCTACTCGCTGTTTTCTCGTTGTGTTGTGGAGACTCGAGTTTATAATCTGAATTGTGCCAAAGGAATATCTGGTTTGTATTATCAATGTTGTCTCCATATGGAAACAAGTCAGATCAAATGTCAAGATTTCTTATTCTTTTAAGTGCCATTGTGTTTTACTGCATCTTTTGATATCTCTCATAACGATTTTCTTTTTATTCATCATAAATGATTAATTCACTAGGCAGTCGGCCTCCCTTGAGTAATGTGAGGCTCTAAATTGCTTATTTTGCCAGAAAGTATTTGTTACTGGATCAGAAAGGCTTGACTGACTCCTAAGGAGGGAATTCTCCCTAATAAATATTTCTTCTCGGTAGAGCGTGCCTCTACATTGGAAAAAAGAGAATATTTCTGAGAAGTGTTCAGTGTTGCTTTACTTACTGTACAAGTTGGAGTTGTAAGAGGCACTTTGCCATTCCTGCCTTGTGAAGATGTTCTGAAAGATTAAAAAAATTAATCTAAAGAATATGATTTTTGATTGGGAAGAAGATGCACAATATTACCAAAAAAACCCCCCTCATATCTCTAATTCACACCTTAATGCAGATACAATATTAGGGTTAGGCTGATGTATTGGTGCATTTTTCTGGACTCTAATTTTTGAAACTGCCCAGAGAGAGGAGAAGACTTTCTGATTTTTGGCAATATAATTATGTGACTCTCAAAGGATTTGTTCCTATTTTCACCAGTCAGGAGAGGAGTAGTAGACTCATAGTATGAAACCAATAAATTCCACTTCCTGCCTTCAGATCTCTCAGTCAGAGAGATGAAGGAAGATAAAGGAAAAAAAATCACTCCGACAAAGGGGTGAAAGTCATGTTTGGTCTTTTTGGGGAAAATGAGAGTGGGGCTGCTCTGACTGGACTGTAATAAGAGTTGTTTCGGAGGGGAGGGGTGGCAGGAGGTGGGACATTCCCTCTGCCAGATTTAGATTTAAACCTGAACACAATGGCCAGGCACCTGTTGAGAGCTGAAAGCTTTTCTAGAGATTTTGGTGCTAATTGTCCCTTGAAGCTGGGGGATTATGTGTAACCCGAGCATCCAGCGCTGCACTTCCCAGCACAGCCCTGACAAGCACCGAAGGGGAAAGTTCTTCTGTTTTCTGCTCTTAACGCCACAAAATGGGGATTTGTAAAGTTTGTCTTTAATCTCACCTTGCAGTGATGCCCTCTGCAGAAAGGGAACTACAATCTGTAAGTAAAGCCACTGTAAATAAAAGTACTTTAACTTCAGAAGAATATTATATCACATACACAGCTGAATAAATCTCCCATTCTCTGTACAATATGGCCATGTGTTAGGTTTTGGGTTTTTTTTTTTTTCCTCCCCTTCTGCATTTCAAAAATACCTTTCATTGTATAAACACACTTAATCTAAATGGATCTTCTGATGCCTGGAATTGCTGAGCTCATAAAGCAAACAAGAGTTAATTTTATTACTATTTAAGTCTCCAGTCACATCACTGAGCCATCCTGAGATCAGTGTATTTGAATATGAGAATTCATGCAGTTTTTTCTTGTCCCAAGGAAGCAGAATGACTTGGATGGTCTCAGCCTTTTCTCACTCATCTGAGGCCAGGCAGTGGAAAGCATCCCTAGAGGAATTGTAACTGGGTGCTGTGCAGCAGGAAGAGCTGTGAACCATGAAATTAGGCTTAAAACCTTGTTCTCCTTCCCTTACAATCCAAAATAACTCTGGAATCTTCTTAAAGTTTACATTAAAATGTGGTTATGGATGACAGTTCAGCACAAATTTGGGGTTCTTATTTTACTGTGGCCTAGACTAACAAAAAAGAGCTAAGAAGTAATTTATTTTAATGTTTCTTACATGAACACTGCAGCCTGCTCTTGGAGAACATCAGCTATGAGTAACTTTACAAGCAAATCAAACCACCTGCATTCATTGTCTGCCCTACTTTTTTCTAAAATCATCAATCTATAGTTAAAAAATCATTGTGGAAGCACTAAAAAAAACCCCCAAAGAACAATGTTTCCTCCACAGGTGTGTCTTTAAAAGATGTACCTGTAGAACATATAAATGTTTATGTGAAGTATGACAATTTTGGTGACAAAATTTTGAGGACATTCTAGCACTGGATTATTACATTAGAAAATTGTGTTGAATCCTCTTGTCTCCTCCCTTGATAACACCAGATTCTTGTCTGAAATCTGCTTTATTTTCTGTACCAGACAAAGTGCTTCATATTTAGGACTAGATCAGCTTCTGTAAAAAAAAAAAAAAAAAAAAAAAAAAAAGGCATCTGAATTTCAGCAGTATTTTTATTCATTTGTTTAATAACAGGAGCTCCAAAAGATGAATATAGAACATTCCTTTGCACCAAAGAAATGCCCTTGGGTTGTATTGAGAGCTTTTAATTTATACACCTACCTTGAACATGCTGTAGTTCATCCCCTTTTTTCAGAAGGGAGATGATTCCAATATTTACAGCACAAGCTAAAATGGAATTATGTCATTTAGGTTCAAACCCAGCAATGAAGACTCAGTTTCTGCAGTGAGGAGCTGGATGTTGACTTGATAACACTGACAGGGAAAGGAGCAACACCTGAGATTAATGAGCACTGGATGAAAACTCCAATTTACTTCAGCTGTGCCTTCCACCAAGGTAAAATGCAAAACCTTCATCAGAACTGCAAGAGGGAAGAGCTTATCTTGAGTATTTCAGTGAAAGAACTGTAATTTCTGCAGGTTAGTGATTTTTGTTGTTTATTTACCCTATTTGGAGGAGCAGAACGCATTGCTTGCACTTGTCACCTTTCAAAAGCTTCCTTGAAAATGCAGAAATATTCTGGTTTATCTTATTATTCATGTTCAGTATTTCCAGTGAGTTACCTCAAACTCACTAAGCAGGCAGACATAATTTCATAAGGAATATTCTGCAGTAGAATAGGGATAAATCTAAAGCTAAAAAAATGTCATTTCAGTATGGTAATTGCACCAACTTGTATTATTTTAGCTCAGCGTGGTTGAAAATATAAACCTGCTAAAAAGAACCAGGAGAAAAGGTACATTTACACACAACATTTTTAAAAGGCATAGTCACTTGCTTGTGTTAAAAACTGCTCATCTATAGGCCTGGAAATACTTAAAATGTTCAGGTTTTAGAACGATTGACTAATTAAAAAAAAAAAATTAAAAAGAGTGGTGAAAGGAAATCTCGTTGAAGAAATGTGAAAGTAACATTTTTGGCAGGCTCCTTTGGGTGATGTCATTCTCCAGAATGTGCTAAAGTCTGGGTATTTTACAGCAAGAACTGATTTCTCAAGGCAGGCGGAGTCTGTGGGCACTTAGTGCTGCTCTTGACCTCAGCCAGCCAAGGTCTGTGCATTTTACACCCGGTTTGATGTAATAAACCATGCACACTTCTAAACGTGGCACTCAGAGGCTTGATTAAAATAATGTGTAAACACCTTTACGTGCTTGAAACCCTCTGCACACTTTTTTCATTGTGTGGGTTTGTCTCTTGGCTGAGGATCTGCTCAGTGCCAGTGTTGGGTATTCCTCACCTTCTGTATTAATTAAGGGTTAAAGTGATTGGATTCTTGTTAATTACCCAAGAGGGAGCACAAATCCAGTCACCTTTGGGGGCCTTAAAGGATTGTCCCACTTCAGGCCAATAAGTGTAGATCACTAGTATGAAAACAAAACAAATATTTGTATTTGTTGCATTTTATATGATTGCTTTTGTCTTATCAGTTTGAACCACTGGGCCCAGTAGTTTAAAATAAATATTGTGAAGAATACACCTGCTGGCAGAGAATTCTCAGGGCCTGATTCTGCAGAAGTTTTGTGGACTGATGATGGAATAAGGTGTTTCTTGTCCCAAAGTAGACTGGCCTTGTGGTTATTGCATCTGAAAGGAAAATTGCTGCACACTTTTCCTTCTGAGTTTCCCTTCCGGGGACAAATACCACGGCAACAGTCTGAGTAAAGTTTTTGTTACCAGGTATATATTGAAATAATGTTCTATCAATCAAGATCCCAATGTCTTAGGAGCAGGTTTATTCCTCATTTCTGTTTGCTAGTATGAAAGTATTGATTTGGTACTTTGCGATTTGGGGAAATTCTACATCCATTAAGGAAAATCTGATAAAGAAAATCCATCAAAGCCACTCAAACTTTATCAAGTATTATTAGATTTTAAAAAAATCATCTATTTGATCTAAGCTTAGTGGGCCCTTTTTACTTTAAGACTGTCATTTTATAATGTTGTGTATTCTTAAGATGAGTGTATTCAAAACCAGCACTTTGGAAGATTTATGCCTGTAGATAGATTATAGTAACTCTTTGGCTGTGGAATCACAAAAGAATAGCACCTGTTACAGGCACACCTGCACGATGATGGAAAGTGCATCAGGACCTCAATTTTTGTCCCAAGCAAAGGTTTCAGGTAGGTTACAACAGAGGAAGGGTGAAATATATATTTGAAATATAATTAGTATCTAATTGCAAAATGTAAATAAGTATAAAGGAGATTTCTGTGATTATTCCATTTTTTTATCATGTGTATGGTCTTGGATGTGTCCAGCCATGTTTGATGATTAAATGTGTCATTGAAACCTCTCTGCCTCTGCAAAGGCTCTCAGGAGCAGCTGCTGCCTGGGCTGGGCTTGCTGGGGTACAGGAGGATTGTCCCCCCTCTTTCTGAGCCAAGATTTTATTAGGCTGGCTTGTAAATCCGAGGGGTCGATGCCTGCTGAACACACTCTGAAGCTGGGAATTTTGGTTATTGCTGCACTGAACTGGGAATTTGGTATTTTAAAGATTTAGAAGCTCGACTGTGTTGAGTCCTTTGTGAGTGAGCAGCAGTCAGGGGAGATCCAGCACCATTTGCTGGCAGTACCTCTGGACTGACAAATCCAGCAGACACACCTGCACTCAGGAGTGTCCTACAAACACCTCATGGATGTGTAGGTGACACTAAAAATGAGGGAGGAAAGACACCTTCACCTAGGGAAAAACTGCTTTATCATATTGTACAACCCACATTCTCCCTTTCCACTGCAGGTCTTAATTCCTCAGGGATTTGGACTTTCTGGGAGCCTTGTCTTAATTTTACAATGTAAAGAATTACAGGGGCAGAGACCGTGTCTTATTTATTGCTTTTATGAGTCATTGAGTTCATTTTTGGACACTTGACAGATAATAATGTGTTTGATTGCATCATGTGGTACACAGGTTTGGAGGACCTGGGGAAAGGCTGCCCTGCCTTTCTGACACTCCCCATCCAGGGCAGGTTGGGATCTTTGCTCCCAGGACATAACTTGATCAAATTTCCTTTGCTGACCACTGCCACGTCCCTCAGGAGGAAAAGGGATCCAGAGCTCCTCCCTGGGCTGCTCAGCCTGAACACCACGTCCCCAGGCCTGGCCAAGAGCATCCCAGCCCTGCAGAACCCTCTGCACCAGACTCAGCTTCACTCCATGGAAAAATCAATAATAGTGAACAAAATTCTAACAAAAGTATTATTTTGTTAAGTGCTTGAGAAAGGGAGCATCTCTTTAGCTGTCAGCTCAATTATTCTCTTAAGAATTAATTTGTTGATGTTTCCACAACTCTGGCTTTCCAAGGCCCACACAAGTGGGATGGGGGAAAAAAAGAGGGAAAGGTTTTGTTTTGTTTTATTCAGAGATTAATTAGAGTAGGGCTCAACAACTGGGAAATATGGAGTGTATAAGGACTACTGCAAAGTGACAACCATTAACATGTTATTCTATAGAACCCTTAGATACTGGGAATATTTTCCAGCTGAAATCCATCCAAGTTTTCTTCTCTCCAATGCTCCATGTTTAGTCCAGGAACATTAATGATGAAAATCTAGACAGCATTACACAGTGTGAACTATTAGATGTACACTGATGATACTTGGGTTTATATTGCCTTTGGCTGAGCCAGTCCATAGAATTTAAATGAGCTGAATTCTGGCCTGCATCTGCTGTTGAATGAGTAAACAGTAAATCAAACTTAAGACTTCATTACAGACTTGAAAGTCTGTTTTCCTCCAGACCTGTGTACCACATGATGCAATCAAACACATTATTATCTGTCAAGCATCCAAAAATGAACTCAATGACTCATAAAAGCAATAAATAAGACACGGTCTCTGCCCCTGTAATTCTTTACATTGTAAAATTAAAACAAGGCTCCCAGAAAGTCCAAATCCTGAGGAATTAAGACCTGCAGTGGAAAGGGAGAATGTGGGTTGTACAGTATAATAAAGCAGTTTTTCCCTAGATGAAGGTGTCTTTCCTCCTTCATTTTTAGTGTCACCTACACATCCATGATGATGTTGTAGGACACTGCCTGTGGTTAAACTCTTGTGTCAGGCAGGAGAATTAACACAGTTTCAGTGCTGGGACTGCCACAGCTCACTCACTTCCAGGGGTTGCCTTTGGGTCTGGGCTTCCACTCTCCCTGAGGTTCCTCAGGCAGCTCAGCCATGGCAAAGGGTTAAGAAAGAAAAAGCACTTAAATGTGATGGAACATTAATTGAACCTTCTTGGTAATGGAGGGATTTCCAAAGGGGATGGGCCAAAGTGGCCGCATCCAAATAATGCAAAACTGACTTAATTTATTTGAGTCAGATTTGTAACATGTCAGTTGAATGGCTGGACAGGGTCACACAGGTTCCTTTGGACTTCCAGAGCAAGATCAGGAAAGAGACCATTGAATTCATTAGTGCATCCTAATCCTTTACTGGAGAAGTTAAAAGAAACTGTCTTTAAGGAGGAGAATGAAAGTTGGAAACTATTTTTGTGCAATTTTGTCTTTAACAACTGATCCTAACCCAGCTTATGACACACGAGAAGATAAATTCCAAATCTGATTTGTCAAATTGGCATTAGCTACAGGCACTAACTCTTATGCCCATCCAAAATCTGAAATGTTTTTCAAAAATAGATTTCTGGAACTCAAAAAAATATATATCTTTGTAGCTATGAAAATGAATGAAAGGCATAATAAAATGACATTTTATTATGACTAATATGTTTATAGAAATGCCAGACACATTCAGTCATTAAAGGTTTTAAAAATGTGGCTCATATCAGGGGGTGACTTATAGATGATTTGTTTTTTTGGGTTGCATTTCTTGATGATAAATTGCTGTGTTTTGAAGGACACAAGGCCTAATGTCACCATAACCTGCATCTGAGAAGATAAAGGGAAATATCTGACACTTATTTTGAAATGTGAAATCATAGATGCGGAAGTTCAAGTATTTTCCATTCTAACTGCAATAACTCAAATTTCAGCTCAGTTCTTGGGTCAATAGTAGGTAATAATATTCTGGTTGAATTTTCAGATGGTTTGTTCCAGAGCCTTTTGTATTTAGGTTTATTAGACACAATCCCAAGCTTACAGAAGGAATTCTTCATTCTTTTAAGTGCCATTGCTATTATCCAAAAAGTTACATATATGAGGAAAAACACTTTATTGGGTAATCTAGGAAGATTCAGATAATTCTCTTGCTTATTATAATTCTTTATATTGTATGTCAAAATTCCCTAGAGGCTCCTGGGAACCCATCCATGCCTCTGTGTACACACAACCTGCTCTTGACTTTGTCTGTTGAACTATATATGTGTTTGTTCAGTTAAAAGAGCAAATCCTGTGGACCAGAGGTCCTCATGAGCTGCCACATAATGTCCCCACAAAATGTAATGTAAAGATATTTGTAAAGGAACAATATGAGTTTGAAGCACTGTCAGCCCAGAGCTAAAATGTCTGTTGTTGTTACCACTACAATGTTGAATCAAGGTTGTTTCTCTAAGCATTTTGAACAGGTAGTTTCTAAGAAACAAACCCAGAAAGATCAGGAAAATTGTTTTTTCACTGAAGCCTGTGGTAGCATTTACAATGTTTTAAGCAGGGCTGGTATTTGCTTAGTGTTTAATGGCTGTGTCTTGAGTTGTAGTTCTTGCCAGGGCTTGGTCTCATGCACTCTCTGACCACATCTGCTCAAAGCCAGAGGACTTGCTGGCAAAGGAGCAGAAATTCTTTCAACAGCTCTTTGAGTAAGGATCAGCTACTTTTAATTTACCATGGGATGAAAACATTTACGCGATGTTCCCACAGCACAGGTGATGCACCCTAAAGGTTCATAGCCCAGTTTAGCCTGTGCTGATTTGTTCATGTATCTCTGGTTTAGTTTTCTGGCAACTGCTTTATTGTGTGAATAGCTGTAATCACCATGAACAACTATGTTTATATCATATAAAGGAGATAAAGTCTATTTTAAAGATATTTTAAAATTTCATTAGATTAAATATCATTATGGTGAAACATCCCACTCAGTAACTTCCTCTGAATGCTTAGCAAACAGCATTTCTAATTAACCACATTGTGCTTGCCCTATGTTCCTTTTGTATTACACAAATGGTTGGAGCAGAAAATGGTCAGGAAAGCCAGGAGTGCCTAATAACTGGTGTGATAGAAAAGCAAATTGGTAGCTCAGTACCTTTTAAAACAGCTGTAAAGTTTTTACTTGGTAGCAGAAGTCAATTGATTTTTTCCTTTCTTCCTTACTTTGCTTTTGGGCTGTAGTCTGAAGATTTTTTTATTTTTTTTTCCCTGCCACAGCTGCCTGCAAAAGCGCCAGGTTTGGCAGCTCCCACCTGTGTAAGCACTTGAGGTGGAGTGGTGTGAATTAGCCAAAAACTGCTCAGCTCAAACCCTTCTGCACCGAGGTGGCTGAGGAGGGAGCTGCTACCAGGAAGGGTTTCCTGCTATGTAAACTAAAATAATTTTTATACGCATGGGTCTCTGGCTTTTGACTTTGGCTGTGTTGTGTATGTTCAGGGCTCTTTCTGTATGGTTTTTGTTGTATTGTCTAATTAGGAAATCAGCTGGACTCCCTGGCCTCTGCCCTTGGAGGCTTTGTTGCTTTTATATATTTGTCTATTGCACTAACATCAGTAGCAACTGAGAACATGAAATAAAAGACTGAACTTTCAAGAAGGGGATTGACCATTTTTATCATTGCAAGTTTTATTTAAAAAAAAAAAAATCTTGACTTTTGCCTTGTAAACATTTAGGAACCCAAGTGTTCCCATGCCTACTTAGATTGGGCCACTGTAAATCACCTTTCCCTGCCCAAGCTGCTCAATCTACAGAGAGCACACTTTGATTTCCATGTTTTCTATGAGCAATGGGAGCAGAGTGAGCCTGTTGCAAATGCACAACTTAAACATCTTGACTTTATGGCTGGTTTCATGTTGTATTTATTGTTTATTCCTTGGGGTTTGTTGCTGCAGAAATAGAACTGCTCTGTTTCTGCTCTGGGTACCACCTTGGGCTTTCCCCTTCCTGAAGAAGGAGTTTTTAGAGATAAAAACCAGTGAAGTCCATCCCATTAGCAAGGACTGCTCAGTCCATTCACACACTAAAGTGACGGAAATTTCAGGTTCCTTATTGTTGTGTTTGAAACCAACTCTGGTGGTGGATGTACAGGCCAAAACCAGATATCAGAGGACCTAAAACACAGTTGGAGTGGTTGCCATGTTTATCCAGAAGCTGACAAACCTTAAATAGAAGCTATCCTCAAAGTACAGCTCAGACAAAGAAGGGGACGTGTGTTTAGGGAATGTGGTCTCTGGGTAAGTGGGTAAATTCATGGAACAAGGAATTTTGAATCTGGATTTGCCTGTGGACATATTTACATTTCTGATTGTGTGGATGAGCTCCTTTGTACCAAGTCAAAGTCCTCCTCTGGAAAGGAAAAGAGGAGTTTTTTCTTGGTTCTTGCCCCTCTGGAGGACATGGGGAAGGGTGGAGTTGGAGCAGGTGTTGCTAAGAGAGGTGGTTGTTACTATATTTGAGCACCACCTTGGCCTCGGAGTGAGAATTGCTCTTGGGGAGAAGAGCTGCTTTGGCAAAAAGGAAAAAGTGTTTCCTGGGATTAACAGCAATTCCTGCTGCTACTGTTATCTGGTGTTTGTGTTTTTGCTGGCGAGTGATGGTCCTGCTTTGGTTAATTCTAGTCAGTCCCATTTCATACTGGGCTGTGGTGAAGCTTTGTGGTTTATGGCCCACAATTGTCCAACAGAACAATTCATTAGGCTCCTAAATCCGCTGAGTCCTTATTTCCGTTTAACTCAATCTATTGTGTTCCCTTATTGCCATCTCGAAGATATCCTACCTGCCCAGAGCTGTTCATTTTTCTGCAATCCTCCTGTGTTACAGAATACCTTGTTTTTCACTGCCAGCTTTGGCTGGGAATTTCATGATTCAACTGAGAAACTTTACTTACAAAAAAAAAAACTTTTTTCAAAAATAAAAGGTTTGAGAGGGATAAGCCATACTTCAGGAGTCCTTCCTTTAGACTGTAACTATTGAATCTGGGATCCAGTGTGAATACATGATGTTATCTTGGACCTAGGAGTTGGATGTGTTTTTTGACTTGTTGACCTGTGGCTGATTATCCTTGGTTTATGTGGCTGGAGTTTGTGCTGTCATGGGTAACTATGAATATTTTGGGTTAATAAATTGAAGCATGTTTCCAGCTGGGGTCATTAGTCAGTTGAGTGGGACAGTCACTTGAGGGGGAGCATCTTCTGTCTTTACACTGGTTTGACTTAATTGAGTTCAAAAGTTACAAACCCAGTCTGGCAGTCTGCACCATTATTATGGGACAAAAAGAAGGTATTTACTATGCTAAAGCAAAAGAATCCAAAACAACCAAAAATAACCAAACCACATCTACTTATTGTAAACAAACTCTGCAGATTTATATCCCATGCAATACCACTGCCTTCACCACAGATGCACAGTGTGAATCGGTGATTGCAGTGATTCATTCTGCAGTTCTTTTCTTTCCTGCTTTATTTTTTTTTTAGCATAAATGTGACACTTGCAGAAATCAAGGAGAAAAAAGCCATTTGGCTTTGGCAAGCACAGTGTGGGTAGAGAGTATAAAATTCCAAACACAGCTGTGCCAATGTGCTTCAGTCCTAACTTACAACATTTCCTGCTCTTCCAGAGCTGGGGCTGTCTCAGGGATTGCCAGTCATGACACTTTTTATGGTGGTTTTGTGCTGGGAACCAGTGGGGACCAGAATGAAACCAGCAGACTAATTTTAGTTCATGATCTGAGGTTTTGAATGCAGGTCTGCAGAAGTGAAAGATTAGTGTGTATTAGCTCACTGAACATCTGAGCCCATTCTCCAGCTGGACTGTCTTGACCACCTGCTAACTTGTTGATCTGGTGAGAGATTGGGCACTTTGGGTCCAATTCTGACCTCATGTGCCCTGGTGTGAGTTACACCAGGGTTTGTAAAATCAGTTTCAGTTGTTTGATTTAAACATCAGCTAGGCCTGGACCTCTTTATTATTTTAAATAAAACCATAGCACATTTGCTTTTTTGCTCGTATAACCTTTTTTTCCCCTTCCAATTTCTCAGGTACCTCAGCCATCCTTTTTCTACTGGTCTTGCTTTTCATAATACCACCACAAAAATAACTTTGTGTTTGTCTGCTGTGATCCTTTCTTCTTTCAGTGGTATGGAATGTTACTAAAATGTGTTTGTTGTCTTGGCATTGCCTTTTCTCTGCCAGTGTAAAGTTCATGGCAATAAATCAGTGACTGGATAGAGCACCCTGTTTTGTCATTGCTCCAAGAAAGGAGAGCTTTGGATGCATGGGATAGTCTGCAGGTGGATCATGGCATCCTGTTCAGATCTAGCCACTGTATTTCAAATCCTTGGATGCTCTGTATGAGTCCTGAAGGGATTTTGCCTGTTTCCAGTTGGATGTGAGGACTTCTGAGCAAGTTCTTACCTCCTGGGTAAGTCACTGACCTGGAATAACTTCATTTCCTAGCTCCGATAGAGATTTCCTCTGTGGTTTTGACCATATCATTTAATTGCCTGAAGGCTGGATTTCCTTATCAGTGTGCTGTCTAGAGATAACAGGCCCTCCTTGCATCCCAGCAGCTCTGGAAATAGGTGCATGCCAATTTGTTTGGCAGAACACACAAAGATCTTGTTGTTTCAGGGCAGCTAAATCTTTGCATGCCATCAACTCTGTTGACTTGTCCAGTGTTTATTACAGGGGCAATCAGATTTTCAGAAATTAATCACAACTTTTTTCTTGACTGGTTAGTGGCACCAAGTAAAGAAACATGTCAGCATAGTATTTTCCCTGTAAACTAAAGGATGTTTTTAAATTGCTGGCAGTGAATGAAACTACTTGCTCATTTCTAATTCTTTTTAAAATGTAGAATAACTAATATTTTGCCCACATAGAAGAATGCCTTAATTTTTTTATTTGCAGTGTAGCACTACTATATTAGTACTAGTAGTATTAGTATATATAGTAATATATATTACTACTATATTATGGTGTTTTCTAAGACATATTCCCACATAAAGGATTAAAAATCTGCATTCTTGATCCACTAAAGTTCAGGTGGCTGTATTTGGACAGGAGGGTGAGCAGAGAGGGCTGTGCAGGCTCTGAAGAGCTGAAGGCTCGGGTGCCATCTAGTGCTGCAGGACCCAGGGCTGGCTGCAGCCTCTGCTCCTCCTGTCACACCTCTGCCCCAGGGCAGGCTCGGGAGATGAATGAGCTGACTGGAAATGCACCGTGAACACATTTCCCCTTGAACTTTACATGATTTGAATGAATTGCTGAGGAACTGTGGGCTGGAGCTGCAAGAGGGATATGTAATATATGTGTGTGTATATATATATATGTATATATATATATATACACACACACGACATCACAACAGATTGGACTTAAAGAATCTGATTCTCTACCTCATAAAATTGTTTGAAAATGAAGAGTTTGAGAGAACTTAACTGATGGGAGAGCAGTGTGAGAAAAAAAGAATAAACTCATCATGCTTCAATTAAAGTAAGCATCTAGGAGTTTAGGAGCTAATCCAAATTTACAGGAATCTCTTGAGGCTTCAGTATAATCTGGATTTCCAAGTTTTGCGACTTCTTTTCACTGTTTTGGTTCTTTCATTCATGAGCTCCATGCGAGAACCCTACTGAACAGAGAAAATAAGGAAAGGAGCAGATTTTATTTCTTTTAAACTTAGGGCATATTGCAGGTTGGTGGGAGCTTAGCAGCTCTTTAAATTTATTCACACTCTTGCTGTTTTTTTTTTTTTTTTTTTTTTTTTTTTTTTTAAGGGTGCATAAGTGTCTAAATGGGATTTAAGAGCTGAATCATCTCAGGTGTCAGTTGTGATCTGCATCAGGATGTGATATCACCATGATAAGAGGTTTCAATGAACATAGAACTTCTTAAAACTTAGTTGACTGTAGGTGATGTTGGGAGTGGGAGCAAATGTGCATTTAAAGTAGAATCTTGTAAACAACTTTATAAATAGGGGCACAACCTTTCTTTCTGTACCATGAAGATAACTGTATTCTTTTTGGAAGGAAATTAAAATGGAAGAAATATCTGTAGGTACCCCTGACACTTCTTCAATGTATTCCTTTATCTCTTTTTAACAGAGCTTTTTAAAATAGTGAAAAATCCACAGCTGCTTTCCCCACAGCTGTTCAATCAGTGATCTCTAAAAGCTGGATGGAAAACTCCCCTCTGTTCTGCTACTGCATTACTGTGCATTTGCTTCCTGACCAGGCTGCTCTCATGATAAATATTCTCCTTACCCTCAAGGAAACAATTTCAAATAACAAAGTAAAAGCCTTTCCTTAAGAAGAACTGGTCACCAGCCCGATTGCAGAGGAGCCTCCCCTACCTCAGGCTGGTGAGCAGAATGTTTTTCTGGTATGGAAGTTTTCCAGTCATGTGAAATAACCACGATGGGATTTCTAAGGCTCTAATAGCTTTTGAAAAAACTGCACTATGTGAACCATTACAGCTCTGGCTCAGGAGCTGTTTCCCAAGTAGATCTGTGTGGAAGCAAATGGCAACTGTTGCATTTTGACAGTCTTAAAGCTTCTGCTTTAATCTCTTGTCCTCCTTAGAAATTCCTTATTACAGGATCTCACAATATCTCACAAGCCCTGGTGAATTAAGCACTGTGCTTGGCTGACTCCCACTTTGTGTTGTTAACTTACTGAGTGATTACAAGTGAATCACTTCCCACAAATGCAAAATAGGAATTAGAGTACTTGGATGATAATTTCTTTGGCCCAAATCTGTCTTTTGTTCCATTCTACAGGAGCAGCACGGCAGGGGTGCAATTCTAGACCCAGTCCTAAAGTGCTACCACAGCCCAGCACTGCTGCCTGTCTCATGGTGCTGTGGGATCCCTCACTTGGATGAAGTGATGGAGCATCATCAAAATTATTGGAACAGAATGAGATAATGCATATGAAATAGTTCTGCTTTAAACCTCTTCTGCAGAAGAGCTTGCTTTAATTGAGGGATGCTTGTGTTCCAAGGTGATGTTACATGCCAGGCTCAGCTTGTGAGTCTGGGTTTGGATTTTAACCAGCTGCTTTTGGTAGAGGGGGTGGAACACTGGGGTTTGGCCTGAGCTCCTCTGCAGATAATGAGAAGCATTTATAACCTTGCAGTTTTCATTTTAGGGGGGGATTTTTTAATCATTACCCAGAGAGGTTGAAGACTCCCATCCCAGGAAGTGTTCAAGGCTGGGTTGGATGAGACCCTGAGCAATGTGATCTGGAGAGTGGCATCCCTGGCCATGGCAGGGGCTTGGAGCTAGATCATCTTTTAAGTCCCTTCCAACCCAAACGATTGGGTGATTCTATAATATTCCACTTAATATAATTAACATTCCACTTAATTCCACTTCCAATATAATATTCTAGAATATTCCACTTTACAGGGAATGGAAGTGCCATCTGATTTTCTTGGAAGTTCATTCAGTGCATTCTGTCATTCAAGGAAGACCCTACTTTTCTTCATCTTTGCCCAAAACCAAGACTCTTGTTTGATTTAAATTTCATTATGAGAAATACTTAACCTCCTCTCTGTTGATGTCTAAATTCTGTTGCTTCGCTGAAAGATTTTCAAGGACGATGTGGAAATGATGAATTCTGTATTCCACAACTTTCTGTTGAAAGCTGCTCTAGATATTAAAAATTGCTTTTAGTTATACATTGAGGAGTTTTTAGAAGAAAGCTTTTTTCCACTTCTGGAAAATTCCATCCTGTTAAAGTCTTATCAGGGAAGGCTTTTTATTTCACTCCTGTAGGTGATGCATTACCACTCCTGGAGAGAAGGGAAGTGCCCGTGGATTTTACAGAGAGGGCATCTAAGTGTGACTAATGTCTTCTAGAGAAGGGTTTTGAGAGCAGCTAAACCTAGATCAGACACTGCATTGCTTCATTTTGATGGATTAATAAAGAGACAAGGGGAAAGAAGGAAATTATATCTCACACAGTTTTAGTGCTGAAAAATCCCACAGCTCTTTGTCCAGCTGTGGAACACTCATGAAATCTATACAATGATTAAGTACAAGAATCAAAAATACTGTTAGAGGTAAAATAGTTACCTAGCCTGAAATGTTACAAGGTTTAGCATTCATAGTCCTATTCCTAAAACAAGAAAAATAAATGCCTGGGGGTTTTGCTCAGCTTCTGCATGTTGCCATTTGAGAGGATGCTGCTGATTCCAGAGCCTTACTGGTGATTCTGGGGATGAAAAGATGGATGGAGCAGGGAATGCTGTAGGGTCAGAAATAATTACCTGCAGATAGCTTGGGGGATATCTTTACTTTGAATGATAATGTCTTTAACAGCACAGCATTCTTAGAACCAAGCTCAGGCCTTGGCTGAGCACTGAGTTGGAGGAGAAACTGCAGGGCATTGCTGTGACAAAGAAGAGATGGGAACAAGGTGGGAGCTTCCTGGGGGAGGGATTGAAATCAAACCACCGAGTCAGTGGTTAAAGCCAGTGCTGGATTATGGCAGGTAGCACTGGTGTGATAAGATGAAGGTTTGGGGGAGATCACACTTCAGACTCCCTGACTCTGGAGAGTACTAGAGAAATGTGTGTCCTTGCAATTGAAATTAAAGCAAGGGAATCACCAGCAGTGGAGTGGTGCTGGGCTATGCAAAAAGAATCATTAATGGCCTGTTTGACTTGTCCTGTCCTGAGCTCTTCTGCAGGTTGGCAGGTTCTTTGCATGTCCTGCGTAGACAGATTTCTTATTTTATGGAATTTAAAGTAATGAGTAGATGAGGAGAGAGTCAGAGCTGCTATCCTGAGAGTATTCTCTAAATGCACTTGCCTCTGCTGTCCCTGAGGCTGCAATCGTTTCCAAGCTTGGTGTTGTCTAATTCCTCAGCATGGTGTTTTTTCACTGTTAGTACAGTTTGCTTTGGCCTGCTGATGAGCAGATATCCATGGAAAGCCACAGTGCCCAGCCAGAGACCTATTTTTGTCCTGAATCAATAGAACTCTGCAAGCACAGCTCCAGGATCAACAGAGATCCATGGAAACTCTTGCAGTGCTCCCAGCAGTGAGGGCTCTGTGTGCTCCAGAAATTGCTTTGTCCTTCTAATCTTTGTTCTGGGTAAAGCACAAACCACTTCAGGGGGAAATGGGGGGAAATACTAAATCTGTGAGACATTTCTGGAATTAATGAGATGTTCTGGAACCTACTAAGTCTAATCTTCACTGAACTTTCCCCCACTTCAGCTCAAGCACAGGTGCAGTCATGGCACAGCTCTACCAAGTGGCTTTGAGTTTTCAGAGTTAGTAAAGAAAAATCCAGAATAACACAGGGAGAAAAGACATCCATCTCCTTTCATAGCTGCAGGAAAAGGATTGTGTGTTGTGATTGCAGCTTATTTTATTTTTAATGCATGACTGCTTTAAAGGTGGAGGCTTATCCCAGTGGAGAAGGTGAGGCATGAACAAATGAACTGGCTGGTCCTGTAAGACACAGAACTGTTGGGATGGGCTGGGAGGGCAACCTGGACCTTCAGGGCCTTTGTGTGATGACCAGCAGATCACTGTGCAGCCTGAGAGCAGCTTGGTCCAACCAGTCTCCTGCAGGACTTTAGCCCCAAATCACCTTCCAGGCTGCATTGCCTGCTTGGGGATGGAAATGGAACAGGACTGATTATTTATTTATCTATATTATTTATCTGCCTTGCTGCTGACACAGGAATTAATTACTCTAGATTAGGTGTGAGACCTTATAGAATAGGACCTCATTTTACCTGGTCTGCACAGATATGAAAAAACACCTACCTGGCTGCACCTCAGGCTGCCCTGGGCAGCCAGGAGAGCAGGAACACATCTGGAAGAGATGTGACACCTACACCTGTAAATGAAGGGTCTCCCTCTTGCAGGTCTCATTTTCAGGTGTTTTTTTCCCTCTCAGAGGAAGATGCCAGCTCTCCTTGCTGGTTGTCTTTCTGAAGTGAAGATTTCAGCACAGCTGCTGACTCTGCTGCTGCAGCAGATTCTAAACCAATGGAGAGGAGACAATAGCATTTTCTTAACTCTGTTTGGCCTCCTTGCTCTGTACCATCAGAGAGTTCTCATCAGTGCTCTCAGTAATTCTGTTCAACAACGTTTCCATCAAAACTTATTCTTGGCATTTCCTGCAGATTTTGCCAGGACTTGACTCAATATGGCCCGTGTTTCATGCAGTGCAACTTATGGCATGGTGGAGTTTTTATTAGAGGATTTGAAATTAGTCAGGCAACAGAATATACATATATTTTTTTTTAATGATGAGACTTCTGATGTTTCTCAGTTAAATATCTTGCCAGGTTCTCTGTTCAGAGTTTCTCAGCTTAAATTGTCCAAGTTTGTCTCAATGAGATAATTTTGTCAGGAAATTAATGTTCATTATTTGAGTGGTCAGCCTGGGATTTAGTTTTTGAGTGTGATATCTACTTTTGATATCAAAATGGAGTTTATAAACTTAAAGTTGCCATAGTGGAGGGAAAATGGGTAGAGAAAAACACTGAGAAGCAGGAACAAGCCAGCAGGTAAAGAATGGGCTGGAGCTGAGCCATGTTATCAGACAGATTCATCCTTGGAGGATGAACTTTGCAATACCTCAGATTGCCCATGACTGGTGGAGGTTGTCTGAGAACCAGCATATTGGAGATGCTTTTTCAGGAGAATTACATTCCTTGGCTAAAAAAAATTAAAATAGGAAGGGTTTGCATCTCTTTCCAGTTCCTCCAAATCAGAAGAGTTATTTGGGAATGGCTCCCCAAATGTTATATACAGGTGCTGTTGTAAAATGAAGCATGGACATGAGAGCCTAACCAGGGGCTTTAAATGGAAAAATAAGATTTCATATAAATTTTATACCTGAGATGGAGATGCTCTAAGCAACATAGGGTGTTTATTCCAGAGCCCTTTACTTCACTGGCCTGTGGGGCTGGACCTGACTTCCTCATTGAAAACCCCCTAAATATTTAATATTCTTTATTAAGGCTGTCCTTATCAATATTATCTGTATTTATGTGAGAAATTCTATGGGATGGCAGTTTCTAAGGTAAGTGATAAATGAAGATAGAACTAAAAACACTGGTTGTCAATTATGGTACATTTTATTTTCACCATTGCTTGTTTTTGTTTCTGCCTTTGTGGGTTTGTTTAGTTGGGCTTTTTAAATGGTTGTTGGCTGTTTAGTTTGCTTTGTTTAAATTTCAAATTGACTCAAAGCTTTTTCTAGTATTTCTGGAAAATACTTGGGTGTTTACTTGGGAGGAAAGATGCAATTTCCTCTAAAGGGTTTCTGCAACAGCTTGCTCCTCTTCTTGCCTGAACTTTGTAAGATGCTCATCTTTATAAGCTTCCTATAGAGTAAGGGAAGATGATACTTAGTTTTAATAAATAAATAAACAAACAGCTTATACTTTCTTTTTATTGTAGCTCTGACAACTTTTTCAAACCCCCTGGGTGGGGAAAGTCTCTTCTCTTTAGCTGGACAAGCTAGAGGGAAAGAAATCTGAATTTTTACACATTGCAGATATCTTTGTATGGAAGCTTTTACAGCATCAAAAGGAGTAGTTTCTTCTTTTCTTGGTTGTTTTGGGTTGGTTGTTTTTTGCTTTTTCCACAGAGTGGAATGCATCAAATTACTTCTCATAACTCCAGAATTATTATTCACCTCAGTTACTGGAGGTTGGTGGGAACATTGTTTTCTGGTGCCCAGCACTCTGGGTTTTCATGGAAAGAGGGCAAATGCTTTCATTTTTCCAATTTTTAAAGCTTTTTTGGCCATAGGAACTGGCAGAAATTGTCTTTTCATATGAGTATTTGGTTTGGCATGGAATGCTCTGGCTGGAGTTGCTTTGTGTTAGAAGTATTCCTCCAAAGAGATATAAACATGTGATTTATTAATCACTGGTATTTTATTTTAAGAGATAAATTCCTGCCTCACTTTCTTGTTCAGCATGTGGACAAGGTTTACATATTGTCACTGTTCAAGCTGGAATCAACATGATTAAATATGGAATTAGCTCAGGCTTAGGTGGGTTCTGGAGCTGGGCTGGTCCAGATGTTAACAGTAACTGGTATCTTAATAGCTGCAAAAATCTGGAAGTCAGTCCTGTTCATATGTAGTCAGCTTTTAACCAACTCCTGGAATCCAGTGATGCAGAACAGTGAGAACCAGGGAAAATTCAGTGCCTGGTTCTGTGGTGCTAATTCAGCACAGCTTTTATCTGCTGCCTGGAATTACAGATCTGATCACTGTCACCCTGCTGGAGGGGAACTGCTGTCTGTGGCTTGATGTTTAAACACGTAGGTTTATTCTCTTTCCTGATTATTTCTGCTTAATATTCAATGCAAGGGAAAGAGATCCTTCTCTAAGATATGAAGAGTTTGATTTTTTTTTTTAAATCTTCTGTGTCAGTCTGTAAAAATCCATTTTGTTTCTCTTATTCCATGATGTTCAAATACTGCTTTATCCAAATACCACATATCCAGCTTGTCTCAAAGTGTTTGGAAAGCCTTTTTCTAGGATGATTCACTGTGTGTAAAATGAAATATGTATATGGAGAAATTCTAGACGTCCCCAGCTTTCTCCTAGAGTTACTGAATCCTGGCCCTGGGAGAAGCTGCTATAGGTCTTACATATCTTTGGAACAAGATTTGGCTCTAACTTAACAATGAAAGCTCACATTTTATGTTCTTAAAGCAGAAAATGTAGACACTGGTTGTGTGTAGGCCTGGTACCTTAGTGATAGCAAATATTTGCTGCAAGTTCTACCTCATCCTCCTGTGGTGTGGACAGCCCTGGCAGAGTCTGGAGGAGCAAGAGCTCTGAGGTCAGATGTTGTTCTTCTCCCTGTGTGGGGACTGACAGCTTTGAAAGCAGAAAGGGATTTCTTTGTGGCTCTTCTCAGTCCATCTTCTTTAGGGAACTGAACTGGTGCTCCAAAGCCTCCTCACTAGTCTGGGAATCACCAGTTCTTCTGAGAACCAGAGTTTTGTTGGGTCATTTCTTGGTGCATTTTACATTAGTTATTACATTTACATTCTCTTGGACTAGTAGATTTTACTCCATTTTTTAAATATCTTTGCAATTTGTTCAATAGTTCCAAATATGCAGTGTATGGGCAGATGCCTTTGAATGTCTCTGCTTTGTGCCCAGCACTGGCACCGATCCTGTTCTGATTCACATTTTCCTGAAGCTCCCAAAGACAGCAGGGAAGAGGTGGAAGAAAAGCAAGATAATTACATTTACAGAAGTGATAGAAACGCAATCCTGATGGGAAGTTTTGGAAAAACTTTGTGTTCAGCTGGAATTTGGGGCCATGGATTCAGCTTCACATACTTCCAGTTCTTTCTTACGATGCATTTCATCCTGCATTTTATGCTTTTCTTTGGAGGAGCACTAATTACGTAATATTTTGTGAATTGACAGGCAAGATACACCAAAACTCTTCTTGTTTTCTTTCCAGCATCCCAGTCTTGATGGCAATTTTATGTCAGTTATCACTAGACTGAGCTGTGTGTTACAGAGCACTACCAGCACTGCACGGTGCATCGACACAAATTCAGCAACAATTAATGTCTTTGTGTTTACAAAACTTCCATTTTATTGTTTCATTCTCTCAACCCTGTTCTGGGATAGAATTCTTTTTATGGATAAGAAAATATAGATAAGAAAATAAGGGCATGGTTATCCAGAATAGTAGATACAATCAAAAACTCAGGTTTTTGAGTTCCATCCTTGGGTTACTGCACTACACTTGGCTGTGCTTTGTTTTCTTGTGTTATTGAGGCAGCAACATGTGCTAGTTCTTAATTGCTTTAATTCAGAAATCTTCTGTGGTGATATCTTTTTATGGCCTGAAAGTATTCCCCAACTTGGGATGCACTGACTGTGGAAATAACACTTCCATAACATGTCTTATTATTATTATTCAAACTCAGTGATTTAAGATAATGGAAGTGCCTTGGATGTGTAATGTTTTTTCTTGCTGGCAGGGACATGCTGCGGACTCAGGCCTAAGAAAACTATTGACCTGGACATCCACTGACCAGCTTTCCTGAGGATTCTGTACAGGGTCTTTCATGACATTTTGGGTGTACCTCAAATTCTTGCCAAACCCTTTGGAACGGTTCAAAAGAGCTTTGATTGTGTGCAGTCCTCTGAAGTAGGAGGTGCCAAAAATATAAAGGTCTTTTTTAATATTTTCCACAATGTTGCAAAGCTATTAATGTAAATTACAAAAAGACTTTTTGATTACCAAGGCAAGCTACAAAAAGGGAAAATGTGCTGTAATCCATATAAATCACTTGAGTAACCCATGCACAATAAATCCAGTGTTGGTGAAGCTGAGTTCCTCTATCTGGTACCACTGTTTGCTCTTCATAATCAGCATTTACTTTCTTTATTTGGCACTTGGTGTTTGCCATGGACCCCCTTCACCTTTGTTCACATCCTTGTGATCTGTAGCTGTGCAGCATTCTGGCCTTGTTGGCATTATTATTAAAAAAAAAATCAAAAATTGAAAACCAGTGGGGAAGTTACCACAGAAACAGTTAAATATTTGACCCTGTTTACTGCCAGCTTAGATAAAAATCAGATTTACTTCCTTGTGAAGAAAAATTCTTCAACCCATTTTATGTGCACTGACAGTGGTAGGTTTATTGCAGCCCATTGGAATAAGGGATTTCACATGTGTTGCAGTGAAGGGAACATTTTAACCACTTTCTCCTGTTTGCCACCTGTTTCCTTCACCCACTCAGTAATTTCACAGCTGCAGCTGGTATTTCCTAGGCCAAAAAGAACCCAGGCAGCTCTGCCTCCTTCTGTGTGTCCAGATCTGTCCCAGCAGGGGCTGCAAGGTGTTAGTCCCTGCTCTGTGTCCCTGAGGACCCTCAGATGGGCTGGGGCTGGGTCACTGCTGACACCTGGGAGCAGGTGAAATGGCCACTTCTTCTGCAATTAAAAAACAAAAAAAAAAAAAACAAAAAAAAAAAAAACCAACAAAACAAACAAAAAAAACCCCCTTTGGATTTTCCCCTGTAGAAACCTGTTATTACAAATAGACACCTGACTTTCACTGCCAATGAAGCTCTTGCTTTAGAGTCTTCCTAATCCAAATACTGACTAAGGGTTTTGTTGTGTGGGCTCTGTTAGCTGGGATGAGATTCCTTCCTGGGAGAGTTTGATCTGGACTTGATGAAGAGTTGGATGTTTCTGCTTGATAGACTGTACTTGGTTCTCTTCCCCATGCAGAACCTTCCAAAGGGGATGGCTGAGGGAAGAATGTAGAGTTTGTAGATGTGATCATGTCCCTCTGTGTGTAGTTTGGATTTTAAGAGCTCTAGGGACTGCTCAATGCTTGGGAACCAAGGAATTCAAAGTACTTGTCAGTTGGTGGCAGATTTATCTGGCTCAAAAGATCAACCCAGAGCTGAAATGAGGACATATGGGTTGTAAATAATGGCCTATGCACTGTGCTTTTTTTCTTTTTTTTTTTTTTTTTTTTTTTTTTTTGTGCTATTATTCTTTTAGTGATTGAAGGACTCATATTCAAATAAAAGGCATTGTTTGGTTTAGTCAATAGTTTTATTGAAGAATCCTACTATAAAATGTGATAAACCAGTACAGCTATTCTGCCTTGGTTTGTGCATGCTTGGCTGTCTTGGGGTTCGTTTGATTTCTGGACTCTGGAAATTTTCCTGTGAGCAGCAGCAGGAATGAAGATCTCTGGAAAAGTCCCATCTTCAAGAGACAATAAATGTGAGAGTGAAGAGAGATAGTAGCTTTGGGATAGCATCAAGTGACCCTGGTTACCTCAACCTCACCTGACTCTTCCCCTTTGCTGCTGATGTCCAGGATTCCCAGGGGTGATAGTTAAATACACAGACAGTGCTTAGGATTCCTGTGTTCACATCTCAGCAGGTTTGTGTTGTTCTGAGCTGTACCTGTAACATCCTGAGGAAAACCTGAAATAAATTAAACCCTGGCATAAGATAAATGTTGTCCTTTCTAGAGTTAGATGTATTTCCCATCTGTTTGTGGTTCTCAAATCTTCCACCTCTATCCCGTGCCGTTGGCTGAAGAGCTGAGTAAGTTGGCTGTTAAATCTGCCTCCTGCACAGTGCTGTGATGTGACAAATGCCACCACACCGTGACACCAGCTGCAGGATTTTGGCAGTGAATCCATGCAGTGAAACCGATTCTGGTTTTTGTGCAGGAAGTCAAGTGTATTAGATGTGATTGATTAATATTACAAACCATCAGTAGGTGACCCACAGAGGCTTTGGAGTTTTGTTTCAGAAAAGCACTCACAAGTCTGACAATAGATGGCAGCCCTAAGGCTCTCCAGGTTCTTGGATGCACAAAACTGGATTGTGAGAACATTTTTTCATTAGATTCTGGATTCATCCTCTGTGAGCTCTTGCCTGTGATCCCACAGAGACTCGACTAAGCCAACTGCAGCCTGCAGGTCATGGTCACCACCAGCCCTGAATCCTGAGCAAGGTGGATGCACTGTCAGTGCTCAGTGAGCAAAGCCTCTGCCCTGCTGTTTGCAGGATGATGGCACCAACCTGATTAAAGCTCTGTGCTGCAGGCCAAGAGACACCCAGAGCTGTGTACATGCCCTAAACCTTGATTTAAGAAAGTGAGGTTGCCCAAATCTTGATGAGGACCTGTTGCCATCTCCAGCATGGAAGCAACCTTTCTATAAAGGTGTGTTTGTGGTTCTAGCTGCACTACAGGTGAATATTTACAGTCAGGTGTTGCTGTGGGCAGGAGGTGAATCCACCATCAATTTCTGGCTTGGCTTGTTCATATTCTTTTTGCTTTCTGCAGTGTCAGTGAACTGCTAGCTGCAGGTGCCAGTTGGTGTTGAATTTTCCAATTAATTCTCTGGTTCCACAGCCACCTCTCCACCTGGCTCAGCAGGAATTCCTTGTCCAACAGGGGCCCATGGCACAAACCCTGGGGTTTGACAGGCCAGCAGTGAGAGGTGTTGGCAAAGCTCTGCTGGGGCTGAAGGGTGTTCACAGATCAAGGCTGAGTGCACTGACACTGCTGTGTCCAGGGAAAGCTGCCCTTTCTCTCAGTGCCTGGCACTAACCAGTCCATCATTTCTGTGTGCCAAGGCTGGTGAGGGCTGAGCCTGGCAGGCAGGAGCGCTAATGATTGTAATCCTGCTGCACTGACTCACTCGGCAACCTCAGGTTAATCGCTCGACCTTCTCTGGCTGCTTTGCTGCAGCTGTGAAAATGGGCAAAAGCGAAATTTCATCAGCCTCCAGATGCTGAATTGGAGCTGAGTTTGCTTGGGGAAGCAGCTCATACAGAATATTAATATCCATCATAAGTTAAAAATGGGTGAAGGTGGCTGGGCTGGCTGACTTGTAGTTTGTTGGGGAATTGTCTCCCCCTGAATGTGACATTGGATTGCAACGTACACTAAAAATGTATATGAAACTTTTAGTTTATTTTGCTAACTGTAATGTTTTGAAAAGCAAAGCATGAGGTCCTTTTCATTCAAACTTTCTCCAAAAGGGGAAGTATGTAGAGCAAAAAAAACCTATAAATCCTTTCCATTTGACAGCTCCATGTATGTCTCCTGTTTGAGCTATAATAGATCCTTGTATGAAAACTATACATTTTATTTATAGATATTTGAAATTAGTTATGGGGAAAAATGAATACCAAAAGCTCCAGGCCAATACAGGATTTTTCTGTAGTGTGAATGCAGGTTGCTTTGTTTTGGTCCCCAAGTATTTCTTGAATAATTGTGGTTTGGAAAACCAAGTACAAGTTGAATCCATTGGTGTGTTTCAGCTGTGGATTTGATTTTTCAGATGGGAGCGCACAGACTGGCACATAGACTCTGCCATTTAAATAGTCCTTCCAGACAGCTACAATGCAATGTAGGTCTGAAAGTTATAAAACTGGGATGAAGACACACTGAAAAACTGAAGTTAAGGTGTAAAATAATCAGCATTAAACCCTGACTATTAATAAGTTCGGATCCAAATTCACCCTTAGTGAACATCCCAGAAGTACATAACACAGTGAATTTTGGTTTAATTTGTTGCCATTTTTGTCTGGATGTGTCTGGTGTAGCCTGTGCATGGCTCTGGAATCATTTCCCTGCAGAAGGCATTGTCTCTGCCGTGGTGCAGAGCGTGGCACGGCCTTGTGGTTTCTTACAGGGAGATTTTTAACCTGGTACGTAATTCTTGTTAACGTTCACATGATATCCATCCCTTGGTAAGAGTGCAAGTCAGGGCTATCCCCTCAGGCAGACTTCATTTAAACACTCTTCCCAGTGCCAAATTTCTAGGCATTTTTCTCTTCTAATGAATGCATGTGTTTTAGAGCAGAGACCTTTTCCAGGGCTCGTCTCCCCTTCCCCCAGCCCTGCCTGTTTCAGCCCCGTGTATTGCACGGGGTCGTTACTCAAATGTTGCTCTGAAGAGTTTCAGAAAACCTGTCAAAATGATTAAGAGTCTGAAATTCTATATTACATTAATGTTTTTAAAACATCTTATTCAACAGACAATATAATATGAAATATTAAAAAAAAGAATCAAATACTGGCTCGTACATAACACTTCTTGAGGGGCTGCTGTCACTTTGTTGAAAGCAAATATTTTGAGAAGTGTGTCTAGCTCTGCAATGTGAGGAAAAAATTGAAATAGTCTGTGCTGGTGTCAAATCATTTTTTAATAAACTGAGAGCATTTATAGTTTTCAGTCTCCATTAGAAGATTTTCTTGGGCAGATTTGACTGTAAACTCACACAGTTTGTTTTAAAAGGGCTTCAAGACCATCTGGGATTTTGGAGTTTGGGGTTTTAAAATATTTTGTTCCTTAGTGCGATGAGCAAGAAACTTCTTTGGAAATGCTTCGTGTTGGCTAAGCTGGCAGGGCCATCCAGCTCTTAAAGGGAAACTGATTCATTTAAAAATTTTACACAAGTGGGGAGGAAAAAGCCCAATACTGGTAAAGTAACAAAAGAAACTCCTGGCTAAATATTCAGTGACTTTGAGTAAGAGAGGACAGTGATGAGTAAGGTGGGCAGTTCTGAATAAAGACTGCAAGACACGAATCAAGCTGATTTTCACAAGCTAATTATAATTGATTCTTTTCTTCCCTACAGATTCAGGAGCTTAAATTTTTAATTTGGTGTCAGAGCTACAGTCCCCATGTTTCTTGTAGGCCACCTTTAAGTACTGAAAGATCACAAGAAGTTGTCCCCAGACTGTTCAGGCTTGAATTCCCCAAGGTGTCCCAGCCTGGAGCATCTCTGTGGCCTCCTCTGCACCTGCCCCAGCAGATCCGTGTCTCTTTTCAGGCTGTGTCTGGCACTGATTTGTGTCCTGCCTGTGTCTGTCCTGTTCTGCTCTGAACTGAGGCCCAGCCCCATAAGGATGGGTGGCTTCTTAAGGTGTTTTGCCCACCAAGTGAGTACAACCAACCTACACCTGGTTTCCTTCCAGCACTTTCAACTCACCTGTTCTTGAAAGCCCCAGTGATGCCATTCCAACCTTCTATCGGCAATTTAGTTAATTAAGCTACAACTGTTGGCTAATTCCTCACACGCCTAAGCTGAATGTTTAGTGATGAAATTCAGCCTTCTTTCTTCTCATCCTACTCATGGAACACTCACTCATCCTTTTTGCAGCAGCCCAGGGATGTGTCTGAAGACAGTTACCCATCTGCCTCCACCCCTGTCTGCAGACAGAATGATATCATGTATTCTTTTCCAGCTTGGCATCTCCAAGGAGTTGAGTTTCTGCAAGTTGTGTGGAAAAGAGGAGTTGAATAAAGGAAAGATGAGGGAACTGGTGCTTTTACAAAGAGACATATATACAGAATTGAAATTGAGGCATCATCCTGCCAGTGGCAGCCTGTTCTCCAGACAGATAGGAAAGGGTGGGAGTTGGAGAGCCTGGGAGATGTGACTGGGAGAAGGAAGGAAAGGGGATGCTGAAACAAGGATGGTCTTGGAGAAAATAAATGCTGAGATTGGAGTGAACAGGACCGAACACAGAAATTTTTAGTTTCGATGTTTGCCGAAGTGTTGATGTTAAGACTTGTTGTGAGCAGGCGTGGGAGTCTGGTACGCATCCTAGGACCCAAAATTCCTGAACTTTCCTTAAGGTCATTTTGTAGTCTGAGCCAGTCTAATTATTTTATAATGGGATGTAAATTATTTGGAAAACATATTGAACTGAGTGTTCAGACTCACAAATTTTGTTCCATGTTTTACTGCTGGAATGAGAAGAAAGATCTTTTTTATCAGGATTTTCATTATTAAATTGGTGATAATTATCTGCATTTTGAAATACATGAGTGAAGAACAGCACAGACATAGTGAGTTATCAGTCTATATCTTTTATCAGGGGAGGGAAAAATGTTGAATATCCTACAGAAGCATTATATAAAGAAAAAACCAGTGCAATTTGCCTAACAACAAAAAAAAAAAAATACCACGTCTCTACAACTGAGATCTTGGTACCTTGCTCTTACATGAGATAACATGCCAATCTAAGCATTTCAGCAAGTATATGATTTATACTCAGGGTTATTTGTGCTGGAAAAGTGTGGTGATCTGTAGAGGAAAAAATCAGACTTGTCATATGAACTCATTTCAGCACAAGAGTCAGTCAAGAGAAACATTAGAGAAGTGTGTGTGTGAAGGGGGGACTCACTGCCAGGATTTACTCGCAGTCATTTTCTTCGTCTGTGATTTTCTGTTTTGAGAGAATTTCCTCCTAAATTACTCCAGTTTAGGTGTAGTGGGCATTATTTAGTGTGCAGGTTCCCAGCATGTCAACAGCCATGGGCATTGTCATGTTCCTACAATGTTGTTGCCTTTGTCATTTTTTGATGGTCCCTTTCAAAGTTCTCATTTAATCCATCCCTTCACCTTTGTCCAGCAAGATAAGAGGAGTTGAATTACTGCACTAAATCCACATGAGAAACCTTGATAACAGATTATTCTTCTTCCCCTAGTACTGCTTTTATATATTTTTTTTTTCACTATTTATTTCCTGTTTTTACAGCTTCTGAAGGAGCTGTTTTGAAACACACAAGTGATATTAATATGATTGGAAACATAGAATTTGCTTCAGATGCTTCTTGAGACTCTACACTTGTCACATTTTTGGGTCAACCAGAGATTTAATTGAAAGAATGTTCATGAGTTCTTAAAAACCAGGAGGAAAACAGTGGCAGCTGAAAAAAAAAACCCCAAATGTGGCACTTGAGTTGTACATAGATTGTCTTCAAAGCGGTGTTTCAACAAAACCTTCTGGAAAGATTTTTTCAATAAAACAGTCGACATGACTCTGTGGAAATAATGACACAGAAGTTGGTGCTGGAGCAGATTGATAGTGCAAGGTTGGAAAAAGTGTAGGAAACTTTGTTCTTGTTAAATGGTAAATTAAATTGTTTCTTGCCCGTTAAAGAGCAGATGTACCTGCTGGAAGCAGTTCTGTGAGGAGCTCTGCAGGCTGAAGCTCAGAGCTTCCCTGCAAGGTGAATTTTTTCCCGAATGGCTGTGTAAGAACCTCTGGCCCTGGGGGATTTTGTGTCACCAAGGGACACCCACGTCCTGCTAGCACAGCCTTTTCCACTGGCCAATTGAAGAGTTTCTTATGAACTTCCAACTTTTTGTCTCATTTTTCACAGGTAAGGAAAGAATGGATGAAATTTGTTGCTAAATTATTCTGGCAAACAATTGCAAGAAACCCAACCATGGCATGGCTGAGGTCAGGGACCAGGCTCAACTGGGCTGAGTTTTCCATTTAAACCACTGAGCCACACTTTGAAGACAATTTGCAAGTAAGATGCTGTCAAAGGTCTTTTTTCCCCCTTCTGTCCTTCACAGTCTCTATGCACATTCTTGCCAACCAATTAACTCTGGCTGTTAAAATTAATTAAACCTTGTTATTGTCTTTTGAATGTGAAAAGTATCTAAAGTGCTAGTAAATAATTCTTATGGGATTTTTACTCTCAGGTGGTGCAATGTGCCCCTTATCATCCTCTCCAGCTTAAGTCCTCTCTGCAAATCCTATGGCTTCACTGAAATAAATAAGTGAAATTTATAAATGAAACCCCTGTGGTCTTCAACCTGCAAAGTCTGAGCATCAGGTATCCTTTGAAATTCAAATTTCATCAGTGCATCCTGCAGCATCTGCAGGAGGTGTGTGGAAGTAAATTTTGGTGAAAATAAGCTGTGTTTTGATTACAGAGCTGAAATAGAAGAATATTTTTTGCATTATTATTCTGGAACTTTCTGTCTTTTTCATTAAGGTGGTTATTAATAACGAAGTCTGAGGCCTTCAGTCTCATAAGAACATTATTCATTAAGAACTATGTTAAGGCATTTATGTACCTTGTAGTGAAGGGAAGGGAATTGTGCAGTTTGGAGATTGAGGGAATGGACAAAACTAAATTGAGCTGAATTATGACATTAAATGCCTCAGGAAAAGCATCAGAGAATCAAAGTGGTGTAAAACTCTGACCTCTGGGACTGCTAGACTTGATTTTCTTGCCCAAATATTTCTATACAGTAGATGGAGATTCCAGGATCTATATCTATATCTAATCTAATCTGATTATTGTGGTAGCTGAAGAAAAAAAGCTTGATTCTCAACTTTGTCTCTGCAGTCATGTAGTTCCACTGACTTCACCAGAACCTAATACTGCTTGGCAGCTGTTTCTGAGAGCAGTTACTTCCAGGTCTGAGCTGGGAATGGTGGGTTAGTGGAAGATGAAGGGACAAGGTGGTGAGTGTGATATGACCTCTCCTGTGGGATGGTCCCATTTATTGAGTCTCAAAAAAAGCCACAGTGTTCCATCCCCATGAAATGATAAACTCAGTAATGTGACACAAAGGCAGTGATTGGTCTTTGCTGTCCCACACTTTGGAGAACAAAAGGAAACTCAAGCCCTTAAGTCTCAGGGTTAATCTGAACCGAAAAAGGGGAAAACCAAACTGTGTCTTAAAGGTGATGCACCTTTCCAGCAGTTCACATTTTTCTTTTATTTTCCATTAGTGAATGTCTGCTCCACTGTGAGGCTTTTCTCTGAACATTTGGAAATATTTTAATGCCCTTAAAATTGCAGATTTCTCTTAACAGGCTGTGCTTTCCTCTTGCTTTGGTATCCTCACACCTGTTTTGCCTTTGGCACTAGGCAGTGGATAATGAGGTTACCTAATGTGTTGACTGTTGGCTCCAAGCTCTTTAATAGTCCAGCAGGATGCCTTTCCTGAACCTGTTTGGGGTTTTTTGGTGGGCACAGGGGAGAGATGCTGTGTAAGGAGTCCTTCCTTCTAGAGGCCTGAGTTTGGTACTCTTTTCAGCTGAGTTTTTTGATGCATCATGAATTGAAGGAGATCTATATGTTTGCTTGGCTTGTCTTGGCTTTGACGTGCTGCAGGGTCTGTTGTGGGAGGTGAGGTGCTCCAGGTCTCTCATCCTTTTTCTTACCTATAGAAACCCATGACCTTGGAGGCAGTGCAGCTCCTGATGGAAGATGCCACAGCCCATTCTATGGCAGCTGATGAAGCTGCAAAATGAAGTGTGACCTTCTAGTGGGAAGGGAGAATGTGAACTCTGCCTCATTTCTTCCCAGATTTAATAAATAAGTTAATAACCCTTTTATTGAGAGATTTCATCTTACAGTTTTTAATGAATTTTTTGTATTTTATTATTAGTAGTATTATCAGTTTTAAGCACTCATTACATTTATTGGAATCAAAGAATGGCTTGAGTTGAAGGTACCTAAAAGCTCATCTCATTCCTCCTGCCTTGGGACTATTCCACTATCCCAGGTTGCTCCAAGCCCCAGACAGGCCTTGAGCACTTCTGAAGTCCCACAGTGAGACTTTCTTAGGTGTTGCACCTGATGAACAGAAAGAAGTATAAGAAAAGAGCTGCAAACCGAACCTTTATTATTTTGAGGTTCTTCCTCTCTTCCCCACAGCAGTCTCAACCACTGTCTGTCATGATAATCAGTTCTGTCCTATATCAATGTGTGATTTTGTGTCTTCCATTCAAACTACAAAGGGAGATCCTACTTTTGGTCATCAAACCCACAAAGGGCAGATGAGGATTGTGGTGGAAGGAATCAGAACAAAGCATGGAAGCAGCACAGTCTGTTCAGGAAGTGCCAGGTACACTCGGATCTTTACCAGATTAATTTCCTCTGTCCTGGCATGGAACAGAACTAGAAGAATCTTGGAAAAGGCCAATGATACAGAGGGGTGCAGAATGCAGCAGAGCTGGAGCAGCCTCAGTCTGTCTGCATTGGGAAAGGTGTTTGGAGGGGGAGCAGGGAGGAGCCCCAGTGCATGATTATTGTCTGGGGGTTTTCACAGTACAGCAGCTGGGGGACATGCGAGAAAATTAATTGGTGAGGTGTTAAGAAAAACAAAACCAAATGCTTTTTTTTTTTAGACAACTTACTTGAAAATTTTAAAATGAGACAATGAAGATATTTTTTCCATAACACAAGTAAAATCAACAGAATAATGAGATCTCTGATTCAAGTACCTCTGAAATATGTGGCAGAGCATGTGGGTTTCCAGGTTGTCCTCACCAGATGTGTCAGTGCCAAATGAAGTGAAGGTTTCCCTGCTTTTGAAGGTGCAGGTTCTCTTGGTGGAATGAAAGTATTTGGGAGAAAACAAGCAATACAAGAGAGAAAACTGTGTGTATAGAGGCATTAAATGATCTTCAGGATGGAGAAGTCTTTCCCATTGAAGTTCAGGAAGCTGATGTTGAAGAATCAGGAAGTTTTTTGGCAAATTATATCAAAGGTCTCCTGAAGGATCAATTTTTAGACTTATGATCACAGCAGCTTAACTTCCTGAATTTCATTCCCCATTTAAAAGCATAACTGGAAGCAGAACCAGGCCTTATCTATATTTCATAATAGGGTCATACTCCTACTTTTCAAAGAAAGCAATTATTTTTTAAAGGTTCTTCAAGTTACGTGAAAAAGCTTTTTAAAAAAATCAAGTCTATGTAAGGTTTAGCAATTGCTCTTCAAATGCTCCAAATTTCCCTTGCCCAGTGCAGCATTCAGACCCTGATTCTTCTGGGCAAGATTGAGGGTTAGTTTTTGTGGCACCCTATAGTAAAACATTACTGTAGTTCCTAGAATTTGGTGAAAAATGTAGGGAAAATGAAATCCACATGCTACCCTTTGAGGCAGACCTGTATTCCCCCCAGTTACCCTTAAGCTCCTGAATTTCATAAAGCATTTTTTTCCTTGTTAAAATTAATACCAGATTTAAGTTAGATAAGGTCACATATTATTCAGTCCCCAGTGAAGATGTCAGAATTGAAATGATTTACACTGGAAATAGAATTACTGCTCGTTATTGCAGAATAGTGAGAGGAGGTGGTTGATTATATAGAGATATAATATGGTGAGATATATATTTTTGTGGAGAGATAACTCTTTGTTGCTGTTGGTACTTTATTCTGAATGGGCTCCCTCATTTTTGAGGCTTTATAATACCTATTTTTTTTATTATTATTTTGATGAGAAATGAGAGTAACTTTCTAGAATGAATGAGTTTGATGTATACTGTGATCTAAGCTTCAGCAGGATTCCTGCCCACCCTGCCAGCCTGCCCTGAAAAGTCCATCTTTAGAGCTAGAACAGAATTAATGCAAAACTTGCTTTTCTGATCTCCTGTTTAATTACAATCATAACGTGGTCCTGCTTATAGGGAGCAAAGTAGGATCAGGGATTCCTGCCCCTTTTATTCAAATTAAGATAAACTGCTTTCTCAGATTATTATACCCTGGCTATGGATACTTTGTCTGGGTAAAAATGAACTTTGAAGTTGGTATTTTTTTATTGCCCTTTTTTTTTAAACCTTTGCTGAGGATTCCCAGGCACTCAGAGGGGTGGCTCAGACCATTTTGCTGGATGTCTGGGAATCCTGGATGTGTTCCCTGTGTGCACTGATCACCTCTGCAGCCTGTGTGGAGCGAGCCCAGCACTCCTGGGAGGTATCAGCCCTACTCCACATGGGATAAAACAAAAATATGTCCTTGTCTAGGAAGCTGGATGCATCCTGGAGCTGAGATCTCACTGCACATGTGCATTTTTGCCTTTGGGGCAGGGCAGACAAACTCTCCTGACACAAAAAGCAGAGTAAAAATGTCAGCAGCTCTGGAGTCAGACTCACTTTTATGTCTGACTCACTGAATTCTGACAACACATTTCAGTCTTCTGTGCTTTTTTCCCCTTGGTATCTGCAGTCTGTTTACACCATGGGATCTGCAGAGAAGGTCTGTTCCTTAGTTTAGACACAATCCCTAGAGCATGGAGGGAGGGAGGAGAGTCTTGATCTCAGTCTGGCCCTCTGGGAAATTTTGTACTCTAAATAGAAGTAGTAAAAACTATCAGGTGATGACACTTTTTGGGCTGAGTTTTTTTGAACTGGAGACCTAAAGGTGAAATCATCTGTATCACATTACCCACCACTGTGCTGTCCAGACACTCTTAACTTTCCATGCACTGACAGGTTCCTACTGGAGTAGCACACTCTGTCTTGTGGAAAGATTGCTGCAGTGCCCACAAACCCCAAGCTGTGTGCTGCCTTGGAAAGCCACCTTGGGACACTCCTCAGGAGCTGCCACCAACCCAGAGGGTTTTCTAATGTTCAGAAGGAAAAATTAATTCCTGAATTTCAATGTTATAGCTTTTGTTACTGTGTTTATTTCCTGAGAAACTATAATGTGGTGTTTTTCACAGATCCAATATTGAGAGCACAAAAAATTGACAGTTCCACATAGGTGAGAGCTGGTCAGGGCCTTCTAAACACAAACCTGGGAGAATTGTCTGGGCTGGTTTTTATAGTGGCATCTTTTCTGTTTTCTTACTGCATGTTCTCCTTCATTCCCTCCATTCATTTTGCTTCTTGTTGTATTTTTATTTTCATGTCCTTTTTTTGCAAAAAACCCCCAAATCTGCATTTCCACCACGCCTTTATTCTCTCCAGTAAGCATAAGAGTATATCAGTAAGGCTGTTTGTACATGCATAAAGCCATGAAGGTTTGATAGTGCAGGTTTGCTTATGGACAGAGCAGCCAGTGAACTCCTCCATTCTGAAACATTTTACTCCATTATTCAGCTAAGAGCCTAAATTACATTTCCTGTGATGATTTTTGAGTGTTTTTGTTACGCTGAAGAGCGTAACCAAATGAGATAGTAATATTTTTAGGGGTTTAGAGTAATATTTTTAGGGTTAGAGTAATATTTTTAGGGTTTTAGAGTAGTATTTTTAGGGTTTTTTTCACGTGCATAGACATACTATTTTATCGTTAGTTATCTTGGAGATAATTGTCCCCTAAAGCAAAGCCTAGACTTGGCTTTTGGTGAGATGGAAAGGTGGTTCAAGGAAAGAATTTTGAAGGTGATCCCTCAGTTTCTCTCCCCAATCTGAGCCATCTCCTCACATGCACAGAGTCACTGCTTCTGCCCAAGAGGAATTTTGATTGAAAAAACCCGACCCACCGAGCACTCCGAGCTAACTACACCTGTGCAGCGGCACGAGCGGCCAAGTTCTCCTTCCCGTAATTTCTAAATAACTGCAAAACACATAAATTCCTAGCCCTGACCTCTCTCAGTGCATTCCACACAGTTTTGGCACGGGGACAGAGTTGCCTCAAGCCCAGACAGGCGTTGCAGCGCGGCCGGTCCCGGGCAGGAGAGCGACACAAATGTTCTGTGCACTTGCCCCGTTTATATCCATTTCTTCAGGGCCCATAAAAAAAGCAGGAGCTGCTGGAGTTTTAATGCACAGCTCCACTTTTTTTTTTTTCCCGTAAAGCATTTCCAGGCCGTTTGTCTCTCAGCTGGTTATTGGTGTCTCTGAACACGTGGAGTTGGATTGCACCTTGTTAATGTTGGCCTCTCCTCCAGAGTCTGGGGCTGCTGCAAGGCTGGAGCAGAGGATGCAGAGATTTGAACTTTATCCCTGCAGCAGTCTCTGAGATATAGAGATTTCTTAGTTTGTAAAACCTGGAGATGAAGGTGGTGGAACCTGAATAGGAATTAAGTTCTTCCAGTGGAATGGAATTATATCAGTTAAAAACAAATTTGGTGATATGTGATCATGTCCAGTCTTAAAATAATGACTCAAAATGTTTTGCTGGTGCTAATTCTTGGATTGCTAATGTTGAAGGAGGCAAAAATCTTTGAAATTCAACTGGTGGAGAGTAGGTGAAGCAAGGTGTTCGGGATGTTTTTCTTTCCTTTGAAGGAAATCGCAAAGGGATTTATGAAAATATGCTGCATCAGGAATTGGGAAAAATTGTTAAGTTTTTCCTTAGAGAATGCAACATGAAATATTGGCCCTTTAGAAACAGAATAAAGTGGTGAGGTGGATTTACCATATTAATCCCCTTCCCAGCAGAGAAAAGGGAACTGGTTGTGAATTACAAAGTTGTTATCTGTTTATCTGCCTCTGTAAGGATTTGCTTGATGGCTGAACAAAGCCAAACATTCCCCTGTAGCACTTGGACTGATGAGATGAGAAGAGTGTAGACTCTGGAATTCATTTGGAGAGTGATTTAGGATGGGAAATGTGGAAAACTTGTAAGAATGTACCTTTATAAGCAATAGATCCACACAGTAGATTCAAGAGGACTGGTGATTGAAGGCTGTATGTGGGGAAGAAAAAGTATTATTTTTTTACATATTTTTAAAAAATCTATTTTCAAAATGTTATTTATTAACCTCTCATATTGTGGTTAATAGTTGATACCCTTTAACATCAACTGAACAGATGAACTTGATAAGAAGAAAAGAGAGTTGGCTTTAATTTGTGCCCTGAGAATGAAGAAGAGAGGCTGTTGCTTTCACTGGTGGGTGCAGAGGGAAGTGAATATTTGTGTATGGAAATCAGGGCTTAAGTATCTTAAAAGCTGATATGAACACAGATGTTCCTCAATTGAATTACAAGATCTTTGTAAGGAAAACAAAAAAGACTGTGCAGGTTAAAAGGAGACAGGGAAGCAGCTTTGAAGGTAAAAATATTCTATTTAATGTCCTGCCTGTCTATTTCTCTCCAGGGCATCACACCTACACAGTGCAGGTATGTAGGAAAGTTTGGCTTATGGTGCCATGCTCAATTACAAAAATCAATTAAATCTGATGTAGTCTATTTGGACAATGTGTGCATACTGCAAATTATACCTTGTATCTTCTGCAAGTTGATCAAATTAGCATTTTGTTCTCAATTTCTTGTAAATATTTTTCTTTGCTGTAGTTGGTACTCACTGCCATTGAATTATAGTCTTGGCTTTGTTGTCTTAGTTTGGAGAAATGTTTTTAAAGGCTTTTTTACTTGTATTTAAATGTCTCGGGTGCTTTGGTGCTCCTTTCTCCCTTTCTGCCTCATGTAGATATTTGCTTTGTGTGAGCTTGCTTTGGATTTGACTTTTTTTTCCCCTGTAGGTATTGCAAAAAGCATGATCTCAGTTCTTCTGGCTTGTTCTGTTAATAACATACCTGAATACTTGGCAAAACCCCATCATTCGATGATTGCTGAGCAGCTCCAGGTTTCTTTGGCTACCCAAAGGAAATATAAAATTAATTAGCAACATAATTTAGGTTTTTACCTGCCTTGTAAAAGTGCACAAATGTTTGTACTATTTAGAGGCTTCTGGCTGCAGTCCTGTTCTCCTGTTTGAGGATATCAAATGCTGAAATTCAGCTGAATTGCTGAAGAGTTGACAATTAGCCTTGGAGATTCTCCTGAAGTCTTTCACTGCCTATGTATTCATTTGCATGTCAAATGGCTTTTGAGGGGAAGTAGACACTAAAAATGAGAGGCTTTTTTATTAAAAACTGCTTTTTAATATTGAGTGATGTTTTATTAGCTGAGGACATTGGCTACCTTGAGGTTGCATCAGATTTTTTATGATTTTTTACTGTCAGACCTAAATTGTTTTATGTTATATGAAATGGCTGTCTCTTCTGGATGATGAAATGCCTGATTTTCTCATCTTAGTGGGTTATAAAGCTGCATCAACATTTTTCATTTTATATCAAGCTCTGATTCTTGAATTTTGATGGGAAATTCATCCCCTGGAGAAAATGATGGGAGAATCTAATTTTCTGTTGACCCTTTGTACTTACAGCTCATTTATCTTTGATATCTAAGTGTTATTTCTTGGTTTTCAACTGAATTTTGTACTGTAGCAAGATGATACAATCTTTCCTTTCTTCCAAGCTTCCTTAATCTGATTTTCAGGAAGAAATAGCTCTGACTGCCTTATATTTCCTTGGCAGGGGACCAGCTTTAAATGAGGACATGTGTCCAGACAGCAGCTGGTCCATAAGATGCTGAGCAAGAGCTGACTCAAGCCTTTGGTTGGGGTGACACACGCTCTCCCAGCTCCCACTTTCCAAGGTTGCATGGTAACCAAAAGGTCAGCCTTATTCCCTCAGCGCTGGAAATCAAATGAAACTTCACAATGCTGAGCATTTTTCATTCATCATCTCCTTCAGGGCCCATTCAGTGCTGGGTGTACGTGTGCGGGTGGGTCTCTGCTTTTCCATGACCCCTCTGTCCAGCTGCTGGGTGGGTGTGAGGGCCAGATGAACACCCAGAGCTGTCCTTGATGGCTCCACACACAACTGCAGCTTCCTTGCGAGGGAGTGGAGCCTTCCAGTTTTTTATTTTGGCTCTTGTTGTTGAAGCAGGGTTATTAGAGGTGCATGGAAATGTGCAAAAACTCCTTTAAAGGAAGGTAAAGCTGGTGGTGTCTTGCTCCCAGCACTGCTGATGTACCCAGGTTTGATTACCTGGGTAAAATGGGAGGATCTGTTTCCTTTTCTGACAAACTCAGTGATTGGTAGGGGCAGTGGAAAGCCAGCTGAAACATTCTAAGGGCCATTTTAAGGAAGGATTAGAACAGCTCTCCTGTGAGCAAAGGCTGTGAGAGCTGGGTATGTTCAGCCTGGAGGAGAAACCCCAGGGGATCTTATTGCAGCCTTTTGGTACCTAAAGAGGCTCCAAGAGAGCTGGAGAGGGACTTGGGACTGGGATCTGTAGTCATAGAACAAGGAGAAATGGTTTTAAACTGCCAGAGGGCAGGGTTAGATGGGATATTGAGTAAACATTCTCCCCTGTGAGGGTGGGCAGGCCCTGGCACAGGGTGCCCAGAGCAGCTGTGGCTGCCCCTGGATCCCTGGAATGTCCAAGGCCAGGCTGGACAGGACTTGGAGCAACCTGGGACAGTGGAAGGTGTCCCTGCCCATGGCAGGGAGAATGGAATGAGATGAGCTTTAAGGTCCCTTCCAACCCAAACCATTCTGGGATTCTGTGATAATAAATAGCTCCTTTGCTCTGCTTTTACACCCATGTTTTCATATTGACTCATGTCTCATACAACTGTGAAATGTTTGATAATGAGCTCCAGCGTGTCCAGAGAGGCCTTGGAGTTCTTTTTACAACGTGGTTACCTAAGAAGTTCATGGTCACTTTTCTGTGGCCCAGATTCAGTGGCTGATCCCTTTTTTTCTTAAATGTATGTTGGGCATAACTTCATGTGGCCTTTTAAAAAAATCTGAGTCTGCCCATTATAGTTCTAGGGAGTTCCAACTTAAAATATACAGCTGGTTAGAAAAATGCATTGCTTACAGCTTGCATGAAAATTTTTGAGTGTTTGTTTGTTCCATATATATATATATATTTAGAGAGAGAAATTTGAAAATTTATCTGGAAGGCAAAAACGTGTCCATTCCAGTAGATCAAATCATGTATGATAATGTTCCTTTTAAATTTTTGGTCACCCACACTGAGAAAAATGAAATGAGTAAAAGAGACAGTCCATTGTTAAGTACACGGATTATATAGTCATAAAAGTGCATACCTTGTTTATTTACCATCACAAATAATATCAATAAATACAAGTTGATTATTTTTTACCAAAAAGGTGTTAGATTGGCTCTGAAGTCATCAGCCTGGAAAGTTGTTCTGATAAATGCCTTTTTGCTGTCCGATTGCCTCAGCACTCTGCTTGGCAAACCTCTTGTGTTTTGTTCCTCACAGTAATATGGAGGTGAACTACATTTGAGTGTATTTTGTTTGGTTTTAAAGTTAGAAAAGAACTTGTCCAGGTCTTGATGTAACTGTCTGTTGTTAATGGTAACCTCCAAATAAAAAGGATGGGAGACGAGCAGTGATCATCTGTGACTTCTGGCATTGCATGATCAGACTTGAAAAAAATGGCTTCACTTCTTTCTTTCTTGCCTTTTTAGTTGAAATGAGTAATTTTATCAAGGTAAATAGTGCAAAGATTAACCAGATTTTCCTTGTGAATGAATGTGCCCTATATTTTGAAGCATTTGCTGGTTTGATTTTTGCCTTGTGATGAATGTTTAAGTGAAAATCAAGTGCCCTGCCTTGCTCCTCCTGCACATTGGCATGGATTGTGTGGCACAGGTGACATGGGAAGTGGAAGTTCAATGCCAAACATCTGTTCTCCTATTGAAGCTAAAAGTGGGTGCTTTTAAGCACTGAAACCTCTCATAAATCCCCTGAGGGCCATTTCAAAGGCAGCTTCAAGGCTTTAGCAAAAGAAGTAACAGGGAATTATTGTCAAAGGATTTGTAGTCATCGTACCTGGGTCTCTTGGCTGTCCTTTGGTTGTCACTTCAGCAGAAGGGAATTATTGATTGCACCTTGAATTGCTCCATTACTTCAGTTCATTTTGTATCTTTATGGAGATTCTGCCACTCTTGAGCGTTACCATAAAGGAGGAACTTGGAAATTGGAGGCAGGGCTGACACCTCTCCCTTTTAATAGCAAAATGTGCGAGCAATGCTGAGTGTGTTGTGTGTGCATAATTCAGAGCTGAACTCCCTGATGGCACTGCCACATTCCCAGACACTCCTCCAGGCTTGTACAGCTTCCAGCCCTATATGGGACTCACCAGGTGCCAGATGAAACATCCCCAGGTTTCCTTTCTGCTGGAAATCCTCCATCCCCTGGGGAAAGCAGCAACATTCAGCCTCTTGTGACAAACACTCTCAATGACTTTTTGCTGACACAAGACCATTTCTCCAGTGGCCTCTCATCTTCCAGCTCACTCAAGGCTGCTGTAACTGTGCTCTGACCTCTGTGGATTCTCCTGCCAGAAGTCTCAGTGTCCTCTCTGCACAGTGGTGTTCTCTCCTTGGTCTTGGGAGGAGAAAACAGGAGTAATATTTCTGAAGCGTGTCGGTCTCCTCCATGCCAAAGCAACAGTTGCCTGTGTTTATCTAAAGTTTATTTCACTGCCTTGTAAAATACTTGTTTTAAGCAGCAATGGGCTTTCAACACCACAGATCAGCTGAACTTTGCTGCAGATTCTGGTCAGAATTTGGCCTGCTCTGTGTTTTCTATTTGGTCTAAAGTACAAGAGATCAGACTTTCAGAGAAACGTTAAACTTGTGTGTATGTGCACATGTGTTTTCTTGCTAAAGTACTAATGATTAAGAAGAGCATTTCTGACAGCAGGAAAGTTTTGTGTTACAGGATATTTTCATGTAGCAGTCTCCTTCACCTGATCTGTGCTAATTCACTCCAACCTGAAGCACTGCAAGCACTGACAATGCTTGGAAACGTTTCTGAGCACCTTATCCTCTTTTTTTTTTTTTTTTTTTTTTCTTTTTGCTATAGGCTTCTAGCTCAGGCAATTTTCTTTCTGCTTGAGGCCTTCTGTCGTGTGTCTTAATCATCCTCTGTTCCCTTAGGCTGGGAGCTGAGCCCAAACCTCAGCCTGAGCTCTTGGACAGGTGTTAGGCCTGAGCTTCAGATGGCACAGGAGTGAAAAGCTATATGCTCTAAAAAGTGGCCATGGACTTTTAACACTGTGCTTTAGTCCCAAGCTGTATCAGATATTTCCATCTACTTTTCAGTTTCCCAAGATTCTTATGGGATTCTCATTTCTGTAGCTGCTGTGAGCATAGGTTGTTTTTTTTTTTTCCTCTTACACAGTGCTTCAGCAAAATGCTTCCCCAGACAAGGGAGCAGAGATCCCTGGAACAAACATTTTTCAAGACTTTAATCATTTCATGGAAATACAGCTTTCCAATGATGAGCTGAGACCTGATGGCAGAGGTAAAAACAGTGCAGCGGTTTTGGAAATAGCGTTACTGTGATCTAGGAGTGTGACTTTTTAAATTTCATCAATGATTTCTTGCCAGGCTCTGTGCGTTAGGTGGTCTTCGTTCATAGGACAGATCAGCATTTCAGTACAGCAGGATAAGTGATTGATGCACTGATTGTAGTTGGATATCAACTTCCACAGTGCTCACAGGCATGGACATTGCCATGGCTCCATCCTGGTGTTTGGCTAAGCTTGAGACAGGGATCCCACCAACAGAATTCCCTCAAAATGGAGTTTCTGGAATTAGTGGGAGGACAGACTCTGTATCTCTGAATTATCTTCTGTCCTGTCATTTACACTGCATTTAAAAAATCTTACACAATTTTCCTTATTATTAAAATAAAGATCTGGGAGTGAGTAAATAATAATTTGTGAACTTAATAAATCTGCTTGCTTTCTACTGCTTTTGGTGGCAAAGATCTTCTCAATGTTGGCTTTATAGAAAAATTAGGCTCAACAGTGGCTGAAAAATACACTTTCCAAAGTTTGGAAAGGCTGTAAGTAGACAGGTTCATCCCCCTTCTCTTGTGCTGCCTATTCTATGCCTCTACACTCCTGTAAGGATATATTGTCAGGTCCCTTTCTACATATCTTTTCCCTCTAAAAAGCCTTTTACTGTAAAAGAGGAGATTATGTTCTGGTAAAGATACCTGGTACTTCCAAGTAACAAAGTCATTAAAAAGTCAATAGGCCTTTTATGTAACTCCAGTCTAATTTGCTTCTCCTGTTCACCCTCTCTTCTGTGCTGCTCTTTGGCTCAAGCCAACACCCATATCCACTGAAGCAGGGTGTGCATAGTAGCTCGGGGTCCCAGACACTGAGCTCCAGAATGTATTTTTCCAGCAGCCCTGGATTTGCCTGGCTGGCTTCTTAGCTGGCCTCAGCTCAGGCATTTTGGCTGCCTCCACTGCTGGCTGCTCTCTTAACTCCCAGAGGGTCTGATAATGGGGTCAACTCGCTCCTTGAGATACCATTTGCCTTTTGAACAGAGCTCGGATGGAAAAGAGTTTGCACTATTACACCAGTGAACTGTGGTTAATACTGGGAATCACACAGGCAAGGGGGAGAGCTGAGAAATCATCTGAGCTCCTACAAGTTGGTGTGTGTGTCACTATTATTGGTGTCTCATTTCTAGACTGTCCTTGTCCTGGTGGGGACTCCTAAAGAGCACTGGGACTGAATCCTGCCCTCAGCCTTCCTTTCACTCCTGGGGAAAGAACAGCATCAGCAGGATAAACTTTTTAAAAAGGCTGATGGCAATCTGTGGCTTTCCTGGGTTACTGGGACCAGTGGTAGAGACCAGGAATCAATTCTGCTGTGATGAGACTGTGAAAAATAAATCTTCACAAAAGCCCCTCCCTTCAAAGGGGATTGTGCAGGTTGTGTCAGCATTTCCTTCTGCACAGGGTACATGGTGTATATGATGTATGTAGCAATATTGCTTTGCAGTAGTTTGTATTTTAAAGGAAATTTCAGTTTCCAGGGCTGGGCAGAAGGACTGAAGGATTAAATGGCAGCATTTTGTGGTGCATCAAAACTGAGATCTCTCTTTGTATTTGTGTGTTTTGCAGAATGACAAAAGGACAGGACTCGGGTTGAGAGGAATCTCGATCTGAAAAACTAAGGGGCTGGAATTGTGAGGAATTTCTGCTTCAAAATAGTGTTGTGGTCCTTTCTGAATGTCCTGCTTTGAAATTTGCCCCATTCAGGTCATTCCATGTTTCTTTACAGTTGGCACTGCCCAGTTCAACTTCTAAAGGGGTTTTTATAAAAGTGTCTGAGACTTGCAGCCATTCCAGAGATATTTTACTTTCCAACATCAACCTTAAAAGCAAATTGTGGCATAAATAAATCTCTAATTGTTTGCTCAAGGTGGATTTCAGGTTATTGAAGGAGCTGAGAAAGAACCCCGAACTCTGCATTTCTTCTGCTCTCCTCATTTAGGTCTCCATTATCAATGGAGATAATGGTTTAAATCAGGAGTTTCCCAACTCTTGGCTGAACTGAGCAGTGATGTAAATGGATGAAATGAATTAGCATTGTTTGATGCACTGAGGGAGCTGATGGGTCAGTGGACAAGCCCTGAGAAGTTGAGAGGACGTGTTTGGGAGAAGTCAATCCCAACTTTGTTGTTCTTTCCGGTTCGGCGTCGGGTCGGAAAAGCTGCAGCGCCATGAATGAAAACCTCCACTGGCACCCTCCCCAGCTAGGGGTGGAGGTGGAACAAAAGGAAACTCCACATTTTATAGATTTGGAGAGCCACTACAAAGGCAGAAAAATATTTTGACTCTGACTAAGTAAGGTCTCTGCGCAGCTCAAATGATCTCCCAGGAATTAGAAGCTATGCTGAGAAATCTGGGAACAACCCTGAGAAGGTCACTGGTCCTTTTTCAGGCTAATAATTTCCAAACTATTGCATTAACCTTTTTACCTTTATCTAAAGGTCAGCAGAGGTAACATATTTGTGAAGATCTCCTATGAAAATACTTTTTTTTCTTTTTTTAATAGCTCATTTTCCCCTTCTTAGCACGGAATACGAGTTGGAAACATCAAGTCATATGTTGGATAAAACCCCACTTCATATTCTCAGCTCTGTGATCTTAGTCCTTTCAATTTTTAAAACTATTCTGGATAAGGTTCTACACTGTTTAAAATCATAACTAATTAAGATTAAAAAGACCAGACTTCAAGCATACAGATTAATTTTATTTTTTAGTATTAAACTTACATCTACCAAAGAACTACAACAGAATGGTTGGAGAGTTTTGCCTGACCCTTTGAGATTCTTTTGAGCTACTAAATTGTAAAGAAATCTGCTACATATCTGCTTTGGAAACTTTTCTATGTGGTCCAGCTCTGGAAAAAAAGCTGTTGGTTCTGGATGGCTTTGCTTTTGCATTTGTTTTTTTGGTTTTTTTTTTAGTATGAGTGCTGTTGACTGGAGACTCATAAACGGAGACTTATCAGTTGCTCGTAATTTATAGCAGGTGAATGATTGCTCACCACAAGCATGTTTAAAAGAATAAACAAGAACATGACTTAAATATCACTTATTCAAGATACCCTTTACGTGCTCAGCCAAGATCATCTTTTCTCGCCTTGTTTTTCCATCTTTTTTTTTTATTTTTTTATTTTTTTCTTAACTATGGTGTTGTGCTAGGCAAGGGATAGTGGAGTTCCTGAGCATTACACCCTCTGCTGCCTTTCCCTGCCAAGGAACAGCCCCTCCCTGCAGTGCTGCAGCAGCTTCATCCATCTAATACAGATGCAACCTTTGCCCAGTGCTTAAAGCACAGGCCCGTTATTGATTTTTATTTTCCCCTTATTAGTCCTTGGTATTGTTTAACAACTTACATCAGTTTTCTCATGATAAATATTTCCATCTTCTATGGTGTTATAGAGTTTAAGGGATTCACAGAACTGTGAGGAAAGAGATAAAGGCAGAATTTTTGTAAATGTAGAGGAACTTTTCATAGATTTCTTTAGGTATCCCAATTCCTTTATTCTTATTTACTGATGTCACTAAAAAGAAAAGGTTCACTGATTCTTCACCCAAACTGCACCACACTGCTGCAATCCAGCAGGAAGGGGCTGTGGGGGTGAATAAAGTGCTCAGGTCCTGCAGGAGCTCCAGCTGCTGTGTGGATATCCTGAGAACAGGGAATCCCTGAGACCAGAAATCTCAGACAAAGCCCCAGCAGGTGAGGCTGTGGGAAGGGCAGGCAAGTGTGGCTGGGTCTTCTGCAGAGTGTTGACTTTATCCTCCTAGAACCATAAAATATCCTGAGCTGGAAGGGACCAGTCAGGATGACCCAGTCCAACTCCTGGCCCTACACCTGAGCAATCCCAGCCTGGGCATCCCTTGGAGCTTTATCCAAACACTCCTGGAGCTTTGGCAGCCTCAGGCTGTGCCCATTCCCTGGGGAGCCTGGGCAGTGCCAGCACCCTCTGGGTGAGGAACCGTTCCTGAAATCCAATTTAAAACTCTCCTTTATGCTGATTCCTTGAGTCCTGTCATTGGCCATGAGTGAAGAGATCAGTACCTGCCTCTCTGCTTCCCCTCATGAGGATGTTGAGGAGTGCAATGAGGTCTCCCCCTGAGCTAAGAACAAACCAAGTACCTTCAGCTGCTCCTCAAAAGGCCCCTCCAGACCCTTCCCCATCCTCGTGGCCTCCTTTGGACACTCCCTGGTGGCTTCATGTCTCTTTATATTGTGCCATGACGATGACTCTGTACATTGTGCTTTGCTGTCCTACAGCTCTGAGCACAAGGGCTGCTGAAGTTACTGTCCAGCACTGGCAATGACCCCTTAAAACATGAAACTTGGTTTTTCTGGTTCATCAGAGGGCTGCTGCAGGGGTGCTCAGCTCCCCTGGCTGTTGGGGTGTCTGCTGCACCTCTGCTCTCTGAGCTTGTGGAGGAAAACATCCACCAAAACTATTCCCCAGCCAATGGAGCAGCGTGTGAACTAAACAGGAGCCCAAAGCCAACACTGAATTAAAGATAATAATAAATGCAAGATCTTTTCAAGGAGAAAAAATAATCCCAACTCCCAAACATCACCCTATGGATTCTTGTTTGACTTTGAATCCCATCCTGCTGTTTCTTTGCTCAGCAAGGCTCGAGGATACAAACTGAGGAGGTTTCTGGGGTCTGCCCTATATCTGTCCAAGAGGGCAGGGAGCACCCACAGCCCCTGTCTGAGCATGACAAGAGTCACCTCAGCACGGAGGTGTCATCACTTGCTCCTTATCTACATGGAGAGAATGGAGATTTTGTTCAGGCTGGGGATGTTCTCTTCCAGTAAAGGCACGATGTTTGTTGTCCACTCTTAGTTATTATCTGGCAGCGTCAAGTGGAAAATACTGATAACATTAAAGGCTGCAAAATTACAATGTTTTAATAGGCCTTAACCTTGTGCTGCGTGACACCCTTTTAATGCTCTGATTTCTAAGAGCCAAGGCCAATTTTTCCCCATTATGTTTTGTAAATTACTCCAGCTGTGGGGCATTATTTATTTATTCATTGCCCTCCATTGCTAACAGGTACTTAGACTAGAACCCACTTTTAGATCCCCAAAAAAATCTGATTTAATTTACCTTGTGGTCACCACAGCAACTGTACTATTTGATATTAATAAGGTAAAGGAAAGAATTCCATAGCCTGAAGTGTTCATTCAAGAATTGGGAAAACCTTTCTAATAACAGAGATGTCTGATTGCCAACCAATAACCTGTAAAACTAAAAAAATGGACTTTGAGAGAGGAAAAGTGTAGGGAGGATGGGATGGGAGAAGGAGAGAAAGGATCAAGTGAGACAAAACAACAGAAGGGAAGTAGGAGCTCTTATACTCAATCAAATGGAAGTTCTAATTAGTGCATCACTTCCATGATGGTAGGAAAAGGGTAATAACAGATGTTCCAGCAGGCCTTCCTCAATGACCACAGAAAAATTATGGGAGAAAAAGATCTGGGAAAAGTTTCTAAATATGCCACGGGCTTTTTTTTCTTTCAGGCTACATTTTACTAAGAAAGCCATTTCCTGTCCTCCCTTTTCTGTCTGCCTACCAGAACTGCAGGATATTCAGTTACCAATGGGAGAAGAAAAGATTGCAGTTCCTTTCATAAAATTTTATAGAATTGCAGTTTGGTGTTTTCTTCTAAGCTAATTCACAGCTCAGCAATCGAGTCTGTCTTCAAATATTCTGTAGCTGATTTCCCATAAGGAAACCTGCAAATGGTATAACAGGGACTTGATTCCCAGAAATTAATAATATGATCTCTAGTGCATAAACAGTCCTTAATATTGCACATGTGGTTGAAGGGGCCTCATTTAGAAGGACCTTGGTCTAGACTGAAGAACCCTGTGCTTGATTGAGATCTTGACACATTCCCTGGTAACCTGTCTGTGAAAAATTTCCACCTTATTTCTACTTTGAATGTGGGGTCTTACTCTTGTTATACCTTTGCTAAGTTCAGGGTGCCTTATTCTTTCCTTATAAAGTAATTCTGAAAGACTGCATTCAAATGTTTTATTTTATTTTTAATTGGCAAATTGAATAGATCAGGATCTTCCATGTCCTTTAGTAGGTGTATTTCCCCGAAGTTTGTCTCTTTGTCCAAACTCCTTTTAATTATGGATGCACATTCTAACCCACATATTACAGCAGAATCAAATGAACTTCCTTTAAGAGCAGACGGCTTTGAGAGTCAAAGCAGCAATAAATAAGTTATGGTTGTGGGTCTGGAGAAACTGAAATTTCCCCCAACGTGAGGAATGTTTGAACCTGTTGCTGTGAGTGGCAGGGTTATGTTGGTGGCTTATTCCAAGGCATGGCTGAGTCCTCCCAGCAGCTGTTCCCTGCTGAGGCCCCAGGGAGATCATCAACCTTTGGGATCTCTGTGGAAAACTCAAGGCTCGTGTTCAGTCTAGACCAAAAGAAAACTCTAAGTGTCTGCAAACATATTTAAGGACTGTGAGGGAAAGGACAGGGACCAATTATTTTGATTAGGCAATAAGGCCAGAGGAGGCTTAGGAAAAACCATGTGAGAAGGGTCAGTGCAGAGACATTCCAGGGGAGGTGACCAGCCCCAGCAGGTGAGATTGACACCCACTTTTGGGGGGAGTTTAGGGATGGTGAACTCCCTTCTGTTCTGAAAGAAAATGATGAATTGGGTTGACCCATCTGGGATTCCTTCAAAGCCTGATGATCCTGTGGGTCATGGTCTGCCAGCACACCCCATCAGGCTTCTCTAGCAACTTTCCAGAAATAAAAATCTATTCATAAAGAGTGTGTGTTGTGTGTGTGTGTGTGTACATGCAAGTGTGAAACTCTAAGGGGTAGCAAGTTCTGGGGTTGTTTGGGATCTTTTTGTGTTTGAAAGAGCAGCTCCTCATCTGGTCTTGTACTACCACAGAACTAAACCCAAGTTAATAGCTCTGACTCTGCCACAGAACTAAACCCAAGTTAATTTTCCAAGAATATCCTGTATTTTCTTCCAACTCCAAGTTCTGTCTGCGTGCTCATGAATCTTTTTCCCTCCTTTCCTTAGCAGTGTCACAGGGAGAAGTTAGCAATGCAGGTGTAGAAGGAGGTATTTTGAGACATTCAGCTTAGCTTTTATTTTCTTAAACATGCACAGTGCTCTCCTGAAATTAAGTACAACCTTCATCTCAGGAGAGTGTGCTTGGATCTGGCTCAGTCAGAAGGTGTCTGCTGCAGGCTTCAGGATATTTGAAATTAAAACAGTGAAAGATCCTTCCTTCTCCTTAAGGACATCATCACTGCCAGGGAACTGGTTATAGAATATTGATTAGGACTCCAGTCTGGGGATTTTGGCAGTTTACCAGTTTAGTAAAAGGAAGGAAAGAGAATCAATTTCAAGAAGAAAGGAAGGAAAAAAGATACATTGCCTTTCTGGAAGTAAAAGTCAGGTGCTGAAGTTCATTTTCTATCAGGTTCAGTACATCTAGGAAGGTTTAAAGTCCTGTTAATACTGAATTATTTATGTGGAGTCATTCAGCAGCATCATAAATCCCTGGATTTTGCACTTATAATAGTTTGTTTTTAATACATCCTTTGCAAGCCTGTCTTGGTGATATTCCACATGGCTGGGTGGAAGGTGTGTAAGAACCTTTCAGAGTGACCATTCTTTGGCTGCACATTTTAACAGCCACATTGAACTTCAGACAAGCACAGAATTATTTTCAAGAATAGCACAGTAGTTATTGGAGAGTTGTGTCCACATAGTGACATTTACAAGCACGAGGAGTAGAGATGAATGACTCTAATGAGGTCCAGCTCCTTAAAAAGCTGATGGCCAGACCTTTTATTTGAAAACAGGGCTTTTTTTGCTGGTTTGTGCTGCTTGCTTCCTGTGTCATTGCATTTAGACACCTTCAAACAAGCTGCTTACTGAATTTCATACTGTTCTTGTTACACTGAAACTGCAGATCTGTAGGTATCAAAAAGTCTGAGCTTCCTTTTTTAGTAATTCCACTATAAAAGGAATAGCAAATCAGTAGATGTTGTTCAGAGTCTTTTGGTCTTACGTTCTGTCAAAGAGAGATTTAAATATATTTGACTTGGCATCTTTCAGTCTGATTCCTCCAGACAATTATTAATTAAATCCCAGGTTCCTGATAGAGCAGGAGAGTCCAAATGTCAAACTGATGGTGCTGCAGAGCCCTTGAGTGGTTTATGGGGGATCAGAATCTGGCTTGTGGCATCCTGTTTATGTTTATATTGCTATTTAGAATTTACCTTTAAGATATGTTCAACCCTGTGTTTACCAACCCTCATTCTGGAATCCCTTTAATTCAACCTCTCTCTAGCATGAAACTTATTCTGTATATCTGTAAAATATATCCACATGTCCCTAAATAACAGAAATATTATTTATTTACTAGATATTTTCTTACACTTTGACTTTTAAAGTTAATTTTCTTCTGAAACAGCTTGATCACTGTCTTTCCAAAAGCCCCCATAATCACCTCCAGCTCCAATTCCTGCCCGTTAGACCCCATTGTGTACAAATATTTAATATCACATCTCACACTAGGCAGTGTTTCCTGCTTTGCCTTGAGTAGCTATTAGGATTTAGTGCTCTTATGTGGGTACTGCAATTTCAGGCAGTGCCAGGAAAAAACTAATAACTCGACTTTAGCAGAGCTTAGGTTTTAAAAGTTAATGAGGGACACTTGAAAACTGGCAGCTTTTCAGTCTCAGAAGAAAGAATGGGACTAAGTATGATGTAATAAAAGGGGGGGAAAAAAATAGAAATCTCTTCCTCCTTCTTGTCCTGCTGTTTGTGAGTTTGGAGTTGAAGGTGTGATGCTACAGCAGCAGCACTGGAAGGTCACTAATTCTCCCAAATGTGTTTTTCAGTGCCTGACAAGAAATATAAATTTCCAAACGGATGTGCAATGGTGGGAGAGGCAATAAAGGACACAGAACATCTTCTCGTTTCTTATCATTTTTTCTTTTGGTCATTTCCTGGATTTATAGGAGGGAGCATTTATGTGTGTGGGTGTAACTTAAAATAAAATTTTTAAAAGTCCTCTAGTCTGGAAATGAAAACCAGCAGAATTAAATCATAAATATTATTTAGTCACTGCTGGACTGCCTGAAAATCACAGAAGGATCATAAAGTCCAATGGGAAAGGATTAGGAATATTAGTGGGAGAATTTCTTTAGGCTATAGCAGTGTTATTGCAGAGTTTTTACCAGGGATTATGAGCATTAATCTGTGGTTACATCTGCAATTTACAGACCCCCTGGGACTTCTTTCAGAATGTGGCCATACAGGGGTAATAAATCACAGCCGTGTGATTATTAAGACTTGGACTTTGGCAAGGATGAGGGAGCATTAGGAACCCCTTTCAGAGGTTAAGGACCTCATTTGCTTTTATCTCCATCATCTATCACCTCTTATTTTGATACTTCTGGGCGGATTTGTACCTTGTCTAATGCAAACAGCACTACACAAGTGGGCAAGTGCAGGGGGTTTTTAATTATTATTCCCAATTCCATGGATATTTCTGATGGTTTAGTGCCACAAAAGTGGCTTGTGGAACTTGGAAAACCTACAGGAATTACTTTATCCCAGTCTAACCCTGGAGAAAGGGGTGCTCTACACTTCGTTTGAAAAAATGAAATTTTTTTTGCATTGAGAATTACATTGCTCTTTAAGAAATTGGGAGGGGAAAGTTTGATTATTAAGTGGAGGAAAAGTGCTACATTTTGGGTTTATTATTTTCAGGCAGCAGGTTTGGGCCAGTGCTCCATCTGATTTCAGTGGGTTACCTCTAGGAGCAGGATTAATCAAAATAAATTAGAAAGATATGGATACAAAGTGCAGCTGCACTTGTTTCACTGGAAGCTTGGATTTTAAATTCTGGTTTCAGAAACTTCCCAGGCTTGTGATGTACCTGGAAATGGCCTGGGGAGTGTTACAAAATGTGGTGGGCAAAAGTGATAATGATGGATAAATATTTTAGTATTTCTTTTTTCACACTCCATTACCTATCTTTATTTTCTTGCTCTGCTGTAAAGACTTTATAGATTATATTAAAATATGTTTTGGACACTACAAAAATACAAATAAAGAGTAAAAAATAGTAATTAAAATGTGTTTTGCTACCCTTAGAAATGTAATGATTGGGTAAGCTTGTGCAGAATCTAAAATGAGTAAAAAACCCACTTACACCATGTCTTTGTCTCTAGAGAGAGAGTGAGAAGCATTAATTTTTTTTCTCTGATTTTTTTCATACTTTATCCACTTCTGCTTAGATCTGATGCATTTTTTTAATATATCTTGCCTTTTAACTACTTAAGACAAACTCACCAACAACTTTTCTGTCAGAACCAGCGACTCCATGAAAACCAAACACTCGATTAAAGAGATGGTAATTTTTTTGGAGATCAACTCTAGAGGTGAAAGAAAACACATTCACTTTATGCTTTTAATAATTTAATTTAATTAGGAGCATCAGTAACATGTTAATGTGTGTGCAAAGGCCAAACCTGCCTGTGTTTGTTGCTGGGATTTTGCTCAGGAGGTCTGTGATGGAGCTCTGGCTTTGTTAGAGGGACAGGGAAATGCAGGACAAGTGGGGTTTGAGGGTGAAAGAAGATGTGGCCCTTCAGACTGCACTGCTGCAGTCACACAGTGCCCAACAGAACTCATTTTTTACACATTGAATAGGAAAAAGACTTCTGGATCTGAAGGCTGCCTCTTAGAGGAAAGCAGGAATGTTTTCCTTACAAAGTGGGCCCAGTGCTCAGCTGCAAAGAGTTACTGCCCTTCACTCAGGGGAGTTGTGTCCTGAACAGCTGAGAATCTGTTACAACAAGAGAAAGGCTTGGGGATTGCCCCAGTCCTCTCGTAAAGAAACAATGAGTAACAGATATTGAAATGGCTGAAGGGCTGAAACTGGTTCTGGGTTCTCTCTGAAGTGTTCCCCAGTGCTCCTGGCCAGGCTGGGCTGTGGGATGGGTGAGGGTGGTGCCTTGGGAAGGCTGACCTGGAATAGAAACTGGACAGAGCTAAGAGAATAAAGTAGAGATTTATTGAAATGCCTTTAGGGTTCACCTTGGGCAGGACAAGAGCCTGACCAGGGCCACACCCAAGGTGGACTAAGAATGACCACAAAATGGACCCAAAATGGTCACAAAATGGTCATGAGGTCTCACATTTTTATAATCTTTGGTCCATTTGCACATTGGGGTTTAATTGTCCAATTCCAGCTCCAGGCTGTGAGGTCCCATCCTTCTTGTTCCTCCCTCCAGCCACCCTTGTTTGTGCTTTTGGGCTGAAAGTTGTCCTTGGTGTGCAGCAGGAAAAGGATTTGTTTTGTGTCCCTGCTGTGTGCAGAGCTGAGTGACACTGACTGTGAGCTCAGAGCTCACCCCTGGGCACCACAGAACCTGAAATACATGAAAACTGAAACTTAAAGCCACAAGGGTGGTGCTTGGGATGTGCTGCTGTGAGGGATGTCAGCTGCAGGACGGTGCTGTGGGACAGCACAGAGGACTGAAGGACACCTGGGGACACCTGGCAGCTCCCCAAACTGCTCTGGGAGGCTGAATGTGCTCCAGGGAGAGGGGATGCAGTTGTGACTGATTCCTGCCTGGAGTATTTTATGGAGAGAAATCTTATATTGCCCCAAGTTGTGAATTCCCCATCCCTGGAAGTGTTCAAGGACAAATTCACCAAGTCTGGGAACAGCCTTGTCTAGTGGAAGGTGTCCCTGCCCAGGGCAGGAATGAGATGACCTTTAAAGTCCATCCCAACCCAAACAATTCTGGAATTCTGTGTACCCACCTGGGAAAAATGGCATGGTAGACCTGTGGCTGCAGGGTGAGTTGTAGTCAGGCATGAGACAAACTGGGAGCCTCCAAAACTCTTCCCAAACTGAAAATATTTGCACACATTAATCCATGTTCTGTTCCTGCAGTTCATGAACCATGTACTCACCAGTGGAGCACTTTGGGGAACAAAAAGCATTGTTTTTATGATATCCAGCACTAGGCTGCTTCCAGCCAGCCTGAGATTTTGTGTGACTTTCTCTCATTTTTTATTGATTGAAGTAAAATCTCCCATCCCAGTGTTTACTAGTCAGTGAGAACCTTTTCATCCTTCCTGGGGATGTTCCCCCTGTAGGAGATATTGAAAATCAATGGAAGGAGCCAGACAAAACAAGACATGTTGTACAAATATTCCATTTTCATTTTTATCTGACTTTCTTGTCAGAGCAGCAGCTCACCAGATTTCACCAGCAGTCCCTCAGCATGGCTGTGCCCTGATTGCTCAGCACAAGCTTTCTCATAGAGCAGCTTTTAAGGTTTGATTACTTTTTTATTACCTTCAAGCTAATCCTCCCATGTAAATCACAGTAACACCCACCTGTGCATCTGCCACATGAACAGAGTTATTGGACAGAAAGCTGTTTTGCAAATTTTCATAGTTCCCAACTCTGTGCTTGGGGGACCATTGCTGTGGGAATTTTCATCTGATGAAAGGTCAGTTGGGAAATGTGAGGTCTGACATTTCTGTTTTGCACAGACAGCTATAATTATCGTCATACTTTTTCGCTCCACACTTATTGAAAACAGATTTAAGGAAAGAAAAAAAAGAAAGCAAAACTTTAATTCAAAACTCACTAGAAGAAAATGCAGGCTATTTCCATGAGCTCCCCAGCCAGAGCTGAGCTTTATGGTATTCCTGCATATAACCTACTTCTGTCCATTGCTGCCTGTGGAGATTCTGGGACATCACTTTTATCCTGAGATTGTGTATAAATATATATATATATATATATATGTATAATAAGAAAACAAGAGTGACTTCACTATGTCCAGGGCCCAAAATACAATGTTGAGGGAAGAAATTGGAGTGAAATGATGCTTCATCTTACATTCTTCACAGTATCAGCTATAAAAAAAAAAAAAAATCCTTTTGATTAAAAAAAAAAAGGATAATTTTTCTCCCTTTCCCAATAGATGTTGGTTGCCTCAGTGGAAGAAGCTCCTGTGCCTTTGCCAATGAGTTTGTGAGTGAAAGGTGCAGGGCAAGGAACAGTAAAGAGCCCCTGACTGAAGTGCAGGAGCCTGTCCCAGGCGGCACCTTTTGGCCTCAGCTTTATTTGCCATTCCACCAATGCTGCTGCTAACACTTCTTTACTCAGACTAAACTGAACCCACTCAGCAGTGTGTAAAATAAACACAACTGGCCTCCTTCTATAGAGTGTAATTCCCTCTGGCTTCATGGATCATCCTCTTTCCAGGAATTTTGTGGATATGAGGAGCACTTTGTGGTGGGAAGTTCTGCTTTATTACAGCTTTCTGCTCAGTGCTTTCTCTGCTAAGCTGCATTTCCATCCCTGCTGTGGGTTGGGTTTTCAGCTGGTGCCAAACACCAAAATAGATGTTTGTAGATGTTTATAAATGTTTATAGATGTCTATCAGGTTGGCCTTTCCGCTCTGCACTTGCACCATAGATTAGAAATACAGCAAATGTGGCTTTCAGATTCCTGGCACCTGATAGGAATTCAGTGTTCTCCTAGTTTAAATCACTGAGATGTGTTCAGAGTATCAGGGGAGGTTAAATCCATATTGACTGACTTTATTCTGGTTCAGGGTTTCTCTGTGGTACTGCTGTGCTTTTCTGCTTGGTCTGCTGCTGGCAGGGAGCCGTGGAAAACTGGCACAAACTCCACTTTGGGGGTTCTGGCTAATTTTAGAAACATCTGATCCCATGCCCACACCTGATCCAGATCAAACTGTGCCATGGGGTGATCTGGTAGGGCATGACCTGGTCTTGGTGCTGGTGTAACTTTGAATAACCTGGAGATGAACCTGGTAAGTTCAGACTGCTACTGGTTTCTCTCCTGAAAACAAGAGTGGGATCTTGCACAGGATGAAATAGCAGCACTGTTATATTTTCTGAGCTGAAAAGTAGCATTATTTGAACAAAGTTCCTGTAGAGAAGTCATACAGTCCCAGCAGTGTTTTAACTTCACACCAGTTTATCATCCTTTGTCTCAGCAGAGTGCCATGTAGCCATCCTTTTTTATTTTAAATTAAAGTTTTATCCCTAAGTCAGCATGAAACTCAGCTGTAGGTACCAGAACAGAGCCGAGGTGGCAGGAGGGGGATCTTTGGCACAGCCAATTGTTTTGGGCTAAAACTTTTGTGAGAAAGCACAGGCTGACTCCCTGCCAGCCCTCCCCTCTCTGCTCTGCTGCCCAGCTTCAGGTTTGAAGACCTTTATCCTGAATAAAGCCTAGGAAAATACACTGAAAAAAAAGGATTTTAGCTGACAAATGTCCATTCTTGCTGTGGCAATCTCTTCACTCATTTACTCCGGTTTGCCAAATGTCTGGTTGCTATTTTCATTTACATGGATGCAACTTCATGGCATTGCTGTGCCCACTCAAAGCATTCCCAAAACTCCTGTGGGAGTGCAGACAGCCTTAAAGAGTGTTTGAAGGTTAAAGAGTAGTGGTTGTTGGTTCATTTTTAAACCTTGTCTAAGGAAGTGCATCTTCCAAACTCTTTTTTAGAGAATTTTAAACATATTTTTCTACTAAAAGTATTTTTGCATCTGTTCTTGCTTTTTCAAGCTGATTCTGAGTTTAATTCAAGCAGAATGTTTTCATGCTTTCATCTAAAAATAGCTTGCCTGCATTTTTTACCCATTAGTCCAAGAGAGGCTGTGGCTCTGTTCTCCCACCTCATCATCCTGTTCTTCCTCAGAGGGGCAGCAGCAATGCCAAGCTGTAAAGATCCATTCCAGAGCTGGTGTCACACGTAGTTTTGCTGGCACTGCAAAATCCAGCTGTGGGTCTGGGATGTGGCTGAACCTATTGAGGAGTTGCTGAGGTGTCTATGGTGGGTTCAGTTCATCTGTTCTGCTCACTACAAATGCTGCTGCTGCAGAGCAGGCTCCTGGAAATGCTTGGTGATGAAACTGGAAAATGGGATATCTGGGGGCACATATCCCAAGGAAAGGGAGCCACCATCACTAAGCACCATAATATTGATATTTGCACCAAAGTGCCATTTCCCAGGAGTGCTGTGAGTGGCTGCACAGAGACCAGGAAACCCCATCAGCAGAAACAGCAGCACATGGAGGGAAACTGGTGTAAGTTTGATTGGTCCCTTAGAGCAGAAAGTGAGAGAGACAGGAGACAGAGCCAGAAAACCAGCCAAAACCTGCTACCCCAATGGGGTGAATGCACAGTAAATAACTGCTGGGTTTGTATTCTCAGGGACTAAGCAAGAAGCCCAGCCCTTGATCAGCCTGTAGCTCCTGCTCAGTCTGCCCTTGTAGCCTCAGGTTCTTGCTCCCTGGGAAGTTGGTAGCTGGCAGATTGTCCAGAGGATTGTACAAACCCCACACCAGGGAACTTCCCCAGGGCTCCCCTTGGCACAAATCCTGGCAGCCTGTGCTCAAGTTAGGATCCCAAATCCATCTGGGTTCCAATTCCTGTCCATCTCAGGTATTTATTGATGACAGTGTAGATAGAGCTGAGGGATTTCTGCCTTTCCCCAAAGCCATGCTGGGGAATTTCTGCCTTTCCCCAAAGTTATGCTTTTGGAGAATGTTGCCATTCCCTCACAGCTCAAGTTTGTTGTGGGTTTCCATAAGAATTCAGCCTGTGGCTGTTGCATTTGGGGAGCTGGGGTCTTTGGATACTTGAGTGGGGGAGTGTCTCTTTTATTCTGTTAATCAAGTTTTCAAATGATTCTGCTATTGCTATTGTCTTGAGACAATATTCAATTCATTTGCTTTATTTCCATATATTCATTAACTCATATCTTTGCTGCTCTACGGGGCCTGGCTGCCTGAGTTGTAACCCTTCTTAATTCCAGTTTAAGTGACCTTGGAGCCATCTGTAAAAGGTATCATGATTGAATGATTTCAGAGCTTGAGCCATGAAAGCTGAGGTGGTTTGAAGGTCAATCACATCACAGAAGTGACCAAACACCTCTGGCTTTGCCAGACCGTTTGGAGTTCCATTGACTAAGAGGCAGCATGAAAGATGTTCACTGATTTGAGTGTAAATTGGGATTTAAATGACTGAGGAGGCAGATGATGCCTTCAGCAGCAGCAAAGGAGTCCAGGAATCTCCTGGATGGTGCAGGGATGGGGGAGGAAAAGCCATTGCTGTGAGTGACCCACGACTGCACTTCCCGTGGCTCCGCTCTGTAGGATTAAGGAATCCTCACTGTGGTCTTGCTGAACATGTTCCTGCACTTGCTTGGCCTTGTTATGACTTTGCTCTCTGTTGTCACAGCCTCACCCTAATTCAAACCACATGCCCTGGGATGGTGTCATGCTTGGAAAGGAACCAATCAAACAAGGCACGAGGGGTGGGCAGGCCTCGCTTGTTTTAACAAACTCAAGGAAAACATTTCTGAGGGGATCTTCCAGAAAACCACATTTCCTCCAAGGCTCTGGAGCTGAGGGTTCAGCTCACGTCTTCCACTGGTTCCCAGTTATCTCTGAGGGAAGATCAGCTCAGACAGAATTTGGAATTACAATGAGTCCATTCTTTTGTTGCTCTATTCTGGTTTTAATTGAGGATGTGCACAGGTGGAACCATGAGCACCAATGTCTTCAAACACCTTTCACAAATGATTCTGTCCAGTGGAGAGGTTGCTGTTAATTTTGCTGATTGTGGTTTATAAAAATGCACATGAATCCTCAGTGCTGTTCTGCTTAAGTTAAAATAAAGTTCTGCTTCTGCTAAAATAAATAGCAGCGTGAAGAAGGAAATTGGTGGTGGAGGGAATTAGAGAACTGATAATCCTACCAGCTAAAGGGGTAGGAAGGGAAATAGTAGGACATTTTAATTACCAGGTGTTAAATCATTATTTCTAGAGTGATGTCCATCACAGACGTTTTTTTCTGAGGTCACACCATTATTCAACCTTTAGCAGAGTTGTTTCACCTTTTCTGAGCTTTTTGTCTGGATTTGTCCTCGTATCAAATTGTTCCTTAGTAAGGAATGAAGCCATTTTCAAAGTTCCATAAGTTTATTTCTGTAAGACACAGAAATTGGCCAGCATTAAGGTGTAAATATATATATTTATAGGGTATTTTAGGTCGGTTTGATTAGTCACAAACAACATCAAACTCCTGGCAGGGACAGAGGAGAAATTCAGCAGGAGAAATCGATTCTATTACTTCCAGAATTTTAATTTCTACATTTTAATGAATTCTGTCTAATTTAATAATAACCTTATATAAGTAAAATACATATGGATTGTCACTGTGAATATGGTTATTTTTTAACTGAGCTCCCATCATTCAACAAACCAGCAGGTAGATGATATATCATGAATAATATTATTGCCCATCCAAATGACCCAATTTCAAATGCATTTTTGCAGTTCTTTTACATCTAATGCCAATATTAATTCTTCATCATTTTATCTTTTTAACCATTCTAGCTCCATCTCTTATTAAATGCTGCATGATTTATTATTACTTTTTCACTATTTTAACTCACATCTGTGTTTCTGTAGTTCTGATATTTTGTTGTGTCACCTTGCAACATTCTAACTTGTACATCTTGCTTTATAAAAGTTATTTGCTACAGATAAATAGCTATATCTTGATTTTTATTGAAAACTCCTTGATTTTAGCTACAGAAAACACACATTTCAACCAGCAGCATTTAATCCTTAGTCTGTAATAGTCTTAAACTGATTAGAAAAGTTATTGAGATATAATTTCCTCTCATTTTTAGTCACGAATTTCTGTTTATTCTTATTCCACAAGTGCCACCTTCATTGCTGCTCATGTTTAAATCCCCTCCCCACAGCTCTGCAATGACAGAGCTGAGAACAGGCTGCTTACAATGGCCAGGCCTCTAAAATCTGCTGAAACCTGTACAGGGCCCACCAAAATTTTAAAATTTACTTGATTTTATGAAGAAAAAGACAAAAAGACTGCTGGTAGCACCCCATTTTGAATTAGAGAATTGAGTTTTCTGCTTCTAACGTTTCTTCAGAGTAATCAACAAAACTTCTGAGTAATAGAAAAGAGGGAATTTGAATAGAGTAATAGAAAAGTAATAGAACTTTCCACCATAGAAAAGGGGAAATTTGCTTTTGGTGTAAATTTAGGCCAGTGCAAAGTGAGGAGGGATTTCACTGCTGTCAGTGGATTTCTGTCATCACAAAGCAGGGCAGAGGAGACTCTCCAAGGGCCATGAACACAAGGCACGGCACTTTAGTGCTTCTTCAGTGCCTCGGCCAAATCTTAATGGCATTTCTTGGCAACTTGGGGAAACTGGATAAGGCTGAAGTTGCAAGAGGCACATTGTGATGGCTGCAAATGTTGTTTGTATTTGATATCTACAGCAGATACCCCCTCCCCCCAAAAAAACCCCATTTTTGGCCATTTTCTGGCCCTGATCACCATGAGGAAAAGAACTGAGGGTGAGAACTCTCAGCCCTCCTGCAAAGTGTTCCCAGCTGTGCAGAGCAGCAGCCCCAGTGCAACCCCAACACATCCAGCACATGGAAAAGGGGGATCTCGTTTCCTGGACTCTGTTTGGTTTTTTGTTTATTCTCTTTTGTGACCAAGTAGAGATAGTAATTCAACATCACTTCTTCCAACAGAATGTGCACTAGGAAAGAGCTGAGGATTTTTACTCAATGAGTATTAATTCCCCTTTTCCATATTCTCCAAAAGGCTTTGTGGGCAGGGTTTTTTCTCACTAAAAAGAGAATTATTGGCTAATTATTAGCCACAGATGTGCTCCCTGATACCCAGATTTGACTCCATTGGGTGCAGTGGGTGGGATGATCAAATAGAAGAATTGAAGAATTCTTGGGCATCTCGAGTTGTTTTCCAATAAACTCCCAATAAATGTTCTATTCCTAAGTGATCTAATCCTCCTTATGTCGAGCTCAAAGCAAAAGTATGACAATAAAAACTCAAAACACTTTGTTTTGTTATCCTGACACTCCCTCCTCTTTTCCTTTAAAGATGCATCTTTCAGCCAATTTGCTTTTTGTTCCTAAATCCCTCTCCAGATCCAGCCTGTAGCATAATTATATACTTTGATTAATTTTCAGATGGCAAGGTTATATTTTCATTTATTCATTGTAGAAGGCAAAGTATAAATTGAATATTATTCTTTTTATTCCAAGGAAAGTGTGGCTTGTTAGGATGAGGAGCGAAAAAGGAAATTTTAAACATGAATCTTTGAGGTCTTGTCTCTGCTTTATGTAGTTGAAACGACATAAATTGAAAGTACTTGAAATGCACTTGAAAGTTCCCAGAGCAGTTTTCACAGAAAATGGAGTTTTGACAACATTATCTTTGCCAGGGTTTTATTTCCCTCAGACGTTTGTACGACGTGTTTTCAGTTGCCACTGTCTGCCACGAGAGTGGTTCTGTTTCAGTGGCACTGGAGTCATTTGTGAGTGTTGGAATGAAATGCTCGGTGTAAAAACAAGATTTGACACCAGTCAAATTCGTCACCCCCCTTGTTTGGAGTGTGGTTACTGCTGGCTCACTGGGGGCACAGCACAGGCAGAAAGTGCCTCTGCAGTGCCCAACACTTCACCAGAGTGAGGGAACACATGAGCTGGTCCTGACTGCACAGAACTGGGAATTTTCTGGCTGTTTTGACAAGGATAATCTGAGTTTTAGCAAAGATATTCTCATGCCACCAGACTTGCATAAAATGAGGACACTTTCTGTAAACATTCCATAGCAATTGTCTCTGTTGCAGTTTGTAGACAGCTCTGTGTGTTGCTCACACCTTTTCTTGCTCAAGGCAGTTCTAGTGAGGAAATGGTGTGGTTTGAGTATTTATATCAGTTGGGAGGGTGGGGTATCTTGCCTAACCCCCTTTATTTTGGCTTAATTGTCCCGTAACACCTGTAGATGAAGGAGGAGTTTCATTTTCAAACTCTTTAGCTTTAGCCAGCAAGCCCAAGAGCTGATATCTGTGTCTGGTTTGAAAGATGATCATCCAAAAGGCTCCAGAGTCATCAGTGTAATACCTGTTGCATAGACACAGGATTTACAGGAGGTGTTTCTGCCTCCAGAGATGTTCATCAGTGCACTTTGCCTGGTGGTATTTACCATGTTAATATTTATCATGTAAATATTTTCCATGCAGTGGTTTTTGTAGCCAGGGATCTCAGGTTGGTGCCCACCCTGCTGTCCTTGCTCATTGATGTGAATGAAAGAGTGAGACCACACCAGCATCAGCATTGACTCAGAATAATTGGTAATTACAGACAAAAAGCATGGAGATGAAGTTCTGTGATTGTCACTATTTCACTGATAATTTGCTAGAAAAATAGTGAATTCTTAAACCATTTTTAGTGGATGCCCAGCTACTTTAAGAGCCTGTCCCATGCTGTGTTGGAGCCAGAAAATCTGGTGATCAGAGCAAGGACAATCTCTGTCACTTCTGTTTCCCAGCTGCTCCTCCTGGGGTGCAAATGGCAATACAGAATTTCCCTTGCAAAGGCTGAAATCCAAATAATTATCTGGATGATTATGTATCACAGTCTTTCTGTGATTTCAAATCTCATCAGGACTCAAGAATGAAAAACGTTTGTTTCAGGCTGTGTGTCCTCCTAAAAGAAAGCACCAAAATCATAAACAAAAATCCCCTGCCTGTCACCAGAGGAGATCACCAAAAAAACCTCTGAGAGGTGGCAAAAGCCACTGAACAGTTAAAAACAGCAATTTCAGGAAAAAAATCTGACTTTATACTTGAAAGCAATTCAATCTCAGGCCACTGCTCCAGCTCCCAGGCTGCCCATTCCAACTGGGCCTGGCTGTTTTCACTGCAGAACAATGGAAATTCCAGGTAATGGAAACTCCCTGAACCATGGAGGGTTTAACTGCACCTGCACTTTCCTTTTCTGTCTGTGGGTCTCTCTTGTAAAAGGTAACATGGAAATGTTATAAGAAAAGGGAGAAAAGACAGTGCTGCAAAAAAGTTCCAACTGTCACAGCTCTAAGTGGGATTGGGAGACTGTGCCAAGAAATGGAGGAGGGATTTTGAAGAGTTTGAATTTTTTTTATCATCCAAAGCAATGGTTAATCTGAGTGAAAAACTGAAGGGTTTTTTTGTTTGGTATCTTGTTCCAAGAGCTAGAACTGAATATTGGGTCCTTTTGATCTCTGGAAAGGTTCAGCTCCAAACTCTGCAGGCAGCTCTTCCTTCACTGCAGACTGAATAAAAGTTTGAACAAAGGTGTCCCACTTTAATCTGGGCTCAAATTTGGTTTCTGGGGCACCTGTCCTTATCAGTGTCCTTATCAAACCTTCCATCACAGTTTAAAATCTTATAAAGCCATTGTGTGTGAGCCTTCCCCTCCTGGCTGGGCTGGAGAGCAGGAATACTCACATGTGGCACTGTTATTGTTGACTGGTTTTGTGCACTTCCCTGGCTCACCTGGCAGCCTCTCCAGCCCTGACTCTGGAGTCTGATTTTTCACAGTGTATCTTGGATAAAGCAGAAAGAAGTGGAGGAATGTCTCGAGATGTTGAAGCTTCGTGTCATTTGCTGAGGTGCTTGTATGCCTGATTAATTATTGCTTAATTATAAACCCTCAGGGTCATACTTTTCACCAGTGAGAAGAAAATGTTACTCAGTCTGCCAAGAAATATCAGATTTTTCCATCCCAGCTGTTTTGTGATTAAATGGCTGCACCATGAATTTAAGAGAGCTGTTCAGCTGCACTTGGGGGTGGTTTGCCTTTTGTTTATCCCTCTCATGTCATCCCAAGCAGAACCTCCACATTTCCTCTCTCTCCACAGAGGATTTTTTTGGTGCCTAGCAGCAGTGGGATAGGTACAGCTGAAATGACACACTTGGTTTTCCCTTTTTTTGCATCCCAGAATGTTGCTGTGCCCACTCCAGGGGAAGGGGACAGAATCACAGTAACACTCACACGATGTACTGGGCAAAGGAACAGAGAAATTCTTTCTTTTTTTCTTTGTCTATTTAAAGACAGAACAAAAACGTTCAGGAAACTTTGGAAAGGGTTTAGATGGCTAAAGGAGATGGTGGTGCTCTTGTTCCTGATTTCCCAGGTCTTTTCAAAAGCACAGAAACTCTGTCCCTGACACTGTAGTTCACAAACACCATCAAGTCCGTTCTGATGCACTTGAGAGTGTTTTGGAGCCACGAGCAGCAGAGTTCCCATTGCCTGTGTGAGAAATAAACCCTGGGTTTGGTCTCTGCAGAGCTGCTCTGTGTGAGGTGTGAGGGGCAGTTTTGGTCCTGAGGCTCTTTTTGCCCCATATTCCAGAGTAAAAAGGAGATGCAGTTTGGAGAATTGCTGACCCCTGGGCTGCTGGGGTAGAGAAGAACTTCCAACAAATTCAAAATAGTGACTGATGGAGAACTTGCAGGAGAATCCCTAACAAAGCATGAAGCAAAGACAGAAAGGGTGATGATAAGACACTGATTTGTGCAGGTTAAATGATCTTTAGCCTGTTGCAAGAAAGGAATGGATTAAACCAGGGATTTATCAGCAGCAGAGCCATTTAATAGACATGCAACATCTTTACTGCTGGTTTGACGTTTGTCTCTGGCAAAGAACTGTCATAAATATGAAAAAAATCCATGACAAAAAATAAAAATTAGGGACCAGCAAGTGACCTGAGAAGAGCACAGGTCAGAAATCTGGGTTTAGAGAGTGGTGGCTGAGGTGAGGCAGTGCTGGGGTGTTTGTCAGAGGAAGGCTGTGAACACACTGCTCTAAGCAAAGAAACAATAAAAACCAGCAGGTAAGAGAATTCCAGATTTAGACATTTTTGAAACTTGTTAAAATGCTGGTAATTATTCACTGGAAGAGATTCTTTCAGGAGAGTCTCTATTGTTGTAGATTTCAAAATCCTGTTGGGATAAATACCTGTATAAATTGTGTGGAGCTGTTCCAGCCCCACATCTGGGGATGAGCTCCATTTTCTGTAGAGGATATAAATATAACAATTATTATAATATAATATAATATAATATAATATAATATAATATAATATAATATAATATATAATGATTCTGTGCAGAAATGAAACATCACATTTCCATTAAAAGGCAACATGAAGGAAGTTTTCATTTTTGTCCAGCAGTGCTTTATAGGCAAATTAATATTCCAGAGTGGTGTTCACTTTGTCTTAGGACAGGAACCAAAGCCTGTTGTTAGATCTGTGCCACATCCATCAGGAAGTCACTGACCTGTATCATTTAAACTGTGCAGTAGCAGTGAATATCTTAAAGGTATCAAAAACAGGAGGACACTGATTTAATAATCAAAATACAATTGTTTCTAGCAAATGTCTGTCTATTCTGTCCACAGCTAGAGGGGAATTTTGGCCTTTGCAGGCTGGCCCAGGGTGAGATGCACAACGTGTGCAAAGTGGCATTTCAGGGCACTGCAATGTCATGTTTGGAGGATTTAGTGCAGAGCTGTGTTTGAGACAAGGTGCTTCCACTGTCAAAGGGTCACCATCAACCTGGGTCTCCTGGGAGAAAAAACAAAATATCCCACCAAACAGCTACTCTGGTCCAAATTTCTTATTTGCTTATTTATGTGAATTTTCCCGCTATTCTTTGAAGTGTGGCCTGGATGAAAGTGAGTTATTTGGGGCTTTAGGTCCAAAATTTTTTGTTGATATTCCAATATGCCAATTCCCAGTCTGTCATATGTGCTGCCATGTTTAGTCACCTTGCCAAGCACCTTCTTTCTTCTATTCAAATCTGGTAAAATCATCTAGAAAAATATTTTATCAGTATTTCAGAATGAGCTTTACTCATAGGTAAAGCCTGGAAACTGCTAGCAGGAGAGTTGTGTTTGCAATAGGAGAGGAGAAACCTTCTCCTGCTCACTGCAAAACATTGAATCCTCTTGTTTCTTCCCTTAAAAATATCAAAGTTTTCAATGTTGACTCCAGTACTTGTCCTTAAGCACCTGTCCCTGCCCTGCAGCTTGTTCTGAATTCAGAATCCTGAATTCACTGTCACTACAGCACCAGGACTAATGGGATACACTTGGATTTGTCAGCACAGGGAGTTGTTATTCCTGAGTGGAGAGAAAATACAGATAAATAAACTGCTTCATTTCAAAATTAATATAAAGGAGAATGAATCCCTACAATGAGCACTGGCATAGGTGGTTGCTGTTTTTCTTTTTGTCCAGTCTATTCACCTCAGAGTGCAGCTATAATGATTTTTTTTATAACACACTCACTTTTTTCCTTTTAAAAAACATTTCTGCAATATTATCTTCATTAAAAAAACACTATTTTTGCACTAGAAGATTTGAAATCGACCTGTGCCCCAGACATATGAGCAACAGGCTCCTGGTTTCTTCCCCAAGAACTTAATCTTGCAGGCACAGCTCACATGGAGCAAGCCCTTAGTCACAGAGCAGTTTGTTTTGACAGTCCTAAATGATCCATACAAGTCACCCTTGCTGTACAAGAATTAAGTAATGTCTCCGTGTCAACACTTTGTAGAGAGCATGCTGAAGTTAATTTGCACCCCAGGTCAGAGCCCAGATTCTTTCAAAAGAGTGACATTGAGCATAACTGGTTGGATTTCTGTAGCCCTTGGCAGCACAGTTGGTGTGAGTGTCCTGCACAGGACCAGGGTGAAACCAGAGCTGTTCACAGGCTTGGGGCTTGACTTATGACTAGTCCCAGAAATTGTCCAAATTCATTTCACTGCTGTGCACATCAGCAAGTGGAGAGCCGTGAAATTCTCAGTGGCAATTGCCATCGCTTGTTTGTGATACTTTGTATTTAAAAGATAAATAAAAATCCCGCTGGACATCCTTGGTTTCAATGTGCTGCCTGTGATAAAGGAAATCCACATCTCTTCCTGCACTTCCCTGCTTTTGCTGTCAAAGTATGAAGCCAGAAACTTCATGAAATCATAACTCTGTACAGAGAGTAAAAACCAATGACAAACGCCACAGTAACCTTAATTTTCCTGTCGTTTACCCCTTTAAAATGATGCTTAGGATTAACATGCAGTCAAGTATTATCTTCAAGAGAAAAAATAATTGTGCAGTCAGATTTTCTTTTTTTTTTATGTGAATCACCCTTAATTGCCTGCACTCAACAAAGGACAATTCAATTTGTTTGAAAATAGAGGAGATTTCAAAGGGAGAATAGTGTTAGCTATGAACAGTCCCTTCTTGATGGAGCTGTGATGGGCCAATATCAACAGAGCCAATCCCAGCTGCTGGTTATTTCCAATGTATCCAGCAAAAGAGAAAAGAGCTGGAAAGGGACCCATTAATACCCATCTTATTTTACTCTGCATAGAATTTTTGATACAGAAAAAGATGAATTGTAATTGTGATTTTGCTCAGCCACTGTTCCTCTGCTCCCAGTAAAACTGGCTTCTTTTTTTTTTTTTTCTTTCATTTTATTATACCAATAGCATGACAGTTATCCCAGTGATTTAGCTGGGAACCTGCTGGTGAGATTAGCCCCAAGTTTTTTCTTCCTGCATTTTCATCAGGGCTTTCCATGTGAAGAGTTTGATGCTGTAGGGATTGGTAACGCCATTCTGTAGAGATGGAACCCAGAGTCACAATTGTAGATGTTTTCTGTAGCATTTGCAGCTGCAGACACACAGTGGATTTCCAGATTTCTCAAGGCCATCTGGTTCATGCTCATCAGGATCTTTATCCTTTCAGGAACTCTCTTTGGTGTTTCCCTTTGTATGTAAAAAATTGTCATGAGGATAAAATTATGGCACTGTGAGATGGGAGTGGATTAAAACAAAAAATACTGGAAACTGTGTTTGAACAAAGGGAGTAAGGAACATCCCCTCTGCCATCTGTGAGGACTGAGCCTAAAATCAGCAGTGCTCATGCTGCTGCTTGCTGGGACTGCAGGTGGGCTGTGGTGCTGTTCTTTTGTGGACATCCAGGAGCTGCAATTCCTTGGGGAAAGGGAGGCTTTGTTATGAGCAGCAATCCCAGGGAGTCACTCACTTTTTCCAGAAGATACCTTGTACTTGCTCTCAGATTGTTGCGCTGCGTGGTGATGAATAACACTTGGAAGCAGATGTCAAAGGCATCAGTGCTCAGTGGAAATAGTACATTTTTTCCATTTTATGTCTAGTTTAGACTATATTAAGGAGGAGGGAAAAAATTTAAAAGCTGAAAACATGTTGAAACAAGTTATGGTTGTAACAGAACTGACGACAGCCAGGAAATTCCAAGTTAGGGTCCTCACTCCATCCTCTCTGGGCACTCAGAGTAAGAGTTCAACATCCAAGCCCTTGGGTTAGTGTTGGTCACAGCAGCTTCAGCCTTGTTATTTGCTGTTATGTGTGTGCCTGTTTGGTGCTGGCTGTTTTCTCCTCTTTTCTTTTGATCTTTCATAAAAATTTACAAAGTCCCTGTTCTGCACCATGTGCCTTCATACCAGCTCAAAGCTGTTAGGTAACTATGAACTTTATAAACACTGATCTAAATTGCTCTGCATCCCAGAAAGGTCACAGAAGGTTTGTTCTAGAGACAAGAATGAGCACAAATATGAACTTCCATCACTGTTTATTAAAGCCTGCGATATTCGCATAAACATTGCAATATTTTCTTTGCATGTGTTAGTAATAAAAACATTCTGTATTACTAAAATATGAATATTTAAATCATGTCATGTTGTGTTGGTGGTTTTTTTTGTTTTTTTTCTTGAAGGTAATATCAAATTTTATTTTGCTCAAGTGTTGACAATAAAAACTGCTCTGGCTGGGTTTGCTTTGATGGCACAGAGCAGTTCCATGTAGAGGCCCAGGCCAGGTTACACATCAATAAATGTGTATGACCATGCCAGCCTTGATGCCTCTGCCCTCTGATGTGGCTGGACTGTGCATTTCTGCCATTTGTTAGGCTTGGGGATGGTGATATTATCTGGAGACTTACAGATCATAAAGATTGCAGTCCAAAGTGGACTCCTGTGGTCACGTACAGCAGTTATGGATCAACAAGGCTTAATCCTCGTTGAACAGGAAGAATCCTGATCTTACAGTTTCCACTGATTCATCACAGTCTGTCTTCACTTATTCCAATAGTTGGTAACCAGAGTGTCTAAATTTGCTCCTTAACTCCTACTCTGTGTTTGTGCCCACTGGACTTGAAAGCATTCTTGTCTCTAGACTGAAATGTTCCTCTTCTTGGATTTCTTCTATTTTTTTAGGTACCTAAAAAGTTAGTGCAGAATCCTCTCTTTAATAAGTTAAACCAGTGTTGCTCCTGGACTTCTTTACCCAGAACAAATTTCATTTTTAATCCTGAATCAAACTGAATTAATATTATAACAGCAGAAGGTGTCAATGCAGTCTCACAATTATTTGGGATTCAGTGGGCAGGTACATTTTTGACTCCCCATTTAACCAGTTTTGAAATCCTCTTCATACCTACCATGTTGATTTTGTCTTTCTCACTTCTCAATAAACAGCTTTTGCTGATGTTCAGCCAAAATAGTTTTCTGCAAACCTCCATTGATTTGGATTAATTACCAATCCTCTTGGAGCTGCATGGCTTGAACAGTTGCTGTTGTTATCCCTTTATTTTCTTCTCTGGGAAGTGAGGCTGACCAGGCTGTCTTTGCCAGACTGTCCAACCTACCCTTTTTAGAAAACTGGCACACCACCAGCTTTCTTTTAGTGCTCTGGAAATTCCACAGTCTTTCAAGAATTCCAAGTATTCCAAGACTTACGATGTCGTGCGATCTTGAATCCAAACTCCCCACCACATTTCCCTTCACAAAAATAACTATGAACTTTCTAAATTCAATTTATTTCTTTAAAGCATTTCCAAAGGTATAATGTTTTGTAGAATGCCTTTTATTGCAAAACCTAAATTTGAAGCGAAAAGCTAGTTGGCTTTATCTTTAAAAACATGTTTTTTTAAAATATTCTCATTGTTCTACCCAAACAATTCCAGTCTGTGGTATAAATAATTGTTTTAGTGTCTATTATGCTTAAGCACACTGTGTGAAGAAAGTGAAATTCCAGCTGGACATGTGTAGATAATTAATTTTGGGAGCAAGTTGTATCTCAAGTATAGAAAGTTTGAATTTTCTGTTTGAAGTGAAATCATGATTTATCTACACACAAGTCACCAATATGTACTTGCTGAAGGAATACCATCAAAAACACACTTCAGAACAGGTTAATTTGAAAAAAAAAAAAAAAAAAACAGAGAAGCTGGACATCCATGAGATGTTTAGAGCAGGGAAAGCTACAAATTATCAACTCCAAAAGTGCCTAAAGAGAAAGGAAGGCTTTAAAGGACAAGTGTCAGAATTTTAGCCACACAACTGTATTTTCCTGTGCTTGGTAAAACTCTTTGTTTTCAGAAGATCCTTTCAATGTAGCAGAGTCCTGATGCTTATTCCTCATCACTACAGGCTTATAGTTGTCCCTCAAGGCTTGATGGCTTTGGTGGTTTGGTTTCTCTAAAATGCCACTGGAAATTGTCACACATGAAATTAATGTCAGTTATTGTCTAAAACTGGAAGTGCCTCAGTGGTCTGTGTATGTGCCTTACAAGTTTAAAGCATTTTAAACCCTGTAACCCATTAAATACAGATCAGTTTTGTTGCATGAGAACCACTGTGTGTTTTACAGCTGAGGGAAGCTGATGAATAAAAACCACCAGTGGCAGAGCTGGTGGGAAAACTCTCAAATGTTGAACATTATCAGGGCACCTTCAAGGACCCTGGTTTTTAACCTCAGCTCATATGGCTTCTATTATTTATTGCATTTCACTTTTTTTATCGGTGGCTTTAATATTAAAAGATGTTATCCTTGGTGAACTTCTGTTCAGCAAATGTGCTTTCTGCCTTCAATCTGCTACATGCAACCCAGAGCTCCCAAGGTTACTGCCAAGTTATAAACCCCTATGAAAATGGGCAAAACAACCAAAATTAACCAAAATGAGATCGAAGATCAGTTTTCCCTCAGCCCAGTTTTGTTGTCAGGGAACATAAGGACTGATGTGACCTCAGTGGCCTAAATGGAATATTTGGAAGTGCTTTTGGGATCTCCAGCATCCCTGCCAGCTCATGCTACTGGCTACGTGTGGCATTTGTGAGTGAGAATGAGTTTTTGATGCTATCTCTTATTAAACTGGGAAAAAAAAAAAAATAATCAGCTCCAGTCTAATAGCAAGCTGCTTCCCATCCAATTATCTGAGCTATGGGATGTTTGGGGTTGGGTGATGGGGATGATGAGGGTGATTGTTTTGTTATGTCCATCCAAACTCTGTGGCAGTGACCTGGCTGTGATATCTGCTCCTGACTGTGAATTCAGCCCTGATTCATCAGGCAGCCACAGGAGGCTGCAAAACATCAGCTGGCCCTGGTAGTGCTTGTGGTGCTTTTTTAGGTTTGGGGTTCAGTTTCAGACACATTTCTAAAACTTGATATACAAAAAAATAGTAATAACAACCCAGGTGAAAATTCATGATCTTAACTCATATCTGGTTTAAGTTTTGGGCTTTGATAAAAATCTGCAAATCAAAACCTACATATTTGTGGGTTTGCAGTGGCCTCACTCTGAAATCCTGACTGCCCGGAGCCCTGTGACCCTTCCCCAGCCCTCCACACCCCACACCATGAAACTTTGGGAAAATTTGGTACTTACAGGTCTCTAGCACAGGAGTTGAGGATTTCAGCTACACTTCTGTATGTTTGGGTCTTCAGTTTTGATTGGAAATCTTTATTCTGCCAATGTGCTGCTCACACAGTGTGCTACCAACTGTTCTCACTTCTTAAAGTCTTTGTAGCTGGAGTATGGATTTATTGTCTCTGAAAACAGAGTTGATCTTAATTTAAGATGCTTTCAGCTTTGCCAACCTGAAGCTCATAAAGTAATTAATGCACTGAGTAGTGAGTCTTTGTTGTCATTATCTGTAGATGGTTCCCAAAATGACTTTACTCCCCACCAGAGCAATAAGTCTTCCCTTGTACTTCTGTGAACATCTGCAGTCCCACAGGAAAAACACTCTGCACAATTACAGCGCTGCCTTTTTCCAGGAAATATCTGCAAATCGTGTCAGTCAATCAATAAACAAAATTCCCTCTTGTTGTTTTTTTTTTTGTTGGATTTTTTTTTTTGTATCTTTTGCTTCTTGTAAACGCTTTCGGCCGAAGCGCTGCCTCTATTGGAAACTTCTTTTACAAGTGCTGTAAGAGTTTTGGGAAACGTGTCAAACATCCCGAGCAGCTGCTGAGCAGAGCCCCCGCCATCCCTGTGTGCTTTGGCACCGGGGGGATGCACAGGAGCAGCGAGTTGAGTGGAGGAGCAAAGCTTTGAAGTCTGCCTGGTGATGTTATATTATTCTTGGCTCCTCGTACGTTGGAAAATCCACTGCAGCGAGTTCTGAGCGCTGCTGCAGCGCACGGTTTTTTTCTTTTCTCCAGGCTGGGGAGGGGTGGTTTTAGCATTACATTCACCTATGAAACACCTCAGTGGTTTTGCTGCTGAGATTATGTTATTTTTATTAAATTCCCATTAGGTTTTGCCATTTTTTTATGATTGGAGCGGTTCCCTGGGTTGTTTCTTTGGGGTGTTTCGTGCTCTCGCCACGGCGCTGATGAGTCCCCTCGTCTGCATTTGAAACAGGGTTTTGTAATGACCAAATCACAGCTGAACTTTCTGCTTTGTAATTGGATTCACCTACACCCCACACTTGAAAAATAGAATTACTTCACCTTCTATTGCATCTTCCACCTCCAGCTGAAAAAGCTCTTTACAACCTGCAATGGACTCAAGCTCAGAAGACAAAACCACAGTTCTGGAGCACTTAATAATTGGGAGATGGGATGTTTTCATGGTTATCTGGTTGGTGGCCTCTGAGAGATGTTTGGGAGTCAGTGAACTCTGTGTGAGGAAGGTGCTGTGCTGCAATAACTCTTTGTGAGGCAACATCAACTTGTGCTTTTGGAGCAGGAGAGTCTGGAAGGCTTTGAGCAGCCAAGTGACAACAACTGGACTAAGCTGTTATCTCAAACTCACCCCAGTGTTCTCCCTTCAGCCAAGAGAAAATAAGAGATGGGAAGATTTAAGGAAGGGGCAGTGGCAGGAGAGAGGGGACATGAGATGATTTAAGCCACAGGAAAATGGTTTTTTCTCAAGGCAGACTTGAAACCCCATATGGCTGTTCAGGAGAGTCTTAGTCTCCCTCCAGCTGCATCCCAAAGAGTCATCCCCCTCTGGTACAAACAGTGGAGTTTGCACTCTTAACTAGAAAAGTATGTTGAGTCCAAAGTGCCAAATTCTGCTTGCCAAATATTGCTACAGATCTAGAGCTTTTTTCTTCTTCTGTTTCCAATTTTTGGGTTGCTACTCCATGGCTTGGTAATGTTTTCCTACATGCACACTGGCATTCCCATTTGTGTCCTTCTTCTTATTATTATTTTTTTTTTTTTGTTATTATTAGCGTTCCTGTTGTTATTTCAGTGAATGCCTCACAGCTGCATTTTTCTGATCTTTCAATTGCAGTGCAACATTTTTAAAGCCATTACATTATCTCCCCTCATGACTTGAATGAAGTATTTTCTTCAGAGCTTTCTTGATTCCTTCATGCCTGAAAACACTCGAATGGCTCAAACCCCAAACTGAGCTGTAGATAAACAGTTCATCTCAAACTGACCTTTGATTGTACCTGAAGACAGGGAGAAACAATAAGGGACAAAGGAATAATCCATGGTGAGCCTTTGGTGTGGGCACAATGAATGGATTTATTCAAAATTTGTAGCAGAACTCCCCCAATTTATTTTTTTTTTATTTTTATTTTGCAAAGAGTCAAACTTTTTAAAGGGCTTCACAACCTGACTGCTTAACCATGCCAGGTATTCTTGCAAATGAGTCTCATGTTGTGTAAGCAAAGGGATTTGAAGCAGGTTCTGAAACATTACTGATCCAAATTGCTGATTTTCTCTCTCTTAATTTGGATATTTTTATCTTGCCATGCACATTAAAGGGATGTGAGGGGTTTTTTTTCTGGACCACTGTAAATTAAAAAGAAATATTATTATTGATAATATGCACTAAGTTTGTAAATGAGCTCAGTTGTTCTCAGTGTGGAGATTAATCATTGCCAGAGGGGGTTCAGCACCTGCTGCTTTGACTTGTGATCTTGCAGTGGGAGCAGTTGCTGCATTTCTGCCTTTCTGCAGCTCAGGGAAGCTTGTTCAGATGAGGTTAAAGATCTGGTACTGCCAAGGTTGTGTGTAGTTCATGGGTGAGGAGAAAAGGAAGTTTGTAAGTAAAGTATTTCTGTAGTTCACTGAAGTCTAATTGATTATTTTCTAATCCAGAAGCAGTGGGGGCAGAAGGGCACTGAAGAGGGTTCCTGGGCCTTTAGGGAAAAGGGAGTTTTAAAAAAGGCAATAGATTGATGCCAGGGAGGTGCCAATGGGTGTGGAGGGGTCTGAGCATCCCAGTGCTGCCATTAGGGACCCTGGGGAGCTGCTGGGGCACTAATTTGATGTATTGTGCATTGTCTCCAGTCACATGTGGCTGGATTTATTCCCTCTTTTTTCAGTCACCAGAGTTTTGGGGTCTCAGGTACTGAGATTTTACAGAAAGGAAAAAAACCTCAGTACAGAGACTCACAGAAAATAATTGATTGCCACACTCTAAAATGGTTTTATCAGCCTCTGGTTTGTTACTTGAAAGACAAACAGGAGTTTAAATACAGGACAGATATAAATTCACGAAGCAGAAAAGTTGCTTCACCTTCTTCCACTCATTAATTTGAGAATTCTCTTCTGTCACTGCCTATTTTCCTTCTTGACACAGAAATCACCCTGTTGGCCTGCAGGAGATGCTGAACCATGAGCAGGGGGCACATTTTACTGTCTTAGTCAACAGAAAATCTCTGAAGCAGCTGAGGAAACAGGATTGGGAGTGTGTCAAGAGCACTGACAGGACTGCTCTGGTCCCCTCCTGCTCTTGCTGGTTTATTTGCTCAATTAATGAGTGGAAGAAGGTGAAGCAACTTTTTTGCTTCATGAATTTATATCTGTCCTGTATTTAAACTCCTGTTTGTCTTTCAAGTAACAAACCAGAGGCTGATTAAAAAAAAAAACATTTTAGGAGTGTGGCAATTCCCAGCAAGAGGTGATGGCCAGGTGTCCCCAGGCAGCTCTTCTGGGCTTCACAGCAGCTCCTCATCATATTGTCCCCACTCCCCCTGGAGCTGTGGCTCACTTTTTGGTGTGTCACAGACACCCTCATTCCATCCTGCCCCTCATCTGGCAGCGCTCCCAGCTCCTCTCACACACCAGAGCCTCCTGCTCCTGGGAAATGCAGCATCTCCTCAGAGTCTGGGGTTATTCCTGAAGGATCTTTGCAGCTGCTGAAGGCACCAAAGAGCCCAGAAACTGGGAGGGTTTGGTGCTCCAGGCAGAGCAGGGTTTAATTGCCCGTGCAGCAGCACCTCTCCAAGCACGTGTCCCAGACAGCCAAAGCCCCAGAAACTTGATGCTCCATGTGAAGAACACAATGTTCACCTGGTGCTCGCTGCCAAAGACTTGAAGGATGATTTCTGAGACCAGGGCAGCCTATAAACTCACACATTAGGCTGAGTCACTGTTCTGGCAGGATAGGTCTAATTTCTCTTTATATAAACTTATCTCCAAAGTAGTTTATCATCCAGCAACTGCTCCAGCACAACAGCCTCTGAATGGCTGAGGATTGCAGAAGCAATTATTTACATCAGGTGGGGGGGAAACAACTCTGTGGTAGGTCTTCCAAAGAAATGAAGCAAACCCAGATATTTTATTTTTTTTTTGCGCTTCGTTTTAATACTCAACTCCCCTTTGGATGACTCAAATCTCTCAGTTTTCCACGCCAATTTGTCTTATCCTTCCCAAGAGCATTGGGTCAGTTCGTGCAGCTTTTCACAGAGGCTCCATCCCTTCCACAAACACACACGCACTGACACCACTGAGCAATGGCCCCTGGTAAACAAAAATGGTAATTGCTGGTAATTATAGCCCACGAGGAGGAGGGAGGCTTTTAAAAGAAGCTGCAGGCTTTGCAAGACAACAATTTGTAGCTGGATTAAGCTGGAATAAACCCAGGTCCCAGGAGTGAAAAGACAGCGTTTCTAAGCCTAAAGCAACACTTGTCTGCCAGTTGGCTTGGAGTGTGCAGTGCCCAGTTGTAGTTCCAGGCTCTCTGGAAGCATTTAACAGCCAAACATTAAGGGGACAGGAGTTTAACCCTTACATGCTTGGAGGCATGAGTTGTTTAAGGTTTTCTACCTGTATATATGAGTCTAGGAGGATGTTGAATAATTTTTTAATCTAAACATAACAAACCTTATTTTTCTGTAGTATCTCACGAGCATCACTTCCTTAAAAAGCCGCTCCAACAGTGAAAAAGAATTAAGCTGAAATTCTTGGATTTCACTGGAGAGGCAATCCTGTCCCCATCCATCAAGGTCTTGCTGCCAACAGTTTTGCCAGGGATTTTGTTCTGCAGAGTGATGGATGGGCAAATGTTTGTAGGAGTGTTTATTGTGGACTTTTCTGAGTCCAAGAGCACAATGCTGATCTTGACAGAGCAGCCATGCAGGACAGGTATATTGTGATTTTGGGCTGTGAATGCTGAGCAGAACTTTTCATTCCTGGAGTGTTGGTATTTCCAGACCTGAGGGGATTGTCAGAGGTCAGAGTTTCGAAGAAATTAATCCCTGTTTTGGACTGTCCCAGAGTCTTTATGTCAAACAGCACAGACAGTTTGTAGCACATGGTTTGTGTGTTTGGGCAGTTTTTCCTTTTCCCCCTTTTTCTGGCCACGAGTGCAAAGATCAGATGCAAATCTGAGTTTTTACAGGAAAAAAAAAAATTGTCCTCACAAAACCTGGGCAAACTTCAGAGGGGCCTGGAAAATTATTGGCTTGATCAGTATAACTCAGGACTGTTAGATAAATATACACAGCAGAAGAGTATTTCAAACTTATTTTCCTCTGCAGATCCTCATGTAGAACTCCCTTGGATGGAGCTGATGCCATCAGGGAGGAAAATATTCTATTCAAGGCTGGGTTTTAGCAGAGTTTGGTGCTTCAGAGGTGAACTGCAGGACAAGGGCATGGAGGGTGTGGAGGGGACGATGGTGTGGAGTCCATCAGGAGCTTTTTAAGTGGTTTTGATGCTACAGAAAATACTCATGAGCTGCATCCTCAGTTTCTAGTTGTAACTTCCTAGAGCATTCTTTAGGGCATGCATAAAGACTTGGCAAAGTCTTGATATAATAATCATTTATCTATAAGGAGTATTCAGTGTCTTTTTAAGTATTGACTTTCCAACAAAGCACATGCAGCAGAAGAAATCATTTCAGGCTTAATGTATTTTGCGTTGTTTTTCAGCTGCTGCAATTACATTTTCTGAAGTTTTCCTTTTAAAAATGCCAAGCTGATTAGTCTACCTAGCTGCTTTCCCAGGCTAGCAGCCTCTTGCAGGGTTAAAGTGAAAAAGCAACAGTTGCCTGATCTTTTAATTTCTGGGCTTTGCTGAACGTGCTGCCTGTTAACCCCTGAGGACTGCTGAAACATTTGTGCTCTGCAGGCCCCTGGCCAAGCTTAGCATGCCACAGATGAAGTCATGCCATACCTGTCCATCTGTTTGGCCGATTGCTTTACAATATTTGGAATAAAAATTGAATTTCATCTCATTTGCTCTGACATTGTTTAGAAATAGAACCATTCTGACGTGTCAGAATGAAATGCAAATCACCCCTTCAGCAAACCAAAGTGTGATTTCTGACTGATATTTTGCAAGCCCTGACTGTTATGATTGCTACCCAGTTGTATATCCTCCCCTTCCTCCAGCAGAAAATGTAATGGAAAACGTAACCCTGACAATTACATACAGATGGCACCATCCCATGATTTCAGCTCTGTGTGGTGGCTTGGATTTCTGTGCTACAACTGGTGTAAATTAAATTGTAGTCATCCCCCTGCACATGGATTATATTGTATCTGCAGCAGCAGTGAGAGCTGCACATCTGCTGGGTGAGAGGCCGTGCTGGCAAAATTCAATTTATTTGGCTGGGACACGGTGCAAGTGCCAGTGAGGGCCCAGGGATCCAGTATGAAATGTCTCAGATCATCCCAGCCAGGATTTATCATCTCTGTGTGGTGACAGAGCAGGCTGGGGTGTCATTTTTTTCTTCATCTTCTCCCATGGTGGGAACAGGAGCCTTTTCCAGTTGGAGTTATGGGATCCGTTATGGGATTGTTCAGGGGGAGAGAAACTGGGTCTGCCACAGCAGAGGGAGGGGAGGGAAACAAGAGGCTGCACCCTGCCTACCCTTGAAAACCAGATTTCTTTCTTTTTCTATCTCACAAATGCTTAATTTTTCTTTTAAGAAGAATCAGAGTAAGAAAGGCCGTGGTGTCCCTGAGCCACCCATGGGATTCCAGCTCAGCTCCAGGGCAGCCACCATGGCCAGCACTGCTGTCACTGTCCCTCCTTAAACCTGGAACATTCCACAGCCCCAGGAGACTTGGTCCTGAGCTGAGCTGGGTGAGAAACACCTTTTAAAGGCAAGATGAAATGATCTGGGGGCTTGTCAGGAGAGTCAAAACATCATCAGCAGAGCTTTATCCATCCCTGTTCCCAGGGCTCTCACTGGAGGGATTCAGCTAATTAAAATTCCTTTTACCTGCATTTTCCTTTACTGCTTCAGGTGGTTATGAGAACCTTCATTTCATGTCCCCAACTATTCTGATGTGTAAACCAGATGTTCCACTCCGAAGTGGCAGCTTTTCAACAGTGGATCAAATGATCCTCCTGCATAAGATCTGTTACTGGCTTGTGCCTTCGAAGATTGTGGCAAGAATTTTAATGAAAAGTCTAAGAATAACACGGAATTTTAAGATTATAAGTCTTTGTGCAGTATGAAGTGCTGGTTTTATTTGATTTTTACCTTCTTTCCATTCAATGGGCGTGTGTTTATGTGTGTATATATATATCTCAATAAATTAAATTAGGAGCTGTTTCTAAAGTCCTGGCTGTGTGATTCCTGCATGGAAAAGGGACAATACCAAACATGTGAGTTGTTACTGTAAGATTATGAGCCCGGTCTTATTCCCAGGGAAATTGCTTTAAAGCAAGGCCTACATCCTTAATGTTTTCTACAGAAAAGCCTGAGACAGTAACCTTAGGAGAATGAAACGTGAAACCCCCGGGGCAATTTAAGCAGGGCCACAGTTGAAAAGCAGCAAGAACAGGTTCCCTTTGTACTTGTCTGAGCTGCACTTGGCATCCCTTGGGGCAAATGGGGAGAATTTCAGCCTTCAGTGTCTACACAATCCCTCATTTTTCAGGAGGGGAGGCTCGTTACTGAGGAATGCTCTCTGTTCTTGGAGTGGAAGGTGATCACTGATTAAAGCAGAGGATTTTGATTAAATGATGAGGCTACTTTAGTGATTAAACACACACAAAAAGATATTTTGGAGGGTGCTTTCTGCAGGAGCTTGGGTAGGAGCTCAAGTAGAAGGGTCAGTGGTGGTTTTGGTGGTTGGGAAGGTGCACAGCTTGGAAGGAGAAATTACAATTTCAGGATTATTATGCCAGTATTCATCTGTAACTGGATCTCTGTTTATTTTTGTTTCCCGAGATGCTGTCACAGGCCTGTATTGTATTTACCTCTCTGACTCCAGACACAAAACGCTGTGTCACTCATCACAGATAAAAGGCTTCAGTGTCCTCGGATAATTACGGAAGTTTTATTAGCTGTGATGAAACAACGATAAAAGGTATCAGGGCTTTGATTCCATCTTTTGGAAAGGAGCCTATTTTTTTCGTCCGTATTTTCCACTTATTGGAGCAATTTTTGAAGGACTGATAATTATTTTTAGGAGTCAAGCTACCCATTTCCACGCAGCTTTTACCAACATTCTCAAGGCATTGAGACTTCTGTAATCACCATAATTAGTGCTGCACACAGAGCCACTGTTGCAGAATGATTCATTTAGTGGGGCAGCACTGAAATCTCCTCTCCAGTAATCTCAGAGGTTTTGTTCCCCCAGCACAGGAAAACTCTCTGGTTTCTGTGTAACTCTGCTCTGCTTTGCGTGTGCAATCCCAGCTCTGTGCAACTCCTATAAAATCGTGGAAAAAAAGGCTGTTCTGCTAACATTTGTTTCTATGTATTTTGCTGAGTTGCTATGCTTGCATTTTTTAGTGTTTACATGCTGCAGGGATGTAAAAAAAAAGCACAATGTTATGGGGGGAAAAGGGCAGGGCTTGCTTCAAATTATCATTGAAAGAAAGAAAGAAAAAAAAAATGCAGAGAAATGTCAGGAGATCTTGATGAACATGTTTCTGCGGGAACTGGAAAAGAGACCAAGCCACAAAATTGAGAACCAGATCCAGATTCCATATCCTTCAGCCTCACCCCTAAGGGGATGAGAAATTCAGAGCTGAAATACCACAAGTTTGGATGGAGTTTCTTGACTTCAACCCCTCTCCCCACAGCCTGGTTACCCTGATAACCTCCTCAGAAACATTAGTAGAGCAACACCTCTATCTGATTGTTGTATCTGAGCATAACAAGAGTGGTTGCAATCAGATTAGGCATAAACGTAATTTCTTCCTATTTTTTTACATGAATGCATTGTTTGAAACATGCAGTTATGCTAGATATTGCTGAGTTGCCTAACAAAAACATTGTGAGATGTTTTCTGCTTTTGAATTCAAACTAAACAAAAAAATCCTTGAACTTGTTTACACTCTTTAACCAATAAAATATAAATTGGTGGTTGTAAGAGATGGGCAAACATGTCAGCTTTTGGACTGAAAGTCAGAGGGTTTTTAAATCTGAAATACTAATTTGATTCCAAGCCAAACCAACCCACAAGACAATACCAGAAGCTGCATTGAACTAAATAACCCAGCCTTCTCTCCCAACCATTTAGATAAATGAATATTTATGTCAGAAATTTGTGATGCTGCTTTTTTTTATTTCTAATATCTCGATGACATTAAGTGAGAAATAGTTGTAACATGTCTTTGGGTGCCACAGTATTTCCCCTTCCTGCATAACAACATTTAAGACAAAGCAAAAAAGAAAATCTTCCTGTGAATTTTAAGATTCACATTAATGTTGTTATAATAATGAAATGAAAGTGGGGTTTGGTGTCTTGGGTTGGCAAGAAGTGTCTGCACGAGGTCAGAGGATGTTTTGATGGTGCTGGTTCCTGACCCAGCTCCAGGTACCTGCTGGGATCCCCCAGGTGTGATTGAAGCACAAATTGATGCATTTTTGTCCTTCAGTGTTGTACAGAAAATGGTCTGTCCCTGAACCTTTGGGATTCTGCTGGCTCACCCCAGACTTTTAGGAGCTTTATAATTTAATTTATTATGTAAAACTCTACTAATTATCTTCACAGTCAGAATGTTCTCCTTCCTGTTTTCGCTCTTCTGGCTGATAAAATAGAAGTGAAATGGTACAATGATAGGATGGAGGGACCACATTTCTTACTAAGGGTAGCCAAGACATAAAAGATGAGATAAAGAGACTCAGGAACAAGAATACATCACATCAACCTGACCCTGGCTGTCTGCCTTGTGCCTTTTATCCTCTATCACAGTGTCTCTCTCCAAGTCAGTTCTGTATCATTGATCTGCTGCCAGGTCAGCTATGACAAAAGAGAGTTTACTTTCTGTAAAGAAAAAAATAACTGTTGAATAGGCAAAACTACAGATTTTAGGGAGAAAAGTTTATAGAATTATAATGGTAGAATTATTATAGAATGTTTTTATCAGAATTATATGCAGCACCTGTTGTGTTGGTTCAGCCATACCTGGGTGGGGTAACTGGCTTTCAATAACAATCATATGTTTACAGCTAATCCTATTTCAATACTCTGATTTAGGTCAATTAGTTGATTGATTAGGACTAGGAATATTATAACTTTTGAGTAAAAGTCTGATTTCTTGCACTGTTTTACTCTTTTCAAGTGTTGCAATGCCTTTCAAAAGACATCTAGTAGACAAGGATGATATTTAGTGGATTTAATCTAATCTGAGTTCTGCAGAACTACCTTGTCTTCACCTGTTGAGCTCAAAAGCAGGAACACAAAGCTGTCATTGCACCAGAGCAGCAGCAGCAACTGAACTCTGAAACATGTGAGGAAGATAATGACCTTCAGCCTCTCTCCATGGATCCTGTCTTTTGACAAGACTCCCACCAATGTATAGAAATGTTGTCCTGGTAATGAAAACGACCCGGATTTGTAAAGGGTTTTTGGTTTTAGGGCTGTCTGTCCTGGGTTTGTGTTCTGTTCCAGCAGCAGCCCAGGAAGGGGCTGTGGGAGCCCAGGGGACAGGGCTGGGTGTGGGCAGGAGGAAGAAGGTGCTGGAGAAGGTCAGGAGGAGCCAGGGTTGCCTCTCCCAGCCCAGCCAAGAGCCAGGGCCGGCTGCTGGGGCACAGGAGGGGAACCGGCTGAAGGTGTTCAGAGACTTAAATCATCACAGCTGCCTTTTTCCACCCGGTTTTGTTCTGCCTCCTCTGAATTCCGACACCTACACAGTGCTCTGTCTTTTCAAAACAATGTTGGAGTTCCCGACATTGAACTCTGCAAACAAGTGTGTTCTCAATTAAGGGAAGAACTTCTCCTGCCCCCCCTGCTCCATCCCAGCCTTGGCTCAGATGTGCCGGCCTCCAGAGGAATCACACCAGCACATTTTTCACAAGGTTTCCCCCTCCCAAAATCCCATTGAATGGCTGTTTCTTATAAACCAATGGAGATAATTTCATGGCTTTTCCCTTTCATGGCCACCCACCTCCTCTTCCCAGCTAGCTTTGATATAAAAAGACAAATCCTTTCCCATTCACATCAAAAGCAGGAGGGTCGCCCTGTGTCACCTACCCTGGGATTTTGACTCAAGCTTTTGGAAAAAAAATTAATGGAAAGAGCAACTTGATTTTAACTCCACCGCAGTGTGTGTCACCGAGAGTTTTCGGGGTCATTGACAGATCAGTTTCATAGACCAAACAGATAAATAGGCACGAGTTATTCTTTATTATTATTGTTCATAATTTGTTCATGCCATAAGTGTGCTGAGTGCACTGCAGGGATACCAGCCTTACCTCGGGGAACGCAGGGTCGAAGTTGGACATATGTTTTGTATATTTTCAGTGTGTATTCAGGCACCTCCAGCACTGGATAGGCACTTTTAAAAACAAATTTGAAGTAATAACAATAACATGCTGAGTGATAACAACAGGCATGAGGGTGAGAGGAGGACGAGGGTTACAAAAATAAAGATCATGTGGATTGTTTGCTTTATGTCACACATGAGGCTTGGGATCTCTCTGTTTTTCTTTTTCTTTGAATGCTTTTGTCATTCCTTTCTCTTTGGCAAGGAGAGCTGACAGACTTCAGAGGCAGAGGAATTGCTGCTGGACTGAAGGAGCAGGGAGGCAGAGGAAAGGGGCTGCTCCTGCTGATACCTGAGAAACCTCTGGCCTTTGCTGCAGGCTGAGGGCTCACTTAGAGAAGGGGAAAGAAAATCTGAACACAATTCCCACCATCTCTGGTGTATGAGGCTGTCCCTAGTATGAGGCTTAACACTGATTTTCTGAGGGTTAAAACTAGAAATACCTTTCTTTGTTCTTATTCCAGCTGCCTCTAACAATAGTGAAAGTTTGTGAAAGCAAGAGAAAAGCTGAGTGAAGCTTTTCTGAACTGATAGTTCAGTGCTCATTGTCAGCACATTCACTTGGTTCTACTCATACCTGGTGCCTTCCCTTGAATCTGCTCAGCGCTTGGAGCAATCCCTGAGTATGGTGGATGGTTCTAAGAGACCTTTAGCCCCAGATAACTGCTGGACACTCTGCTCTTCTGAATGGTTTAATCTTCCTCAGATCCATCCTTGAGGATCCTCCCATGGTACCAAGACCTCTGTGTAAGCTGCTGGTTGTTGCTGTTTGCTCCTGTGGGGTCTCTGAAGAGCTGTTTGCCTGTGTGGGGTCAGGAGGCTCTGAAGAGCTCTTTACACACTGGAGCATCTCCTGAGGAGCACAGGCAAGTCCCAGCTCCACACCACCCTCCCTGCCCAAGCCCAGCACAGGTTTGTGTTTCCATCTGCCCTCCTTGCTGGGCCAGCCCTTCAGAACCAGGAATTACTTGGACTCGTGGTGGGAGTCACTGGTTCTTACTTTGTCTCAAAAAATGGGGTGTAAATTTACTACTTTCTTTGACAAGGTTGTCATTACACAAATGATGACATTTTGCCATCCTGTTACATCCTGCAAATCTCTTCTATTTCAGTATATTCCCACCACTGCATTCCCAGTGCCAAGGTCTGTGCTCTACTTGTGCTTTTATTTTCCAGTTCAGTCTATTTTTTGTCTTCGTCAGTGCTTGAGAAATGCTCTGACCTGTAGAGATAGAACACATTTTTGCATTTCTCCATTGTGCGAAGGAGTTAGCTGCTAATAAAGCCAATTCCTTTATCAGATGCTGTTTGCAAAAATATTTGTAACACATGCTGGAACTAATTTTTTTATCAGTTATTTGCTTCATGTGGGGATTACAATGGGCTGTGCTTCATCTGATAACTTTTGCAGTTTATTAGATGTGAATTTACTAGCTGTGAACAGTTGAATAATATAAAACTCACAGAAGAAACAAGCTGCACCATCACTGGTGTAACGATCTCTCTTAAATTAGCTCTGGCCAAAGTTCATATTTCACAATCCACTAAATAGCTTTCTTATGGATCATAAGATGAAGATACACCGAGTGAGGCAACTGAGTTTGTAATATCTTTGGTATAAGGTGAACACTTTCTAACAGATCATGACATTATCAAAGTGCTATTTGAAATTGGCTCCATATGCTGCAGCAATGCTGTGAGATTTCACCCAGAATTTCATTTTCAAATGTTTTCCATTCAAGTTCACTGAGGGTAAATTGGAAACACTTGGGTATATCACACTTTGTGGACCTGTTAAGACCCACTTAATTTTAACATGTGGATGTGCAGAGGGAGAGGAAGGAGAGGGGAGCTGTAGGATGGGGTGAGCAGGAATGACTTTATCTACTGATGGCTTTGGAAAACCTGCCCTGTAACAGCAGGATCTGCTCAGGATGCTCTGGGTGGCTGCAAACCTGCCCTGCCATGGCAGGATCTGCTCAGGGTGTTCTGAGCTGGCTGCAAACCTGCCCTGTAACAGCAGGATCTGCTCAGGATGCTCTGGGCTGGCTGCAAACCTGCCCTGGTACAGCAGGATCTGCTCAGGATGCTCTGGGTGGCTGCAAACCTGCCCTGCCACAGCAGGATCTGCTCAGGATGCTCTGGGCTGGCTGCAAACCTGCCCTGGTACAGCAGGATCTGCTCAGGATGCTCTGGGCTGGCTGCAAACCTGCCCTGGTACAGCAGGATCAGCTCAGGGTGCTCTGGGCGGGCTGCAAACCTGCCCTGCCACAGCAGGATCTGCTCAGGGTGCTCTGGGTGGCTGCAAACCTGCCCTGCCACAGCAGGATCAGCTCAGGGTGCTCTGGGTGGCTGCAAACCTGCCCTGCCATGGCAGGATCTCCTCAGGATGCTCTGAGTGGCTGCAAACCTGCCCTGCCACAGCAGGATCAGCTCAGGGTGCTCTGGGTGGCTGCAAACCTGCCCTGCCATGGCAGGATCTCCTCAGGATGCTCTGGGTGGCTGCAAACCTGCCCTGCCACAGCAGGATCAGCTCAAGGTGCTCTGGGCTGGCTGCAAACCTGCCCTGCCACAGCAGGATCAGCTCAGGGTGCTCTGGGTGGCTGCAAACCTGCCCTGCCACAGCAGGATCAGCTCAAGGTGCTCTGGGCTGGCTGCAAACCTGCCCTGCCACAGCAGGATCTGCTCAGGGTGCTCTGGGTGGCTGCAAACCTGCCCTGCCAAGGCAGGATCTGCTCAGGGTGCTCTGGGAGCAGGGCTGGGAGTTGCTCACTTTGCTTTGTCAGGCTCTGCAAGACAAACGTGGTGATCTCAGTATCATCTTTTTTTGTGATTGTTGGGTAACAGATTCACTCAGAAATTCCAATTGGGTTTAAATTATTTCCCTTCTTTAGAAGAAACTCTATGAGGGACTTTATTTTGCAAAGAAGGATTCAAGTTTCTTATTTCACCAACGAGAAGAGCTGAGGAAGGGACCAAACTGCTTCAGTGGCCATGGGCTACAGAGGTGAGGAGTCCCCAAGAGTTTGTTACACTTGTAGGCTAATGGCATTCCTTATATGAACATTCTGCATCTGCTGGTAGGAATGGGGATAAAAATGGAATTTGGTAGCAGTACTAAAGAGTCTTTTTAGCTATTTTTATAAGATATTATGAAGTACTTTAATTTAGATCCCATGGGCTGGACTCAGTGATCCTTGTGGGTCCCTTCCAACTCAGGATTCTATGGATCTTGATAATTAATTCAATTTAACAGGTTATTTGGAATAATGCCTGAAGGGCAAAAGTGCAATTTTCTTAGTGCTAGTTCAGTTCTGCATTTACATTTATCTGTGATATTTAATTATGGGCAGAAACACTGACTATTATTTGCATTAAGTATCTCGGTACCCGTCTGGTCCTATCAAATATATTCAATTTTTCTGGTGCTGATAGTTGTTTTTTGTAGGTTAACCACATTCTCAAAACGTGTGGGTTGTTATCACACTATTCCTAGCAGGTTTTCAGTGCCAGACAGGACATCTTTTCCCTAAGGGGAAAATGCAGAACTAGCTGGGAGATGGGATACAACAGCTATCACAGCTCCACCACATCACCCAGCAGAAACCACAGCAGGGGAGGTGATTGCACAGCTTCATCCATGGCTGGAAGGGTCTGGTTCTCATTTGGAAACTGCTATTCATCTAAAAACCTCCAATTCTTCTGCCTTCAGCGTGAGTGTTTCTGAGTTTTGCATCAGAGCCTGGAGTGGAGCCGCACACGTGCGCACCTTTACATCTGGTGTTTTATGGCTCGTTTGGAGGAGCTGTTACTAAGCAGCAGCTATATCAGGGCTCCATTTTATAAAGAGGAAGGGCTGTGTTACTCATTTTGCTTCCAAAAAATTCATTTGTTTTGCATTCCCAGAAGGTACTTTTATTCTCCCAGAAAGGTCAAGCAGAAACATTGATGTAAGTCCTGTTTATGGCAATTTTGTTAGATTTCCAGCAACTGCAATGGAACATATTTATAACAAGTGTGTTTCTCTCTAGGGTGATACCATTAGTCAAAATATGCTTTCTCATATTTCCTCTACATAAACACAAATATGTTTTAAGATTCAAACTCACTGGTCTTGAGGATTCCCACAGCCACATCTTATTAGAGGTTCAGAAGGCTGCACTATAGCCATGGTTTCAATTTGGGATGAAAAGGTTTTGTTAGGAGAAAGAACTTCAACCAAACTAGAAGGGTGAAAAACAGGATAATATTCCATGTGTGGGCTGTGGTCCTGAACAACACATGAAGTCCAATGCTTCAAACATACAAGTTGTGATTAGATGTGCTGAGGATCCAGGTCTGGGCTGGGATTTGTGCTGTTTCCATAGCAGTCAGCATCTCACAAACTTCCACTCAGGATCCAGCTGTCATCTGTGCTGCAGGGCAGCCTCTCTTCCCTCCAGGTATCCTAAAATGTGTGGGGTTCTAGCAGAAGGTGTAAAAAAGCAAACTGTGCCTTGCTACAAATGTCAGGAACAGAGTTTGAAGAGTAAAACTGATGGCTGTGAGGGAGATCAGGGGTTGAGAAGATCAAAGTTGTGACTGATATAACCATGGGGGTAAAATAAGTTCTATATCTCCACTTCCATCTCATTTCTTCACTCACAGGACTTCTCTTTCAATAACCTGAGTTATTCCAGTTAATCTGGAAAGTGTCCAGACAAAGAGGTAAAAATCAGCTGAGTTGAAATGACATTTTAAATTTCAATCTAATAATGAATTGGCCATGAATTAATTATTGAAAGTGAAGCCTCCTGTGATGCCTTAGGAGGATTTGTCTGCAGTGTGTGTCAGCTACTTTCTTCCATGTACATCTCAGTCTGAACAGAGCTTGGTACAGACACAAAACCTGGTTTTAAGGGAATTCCAGAACTCTGGTACCTTAAACTCTACATTTAAATGCAAATCTCACTGATGTACGTGGAACAAAAGTAAATAAAACTGAAAAGTGCAAAAACCTCTTTTTTCCCCTCTCCTCCTGCTCCAGTTGAAGAGCAGCTGTTTGAAATGCAGAGGCCTCCCCTTCCTGGGGTCTACCAGCATATGCATTAACTATTTTTTGGCATCAATATCTCCAGCTGATCTCCACGTCCCAAGACCTCAGTGAGTTGAAACAGAATTTCAGGCTGAAGTTCCAAGGAAACAGCATTAAGGGCGTTGTTATGGATCACTATGTTAAAAACACTAACTACAATTGAGCAGGAAAAAAAGCTGGCAAAGCCCTGCCTCCTTTGCTCTGCCAATATTTATGAGCACTCTGGGGGCTCATCGGCACAGCGAGGGAGGAGCAAAGAGAGTGGTCAGATTATGTTCCCAATATTTGGGGCCAAAACTTGTTTTTTTTCACACAGCATTTCAAGAAGAGTATTTTGTTTTTCCCACAGATTAGAATGGGCAATTGACAATAAATTGCATTTTTCTCAGGGTCATCAGCCATGATTCCCAACACCCATCACATCCCTCGCAGTCACAGTTTAGAGGAGTTGGAGCTCGTGGAAGGAAAGAGGAAAGGGACTGTCAAAGGTGGGTTTAACCAACAGCAGTCACTGCATTATTATTATATCTTTTTGGACGCTGAAGGCTAAAAGTGACAATGCCAGGTGTTTGGAAGTGTCCTAGTTTTGTGTGAAATGGATTTATTGGAGATTCATAACAATGAGAACAAAACGTTCATCTCTGATGGACTGAGTTGTATCCCAGTAAATAGAATTTGCTGAAGCTAAGATAAATCCCATGGCAGCTCAGAAGAGAGAAATCATGTACTAGGAATAGAGAACAATTTAAATTACACAATACTCACCAAATCTTCTTTGGTATCTCATTAATGTAATAAGAGCAGGGGAAAAAAAGTGATGGAGAAACAGAGGTGAAGAATTAAAAAATAGTTTTGGGAATCACTTTCTGTGCAACCAACTTTCACTGACTTTCTGACAGCTAAAAATAAGTTTAGAAATAAAGCCACGTGGATAATGTGGTCTTCCCTTCTGATTGCTTTCGTTGCACCTCATCAGTTGTGGATTTCTCAACACCTCCAGCTTCTCCATCCCAAAGCCTCTATCAGACAGTGAAAACAAAGGAAATGTATTGGAATTGAAGGCAAAATAATAATGAAGAAAATGGATGTTATCTCTAAAAAGTAGTAAAAATGGAATACTATGGACAGAGCAATGCAGAGTCTGCTAAGGACAGTTAAGAAAACTCATTCTGAGATGATTCCCACTAGAAAATGTTTCCCTGTGTGCACCACAATCATGCTGGGCTCTGTCTGTCACTGCTGGGGTGGTTGAACATTGTGAAAAGAAAAACAAAAGGGAAGATTGTCATGATTGACAAGAGATTAAAGGATTAAACAATTATAACTTGGATAAATGACAATTAAGGATGAGAAAACTCTCTGAAAGTAATTGAAGTTGAGGCTCTGGAGAGGGAGTAGAACTGGTCAGGGTTTTTCAGGGAGCCACAGGTAGGAAACTGATAAAAATAAATTGGTAAAACTGAGGGTAAACACTGAACTCTGGTGCAGTTATTCTGGTTAAGGTGGTACAAGCTCCATCACCAAGTCCTTTATACTCCAATATTATAAATCTTTTTATGCGGTGTTACTGTCAGATGTGCAAACTAAATCTTACATTCTGAATAGATATTAATTGTCTTCTGTGTGGCCTTGCTGCTCAGATAGGGCAGCAGAGGAAAAAGGTCATTGGGATTAACAATTCACCAGCTATAATTTGTTTCTCTTTAGGAATATATCTTACACATGTAGTAGGAGATTCTTGTGGGCTTTTCCATATGTTCTCTGAGTCAGGAGTTAATATATTATAAATGAAAGCACTAAAAGATTGTTCACAGGACCAGCTGAACATTTGTATATCTTGGATTCATAATTTTAGACAGGCAAGATTTGCATAGATCTTTTTTCAAAAAAATCAACAATTCCAGTGTCCTAGCAACTGTTCCACAGTTGATTACAAATATCAGACTTCCCAGGGTATTGTGGAATTCATTGTAGCAATCCAATTTAATTAATTCTCTCCTCAAACTGATCACCAGACTGACACAGGAATTCTGAATTCTGACCCAGGTTCTGAAGCTTGGAAGAAACTTCAGATGTGAATGAGAGTGGAGCATCCTCCAGGAGATGGGCATGGAGCCACGAGAAAAGGAGTAAGAAAATCCATTGTCACTGGTGATGGGATTGATTTTTTTTTTTAAAGAGTGCCTAAAGCCAAAGCTTATTTCTCTTTCATGCTGGTGGAGGAGTAGCAGAATGTTTGAGAGATTTCTGCAGCACTTATCACTGTACTGAAGGAATGGACACTGCTGCTCCAGGGGAGACTCTGCCTGAGAAATCAGCTCAGAAGGTTCAGCTTGTGTTTTACTTTCAGAGGCTGAAGGGCACTGAACTGCTGGAGTCACACCAGCTCTGTCCCGTGGGGCATGGGGGGAGTTATCAGTGTGAAACCCTTTAAAGAAAAATGAGAACTCCACTAAGATAAGGCAAAATTACACAAATAGAAAAAGACAGTTGATTTTTCCATATGAGTGGTTCTGTAGGCAAGAGAACTTGAGACAAAAATGCTGCAAACGCCTCCCTTGGTTCATTAAGGATGGCTCCTCCTCACCCTGATTAGTCCAAATGAGGAGTTCTGTGCCAGGGGTCCTTAGCAGGGGCTCCTCAGCAGGACCATGGGTTGGATTTCTGGTGTCCTGGTCCTGTGCAGGCTCTTCCTCAGGCTCTCCTGGTAAACCCAGCTCTGTGGTGCTCTGCCTCAGGCCTGAGCTTTCAGCACAGGGTGCAGGTTCTCCTCACTGAAATACATCAATGTTTCATTATTTTGCAAAGGACAATCCTGCAAGGACCATGAGCAATATTTTTCAAGTCTATACCTTGAGTAGAAACTCAAAGCCACGTTGTTCTCCCCGATTTCCTTGAGATTTTTTTTCCTCCTTCAGTGCCTGGGGGATAAAACCAGTAATTTGAAATTTGCATCCATATTATCTGCTGCCTTCCCCATCCATATGCACCATCTCCAAGAGCCCAGGGCAAAGATGCCATTATGCTCAGTCACTGCCCAGCCAGGTGCACTCAGGAGATCTAACAATGTTAATAAAAAGGGCTGATGAAGAACAAAAAATAAACAAACCTGCTATTGTGCCTGTAAGAATTGCTGCTACCAGGAAATTAAAAAATTACACGTGGCATATGCTGCCTGGCTGCACTCAGCACTGCTGTTCAACTCCAAAAACATTGTTAGCAGGTACAAAGAAAACCAAAATTTGCAAAAAAAAACCCACCCCAATTTACAAAACCTGGTGATGTTACAAAAATGTCTTTTTTTTTTTCTCTGCATCTCTGAGACTGCATATTTATTTTTATGGCTTAAAAGACAACTCTAAGAAATCACATTACTGTGTACATCTCATTCTTGAAAGATGGCAGACTTAAATTTAAAAAAAGTTTTGCTGAAGCTTCACCGCACTCAGAGGACTGCGAGCTCCACAGTGTGTTATTTGAAAAGATAAGGAAGTAACTAATTGGCTGGGAGTGTGTTTATCTGCTTTCAAAAGTCAGTAATGTGAGGGAAAAAGGATCCCAGAGAGTGTTTGAAAAAGACACTGATTTAAAAAAACTAATTATAGAAGGCAGCTGTTTCAGAAACCAGACACTGGGTATCCTGCTGCAGTGCTCACAGACGTGTGAGGATGGGAAAAATGGAGGAACTGAGTCAAAAAGAGCAAATTTCTGCCATTTTTATTCCATCAGACACTGATCCCACCTCTGTGGGAGCAAAGTCAGGGTTTGCAGGGTTTCCCTGGGACTTGGGAAATGCTCCTGCTTTTTTTAGAGCTGCACTGATTGAAAGCACTGGGAAGCTGCATTTTCTCTTGTTTGTGTTCCCCTCGTGGGGTTTTCTGTGCACAAACATTTCAGGGACAGAGGGTGGTGGAGCCCCAGAGGAGCAGTGGGACACTCACCTGGGACTGGTGGGATTCAACGACCTCAAAGGTCTTTTCCAACCTAAAATCTGTGATTCCAAGGCTGTTTTAACCACTGCAACAACCCAGGGTTTGTCCCAGCATTCATCCCATCCCCTCCTTTGAGGGAATCAAGTGGGACAAGGAGTCCTTTGGCTGAAAAAACAGATTTAAGACATCACAGAGGAACCTCCTTGGATGCAGAGTTTCTCTCCACATCTCCTTCTCTAAGGGCACTGTGTGAGGAAGGCTTTTTTCTTCACAGAGTCAAAGGGAAAAAAACCCTTTATCAGGTCAAGAGAGTCAGTTAGTGCCAACTACTGTGGTTAATCCAATGTCAAATAGCAAATGTCTGTGAGAAAAACTCAGGGTTCACTTGGTGATCCCAGGAGAAGAGGAGGGATGAGTCAGACAGGTTGGCTGTAGGTCTGTAGAATGATTTTTGTGCTAATGTTTTGCCTTTGAAAGGTATGAAAATATATGTATCAGCTGTCTTACTATAAAGATGTTATTTAGGGTGCAAAATGAAGAATTTAGAAAATAGGAAACTGCAGGTTTTATGGTATTTCATGGCACTATTTACCTAAATCTACATTATAAGTACATTTGATCATGAATCTTTGTGGAGCCTGTGAGGGGAAATACTTCAATCGATATTTGGGCAAGGATTATACATGTGACAAAACAAGATTTGGATTTTTTTTTCATCCCTAGATTTGTCTTTCTGAGACTCTCCTGTCCCTGATGAGAACAGGACCAGTTCTGGAGCTGGATGTGGATTTGGATTGTGTGGACTGCAGCACCCTCTAATGGTGCCAGCACTCTCTCCCTGTACGTCCCTAAATCCTTCCAAATCCTTCCAAATCCTTCCAAACAATGTCATAATGAGAACAATCCTGCTGCAAATGGCCAATTTTTCACTCGGTGGCAATTAACAGTTTGGTGCTATTTTAAACAGCTTTAATTGCAATCTGTGCTGTCAGAGCCTGTTGCACACTCCATTTATCCTGCCCGAATTTCCACGTTAAATTAGGATAAAATGTTCCAGTGGGGGATGGGATAAATGAGAAATCAGAGTGAGAAGATGCAGGTGATGAGTAAGAGCAAACAACACCCCGTGTGCAGCTTGGCAGGGCTGGTACTGCTGGGTAGGACAAAAAAAAGCTGAGAATCCTGAAGGGAAAAAGTCAATCCACTTGGGTTTAATAATAATGGGAGATAATAGACAATAATAATTGTCTAAAAATCTAACTTTTGTCTGAGAGCTGAAGGGAAATCTTAAAACTGAATGTTCAAACAGAGCTCCACCTGCTTCATTCGAGCTCTGCTGATTTACATGAGTATGTTCCAGCAGTTTGCTAATTTAATTTCTCCACTACAAGGGACCATCCATGGGTGATGGGGATAAAGGAATGGTGTGTGCACAAACTCCTGTGAAATGCAGCAGTCCCAGTACAGAGCTGCAAAATCCTGCTGAAATAACAACAAAAAAAAGAGCTTTTCCTGGGGTTTCTGGGAAGGTGTTAATGTGTAAATGTGGCGGCTTATCCCACATAGTGGAGAGTTCTTAATGTTTATAACAAAAATACAACTTGCTCCTAGGTCAGAACCAACACTCAGTGCCTGTTGGAGGAAAGCTTTGCCTGGCTCCTCTGCTCGAGCTGGGCTGCAGCACTTTTGATAGAAAGCCCAAATCTGATATGAGAACATTTAGAATTTTAGATTAGATTTATCTCCTCACCTACAAGTACAATGTGTGATAGGCCAAGATAGGATTGAGATGAGGGGGTGCTGTGTTTTCCTACAATAAAGGACAAAAATGGGGCTCACAAGCTTTTTTTTAGCTCAGCAGGAGCTCAGGAGCCAGCCAGGGTTGGGTTTAGTTCCCATTTTAGCTCATGGATTATCAAATCTTCTTCTTGGATCTCTGTCACTGATAAGCAAAACCATGCGTAACCTACCCAGATATAAATGTGTCTGACAATTGGGTCACACCTTTATTTTCCATGCCCTGGCTTCAGAGGAGTTTGAAAAGTTGGCTGTGCCCAAGGTTTGGCTCCCTGCAGTTTGCAGGGGATGTAGTTGACTTTCCCCACAGCCCCAAGGCTCGTGTGTTACCAGCTCAAGCAAGATTTGGAAATGAGCAGTGGGGAAGTAACTTGTGCAATTTTGGTTTTCTGGATCAGAATATAATTTTGAAATTCAGACAGTTTCACACTCAGCACTGCAAAGACAAACTGCATTTTCCAGTTGTATTTTTCTTACAGGATGAGACAACTGAGCATTTTCTACCACGAGTGAATTTTTTTAAAGCACTTTCTCACAGGAAAGAGCATCTCAGTGAAACTGGTACATGTGGGGGTTTTCTGCAATTGTTGTAAAAACTGACATTTCTTTCCTGATTTCGACTGTTTCCTGCTTTATTTTAGGTGGCTTTGGACTGATGCCAGAGCCATCTCAGCTGCTGTCAGCTCTTGGGTGTTCCCTGATGCCCAGAGAGTGTCTGTGCCACCGGTGAGTCACCACCATCTTCCTTTCTTTAAGCACCCAACCATTTGTTTGTGGAGAAGAACCAGCGATGATGAGCCTTATTTAAATATTACCCTAAAGCTGCTGGGTTTATTCTGCAGTCTGTGCCAGTAGTTTTGGACAGTGGGTGCAGTCACAGCTCCCTGAACTCTGCAGAAGTTTCTCTGTTTAAAGTTGTGTGAAATGTGTCTCAGGGTTAAATTTAAAGGTAGAGATGTTTTTTAGGATAATCTCACTGTTGTAGTTTCTGTGGAGCCCAATGAGGCTGTTTTTTCTCTACTTTTACAATAGGCTGAAGGTCAATTTAGATTTAATGCTCATTTTGAATAACACCTGCAGTTTTGATTTCTGGAAAGGGCACAAGGTGCCTTATCCCACTTATATCTCACTCCACCTGCTTCAAATGGGGAGGGACCAGCAGAACCACAAGTGCAGAAACATCCTAAGAATCTTTTGGTTTAAAGAGCTGTATCTTCCCTCAGATGGGCTCATGTTTATGTAACTAAGTCTCCGCTGGAAGCCCAGGATAGAAAAGAATTTTGAGGATAATCCCATGTGGATCTTAGAGCACATAGAAAAACTGGCTGTTGAACAAAGGAAAAAGTCTTAATTTTATTTGCAGAGGCTTTATCTGACAGATTCAGCTCAGTTTTTCATGTTCCTTTGCTGTCTGTTGGGAAGGTGCCTTCCTTCTTTACAGGAACATGCAGGAAAAATGTCCCATGGATGTGCTGTTCATCCCATCTGTGTCAGGAGAGGAGATTCTGTGAGCTGCTTCGGGGAGTGATTTAACTCAAAAGAGTGATTTTTTTAAATGTTGATGATTATAAAATGTATTGCTGGCAAAAATATTCCTTCTCAAGCACTTACACAGTGAGGGAAGGAGGGACACTCACATCTTCTTCTCCTAAATCCTCAAAACTTTGAGTGTATGAATTCTAAACCCCCTTCCTGAATATCTATATTAAATTTATATTTAATGAATCTCCTATTTATTAAATATAAATATATATATACACATATGTGTGTATATATATATAAATAAATATGAATTTCTAGTTTAGGGTTACATGCACCTCAGGCCAACCTGTGTTCTCCTATCTGCAAAGCACTTTTGCTACAGCAGGGGCTACCCAAAATCTTGGTTAAGTCCAACCACCCATAGAAAATTAAAACAAGTGCCAAAAGTTCAGGTTTTATATTAAAGAAAGAATTTAGTAGCCTGGAGAAGAGGATAACACTGGTTTTATAGCCTGAGCAGGGTAGAGAAGATGTTAAGACAGCTGTCACCTCAGTAGTGAACAATTTTTTTGAAAAAAATCAGAGGTTGTAGATCATATCCATCTTAAAATGTTGAGAGAACTAAATTGAGACAGGTGTGGTCTGAGGATTTGTGGGTGATGTCTTAATTTATTGATCTGGGCAGGAGAATGGAAAATGTGGTGCCTGCACCCAAAAAGAGAAAAGGGTTGATCCGAGTGTGATCTCAATAAGGGAAGTTTTAGAACAAATTCTGAAAGAAAAAAAAAAACCCAGCTGAACATAGAAGTGACCAGAAAGTGTCACAAATTACACCAGGGGTTTGTCAGAAGAACATTCTGTCAGGTAAGTTCATTCTCTTGATGAGAAAACTAATTTCCTTACCAGATATAATAGAGTGGAGTTAATTACCTGGAGCTGCAACCCAAATCACAGAGAGCAGGAATGAGGAGATTCCTACTGGAATTCAGAGGGGTTTGTGGAGCAGTCTGGGGCAGGGAGGTTCTTTTTGTTTTCTTTTTGTGCATTAAATGCTGTGTTGGAGAAGACACTCCTTTTGTGTTCCACGAGTTGTCTGGAACTTCATCCTCCCATGGATATTCTGCAGTAATAAGTGAATATTACAGAATATTACATATATATTCACTAGTATATGTAAGTGTGCTTGTTTGTAGATAGATAGATAGATAGATAGATAGATAGATAGATTTATATACTCCTAGGTGTGTGCTGAGGGAATTGGAGAGCAATCAAAGCTCTTGTAGGTGCAGAGGACAGACAGAGCTCCAAGATCCCAGGATGGGTCAGGATGGGAGAAACCACAGTGGGTCCATCTGATGGCACATCCCTGCCCCAGCAGAGCCATCCCAGAGCACAGAGCACAGGGTTGTGTCCACACAGCTCCGGAATGTCCCCAGGGAGGAGACCCCAGGCCCCTCTCTGCTCTCTGTTCAGGGCTGGGCACTGCCCAGGGAAGTTCCTCCTCATGTCCACCTGAAACTCCCTGAGCATCAGTTCCCGTCCATCCCTCTGGGCCCCTCTGGTGCATCCTCTGACACCTCCTTTTAGGTATTTATTGATGAGGGGTCTCCCCTGAGGCTGCTGAGCCCCATCTCCCTCAGCCTTTCCTCTCAGAGACGCTCCAGCCCCTCCATCACCCCGGCAGCCCCGAGTGTGCTGTGCTGAGGGGCCTGGCAGGACACACAGAGGGGCAGCATCACCTCCGTGCCCCCGCTGACAGCACAAAGCGCGGAATTGGGCAGATTCTGAGGAATTTGGAGTAAAATAGTTCCAAAAGGACCAGAAGTCCACATCACGGGGTCTGGGGTTCTTCTCAGGCCAGCCGTGTCGGCCCCCATGTTGTTTCTTTGCTCTAACAGGTCTTTGACACACTCAAAGCCAAGCCCCACGTTGGGTGCCAATCTGTTGAGGTGTCTTTCTCTGCCTCATCCAGCCCTGACACCTCGACAATGAAGGGTTTGGTAGCAGGATGAACCTCACCCACCCCTGTGAGTTCTTGTCTTGCTTGAAGGAGTGAAGCAACGACAGCAGGAAAAAAGAGGAGGCTGTTCTGGGTTAACTGCTGGCTTTATTCATCATTTATTTATTTATCTGCCCCAGCAGACACCTCTCAGCAGAAGCAGCGGGGGAAAAGGAAAGGAAAAAAAGCCCCCAATGTGACACTTTTTATTGGGGGGAGGAACTCAGGGATGGGTTTAACTGGGGACAAATCAGGGGCCAACAGGGCATGGCTCTCTGGATAAATGACATACATAGTAACAAATTAATAACTCAGGTGGGGAGACAGCTGAAGTCTTGCCCAATCACTTGGGGTCCTCACTGGAACTTTCCAGACTTTTGGGAGAGACCCCAAAGTGACAGACAAGGCCCAGGGGCTGGATAAGTTATGACTGACACATAACTGAGGTTGGAGTAAAACCAATGAGGGTGGAACATGGGTGGCATGGGGGCAAACCATTATAACTTATAAAAACGAACTTAATACAAGGAACAAATACATACATAAAACTGATAAAACCAAACCCACACCACTACAGGTTCCCTCAGGTGGGACCCGCCCCGCCCCGCCAGGGGGCGCCACCGCCGCGCGCAGGCCGCTCAGCCGAGCGCCGAGCGCGCCGGGCCCGGGCCGGGCCAGGCCGCGCAGCCGCGCGCCGATGCGCGGCGCTGAGGGCGGCGGGATGGCGCTGTGGCGGGGGCTGCGCTGCTGCCGCCGCGCCTTCGCCTGGCTGCCCGTGCTGCTCATCGCGCTGCTGCTGCTCTGGTCCTACTACGGATACGTCTGCGAGCTCTGCCTCGGTGAGCGCCCGACAGAGCCCTGCGGGGCCCGCCCGCCCGACCCGGGCCGCGCCTCGGTGCCGCCGGGGCCCCCGCGGAGCTGCGGACGGGGGGCTTCGGGCCATTCCCCCTCTCCTTCTGCTCTTCCTCCTCCTTTTCCTCGTCCTCTTTCCCTCTTCCTCCTCCTTTTCCTCGTCCTCTTACCCTCCTCCCCTTCTTCTTCGCCTTCTCCCCTTCCTCTTCCTTCTCCTCATCCTCTCTTCATCCTCCTCCTCTTCCTTCTCCCTTTGGTGTGACGGGGCCCCGCGCCGGCCCCGCTGCCGGCCCGACCCGAGGCTCCCATCCCTGTCCCGGGGCTCCCCCATCCCGGTTCCGAGGCTCCCATCCCTGTCCCGGGGCTCCCATCCCTGTCCCGGGGCTCCCCCATCCCTGTCCCGGGGCTCCCATCCCTGTCCCGGGGCTCCCATCCCCGTCCCGGGGCTCCCATCCCCGTCCCGGGGCTCCCGTCCCCGTCCCGGGGCTCCCATCCCCGTCCCGGGGCTCCCATCCCGGTCCCGGGGCTCCCATCCCTGTCCCGGGGCTCCCATCCTTGTCCCGGGGCTCCCCCATCCCCGTCCCGGGGCTCCCATCCCTGTCCCGGGGCTCCCATCCCTGTCCCGGGGCTCCCATCCCTGTCCCGGGGCTCCCATCCCTGTCCCGGGGCTCCCATCCCCGTCCCGAGGCTCCCATCCCTGTCCCGGGGCTCCCATCCCTGTCCCGGGGCTCCCCCATCCCGGTCCCGGGGCTCCCATCCCTGTCCCGGGGCTCCCCCATCCCTGTCCCGAGGCTCCCATCCCGGTCCCGGGGCTCCCCCATCCCTGTCCCGGGGCTCCCATCCCTGTCCCGGGGCTCCCATCCCTGTCCCGGGGCTCCCCCATCCCGGTCCCGGGGCTCCCCCATCCCTGTCCCGGGGCTCCCATCCCTGTCCCGGGGCTCCCCCATCCCTGTCCCGGGGCTCCCCCATCCCTGTCCCGGGGCTCCCATCCCGGTCCCGGGGCTCCCATCCCGGTCCCGGGGCTCCCATCCTTGTCCCGGGGCTCCCATCCCGGCTGTGATCCGCGCATACATAGGGAGAAACGCTTTAATACGAGCCGAGTCCTGTTCGGAATTAAATTAATTAAACCCTGCCCTGTTTTCCGCAGGGTTTGTGCCCCGGCCGGGCTGTGGGTGCTGGTTGTTAGTCATGAACACTTGTTTTGTGTCGCTGTGACGGCTGAGAGGGCTGGGAGAGCGATCCCACAGTGAAACCGGTGTTGTTGTGATTTGATAACGTCCAGATGTGATTTATGAGCTGAACAGTGACAAACATCACTCTGTGCCCTGCCTTAAAGTCGTTTTATGTTTATACAGCGAAAAGGAAAGAAAGGTTACATGAAATCACAAATCACGCTCTGGTGTGGAGTTGTTACAGTAGCACTACATTTTAGAAAAGGAACTTTTATGCTGGCTGGTAATTGTATATTTCATGTAGCATTTAAACTGTATAGTAAGTTGTAAACTTACTTATGTTTGTTATTTCTGGTTTAATGTGCTACAAAAAAAAAAAAAAAAAAAAAAAAAAAAAAAGAGAGAGTTGCCTGGTCTGGTGGAGAGAAGAGCTGGAAACTTGGATTTGTTGAAATTGTGAGGAGGAAATGTGGCTCCTCAGGACAGAGTAAGGCAGATAAATGAAACCAGAGGTCCCAGAAAGGATAGTTTGAGGTGTTTGTGGGGCAAGAGGTGTCTTCTGGTGCTGCCCAGCAAACCAAAATCAGGTGTTTATTGGGGTTGGCAGTGCAGTCAGACCTGGTGTTTTTTCCTGATGGGAACTAGAATGAAATGCAGCTTCTCTGGTCTGTTTTAATCAGCAGCTTGGCAAAGCCCCCAAACACTTCATCACATTTATCCCATCTCTGAGACCGTGGGCTGTTTCTTTCGAGAACTCACATGGAGTGATATCTGTGAGGTGCATGTAACTGTCATTAGAACGTGTGACAAAAAATGTGGTGTGTTTTCCTGAAACCCTGTCATTCTCCTGAAATGTGCTGTGCAAATTCAGTAATCCTGATCCCAGGTCTCAGTGCAGCTGCTGCAGGAGACTCAGATGATTTCAGTGAGGTTTGGATCTGGGCTGTGCTGGTCCAGCTGGCAGGAGCTCAGCTCACTGTCTGGAAATCACAGCTTAAAAATCATTCATTTGCCCACACCCACCTGCTTTGGGGTTTTTTTACCCCATTTTTCTCTCATCTCTTTTATTTGTGTGTGGAGGAGTTTGTCTATGCAGGAGTTGAAATAAGTGACTGAATTATTTCAAGATTTGGGCATGAACTGTTGGTCTGTGCTGTTATTTGCCAACCAGGACATTGTTTTGTCCACATTTCTAACACAGCAAGGCTTGCTGAGCTGGTGCCTCTTCTCTGTAAATAGTGAATGCTTTGTCTGGAGTCTTGGTTTGCATTTTCAGCTGTGAGAAGTGCAGTGGGGGGTGAGTCTGGGAGGCATCTCTGATGTTGGGTTTGAGTTCTCACTGCCTGGGGAGGCCAGTGACTCACAGGAGGAGCCCTCAGCTCTTGGTGGCTGTCACAGTGACAACAATGATCCTGCCACAGAACCTTTGGTATCATCTGTTTGTGCCCCTTTTCTCAGGTAAAATCCTCAGCAAGGCCCTGCTGCAGGTGTGGTCAGGAGGAGGGAGCCAGGCAGTGTTTGTGGAAATCTCATCAGAGTTTGATTGGCAGCAAACTAAAGAGAAAACTAAAGGTTTCCTGCCAGTCTTGTTTACCTGAAATCGAGTGGGCAGGGACACAGCAAAGATTCAGTTTCTTTTTTCATCTACATTTCTGTGTGTCACAGAGCTTTGACTTCCAGGCAATCAGAATATCACAGAACTCTCTATTTTCTGTTCAAGACAGCTGTCCCTGTCTCTTCTGTTAAACTTGGATGTGGCTTTTAAAATAATGGATAGATTTTCAAACAGTCACTCCAAGAAGGCTTGAACAATGCCCCTTTAGCTGGTTGCACAAAGGGCTTCTGTTAGTAGGGGCTTTTCTCTCATTATGGTGAGGTTAGAAGGGGTGGTACAATTTCTGCTGGTAGGAAGTGCAAAAACAACAAAGTCATTGCAGTTGCTGACTTGGCCAAAGCTGAGAAATTTATAACTTTTTGATCCTGCTGATGCTGAAATGCTTTGGGACAACGCAGGTTCCCTCAAGACCAGGAGAAAGCAGCTGCAGGTATGTGGTGAAAGCAGCTTGGAGAGGTGCTGGTGATTTCTCACTGCCACCAGAGGATTGTCTTTGTCACATTTCTAATGCAGAACATACAGAATATATTTTATAAGCAGAGCAAACACAGCACAAGTAGCAGTGAGGGAACATCTTGCTGTGGGTGTGTGCGTGAGTGAAGAAGAGTTTTTGGTTTGATGCTCTGTGGGTTCTCTCTTTGCTTCTTGGATTTGAACATTTTTCCTAAAAAGGCTTTATTTCACCTAGAAATGTTAATTGTCACAACCTTCTCTGGGATTTGTATTTCCTCTGTGGACAAGTGTTTTTTTTTCTTTTCCAGTGACTGTGAGCAACCCTGTGGAGAAAGGTACGTGTGATAATTTATCATTTGCCATTCAACCCTTGTGTAAAAGGACTCACAAATCTTCTGGCTGAAATATCAGAAATATTTTTTTAAAGGTAAAACCTTTTTCAGTGTTTTCCTCCTGTAATTGCACCCTTCTGAGGTGCTCAGCCTGCTGCACCTCCTGGGTGCATTGGGGAATGCTCTGTTTAGTCACAGTCTGGGCAGACCGAGGAAAGGCTTTGATCCCTCTGACTCTTTCAGGAAAAGCTCTGTGTGTCTGTGCACGCCCACACGCCTCTTCTCCCTTTCCCTTTCACATTTCCAGAGCTGATTTTACAAGCCAAACAAAAAATACTAGTTCCCATCTGCAGCCCACCTGGCTTTTTTTCACTGTTCCATTTGATCTTTCAGTGAAAGCTATTTTTTGATAAGCTTTTTCTCTCAGTTCTGGTGCCCACTAACAGCTCCTGAGTCACACAACACATTAGGATTGCTCAATGACACTTTTCACACCGGTGTGTTGGTGGAAATAATGGCCATGTGCTAAGAATAAGGAGTCAGTGGCTATTTTAATACTCTTCCCCTTCTTTCCTGGAGGTGTTTTGGATGCTTTTGGCTAATCCAGGTATTTTCTTGATGATTTTCCTCTTCAGGGGTTATGAAGGACACAGGTAGGTGTAGTGTAAGCTGTTCAATGAAGAGCAATGCCAGCTGACATTTAAAGATCTTCCAGATTGCTGCATCCAGTAAATTCCATTTCCCCTACAGAGCAGTTCTGATGTTTGAAATTGATACAGTGAAACTGCAGAAAGTGGGGTGTTAATGACTGCTCAGCAGAAGAAAGTGAATTGTTGCCTAATCTGTCAGTGCATCTCCAGGTCAGCTTTCTCTAATGAGCTGATCAACAAAATTAAACCCTGTTGCAAGATTTATCTCCTTCCATATCAATTAAAAATGGCTCAGCTCCACCTGAAGTGTAAGGATAACATCTCAAACCAGCTTGGAGCATGAGAATGGCTTAGCTGTGATTCACAGCTCCTTCCCACAGTCCATCACATCCTTGTGAGATGTGTCCCATCATTTGCCATCTCATTAGAAAGTCTCCCTGATGCATTTGGCCTTTTTTACCAGTTTTCACACAGGAAAAGAAGTGTTTTGACATAGTTAAGAAGTGTTTGAGTTTTAGATTTCTCTTTCCACACAGTTATTTTAATCTTGCTTTCTGGAAGATGGAGCTTAAATGAAATGGAGAAACGAGATTGTTATTGCAATGAAATGATGTGCTTAAATAAAACAATCTTGTAACTTCACTAATGTCTTAATGAGTTGAGTGTTAAAGAAATGGCAAATGCAGCTGAGGGACAGCTCCTGTGGCTCCCTGTCCATGGAATCCCTGCTAATGCCAAAGGCTCTGGAATCAGGTTTGCATGTTGAACTCAGACTGCTCTGATGTGCTGGTTTGCAATCCTTCCTCAGTAATCACAAGCCCTATTTTGCTCAATTTGAGGGAAGCTTTCCTGATTTATTGTATCAACTGTGGCAAATGTAAAAGCTGTTCAATAAGAAATTTGGCTTTTTCTGCTGATGTAAAGCTCATATTATTTCTCTCTGCTCTCACAAGAAGTACATGGTGCATGAGTGGGCAGTGCACACTCTGTTTCCCACTGCTTTTAGTAGCAATAATACTGAACCCCAATACTGGGAGGTGCTGGAGCATTGCAGAATTCACCTTTACACTGCTCAGCACCAGCCAGTTCTGCTGGTGATGTGGGAAGAGACAGGAATCCTGTCATTCCCAGGGATACAGGGTTGTCATCTGCCCTGTGGGACAATTCTCTGACAGCTGCATCTTCCTCACCCACAGCAGGGGAAGCTCTGAGATTGGTCACCCCTGAGCCGTAAGGTTTAGCTGGGCAGCAATAATGGGTGGTACTGGATGAACATCTGTCTTTTCCTTTCTTTTTTTTTGACATTGTTGTGAAAAAATTGAATTACGCCCATCGTGGATGAAACCTTTGCCTAAGAAGTCATTGCTCTGTTTCTGTTTTTTTCTTTTCTTGTTTCTAGTGGCCTATCTTGTAGTATTCCATATTCTCTTTGTGCTCTTTGTGTGGACGTACTGGAAGTCTGTTTTCACTCTCCCAATACAACCAGGCAAAAAGGTAAGAGAGCCAACACCTTTCCTTCCTTGCAAAACAAAAGCAGAGATGTTAAAGAGAGCTCAAAAACCCTTCAGTCTATTTGATCTGGAGAGGAGAGTCAGAGGCAAATGTGTTTTAATTCTTCTCAACCAAATACTTACTTTGTCATGTTGCTTGGATTAATAGATTTATTTTTTTTTTCCACATTTTGTTTTACCTCTCTATGAAATACTAATAAAACACTCAGTTTGAGGCAACAGAATGAGGTCAGTATTTGTGTGGTACTCCAAATATACACAATACACAGGCAGTACACAGCCTTGCTCTGATCCTGATTACAAGAATGTAAATTTATAAATAACAACCAATCCTAGTTTTAAAATTTTAAAAATATAAAGGTTCTTGCTCATTAGAGAGGTGCTGAAGGTGAGTAATGGTATTCATCTAAAGCTATTATATATATAATAGCATCTATCGCTATAGGAGCAATTCTAATAAGTTGTTTTATAAGCCTCAATTTCACTTTTTAATTTCTTATTGATGTGTCTCGTAGCATTCTGTCTCTCCAGCACTCTCTACCTCCGTTTGTCTTTGCAACAACCGCGTTTTCCCACTGCTCTAACCTGGGGAGCAGGAGGGAGCACATTCCCAGGCTGAGCTGTGTTTTTGGGCTGCTCTGTGCTCCCCGTGGAGCCTGACTGCTGCTCTGGTGCCTTTCCTGCAGTTCCACATGTCCTACGCCGACCAGGAGCGCTACGAGAACGAGGAGCGGCCCGAGGTGCAGCGGCAGATCCTGGCCGAGATCGCCCGCAAGCTGCCGGTCTACACCAGGACGGGCAATGGAGGTCTGCTGCTAGGAGTTTTCACCCCTCTGGTGTTTGTCTTTCTGGAGTGGAGTTTCTCAGGCATTGGAACATAAACAAAGTAGATTGTTTTCTGTGATTGTTTCTGCATTCCTTTCTGTGATGGATTTCTGGTTTGACCAGTGTGGTTGGAGGTGTTAACCTCGTCCCCCAATCGCTGGTCAAACTCCAAACCCTGTTTAAACACTAATCCCAAAATTGCCTTCTTTCTCGTCCTCACAACTAGACAGTGTGAATGTAGTTTTTCCTGTCCATCTGGTGACAGAGGTGAGCTCAGCACAGAGCCCCAGATCCTCACACACACACTCACTGCAGTAGCACAGGCTGGCACACAGGATCCTGCTCATCAATAGCATCCCCAGGCACCCACTGACTCCTGCTCTCCCTTGCAAAAACAAAAAAAAGCCTTGAACCCTCTAATTCCAGGTGCTTCCTTTGAGAAGCAAGATGTTACCCTTTGGATTTACAGTCCAAAAGCTCACATGTGCTGTCTGTATTTAGAAATAACCAAACCTGTCATAGTTTTTATTTAAAATGGAGTCTGGCTTAGAGATGCAGGACATACTTCTGTGACCAGTTTTTTGGACTGTGTTCAGTGATTAAATGCCTGCTGCACTCCCATCACAGCTTAAAGAAATCTGTGTTCATATTGGAGGCTCTGACCTGCTCATTTCTGTCAGGAAAGCTGAAGAGTTTTGAAGTAGAGAACTGGAATAAATAGGGAATTATCAAAATGAAGTGTAGATAGTCTGAGTGAATGTGGGTGCAAGCGTGTAGCTTTGGTTTGTCACTTTTGAGCTGGCTGTATGGGTTAGAGTAGGTTCAGGATAGATGTTAGGAAAGAATTCCTTCCTGTGAAGGTGCTGAGGACTTGGCACAGGTTCCTAAAGCAGCTGTGGCTGCCCCTGGATCCCTGGAAGTGTCCAAGGCCAGGTTGGACACTGGGGCTTGGAGCAGCCTGGGATAGTGGGAGGTGTCTCAGCCCATGGATGGAGTGGGACAAGATGGGTTTTAGAGTCCCTGCCAACCCAAAGTATGCCATGGTTCTGTGATTTTATGCTTTCACTGATTGTTGCCCCATCTGCAAGTCTCCATCAGAATTACAAGTGTTGCTTGCCTGATTGTGACCTGGCAGCAAACACCAGATCACCTGCTGACATGACAGAGGAAAGAAAAAGAGTAGTTAGGAAATGAGCACAGTATCCACTAACACATGAGAAAAAAGAGTTTTAATTTGTCTCTAATTTGTCTTTAATTTGTCTCTGATTGCAGGGATTCGGTTCTGTGACAGATGCCAGCTGATCAAACCTGACCGTTGTCACCACTGCTCTGTTTGTGCCATGTAAGTCACGGGTTGTCCTTCACCCAGGGCAGTCACCACAAGGTTCTGTGGGTGGGCTGCTCCTTCACGTGTCTTTTTACACAAAAACCTTCCCCAGGGTCTCTGTTCCAGCTGCAGCCAGCAGTGCTTCAGGGCAGGAATCATTTTCATGTCTCTTTATCTACACAAGGATTAGTTGGTCTTCAACCACTAAGAAATGTTCCACCTTAAAAAACTTAGCATCATTTTGAGTATCTATGGTGTAGAAAGCTCACAAAAATCAAAGTTTTTCTGTTGATCTTCAGTTGCTAATGAAGTACCAATTAAAAATCTTCCATTTTTCTTTTTTGTCCATTCATAGGTGTGTGCTAAAAATGGATCATCACTGTCCATGGTATGTCCTAGATACTGGTTTGTGGTTTTCTGGAGGGAAAGGCTACTTAGATTTCTGTACACCTCTCATGTCTATATGCCTCTCACATTTTAGGTCATCCATCTCTTTAGTTTGGGAAACTTATAAAATAATTGCACTTTGAAATTGCCTGAAATGAACTTTTAACAAATCATTCATGTTTGCTACATAACCCATGTGTAAAAATGCTATTATAGTGATAAAATTTAAACCCCAATTACTAATTCATTAATTAACTATTCATCAAATTTGAAAGGAGCTACAGCTTAGCCTTTCCTTTGGGCTCTCAGAATTTCAGCTGTACTTGGGGTGCTTCCCATAACAACATTTGCACATGGATTGTTTCTGACCTGATGCTGGTCAGAAACAGTCTGTGCAGAAAGCTGCATGGATGAATTGAGCTTTACACCTTTCAGAATTGCTGCCACTACATTTCTTAATTTCCTCCTTTTTTTTGTAAAAAAAAGGAAGATGCAAAAATTCAGAAAAAACACAAACATTTCCCTACCTGAACCTTCCCGGTGATCAAAATTGTAGAGGATTTTCCAAACCTGAGTTCTGACACAAACATCCATTAGGGTTTTTTGTACATCCTCTTGTTCCTTTCTAGAGTTGTCCTGTGCATGGAGAGTTCTAACCAAGTGTGGGGTTCATTGGGCCCTGTATAAACAAACAGGCAGGGCTGAGGTGCTGCTGGTGTTTGCAAAGGAGTAAAGTAGCACAGAACTCCCAGCTCTGATTGCCTTGGCAGGAACGAGCTCCTGCCTCTGTGCCCCATTTACCTGTGGTACCGACCTTAAAACAATTCCAAAACTCTGAAATTTGCTTCTCCTCGGCCCGCAGGAGGGTTTGAGTGGGAACAGAGCCCTCGGTTCTGTTCCCTTCCGGCCACTGAGGGGAGCTGCTCGTTGCCAAATTCGGTTGTGTCACCCAGGGGTTTCAAAGCCCCCAAAACTGATCGTGCTCTTTGTGTTACAACCACCGTGTGCTGCACAAATGCTGATTTCAACTTTGCTTTTGTCCTCCAGGGTGAATAACTGCATTGGATTTTCTAACTACAAATTCTTTCTACTGTTCTTAGCCTATTCTTTGTTGTATTGCTTGTATATTGCTGCAACAGTCTTCAAGTATTTCATTAAGTATTGGACAGTAAGTCACGAAATCCGGTTACTTTCTCATCTCCTGTCAGTCTTTGGGCTTTGGTGCTGTCGGTGCTTTGTTGCTCTCAGGCCGTGGAGGGGCTGCATTTTCCTGGGAGGTGTTTCCTGGGCCCTTTGGGACTCCACCTCCTGTTGGATGTCCAAAATGCGCAGAGCAAGGAGCAAGCAGGCGTGAGGAATTTCAGAGTGTAGATGACTTTCTGGCAGAGAGGTTCTCTCCTTTCCCTGCCCTTGCGTTTGCAGGGGTGTCCCTTGGAAAGTTTGGCATTGATGTGTAAGATGTGGCATTGATTTGTACATTTACTGAAAAGAAAAAAAAGTCAAAAAACCTTCTTCACTTTCTAACCCCCATATGCCTCCTTTCTCAATTTAAAAACTGAGTGAACCGAAGGTGGCTTTTTTGCAGTTACTGCCGATTGTTTCTATGCAAGCAAAGACAGCTGACAGCTCCAGTAAGACACTGGCCCTTTGCCTCTATTTCTGTCCCCTCTGCTCAATAACTCTGTTTAAGTACATTTGCTGTGCACTAATTGTTCCCCACACTCAGCAAGGCACAGCCCTGGAGGTCCCCAGACCCTGCCTGTGTCACTGCTGGGCACCGCTGGCTCTTCTGCTGGAGAGGGAAAGGAGCCTTTCTTCTGCTTGGAAGGTCCCACTTGGCTTTTAAACTTTCCCCATCCATCTGCTCAGTTCTAACACTCCCCCAACAGCTGCAGATGTGGAGGACAGGTTTCTCTGGGCTTACCTTGAGCAAGGTGCAGAATTTTAATGTGTGCACAGGAAACTCAGCAGAACTTAACCAGGGTTTCAAGAGCTCCTGCCTGCTCATTTCTCAGGGGCACAGGGTGTTCCTCATGCCCACCTGGGCATGGCTGGGCTGGCTCTGAGCCATACCAAGAGTTAGTAACACTCCCCACTCTTTGTGCTCTGCTACAGGAGGGGAAATGAACCACATCCATTTCTTTGTCTCTTTTTGCTTTTTATAGTAAGCTTGGCTTTTGTCTGTAAAAGTTTGAGAACTCCCAAGAGGAGTTTTAGAATTATGTTTCTAAGCAGAATTAATTTCCATCTTTAATTTGTTCCTATCACTTGTTGTTTGTTGCTTTCCCTTCCAGGGTGAGCTGACCAATGGACGTTCCAAATTTCACATCCTTTTCCTTCTCTTTGTGGCAGTCATGTTCTTTGTAAGCCTCATGTTTCTGTTTGGCTACCACTGCTGGCTGGTCAGCAGGAACAGATCCACTCTAGGTAAGGCTCTTCTGTCTGTTCTCTCTAATAAGACACACCAAAAATGCTGTAAGAAAAAAAAAGAGAAGAAAAAAGGCATTTGTTCTATTTCTGTACATTCCTGCTGGTTTATGAGGGGAGGAAGATTTAAGAACTTGGTACAAGCTGCAGAAATTTGTCACTGCAAATGAGCTGCATTTATTAGCTGGTGTGACAAAAGCTTTGTTAAGGAAACCAGAGCCTTGAAGTGTAGAAGTCCAATTATAAAAGTGTTATGCATATGTAAAACTACATTTGCTCTGAAATCAGTGCAGCTTTTCAGGAATAGTGGTTTATTATTATGAGGTGCATCCCAGCCAGCTTGGTGAGCTTTGGAAACACAGTGTCCATCTTTACTGATAAAAGCAAAGTTGTGACTGTAAAACCAAAGAAATTATCATCTAAAATAGTATAATTTTGCCAGAATTTCTTTGCCTTTCCTCAGATAAACATTCAACTTTCAAAGCTTTTGGGATCAAGTTTTGTAACAAAACAGACACTCTCAAGAGTGAGCAAATATTCTGATTTTATCAGGTTATTTACTTCAAAAGTCATTTCATGGGGCACTGAAGCTCATCTATCCCAAAACATCAGAGGGAAATCAAACTGTTTCTGAGGCACTCAAGGTTCTTCTCTCCTCTCTTCTCCTAATTTTATGTCTCACCAGAACCCAGAGTTTATTTGCATGTGTTTGTCCCTAGTGCTTGTTCATTATAACATTAATGAATGAGGTGATTTAAACCTGCAGTGCCACTTCTGGAATATGCATTGAAGACCAACCTATTTCATTCTGCAGAGTTTTTTTATCTGGAAACTTTTACCTTCTGACTTTCATTAAGTCCCACATAAAGATCTTTTAATTCCCTTCCCTGGATGAAACAACCCATTGTGGGTTGCTTTGACTGTTCTCCAGGTTCAGTTGCACAACCAAATTCCTGCCTTCACTTGGAAAGTCTTTACAGGCTTTGCAAAATGAGAAAAAACATAATTTTGAAACTTTGTAGTGCTGTATCTCTATAATCTAATTAATCACATTGTCTTTAGATGGCTGCAAGATACACAACCCTGTTTCAGACTGTTTGCCATTGATTTTTTTTTTTCTTTTTTTTTTTTTTTTTCCCACTGAAATTGCCTCTGTTTGCAGAGGCTTTCTCAGCTCCAGTGTTTCAAAATGGCCCAGATAAAAATGGATTCAATCTTGGCTTTGTGAAGAATCTCCAGCAAGTGTTTGGGGAAGAAAAAAAGCTCTGGTTGCTGCCTATTGCCTCTAGGTAAGTAACCCTACTAAAAGCTGATATAATTACAGATTTTCACATTTTGTGCACAGGTTTAGGTCACAGGAAAGTGGGGTTTTTATGTGTCTTTCAGTAAGAGTGGGGCCATTTTCTGTTGGGTGTCAGTCAAACATAAGTGAGATTTCTGCCCTGCAGAATCTATAGGATAAATTGATAAAATTTATACCTTTTAATTGTTTGAGGTTTTTTTAATAAATGTTTTCCTTGGTTCTCCTGTCATTTCTAACTGCCCACAAGTTAATTTTTCACAGGTTTTTTTTTTTCTGTATTCAAATTACTTGATCAAATTAGCCCATTTGCCTTCTGCTAAAAATTACTTAATTCCAGGCCACGAGTTTCAACTTTTATACTCCAGAGACCTTGAAAAAAAATGGAGAACCAAGAGGAAAGACAAACATGGTACTTTTCAAAGCTTAAAGATGACTTTAACTAAACATGGGGAAATACTGGCAGCAGGAAAAATGTAGAGAAATTGTCATCTTTTAGAGTCCCTTGCTGCTTTTGCAGTGTCCCTCTCTGCCTTTCTGCCCTCAGCCAGGGGGATGGACATTTCTTCCCAATGAGGACCTTGAGTGAAGCTCGGAACCCTCTCCTGACAAATGAGGAGCAGTGGGAGGAGGATGGGATAGATGAAGAGCCTCAGGGTAAGGAAATCAATGAAATTAGTTATCCTGACCCACAGTGGCCAATAGAGGAATTAAAAGAGTTAATCAAATTTTAAAAACTCTGTTGGTGAAGTCTCTGAACAGCTCTGACTTGATTAATGAGCAGAGATTAAAAATAAACTCTGCTTTAGAAACAATTATTTCTTTTTTTTTTTTAGCAGCCTTCTACTTGCAAGTGAATGAACTTAGAGGGTGTTTCAAGGGTTAGAGAAACTGAAGTTGCCACAAACTGAGAGTATTTACATGTAAATGTTGCTGGATGCAGCACAGTTATTTGGGATGTAAAGTGGTGCCTGCAAGAAGGAGAATATTTAGATTTTTTAAAGTGTATTTATCCTGAAAACAGACATGCAAACACCTGAGTGCAGGGATACATTTAGGAAGCTGCTTTACACTTTTTTTTACTTTATTACCAGAGTAAATTTACCTGCTGTCCCTGCTTGGTTCTGTACATTTTGGTATTTACACAAGGTAACACAAATGACTTTTAAAACCAACAAAATTGGCTTTAAAAATAGCAAACTGTGGCATTCCTGTGAATTTTTAATGATGCTTAAAAATAACTCCTTTAGGAATGAGTCAGAGCTTCTTCCAGTTTTTTACAAACTTTCAATCCTCTGAATAAATAATTAATTCTTCCATATGAAAATGGTGACAGTGAGGTGATTTTTGGCTAGATCAGACCCCAAATTATGGTCTGGAGCTTATATGAAGTCTCCCAGTTTATAGTAAATTTATATATAAAATGCAGTTGAACTGGATGATCACTGTGGGTCCTTTCAACTGAAATACTCAGATTCTCTCTTACACAACAGAGAGAAAAAAAATACTTAAACCAGTAAAAATGTCTAACCAGAAAGAGCTGAAATATTCCATTAAAACTGCAAGACCTTGATTTGTCTTTGTGGCTTTACAGCTTGTGACTTGCTTATGAAATAAATAAAGCCAATAATAGAGTAATCTCAGTTAAAAACAGCTGTTCAGTTCTCCCTGACAAGTGGTTGTCTATTTTTGTTTGTAATTACCCTTAAAAACACAATCCCATGCTTGGTGAAAAATGTATTCCCAGTGAGAAAACCAGATTTATTCACCTCTAACTGCTTTGGTTTTCACAGGTTCCAGTGAAGCCTCATCCCTTGCCATAGAAAGGGAGACATAGCAGTGTGAAAACACAGTGATGTAAAGCTGGATCAGAAAGGTCAGTGTTTCTTTCTTTATTTCCCTCAAAACCGCTGCTCTGCAGGTAGTCAGGAGGTGATGTTCAACAGGTTTGGGCTTTAGCAGAAAAATATTTCTGCAGCCTGCCCAGAAATCCCTTGTTGGAAGGGAGCAGAGGCTGTCAGTGCCCTGGGCTGGCACAGGTGACAGCAGAGCCACCAGCCCTCTGTGAAGGGGAGGACACCAAGCCTGCAGCTCCTCTGGCAGGGAATGAGCCTTGCTCTGACTTGGACAGCGACAAGATGGGAATTGTGGGATCCATGGGAGGTGTGGGGAGGTGCAGAGTGTTAAACTGGAGCTGAGCTCAGCCAAACTGCAGCTGGGAACACCAGGAGGTGCCTGGTAATGTCACACCAGCTGTGACACTCTTCTCCAGGCTTTCTCTCCCCCTGGAAAAGGTGGGTCCCACACCAGCTGCTTCCAGAACATTCCCTGCTCTGCCTCCTCCAAGTTCTCACTTGGAGAACTGGGGAGATGCCCCCACACATCCTGCCCCAGGAGCTGCAGGCAGTGAGGAGGGGACAGTGCCCTGCTGTCCCAGGGGAGTGGAACTGGCTGATATTCCAGGAGCATCCTCTGCTGTCCCACGGGCAGGAGATGGAATTGGCAGCTGGGGTTTGCCTCTCTCAGTTCCAAGGCAGTCAGTAACTGTGGTGTGGCTCCCCTGGCAGACAGGCCCTCTCCACACTGCTGTCAGTGCCCTTCTGGCACTTGTAGGAGTCCACTTTGCTCCACTCAGAAAAGCCCCAGAGTGTTTTTCTGTCAGCAGTGAGGGCTGCATCCTGCCATCCCACCAGGACAGGCAAAATCAGCATTTTCCTGTTGTTCTTCATGGCTTTAAAACGACTCCCAAAGCCCAGATGAGCCCTCAGTCCCTCAGAACAGCAGTGCTATGGTTGCACATTTGTATTTCTTTAAATTTCAGCTTCCCTCTCAGGAGCCAACATCCCTTCTCTTGGCAAGGACTTCAGTTTTGAGGGGCAGAAAACAGGTGGATCTTCAAGATGAGGAAACATCCTGAAGTATTGTCTGATGGGAATCTGCATTCTAGAGTGCTTCTCCAGGAATCCTGCTGCCCAGATGTCCCAAGGCTTTATAAGTTTAAGTTACAGAATTAACTGAACACTTTTACAGAGTGATTCTGGCCAATCTTCTTTGGCCTGCTCTCTTTATTTTATAAATGCTATATATATTTTTTATTCAAAATAGGAAAAAATGTTAATGCGAGTGCATTTCCAAAGGCCTTTTCATTTTGCAAATATCAGGGACTCGAGCTCTTGAAATTCTTCCAAGCCATAATATTCTTGGGGATGGGTATTTATTTTGAGGCTGATTCTCCAACCTTCTCTGACAAGTGGCATTTTCTAATGTGTTTAAATTCTGAGTCAGTTCAGCTCAATGCAAGACAGACCCAGTTAAATCTGGCACTAAATTGGTAGCTGAATGTAAAGAGTGTTGAAAGCAAAAGTGCTGAACATGCACATGTACATGTGCAGCTGTGAATGAAAATAAAATATTCACATTGCCAGTATCAAGATTCAAGAATATTGTGGCCATAGATTTTTTTAAAAAAACTTTTTTTTAGGAGGGTTTTATTGTCATAGAGTTTGGGTTAGAGTTGAGCTTTTGCATCCTACTTGCAGGCTCCTAAAATGCAAAAGGGAACTTCAGACAGTCCAGTTTGCATTCATTCCTAGGGCTAAACTATCATCTCATTCCTGGATCAGTGTTGGATGGAGATTTGTGTGTTCATGCAGTCAGAAAAGGAAGATGTGAATTTGAAACATGCACTGAAAATGTGGCTCCAGGAGTCGTGTTTGGAGTTTACACTCCACAGGAGTGGCTTCAACCCCAAAATGCTGAAGACACAATTGCCAATAATGAATTTTTTCAGACTTTTTCCCAGCTCAGTGCACTGACTGGCTTCAGGGATTTCTGCACTAAGAGGTGATCAGAGTTGTTTCTGCATTTTGCTGCATTTACAGTCAAAGAGGTGTATCCCTGTTTTTGTTCTGGGGAATGGAACTGAGACTTGGCTGGATGGATTATGAACATTTTTCTAGACCTGAGTCCTTTTTTTTTTTTTTTTTTAATCTGCATGATTCAGCCCAGTCCATCATTCTTGTTTGAATTAGGTGCATGCTAAAAGTATTGGTGTACTGCCTCTAAGATCATTTGGTACCATTTTCTATCCCATTTTTGTGTTTGTTTATCAGCCCACTGGTGTTGGCAGTGACTACAGGAGCAGCTGTGCACGTCAGGAGAAAGGAGCTGACGAGTGAGTTTGGTGATGGAGGCTTTTCCTACAGACTAAACCTCCTTTTCCCTCTGTTCCTCTGCTGCTGCTGCCACAGGGAATGATGTGTGTGTGAGCCAGGAGAGCCTTGCAGAGGTTCCTTTCCTGGGAGAAGGTGTTTAACTCCTGTGGGCAGGAATTGTGTCCCTCAGCCTGTGCAGTTTGTGTGGAGCAGGCAGGGCTGAGTTTGCCTGGGAGGGGCCAGGGTGGGCTGGCCCAGGCTCCTGTGGCTTTGTGTCTCCTCAGGGTGGCCCTGAACACTGAAAATGTTCCTGCTTCAGCCACCTGAGCCCCATCTCTTGAGGGGCTCTGTCACCAAATGGCTGCTGAGTGCTGGAAGGGTTTTTCCTGTCCACCTAAAGCTGCGTTTCTGTTGCAAATCTGGTGTTGGACCTTGTGCTGTGTGTGGTGCAAGGTGGCAGCTGAATTAATCCCCTCATTCCTGGCAAAATGTGCTCTGGAGGGGGAGCCTGAGAGGATGATGGCAGCTAAACACAGCCAGAATTTAGCACCTACAGAGGTGCTATTTGTGCCTTTAAAAACTTTAAATTCCTTGTATATAAAACCAGGAAGATGATTTGGTGACTTTCTGTTTCATCCTGTCAGCTGAAGTGTATTTTTCCAGAACTTGTGTGGATTTCCAGGAGTTTTCTGGCAGGTTCTTGTGCCCTTTATTTGAGTTGTTTCTGTGGCAGGCAGCAGCAGCAGAGCTGTGCAGGAGCTCCCCTGGCTGCTCCTGCTGCTGCACTGCTCATCAGAGAGAACAGAAAATCAGGTTTTGTCTTCTGATATCTTTATGATGGCACAGGTACCAAGCTCAGATTGAGAAAGGGTTTTAAATGTTTCCAAGTAACTTTTATTCAGTCACTTTTCTTGTAATTAATTATGATCATTTCTTCCCTTTCCTTCAAAGCAGCTCAGCCTCTCCCATGGTTTTAACAAACTCTTGTCCAGGTAGAAACAATAGAAAGTTTATCACTTCAGAGCCACTTCTCAATATCCACACATCAGATGCTGGAAAGCTTCGTGAAATGTGGAACAAACCCAAAAGTTGTGTAAAATGAGAGAGAATAAAATGGGGAAAACCCACAGGTCTGAGTGAGCAGCTCCATTTTATTCCCTTCTGCTCACTAAAGGTGAAATCCTTATTTTACCCCTGACCTTTGGCCTTTTTATGCTGAGTAAATGCACTGGAAAAACAGGAGTTCCTCAGGCTGCTGTGGTCACTGCTGCAGGTGACAGAAGAGAGAATATTCAGCCCAGTGTGGGGTAGTTCTTTTTAACCTGCAAAGGGCTTTTCAGGGGAAACACTGCAGCACCTCCTTTGTTTCCCATGCCCTGATCCTCATCCAGAGGCTCTCCACCATCATCCTGACTGCAAGGGCTGTAACACCAAACCTCTCTGCTGCCTGCATCCTCCACCCCAGCACTCCAGGAGTGGATTCATCCCACCTGGTCCCATCAACACCAGGATACTGCAGCTCTGGGAGCTGGCCAGGGACTGCAGTTCATCCTGTGTGTGTCTCAGGGCCCTCCCTGTGCCAGGAGCAGCCCGAGTGTTCCCTCTGGGGCTGTCACCAGTGTTTCCTGTCCCTCTCTGGGTGTGTGCTGTGCTGCAGTTCCATTCAGAGAACTGGAGATTGTCCAGGTTTGTGTCTCAGTCGTGGTGCTGGTGTCAGTTGTGTGGCTGCAGGTGTTCACTCCAGCCTGGAGCAGTGTGGGGGCAGCAGGGAACTGCCTCAGCCCCCTCCAGGGGCTCTCTCCTCTGCTCAGCACTGGATCTGCACTCCAGCCTTCTCAGCTATGAGAAACTTTTCCAGGTGATGTCACAACTTTTCCAAGTGATGTCACCATGGGAAAGGAAGGAACACTTTTGTCAGACTTTGCTGTGATACCTCCATTGTTATCCCTCCACTCCTCTAAAATAACTGACCACTAACAGGCACCTCCTCACCTCTCCCCATTCCCTCCCATTTACATTCAGGTACAAAACCCCCCCCAGAGAATTTTATTGCTGTTTCTCTGTGTGAAATTGTCTAAGGCCAGTCCTGGGCCAGCGAGTCCTGCCCAAGGAACCAGGACTTGTGCAACCCTCAGTGTGCACTGACAGTTTCTCTTGCTGAGTTGGAAGGTTTTGGAGCAGGATAATGCTGTTTTCCTCCAAGCAGGGAGCAGTTCTGTGTGTGTGAGGAGGCTGTACCCAGAGTGTGTGTGGGGTGCAGTCCCTGGTGAGAATCAGGAAACTTCCAAAATCTCACTATGCAATGAATGTTTGCTTCCTGGGACAAACAGGAATGGATTCAGCAAAATCCACACCAGCTGCAGCTCTGGAGTTCTGGATGCTGGTCTGGACTGAAAGCACAACTTGATGCATAAAGTCTGTAATATGATATGAATGTAAAATGTCAAGGGGAAAAAATAAAAAATACTATTTTTTTCCCTGATTTTAGCTATGAAGAATGATGTGCTGAGCAGTTCCTCTGTGCAGAGTTACTCTGCTGAGCAGTTCCTCTGTGCAGAGCTGGTGCACTCATGGAAGGGTTTAATTAGCAGGGGAAGGAGCCACTGCTGACCTTGTTTATTAAGCCAGAATTAATTAAAAGGGTCACGTTTTTATTTCAGTGACTCCTGTGGTACAGATTTCTGAAATGGATGCATAGTACTTGAAAATACCTCAATTTTATTGATATTTTTCCAATTCTATCAGCTTCTGCTTTATTACAGAACAGTTGCAAACCTGAACTCATTCTGAACAGAAGACTGAAGGTGTTGGCATGGCAGAGAGGGGCTGTTTCCATTCCCAGCCTGCTCTGTCTGACCCTGCTCACAAACACTGAGCCCACACCCACTGCTGCAGGGTTTTACTCTCCTGTCCTTTTTCCATCCCACTTTGAGTCTTCCCTCTTCCTCCTGCACATACTGTTAGATATTTTCAGCTTTGAGCTGCTTGTGCTGGTTTTTTGGGTACTGTGAAGTACTTTGGGTGTCATTTTATGCAGCTGTGCCATGTACTTTATTTGTAATTAATCTGTTTGTCAGGTATTGGTTTGTGTTTCCCATCATCAGGCCCAGCTGGCTTTGCTTAGAGCAGGATTTCACTTCCTGCATTTTCTCCTTCCTAAAAACCTCGTTTTTTCATTCTCCAGCTTCCGTTTGGGATGTAAACCTTGTGAAATAAAATGTAAGTTTACATTTCAAATACAAGCCTGTAAGTTGCTCATGCCTGCATGCTCCTTAAAATACTATTTTTTTCTGTATGAGGTTTTAAGATTTACAGCAGCATTTGTAAAACTTCAGTGGGTAACAGCCATTCTTAAAAATAAATTATGTTAAGGAGGGGGGGAAAAACCACAACCCCATAAAAATCCAACAAAAAGGACTAAGGGATGATCTCTGCTTCTTATTCCAGCTGTGCTTGAAAGGAAATTGCTGCTTGCACCCAGTGCTGGTGTCACACAGCCCTTGGAACATGCAGGTACCCAACCTGAAACTCCCCTGCTGTTCCAGAACTTCCTGAAGCACCTCCTTGAGTTAAAACTCAGATTAAATCCCACAGGAAGCCTGAAAACCAACAAAATCAGCCTCCCCCTCTCCTTTCTCACCTGGGAAAGGTGTGTGCACCTTCTCAGCACTTCCCTCTGTAAGACAAACAGAAGCTCAAAGGGAAAGTGTTGGTTTGCTTTTTTCCCCCAACCTTTTCTGGAGAATGGAACCTCTTGTTCCTCTGCACTCCCAGAGCTGCCCCTGAGTGATTCCAAATCCATTGTTGGAGCAGGGAACTTTGGTTTAGGAATACAGAAATAGGAAAGGTGTTGTTATTTTATAAATTTATAATCTGTCTGCTCAGATGGCTGCTCCTCATCTGAAAATGCTGTTTGTGGTGCAGATGGGTCCCTCAGAGATAGAACTGAGCTGAATCTCAGGATCAGAGAATGGCAGAGCCTTGGTGCTGTCGATGTATCAGGAGGGTTTAACTTCCAGAAAAGCCAGGGGGGTTCATGGACTGGAAAAGGGGGCTGGAGCAGAACCCCCAGTGCAGGGGCTGCTGTGGGTCAGGGGCTCCCTTTGGGAGCTCCCTCAGGGCAGGATCAGCACTGCCAGTCCCAGGAACAGCAGGAATTCCCTGCAGTGGCTGTAACTGCCCCCAGCTGCTCTTCAGGAGCCCAGCCTGGCCTGGGGCTGGCACTTGTTCCTCTCACAACTGCTTCACTCACATCCCTCCCCACTAATTCAATGGGAAGTAATGATTTTCCAAGGAATGTCACACCAGGGGTGTTGTGTTCAGGAGTTTAATGCTGCTGCTGCTGGCATTGAGACTTTTGATATCAAATGGGTTTTTACAAAAGCTTTGGATACTCGTTTTTACTGTCAGACCAATGTTCTGACTCTGCTGCTGCTCTGTGGAGTTTCACTGGCATTTTCCAAGTGTTTGTACAGTTTCTACAGCTGAATATCCTGTATGTTCTGCTTTGTTGTTTTTTATTATGGTTTATACTGCACTGCAGGCAAGGACTGCATTAAAACCATTTTTGGCTAATTCATTAGACTTGGGAGTGGTTATTTCCTGTGCTCAGGTTAAACATCCCCTCTCTGGAAGTGTTACACAACATTAATTAATTGGAATTACTGCTTGGAACAGGGAAGGTTCTTTATCTGTGACAAAAAGATGCACTGGTGAGGCCAGCCCAGACTTCTGATGAGAGGTAAGGACACTCCTTGAGACAAAATTCCCTAATCCTACAATTGTAGAATATGGATATATTTTAAAAAAAATAATGGTTTCTATTGTATTTATGGATTTCCCCAAAGTTACAGTCAGGGGGTGTATGGTGTACTTGATGCCAAGGGGATTTAAAGAAAAAGGGTTTGGCTGGAGCTTGATGTTTAATGTGGCCCAAACAAGGGGTGCTCTGAGGCTTTGGAAAGTTGCTGAGCCCTGAGGGCCACTCTTGTCTTCTGGCTCTGGTGCTCTGTCAACAGGACTAGAAATCAAAATCAAAAAGTTCCAGCTTTTTGCTGCAGTTTTCCTGTCATTTAAAGGGTTGGTGAGACTGATGCAGCCACAAGTTTTGTCTCTTAGAAGTCCCAAGTTCTGTGGGTGTGGAATGTCCACAGACAGTGCTGCTCCCACCCCCAGTTCCCACCCAGTCTGTACCTGTGCTCCAACAGGAATCTCCTTGATTCAGGACCCTTTCACTATCTGAGAATAATGTTTGCAGAGCAAAACTCCAAGAGTTGTATCTTTGGTTCTTGGCCACAAGGCAAAGACCAAATATCCATGTGGCTGCTCAGGAGGACACTGAGATCCAAGTGCACCCTGAGATTGGGAAACACTGGGAGTGGCTGTGGCTGGAGTGATGCCAAGTGACCCTAGAAATGAAGGACACTCCCTTGGGGTTTAGTTGGGTTTATTTTGCTCTTGCAGGAGGCCACAGACAGGCTGGAGAAGAATAAATAGATTAAAGCAAAGTGTGGCAGTTCTAGAACCCCAACATGGAGATGCTTGACCGTGTAACTGGAGTGCTTTGTCACTGTACCTGATCCCTGTCCAGTCAGTTGGCCAAAAAGGTCTTTAAACATGCCCTCGACCAACCCAACAGTAATAAAATATAAAAAAAACCTCTTGTAATGCCATAGAGTCATATCCAGTTGTTCCAAGACTGTCAGTCTGTCCCAAAGTACTTCTGTCCAAAGTGTGTTGGTGCAACAGGATGCACTTCTGTAGTTAAAATGGTGATTTCTGGGAATTCCTGGATGATGGATTTGGCACCTTGGAAGAGACAGGAAAGGCAATAATGATTACAGTGCTTCAGCCCATGTCAAATGGTGATCAGCAACATTCCAAAAGTAAGTCAGGCTCTGTGCTCCTGTCTCCTCTTCCTGTTCCTGCTCAGCAAACCATCTATGAGGAAAACTGCCTGACTTTAGGGGATTGCTTTTTTGGGGTTTTCTTCTTTGGAATTGCCTTGCCCATGCACATACTCCCAACTGAAGTGGTTACAGGCTGCTCTGCAGTCCAGCTGAGTTTTTTGATCGTGATTTCTGCCATGGCCAATTTCTAATACAACACACAAGATCCTCTTTTCCTCCCAGAGAAGCAAATGTTCCTCATTTAGATCCCCTTTAACCTGCAGCCAGGCCAGTTCTGTTGTTCTGGTGCTGCACCAACCCCCCCATTCTGTGGTCCAGAGCAGCATCTGGCTTGGCCTGGCCTGGCTGTGAGCCCTGGGCCTGGCAGTGCTGCAAACTCCTGTTGTTAGAAAACTCTACCATTTGCACTTCCAGTCCCCTCCTCACTGCCCACACCAAACACGGCACTGTTGGTTCCATTTCACAATTCAACCCAAAAACCCCAAACCTGCCCTGAGCAAAGTGATGCTGCCATGGCAGGGACACAGCTCTGCCCTGCCTTCCCCTGTGTCACTGAGGGTGTCACTGTCCCCAGGGCACAGCGCTGCCCTGCCTGTCCCCTGTGTCACTGATGTCACTGTCCCCAGGGCACAGCTCTGCCCTGCCTTCCCCTGTGTCACTGAGGGTGTCACTGTCCCCAGGGCACAGCTCTGCCCTGCCTGTCCCCTGTGTCACTGAGTGTGTCACTGTCCCCAAGGCACAGCCCTGCCCTGCCTGTCCCCTGTGTCACTGAGGATGTCACTGTCCCCAGGGCACAGCTCTGCCCTGCCTGTCCCCTGTGTCACTGAGGATGTCACTGTCCCCAGGGCACAGCTCTGCCCTGCCTGTCCCCTGTGTCACTGATGTCTCTGTCCCCAGGGCACAGCCCTGCCCTGCCTGTCCCCTGTGTCACTGATGTCTCTGTGCCCCTGGCACTCACCGTGAGGGGTGGAGAAGAGGCTGAGCAGGATGATGACGCTGGGCTGGACCCCGTGTTCCACCAGCACTTTGACAGCCTCGATGACCGTGTTCCCAGTGCCTGGGAGAGCAAACAGGGACAGGGTTTAGGGGTTTGCTCTGGTCACTGAACTTGCCCTAAGCTGTCTGAGGTGTCACTGAATAGGATTCTGTCCTTTCCCACTGTAAAGGCATCACCTCTGCACGTGCTCCTTGTAGAAAATATTGGTCACCTAATGGCAGAACTTGGAGAGGACAAGGAACCTCATCCCAAGGAACTCCTTATAATATTAATTCTAGAAGTGTCTCATAACTGTTTGGGTCTTTTCCCATGGCAAAATTCATATAATTTAATCTATATCAAGTCTTAATTTCAGCCATTCTCCCCAAAGCAGCCGTGCCCAAACGATTTGCTCTGCATTCACACTGGTGCAGCTGAGTAATGTGTGTCCTGGCACAGCCTGATCAATTCCCTCCTCTGTCACCTGTGTCCTGGCACAGCCTGATAAATTCTCTCCTCTGTCACCTAAACCAAGCAGAAAACCCAATCAAAGCCCCTGAAATGTGGAAATTTCCTCTCAGAGCAGGCACTGAGCGCTCAGAGGAGCCTGGCTGAGCCCGGCTGCCCGTGCTGGGGGCAGACACTCACTCAGGATCGGGTACATGAGCAGCACTTTCCTCCTGTAGATGTCTGGGGGGAACTTGGCGTAGTAGACCTTGGCTCGCTGCGTCTCCTCGTCGCTCTGGATCAGGATCTTCCCGATGCGGATGGAGCGGCAGCAATCCCGCAGGCCCTGCTCCATGGCCTCCCCTGCCAGAGACACACCGAGACACCCTGCTCAGCTCTGAGAGAGGGCTGGGGGCAAGGGCTGCCCTGCCAGAGAGACACCCTGCTCAGCTCTGAGAGAGGGCTGGGGGCAAGGGCTGCCCTGCCAGAGAGACACCGAGACAGCCCTGCTCAGCTCTGAGAGAGGGCTGGGGGCAAGGGCTGCCCTGCCAGAGAGACACCCTGCTCAGCTGGGGCAGGGACAGGGCTGGGGACAAGGGCTGCAGGGAAAGGGACAGGCCCCGAGGGGCAGTGCCAAATGGACAGTCCCCAAAGGGACAGGCAAAGGGACAGCCCTGAATGGACAGTCCCCAAAGGGACAGTCCCCAAAGGGACAGTTCCCAAAGGGACAGTTCCCCAAAGGGGCAGTCCCCAAAGGGACAGTCCCACCCCTGTGCTGGTGATCAGTTCTAAGCATTAGAACACTTGAAGCTCTTCCCCTTTTCCCCCTGTTTGCAGCAAACTGAGTCTCCTCAGCGTTGCTGAGCCCCCGGGTTTGGTGTCCCCAGCCAGCAGGGGCAGGTGGGGTTTGGGGACATCCCGGTGACACGGGGTGGGGCAGAGTGTGAGGTCACTGGGTTTGACAGCACAGACCCAAAGGTTTGCCCAGCCCTGGGCAGTACCAGGACTTTGGTGGGGCCCTGGCTCTGGGCACAGGGGAAACAGGGGAGGGCACCCGGCCCCTCACAGGGAGCAGCTGCCAGGGAGGAGCCACAGGAGATTGTTCCAGCCATTTGTCTCCTTAAAGGTTAATGGGGATATCCCTGGACATGTTGTTATCAAGGATACGTAAGAAATAATTTAGGTAAACCTGTTGTTACACAGCTCTGAAAGGAAGTTGCTTACAGGTTTCCAAAGCATTTACTGTGTGCTCCTTCAGCAGCACCTACCACTTCTCATGATGCTGACCCCACAGTTTCCCTTTTCGAACCGGACTCCTTCATACTTGTGTCCTGTGAGGAAAGAAACCAGGGCTCAGGGACAGTGGCTGCTCCCTTGTGCCCTCTCTGAACACAGAGGAGATGTCCTGGATCTGTCACTGATGGTAACAGATGTGACACGGATACCAGCCAGTGTTAAAGGAATAAAGCAGGGATTTAATAAAAAGGCCTTCAAAGGATCCACCTTGGGCAGTTCAAGAGCCTGGCTGTGGCTACACCCAAGATGGATGATGAGTTTTCACGCTTTCATAAGTTTTGGTCCATTTCCATTTTGGGGTTAATTGTCCAATTACAGCTTCAGGTAATGAGGTCCCATCCCGAGTATCTGTAACCTTACAGATCTTTACAGCTGACAGGAGGAGCCACGACTCCTGCAGTGTTTTTTTTTCTGGTGCAAACACAGCCACTTTTCACTTCCTGCTCATTCTCACTCTGGCCCCAGTTCCAGATTTAGGCTGGCAAGGCTGAGCTGCTTGTGCCAAGTACTTTTTCCTTAATGAGCATCAGTTTTAATGTCATCAGTTCCTTAATGTCATCAGTTTTAATTCAAGGCTGTGGTGTGGGCAGGTGAACTGATCTTGCACAAACACTGCTACATTTTCATCATGGTTTTGCAAGACCCATTTAATCCTTAGCAAAATGACAATGTTGATTTGTTTTGCTCAGTTGTGTTGTTATGTGCCTTGTAGCTTTTTAAACCAGCAGGGACAGTCACTCTGTGCTCTGGGCTCCCCAGGGAAGTGCTTGTGGCACCAAGTCTGTCAGAGTTCAAAGACCAGCTGGATGATGCAGAGTTCAGTTTTAAGCAGTTCCCTGAGGAGCAGAGAGTTTGACTCAATGATCCCCTGAGTCCCTTCCACCTCAGGAGTAATTCCATGTATTTTGACATCAGTTCCACTCCCAGGGGTGGTTTCCCACGTACCTGTTGGAGTGGTCACTGTACATTCTGTGTAGGGCAGTTGATTCAGTCCCTCTTCAACCACGAGTCTGATCTGTGGAACCAAAGAGATGGGGCAGCTTAAAGGGATTGTTATCTCTGGAGATAAGGCACTACATGGCAGCAGTAGTTGCAAGGACTGGGTGAGCCCAAAGGGTCTAAAAGGGTCTCTTTAACAGCAATTAGGGACTGAATTTAGAGACCTTTTGGGGATGGGGCCTGTTTTGGCCACAAATCAAAAAAAAGGCATCACAAAACAAAACTGAAAGAGAGGGGTTCATAAGCAATCATAAAACTGACTTGATTTACATCTGGCAGGGCAGAGGCTTCACAGACAAATTATTCTCAACAGATGAGTGAGGCACCAATGCAACTTCATTTGCTGAGAGGAAATCCCCATGAGGGAAAGGGGAAGCCCCCCCTCAGCCAGGCCCTATTTTCACATCCCTGTTCTAGGACTAAACTGCAGCTGGGCTGCCAGAACTGCCCCAGATGAAGCTGCAGCAATGCACACACACCACCAGGGGCCAAAAACAAGTCAGCAGGTCTAGGAATCTCTTTATCCTCTTCATCTCCCAGCTCCTGCCAGCTCTGCTTTCCCTCTGGTGCTCTGCCAATCCTGCACTTTTGGATGGTGCAGGTGGAAGGGCAGCTCATGACTCCCCTGGTGTTGCCCTGCAAAGCACAAAGCACATCCATCAGCACCACAATGATTGTCCTGACGGATGCTCTGGGTATTAAAGATGGGAGAATTCTCTCTGTTCATGAGCCAAAGACTCACAGGCCACAACTGCTCAAAGAAAGCTACAGCCAAGCAAGAGCTTTAACTAAAAAAAATCACTGATCATTCAGAAGTCACTGTGGGATTGCAGAAGTGAGGAAATGCTCCTGGGATGGAGCAGGTGTGCTGCTCACCTCAGGCAGTTCTTACTGCAGAAACAGGGCAGCCTGGAAGGTCTTTTCTGTCCTTCCACTCTGCCCCAGTTCCTGGCACACAAGCAGCCTCTGCTAGAAATGGTCCCTTATATTTATAATCTCTCTTTCAAGGTATTTTTAGTCATTTTAGTTCAACTTTTTCTTCCTAAAGCTGTATTTGTGGCAGCCATACTCAGAGGTTGTGGTCAGTTTCTGGGACATTTGTACTCATTTTTATTTTATGTTTTTGAACTTAACTCACCAAAAAAAAAAAAGCCAACCTATTTGCTGGGTTTGGAAGAAAAGCTTTTCTCATCTTGCTGTGGTGCTGATATTGCTACACATAATCTGCCAAAAGTTTAGAGTAATCCAGTGAAGGTCTAATGGTCAAATAATCTCTGTGATCTCCCTACACTTATCAGTGTTTTACACAGAGGTTGGAAGGATTCTTTGTAAACTTGTCAGTGTGGATAAAACACTTATTTTTGCACTGCGCTTTCTGCCATCTCCACACTCAGGGATTAATTTCCTCCTCTTTTCTCTTGTGCTCCAAGAACCAGCTGCTCCTCTCCCAGAGAGGTGGCTGCCTTAGAAGATAAAACTGATATTATTACAGCCCCACATGAAACAGGAAGCAAAGCTTTGGTCCCAAGGCAGAAGAGTCTGACCAGAAAATCCTCTAAGCCATTATGTGTGGCTTTTCTTGGAAGCTGAAGAGGAGGCAGAACATCCTTTGTATCTGTACAGCTCTTTGCAGCTCAGCATTTCAAACCATTTCTGAATGTTCAGCCCCTGAAAGAGGCAGGAGGGCAGAAGGGTGGAGTGACCTGGTCAGTGTTACACAGGGAGCTGCTGGTAGGGCTGAGAAATTCATTCAGGCCTCCAGTCACCCCCCAAAAATGTGCTTTGGGCTGCAAAGCACCAGCAGGGTGACAGCAATTCAGTGTCTCCAGTGTGTGGGTGCTGAGATCAGGGTGCTCCTCCTGCCCTGAGAGGAGCTCTGTGCCCTTCCCAGCACCTGCCCTGAGCTCCACCACCACCACCAGGACTGACTGTCTCCCATGCCAGGAGCTGCTTCTCCTCCTTCACAAACACCACACAGGTTTGTCTTGGTCCTTCTTCCTCCTCATGACTTTAATCTCACTCCTTTCAGGTTCAGGATCACAGCCCTGGCAGTGGCTTTCACACACTCCCTGCCAACCTCCATCAACCATTAACTCCTTTTGCTCACAAGTGTCTTCAAACATTTCCTTTGTCATCTCCTCACGTGTGAAAAAAACTGCCCCACCAGAAATCCATCACCCTTAGAATATTCCCTCCTTAAGACCTGCCCCTCTGGTGACCTCAGGGCACACTGCCCCAAACAGCTGCCAAGCTTAACTTCATTCTCATTTTCCTCTTCCCCTCTAATCCCACACTTTTCTTCATGCATTGCCTCTTGCCATTAAACTCTGTTTGCTCTCTGGGTGGAAAACATGGCAAGTCAGAACTGTTTGCACCTTGCCAAGTTTAGTAGAGACCAAATCCCACATGAAGTTATAACTGTTCTTTGTCTCACCTAGGAAAAATATTTGGAAAATGAGAGATCACATATTATTTTGTGCAAAACTCCTCCTACAAAATGGAAAACAGAGCAGCAGGTTCTGTGGCAAAGAGCTGCAGGACCAGCACACAGAGGTTCTGGTTGTGCTGAAGCCCTGAGAGGACTCTGGTGCAAGGACCTGAACCCACTGCCTGGATCTGCAGTTTCCAGCAATGAGAGGGGGAAAAAAAATCAGTGTTTGCCTCAGCACAGGGCAGGACCCCCAGGAAAGGTGAGAAGGTACATGGAAAAAGGACCTTCCTGCTAATTACTGACAATAAGGTACTGGAATGCAGGAAACACCCTCAAGAAGGGGAAAGTGGAAAGCCATGAAGATAAAAAGCACTGCAGTCACAATCTCAGGTTGTGGCCATATCTAAACCTGAGCAAGCCTGGATTAAGATGAGCAAACCTGGATTAAGATTGGGCTCATCACAGGAAAGCTCATCACAGCCTGCTGTGGCTGTAACTGTGAATGCTCTCTGGACTATGCTGGAAGGGGAAAACACTTCCCTCTGTTAATGAGAGTGGATCTGCAAAAAACAAACACCCTTGTGGACACAAGCAGGTGTGTGTGTGGTAGCAAGTGCTGGGGTTTTCTGTAATTTAAATGAGATAAAGGCTGCACTCCCTACAGCCTTTGTTCTGCCTCACTAAAACATGTGAAAACTTCAAACTGCTTTGTGCCTGCCAGTAACCACCATATGGCTAAAGACAAATTCTCCATGTGGGTGCACCCAGAGCTACTAATCTAACACAAAGCAAGTGCCAGGAGGCACTTCTGCATGCGAGCAATTGGGAACATCCAGGCTGTAAGAAATTGTACTGCTCTGCTCACAAGATCAAAAGTGCTGCTTCAAAATAAAACTCAATTATCTGCAACCTCTGTGCATCTGTTTTTGAACAGAATTCTCTTATTACTACAGGCCTGTGTCCTCAAGTAGCTGTGTCTGGTAACACCATGGGTTCTGGAACCCGCTGAGATGAAACAGTGAACAGAAGTCTCTGTAGAGAAAGTTGCTGTCACACAGCAATTTCCTTTGGGTACAAAAGTTGTTGTCACATCACCATTCTTCTGTTCTGAGCTAAGCATTCTTCTGTTCTGAATAACCCATTTTATGGAAAAGTTGCAAAATACAATATCAACAAGAAATTTTTCACCTACCAGACGATCAGCAGAAAATACAAAGTCTCCTCTACTGGATTTCCTGAAAAAGATAATAATTTACATTTTAAGCTGGGGAATAACTTTAAGAACATTGCTTAAATGCAGTATTCAATACTATATTCCAAGGCAGTTCAGAGAAAAGTCTCCTATCATACACTAAATTTCTCCCAGAGGTTTTGCATTGTGGGTTGCTGGCAGAGCACTGGGGTTTGGCTCTTGCTGCTGCTCTGTGCTGGTAACAATTAAACACAAGAGGATGATGTTCTGTAGGTTTCCCATGGTAATGCTGTTCCAGCTCAGTTCCAAAACACCTCCTGAGCTCAGATATCCCTGCAGCTCTGAGCAAGTGAGCTTTGCCTGCCTCTCCTCCAGTCAGTCAGAACCTGTGGGGACAATGATCATGCAGAGCCTTAACCCAGGGCTGACAACACACCTGATAAGCAGGAGCTCCATCCTGCCTTATCTGGAACTCACTGATGTGATCAGATCAGTGAATGTGAGGTTAAACTGAGCAGGGATTAATGAGCATTCCTATGAAAACACTTCTCTGCCTCTTGTTAGTTTTTCTCATGTGCCTGTGTGGTTTTTGGCTCCTTCAGGAGGCAAAATGGAAGGTTAAAAGCTGAATTTTAGAAGCAGCTTTAACACCTTGTTTCCCATGCCAAGAGCAACTCTCACTACACCAGAACAGGGCACATTTCCAACCAAGGAGCCAAAACTCACAGGACAGTAGCCTTGAAAACCCTCAGACATTCAGCACCAACACGGTAAAAAGTACTTTTAAATTAAATGTTCCATTAATCCCTCTCATGTTTTCAAACCCTGATACTCTGCATGTCTCCTTAAATACCAGTTTGTATTTAATCCCCAAGATTCTGAGACACCTCATGCTTACATGAATTAAAGTCAAAAGGTTTGCCTGCTCATTGCCTGGGAACCAGTCACTTATCCCCCACTCTAAAAAAGTGATTTTTAAAAGAGCATTAACTTAATCTAGTTTCTTTCCTTTTGCTAATAACACTCTGTTAAAATACTGTTTGCTTTTATTTTTTCCTTCTTTCTGGTAATGACAGGGTATTCCTAACTTTCTGCTATTTTGACATTAACTAGACAGGAAATGCTCAAAAAGACCCCAAAACTGAAAAAAAAAAAAAACCCAAAAAACCCCCAACAAACCCCAACCCTATATCTAGATAATTATATGATCTGATTTTATTGAGGTTATTGAAGTTTCATACTTCTCTCTGTGGTGCAGATAAGGATTTTTAAAAGAGAGAAGTAGCTAAGTGGCACATCTAGGTTCTTCCAGATTGGCATTTCAGAAAACTTAGCTGAATTTCACAAATAGGTGTAAGACAGAACCAACAACATCCAGACCACAGTTTTAACTGCAAAGTGATAACATGTTTAGAGTGAATTCTCTGAGTTATTAATGCAGATTATGAGGCTTTGAACCAACTCCTCTGTCCTTGCAGAGACACAGACATTCCTCTGCTCAGTTCACTGAACACCCTTCATTGGTCACACCTGGTTTTTGAGAAGGGGAGGGCAATAGAAAACCACAGTGCACACAAATAACAGTAATACAGAAAATGTCAGACCTCGTGTTCAGGGGCAGCTGGAAAGCTGTGACCAAATCTCAAACCCCACATCCTGTCAGAATTGCCAGGGGGCAGAAAAAAAAAAAAAAAAAAAAAAAAAAAAATAAAAAAAAAAAAAAAAAAAAAAAAGAGCTTATGTGAAAACACTGTAACTGGTCTCCTTAAATACCAGATAGAAATGCAGAAAGTAACGATGCATGTCACACTAGAAACTGTTTCAGCTGCTTCATCAAGACAACATCTAAAAATATGAGGCATTAAAACCTAACTTGTAGCAGGAACATTGTGTTACACAATATAAATGAGTTTCACTTCGTTTCTGAAGGCAGAGGACTGTGGCTGATGTCACAGTGTCTGTCTTGGGAGGTGAGAAGAAATGGGTTTTTTGGGACTGTGTTGTGATATAAAGTAGCTGCAGGGTTTCTTCCTGCTTTAGCACTTGGTACTAGTGACAAACAGTGTCAGGTCTGCAGGTATTGGGGCTTCAGCAATTCCTGGTTCTCTTGTTGAGAGACACCCAGGGTAAGGGCCAGGTTGGAAAAAAGCCACTTCCCTACTCATGATTTTGTAAAAGGTTTTTAAGAAAACTGAAGGCACTGGATGAGCTGTTGGCATTCAGGGAGATGATGCAGCTGGAACAGGTCCACGCTCCACCTGCAGCACTTCAGGACTTAATGGGCTGCAGTGGTTAATTGTTTCCCTGCTGGGGCTGGGATTCAGGGGGGTCCCTCCCTGCAGCAGTTGTCCTTGGCCAGCACAGGTGGGTTACACACTCCTGAATCCCCCTGCTCTGTGCAGCAGCCAGGGCTGCACATCCAACCACTCTGCTATCTCCATTTCTAAGTTATCACTCTGTTCTATAGGGAATAAAAAGCTTTAGCACAATACCACAGAATGATCTCACCCAACAGACACAAGAACCTTAAACTATCCGGATTTAAATTGTATCTCTTGTGAAATCATGAGTTAAAATGACACTGCCAACCTGAGCTAATGAATTTGTTTCTATATAAACCCATCACTGCACTACTTATTTCAGCTTCCAGATCCCTGGTTCACCTCTGTGAGGCAAGAAATTACCTTGAGATCATTCCCTCCTTGTAAAGAGACTGGAACTGTTCTAGAATGTTCAATATTTCAGTGCATCAGCTCACATCCCATCAGAGCACTTGAGGTTCATATCCCAGTCAGTACAAAATGCACCTGCCCCCATTAAGCATTTGCTGAGCAGAAAAGTGACAAGCCTGAGGGAAAATGAGGAAACCCAGGCACAGTTAAGTTGAGGTGATTTATCCATCTCCCCGACTCTGGCACACAGACCAAGTTCTTGTTAATTTTTAGGAAGCAAAAGTGACATTTTAGTCTACCAGGAGGACACTCCTGACCCACCAGCCACCTCTGAATCCCATGGGACACCACGACCAGCCACATGAAGATGGGTTTTTCTTTACAGTAACACCAATTGAAAGACCATCATTTCTTTCTCTGAATCCTCTCAAGAACAAGGAAAGAGCTTTCCACTTCTCTGAGCAGCTCTGGACAAAATATAGTCCCCAAAGTCTTCTGCACCTGACCTGACCATTCTTTGCTCCATGTAAGCATGCCTGGTTCTACCTTACAGTTCACTGGAATTATCCATCTGAGTATTTACCTTCCTCACTTACAATAATAATCCAAATTTGACTGGGATTTTCCCTACTTTTGTTCCATTTCTCGCTCCCCAGGAGCTTGCCTTTTAATGTCTGCCATTTTCAGGTATTGCTGTATTTGGAACATCCATCCTCTGCAGTGTTAAGGAATCTAAATATTCTCCTTGAGTTAAGGTGGTACCTGTTCTTTTTTAATCCAGAAAGTCTAAGTGACAGGGCTCTAATTGCCTGTAGATGACAGCTTCTCCCTCTTTCCAGGCCTTGTATGTGAACACACCCCTCTATCAGCTTAAATTGGATTTTTTTGACCAGTGGCTGCTCTGAGCCACGGTTCTGAGGAGGAGGAGTTTCTTTTAGCACCTGGTTTGAATGCTACAGTAGCTGCAGAGTTGTCTTAGGGCAGATTGCAGCTGCCCAGGGAAAGGTTAATGAACAGTGCCTAAAATATCCTCTTCTCCCTTCAGCATCTTTCTGAATGACAGGCACTAAAATGGGCCAGGCTGAGGTCTCTTAATGAGATGCAGCTGAACTCCTGGGACAGAATACAAAAATGTTTCCTTGCCATCCTTACCTACAAAGCCAACCTTTCTGAGCAGGCTGCTGCCCGATTTTCCTCACTGGTTAGGAAGGGAGCTTGGAAGTGACAGTTCCATCCCCACTCCCAGGGCAACATCACACTCAGAATAAAGTACAGTCTGCGATTGCTGCAGCTGCTCTGAGTAATTCACTGCTCACAAGTCCTATCCTACACTTCCTCTTACCAAAGTCTTGTGCAATGAAGCTGATGTAACTCTAAAAAAATGTCCTTCAGGTTTAAATCGCAGCTGCTGCTTTCTGGATAAGCTCACTGTAACCAGAAACCTCTTAAATGTATTTGCAAGAAGTCAAAACCCGTGTACAACAAAATATTAATAATAAAACCCTTGAGTAAAGTAATTACATCGCTAGTATTTGTCTAGACATCAAAACTATATGGTTTTCACTAACCTCAAAGCATTCCAAGGGCCATCACCAAGCCTAGTTTGGATTCCCTCTCTGCTTTGCCCACTCCCAGCTTCATTTTTTTGGGTGTCCTCACCTGCAGATCTTCTGTGTGGTCTTGCCACAAGTGCCCTCCTTACATCAAGACTGCTCTGCCTCTGCTGCTCCTGCTGCCAGGTTTTGTTTTTTCCCCACAATGCTTTGAAAATTAAGGAAAATCCTCCACAAACTAGTTTAAGGTAAGGAGGCTCAGCTAAGTTAATAAAATTAATGGAGGTACTGTCTTTGAGAAATGGTGATCAGTTTTTGCATTAAAAAAATGAATTACTGTTAGCTACAAAGATAAGCCTCAAGAGGCAGAAAACAGCAAAAACGTGGAGTATGCAGATGGACAGACATGGAATATGCAGATGGACAGATGTGGAATATGCAGATGGACAGATGTGGAATATGCAGATGGACAGAGGTGAAACACAGCAAGAACAGTGTCTCTGCAATGACTTATTGCAGATGTCAGAAAGCCACTGTGTCACAGGAAGGGAGAGTTTTATTCAGAACCTGATCACCCTGCTGAAAGGCCTGATTTCACACCTCTTTGCTGGTGGTTCTTGCAAACCAGTAATTTTTAATAAACAGATGGATGCTACTGAAGTTGGTCTTATGTTGCATGATATATTTAATACAGCACTGTCACCTTCCCAGTGCTGAACAAGCACAGTGACCAGAGGGGAGGGACGTGTTCCACACCTGGGCTGCCTTGGGGAACACGGTGCTCACAGCTGTCCCCGGTTAGAGCCTGGGAAAGGCCCATCCCGCCTGCAGGACTCGCTCTGCAGAGAGCGGTACCGAGCTCCACAAGGCACAGCCTCCCTTCCCCAGGGCTGTACACCCGCTGTACCGCCCGCTCCCCGCGCTGATGATGTGGCACACAGGCTCCGAGCCGCCCGCGGGGCAGAGGTGTGCAAAACCCCTATCAGGGGCCGCCCAGGTGTGTGAGGGGTGTAAAGCCCGGCCGAGGCGCTGTGTCGGTCCCGCAGCCCCGCTCTGGGCCGGGAGGAGCCCCGGGAGCGGTGCCTGCCCTGGGCCGCGTCACCGACATGGCCGCCCGCCCGCTCAGCCGGCACCGGGCTCCGCACCGCGTCCTGCCCTGTCCTGCCCTGCCGGCCTTGGCCCCGGGGACAGCCCGGCCAGGACCCCGCCGGCAAACCCTCCGCTGGCGGGGCCGGCTGAGAGCGGCTCGGCGGGGCTGCGCCTCCCGGGAAGAGGGAGGGATGCAGTGAGCGCCAAGCGACAATCCCCCTCTGTCTCCCAGGCCCTCCTCCCCGGGCCACGCTACCCGCCCCAGCCCGGCTCACTTGTCCCTGATGATGGTCTGCAGCTCCCGCAGCTGGTCGTTCATGGGCAGCAGCTTGAGCTGCGGCCCGATGGCCGGCGCGCCGCCCTCCTCCGCGGGGACCGCCGGCTCCGCCGCCACCCCATTGCTGCTGCTGCTGCTGTCCGGGCTGGGGCAGCCGCTGTCATCGCTGGGCTCGGCGAAGCGGATCAGCCGGGAGCCGCCGCTCCCCGCGGCCGTGGCGGGCGCCGGCGGCTCATCCTGCGGCCGCGGGCCGAGGCGCTGGTTCTGGCAGGGCATCGCCTCCATGCGCCGGGGCCGCGCCCCCGTGCGCGCCGCCGGGGCGGGGGAAGCGCGCCCGCCGCCCGCGCTCCATTGGCGGCCGGAGCCGCCGCTCAGCCCCGGCGGGAGCGCGGCGGGGGCGGGACCGGCTCCGGGCGGGCACCTCCTGCCCCGGCCCCGGTCCTGCCCCGGCCCAGCCCAGTCCTGCCTCAGCCCTGCCCCAGCCTGCCCCGGCCCAGCCCAGTCCTGCCTCAGTCCTGCCCCAGCCTGCCCCGGCCCTGCCCCGGCCCTGCCCCTGCCCACACTGCACGCTGCGGGACAGCCCTCGCGAGCTGCATAAAAGCCTCCTTTGGGTCACTCAGTTTTTAAATTGAGAAAGGAGGTCTGTTGGAGTTAGAAAATTAACAAAGGTTTTTGGCCTTTTTTTTTTTTTCTTTTCAGTAAATGTACTAATCAATGCCACATCTTACACATCAATGCCAAACTTTCCAAGGGACACCCCTGCAAATGCAATAGAACCTCTCTGCCACAAAGTCATCTACACTCTGAAATTCCTCACGCCTGCTTGCTCCTTGCTCTGTGCATTTTGGACATCCAACAGGAGGTGGAGTCCCAAAGGGCCCAGGAAACACCTCCCAGGAAAATGCAGCCCCTCCACGGCCTGAGAGCAACAAAGCACCGACAGCACCAAAGCCCAAAGACTGACAGGAGATGAGAAAGTAACCGGATTTCGTGACTTACTGTCCAATACTTAATGAAATACTTGAAGACTGTTGCAGCAATATACAAGCAATACAACAAAGAATAGGCTAAGAACAGTAGAAAGAATTTGTAGTTAGAAAATCCAATGCAGTTATTCACCCTGGAGGACAAAAGCAAAGTTGAAATCAGCATTTGTGCAGCACACGGTGGTTGTAACACAAAGAGCACGATCAGTTTTGGGGGCTTTGAAACCCCCGGGTGACACAACCGAATTTGGCAACGAGCAGCTCCCCTCAGTGGCCGGAAGGGAACAGAACCGAGGGCTCTGTTCCCACTCAAACCCTCCTGTGGGCTGAGGAGAAGTAAATTTCAGAGTTTTGGAATTGTTTTAAGGTCGGTACCACAGGTAAATGGGGCACAGAGGCAGGAGCTCGTTCTGCCAAGGCAACTAGAGCTGGGAGTTCTGTGCTACTTTACTCCTTTGCAAACACCAGCAGCACCTCAGCCCTGCCTGTTTGTTTATACAGGGCCCAATGAACCCCACACTTGGTTAGAACTCTCCATGCACAGGACAACTCTAGAAAGGAACAAGAGGATGTACAAAAAACCCTAATGGATGTTTGTGTCAGAACTCAGGTTTGGAAAATCCTAATGGATGTTTGTGTCAGAACTCAGGTTTGGAAAATCCTCTACAATTTTGATCACCAGGAAGGTCCAGGTAGGGAAATGTTTGTGTTGTTTCTGAATCCTTAATTTTAATTTTTTTTTTTTTTTTAAGGAGGAAATTAAGAAATGTAGTGGCAGCAATTCTGAAAGGTGTAAAGCTCAATTCATCCATGCAGCTTTCTGCACAGGTTGTCTAAAATGAGAGAGGCATACAGACATGTAGCAGTAATGTATATAAAAAAGCCTTTCTTTTCAGAAAAGTGCCTTTAAGAAAGAGAAAGTGAATGAGAAAAGAAAGGCAAGGACTCACTCTCTCCTCTTCCTTCTTTCCTTCCCAGGTTCTGGTGTGCAATTCAAAACCGTCCATGTGCTGTGGGAAATGACGCTGAGCTGCAAACAGTGAGTCCTCCTGACTGAGGCTGAAACAATTCCTGAAGAGGAAACAAAACTGGAAGCACGAATTGCACACACTGAATTTCTCCCTTCCTCTCTGGCACACCTGACAAGCCTCACAGCTTTGTCAGAAAACCATCCCAACCCACCCGAGCAGCAGTCCCCAGCTGCACACAGACTCCCCCAGCGCCCCTGGCTGTTTCCATCCTCTCCCTCAGTGCTGGCTCAGAGCAGCTGCACGAGCAGAGCTGGTGTTTAGTCCACACCTTCTCTTTGCCCCGATGTTCCAGACACACCCAGTGGATGCTCAAGGCTGTCACTCACCTGGAGGGGAAAGACAAATTTCCAACGTGCCTGACAGAGCTGTGGAAGGACAGAACACGGGGAAGGTCCCAGAGGAGTTTGCAGGCTGCTCCATTCCTTGACAGGCTCCCTGCTCCACCAAACACCCAAAGGACACCCAACCCTGCCCCACAAGGCTAAAAACCTCCCCATTCAAGTCAGGCAGTTCCAGCAGGGTCACGGCCTCTGAGGCTCCCTGGCCCCATCCAGCTGTGCTGCCAATGAGCCCCCAAATGTGTCCCTGACTATTCCTTAGTTTCTCCCCCCACCTTCCTCCCAACATTTCAGTTTTATATTGTAAATCTGCCTTAAATTGTGCATTTCTCTTACCGCTTTCCATGGCCCAAGCCCTCACTATTGGTGCCTTCTGAGCAGGAGGAAAGAAAAGCTCCCATTTGTGCCCAGGCCAAGGCTCTGTGCACAGAAGGCTCTGTGTGCCCTCGTTCCCTTGGCAGGAACAACAACCTCGGCCACTTCAGGGGAGGTGACTGGATTAGCAGGGGACAAAGAAAAAGAAAGGGAAGAAGAAAAGCAACCAGTAACAACCAGAAAGTCTCAAGCATGGCCTGGTGTATTTGCAGTGAGCCAGAGCACAGGTTGGAACAAAACCTGGAGAAGGCAAAGGGATCAGGACATGAGAGAGTCACAAACTGCTCTGGATTCACTGCAGGTTTGATCTTCTCACAGGCAGAAAATCCATGACCTGGGCAAGGCTGGATGCCTCTGCTCTGTGCTGGGCTGATGTGGTACATTCAGTTGTTTCTTGAACATTTCAACAGATTATAACTCCACCACTATCCTGTGTGACCCCTTCCAAAGCCTGACCATATTTTCAGTCAAGACAACTGGACATGTCATTTTTGTAACACAATCAAACACATTTTAAAATACAGGTCTTTAATGCTACTTATTTGATTGACTGTGATATATAATTCACACTGAATTTCCAAAGTGTGTGCAGCTGCTCAGTTCTCAAATGCAGGGTCTGAGGATTAATAGTTCATATTTTTCTAGGAATAAATGCAAGAGTTGCTATCTCCAAAAAAGCACTGTGCCTTTCAGCACACATTCTAGTTGCCAAAATTATTTTACACCTCTGAACAAGGGCATCTATCTGTCCCCAACCTTGTCCTGTTTTTCTATTTTTATTTTCTTTGCATTACTTTCTTCTCATTAATTTTCTCTCCTACATCACATACTTCCTTGAAGCATTCCCCTCCTTGTGTTCACACCCTTCCAACACCATTGATTCAAACTGATGTTTGAATATTGACACTTTTTTTCCCCTTTTACTTGTCTCCTGAATTGATTTTGATTCCTACAGCCCTGAGGGACTTTCTTTTAGGCTGATGCCTTCCACAGCTGGAACTGTCAATGTTACCATACAGAATAGAGGCTTCAGTCTTCCTTTGGCATACTGATTATCTGGAATTCAGTGTTGATTCTTTTTCCAATTTTATAGGAAAGTTATTAATTATAAATCTTATTTCTATAAGTAGTCTTCATGAAATTGTACTCTGCTTTTTACAGCTGGAAGAAGAAAGTACTTGTTGCTAGAAGTGAAATTCATTACAGTGCTAGAGTCATATTAAGCACCTTTCATGAGAAAGAAGCTAAGAACTTCAAGAAACTCAAATAAAACGTTATTTCACCTCCACAAGATGGGTGTTGTGTTTCAGTTGCTGAGCTGCTTCTGTAAACTTTTCTAGCCGAAAAACAAACATGTTCTCATTCAGTACACTGACCTTGTTCTCAAGCCCTGGTTTGTTGTCTACACAGGTCCTGGAAAAAGGCCAGATTAGGTATCTTTTAGGATTCTATTCACAAATCTCCTTTGTGGTGAGTTATTTCCATTCCCAGAGCTTCTATTTCTTCAACTGAATTCCTTCTGTCATTTTTCCAGAGTGCCAGCTCTGGAGCAGGCATTGATTTGTCTGTCTCCAAGGAGATCCTCTGCTTCCACAGCTAAATCTGAAGAGAAATAGTTATTTATTTTGTGGTGAGATACTTTAAACAGTGTAAGTTCATAAAACTCCTCTGTTGGCTTTCTGTGTCTATCATGAGCTCTGTTCTCCTGGTTCAGTCACTCTGGGATAGAGGTTGTAACTACTACAGGAATGTGGGCTCTTTTCACCCTGGGTATCTCTCAGGGTTTGTGCAGTGCCTTGTACAGGTATCAATCTGGGATAATATAAATAATCTGGGATCACATAAATCTGGGATCACATAAATAAAGTGGTATCAAAAGGGGAAAGAGAAGATCAGAACTGGAAACAAGACTGAAATATTAGCAGGAGGAAATAAAGCCACTACCATGGCAGAGTTATTAAAGAAGGAAAAGCAGCTAAAGTAAAATTTGCAGGGAGAATACTCTTATCAAATATATTACACGTGGAAAAAATAAAATGGTACATTGTCTAACAATGACAAGGCTGAGATGATGCAGGGGTCGTGAGGTTTGACCATAAACATTTGCCAAGTGATTTTTAAGTCTCAGTTAGAGGCATTGGAGCTGTGAGATCCTGTGATACCACAGCACAGGGTTCTGTTATCCATGTGCAGGATATTCCATGTAGCAGGCGTCCAAAGAGCTCAACACAGTCAAAACACTGGACGCATTTCACTGTGCTGAGAGCCTGTGCTGCAGGTTGGATCAACCCATAAAGCACCTTGTGTGCACACAAACATTGTGCATGAAACCATCACAATGGTGCATGTGGGGAAACTGCAGGAACATTTGAAATCATTCAGAAGATGCTGCCATGTTGGCCAGCCTGGCTATCCCAGAGTTCTGATTATCTCATTTTGCCTGGTCAAACTTCCATGTAGAGGAGAGCATAGGGAAGGAAGCAGGAGTATGGAAGTCAAAGCCCAGAATTCCTGTTTATCCCTCTGAATGATGCCACGGGGCGGCACTGTTCAGACCCAGCTCTGACAAATGCAATTATGATGAAGAATTAGATTAGTGCCAGAAAAAATGTCGCCTCTGTCGTTTGAAGTGGATCCTGGTCAGGAGCAAAGTTGCGTATCAAAGTACAGACTAGAGAAATCCTGCCTCATTAAAAATCGACTTTAAGCCAATTGTCCTCTTCTTTTCTGTCTGTCTGTCTGTCTTTCTCCCCTGTAAATGAGCTTACAACTCTCCCTCAAGGCAAGAGAATCAGCAGTCAAGCTCTGGTAGCTTTGAAGCAATCTTTGTGTGATTAGAAATGCCACACAGAGTTAGAGCCTTCTGACAGCTCTGCATGCCGATCACATGGGAGTATATAGGCCATTGGAAATGTAATCCATGGCATAGCTCTATCTTCCTAAGTGGGTGTTTAATTAGGAACCGTACTATTGCTGCATTATTCTGGCTCAAAGGAACCACGGCTGAGTTGTGTGGGCTGGAGGAGGCCTCTGAGGTAGCTCTGAACTTAGCCCTGGGAGGGGTGTGGAATACAGGATTAGGTCTGTGCAGAAATGTATCATCCCACATGCCATCTACACCTTCCCCTTTGGCATGGGCTCTCTCATGATGCTCCAGGCCAGAGCTTTTCTGCACAAGGAAACTGCCTGGGCTGCTGCTCTGGGTGGGACCCAAAAATCCAGAGGGACTGTGTGCCAACTCGGGCACCTCTTTCTGTCTGCAGTGGTGTCAGTGTCCAGCTGCATCAGGACAAAGCGTGGGAGTGCCACCAGCAGCTTGGAATGAGCACCCTGTATGAGGTACTGACAGAGCTGCTGACCAATATGAGCAATGCAGCTGTGTGGTTTGTGCTGAGGACACCCATATTCCAACAGTGCAGTGCCTCAAAGAGAAGTCTTTTATCTGCACAATCAAAACAGAAAGCCTTCTGAGAGGGGCATGACTCAGAACAGCCTAGTTCGTTCTGGCTCAGAAGGGCCTGGGTAATTCCCAGCTTGGCAGGGCTGTGCCTGTCCCCTTCAGGGTGCCATGGCAAGACTGAGAGCAGCCCCTTTCTGGATGCTGCAGTGGGACTGCGGGCAGCCCCTCTCTTCACACTTTGGTGGGGCTGCTCCTCTGGGAGTTGCCATGGTGGCACTCAGGGCAGCCTCTCTTGAGACACCACAACAACTGCTCATCCCTGGGCTCCACGATGGGCCACAGGGCAGCCCCTCTGAGAGTGCAATGGCAGGACTGAGGACTGCTCCTCCCTGAGCTCAGTGGTGTGCCCAGAGAGGGGCACCATGGTGGGGCTGAGGACTGCCCCTCTCTGCACCATATACAACGCACCATGGCAGGGTTGAAGGCTGCTCCTCTCTGGGTGCCATGGTGGAGCTGAGGGCTGCCCCTCTCTGGGCGCCATGGTGGAGCTGAGGGCAGCCCGTGTCAAAGTCCTGTGGTGGTGCTCCAAACTGCCCATCTCGGGGCACCATGGTGGAGAACAGCCCTTCTCACAAAATGCCACGGGGAGGCACAGGGCAGCCTCTCTCTGTCCGCCACGACAGGTCTAAGGGCAGCCCCTGTGGGGGTCCCGCCATGGTGACTCGGAGCGCACCCACACCGGGTTTCCGCCATGGCGCCAGGCGCCACCTTCCCCTCAGGGCGGCCGGACCCTCCCCGCCCCTCCCCGCCCCTCCCCGGGTCCGCCGCCGTCCCACAATCCCCCGCGCCGCGGCCCTGGCAAGATGGCGGTGCTGGGGGCACCGCGGGGCCTGGCGGCCGCAGCCTCCCGCAAGCGGCGGCTGCTGCTCGCCCTGGCCCTGCTGCGCCCGCCGCCCGCCGCCGCCCTCGCTTGCTTCTCCGGGGGGACGGTGGGGAACTGGCGGCGACGCTTCCGAGCCGCCCCGGGGGGCGCACAGGTGTGTGGGGGCGCCGGGGCGGGCGGGCGAGGGGGCACCGGGGACTGAGAGGGCTGAGGGGCGGGCGGTGGGCGCTGTTCCGCCGGCTCTGCCAGCACCGCCCGGTTCGTCCTTGCCTTGCCGGTATCGGGGGACGCGGGAGGGACCGGGGACTCCCCGGGGCTTGGACCCGCGGGGACACTCGGGGACATTCGGGGACACTCGCCCGCAGGGGTGTCGTGAAGCCTCTTTGGGGATGAGCATAAACCCCTTCAGTGTCTTTGAACGGATGCAGGATGCGTGTGTAGTGAGTAACTTGTGCTGACAGCGGATTCTGCCGTTATGTGCAGGAAGAGAGTTGGAGTTGGAATGTTTTCTGTTAGCTGTGGAAGGCTGTAATATGTCCTAGTGAATTATTATTTATTAGAAGTAAAGTATTGAGTACTTTATCTCAAACTAAGCCCAGCTTTGAGTGTACTTTTCAAAGTGGCTTAAGGAGGCATATCCCAAAGACTTGAGGGAATGAACTTTCATAAACTCTCAGCTTGTAATTCTCTTGGATAATAAACTTTTTTATCCCCTCACATTACTGCCGTTTATGAGTAACTCCTTTGTCACCCGCCTTGATTAGTTTTTCCTGACAGGCAGAATTCTGTCAGGGACCACAGAATCAACTTTATGTCACTAAGATGAGACAGAGCAGGACTGAAAGGGTAAATTTTGGAGGTTTTAGTGTTGGAACTTGTGCAAGAGGCTGAGATCAAATATTTTACCCGTGTATTTGCATCCATTAAACTGTACCTGAATGCTCAGTATTGTCTGGTGTTCCTGGAGAGGAATTTCAGCTGTTAGGGAACAAACAGCAATGCTATCATGGTGATGAATAGGAGTATTAATTCTATTCCTGCTCTCCTTTTGAATGACTTTATTTTCCTGTGAGAAATGCCAGTCCCTGCTGATCAGTTTTAATTGCCACATGTCACTAAATGTGGATTTGCTGAACTAGAAAGCTGATACTACATCTGTGGGATATATATATATATGTTCATCTCTTTGGCATTTCTGTGTTAGAAAGTGGTCAATTAATGCATTTTTTTATGGTCTGGTAATGAATTTTTACTTTTGCATTGAGCTCTGTTTGGCTGAAAATTAGAATTCATGAAATGCACGAGCATTTATTTTATTAAACAAAACTTCTAACAGGAGGCTCAAAATTCAATGTTCTGGACTTTATGATTATAACGCCTTTCAAAATTTTAGGACATGGTTTTTCAAACATTAAATCTGGGGTAAAACCCCAATTGATGTGAATTCCAGAGCCCCAGTTCTGCCTTAATTGATGTAACTACACAAATCACAGAGGTTTGTGGCAGCAGAGAGTTGTGCCTGTGAGCAGTACAGCCACAGCTTAAATCCTGAGCAAAAATGGGATTGAAGGAAGGAAGAAGCTCTGGTAAAATGATGGTAAGAGCAAAGTTGTAACCATTCTTTTTGGTCTTTCTACTCTGCTTTCCATTCATGTCTTGATCTCCTCTCTTCATAGTTTCATGTCCATTGTAAATTTTTTTTTAAGCTTACAATTAATTTTAAGCCTAGTTGTGTTATAAAACAGTATATGTATTTTCTATGGCACTTAGTACCATGAGAGTCAAATACATTAGAGTTGTTTGGGTGCTGTTGTATTACAGATTCAAATCTTTTTTACCCCTCACACTTACATTTTTCATTAGTTTTGATTAGAATCTTACTTTTCTGAACTCTGAGGCATGTAACATTTGTATCCTGGAGAGGAAAAAAGCTGAATTTATGGAGGGGAAAACCAAATTTCATAAATATTGTGGAACTGGGATCAGCAATAACCTGCTTATTTTTTTTGCTGTTGAGATCAGTATGTATTTCCATAACCACAACTCCTGCAGTTCACCCTCCTGTGGTTGGAGCAGGCAGGGCTTCATCGTGTCCAAACTTGTGTTTGGAATTTTGGATCTCTGCTGAGGGGAGAACTGGCACGTTGGCATGATAAACTTTCATGAGTAACTGAACAATTGTTGTTGGATTTTTTTTTTTTTTTCCTAGGAAAACTTGTGGGTTTGTTTTTTGCTTTGTTTTGGTTTTTTTGGTAGAAGTTTGCCTGTATCTAAAATAAAAGCAATGGCAAAGTCTATTCATTGTAAATAGGGAAATGAAATTAATCTAAAAATTAGTTAAATTAGTTAAATGGAAAGAAAAGAGCTTTTGACTGGAAGGGTCTAACAGCCCTTAACTAAGGATAATTATTTTGCCAGGAATCTTTCTAAGCAAAGGAATACACTGAGGAGTTTCTTTGAGAGAGAACTTTGGCAGTTGTAGAAAGCAGGGCCGTGTAAATTATTGTAACTGTAACGGTACAAAATAGAGACTTTCCTTCCATTATCTCACCCTTCCAGCTGCCAGTGATAAAGAGCTCGTTCTTCTGCATAACTTAATAATATCCCTTGCTCTGGAAAGGGTTGCAAGAGAAGTTACAGGTATTTTTGTTACATTTATTTCTATTTTACCTCAGGTTTTTATTTATTTTCACCTGAAGCTTGGTCTGTTTTGTAAAATGGCACTGATGTTTATTGTCCAGACATTTCATGGGTTTGTGTGCATTGATAAATTCTCTTCTCTGGACTCTGAGGGTGCAGTTGGACGGTCTCTGGCAGTCAGCAATCCTCACTGCTTTGGAAGGGACTGTTTGAAATTCCCTCAGTTTTCAAAAATCCCTTTGGATGGGCTTGGAGCAGTCTGGTGTCATGGAAAGTGTCCCTGCCCATGGCAGAGGGTGACACTGGAACAGCTTTTAAATCTCTTCTTTTTAGTCCACATCCATCAAATGTCCAGAGCACATTGGCCACTGTTAAATGTAGCTCCAGTTCAGTTTATTTTGTTCATACTGGTGACAGTTTAGCCTGTCTTTATACCAGACTATTTTCACCTTTTTCTCTCATTTTCCTCCACTCTTTCCATTCATCATTTCTTTCCTTGCCTTGTAAACTCGGCAGGATTAACTGTGGCACTTAAATGCTGCAGAGGAACTTGAATCCCACCTTCAGTTCTCTTTTCTGCTACAGTTAAAAAAAAAAAATCCCCACCATGTCTGGAACACAACGTATCATATTCCAGAGAGAAGCTTCTAAGTGTGGGTTTGACCTTGCACAAATGTGTTTAATCCCTGTTGTTTGTTTGCATTTGTAGTATTTAAACTACTACCCACAGTCATGACACTTTAACAACATGACTTTTATGTGCAATCAGTACTAGACATCTGCTTCATCCTTTAGAGTTTATAGAATCATATCCAAAAATACATTAAAAGAACATAATGGTGCAGAGTCAGGCGTTCAGGAGATAGGAAATGCCAGAATTTGAGCTCCTTGCATTATTTCTTAAATTCTGAAATAAGCAGGACTTGCTCCTGGTTCTTTAAAGCAATAACCTGCTTCTTTTTTGTGTTGTGATTAGATTTAAGTGTGGCTTTTTTTTTGTAGTCTTAAAGCTCTTGGGAGTACAGGTGGGGGAAAGTGGAGTTCTGAATCTTCCTGCAGGATGTGGAGAGTGGCAGGGAAAGCTTCAGCCCCTCTCCTTTGGGCAGTTTGGTCAGAGGAATTACCAAGTGAAGGAAATTTAACTCTTTGTTTCTTTGCCCGGATTTGTTTTTTTGCAGGAGCTTGAGAGAGGATTGAATACTCCAGTCGTCCAGGCTCAAGGCTGAAAATAAGAACAAGTTTTTCTGTGTATCTTGTGCAAAACCTTTAATGTTTTTGCTGTCTTAACCCCATGACAGTTCATAGTTTCAGTCAATGTGTAATGCAGTAATTGAGAGCAAATCTGCTGGTGTTTCAGTAGAAGTTGTTGCTGTGGTGTTGTTTGCTTCATATTTCAGTCAGACATGAACTCTGAGAACTTTGAGGTCAAAGGAGATAAATTTTTAATAAAACATTTTTACGATGTCCTGTGGGTACACCCTAGAAAACAGTAATTAGCTACTTTCCAATACTGCTGAAGCATCATAAATATTCCATTATATTTTCTGTTTATGACACTGTCATCATTCCTATGGAAAGTGTCTTGCTTTAGTTGGAATCCTCTGTGCTGAGACAAAGCTCTGAGTGCATCAATAAGGAACTGCTTTAGAAATGCAACTGCTTTGTTTAACCCAAGTCTTGGAAATATCAGGATGGTTCACTTAGACCAGTTAGTTCTACTAAATGCAAAATTTATAGTTATGATGTTCACTCTTTCTCTGTATGTAATGTCATATAATAGAAATGTTTGGAATAGCAGGCCCGTGTGATGACTTGTGGAGAAATGGTTTTAATTTTCTTTGAAATGACTCATGAAATTATTACTTGAGATACGTGTCTTGGAAAGAAAAGGATGTTTAAGGCAAGGTATAAAATATATGATAGTGGTGCTGTTTGTCAAGGTAAAAATTACCCTTTTTTATAATTGAGGGGGTTTCTTTTTGGGGGGTGTTTTGTTTTGATTTTTTTTTTTTTTGTTTGGTTTGGTTTAGGGGTTTTTTTGTTGGTTGTTTTGTTTTCTTTTTTTTTTTTTTTTTTTTTTTTTGTTTTGTTTTGTTTTGTTTTGTTTTGTTTTTGGTTTGGTTTGGTTTTTTGGTTTGGTTTTTGTTGTGTTTTGTGGGGTTTTTTGTTTGGTTGGTTTTTTTCTGTTTGTCCTTTGCCATGGATGGGCTGGTGAGCAGCTCTTTGGCTCTTTTGCTCTTGGTGTGATTGTTCTATGTATGTTTAATATTTATGTGTGTGGTTAATACTGGAACAGAGCAGTGAAAACCTGAACATTGAGTGTCAGAGCTGCTGTGGCACCATCAGTGCTGACCAGGAGAGATCCCTGTGTTTTACCACGGGGAAGCCCTGCCAGCCAGTCCCTCTGAGGAGAATAAATGGTCCTTTTAAACTATTTTGATCCTTTAAAATATCAAAACACGGATTGCTTTGCAAGGTAACACGTAGAGCGTGGTACAGTTGGTTCCATCTGTGTGTTACAGGTTAAGGTGCATTGAAGGATCTGTGAATTTTCCATATTTTGTGTCCTGATAACCTAAAACCTGCTGCCAGCCCTGCTCCACTTTCTCACAGTCCCAGTGTTCCCAGGGAAAAGCTGGAGCTTTGATTTGCCTTCTGGAGACAAGCTGAGCTGAGAGGAATTGGGAATGGCAGAAGCCATAAGCATAAAAATAACGTTTCTTAATGAAAAACAGGACAAAAGATTATTTGAAAGAATTCAGAAGACAACCTGGGAGAAAATTAAAATGAGAGGAAAGGGAGAACTGGTCTTTTGTTGTACAGAAGAAACAAAGTCTGATGAGAGTGGGGATTCAGGGAAATTCAGTTCATTGTCACTGAGCATTTCTGATGTGTGAATGTAATTTATTTTACAGCTGCTCCCCACCAATTTTCTTTTTCTGTGGTCACTTGTTAAAAAACAAAGCCATCTGCCTTCTTTTCATGTTATGCTTGTTTACATAAACTGGATGAATATTCTCTGAATATGAAGTGCATGTTCTGCATGACTCTGTTTTCACTTCTCTATCTTTTTTCTTCCTTTTTTTTACTTTTTTTTTTTTCTCCTGTTTTCTGTAGATTCCACCATTCTGCAGGCAAAGATCATGGCACAGTCTGGGAGGGAATTATTCAAGGCCATTACTGGAGCATTCAGAGGTGAGTATAAATTGTTCTTCTTCAACTTGCAGGTCAAGTTGGAAGAGAGAAACTTAAGAGAAACTTAAGCCCTTGGAGCACCTTTCAGTCTCAACTGCTGTTACTTTAATTTCTTTTAATTTCACTATTTACACTCCTGAAGTTAAATGGCAACTTACATTTCTGAAGTCTTTTTGAATATCTGCAAACTAATGATAACACATTAACTTCAAAAAAGAGTTCTTAGAAGTGTGGGGTTTGTGTGGTGATGTTTAGATTCATTTATTAAGCACAGAAAATACCCAGATAAGGAGCAGCCAGGTGGGAAACTCTGGTTTTTCTTCAATATGTAGGGCTCTATTCCTTCAAAATTCTGCTTAAATTGTAGAATATTCTCATAACTGAGTGCCAGGATGTCAAACTCTTACTCCTGTGAGATCTGCTTGCCTTAAAACCAGTGTAAACACAGGGAAAATGCATTTTTTTCCTGTTCATGGCAGAATTATTACACATTTCTGAGTAACACACTTGTTTGACTGGAGCTGAGAAATGTATTTGTCTTGCTTTTCTTTTTTGTTTTTAATTATAAAAATAATAACCACTCATAAGTGACTTAAGTAGCTGAAATCTTTTGAGGGTCATTGTGACTTCAAAGTATGACACCTACTTAGATTGTTTTTTTTAATAATGTTTTTCTTTAAAATGTTAAAAGTGACATTTTGATCTGGGAAACCCTGTGGTCTGCTATCAATCAACATACTTAAAATAAGATTGCTAATGAGCTTTTACATAACTTGAACCTGGAAATTGTCAACACCTAGCAAATCTTTGAAACAAAAAGCAAATTCTTTTTGGAAAAGCTTTAACACGTCCATTGTCTGTGGCAGGCACTTTGAACTTGGAAAAATGCCTGGTTGGTAGTGAGTAGTTATTTTTTAGTACATCTGCATGCATAAATAAATAAATTCAGACATTTTCTCCAGGGAATCTTGGCTACATGCTAAGAGAAGTGAGCATTTGTTTTTACCAAGCAGGTTCTTTTCCCAACTGCCCCTCTACATGGATTGCAGCAGGAATGGGGGGACTTGTGCCCATTCCCATCCTGGGAGGAAAAGACAAGTGTGGAGCAGATTTATCTGTTTATTTTGCCCTCAAGTAAAGTTACTCTTACACACATGGAAAGAGTGTTGCTTAAATGTGTTCCACTTTACTTATTAATGTGCCTGAGTATGGTTATCCTCCAAAACCTCAAGGTTTTTTCTGTGTTCTTCAGGTCATTTTCATTATTTAAGGATCTGTTATCTTTCCCTCCTGGCTGCTTGGAACATGCTCTTTGCTGCTAGGATTATTATATCTCTTTTTTATTATTATTTTCTTAAGCAAGGCAAGGTTTTTAGGGGAGGTAAGATCTTTTATTAGGACAAATTTAAACTGTTTGATGATGAGGGATGCAAAACAGGCCAGTAGTTCTTTCTGCTGGCTTTTGTGTGCCTGTTTCCTGAGGTTCTTGCAAATTGACTTTTCATTTTCACACAGATCCTGCCCAGGTGGCAACTGATAGAGAAGAGGATGTGTTGGCATGGCCATGCTGGTGGAGGCCTTCACACAGATCCAAAGGAAGGGGTAAAACTTGCTCAATTATTACTTCTTTTAAAATAAAAAATGTTACCAGCTTCCCCAAAATAACTAAACCTAAAAACTGAAGACCTCAAGCAACATTTTGTCCAAAATTCTCTTGGTGGATATATAAATAGGTGATAACTGTTAAATTGTCAGTGTAGACTTGCTAGCTCTTAAATCACCAACTGTTTGTGATAATGGTGTTGAAGGGCTTTATTTATTTTATTAAAAAATGCCATTTTACTGTTACACACTCCCTTGAAGTTGGCTTGGATTAGGTTCTTTGGATGGAAAATATGTTTTCTCATCATTCACTGGTTTGTTGCTCTTGTTTGTGACTGATACTTCCCTGTGACTTGGCAGACAGGATAGCAGACATCAGCTTGTGGCTTATTGCATCAGCTGGTAAAATCACACTTGAAATGGGAGGGGAGAAAAGCAATTAAACTGTGTGTATTTTTACTTGGAATTAATGGTAATACATCTGGTGTATTTTGACTGTATTTCTATTCAGGAAGCACATTAAAGTAATGATGATGGTGTATGAGGAGAAGAAGGATCTTTTATTAGACCAATTGATTACAATCAGAAAATGAGGCAAACTTTTGGTTAAAACAGGACAGTATCAACTGTGTGATTAAAATTGCCAAATCAAAGCTCTTGAGGGTACAGAACTTGCATCTTCTCATTTCCTGGGCACTTATTTCTGATGCTTGGTGTATTTGCAGAATCGTTCTCTGTGAATGGTTATAACTTCTTCAGACTTCAGTGGAATCTTCCCTAAAATTAGTGAATAAAAATTGATGACAAACTGAATTTTCAGTTTGAGAATCCAGGTCTTTCAGGGCTACTTTAACTGTTTGAGGATGTCTCTCCTACAGCCTCAGCTGTAAAGAAATTGAAGAGTTCAACTTAGGATTTTCTTTCAAGTTTTCATCTGAGAGTTGTCCCTTCATTGAGTCCAGACCTGTTTGTGCTACAGGCAGAAGTCAGGAGAGGTGTTTGTTTTATAGTAAGGGGAAATTTCATAACCTGAGGTGCTGCAAGCTTGTTTTAGTAAACATCTGTGATCTTTTCTGCATGAGGCACAGGGGGAAACAAAATAATTGGCCATCTCCAGTCAGTGATACCAGCGGCTCTGCATGTAACATTAACTTCAGATTCATTTTAAGACCCTCCTTGCAACAGGTGTAAGCTCTTTCCAGAGATTTCCTGGGCAAAACTTACTTCAAACCAAACTGATTCTCCTTCTCTGTTTCACATATTTAAATTCCAGGCTTTTCTCTGGTCAGAAAGGAAATGGAAGGTTCTGTTTACTACAACACAAGTAGCCTTAAGGGATATTGGATGTTGCTTAACTCACTAGCAATATGTTATCCAAAGATTTTGATGCCAGATGATATTTTTTTTTAATTTGCTGGCAGTGTAAAATTCCATTGGCATTCTCCCTTCAGCCACTACTTGCAGCTATTCCTGTATAAATCAATCTCTTAAATTCTTTATTCCAATAAATACAGCTGTAAGGTGGTTAATACAGGGCATGGTCAGTTAAGGCTGTTGTCTAATTAAACAAATACCAGCTGTCCAGGAGAAAGCAGCAAGAACCAGCTGTGGAAAAAGTGAAATGTGTGAAGAGGGGAAAAAAACCAGGGTAACATTTGGTTTGCCAGGAATTTCTCAGCAAAACTGAAGGGAAGGAAATACTCTGCTGCCCCAAGTGCTGCTCCTTTATCTCACATTTACATGCACTTGTATTCAGTGTGTGAAAATACCGGCACCCCATTTACCACATTTTTTCCCCCCTTAGGATTATACATTTAGGAGAACTGCAGGTGAGATACCTGTCAGCTCTATTACACCTTCCCCTATTCCAGATTTTTTTCTGACAAACGAGGCTGTTCATTCTGACTTTGGGAGTGACATTTTAAATTGCCCTTTTTATAGCAGCTTCTGCAGGTACAGAGCTGAATCCTGAGGATGAGCACAGAGTGAAGGGCACATTACCTTCATCTCACATGTAACTACTAGAGAAGCTTACATTTTTTTAAATTCCAAAATAACTTTTACTTGCAGCAGTGGCTGCTGTGCTGAGTAGTGAGATCAGAACTGGTCTTTACCAGCTTTGGGGATTTTTTTGGTGGTGGTTGGGAGAATAACCTCATGCAGGGGGAAAAGCTTGTGCTGGTCCAATAAAAGGGATGATAGAGCTCCCTGAGGGAGCACACAGGGAGCCAGAATTGTGTCTTTCTCTCTTCATCAGCAGTGACAGCTTAAATTCAAGTCAAACTACCACTTTCTTGCATCCCACTTGTGACAGCTCATCATCCTGGCACAGGCTTTATCCACCAAGTGACAGGGTCAGCCCAGTGAGTGCCTTGCAGTGCTCAATAACCATGGAGATTGTGAAGAGGAATTATGGTTTCCTCTTTTTTTCTCCTTCTTTAGGTGTTTTAAAAAGTCCAAAACCTGGATGGGATGGGTAGAAGGGACAGGAAGTTGGTCAGTGGTCATTCTTTTGCAAATAGTCTTCAGCATTGCACAGTGTGTTTTAAAAACATGCTGCATTCAAAAAGAGGAGAAGGCTTTCATTCTTTGCTCCCTGCTGCATTTGATTTATAATATTTTTCCTTCCATTCCTTGCATTTCTGTAGGAATAGACCTTGAAAGAAAATGTGAAACATTACTGCCATTTAAAAGGAGGTAAAATAAATTCATCTCTTAACCTTTTTATGTACCTCAGAGAATCAAAAAAGGGCCTGAGTCCATTGAACAGATTGCTCATTTTAATTCTTAATGTTGCCACTTGCATATTTAAACAATTTTTAACTCATGTTTCTGTACAACAGTAACATTTATTTCATGGTAAACTTTGATGTAATATGTGTGCATTTTGCATCCTTTGATATTTCTTCTTGTTCCTTTGCAAGGCCTTTGGCAAATGAGTGGCTGCCTCCTGACTTTTTTTCTAAATGGATTTACTTCTGTCACAGTTCAGAGCCATGAAAAAAGGAAATAGATTCCTTGTTTGCAGCCAGTGTATTTTGTTCCTTTTAATAGCTTTTCTGTGCAAAGTCTGCCTAGCCAATAGCAACATATAATTAGAACTGCTCTGATTGCACTTTTGTATCTTTTGTGTTAATGTGGTACCAATTTTTTTTTTTACTTCCTTTTAACCTGTAAGTGGTGATCAAAGATATTTTCCACGTGTTTGAACTGCTTTTTATGCATATCCTTGGCTCAAATGGAAAGATTCTTGTATATACTGCAGCAGATATCTCCTTCTTTTAAGTGGGTAGGGCACAACAGAGGCACTTTTGCATCCTTTCTTTACTGACAAATCTTCCATATATCCATTCTTTAAAAGCAGTTTGAAATGTGCTTATCCTGTGTAATGTTCCAATACATTTGCAGTCGATGACAAAATGTCTTGGTTTTGCTTGAAGCTGTGACTAGAAAAAACTGAGATGAATTTCCTGGTGCTTTTAAAAGCTTCCCTTTTATAGGATTGGCTTCCCTGGTTGCCTCAGCAATTTTACCTTTTAACAGATCTCTCCTTTCTTGCTTATTCACCCCAGACCTTAACAGAGAATTTATTTTCTAATTTGGTTTATCCTCAAACAGTAAGATTTATTATAATACTCCCCCTTCCTACTGACTTCTGTCAGCAGAGTCATCTTTAAAAGGTGTGCAGTAAATTTTGTTTCCCTCCCTCCTCCCCACTACAAAATATTGCCTGAAAGGGAGAGATTAGCTGCCCTTGCTGCCCTCCTTTCTGTCCTAGATAACCCTCGTGTCTTTCAAGTTAACCCCAGTGCAGCCAACACAGAAAAATGAGTTGTTGATACTTGTGCTCTATGTTGCTGCACATCCCCTTGTTCTCAATTAGGAAATGTGGTTTAAGCTGCAGATAATTCAGCTTGAGAGTTCAGTGGGATAATCAGAAGTGTCAGTGATAGACATCCATCCATCTGGAAAATAACCTACATTGCTCTAAAAATATACAGCAGCCAAACCCAACAACAGAAAAATAATCCCAAAGCAAAACTTAAAATAAACCCAAACAGAAAAAGTAATGTCTTTCAAGCTGACTTGTTAAATGGATTGTTCTCTTAGAGCAAAATTTAAGATAAATTTGGGGAATAACCTATTTTAAGAATTCAGTTAAAATTGATAGAATCAGTTAAGGCAGCACCTGTGTACATCTTCTGCCTTGTGGAAACCTCATTGTCCAGTGTCAGGAAATATTCTCCAAACTGTTTAGGTTTATTGTGGACCATTCAGGCTTCCTTCTTGCCTTAGCTGTTTTGTTAATTTGTTAATTTTTTTGCATTTATCTCCTGTTGTTTCTAAGCTATTTTAAAACATCTCCCAAAAAATGAGTAGTAAACCCTTGAATTTTGTACAGCAATCTTGAGGAGGTAAAAAAGAAGGGTCAGTTTGTTTGTTCTGTCAAGTGTTTCAAGATGGGGAATTGTGGCTTTCTATGTTTGAATTGCAGCCAGCCAGACCTGCACTCTGGAGAACATGGAACATTTTAAAGGCATATCATAGGTATAAAGCTAAAAACTTTCAGCTTGAAATGCTCATAGGCAGTCGTAGTCTCAGATATTGTCAACTATCTCTTTCCTATCAAATAAGACTCAATTACCGAAGTAAATATTGGCAAAATATCAATTACAGAAGTGATCCAAATGTATAAAATCTGTTGTTATTTATAGTTGTTGTCTTTGCCAAGGTCTGTTTTAAGGCAGTACCTGTTTGTCCTTCCCCACAGCTGAAGGAGGTGGATGCCAGGAAGATCATCAGGGCCATGCTGTCCTACGTGTGGCCCAAGGACCGGCCGGACCTGCGCGCCAGGGTCGCCATCTCCCTGGGCTTCCTGGCCAGTGCCAAGGTAACAGCAGGCATTTACACAGCTGCTCTTCATCTCTACAAGGAATGATGTTCATTTCTAGGATTTAAGGGGTTTTATACTCTTAAGATGTCTGTTTTTTTCACAGGAGTATATATGAGAAATAATAGCTTGGGTTTTGGAACAGGGTGTACTGCAGGTAATGCCCCTGTGCACATTTAGGAAATTAATGATGACAATCAGAATTTTTGTTTCCCTTGATCCCATTATTTTAGCCCAAGATTTTCCATTGCTGGTTAATTGTTTACCTCAGAAATGACAGGAAATGGGAGTTAAAGACTCTTCTCTTCTTGTGTGGTGCTGTCAGACAGGATTTCTCCAAGGCTCTGTGCCCACTCTCAACCCTGAACTTGATCAGTGTGGTGGTGCCTGTTCACAAGTCTTGCTGTGCTGTAGGAAGGAGATTTGAGCTCCACTCTGTTGGTATTTCTCTATGAGATAACAGAGGAATTAATTGTTTTGGGGACTCCTCTAGTGTCTTAATATGAGAGAACTGTATAACCTTTTGTATTTAACAACCCTGCTTTCATTATAATGATTTTTCATGTAGTCTTGGATTATGAAATGGAGGATTGCTTTTACTTTTATTTCATTATGTGAAAGGATCCTCTATTCTTACCTGCAGCAACATTAGTGTTTATTTGTTCTTTCAAAGAATTTGGCTTGCAAAAGTGTTCTGCAGATTAAAAAGGGGATATAATTCAAATTCTGTGCAAACCTTGTAGAAATAATTCAGAAGAGCAAATGTTAGCTTCCTTTTCCTTTAAATTAAAAAAAGAAAAGAAAAATTTGATTGCAAAATACTGAGAGGAAGTTTTGTGAATTCCATTGAGACATACAGCTCAGCTGGGTTGCTTTTAAGTACAGCAATTTTAACCAAACATAAAGCTAATATTAGCGCTCAGCACCATTGCCATGTTTTGAAAAGAGAGAAGAGACAAATTTCAGCTCTGTAGGTGTTAAAAGAGGAGTGCTTGGGAGAGAAATGTGCTCATTTCTGTGAGCTGAAGAGGAATTGCTGGTCTACAGTGCTTTCTCAGGAGGTTTTTATCTCTCAGGTACTCGTGGGTACTGTCTCCAGCAGATATTTGGGTTGTGCTGCAGTTCAGGATGCTGCTGATAGTGCAGGTGATGACATGCAGAATGTGGCTCGGCTGTGCAACTGAGCTCCCCCCTCTTTTTGTGTGCCTGGGCAAAACACACAGCAATGCTTTCCACTGCATTTCAAATCTCTGGGGGAAACTCTGCTCAAAATGCAGATGCCTTAAGGTTTTGTAATGTAGATCTACCAGGTGGATGTGAAAATTATTCTAAAGACTCTTATTAGTAATGTTAATAATAATCTGAAGTCAATTTTTAAATGTTTGAGGCAATTTTTTCTCCTCCCCACTTCCCTATTCCCTAATTTGTAGTGTTATATGAATATGATGGAGAATGTGAATCCAGCCTCTAATCCTGCATGTGGCAGCACTGTACCCTGCCTATAAAAAGTCTTATTAATATTTCAAGCAGCTTTCTGGGGGGTTAAGAAAACAGAATTGATGACCAAGATGCCTTGATTCTTACAAATAGCCCTGTATGTGGTGTAAAAAAGAGCTATTATATTTCTACTGAGAGAGAGAGATGTTTGCCCCCATCAGAAAATCATTGAACTGCTCTTTGGGGAAGTAACTGGGTATTTGGATCTCTTAAGTGTTCTCTTACACTTTTACATTTGTACAAGGCAGCCCAGAAGCCCTGATGTCCAGAGCAGACTCTCAGAAGAAAAGCAGAAAACCTGTTGAGCTTTGCCCAGGCTTTAGGAGATGCTTGTTAAAAGCAGAAGTGTTTTGTGAGAATGTTTTTTTGGGCAGACAAAGATTTCTTTGGGAAAACACACAGCAAGCTCTCTATGGAAAAATATCTGTTACAACTGGCAAGGGAGGAAAATTTTGTGGATGTCTTCTAGCTGTCCTTTGCTACTGTTCTTTGTTTTGTTCTGTCATTACAAAGCTGTGTTGGATAACTGCAAATTAAGGAGTTACCCCTCATCTTAAGAGCTGTGCTCTCTTTTACTTTTTGGGAAGAACATTTCCTTAAATTGCTTCATACTTTACACATCCTAAGTATGTGTGTCAGTGTGACACAAGTGATGTGCAATAGTTTATTCCAGAGCTGTAGTGGGTCTGTCACATCTTTGAGCCCTGAAAAGATCACTTTGTCCTGGAGAAAATGCACTACAAAGTGGTTTACCTGTGTCTTTCCTGGACCATGTGTAATTGTGTGTGGTTTCCTCATTACCCCATTTGGGAGCCCTTTGTTCTGGTTCCTTGTGAGGTTAATTACAGTGCACTCCACAGACCACACAAGCTGTTTGTTAAAGTTTTTCTGCTATATAATTGTGTCAGCACAGGAGCCACCAGCATGTTTTTCTCCTCACTGCAGTCCTGGCCTGATTTCTTTGTTCACTATGGAACAAAGTGAATTCTGTGTCTGAAGGATTTACATTCTTATTGTGGATTTTGTCTAAAGGGGGTTTGCATAGAGAACTGTATGGTCATGATGGCTGCTGCAAGTCACCTTCCCCACAAAGAAACACTTCTGTAAGCCTTTTGGCCAATTCCCTCTGAGTTTGACAAAAGATTTTCAGGTTTTAAAGCTCTGAATTTACAACATTAGGTTTCCAGTTAAACTACAGAGGCTGTAAAGTGGCTTCAGTTTTACTCTGAAAACTCCAAGGAATCACAGAGGACAGGTAGGTTATGAAATTCTCAACTCTGGGGAGAAAAATATAAGGAATACACCCCCAGTTTAATTTGATTACTTAGCCACAAAACAGCTGGAGTTCATTTCTCCTTGTCCTGCTGCTTGAGAAATAATTTGTCTCTTTGAATCTTCCAGTTCAGTAAAACACACTTTGAAAACAAAAGGCAGTTTGTGTGCAGTACTGAAGAGCCTGCAGTTACAATCTGTCTTGATGCCTTTTGTGGGGCCCAGTTGCCTGTCATTGAACAAATTATTGTGATTTTTGGTTCTTTTTTGTCTCCACATAACTGCCAGTGGTATTGTGAGCCTTCAAAGGGAGCTGTTAGTATGGCTTTTTATGACAGGATGGAGTCTGCTCCAGGGCTAGTGAGGTCTTTTCTTCTTTGCAAGATCTGTTGTATTATTATGACACACTTTAAATTTTCACCTTAAATATTTATAGCCTATCTAGATGTGTGTGCCCAATCTGAAGGACACAAGAGGAAGGCAGGTGAGAAGAGTGACAGGGCATTTTCTGTGTTTTCTGACACACAGCTCAGCCTGCTCAGGTTCTGCATATCTGGATTTTCTTTTTCTATGTTCTCTCCACTTTTTTTTTGGCTTCTCTACTGGTGAATGTATAGCAAATGCTGCCTTACTTTTCTGTTTCATCCCTTTTCCTTCTGTGGCACAAGGAAGAAAGTGCTCAGGCTTCTGGGGAGCTGGATTAAACACATGAATATGACAAAATCACTTGTCACCTCTGTCAGCCTGCAATGGGTTTTGGCCTCCTGGTCACAGACCAGGCATGTGTTATTCATGAGCCAAAGAATTCTTTCAGACTCTCTGCATTTCCACTGACTGCTAATTCCTAAGTTTCAGAACAGGAATGGTTGGCTGAGGAGGCAGGACACAAGGGTTGAATTGCAAATTCTGCCTGCACGCGAAGATAACGATATCTGTGTGATCAGTGGAGCATGTTCCTGTGATCTCGGTGTTTGAGCTCTTTCTGGGGGCTCAGATGGAGTTAGATAATTGCAATAAACCTTTAGCAGTCATTGGCTTTTTGAGGAGTTTCAGGTGAAAAATATTTAAAATCGATTTGGGTTTTTTTCCCTACTGGAAAAAGTGTAGTTCAGGTCATCATTAAATTTGAAGAAGCCACAAAGCCAGGTGCTTCTTCTCTCATGTGGAGCACATTTTGGAGCTTCTTGCCTCCACAAGGGATGGAGATTTCTGTGTGTATCTCCACAAATGGAGCTGTTGGGTGTGTGTGTTTATATTGGTCCAGAGATAAATTCAGACATCTCCGTGCCAGCGTTTCTCACTGAATTATTGGCAAAAGAACAGTTCGCCATGGACCGGTTTTATCTTGTTGGGGCTCAGCCTGTCATGAATTCATCATCTTTATTAAGCAAAAAATGCTGGGAAGAGCAAAATGAAAGATAAGGCTGTTTGCCTTAAAAGTGGTGTAGTCCCATGGGGGAATAAAGATGATATTGCACTGTCAGCTTAAAACAGTGCAGTCATTAAAAAAATGTTTAAACTCATTTACTCATGATTCATTCTAGGGCAGCCTGCTGTTAAATGTGGGCAATTGAGTTGGGATGATTTCATGGGATGCTGTATTTGCTTTCCAATAAATTCAAGCAAGGATAAGCTATTAATTCAAACCCAGAAATAGAAAAATGTACAAATTCATATTAAAAGAGTCTTTTTTAATGGGAATTGTTATCAAGCTTTCAGGCATTAGGCAGAGGAGGGAAGCCTGTACAGATATATTGTGTAAGACAATTGTTTTTCATGGTAGATTTTCATGGTCTACCAAGGTGTGCTTAAAGCTTTTTGTTCTGTGCCAGCAAATACAAAGAGAGAACTGTGAATTTCTGCAGAAGGATGAAATTTTGTTACCATTACTATGAACGTGATCTCATTGACTTAACAAATTGAGTAGGAAAGGCCTGTTTCTAATAATGGCGTCTCATCTCTTGCTATAAACTTTGTAAGATTAACTTTTTTTCTTTTTAAATTACTGGAAAGCAGACTGTCTTGATTGCTAATGAAATGCAATACCATGCTGCCTTCTTCTTATTCAAGCTTTACCCTCCAGGAGTCAGAACAACTATAACCTGAGACCAGGCTTTAAATTTCATTTAAAACTCTATTGGGAAGAATTATATTGATGTAAAAGAAGACATTTCTGCAAAATTGTAGACTGTTACCAGTTAAATTAATTGTGAGTGGAGAACAGCAGTTCAAAGAATACATTTTTTTTTTCTTTAAATGGACTTTAAATATATCTGTAGTTCTATTTCAAAACTACCTGTAGTGTAGCACAGTCTAGTGAGGAATAAAATCCCTGCAGAGAGATTCGTGAGAATCTGCAGCAAATGAAGACCATCTGCATGACAATATTCTTATTTTCTCCTGAGAGGTCTCTCCCAGGAAAACTTGCACTTTGTCATGTTGCTTGTCACTGGAACACACACGGCAGTAAATTCATCTTTATTAAGAACAAAATGCCACCCCAAAATGGAGTTGCAGTATCTCTGAAAGCAAAGTGGAGTTGTTTGGTTATCCTGGGGAAGGATTTGAGGTCTCCATAATTCCCATTTGTTAGAAGGGGAGCTGTGGCTAAAGGACTCTCAGCCTGCACTGGACAAGTTCCAGAGGAATGTTTGAAGTAGGACCTGATCTTTTAGCTGTTTTCAGTCTCTAACAAACTCAAATCTCATGTATCACCTGTCAGGAGTTACCTAAATTCTGCTGTGTTGAGAATTCCGAGGTGTTTTTTATAATGTGTTTCATAGGGTACGTGTGGGGGAAGAGGAGAAAATTAATTCCTTCCTCATTTGCATTTAAATTTTCAGCCTAAAACGCTGTGTAAAAAAATTAACAGCATAGATTCAAAAAAAATTGGAACCCTACATTTTTTTCTTTAAATGTGTGGTTTACAAAAATATTTTCAAAACTCCAATTACTCTGCTTGATGAAGTTTGTGCCTTCCACTATTTGCCGTATTTTGTAAAACTAGGAATATTAGATACTGGGATAATAATTGAGAACTTCTGGAAGTCTGTCTTCCCTCTTGAATTGGGGCTGAACTTAAGAATGACTTTATCACTCTTTTCTCTCAAAATCTGCTTTTATCCAGTTAATTTACAGTTTTTTCCCTGGGCTTTCAGCTCTGACAGATGTCCCTAAATACAATTGAGATCTAAGTGGGTATCCAAAACATTTGGTGGAGAGAGCTGAAATATCTGTATCAATCTGGTTTCTGTTTTTTGTTTCTTCTCATGTAAAATAATTTGTCATCTACCCAAATTTTTTTCCAACTACTGAAAAAAAAAAAAAAGCCCAACTTTAAGCAAAGTCAACTTGCTGTAAAGTATTGAAACATCTGCTATGATTGTAAGATTGTAGGGCGTATTTGTTCAACTGCTAAAAAAGTTGTGTCCGTATTTTCAAATCTCAACAGTTAGGAGCAGTTTGAAATAAGAAATTCTATTAATTTTAGGAAGTTTGTCTGTAAATTGTCTGTCTTGTTGGTGTAAGTGAGCAATGTAACAATGGTGCCTTAACAAGACTTAAGAATTTTACGTTTTCTCTGAGTTTTTCCATTTTTTCTTGTGCTACAATTGTGCAAATAAGAAACTGCTGAAATTAGTGTGTTTACATATCCATTTGTTTGGGGTTTCACATCTAGAGGGGCCACCACCGTTGACACACTGGGTGATAGGTGGTGGATGTGACTTTTTTGTTTGAAAACTCATATTTGTACAGTAATTCGTAATGTTTTACTGTACAGAAAATCTTTTGTGCTGATACCAAGTTAATGTTTGGGGTGATGCTGCAAATGGGAAACATTATTTAAATTTTAGGGGTGTATTAACAGAGACAAAGAAGGGGTTGGTTTATTTTCTTTGACTTCCCAGAAGCTTTGGTTTAATCCATCCCAGTGTTAGCAAAGTGCAGGTGAATGGTTTCCTGTGTAACAGAACTTCTTTACATCAGCACAAAGAGCGAAGAGCTCCAAATGATGACACAATTCAGTAGCACTGTGTGTGCCGTGCAGTGGCTGCTGCTTGACTCATTTCCTGGGCCTGCCATGCTCACTTCAAGGGCCTTGCAGTGTAGTTTCTTGAGGATAGAAATCTGTATTTAAAAGGAGATAGTGAGAGAGACAAAGTAACCCTGCAGTCCCAGCAGCCAGGATTTAACATTGTGCTTGCAATAAAGAGCCAACTCACCTGCACTAAGTGCTAAAGGACTAAATGTAACAACAGAGCAATTTCATAAAAGAGTAGTCATGCTCCATACATATTTTAATGCAAATGGTCTAATTGGTGTGCTCCTGCTTTCAGGCCATGAACATATTGGTTCCCTTCATGTTTAAATATGCAGTGGACAACCTCAACCAGATGTCTGGGAACGTGCTCAACCTCGGCGACGCCCCGAGCACTGCGGCCACCCTGGCGACTGCTGTCCTTGTGGGCTGTGAGTGATCCCAGAGGGTGCATGGGGGGTCAGGGCCTGCAGGGAGGGAGGGCTCAGCACAGCTCCTGCCCTCTGCACTGCTGAGCATCACAGCTGCCTGGGAATCAGAGAATCGCAGAGTGGTTTGGGCTGGAAGGGACCTTAATGGTGATCCATGGGCAGGAGCACCTTCCACTGTCCCAGGGTGGGATCCCTGTCCAGCCTGGCCTTGGACACTCTCAGGGATCCAGGGGCAGCCACAGCTGCTCCGGGCACCCCCACCCTCCCAGGGAACAATTCCTGCCCAATCTCCCATCCAGCCCTGCCCTCTGGCAGTGGGAATCCATTCCCTGTGTCCTGTCCCTCCATCCCTTGTCCCCAGTCCCTCTCCAGCTCTCTTGGCGCCCCTTTAGGCCCTGGAAGGTCTCCCCGAAGCCTCCCCTTGTCCAGGTGAACACCCCCAGCTCTGCCAAAGCCCCCAGAGCAAAGGGGCTCCAGCCCTCAGAGTGTTCAAACTATTTCATAGTTACTCTGTGTTATGTCTCTTCCCAATATTCTCTGACCTTGCTTCTGGTATTCCAATTAAAAAATGAAATAATGCTCATAGAAATTATTCTTGATTATAAATCCTGCCCTTTCTTATAACCAGCTGCAGAAGAAACTGATTTAAATGTGTGCACAATGGTTTATAAATGAAAAATGGCATAAAGCTTGGGCCAATTAAGTATAAATTACCTTTGAACGAAAATTGTTGAAAATATATAAAGAATGAGTCTAGTGTAATTTCATGCATGAAGGGAAGTTGAAAATATAATTATTTTCATTTTGTAAACTTTTTCATCCCTTTTTAGATGGTATCTCAAGAGCTGGGGCAGCCTTATTTAATGAAGCAAGAAATGCAGTATTTGGGAAAGTAGCTCAAAATTCAATCAGGAGGATTGCCAAGAATGTTTTCCTGCACCTTCACAACCTGGATCTGGCTTTTCATCTGAGCAGGCAAACAGGGGCACTGTCAAAAACCATCGACAGGGGCACCAGGGGCATCAGCTTTGTTCTCAGTGCTTTAGTGTTTAACCTGGGACCCACAATGTTTGAGGTGGCTCTGGTCAGTGGAATTCTGGTAAGTTGGAATTGTCTCATTGAAGGATGATGCTCTCACCAAAGTCTACTCAATATAAATAATAATAATTGTATTTACAAGGTGGTAGCAACTACTGTAAAAGAGAGCAATCCATAGTTTTCAAATTTCAGTTACTTTAATTAAGCTTATTTGAAATTATTTTTACGTTTAAGGCCTCTCTTCAGCCAGTTGCTTTATGTGGACAGTTTTTGGTGTTTTTCTTTAGAATTGCTGGAAAATGAAACTAGAAAATTCTACACACAAGTATCAAATATACCCAGGTGATTAGTGAGGAAACAGAATAAAAATGTTGTGGTTTAGTGTATTCAGGATAGAGGAGGGAGTGATTATTGGCTCCTTCCTGAACATTGATCCGGACTTAACCAGAACTTAAAAGTGAAAATTAGCTTTTGGAAAATAGGCTTCTCCTGGCAGGTTTTAAGCTTAATACCCTGAAATTTAAACTTCTATGAAATAAATCACATGTTCTGCCTTTGAAGTCAAGATCTTTGGGTATTACTTGGGTGCAAAAGTCTGAATCTTGATTATGTATCTCAGACTAAATTAAAAACAAGAATCTTGTTCTGGTTATTTGCCTTTTTAGAAAGACTTAATCAGGTTTGAATGGAACAGTGAAATGCCTGTTGATGTTGGGTAACAGTTTCTAACCACTGGAAGTTGCAGACCAGGCTGGCTGTCAGCCAACCCTCCTTAGGGCTTTTCTCTCCTGATGTGCCCTGAAGTACAGAAAATGCTTCCTAAGTTGTTTTTCAAGGCCATTTATTTCTTCTTCTACAGTCTTCAGCTTTCTCCCAAAATCCATTGAAAAAGCATGGAAACAAATACTTATTTGCGAAAACAGCACAAGCATCAGCAGCATTTACGTTTTATAATGTGAAAAATAACTTTGCAGTATTATATACACTAGCTCTTGGTTATTGCCTCCAATCTTTTCATCTAAATCCTTCTTGCTGCTTTCCTTTTGAGTTTAAGCTTTTTATTTAGCCTTAAGCTGTTCAGAGCAGGGATTATATTGGGAGGGACCATCAATTCTTGTCTTAAAATTAGGGTAGCTTAGCTGGAGACAACAGTGAAGTTTTGATGATGATGATGATTATAATTTTTTTTTTTTAAATTTGATTTAAAATCTTACAGTATTACAAATGTGGTGCGGAGTTTGCTTTGGTCACTCTGGGGACCCTGGGAGCCTACGCCGCGTTCACGATAGGAGTCACCCAGTGGAGGTAAGGCAGGCCCTGCCCTCACACTCCTCAGCCTGAGCTTGTGATGGTGCCTTGCAGTGGCACAGTGGAACCTGTTGAAGGCTTTAATAAATGCCCACTTTATTGTCCTAATCTAGAACAGAGGCTAGACAAGATTAAGAGAATAAAGCAGGCATTTATTAAAGGCCTTCGGTAGGATCACCTTGGGCTTCTGAGGCTACACCCAACACTGACAATGGTCACAAGTTTTTCAGACAGTTACAGGTTTGGTCTATTTACATATCAGGGGTTAACCCTCCAATTACAGCTTCAGGCAATGAAGTCACATTCCCCTAGTTTGCTCCCCCCAATTCACTTTTGTTGATACTTTTTGGGGCCTGAGGTAGAGGGTGTCCTTGGATTTCAGGCCTGGAGGAATTGTTCTGTCTGACCAAAATGTGAGGACAGTTAACTAACACTTTCTATGGAGTTTAGAGTTATACACTAATGCAGTATTTGAAAAATATAAAAGCTAAAATCTGAGGCATCAGTGACCTGATCAAACCTTCCTTTCCCAGGACTAAGTTTCGGATAGAAATGAACAAAGCTGACAACGATGCCGGTAACGCTGCCATTGACTCGCTCCTGAATTATGAGACTGTGAAGGTAAGGCCAGTCTTTACTACCAGGCTCTTTGTCTTGTTTCTGTCAGCCTTAGGGAAGTGAGTCATATGATTCATCTTTAAAGGGCTGCATATTTGGAGCAATAGCATATTTTTAAGCATTATTCATTTGAAGAGTAGTGCGTGGCTTTGACAGAGTAGCAGGAAGGTTGTTAGCGGGGGCTGGAAAAAAGTCTCTTTCTTAATAAAGAGTGAGAAGTTTCTTTCATGGCTGAATCACCTTGACCATCAATTTCTAAGTAAACTTAGTCTTGAAGAGGAGGTTTAGGTTGGATGTTGGGGAAAGGTTCTTTTCCTCCCAAAAGGTTGTGGGGCACGGAACAGCCTCCCAGGGAACGGGCACAGCTCTGAGGCTGCCAGAGCTCCAGGAGTGTTCAGACATTGCTCTCAGGCACAGGGTGGGATTGTTGGGGTGTCCTGGGCAGGAGCTGGACTTGGATGATCCTTCTGAGTCCCTTCCAACCCAAGATACTCTGTGATTGTTTCCTTCAGTTGTTAGAACTGTTGGAGAGGAGTTGTGTGTGTGTGTGAGAGTGCACTCAGTCTGTTCATATTGTATTTTACAGCCACTTAAACAGTCCCAACATGTTTGTCCCTGTCACATTTACCACTTTTGTTTATGTTGTAGTATTTCAATAATGAAAAATACGAAGCCCAACGGTATGATGAGTTCTTGAAGACCTATGAAAATGCCTCCCTGAAGACTACCTCCACCTTAGCTCTCCTCAACTTTGGCCAGAGTGCCATATTCAGTGTGGGTTTAACAGCCATCATGGTGCTCGCCAGCCAGGGCATTGTTGCAGGTAACTCACCTGTCTGTAAGCCTGAAATGAATCTCCTTTACCTCAGTTCATCCATAGCAGAGGTGTTAGTTTTAATTAACTGAGGATTGATCTGAGAGTTCATTTTGAGAGGTTTTGGTTGAGAGTTTTTTGCTTAAGTTTTGTCCGTATTTCTTCTTCTTGGAGTATGATTAATTCCATTATATCTCTCTCTCAATGACTCTTTCAATCATACTATAATTTTATCAAAAAAACATTATAAAAGTTTAGCAGTTAAAGAAAGATCCCAAGAAAATGTCACTTCAGGAAGTTTTTTCTTTAAGGTTTTTGAAAGGCGCTTCTATAGATAAAAATATTTCTGTGGACATTTTACAAAGATCTTTTCTTTTTGCCCTTCTCCCTTGCCATGTTGGCAAGACTCTGTATATAGACCTGTGCTTCGTCTCCAGTAGTTTTGTTACCAATAATTCACTTTCCTTCCCTTAATAAGGGCACATTATTAAAAGAATTGCTTCCATCTGTTCTATGCTTGTCTAATTTACTACACAAAGTAAAGCCTGCTTGATTAGGAAGACACAGTGCAAGCTTCAAATGCAGAATTGGGATAGCTCTGCTAAAGCAAGGTGCTTTTAGAGTAAAAATAATGATGCTTTAAAGAGTGTTAACATCCAGAAGTGTTTGAAGGGCAGACCTTTATACCATGTGCTCTTTCTTGCATCTGCTTTGCCCTTTTTCAAGCTGCCAGGGCAGGGAAGGGTTACTCTGAACAGATCAGTCAGTCAGTGCAGTTTATGGCTGTTCTTAGGAAGATTTAGAATAGCTTGAAGCAGGATGGTAGAAATATGGCTTTAAATCATCTTTCTGGGCCTGTTTCAGCTGAACTGACCTGCCACTTACCTTTAGCTGCTGTGACATCCTGAGTTTTCCCTTGATCAGCCTGTTTGATACCGAGCTGCCCAGAGGTTCTCAGTGTGTTTTAGCAGCTCTGTGGTACATGCAGTATGAAAGCTCCCTCTTGATCATGGCAAATTCTATCATTTGGATTTGTCTGTAATTGTACTTAAGATTGTCTTTCCTGATTTGGGCTTCCATATATTATTTCCTCCCCCTTTAACTTTCTTAGGCTTCTCTGTGGATTTTACAATCTGTTATTGTATATGCTGCTTGCCCTACTTGCCAGTGCTGTTATATCTTTTAAAAAGTGAAATCCACACAAACATTGCCATTCCTTTCAGGCACCTCTCTGTAAAATCTGGGAATGGGTTCTGGGGTTTTGTTTGCTATTTAAACATCTGGGTGTAGAAATGGGATAAAAGAAATTATGTTTGATTGACTTGATTCTTTCTTTTGGTGCATCCTAAAAAGGAAAACCCTTCAAGTCTCCTTATTCTCTGACACCCCTTTTGTCTTAAGGCAGCCTTTCTGTTGGAGATCTGGTAATGGTGAATGGATTGCTGTTCCAGCTTTCTCTGCCCCTGAACTTCCTGGGAACAGTGTACAGAGAGACAAGACAAGCCCTGATAGATATGAACACCTTGTTTACACTTCTCAGTGTAGATACCAAAATTAAAGTAAGTAGTAGCTTATTTTCCTTAAAGCATCTGGGCATTTAACAGGGCTGTTTGTGGCAATGCCATCATTTCACCATGTTCTGATCTTGCAGGTTTAATTTCTATTCATGAAAGTGTTGCTGTTCTGCCTCCTCTTTAAGTGCAGTTACTGCAATAGCAGTTGATTTTTTTTTTCTTGCAGAGAAGCAAAAATTGCTTAACGGAAGCTGTGTTTATATTGAGATTTTTTAATTTAAGTATTCATGCCTCGTGCTTGAATTTTTATTGGTAATTAATGATGCAGAATATATTGCAAAAGAAGTTATGAGGCAGAGTGTTTACAGCAGGAATTTTTACCTCCTTTGGGGAAAAGGAGGAGCAAACCAATGTCACTTGTGCAGCAAATTATGGTTATTTTCCACATATCTGAGCCAGAGTGTCTATTTGCCTTTTTCTGAGGTGGGAAAGGGACTGTTGAGCTTGTTCAAGTGTTGGAGATAATTTCAGGGCAGCAGATAAAGTGGAATTCTTCTTTTCATAGGACAAAGAGCTGGCTCCACCCCTGCAGATCACCCCTCAGACTGCTTCCATCGCCTTTGACAATGTGCATTTTGAATACCTGGAAGGGCAGAAAGTCCTTGCTGGAGTGTCCTTTGAAGTCCCTGCAGGAAAGAAAGTGGCCATTGTAGGAGGTAGTGGGTCAGGGTGGGTAAATGGACTAAATATGCCAATCAATGCAGAATTTAGTTTCTTAAATGTTGTGCTGCTTGTGTTTGCTTTTTATTAATTTTGTTTGTACATCAGTTCCGATTGGAGATTGTAAATGGCAAACCAGGATGTAACATTAACTTAAATTGTTTTCAATTCCAGGAAAAGCACCATTGTGAGGTTATTATTTCGTTTCTATGAACCTCAGAAAGGAAATATTTATGTTGCTGGACGGAATATCCAAGATGTCAGTTTGGAAAGTCTGAGAAAGGCAATAGGAGTTGTGCCTCAGGTATTCCATGTTTCCTTCTCCCCAGACAGTGCATTGTAACAGTAATTCTGGTCTATTGTAATAGTAATTCTCAGTATCTGGCACTGATTCAGTGAAGGCCAGTCCTAATGCAGGGGTGTTGCATGGTGACTTTCAAAGGAACTAGACTTTTTTCCCCCCAGGAAATATTATGTTTTTATATGCATCATCATATAGATCCAATTTCTGAAATGTGTTTAAACCTCCCCATGAGAAAGTGCCTCCAGCTTTAAGTGATTTAGCTTTATAGTTGATTACCACTGTAATGAGTTAGCAAAATGGTGAAAGTATGCATGACATACATATTTAGGACACAAAATATATTAATCCCTTTTTTGGGAAAAGAAATTTCCCCAAACACTTTTTACCTTCAGGCTTCGTGAAGAAAAATACAAGCCATTCTGTATTTTTGTGGGTTTTTTTTTCACTGGCTGGGGACAATTTTGAAGCTGTTGTTCATGGTTTCTTATTTGAAATGTTCTTCCACAACTGCAGGATGCTGTTCTGTTCCACAACACCATCTACTACAACCTGCAGTACGGGAACACGGCGGCCACGGCGGAGCAGGTGTACGGGGTGGCCAGGCTGGCCGGGATCCACGACGCCATCCTCAGGATGCCCAACGGGTACAACACCCAGGTTGGGGAGAGAGGACTCAAGCTCTCAGGTTGGCTCCTTTTCAGCTTCCTTGTGTCCCTTTTGCTGCCTCAAAGTGTTGTGCAGTTTAGTGTTTAGGTTTTCTTTTAGCTCGTTGAGTTTATAACACAGAATCATTAAGGTGGGAGAGGATTTCCAAGATCAAATCTAACCTTTGAGTAAATCTCACCATGCCCACTAAACAACATCACCAAAGGCCACATCCACTCCTTTTTGGAACACTTCCAGGGATGATGACTCCACCACTGTCCTGGGCTGATATATTCCTCTCCCTGTCTCCCAAGGCTCCTTTGCTAGCTCAGTTCCTTGACAGGCTTTGGGGGAATATCTCAGGGACAAAACAAAAGATTTCAAAAGAGGCTCTTCCCCAGGATTATTCCAAGGTGTTTATTCTCAAAGGCTTCCAGGGGAAAAGGAGAGTGGATAAGGAGGAACAGGGCCTTTTCTAGTCTGCTCAGGAAAAGATAACTAGACCTCAGCCAATGAGGTCAAGAAAGGAAGGAAGGGTCAAACTACCTGGTTACAGATTTCAGGAGTCCCGAGGGGAAAACCATTCCCTAGAGAAATAGAGCAACGGGCAGCATGTTCCAGTGCATGACCCTTCAGTGAAGAAATCCTTCCTATCATCCAACTTGAACCTCCCATGGAACACATTGAGATCATTTCCTCTCATCCTGTCCCTTGTTCTCTGGAGCAGAGCCTGAGCCCCACCTGGCTGTCCCCTCCTGTCAGGGAGTTGTGCAGAGCCCACCTGAGCCTCCTCCAGGCTGAGCCCTCCCCCACAGTTCCCTCAGCTGCTCCTCCTAGAGTTATGTTCCAGACCCTTCCCCAGCTCTGTTCCCATCTCTGGACACACTCCAGCCCCTCATTGTTCTTGTAGAGAGGAGCCCAAAATACCTACCTGTAAAGGCTGAATATTTATATGAAGGTCTGCAGTTTAAGGCAGCTGTAGTCTGCAAGATATTCAAAAGAATGTATTTTCAGGGGGTAGTGTTAAATGAGATTATAAGTGAGGCTGGAGGTACATCTAAGCAAAAATGATTTTTCCCATTATCTCTTTGGGTAGTGGACTAGAATTGGGAACTTTCTGTGTGCTTTGGGCCCTGCTTGTGCTGAGGGGTGCAGTGGGTGCAGACAGAGGTGCTGCCTGTTGCAGAGACACTTTTGAGGGGGATTTCTTTCTCTGCAGCTGCTGCAGTCAGGAGTCCTGGTGCCTTTGAAACAGGGGATCAGAGGGTGCAGCCTGTACCCAGAATGTGCAGGAGAAAGTGTGCATGCTGCAAACGGGGATTATGCAGAGACCTAGAAGGAAAATAAAATATGTGAAGCACAGATCTGGGTGAGGGAATAGAAGGTGCTAAATAGGTACTGGCAGAACTGAAGAGAATCGTGCTAACAATGAAAGACTTGTCTTGCCTGTCTCCCCACACTAGTAATTGCTAGAAAGAGGATTTGACTGACAATAGGTTTGAAATGTCTTGGTGTTTATAAAAGAATAGAATAGTTTCAGTTGGAGGGAACCTTCTAAAAATCATCTAAACCAACCCTCCTGCTGCGAGCAGGGGCATCTTTCACTAGACCAGGCTGCTCAAAGCCTTAACCTTATGTTGAGGTTTAGATTGGATTTTAGGAAAAATTTCTTCAGCCAAAGGTTTGATCAGGCTGCTCAGGGCAGTGGTGGACTCCTCATGCCTGGAGGGATTTAAGAGCTGTGAGGATGTGGCACTTGGGGACATGGGGCAGTGGTGGAACAGTTGGGCTCCATGATCTGGTGGGGCTTTTCCAACCTGAATGATTCTGTGTCCCCTTCTGAGTCTGGAGCATTGTGTGTGGGTGTGCTGGAGTTCCCTTCTGACCTCAAGAGTCCTGTAACAGAACCTTTCTGGAAATGGGTTCTGCCTTTCCTCCATCCTTCAAGAGTCCTGTAACAGAACCTTTCTGAAAATGGGTTCTGCCTTTCCTCCATCCTTCAGTCTGTGCTGCCACTGGGATGGTCATAAGCACCCACCTGCCAGTGCTTCCACAAAGGTGGTGTTGGGAAAGGGAAGGGAATTCTGTTCTTTTCCTGCTTTGTTTGTATTTAAAGAAGAAAGAGTATGTAAAATATTCAGGAGAAAGACAATGAAATTCTTTTGAGCTCTGAGTAGGCGTCTGCCACTGAAAGAACAGCTTCAGTTTCTTATTTTCAACAATTAAGTGAATATTGACAAATATCAGTAGTAAACAAGCTTCAGGAATGGTACAGGAGTCTCAGGCCAGTGCTCTCAGAAATGGTGTCATTGTTCAAAGGACTGGAGATATCAAATGGAAGGCTCTGAGTCCCTTCAGTGCCTCTGTAAAAAGCTACTGCTAATTGGAATCTACTGTCCTCTCGATAGTAAATTGGCTCCCTAAATTCTTACAAAGATATGTATTGGATTCATTTCAGAATCAGTTTGTGGGTTTTTTTAAGTTGGGTTAGGCTTCTTCATGTCTAAGGAGAGCACAAAGTCCTGATTTGTTCTGTTATTTTGTGGCAGGAATAGGGTGAGCAAAAGCTGTGTGAATTGAAGTGGTTCTCTTTAAAATCCAGGGGTTTGTGTGCACAATGGAAAAACAAAATTTCAGCTGCAATGACAGATTTGCCAATTTAAATGGTGATGCAGCAGTTCTTACTGTTCTCAAGGATTGATTCATCAAGAATAAAGAATGAAAAACAAGTTGTTTGGGTTGTTCCAAGTAGAACCCACCTCAGTGTTGTCTAATAGATGTGTAATAGGCAGAGCTGTGGCAGCCCCAAATCCCTGATTTGTGAATGGAACAGTTTCTGTGCTGCTGCCCTGAACATGAATGGGAAACAAGATGAGACAAATATGAGGGATCTGGTTACTGAAATATGTCTTTCAAACGTGGATATTGTCAAGCTGTGAGTTCTGAAGATGCTGTACAGGGGAGGGAGGGAGGGAGGGAGAGCACACTGAAACAGGCTGAGTAAATCACACAGTTCTAATTGCTCCTGAGTTCTGCCAAAGACAGTTTAAAATGTGAACTGCAGCATTACCACCAGCCTTTTAAATGGTTTAGGAAAGCATGTTCTCTCCTGATAGAAATGGAATATTAACAAGAATATAATAGTATTAAATGGAATGTTTTGAAGTCTTGGATAAAACAAAGGAGGACAAGTGCAGAAATGTGACGTGTTTGCGTCGCGTACCAAATGTTTAGCAGATTTTAAGTTCTCAAATGCACCTGTTTTCCTGTCTGTAAAAGTTGCCCTGAGTTATTCTTGAGTAGATGTTGGCTGTAAGAATTGTTTAGGAAAGAAACTAGTCTGAAACTGGGTTATATCAGAAAGCACCAGGCTGTAGCTTGCAGGCTGAAGGTGGTTTTCAGTACAATATTGACTGTTCTTGAGTGAAATTCAGCATTATGGGGTGGGAAGTTGGATGAATATCAAGGAGAGACCTGAAAGACACAATGTGTGAGCAAGATGCCTGAAATCCAATACAGCAGATGTGGACAGAGCAGTGATGAAAGAAAAGTGCATTTGTGTGTGCAGAGTTACTGGATGGAGCAGAGCTTAGGCCAAGTGAATGGGCTCCTACTCCCAGGTGTACAGAGTGAGTAACTGTACACCATTGTTACTCACCTGTGTCAGACTTGCCTTGGAGCAGATACAAAATAGTTCTGTCCTTTTCCAAAAGGATGAGTAATCTTGAATCACTAAATTTACCAGGGAGCAGGAACTTGTGTGCTATCTTATGTAACATGTCAGACATTTGTCAGCAATGACTATGATGTCTATTAAAAAAAGGAAAAAAAAAAAAAAACCAACAACCAACCCTCAAAAATCATGTCTGCTGTTGAATTTAGATTATCACAATTGTAACTTAATTTTTTTTCTTTTTTTTTTCCTCTTTCCCCCTCATTCAGGAGGAGAAAAGCAAAGAGTTGCAATTGCCAGAGCAATGTTAAAGGAGCCTCTTATTTTTCTCTATGATGAAGCCACATCATCTTTAGATTCAATTACAGAAGAGGTAAATTGAGATTAAAAATTCTAAAATTTAAGTGATGCAATGTTGTTTGATTCTGATGCTTTTCCATGTTCTTTTCCTCTCAGAATTCTGTTCTTTAACAAGTGTCTCAGTATTATTAAGAGCTGCTGTTGTCCTGAAGAGCAGAGCAGAGATGTTCAGTCCATCTCCCTGGAGATAGTGAGGGATATCAGCTGTCTCTGGCATATTTTCTCTTTCCACTCTGGAAATCTCATTCACCTTGACACATTCTTCCCTTGAAGCTGGTGCAAGTGACCATGAAGTGTGAAGCTTGTCCACCTCAGAAGGTGTTTAGATGCCATCTAACATCCATCAAAAAAACCTTCTGAATAGTTGGGACATAATACAGGATAGACCCTCCTTGTTTGTCGTGGGGTAGGTGTGACCTGCAGTGCTGGTGTTCATTTGTGTTCATTCCTCAGTGACATGGATGTGGTGACACTGTGAGAAGAGCTGCATCAGCCTTCAGAACAACATCTTTGCTTAAACACAAAGCTCTCAGCACCAGCAGTAATTTCCCAAACTAATGTCATCAAAAATGAGCTAAGCTATGGCTCTGTTCACTTATGCAGATGATTGAGTGAATTTATTGACCTGTAATCACTAAATTACTTTCATTTTCCAGGTGCAGAGAATTCAGAGGATGAACTGTAAATCCATACAGCACAGCACTGAAATGTAGCACAGCTTCCTCATGGGCCAGAAATGTCCTTATCACACTCAGCTCTCAGATTTTTCCTCTCTTGTTTTGCTGAATCTATGCAAGAGTCTTAAGCAAAGCAGAAAGTTTCAGAGTAGAAATGCACTTGGAAGACAGCAAATGAAAATGAGGTTTTTCCACAAGACTATGCCTGGGAATGGAAATGTTTTCTGACAAAAAAATTCAGGGAAATAAAGTGGACACTTCACTTTACAGTAGTGAGGGCACAAATTCCCAGTCAGTGCTGCTTGCAGAGGGATGGTGGCATAGGGCTCACAAAGGAAACCCTGCATAGATAATTCCCAGAATTGCTCTGCCTTTGTTCCACATTGGCATAACTCTGAGAGTTTTTTTTCCTTTAACAATCATGGGAAAGCATTAATATTACCACCATGAGGAGTTCTTATTTTCAGATGTTTTACTGCTGTTTGCTGCTTGTGTAGCATGGTTCCGTGGGGAAGTTTTCCCTGAAATGAAATGACACGTCTCTTCCTTTGTCCCTGGGGATAGCTGTGTTTTTTCTGTGAATACAAGCTTTTTTTTTTTTTTTTTTTAAGTTTGAGGCTTTAGCAAAACCACAGATATTTCATGTTTGGGACTCTTCTGTTTCTCCTGTACATACTGTTTGTTATTGGGAAGCTGTAGCAGTACCAGAGATGATTTTCAAAACTTATTTACAGCAATTTGCATATTTCCAGCAGCGTTTTATTTCTCCTCATCTCACTCAGGAGCATGTAAGACTTTGTGTCTCTTCCAATCTTGCAGAACATTCTCAAAGCCATGAGGGACATGGTGAAGCACCGGACGTCGATTTTCATTGCCCACAGATTGTCCACGGTGGTGGATGCAGATGAGATCATTGTGCTGGATCAGGTGAGGTGCTGCTGAGTGACTTTCACATATGTCACAGTTTAGTTTAGGGACTCTGTGTGTCCAGTTTGAATTGTGACACTCCCACCAAGCTGCTGGAAGATTTTTCTTTGTAAATGAACCGTGTTTGAAAATTCCAGCCCAAGCTTGGCACGTGTGTCTGTCTTGTATGTTGTTATTTTTACACCTTACTGTTGCATGTTTTTAATCTAATTTTTTGCATGCTTCTGTCCAGTTTCCTAATGTGTTCCCCCAATTTACACTTCACTCTCATTGCTCAGTGTCTGTTTTTCACATACATCCATTTTTTCCTCTCAGTGGAAAGGACAGCGTGTTCTGTTTCCATGCAGATAGAACTATTGCAGGATTGTTCAACCTAATTATGTTAAAAATCTAAGCACCATTCTCTGTTGTACCTGTAGAAAAGTGTGATTGTTCCCTTTCTGTAGGCTTCTTTTCTAAGAAAAAGCCAACATGTTTCAACATTTGATTCCCTAATATCAGCATTCAGCTGTTACCTCATGCTCATCCAAAGTCCATTTTTTTATCTATTATCCATATCTGGAAGAGATTTTAAAATAAACAAATGTCCTTATAACTTCATAATTATCCTTTTAACTGTTAATGCTGAAAGTACAGTGCTCAAATCTGCTGATAATAGATGTTAAATTTATCTCTGCATTCATTTTTATCAGTTGCTATTTATAAGCCTGTGCTCATAGGTGTCTTTAGTGACTTAAAAATACACATCTAAAAGCAAATAAATTATTTTTACACTACATTCAATGATTTCATGGACAATTAGACCCATACTTTATGAAATAGTGACATTTGCTACACAAAACTCAGCTTTATATGAATCTCAGGATGAAGTAGTGGAATAAATCACTTGCAGTGCTCCATGGAGTTTTTATTTGTTTTTGATCTGCTTTGTTTTTTTCAGCTTTTGCTGAAAAACTCTCTCCTAAGGTGTATCCTCCTTACAAGTGCACGTTAAAACCTCTCACAAACATTTTGTAACGTGTCACAAGGCAATTGGCAGCTTTTTGTTTTCCATGCAAGTTTTCACAGCTTCCTAAGAGCGTGTTTTGTGTTGTAGTGTAACTGTTAAATTAAAAATAAAAGCACAGCCTCGAACTGTGAAGGGGAGCCAGGGTGCTCCCTTTGCTGAAGGATGGAATTGTGGATGAGGGAGGCAGTGCTGCAGCATTCCCAGCAGGATTGGTGTGTTAGCAGCCAGATTAACAAGGCTCAGGAGCAGGGATGAGACAGGCTGGGATTGTGGCTGGTTTTGCTTAGCAATGGTAATCATGGAGTCACAATTCCAGCACCTTTGCTGACGTGAAATCACAATCATTCCTGAGTAAACGTTGGAGTAATGATGCAGACCCTAATGCTGAGCAGAGAAGTTTCATTTTTGAGGATTGATCAAGAGTTACTAAAAAAAAAAAAAAAAGCCATGATTCAAAACCTGATCTCTAGTCCAAATTAATCACTTAAAGGATTTAAGTAAATGCTGCAGTTCTGTTGATCAAGTGTATGTTTGTTCAGATTCCACTGGCACAACTACTAATAGGAGTGCCAAGACCCAAATTTCTTCCCAGCCTGTCCATCAGCAGATGTCACAAGAGGTAGATTTAATTGTAGATCAAAAATTCTAACTGATACCAAATCCATGTGGTTGTCTGTGTCATGCCCTCCTTTCCCAGAAAGAAAAGTAGCCACAGAATGAGTTAATATATTAGTTTAATTTGAATCAGTGAATGTGTCTCTCAAAGTAAAAAATGAGTTTGGTTTTTTGAAGAGTGGAGGGCTGGAATTCTCATGGAATTCTCCTCTCTGACTCTTCCTTTCCATGCTAAGAGTCAATAAATCATCTCTGCTCCTGAGACCAGCCCAGAGAACTGAACTGCTCACACAATTTTCTTGGTGGTGATTGCAGTGACACAGGCTGCAGAGCACCCATAAAAACACAGTTTGCACTAATTGTTTTCAGGATTTGGATGTGCTTTGCTTGTCTAATACAAACCCCTCTCTGTCTGCTCTTCTCTTTTAGCCTCTTCATGTGTGTCTGTTACTGAGCAAAAACAAATACGTGTTTATTTTGGTCTATTCGTGTGACTTTGCAGGAGTAGTTGAACACTTTGCTCTTCTTAGAGGTCCACATTTGCTTTAGATAACTCCTCAAGTTTAGACAGTAAAACTTTCCATGCTGGTGAGCTTTAGATTTTGTCCAGATGAACAAAAGGCACTTGCAGTCTGAATAGAGCACAGCTCCTTGTTTGCAGCTGGCAGTGCCCACACAAGTCAATCCTTGCTTTTTCAAGCTCCTCCTCATTAATAACTGCTCTAATCCATACTGTGGAACTGTGGTCCCTAGGCTGGTCTGTTCCTAAAGGTGTGGGAATGTGCATTCCTGACTTCCTGCCCTTGTTTTGCAGGGTAAAGTGGCAGAACGTGGAACCCACGCAGAGCTCCTGGCAAATCCCAGCAATCTCTACTATGAGATGTGGCACACACAGAGCAGCAAAGTGCTCCACTCTCACAACCACCCAACCTGGGAGGAGAGAAACAACCACACATCCAAAGAGGAGGAAAGGAAGAAGCTGGAAGAAGAAATTATCAACAGTGTAAAAGGCTGTGGGAACTGTTCATGCTGAATAGGATCCTGGATCTTGTATAGCAGGTTCAAAATGCACAAGAATGCAGTGAAATGCAGCTCTTTGTTTTTAAGTCAGCATTCAAAAACTTCTGGGTTTTGCAATTTTTTGGATTTTACAGTTTCACAGAGGGACATAATTTCAACCAAAGGAGTTCTATTTTTACATCTTTAGGAATCTCTAATATTCAGTGGCATCAACAACAGCTGAGCTTTTTCAAAAACTTTAAACTTCTCAACCAAGGGTGTAATTTATGGCAATTTTTAGGCATTGGTAAATTCTCCTGGTAGTCGCCTGATGTGGATTATTAAATTGTAGACAGACTTGTCCTTGATTTACATTATTTCTCATCATTGATGGCTGATAAATGCGTCATGTTTTAATTGTAATTGGGCTAATTTGAGCTCATTTGCCAGTGAGGAAGATGCCTTTTAAATTCTACAGTGGTGTTCTGGTTTAAAAATCTTCTTCCTTGTAAAGAGTAAGAATAGCCTCAAAAAATATTAGGCTTCTAGTAGCAAACTAAATATTGGAATCACCCCTCTCACCTTTCAGAAGCACCTTTCATACTGCACTATCAGGAAATGGATTGGTATTATTCTAAAGAAAAACTAACAGTATTTTTAAGTGAAAAATGAACAAATCCGAGTTCAGGAGTCTGTATCATCAGCATCTGCTGTAGTAGTCAAAGCAGAATGCAGTCACTCTTTCTAGTTCAGTCATGGTCTTAGGGAGCAATTAAGATTCAATAAAGACTTCCATAAATTTCTATTATCTCATTAATGTATGAGAAAATGACCTGGATAATGCTGAAAGCATTGCTATAATAATCTCCTCATTTCAACAGCCTAAACTTCTCCAGTGGGAGGAAACCTGAGTCTTTGGGATCTGCAGGACACTGTGGGTGTGTCAGGTTTGGGTGGGGGCTGCAGGGGTCACGTCTGGGACAAGGGGACAGAAATCCAACAGAGCCAAGGCTGAGCACGTCACCCACAGGGCAATGCACTGCTGGGATCACGGATTTGGGAAGGGAGGAAAAGCCTTGTAAGAGTAAGAGCAACTGCAGCCAGAGACAGGAGTGGCAACATAGGAGAGCTACAGCCCTGCAGACACGAGGGCAGAGAAGGAGGAGAGGCAGGAGGAGCTCCAGGTGCTGGAGCTGAGATTCCCTGCAGCCCATGGGAGTCTACGATGGAGCAAAGATCCTCCTGCAGCCCAGGAAGGAGCCCTGGATGGAGCCAGAGGATGTTCCCAGAGGAGTCTCTGACCCTGGGGAAGCCCACACTGGATCAGGCTCTTGGCAGGACCTGTGGAGAGAGGAGCCTGTGGTGGAGCAGGTTTGCTGTGACCCCATAGAGAACCCATGCTGGAGCAGCCTTTTTCTGAAGGACTGCACCCTGTGGCAAGAGGACAAATGGAAAACACACCCTGGGGCAAGGGAAGAGAATGAGGAGGAAGGAGCAGCAGAGATAACATAATGAACTGACCACAGTCCATTCCCCACCCCCTGCACTGCCTGGAAGGAGGGGGGGAATTCTGAAGTGAAGTTGAGCCTGGGAAGAAGGAAGGGATGGGAGGAAGGTGTTTGTAAGATTTTGTTTCATTTTCTCATTACCCAACTCACACTTCTAATTCGCAGTAAATGAAGTTAATTTCCCCAAGTGGAGCCTGTTTTGCCCATGACAGTAATTGAATGGTCTCTGCCTGTCCCTGCCTCATCCCAGGAGCCTTTTAGGGTTTTTTCTCCCCTGCCCAGCTGGGAGGGAGAGGCTGGCTGGGCACCCAGGGTCATCCCACCACAACAGCCTTGTATTTTTAGGCCTTGTCTCTCCAGGGAAATTTCACCATCTCTTTAGCATGAGCTATCCTGGTGTTATTTTTTCACGTTGAATTCAAGAATTAAAATCTTTCTCTTGGATGCTGAAAAAATAACTTTGTTATTTCTGGGGAATTACACCGGTATAATTACACTGATATAATTACGTTTGTAAATCAGATGCAAGATTTCTCAGTGTGGGCACTAGGGAAGGGCTGAATTTGGTGCTTCTGGAAATTTAATTGCAAATAGCGTTTATTTTTTTTTTTGTTATACCCTCCCCTACAACTAAAAATAGGAACATAACTTAAAAGGAGTGAAACCTTTGCTAGTTACTTATTTTCTCTGTCTTAAAATGACGGGTGAAAAAACAACCTGCCATCAATCTCCACTTAAAAATGATTTTAAAAGCATTTTAATTTTCATCCTTGGAGTGCAGAAGCAAAGTGAAGTCCAGTTAATGTAGTGGCAGTGCAGAATTCCAGCTTACAGCTGTCCCTTTATTTTCCCTAATTGTGTCCTGGTTGAGCTGCTGACAGCAGTGAGGGGACTGCAATGGTGCAGTTATCTTCCAGTTGCCAGAAATTGCAAAGGTTTATTGAAAAACTTATTTATGAGGAATCTCTCTTTCCTGCATCATGACAAACCCCAAACTGTGGCTCTTCCCCTGCTCTGCAAGAGCTGATTTTTGGAATAAATCTGTCTGCTGTTCATGTGGTAGCAGGTAACAGGCAAAGGCTGTAAATAGTAATATTTCAATCCTAAGATTGTTTTCCTTTTGGCACAGAGATGAGAAATTACTCTGGTCTGGAATGTGGAGGGAAAGGGGTTTTCTAAATGAAAAGTTTCCCATGTTCCAGGGTTTGGACATCCCAGAAGTCCTGACAGGGTGTGCAGAATTGGGAATTGTCTGCAAAATGTCTGGAATCAAAACCCATTTTAATGCCAAGTTTGATTGTGTTTGTGAGGGACAATTTCAGATGAAAGCTGATGGATTTTATCATTGGGGATGGCTTTTCAAGGACTGAGTGTCTTGGGCACTGTAGGTTTGGAATGAGGATGGTTTTCAGGTGGTAAATGCCAGGAATGAGCAATAATTGTTTAAATCTTTAGGGTTTGGTGCAGCTCTAAGGCATTACCTGTCTCTGCCATCCTTTTGGTGCCAGTGGATGTGCTGCAGCTCTGTCCAACTTTAAATGGAATGGCAGGAGGGAACTCTGGACAAAGGGAGTTCCTAAAACAAGAGGCCACTCATACAGTACAATCTGTGTTTTAAAGAACTGCAGCGATTTTCTGGAGATGACTGAAAACTCTCCCACGTCATGGAATTGCTGGATAAACATTTCTGGCTTAGTGGAGGCTGTGTTGGTTTGAATTGCTGTGGAGAAGCAGCGGCAATACTGGGTGAGTCTCCTGTCTGCTGCAAAGTCACACTTGTGCTCTTTCCTTTTTTTTCTTTTTTTTTTTCCCATTTAAATCTTGATGTTTTATTCCTATACTGTGACTCCAGAGTGCCACCAGTGAAGCAGATGCTTAAAGCACTGAATGGGAGAGTGGTGGCTTTGGAGAGACTCAGTGACCCTTAGGACAGTCTGCCTGGCACCTCTCAGAAAAGCCTTACAATTCTCACAGAAACATTGATCTGGGGGCTTTATCTCAGTGAATCTTTGTAATTCTGCTCTGCTGCAAACTGAAACATCCCTTTTCTAAACAGCAGCTTTTCATATTCTGGACTTGTAGCTGGTTGTTTTTCAAAATTCAAGTTATCTACTCCCATTATAAAATCTTTGCCTGCAATTTTAGAGTAGAAAAAGACATTTAATTTTTTTTTCCTTCATTTTCTGTTTTTAGAGGAAATGTGTTTGTAGAAAATGGACATTTAAAAGGGGCTGCTGCTCACAGTGTGTAGTGAACTTACAGAAATCAATCCTAATTCCCATGTAAAAACTTTTTAGGCTCAGGATATCAAGTCACAACACACAAAACTTGGGTTATTTTAACCTCCAAGTTAGGAAACTTCATGAGTTACTGGCAGGGAGGTTGAGCTTTTTCCAAGTGGATGTTCAAAGCTTACTCCTTGCAGATGATGCCTCAGGTTATCTCAGCTCTTCTGTTCCATGGAGTTATAGTTACCTACATCTCTCAACACTTGAGATTTTGTTCAAGTTTCTTTTCAGAATGGAAATGTAAATGTACAGGAAGGTGACGTGTTCCAGAACAACACAGAAAGCTCTGTCGAGATGAGATTGTGTAACCTTTCCCCTGGAAGACTCTCCTTACCCCGACTCTTGTCCTTCATCTGTGTGTAGATAATTCTTACTAAATAAAGGATTTATCTTTGTGAATAGAAATGGCTGTCCTGTCACAATGGCTCTTGCAGCTTTGCAGCGATTCCCAGAGGGAACAGTCACTGCCATGGAATGTGAGCCTTAATTCAGCAATTGTTTGTGGTGCTTGGTGGTGCCAGAGGAGCAGGTAACCAGTCCCGGGCTGTGGGTTGAGATAAGGTGACTGAATTCCAGGTGATCCATCAGGTAAGTTCATGGATCACACCTGGATCCTGCCCCCACTCAGCTTTCACACCCCCTGCATTTGTGTGTGGAGCTGCAAAACCAGGTGAGGAGCCCAAGTTGGCTGCATCCCCCTGATGGGAATGAACGTGCTTGTGAGAAGCCTGACTGTTCCTTGCCTTAAAACTCTTGTATTTCTATAAATGTAAACTCTTAACGTGTGCTCAGTCAAAGTAGAGCAGCTTTAAGACTCTGCTTGAGCCCTTGACATTGTAATCACTGGATTTCTACTTGCAGCTGTAGCTCATTATCAAAGCAGAATGCAGGAAACATTATTATTAATAATAATTATTATTATTACTGCACCACTCTATATTGATCTGAGGCACAACATCCACTGTCCTGCTGTCACTGAGCTCCGTGTGGATGTGCACAGGGCATGGGGTTGGATGGATGGATGGATGGATGGATGGATGGATGGATGGATGGATGGATGGATGGATGGATGGGAGATCCTAGAGCAGCCTGGGGTGTTTCAGGTCTGACTGGATGAATTTTCAGCTGCTGTTTCTAAGTGTTCATTTGTTCTACCTTTAAATCCTGTAATGGTGCAGTGCAGGAGTGCTCCATAAGTGTTATTGATATGAATGGAATGGCCACATCAAGAATTGAAGTGCAGAAGAGGAAAACTGTAGATAGATATATAATAATAATATATAGAACAAATAGAATTCATCTACTTCTTGACTTTAGTGAATAAATCTGATGTCTTTATAAGAGAATCCTTAAATGGTTAGTTCTTGAAAACTATTTTTTAAATTCCTCCCAGGTGACTTTTGACCAGCTTCTGCAGATGTTGGGACTAAACTCAGGGAACAGCCTTACCCAGCCTGGAAAAGCAGCAGAAACCTTGAGAGAGGACTTCTCCAGAGGCAGGTCTGCAGGCTGGGGGGTGGGATCTCCTTCAGTCAGGGAGTGTCAGTTGTACTAAATTGCACAGTGGATTTATTAGTTAAAAGAGCCAAAATGCTTCACTGGTGTCTTTGTGCAGAATTTAAAACAGTATCCCCAAAGCTGAAAGAATTGTGTAACATTTCAGCTCCCCCACATTAATTTCCAGTTTCTAATGCCCTTTATAAAACTGTCAAGTAAAGCACGTTAAGTCACACCAACATAAACTTGTAAAGCTCTCAGCCTTGTGCTGGAGAGGGAAAAGGAGAAGTTCTTCCATTATGGAGAGGAATAAAGAGCCTGGAGCAGAATAGAGCAGGTGGTGGGGTGTCTTTGAGTGCCTTGTGCAGGGCTCTGCAAGTGTCAGCTGAAGATTTCACTGCCCTCGTGCACACACCAACAAATATTTAGAAAAGTGCAGGTTGAATAGATGAAAAAATTCCATATTACACTTGTTAGAGAAGATGGACTGTGAGGGTCAGTCTGTAATTGGGAGGGAACCATTCAGGAACAGCAATGGAGGAATTATGGAATGGGCCGTGAGCTTTTAAAAGCATGGAAATACATGTTCATGTGTTTGCTCACAGAGGTGTAAAAATCTTTATTTCTTCAGTGAATTGAAAATCTTCCTGGCTTTTGAAGAAAACAGATAAAAGATTCAGCTTATTTACAATTAAAACCAGGGAATGTTCTCTGGGGAAAACAGTGTTTGCAGAATCTGTAAAAGGTGATGAGTGATATCGCGTGTCGAAGCTGCTACTTGTGATTGCAGGAACGTAGGATACTTGGCAGGATCCAAGGGAGGGGGAAGAGCACAAGGCACAAGTATTTTAGGCTGGAGTTGTTCCTTCTGCCTTGTGGAAATTGCTTCACTTCAAAGCCCACACAAGGACTGTGCTGGTAACACACACACACACACACAATGTTTCTGAAGTCTGTGGGGTAAAAATCAATGACCTGATGTTGTACAGTACAGTGACTTTTTATTTTATAAAAACCAATATTTTATTTTACAGTAGTTAAATGTCAGAGAAAGAGAAATGCAGAGTGGTGAGCTTGGGTTAGTGGAGAAGGAAGATTTTCTCTATTCAATCCAAACTAATCCAAACTGTGAGTGCAAATCTGGGCCCTGCATTTACTGGGGCCACATGCAGGGGCCCCTTGAGCTTTCTGTGTGAGCTGATCTCTCCTCCCTAGACATGACCTTGTGCCTCCTCTTCCTCCCTCTGCCCTTATTGGGGCTGTAATTCCATAATTCTCCCTAAAATGTTTCCTGTCTATAAACTGGAGGAAGCATTAGCAGCTTTTAGGGCTGGGCTTTATCCCACATGTTCTGTGGGGTATCCCACATCTGCTGCCTCCAAAGGTGACCTCAGTGGAGTGGGACACTGTGAAGGCTCCTCTTTGTTGCCACAATCTTGCAGGGAGGTTTGTTCAGTGAAATGCTGCTTGGGGAACTCTGTCACAACCTCTGCATATTCCAGTTTGGGCTTCAGGTCACCTGAAACAGCAGGTGGTTCTTGTCTGCTGGGGCTCAGGTGTTCCTGGGCTCCTCCAGGTGTCTCATTTTCAGCAGCAATGTCTGCCTGAGGTAGCTGTGCTTCCAAAATGCTCAGGGAGCTTTGCAGGCAGCAGCCTGTGCAAAGGATTCCCACAGTATGGAAAGATCCATTTGAGTGCCACATCCACTAAAAATCAGTGTTTACCAGAACCTGCTTGGTGCAGCAAACCTGGCTGCTGAAGGTGTGTTTGGGTGCTGTGCTGCTGCAAGATGTGGAGCAATTGCATTCTGTCTTCTGCTTTCTTATCAGTCCCTGCAATTTTTGATGTTAGAAATCTCCAGCTGACCACAGAAACCTTCTGTCACCAAATGTAGAACACCATGGCTAAAATGTTACCTCCTGAAGAACAGCACAAGCAAGATTTAGCCCATTAAGTGGGTTTTTTAATAGTTGCTGTTGCCTGAGCTATGCTCCCAGCAAAACTGGTGGTTGGAATTTCCAGCAGTTAGTGAATTCTCAAATCAAAATACGTTGTACCAAAAATTGGCTGAAAGTTGCTTAAATATTCCTAAGACTTTGTGCAACTTCTGTCCTAGGTTTGTATATGAGTTACTTTAATTCTGCCAGATTTGGCTGGATATTTCCATGAATCAATGGCATCAAGCTGGGAAGAATTTATTGGCACAACAGCCATGTGTCTTGCATGTGCTGGTATGGGATGGTTCCAACACTTGATATCTTCTCTCAGGAGATGTGTGTGTGATTCACAGGTGAGTAATTCACCCTAACTCAGCTCCTAATTCATACAGGAAATGCCACACCATCAATGTAGGTATAAATGTACTGAGTGTGTCCAGTGAAACTGGAACAGAAGCTGAGCTGCAGTACTGAAATGATTTCCTGATGGAAATGGTCCAGGAATCATTGACAGCAAGTCAAATGCAAGTAACACTTGTGAAAACAAAAGGGAAACATGAAAAATTACTTTTTAGTGGATGATCAGCTCTGGAAGCTGAAAAAAAAAGTGGGTTTTGTCGATTATTTTGTGGGATTTGTTTAATTTAATTGAAGGCCTTAAACTTTCTAACATTTTTTTAGCCTGCTGGGAAGCAGTCAAATTCCAGCAAATAAATGCCTATGTGATTTCAGTAGGTATCTAGAAAAGCAAATCCTCCAAGTGGCTGTTTTCAGACTTGATATCAGAGTCTCTGTGGAAATTCCTTCAGTGGGATATAAGCTCACATCTAATGGCAGCCTCTGATTTAGGCCAAAGCTGCTTTACTGACACTCGAGCCATCCTATGGAGATCCCGCTCTAGCTGCAAACCACACAGACTTTCACAGCCCATAAATCCCATGGAATACATCTCTTAAGTACTTTACTCAAAGGAATGTTAAGCTCTTTTACTAAATCTGCAAATTACAGCAACTTGACAACTCTGAGTTTACAGTCTGACAGCTCACGTCATCAGTCGGGATGGGATGAGCAGAGTCAGAGGCAGCATTGCTTGCTGCTGACTTGCAGGGATCTGGTAATAACAATCCACTGGAAAATGTTGGAAAGCTGTGACAGCCTGGGAATGGTTTGTGACATCTGTTAAGCACACTTGTTTTTATTCCCACTGACTGCAGCAAGATCGAACAATATTTCATGGAAAAGGAGTGGTCGTGTTCCAAAGCAGGAGCCAACAGCCTCATCCAGGTGAATTCCTATACAAATGACCACATCCCAATATTTGAGCCAGATTAAAAAGAAGTTTCTCAACGGATTGTCCCTCCTTGACTGCAGGACAGGAGGTAATGAAGTGCAGCAGTGGCCTGTGAACTCTGCAGGAGCAGGAGATGGTGAAGCCCTGGCTCTGAGTGCTTTGGGGTGCCCAGTGCTGGCTGTGTGGGCAGTGAACACTCACTAATGGCTTCATGGTTCAAAGGAACTCAGCCCTGAGTTAAGCTGAAATGGGCAGTGGCAGGAGAGCTGTAAACTCACAGGTGCACCAGTGTCATCTGAGGAGCACACACATGAGCAGCCAAGAAGAGCTGTGTCTTTCTAAAGAAGACTCCCTGGATAAGTCAGTTGTGCCCTGTGGCTGAATATTGGGTTCCTTGCAGTGCAGCAAAGTTTATGATTTGTTTTGTTCAACCATCTACTTGTTTTAATACATTTTTGGCCCAAACTTCTCACTGAACCTGCTGTAAGACCTGTGGGAGTGAACTGAAGCAAACATTGGTTTAGCAGGTAATGGCAGCACAGCCAACTCAATCAGTGCTGCTCTTTAAAAGGTGCAGAAAAGCTGCACCATGGCTGTAGAAAAAGCTGTACTTGCTGGATCACCCAACTGTTGCCAACACAGTTTTTGAATCCCAGGCCCGGTTTTTGCACTGCAGACTGTGCAGCAGAGGTGGGCAGTGGCTGTGAGTGTGTAATGAGTACAAAGGGAAGCCCTTGGCACTGTCTGAGTGCTGAGCTGCTGTTCAGCCAGGGGTTATCTGGGCCAATGACAGGCTGGGATCAGCCTGGCTGAGGCTGATTGAAGTATTTGGTTACCCTCTGGCTAAATATCCATAAACAGAGGAAATGAAATAATTGTTATTTAAAAAACTCACACCCACCTAGACAATAAAATCTAACTTTCCCGTTTTTTCCAAAGGCTTCTCCAGCAGTCTGTGATTCTTTCCAAGGCCTCTGTACCTTGGGGCTGACAAGGTATGAGAACAATATTATCTATAAATCCTCTATAAATCTTGAAGGTTTTCTCCCACCTAAACACTTCCATGATTCCATGCTTTTATAATCTATAAACTAGCTAGGGCAAACTAGGGACAAGTTTGATGCAAGCAGGATGTGTTTACCTGAACCCTGGTGTTTCAATCCACTGAAAACTGAGTGTTTTTATACTTGGGAAGTGCAGAATCCTTTAAATGTGTGTGACCTTTTCTGTAAGAGTTGTCTCAAGTCCACTGTGAACACCTTGCAGCCAAGTCCATTGGTCACACACACCTTGACACCATCTTATCACTGAGGAGCAGGAACAAGGTAAGGAAACGCTCACACAACTGAGGAATATCTGTTTGTCCTAGAAAGGGAGATCTCTAAAAATGTCCAGACCAGCCTAGATGAATGTCTGTGGATCTCAGAATCTTGAGACTGCCATCACAAAGGACTCAATAAAAAGGTTGGAAATGGAGAGGCTGCTGCAAGTCCCGTGGATAATTGCCTGGCTCCGTGTGCTGTGCACGGGAAGGTCACTTCACACAGGCGCTGCAATTACCTCCTGGACAAATGGAAAATGAAATTGCAACCTTGTGTGTGATTGCCAAGAAGACAACCCCAAGTGCTGGCTATGAGCAGAACCTCTGCCCTCTGCGTGGCAGGAAAGCTGGCACTGTTCTCCCTGGAAACAACGGATTTGAAAACGTCCATCTTTTCAAGTGTGCCCTTTCAAGGTGTCCAGTGAAAGATGATGAGCTGCTGAGTGTTTACAGTGGGTTTCTGCAGCTTTCAGTCTCACAGAGAACTCTCATCACCTCAGAGCTCCCAGGGAAGCTCAAATTCAGACTGAGTTGAAGCAGAGCCCAAGCTGACAGCAGATACAGGGCTTAGCTACAGGGGATGTGAGAGGGATTGAATGGTCCTGTGCTTGTCAGTGATGGAGTAATCACTGAATAAATATTTTGGGGTTTTTTTTCCCTTTCTATTATTCAAATTAGGGGCAAGAAAAAAATCAGTATAGCAGCTCTATGCTGCCCAGAGTGTGTGGATTTCAGGTGGAAATCCCGTCCTGGTGAAGGTGGAGGCAGATGATTGATGGGTCTTCTGAAAAGCAACAAAAGAAAATTCATAGAGAGATTATGAATTACAAATGTTTAAAAAAGCTTCGGTTGTAATCACTCAGCATGTAAAAAACTCCCTAAGTTTTAATTTTACTCTTCGTTTTGGGGAAGGTGGTGAGGGATGCAGGAAGTACCTTTAATTTGTACTTCCTGTCATGTTTCTTTGTGTTTTTGAAAGCAAACATTTGGCTTAAGGAAGATTTGCACAGGTGTGAAGCTTTCCTTGTATGAATATTTAAACAAATGGGGGTCTGTCACTGAACTGCAATTTAGTAATTTTTTTTTTTTTTTAACCAGGCTTTGTTGGGTTGGAAAGCATTTCTTCTGTTAAGCTACAAAATAAAAGGATTTATCCTTAAAATAAATTAATCAAAAATCTCTTGTGAAAATGCTGAAGCGAAGTGGAAGGTTTCCAGAAAAATCGAACATTATTATGATTTTTTTTTTTTTTTTAAAGTGTGTGTAAAATAATCCAGTCTTCCAAAAAGATCCTTGAAGTTGTTTGGATAGAGTTGGCATCTGCCAGAGTCGAGTCACACATAAGATAACATGATTGACCATTTTTGGCATGGGATGGGCTAAATTGGCTCATCTGTTGGCTGTCAGTCTCTCCTGAATTAAATCCAACGCTTTGTAGGCACGTTTCCATCTGGTTAAGTTTAGGACTCAAGCTGTTTATATATTAAAAAAAAAAAAAAGTATTTTGTACCAATAACAATTTCTAGAAAAAGGGTTTTGCTTATGTTCCATTTTGAAACTATTTCGTTTTCTTTCCTGGTTAAAATAACCTCCTGAAGAGTGAAAGGAGATGTGCCCCAGGTATTATGTTAAGACCCTTGAAACATGCAAATAAAATGGAAAGAAATTAAAAAATTTTATATGTACATATTTAAATATATGTATATATGCATGCATATCACTCTGTAATATGTGACTCCTCTAAATTGGAAAACCAGATTTTAAGTCTGCTAATATTTTAACCATGTGCATTAGGCAAGGAGGATGAATACATGCTGTTACACTCACATTTGAGTCTTTCTAAGATTGGCCTTGCATTATTTTTATTCTGAATATTCGCCATCTGGCACTGGGAGCTGCAGTATTTAGTGCCACAAATAATAATGAAAAATATGGTAATAGCTCGTGATACTTTAACGTAAAAAAATATAAGACAGAGGGTATAAAGCTCTGGGCGTATGATCTTACAGCTGCCAAAGCATGTTGTTCTCTCTGCCCTTGTTTTCCATAAATGAGTCTTTGATTGGAGACAGCAGCAGTAATGGGAAAGTCATTGGTTAATGCACATTAATGAAACTGCGTTACTGGAGTTAATGAACTACAGTCCTTAAGAAAAATGAGCAGGAAAAACGCTGGGGTTTGTGCCACTGTGTTCAGGTGGCTGTGGCTGCACCCAGGACACTCCAGGAAAATGTCTTGGACTCCAGATTCACCCTCTGTCTTTTCCACATCGGACATGCCCCATAGAAATGCCTGAACTTTAAAGGAAATTGCCTTTTCCTCCACTCTCCCCCCATCCAAAATACAATGAGGAGACTGTTGCATATTCAGCAAAGCTGTTGTTCTTGCTGCAGTTAAATTGCACAATTAGATGGGGCTTAAAGAGAGCTGAACTCAGTGATTGTGCAGGCTGAGGCAGAGGTGAGACCAGCTCAGGGAATTCAGCGAGGTGAATCGGCTCATGGAATACACCCAGGTGAGCTGCAAACCAACTCAGGGAACTCACTGAGCTGTGGGTGCTTCAGGAAAACACTTCCAGGATGTTTGAGTTCAAGGCAAGCAGGCATTTCCTGAAGTTCCTTTCAGAGAACAGAAGAATTTATCTTTATGATTTCTATAAGACTAGTTTTATTTTTTTTTTTTTTTTTTTTTTTTTTTTTTTTTTTTTTGAAGTCTGGCCAAGGAGCTCTGGGGATGGCAAGAGCTCTGTTGGCATTAAAATCAACCCCTTCCACCAGCTCTGCTCTGTGGGGCCTCTGCTCACCACTGCAGCATCCCCTGCACTTGAAACAAGAGTGAAAAGCACAAGGTGCCTCCGAGCACAAAGAGTTTCATGTTTGCTAAAGAAAGGAAATAATTTATTATAGAATAGTACAAGTAACAGCTCCATCCACAATAAACAGGGCTTGGCTCTGCTGGTCAGTGCAGCTGCCCCAGGAGAGCCGCAGTGCAATGGGAAGGATGGAATTGCAAAAAATTTGAGTTTCCAGCTGTTACCAAAGAGTCCTGGTCAGCCCTTGGGCTCTGCCATCTTCACCCAGCAGTCCCAGGTGCCAGCCAGCTTTGATACCAGAAACTGCCCCTGCACCTCTGCACTTCATCTTTACCCAGGTCATGGATTTTCTGCCTGTGAGAAGATCAAACCTGCAGTGAATCCAGAGCAGTTTGTGACTCTCTCATGTCCTGATCCCTTTGCCTTCTCCAGGTTTTGTTCCAACCTGTGCTCTGGCTCACTGCAAATACACCAGGCCATGCTTGAGACTTTCTGGTTGTTACTGGTTGCTTTTCTTCTTCCCTTTCTTTCTCTTTGTCCCCTGCTAATCCAGTCACCTCCCCTGAAGTGGCCGAGGTTGTGTTTCCTGCCAAGGGAACGAGGGCACACAGAGCCTTCTGTGCACAGAGCCTTGGCCTGGGCACAAATGGGAGCTTTTCTTTCCTCCTGCTCAGAAGGCACCAATGATGAGGGGTTGGGCCATGGAAACTGGTAAGAGAAATGCACAATTTAAGGCAGATTTACAATATAAAATTGAAATGTTGGGAGGAAGGTGGGGGGAGAAACTAAGGAATAGTCAGGGACACATTTGGGGGCTCATTGGCAGCACAGTTGGATGGGGCCAGGGAGCCTCAGAGGCCGTGACCCTGCTGGAACTGCCTGACTTGAATGGGGAGGTTTTTAGCCTTGTGGGGCAGGGTTGGGTGTCCTTTGGGTGTTTGGTGGAGCAGGGAGCCTGTCAAGGAATGGAGCAGCCTGGAAACTCCTCTGGGACCTTCCCCGTGTTCTGTCCTTCCACAGCTCTGTCAGGCACGTTGGAAATTTGTCTTTCCCCACCAGGTGAGTGACAGCCTTGAGCATCCACTGGGTGTGTCTGGAACATCGGGGCAAAGAGAAGGTGTGGACTAAACACCAGCTCTGCTCGTGCAGCTGCTCTGAGCCAGCACTGAGGGAGAGGATGGAAACAGCCAGGGGCGCTGGGGGAGTCTGTGTGCAGCTGGGGACTGCTGCTCGGGTGGGTTGGGATGGTTTTCTGACAAAGCTGTGAGGCTTGTCAGGTGTGCCAGAGAGGAAAGGAGAAATTCAGTGTGTGCAGTTCATGCTTCCAGCTTTGTTTCCTCTTCAGGAATTGCTTCAGCCTCAGTCAGGACTCACTGTTTGCAGCTCAGCCTCATTTCCCACAGCACACGGGTGGTTTTGAACTGCACACCAGAACCTGGGAAGGAGAGAGGGAGAGTCCTTCACCCTCATGAGTCAAAACCCCATCCTGCCTCCTGGAGTGCTTCTGATTCTGCCAGTGGTCCTGCAAGTTGGTCCTTGAAGTCTGAGAGAGTGGGGAATAAATCCAGTCCAGCTGTTTGTGGTAGAGTGGGACAGGAGGGTGATGTCTCCTGCCACCCTGCTGCCTTTCTCTCTGAGTTTATAAAGTTCATAACATCTGGGTAGCTTTCTGCTTCAACCGTGCTTTACCAGGCTCACCCAGGAATGTAGGATTTGAGATCTTCTGAAAATCCCATTTGTGTTCTACTTGTGCCATGGGCAAACCAGAATCCTCTGGTGAGCCCCTACCTCTGGTATGGTTTAGCAGAAATTATTTTTCTGTGGGAGAAATTAGTTGGGCCACAGAAAAATAAGGATTTGACCTGTATCAGGTGTGCTGCAGTGAGGCTCCCATGAATCTGTAAAAAAAGGAATGATGAAGAAAAGAAGAAACAATGGAAAATGGGCACTTGGAGAGCTGGAAACCACCATGGCATTGGCCTCTTGTCATAATCCAGGTTCTTTTTTCTTAGACTGACTCCTGCTTCTGAGAGAGACCAGCAGGCAGAGGCTCCTGGCATGTATCCATGTCTGGGCACACGGATTCTGTGTGAAGACAGCTGGAAGGCTGGGACAGATGTAAATGTCTGATCTGCTCCACGGTACAGGCTGCAGTGAGTGATCAGGCTGCTGCCTGCAGCAGTGGAGCTGCTTTGGGGGGGCAGGAGAACAGCAGGGCTGTGGGGCAGGGCTGGGCTGGCATCACAAGCACCCCTGGCTCAGGGGCTGCCCATCCCTTCCTGCCAGAAGGAGATTTCTTAGCACCTTGTTCTCACACCTGTGAGCCTCAACTCGACAGCCTGGAAAATGAACACCCTGCCAAGGTGGGTGGCTCTGCTTCCATCACATCAGTGCCCCTTCCACATCTGTCTGTGGCAGTACATGAAAAAATCACAGTGCACAGAGTGATAATTTTTCAGATTGCCCGAGATGCTGTGCAGAACTTTGTGCTGCCTATCGATCACTATTGTGGTGGTTCTGTAATTGAAGGGCCTTCAATGAGCAGTGTGGATGAGTGGAACTAAAGGTATTATACTGTTTCACAGCCCCAAGGATAATCTTTGAGCCTTATGTTTGTGTTCCCTTTAAAATACAGCACTTAAATAAATACCTGCCTTGTCTTTCTAAACTGGATCCAGGTGCAAGGCTCACTTAATTGAATGTGTCTTTTAATCTCCACCAAGGCCCTCCCCAGGTTTGCCTCTAATCTTATCTTGGTGGTTATACCCAGGTGATTGCCATCACCTCCAGCACACAGCTGCACTGTGGCACCTTCCCAAAGGCAGGGGCAGCACTTGGGTGGGTCTGACCAGCTGCTTCTGGCCACTTTATTCCTGCCACAAGAGCTGCCAAATCTCCTCGTGTGCCTTTGGTGGCACTTTTGAAGGGCACAGCCCCTGTGTGAGGTTGCTGAGGGCAAAACCTGCCCCCCAGCTCATTCTGAAAGCAGTTCATGACCACCATGCACCTGTGTGTTTATTTTAGTGAGCGCTGCCAGGTGTGCTGTCACCATCTCACCTGACCCTGATTAATTACCTATTTATATTACTCCAATCTTTCTGCCAAGAAAATGACAGGGTAGCGAAACAAAACTCAGCTTTAGGAACGTGCAAAGGTTCAGGGACTGGAGTGTGTGATTCCCACAGCAATGGGGTGAGGCTGGAGAGGAAAACCATCACTTGGGACAGGACTGGGGAGTGCTGCTTCCCTGTGACACCACCTCACTCTGTGACCTTCACCAAATCATTTTCTGCTGGTCTCACTTCCTACACCCCTTCAAGTGTGTGCCCTGCCACAGTGGGAATGAATAATTCATTCACGTGTGATGTATGGCATGTCCTGGTCCTGGGTACTGCTGTTAATGACGAAAAAAATGAGATTAGTTCTTTATTTTGCAGTGATCAAGGTTCGTGTATGAAGTGCTCTGAATTCAGAGAGCGTTCCATATGTTGTCATATGTTCCTGTTTTATTTCTGCACGGATGAGGGTCCCTGATGCTGTGGGAACAAGGACTAAAAGTGCTGGATGCTTCAGCATTTTAGCCACAGAATTAGCTCATCGATTTTTACTCTGCACACGCTGTTTACGATGAAAAAGCAGTAAACTCAAGCCATAACTTAAGACTAGAAACCTCTTTTAAATATCACAGTGAACTTAAATAAACCTAAAGGCTGCCAGGTGTGTCTGGTTTGATTCAGGAGATGAAATAACAGAGAAAACTCCTTTTCACAGGAGGGTGTCACAGAGAGCCGGGGCTGGGCTGGGGATCCTGCGAGAAGGAGAGGATTTCACCAGCTCGCACACTCTGGAGATGTTTCCTCCTGCCTGGACTGTTTATTGGCAAAAAAAGCAGCGCCTGGTGCATCCCTCTGTGTGCCCCGGCCCTGCTGAGATGAGGCAGCTCCTCCCGGCCACGGGCGGCTGAAGGTAAAGCACACACACACACACTTTACACGCCGTTATCGATAACGCGGTCAGGGAATAAATCAGAGAAGCTGCTGCAAAGCCCTAAGGGGGTTCCCATGGGCGCTGTGGAGGATCAAGGCGGGTGGGCAGCGCTGGGAGGGGGTTCCACTGCTGGGGGGGGCTGGGCATCATTGTCCCCTCCGCGCTGGCCTGGCCTGTCCTCCTGTCTGTCTGTCTGTCTGTCTGTCCTTCCTCCTGACCCTTCCCTTTGCCCGCGTTGGTGCCGCAGCCCTGGGGAGGGTTCGGTACCGGCACCTGCCCGAGCTGGGCCGAGCAGAGCCGAGTAGTGCCGAGCCGAGCCGGGCAGAGCCGAACAGGGCCGGGCAGAGCCGAGCCGGACCGAAATGAGCCGAGCTGGGCCGGGCAGAGCCGAGCCAGGCCGAGCTGGGCAGAGCCGAGCCGAGCCAAGCCCAGCCGGGCAGAGCCGGGCAGTGCCGGGCTGGGCCGGGCAGAGCCGAACAGGGCCGGGCCGAGCTGTGCTGAGCCGAGCCGGGCCCAGCCGTGTCCCGGCGCTCCGGCAGAGCGGCCCCGCTCCCGGCGAACAATGGCAGCAGCAGCAGCAGCGGCGGCGGCGGCGCTGCCCGGCACCTCCTGAATGGGCAAGGCCTGGGGAGGGGGAGGAGGAGGAGGAGGAGGCAGAAACAGCGGCGGGGCTCGGCGGGAGCCCCCCCCCAATCCATCCATCCCCCCAGCCATCCTCCCTGCGCGGGGAGCGGGGCCCGGCCGTGGGGCGGCGGCGGGGGAAGGGAGGGAAGGGAAGGGAAGGAGGGAAGGAAGGGGGAAGGGGCGGGGGCCGGCGGGAGGCGGGGGCCGGGGGCGGGCGCGTCCCCACCTGCGAGCGCCGGGCCCGGGCGCGTGGAGCGGCAGCGCCAAAGCCGAGCCGCAGCACCGGCAGCGCCCCCAGGGCGGGCGGGGGGACCCCCCGCTCCACCGCGGGCCCCCAGAGGTGAGTCCCCGCCGGGCCGAGCCGAGCCGAGCCCGGCCATACACACACACACAGCCCTCCTGCCGGGCTGGTAACACCGCGGGGAGGAGGAGGAGGAGGGGATGCTGATGGTGATGATGATGATGATGGGGATGCTGATGGTGGTGGCAGCGCCGGCCTGTGCGCGGGGAGGCCTCGCGGGGAACTTGCGGGCTCTGTGTGTGTCTGTGTGTCTATTCCAGGGTGCTCTGAGGTGACGGGGGGCGGCAACGCGGCGCCGTGTGCTCTGTGTGTGTGTGTGTGTTGTGTGTTGTGTGTGTATCCCCCCTCCATCCCCATCCCCATCCCTCCCTCAGCCCGGGCAGGTGCAGCCCAGGCCGGGGCGCCGCCCCACCGGGCCCCCCGCTCCCCTCCAGCCGCGGCCAGAACAAAAACACCGTGAAGGAAAAGGAGAGGAGGAGGGGGGGGGGATGGGATTTTTTTTTTTTATTTTTATTTAAGGAAAAAAAAAAAGCGCCCTAGCGTTGGGAGTAGCTGTCACCGCGCGCATTAAACTAGAGAACTGGCTAATCAAATAAAAACTGCCTCATTGTCTGAAACTCTATCCCCAGCGCGAAAAAATGCGGCTGTGAATGTAATTAACCATCTGTCTGGCGGGGCACCGGGGCGCTGCCATCGCTCCATCCCTCCATCCCTCCATCCTTCCCTCCCTCCCTCCATCCCCCCATCCCTCCATCCCTCCATCCCTCCCTCCATCCCTCCATCCCTCCCTCCATCCCTCCATCCCCAGCCCGGGATGTGCCGGTGCCGGGGCCGGGAGGAGCAGGATGGAGCCAGGGGAGGGGGGAAAGGAAGCGAAATCCTTCCTCCGGGGTGATGGATGAACCCAAACAAGCGGCGAGGCCGGGGCGATGCTCGGGGCGATGTTCCGCCTCTCTCTCTCTCTGTCCCTCCCGCGGGGGAGCCGCGCACGGGGGGCGCGTTTGGGGCGCGTTTGGGGCGCGTTTTGGGGGATGCGCGGCCGGGGGCGGATGCGGGAGGTTGGTTGGAGAGAGGAGGCCCAGGCCTCCCAATGAGGAGAAAACAAAACGGCTCTCCTTAAAAATCCTCCCGGAGATTTTTTTTTTTTTTTTTTAATTTTTTTTTTTTTTTTTTTTTTTTTTTTTTTCTGCCAGTCCTCCCTTTTTCTTTGCCCCCCGAAAAACCTCTGTGTGTGCAGCCATCAACATCCTGGTAACTGGGCTGTGCTGTGCCGGAGGTACCTGCTGGCATCGCTGGAGCGGCGTGTACTGCGGTAACACGCTGCTCCCTCTGCCTCTACACACGCTCCTGCCTCTCTGCTTTGCTTGCTTGATTTTTTTAAATTTTTTTTTTTTAATTTTTAAAAAAATTTTTATAATTTTTTTTTTAAATTTTTAAAAATTTTTTAAAATTTTTTAGATTTGTTTTTAAATTTTTTAATTTTTTTTAATTTTTATTTTTTAATTTTTTTAATTTTTTAAATTTTTTTTAAAAAAATTTAAATTATTTTTTATTTTTTAATTTTTAAAATTTTTCAATTTTTAAAAATTCTAATTTTTTAAATTTTTAAATTTTTTTTATGTTTATTTTTTAAAATTTTTAACAATTTTTTAAAAATTTTTTAAAAATTTTTAAATAATTTTTTTATTTTTAAATAATTTTTTAAATTATTTTTTTATTTTTTTAAATTTTTTTTTTTTGGTGCCTTGCGGTTTAGCGAAGGAATAACACGGAGGGTTAATTAATAAATAGCGGCAGCAGCGCTGGAGCAGGTAGGATGCAATTTAAAGTCACTCCAGCTAATACCCCATGCAAAGCTGCATTTGTTGAGGTATGTGAGCAGCTGTGCAGGAGGCAGCAGCAGCAGCAGCATTCAGTGAATCACTTTTGGGGAAAAAAAAAAAAAAAAAAACCACAAAAACAAATACTTGACAAAAGAAGCAGAGCTGCTAAATGGATAACAATTATGTAAGCCTATAGTAGGTTTTGATGTATGTCAAGTCTGTTAAATAAATCAACCTGTTCAGTGAATAAATCTGCTCTGCACCAATGCTTTATTATAAAATATTATTTTTTTTTTTTAAGGAGAATAAACCTGTGCATTTGAGACGTTTTTACTGATGTGAGTCTCATGGCACAAGACAAATCCGTGGGGAGGGTGGGGTGCAGGAGAGTGGGGAGGGATGAGGTGGATATTAAAAACACACAAAGATGTGCATAAGGATTCCTAGTGATAAAATCCTCACTGATCCATGTCTTGATGGAGTATTTGCTTTGCAGTGGCAATGGCCCATACAAAGCTACATTGATTTAGCTTGCTCTGTTCACGATGGCAGTTCTGGTGAATAATTATTTTCCCAAAAGCCCTGACCAAGGGAAGAAAGAGAGTCCCTGCTTGGCCTGCACAGTGGTACAGTATCTTTGAAAGCGCGTATCCGGCTGCAAAGAAAGAGAGCCAGTTCAAGTGTTACTACACTCAGCAGGAATAAAAGGGAGGCAGAAAAGGGGAGCCTTCCCCGTGTGCCTCGTCCCCTCTTTCCCCTTCTGCTCAGCCTTGGGGGCAGGGCAGGGAGGGGGGGATTTTTGTATTTTTGTGCATTTATTTTTCCATTTTTTTTTTTTTTTTTTAAATTTTTTATTTTTTTTTTGTGTGTGTTTGCTGTTCCCTTTTGGAGGCGAGGCTCTGGCAGCCCCACTTGAGCGTTGAGCTCTCTGAATGCTGAGGAGTCTCTTTCAGATTGGAAAAAAAAAAAAAAAAAAAATAAAAGAAAAAAGGTTGTGGCCAGTGGGTTTTAACTTCTGTAGCTGGGACAGGGAGTGTGTCTGTGTGGGGCAGTTGGTTTGCTGGTGTCCTTCTCTTTTGAGGTGCTGAGGCCTGGTGGATGTTTTTGTGATGCCTCATTTGTGTATCTTTTTCCTGGCCCTGCAAAGAAACGCATGAAAAGTCTCAAATGTGCTTTCAGAGCTCCAAGAAGGCCCCAGGCTTGGGGAAAAAGTGTTCCCAAAAACAAAGAGGTCTGGCTCAGGTTGGATGCTGGGTGTGGGACCCCAATCCCAACAACATCTCAGTATTTCTGAGGTGCATTTTTTTGGATATTAAATTATTTTCCGTACTTTTCCATTTTCCATTGGAGCAGCCACCCAACCGTGCTGCTTTCCCCCAGCACTGCACTGACCCGTCCCCTTGAAGTTTATGCCCCGTTGCAAACAAACAAAAAAAAAGAGCAGCATTAGGAAATAATCTTTTCCTTGTGGGCAAAATCCAGGGGAGGAGAGCCACGGATGCTCCAGGCCTTGCCCTGCTCCTTGTTGTGGGGGCTCTTTGATGCTGAATTTGTGTTTGGCCCTGAGAGAGGTGGGCAGCCTGAGTGTTTACCAGAGGAAAATTGCTATTGCTGCTCAGTAATGACAGCTTTCGGTCTGCGAGGGTATTTAAAAATAAAATATTTTGAGAATTGGGAGCAAAATAATTGTTATGTAATCCACCTGTTACGTTCAAAGTCCTGTTTTCCACCTGGGAGAGGACTGCACTTGTTTTTTTTTTTTTTTTTTTTTTTTTTTTTTTTTTTTTTTTTATTTTTCTGCTAGATCTTTGTGTACTTTTAGCCCCGCTTGAGTTGGCTTTATAATCATTACCTGTGTGTACAGTCAGGTGCTTGACGAGGCTGATTTTGTTGGAAGCTGCCAGCAGTGAGTAAATGAGCCATGTGGCATAAAACTGAGCAAACCATGTTTTGTTGGTGCTTTGCTCTTCCCTCTTTTCTCTGAGCTGGTCGTGCACACCCCTAGTGTCACCTGGCACCTGTGCAGGGATCTGGGCTGTCCTAGAGCAGAGACACACCTGATTTATTACCTGGATGTGGTGGGATCTCAGCATTTTGTTTTTTTTTTTATTTTATTTGAGAGCTCCTGGGTGCCTTTACAACCAAACATTAAATAAATAATTGCCAGACATTGTGTTGTGTAGAAAGCAGTGAAGTTACAGATGTTGAAGGTTTGAGTTTCCAGGTGTGGGGATTTGCCTGAAGGATGCACAAATTGAGGATAAAACCTGCCCTGTAGCACTGCTGACCTGCCTGCAGACACCAGGAGAGTGTTTGGGAAAGCTGAGCCAGAGAGGAGTTTGCAGGAGGAGCTGTCACTTCTCCAAATGAGTGTTGAACCTTTATCCTCAGCAAATTCATCCTGGGAGCAGCCAAGGGGAAGTGGCTTTGGTGCTGTGCTGCTTTGGACTGTGCTGGTAGCGCTGGGTGGATTTTGTTTGCAGTTCAGGGGAGTAGCATGTAATCTGTGTAATGCTGCTTTTGTGTGCCTCTATTGCAAATTGATGTCTGGGGAATGACATGAAGCAAAGGCTCTAGACCAGCAGGTCTGTGATATTTCTGTAGCAATGTCTTTTTATTCAAAGCAGGTGTCACGGAGATCTTTCATCCCAGGATTTCTTTCATCCCTGGCGTTTGTTAGCTCGTGTTAAAAACTTTAAACCTTGAGAATTTCTCCTGTACAGAAGGTGTTCCTCATGTTGCTCTGGCATGGGCTGAGCTATGATTATGCAGCCTCCAAAGAGTGACAGGGGTGATGTCTGCATTGCTACGTCAGCTCTGGGGACAATCCAGGGATGTGACCTCCAGTCCCAGCAGGGTCTGTCCCAGCTCAGTGAGGAACTGCCCAGACCTGGGAGTGGGCACTGCTGGGGGTGTTGTCCCCATGCAGAGTTTCCTTAAATAAAAGAGTTTCCTTCCATAAATCACAATGTGATTTATCCCCATCCGATAAATCCGAGCTCGTGTTTTGCAGCCTTGTTTGCCTTTAAAAAGATTTTTAACTCCGAGATAACTGATTTTGGTTTAATTTATCCAAGCTCTCGTCTCGATAGTCTCTCCCATGATGGAAAATTCTGCTGGTTAATTGTTGCCTCTCACTGATCTCATACATCTTTGTTTTGTGCTGCATCCCCAGGATCTGGGTGGATGTTTCACTGGAGGTTTCTGATCAGTCTCCTCATCTTGATTTACTGGTGTTGCTCCTTACTGGGAAGGTGGAACCACAGTCTGGTGTCCCAACAACATTTCTCCTGCTTGGACCCCACTAATTCATTCACCCCATCAGTTTAACACCTTTAACACAGTCAGGAAGGACTGTGATCTCTGTCTCTGGTAGCTGTTGTTTTCTTTAAGCATCAAACCACTGTCTCAAGAGAGAGCTGGAGGTGTGACTTGTGCTGTCACCTTGAGTGGTGTTGCAGTGCCACTGGTGTGTCCCCAGGGCTGGCAGGGCCAGCAGAGGTTGTTGCCCTGCCCTTGACACCAGGAAGGGTTTTGTTGCCAATTTATCGGCTTCCTCCTCTTCCTTCTGTGAGGTTTCTGTCTTGCAGAAAGGGATTTCTCATGGTGGGTTTGGTGTGAAGGTCCTTTCCTGCCTTGTGCTGTTCCCTGCTGGTGTCTGGAGCTGTTTCACGCTGCTCCACTGAGGCTTTTGGAGAGAGGAATGTCAGGATTCCTAAAATAACTTTCTTGTTTTTGGTTTTCTGCCTCTGCTCTGCCCCAGGGTAAGTAGCTCCTCATGTACTAAACCCCAACATTGTCACTGTCCTTTTCCTGACCTGCCCAAACTGGTGACAAGGTGACGCTGTCACATTTTGAGGGTGTTTGGGCACTCAGATGGAGCTTATCAGGAAAATGAGCTCTTGTGAATCTTGTAGGACATGGCCAGACCCTCAGCAGTGCCTTGGTGGAGTGTGTGGGGTGCTTGGAGCTCTCCTGAGAAAATTCTTGGTTGTTTTGCTCCCTGCACGAGGCTGGGGCACAAAATCCCAGCTCTTTCCAAGTTCCATTCCAGGTGAGGTCTCTGCCACGAGCTCTATTTTTCTTTCTATTTTTCTTTCTATTTTTCTTTCTATTTTTCTTTCTAATTTTTCTTTCTAATTTTTCTTTCTAATTTTTCTTTCTAATTTTTCCTTCTATTTTTCCTTCTATTTTTCCTTCTATTTTTCCTTCTATTTTTCCTTCTATTTTTCCTTCTATTTTTCCTTCTATTTTTCCTTCTATTTTTCCTTCTATTTTTCCTTCTATTTTTCCTTCTATTTTTCCTTCTATTTTTCCTTCTATTTTTCCTTCTATTTTTCCTTCTATTCTACTTCTATTTTATTCTATTCTTGTTCTATTCTATTCTTGTTCTATTCTATTCTATGTTCCATTTCTCTATTTAAAAAAGAAAAATCAGATTCCCTTCCTCACACTCAGGAGGATTTTAATTGTGAGCTACATCACAGAGGAACCCAAGGTAGAAAAGACAAGTTCTGTGGGTGAATTTTATTTCCTGTGCAATGTCCCAGTGAATGAGCTGAGGCTTTGATGGAGGAGAGAAGCTGAAGCCTCATGAAGGGCCTGTTTATTGGCATTAATTATTTTTTATTAGTTACAGCAGCCCTAGTCCGTTGGCAGCAGAAGAGCCCAAAGTAAGAATATTAATTCTTCAGAAGTTTTTCAAAGCTTGCATTTTTCATAAGAAGCTTGTGAAGCTTCAAATCTAAAGCTTCCAAAGCCTTTTTTTTTTTTTTTTTATTCTTCAGAAGTGCCACTGAAGCTCTTTTTTTTAAAGAAAATTTTGTATTTTAGCTGAAACTATGAGTTTTACACATGAAAAAAAAAATAAAATAGTTCTTTCCCATCCACTGTATTGGCCCAAATTTTCAGGTCCCTGGTTGGGTCAGCTAAACCCTCTGCAAACATCAACTGTGGATTCTTTACTACAAAATTTCTGTCCTTTTCCTCCTCTGGTTGGGGTTTTACTCAGTGCCTGGAGCACAGATGGATGTGAAAGGTGGATTTGTTTGTGACCGGCCAGTCAGGACAATACTTGACCTTCACAGTTGTTGAATAACTTCAGAGAAATCCTTAACTGCTTCGTGGGCAGGTGGCTGGGAATTTAACCAGTGCAGAGGGAACCTGCTGTCTGTTTGGCCAGCAAGCAGCATTTTATTTTATTTTATTTATTTTATTTTATTTTATTTTATTAATTTTTTTAATTTTTTTTAATTTTTATTTTATTTTATTTTTATTTTATTTTATTTTATTTTTTCTGGTAGCCTCACAAGGTTGTGTTTTAATGAATTTCTGAATATGAATTGAAGGGTCAATGCTGGTATTTCAGTGGAGATACAGATGGATTTTGGGTCTTACTTCATCTTGCTCCAGGGAAAGGAGCAATTAGTAATCTTGGCTCTATATGAAGCTCGAGGGGGAAAATAAAAATTGCCTTTTTTTCAGGGTGGTCACTGTTCTAATTTGTATGAAGAAAACTGTTGGGGAGTGGGATGGTTTTAGCTGCAAAAAGTTGTGATTTTGTTTTGTTTTGTTTAATGTTACTGCTAATGTTACATGGACAGGTCAACTTCACTGACAGCTGTGCCTTTAATGTGGAAAAACGGGCAGAATTTTTTGGAAAATCAGAAGGGAAAGTGCTGCAGACCACAAATTCCTCAGCTCCTGTTGAACCAACCAACCAAACCCCAAATCTCCCTGGCACTGCTGGCACACAATAATTTCCCATGGTTTGTTTTTGCTGCCTGTAAGAAAATCTCCTTTATCAAAATCTCCTGTCCATGCAGTGACTTGTGTGTGTGAGGGAGACTCATTTTGAAGGAGATGGAGCATTTCCTGCCAGCTGCTGCAGGAATTCAGTGAATTTAGGAGTTTAGGACCATTCCCACCCATGGGTTGATGTGTTTTTAGCCCAGCCAGGCACAGAAAATGCAAAGGAACCTCTCAACCCAAACCTGCAAAACAAATAATTTCTCCTAACCCAGTAACCTCCACTTACTTAATTGTAATTTCACTTATTATTTGTCTGGTTAACTTATGGTTTGATGATGGAGAGAGTTTGTGCTGCAGGAAGAGGAGTTTTGTTTATTGTGGCTCTTCCTTTGTTTAATTTGTGCTCATTCCTTGCTTGATGGGTTTGAAAGTTGCCTCATCATTAATTTTGGGAGGTGGATGGGAGGCTGGGCTTTGGCACTGTGTTCTCAAGGAGTTTCTGGTTTGGGAGGGTGAATTTTTGATTGCATCACAATTTATGGCTGTTTTAGGCAGCGCCAAGTTGTTTTTCAGGATTTACTTTCAGGTTATAGTTTATGTCCCTGTACAGTGTGGAGTTTAGAACTACGTGCTATTTACAGTTCTTTCTTCTTCTGCAAAGGTTGTTTAAAATCTGGTGTTTAATCATCAACAGGGTCTAGCGCTGATTTCACCCTTTGGAAGCATTTCTGGCTTTGCAGGAAGGATGGGCTTTGGTTGTGAGGCAGAGCTGGAGCTCCTCAGTGACTGATGGCCCTGATGTGGCTGCTTTTGTGTGGAATTCCTTTGGGAATGGAATTACAGGTTCTAATTCATGTGTTAAGCAAAGCCTGGTGTCTCAGGTTCTCTCTGGTTTATTTTTCCTATGAACCACATCCTCCCTTGTTGTTCACCTCTCTATGCACAATCACTGTTTTATTTTTCCTATGAATTACATCCTCCCTTGCTCATGGTGTTCACCTTTTAATGCACAATATCTGGTTTATTTTTCCCTATGAACTACACCCTCCCTTGTTCCTGGTGATCACCTCTCTATGGATAATCTCTGTTTTATTTTTCCCTATGAACCACATTCCTCCTTTGTTCATGGTATTCACCTCTATGCACAATCACTGTTTTATTTTTCCCTATGAACTCCATTCCTCCCTTGTTCATGGTGTTCACCTCTCTGTGCACAATCTCTGGTTTATTTTCCTTATGAACTAAATCCTCCTGTGTCCCCCTCTGTGTGCATGGTCTGTGTGCTGGATTCCTCACCAGGATGAGTCCAAGACTTCCTATAAAAGTTGGTTCAGGGGGAGCTTTGGAAACATCTTGGATTAACTTTTCAACCACTGCAGGTGGCCTGGAGGAGTTGTTGGGTGAAATGAGTGATTTGAGACTAAAAACAACCTCAGTGCCAGTAAAGAGCCAAGAGCAGGACTGGAGGAAGGTGAATCCCTCCTAGGAAGGGATTGCTGGTGGGACATCTCAGAAAATGCTGCTTAAATTGTGTTTTGAAGCTTTTTGGGCTGATGTGGTGTAGGAAAGTCTTTATCTGCATTGTGATCAATGGGTTTGTGCATGGTGGAGTCCAAATATTGTATCAGAAATGCCCTAATGACTGTCCTGTGCCTTAAACCTCAGGTGAAAGCACAAGGGTTATGAGCAACAAACATAAAATACCTGAAATCTGCAGCTGACAATATAATTTGTGAGTTCTCACTCTGCATTCCTGGGCTGATGTTAAAACAAAAGGCAGTTTAAGGATATTTGCAATATTTACATAATATATAAATAACATATTGTATCTATATAATAAATTATTATATTTAAAGGTGTTATCCTGTATTATATTTTATTATTCAGGCCTAGGCATTGGCTGAAGGGGCTGAGTTAAATCACTCCTACATTTTCCAGGGTTGGGTACAAAACTGCTTAAATCTAAATAAGAGGAGGGGAGTTGTAATGAGGATTTCCAGGTCTGATATGGGTTTTGCAGGGTCCTCCTCAGAGTCCCCAAATGTTTCACACTCTGCTCTGTCTGTCCTTGAACAACTTCTGTGCATTGCACGGTAAATGGAAGTCAGAGTAGTTTGTTTGATGTTATTTATTCAAATCTGGGAAGGACGGTTGTGCAAAGACCAAAGAAAAATGGTTTTAGTCTGACAAATGCCAAGGGTTTTTGTTTTGTTTTTAAAGCCCAAACAAACCCTTTGGGATCCTTGGCTGGATATATAATAGCATGAAATACACCATTCCTTTCATTCTGCTCCCTAAAAATCTAATTTTTTATGCATTTAAAGTGGGAGTTGAGGCAAAACCAGAGTTTAGCTCTGTTGACCTATATTTATGAAAAGAGAAGGCTTTGCTAAGTGTTGCAAGAAAAGAATAATATAGTGCTGTTGGTGTACACTGACAAAATGTACACACATTTTGGGATTCTTCATCTTCTTACTGAGTGTTTAAAGCCCTTTCCAGCCCCATTAAATCCATTTTTGCAGTTCATGGCTTGGATATTCCAGCTGCCATTAATAGCCACGAGGCATCAGTGGAGAAGGACAGAAAAATAAGGAGTTTGGAATAAGCAAAGGTGCTGAAACCCTCCCTGATCCCAAGCTTTAAAGGTGAACTTTTAAACTTTATTTCACCCATTTCCTTTTTGTTGTTTTTATTTTTTTAAATTCAACCCACTCTCTATAAACTGCAGTTTAATGGTTTTCATGCTGCTTGTTGCATAACTGTGGCACAGATGTTATTTTATTTATTTTATTTTTTTGGTAATGTTGCCTGACATATTTAAAAGAGAGAGAGGAAGGGAATTTATACCCTTTGGAGATGAATATGTGGAGCCTATTAGTCTTTAAAAAAAAAAATAAAGTGTGAAGAGCTGGTTAGAGCTGGAGCTGGCACATCTCTGAAAGGCTGATCTGCACAGAGTGCAGCTCTTCAGATAAAGGATAAATGTGTATTTTATCTTCTGGAAATTATTGTTGTGTGTTACCAAACAGCCAAAAAATCCACACTTGGTGGGGTATGTCGTGTTTAGGCACGTGGTGATTAAATATTTTATGGATTTGAGACCAAATCTAAATGAATATTTAATAAAAGGCTCTCCAGAATTAAGTTTTGAGGGATAATCACTGGTGGGTGCTGAAAAAGATGAAATACCTCACTCAGCACTGAATGTTTAAGTGTTTATTTCACTGCAGCTGCAACCAACACCTTTAAAGTTGCTTTTCTTAGGAAGCTTTGACTGAGGAAAATACTGTGTTATTTTTATTGACTCAGAAAATACTGAGTTTAGAAGTACAGGAAAAAAAAATAAATAATGCATTCAAGCCCACCATTTCCTGGTGGAATAGGCATGAGAACATGAAATCATCTCCTTTTTGGCATTTCTAAGAACATCAGAAGCTCTAAAATAGTAGAAATGCAAATAAGAGTGGAAATGGTAGCTGCTTGTATTTATATTTATATTTATTTATGTGTAATGAGTGAATGCCTGGTGTTTCAGAGCAGCACAGTGTTGCCTGGATTCTCTGAGTATTTTGTTTTATAAACAGGGATGAAGCTGCACAACCCATCTCTCCCTGTCCTGCAGAGGGGCAAAGCAGCTCCCAGGGAAATTAATGCACTTGGGAAATAAATTCAAGAATTTTGGCTTCCCAGCCCTTATTTGAGCATAAATAAACCCAAGAATTTTGACTTCTCAGCCCTTATTTGGGTTGAGCAATGGGATAATTGGGATAAATTGATAAAGGGGAAAAAAGGAGAGAAAAAGGAGAAATGCCCCCCACTCTCATAGAGCATCTTTTTGAAGTTGTGGAGTAAAGATAATTTAAATAATTCTTCTAAAAGAACTTGAAAAAAAAAAAAAAAAGCAACAACCCCATCAGGTGAATGGTTATAAAAACAAACAGAATGAAACCTGAGAGTGTTTTTAACTTGTTTCTGCCTAAGGCAAGACATTTTGGGTTGGTTTTTTATTTTGTTTTTGTTCTGCCCTTTGCTCCTCCCCCTTTGCTGGATTACCTGCTGCAGGAAATGGCAAATTAGGCAAAATAAATCCTGAATTACAGTTGCAGGAGGCAGGTGATGCTGCATGGAAATTTGGGGGTTTCCAGGTGGGGAATTTTTTGGGATATTTTTGGATTCTCGGGTGAAATTTTTGGGCACATTTCAGGGGCATTTTGGGTTCTCAGGTGGAAATTTTTTGGAGTATTTTGGGGGAAATTTTGGGTTCCCAGGTGGAATTTTTGGGACATTTTTGGGGATATTTTGGGGACATTTGGGGCTATTTTGGGGTTTCCAGGTGAAATTTCTTGGGGACATTTCAGGGAAATTTTGGGATGTTTTGGCTTCTCAGGTGGAAATTTTTGGGTATTTTGGGGGAAATTTTGAGTTTCCAGGTGAGAATTTTGGAGATATTTTGAGGACATTTGGGGCTATTTTGGGTTCTCAGGTGGAATTTTTGGGGACATTTTGGGGAAATTTTGGGACGTTTTGGGTTCTCAGGTGGAAATTTTTAGGTATTTTGGGGGAAATTTTGGGTTTCCAGATGTGAATTTCAGGGATATTTTGGGGACATTTGGGGCTATTTTGGGGTTTCCAGGGGAAATTTTTGGGGATGTTTTGGGGAAATTTTGGGATGTTTTGGGTTCTCAGGTGGAAATTTTTGGGGTGTTTTGGCAGAAATTTTGGGTTTCCAGGTGAGAATTTTGGGGCTATTTCGGGGATATTTTGGGGACATTTTGGGACTATTTTGGAGTTTCCAGGTGAAATTTTTTGGGGACATTTCGGGGAAATTTTGGGACATTTTGGCTTCTCAGGTGGGAATTTTTTTGGGATATTTTTGGCACATTTTGGGGCTATTTTGGGGCTCCCAGGTGGGAGTGAGGGTAACATTACAAAGGCTCAGGTGTGAATTTTAGGGGCAGTCCTTGTGTCTGGGATTTCCTTCACCAAAGAATTTGGGCTGTGAGTCCATTCCTCATCTCTGGGCTGGGGAGGAGATGTCCCACCCTCCTCCTTTGCTCCATCTTTCCTCACCTGGCAGGTGGAATTTTCTCCTTTTCCAGTCCAGTGACACCCATAACAGTGTTCAATGCTCTAAAAACATCCTCCTCTGGCTAAGCAAGGAAAAGATGGAAAATACAAGGCTAAAATAGAAGGTTGGTGCTGATGCAAGCTGTGTTTACCTTTGAAAATTCAGTTTATTAAACTCAAGGCTGCAGAACTCCAGGGATCAGTGATGCTGTCTGAACATCACCTTCCGCAGCGCACGAGCAATTTCTCAAAATTACTTTTTTAATTAAAAGTTGTATCGGTTTAACGCGAGTTTTAAAAGGAAAGTTCACAGGCTTAGCCTCGTCTGAGAACACGCTGCAGATTTGGGAAAGAACCCTTTTTTTTTTTTTTCCTTTTAAAAGTTTATCCAAAATATAGTGAAAATATGCATGGGAAGAGAAGGGAAATCTCCTCCTGAACCTCTGAGGAATTGCAGGGTGAAGGTATTTATTGATTATCAGTCCAGCTCCACTCCTGTTACCTTCAGAAGGAGCTGCAGAGCAGCAGAGTTGGAATATGAACACAAGGAAAACACAAGGAGGACTGGAGGTACAGCAGGGGAAAGTCAATACAGAGCTTATTTAAATGTCAGCAGCCTGGAAGAAGAGCTGTGAGCACAGATTAGGGCTGGGACATGGAAAGGAAGGGAAGGGAAGGGATGTGGCTGAGCAAGGCTGGTGCTGTGAGCAGTACCTGCAAAAAAATCAGAGCACATCAAGGATGGGGAGAGAAGAAACTGCTGGCTGAAAATTGCATCTGACAATTAGTTGTGAGTGGTTAATTGGAGAAGTTGCCTGGCTGTTGGGCAGGGAGAGCCTGTGGTTGTGGTTGGTGGGTGATCTGATCCATGTTAACAGTGTTATTTGTCAGTGCTGGTGGCAGGGATAAGTGACACCCGTTACAAATCTGTTTATTACCTCTACATAATGTGTTTTAGTTTCTGGATGTGCAATATAGGGAGTCTCTGTAAGCACAGGATTTCTGGAATTTTATAGGAATTATAGAATATCCTGGGTTGAAATGGACCCACAAGGATCATCGAGTCCAGCCTTTTGAATCATTTTAAATCACATTGACTTTATTTACCCAATAGGTCGGAGCTGTAATTCTGTGGCATTTGTCAATGTAAAGGGGTTTTATATTTGGGGAGAGCTTGAGCAATAAAATTACTAGTTTCTGGAAAAAATATAGCCTGGTTCTGAATTTCATGGCCATTTTTATTTTTATTTTGAAAAGTTATCCACGTAATTACGTGTTGTAAGAAGCAGTTTTATTACAGTTATGTCTGAAATAAAATTAGGTTGAGCACTCTTATGCAGGAAATATTATTGGGGTCAACCTCCAAAATGTTGGACTTGGGGATGTGGCTTAGTGGTGGACTTGATGGTCTTGGGGGTCTTCTCCAACCTAAATGATTGTATAAAATCCTCAGCATTTTAGGCAGGACAGGAGGTGAGAAAGATGGGGTGCTGTGGCTTATTGCAACTCAGCCAAGTTTTCCTTTATTTTGTCAGCCTCCTGCTTAATTCTGAATATGGAGTTCAGTGTTTGTGTCTTCAGGGAGGTGAGTGCCCTGTGTGTGTGATGACCAGAAGATTTGCAGGCTTTAATATCCATCCTGTTTCTGGCAGTGCTGGATCCTCAGCATGGCCAAACGTTGAATAAAACCCTGTTCAAAACCTTTGTGGTGTAACAAGTGCTGGCTGAGGCCAGAGGGACCAAAGGGAGCAAAGGACAAAACAAAACTCTGCTCTGGGTGTGTTTCTTTACCATCTACATAAACACATAAATCAGTGTTTGTGTTCCATCCCTTACAGTCTCATTGTCCCACTCTTCCTGCAAATGTGCATTTACTGAAAAACATCCCAAATGTTGCAGAAATGATGAGAGAGCCAACCCTGCATGAGGAGCTCTGTTTGCTCTTCTGACACTCCCATAAATAAGACACTTTATATTATATTATATTATATTATATTATATTATATTATATTATATTATATTATATTATAAATATTATATATTTATATTATATTATATTATTTATATTATATATTATATTATTCAGTCAGGTCTGGGCATTGGCTGGAGGGGCTGGGTTAAATCATTCCTACATTTGCCAATGTTGAGTACAAAACTTGACGTGTAGCTGTGAGTTTATTAAACATTTTTGTTGTTTTGTCAATACCTTCATCCCCCTCCCTGCATTTGTGGGTACAGCCCTGTCCTGTGGTGGTGGCTGCTAAACTTGTTATCTGTGGCTGTTTGAATCATTTCTTTTTGGGGCACTATAAAGCTGCTTAAATTTAAATAAGAGGAGGGGAGCAGGAATGAGGATTTCCAGGTCTGGTGGGGCTCTGCAGGGTCAGCATTGAGTTTTCTCTTGGCCCCATAACAGTGTCATGACTTTTCTGTCCTGTTCACTCACTTGTTTAATGGGATTATTATTAATATGGATGTGTTTGCTTCCCTGGAGTGTCCTGAAAATCAGTTAAAGTTTGAAAAGTGCGTTGAAGAAGTCTCTCAGTACTGCTTTAAAAATATTATTTTTGATTTATTTCCCATAAATAAGACACTTTATATTATATTCCATTATTCAGTCAGGTCTGACCATTGGCTGAAGGGGCTGGGTTAAATCATTCCTACATTTGCCAATGTTGAGTACAAAACTTGACGTGTAGCTGTGAGTTTATTAAACATTTTTGTTGTTTTGTCAATACCTTCATCCCCCTCCCTGCATTTGTGGGTACAGCCCTGTCCTGTGGTGGTGGCTGCTAAACTTGTTACCTGTGGCTGTTTGAATAATTTCTTTTTGGGGCAATATAAAGCTGCTTAAATCTAAATAAGAGGAGGGGAGTTGGAATGAGGATTTCCAGGTCTGGTGGGTCAGCATTGAGTTCTCTCTTGGCCCCATAACAGGGCCATGATTTTTGTGTCCTGTTCACCCCACTTGTTTAATGGGATTATTATTAATATGGATGTGTTTGCTTCCCTGGAGTGTCCTGAAAATCAGTTAAAGTTTGAAAAGTGTGTAGAAGAAGTCTCTCAGTACTGCTTTAAAAATATTATTTTTGATTTATTTCAGTAAAAAGAGGTTTAGTTCCTCCTCTGCTGGAGTTTTCCTCCCTGCATTTTTTCCTGTTGATTTTTTGTGTGATATCCCATGGCTCTTCCATTCTGCATCCTGCTTTTGTAAAATGTTACACTTTATCCTGTATTTTCAGCATTTTATTACACAGGATGGGAATAGGAGACAACCTTCAAAGTTTGGGCTGTAAAACTTCTTCCCCTTCAGGTGACACGGAGGAGTTCTCGTGCCTAATTGAAAGGTTCAGGATTCTGTTTTCAAGACTTCTGTTCCAGTGAAAAGCGGAGAGCTCTTTTTGCAGATTACTTGTGGCCAGGACTGATTTCTTGTCCAAAAATTAACCTTTTTCAGCAGTGTTTTCAAAAGGCAACTGGGGAGGCAGTGGCAAGAGGGGGCAGAGATAAGAAGAACGCTTTCTGTAGCATTTAAATGAGACATTTCTTGGAGGAGATCCTTCCAAGGAGGGTTTGACTATAAGTGGCATTAAAATCTTTGCAAGTTGGGTTGAAGATGAAGGGAGGGAAGAAGGACATGAGTGGTGAGAGGAGTGAAGAATTTGCTCTTGCAGGGCAAAGAAAACACGGCACCTTTTCCCTTATAACTCACCTAAACCCCACATTTCTTTCCTCACATGGACTTTTTTTCTTCTCCTTTGGTTGTCTTTCCCTTCAGCATCAAAGCTGCACCCCCTGAAGGTTTTTTTCTTGGCTTCTTGGGTACCCAGAAGTTCACACAGGGAAAAATGAGATGAAACAAGGCAAACTTGGGTTCTCATCGCTCTCTCTGTCTAATTCTGCTGCACAATGGAGATGAGCAGTACTTACATAACAATATCCTGGGATGTTAATAGATTTAATAACCCAGAAAGGTGGGAAGAGCTTCTGAATTACCTATAAAATGGCACCTAACTAATGAAGTTTACGGGAAGCTGATCTCTTTGAAGGAGAGTCAGATGGTAGGAGCGAGATTTTCTGCATTTGCTCAGAAGAGGAGACAAAAATGAAACTCCCTGTCTTAATCAGAATAAAACTCCCATTAAAAAATAAGTTCTAAGGTGATGCTGGATTATGCCAATAATAGAGGGATTTTGGTTCAAGCCTTAGAAAAAATGTAAACAACACAGACTCCTTTAGATTTAATAGATTTAATCTTTTTTTTTTTTTTTTTTTAAGTGTAGATATGTTCCCAATCTTGGGGATTAAAACTCTGTATGTGCCCAGTGAAAACAATGGGTTCATTAATGCTGTTTTGTTAGACCTTGCCCCCCTCTTGCCATGGTGATAAGGGACCTTAATTAGATCCCAGAACAAATGCTGGAGAGCTTGACAAAAAAAGAGAAACATGGGGAGGAGGGTGGAGAAATGCTGAGATGTTGTTAGCAGATACACGCAGAGAGCTGCATCCTGCAGAGGAGAGGCTGTTTGATGGAAAACACCGATTTCCTTTCCCAGGAACACAGTCTGTGCTGCTGGGCTGGGAATGTCCATGGACAGAGTGTAGGATTGGCATTTGCAGCTTTCTGCACATCAAATCCTGCTCCCAGGTGTGGGGACTTGTCCTATAGCTCTGGGATAAGGAAATGTGGGTTAAAAATGTGAATTCCTAAATCTGCGCTGATTGATGTTCCCCCATGGGAAATGGCCAAATCATTGGGTTGATTCTATGTAAACCAAAAAAAATGTGTGTGAGAGGAGGGTTGGGAATGGAGAAGGAGGAGAGTTCAGAGGATTTTTATGAATACCATGGGCAGGGAGTGGATAAGCAAAATAGGGGGAATTATGGTGCTAAACAGTTGAAAAGGAAGGTTGATAAATAATGTTAGATGGAAAAAAGGAAGAGAGCAGAATAGGAGGAATTACGGTGCAAAACAGTGGAAAGGAAGGTTGATAAATAATTTTAGCTGGAAAAAAAGAAGAGAGCTTTCTCTGAGAAGCAGATCTCCATGTGGTTTCAGAAAAGCAAGCATGCAGAAACACAGGAATTAAAAAAAAAAAATAAGAAATGCTGGGTTCTTCTGTTTGTTTTCTGTCATTGGGTGCTCAGGTTACACCTTTAAAACTTCCCGTGCCGTGGTTTGGAGGTAGAACATTAACTTCAGGTTAAAAATCTCAGCTTTTCATTAACTGCATTTCCAGTCTGGAATTGGAGGACTGTGGCTATCAGCTCTCATACCTTTGTCTCCAGTCTTAAATTACATTGCTGCCTGATTAGTTGTATTTCATAATTATTCCTTACTTAAATTACCTTTCAATAAACTAAAATAAGATTATCTGTTTGAGTCTCTCATAGGAAGTAAGTGTGTTTTTTATTTTTTTTTTTTCCTGGGCATAAGACAGTTGTTTTCTGAGCAACTAAGTTATTAATTTATTTTTATTTTCCTGTCAGGTTTTCTGTATCACAGTGACATGTCCTGATGCACAGGTGAAGATGTTTCCAGTGAAATTTATTGCATTACAAGATGATGCATAAAAAGCCAGCCCCCTGTTGTCAAGGTCTATCAAGCAGTTTAAAGCTTGGAATTGGATCTCTGTCTAGCCTACTATTTTAGAAACTTTTAAGTAAGAACAAGGTGTAATTCCTCTATTTTTAAAAAAATAGGCCTCAAATCAAACCTGCAAAAAAATCAAAAAAGCAAATTCAGGTGCCTGTAGACCTACATCTCATTTAAAGACATTATAGTGGGTGCTAAAATAATCCTGTGAGAGGCAGGTGTTATCTCTGAGTAAATACAGAACTGTCCATCAGCCCTGGAGATGGGAGAGTGTGATCTGTGTGATCTCAAAGTGCACTGGGGAAACAACAGGAAAAAGGTTTTGAGTTTGGTGCTTTGTGCCATTTCCTTGGCTTTGGACAGAGTTTGGTTATCAAGAATGAAAAAAGCTCCAGGTTTGCTGCCCTGCCCTGCCCAGACTGTGCCCAGGCTCATTTTAGCAAAGATACCTTTGTTTTTTTTTTCCTGAAATGTGTTCAGGAAAAGAGAAACTGGTTGAACTTTGCTAAGTAGGAGATGGTTTGAGATTTCTTACTCATCTGCTATTTCTGTGTGTTTGCAGTGTTTATTCAAGGTTAACAGAACCTTCTTCCCAGTTCTTGCTGTTCCTTCACAACCCTGGATTTCATTATTTTTTAATTCATCCAGAGAGCACGGTGGCCTTAAACATCCAGGACTACCCAGTGTTAGTTTTCTGTTTTGCAAGAACAGAAAGAAGCTTCTCTTTGGAGCTGAATGGGAACTGAGGTGGTTCAGTTGAAGTTTTCCAATTTTCATTTGCAGGCTGAGAGTGACTGTTGGAGTTTAAACAAGTTGTAAGGGTTATAAAGACAATTTAATGGATCCTCAATGGAAAGGAATTTTGGATAAATACATACAAGATGGCTGTAGTTTAGTAACATTAATAAAATAAGATATAAATGTAAAGTAGGTGGAGGAGATTTGAATTTTCAGATGGAGGAGGGTGAGCAGCAATATCTCTGCCTGCCACTTAATTGGACCTCAGAATAAACTGGAGGCCAGGTGTCCCTGCTCTGTAAACCTCTGGTCTGCAGAATTATTGTCAGATAAACATTACTGCAGGAAAGAAACCTGTAAACTCAGAGTTTTATGGGTTATAACATTGTTAGTTGTAAATAACGCTGTTAAAATCCACCTTTTTCAGGCAGATGCTTCAGGAAAAGTGAATATGAACTGCCCATCTTTGGGAATCTGATTGCCACAGAATTCAGGGAAGGTCTGGAGCTGTTCTGGAAGTGGATACTGGTGTGGTGTGAGTGTGGTGAAACCAGAACAGAGAGCCCATTTCTAATTTCCAATTTGGAAATTGCCGTCAGTGTTTTTAAAGCTGCAGGAGTTGCTTCCATGTTGTACCTGGCTGAGCATCTTGAAGTTCTGGGGGTGGAAAAAGTCAGGCAGAGGATAAACCAAGTGCATCACTTAGGATTAAGTTGGACTCACTTATGGGTTTTCGTTTGAAAGGAATAAAATGGATATTTCTGTGTTTGTTGTTAGTCCCCCCTATGGCAGACTCGCTGTGTGTGCTGGGGATGGAACTGTCTGACTTGGGTTGGAGCTGCTCCTGTCAGAGCAGGAAATGCACAGTCAAGGTGTTAAATAATCTGATTAGATGATCTAGAGGGTTTAGTTCTAAATCATGAATTATATATATTTTTAAGCTGTTTTTCCTAGTGCTTGTACATATTATCCGAGAAGTTCTGTTTGGCTTTTACTGAAGTTCTCTTTGGCTTTTACTAAGTCAAAACACCGCAGGAGAGTTTTCAGAGTCACCATTTAAAGCTGAGATTTTGAGTTAAAGCTCAGACCTTTGCTAATTCCCACCAGTGGCTGTCTGGTCTGGAATACAGAGAATACAGAGAACAAAGTGGAAGTGCCAAAATGCCAAATGCTCCCTGTTCTCCAGGACAGCAGGTTTGCAGCCAGGGCACATAGAGGCTGTGTGCCTTCAGGAAGACACCTCTGAGTTAAGCTGATAAAACCTCTCTTTAATCCTTACTCTGCCTTCCACCTCCTTCAATTAATTATGGAGATGAGTTGTTAGTGGGGGGTTGTATGAAACGGCGTGTAAACAGTGCGTACAATGAAAACAATGAAGACCTCATTTGTAGATGAGGCATTAGGGAGATAGGATTATTTCCTGGTTCAAAGCAGGTGTCAGTTATGTGGATAGTTCCTTTTGTGTGCAAAGAGTGGTTTCAGGCAAGTGTTTTTGCAGGGAACAGTGGCCTTTGGAGAGGTGGCTGGATTTTCCAGGCTGGGTTTGTACTGTGCTGTCCAACTGGTGCATCCACGTCCCTGCTGGCTTTGCTGGAGCTGTGCAATAATGGTGCCAAGCACAGAGATGTGTGTGGGGGAAGTCCTTGGTGGCCTGCCTTCTGCTTTTACACTTTCTCCTGAGCTAATTGTTGAAGGCTTGCATTAAAAAATGAAACCTAATTAAGGATTAAGTGAGTTGAACGGTGTGTTTGCGGCGAGTCTGTTCCAAGTCTTGATTCGACAACTCGGTGTGTTCTCTGGAGAGAGTTTCATCACGGATCTGAAGTGTGTCCAGGAGCTGGACTGTAAGAGAAGGAGTCAAGGCTGTGTGGAAATGATGCACAGATTGTTTAATACCAGCTCAGCAATCCCAGTCAGGGTTAGGGGTCATTTGCCAGGTCTGTGTGCTTGACCCAGGGGAGAGCCCAGCCCTAATGCTTGTCCTGGGGCAGGAGCAATTCCACTCATCTTCTGCAGCTGGGCTGCTGTTCCTGTCTCCTTTCCAGCCCTTCTGGGCAGAAAAGTAGTCCAGCAAAAAAAATTTGGGATGATAGCTGTGCCTGGGGGAAAACTGGAGCTGCAGGGAGCATCAAACCCTGTCTCCAAAAAATTCAGCTCTGGTCTGGGACACGCTTTGGTTGTGGTGTCTGCTGAGTATTGTGGGACAGGTGTCACCCTCTGGTGATGGGATGGATGGCAGAGCTTTGGGAGCATCAATGGTGGTGATGGGATGGCAGAGCTTTGGGAGGATCAATGGTGGTGATGGGATGGCAGAGCTCAGGGAGCAGCAGTGGTGATGGGATGGATGGCAGAGCTTTGGGAGCAGCAGTGGTGATGATGATGGGATGGCAGAGCTTTGGGAGCAGCAGTGGTGATGGGATGGCAGAGCTTTGGGATCAGGAGTGATAGGGGGATGGCAGAGCTCAGGGAGCAGCAGTGATGGGATATCAGAGCTCAGGGAACAGCGGTGGTGATGGGATGGACGGCAGAGCTCAGAGAGCAGCAGTGGTGATGGGATGGCAGAGCTTTGGGATCAGGAGTGATGATGGAATGAATGGGAGAGCTCAGGGAGCAGCAGTGGTGATGGGATGGCAGAGCTCAGGGAGCAGCAGTGGTGATGATGATGGGATGGCAGAGCTTTGGGAGGATCAATGGTGGTGATGGGATGGCAGAGCTCAGGGAGCAGCAGTGATGATGGGATATCAGAGCTCAGGGAGGAGCAGCAGTGGTGATGGGATGGCAGAGCTCAGGGAGCAGCAGTGATGATGATGATGGGATATCAGAGCTCAGGGAGGAGCAGCAGTGGTGATGGGATATCAGAGCTCAGGGAGGAGCAGCAGTGGTGATGGGATGGATGGCAGAGCTTTGGGATCAGCAGTGGTGATGATGGAATGACATAGTCCAGGGAGCAGCTCCAGCTCCAGTGGCTGTGCTGGGCCTGGAGGAACCTGCAGCCTGCACAGGGCTGGATGATCCCACTGGCCCGGAATGGTGCTGGCAGGAAAGCTCAGGCACTGCCTGCCTGTTTGATTTGTCTCCCTGGCTTCCTCTCCTGTGTGCTCCTGGCAGGGAGGACTCATCTCAAGCTGCAGATGGTCACGGGGAGCAGGAGGTGTGAGCTGGCCAGGGACTGGAAAACACCAGGCAGGATGAGCCAAGCAGCCTCTCACACTGAACTTGTACAGGATTTACTTGATTTTATTGATTTACTGCTTGCAGGACTCTTCTACAGAATAGCCTGTAATGTTGGTCTGTGTATATTTAAAATATAAAATTCATTACGGTCGTTCATCTCACAACTACCTGGAGTTTGTCATTGGTTTAACCAAGTGATGTAGTCAAACTCCTAAAGTGCAAAAAATGTCCAAGAAATTAAATTAGCAAGCCCAAAAGTGATGGTGTGGAAGGGGGCAGGAGGTAATTAAAAGATAAGGCTTTGTAAAAAGCTTGATTCTAAGATTTGTAAGCAGATGTTTGGAGGGTAATTTTTTCCTTTGTGCTCACTGAGAAGTTTCTATTTTATTCTTGCTGCTCAGTTGATGACAGAATAACAATACAGCTCCCGAGTCTGTTGTGAACAAACTCGTGTGCACTTTTTTTTCCTAAAAAAATTCTTTTTGCAGCATGTGGAAGTTTGCCACAGACACATCATGGCTGTGTGATTGTGTACAAATGCTGAATGCTCTTGGTATCCATCAAATTTAGCTCTGCTTCAAAAACAACACTGGCCCTGTTGCTTACTGGTGATGTTCATTAGAAAGGGTTTTTAATATTTTTTTTTTTTACACAGAAGGTTAAATGGTGCAGTTGTGTGAAGGTGCTGTAGGCTCCCAGTTCCCAAGGATGACAATGAGGCTGCAGAGCAGAAAAACTGTTCTCTCAATAAATCATTCAGTGCAGGGTTCCCTGTATTTAACAGGAGCTGTTGGATGTCCATCCATGCAATGTGCTGAAGTGATTTTATTTATTGTACTTTTTATATCAAGATAAATTCTAGCAGCAGCTACAAACTGCTCTGCCCCATCCCTGGAAATGTCCAAGGCCAGGTGTGATGGAGCTCTGGAGCTGTCTGGGATAGTGGGAGTTTTCCCTGCCCATTTGTATGGAAAGAGATGAGCTTTAATGTCCCATTGTGATTTTTCTCATTGTCTGGTCCGTGTAAAATCCCACTTGTATTTGCAGGTTAATATTTTCTGCAGTTGCTCACCAACTTCTGGTCTCCAGTGGTGGGTGCAGGCAGAGATCACCAGGCTCTGCAGGAGTGTCTCAGAGTAAATGAGGTTGTTAATCAAGGCTGGGGCTTCCTCTACTTGCTGAAAGCTAATTAGGACTTGCCCCCAAAAAATATGCATTTTCAATGGCCTAATTGAACTGCTCAGTGGTGTAATTTAGCTGTAATGGAGGCCTGAAGTTTTGGTTGTGGTTGTTGTCAGAGTAGGAGAAGACGTTTATGGTTTGTGGTGGTCAGTGTGTAAAACAGTGTTAGTTGCATTGCAGTGGAATCAAAATAAACCCCAGTGGAATAAAAAAGCATCAGAATCCCACTTTCACTGGCTTGGATGCAACAGAAGAGCAGCTTTATCCGCAGCCTCAGTGGCTAAATGTGACTGGAGCCTTTCCCTGCCTTCCTAAACTCCCCATTATTGTTTTAAGTGCATGTATTCAGTATTCTTGATGCCTGTCCTAAAGCTGCACGGCATTTCTGTAAAACACAAAATACCTTGTGACACTTGCCATTTCTTACTGCATGTACGACCTCTGGAATATCTCCAAAGCTCTGGGAAAAGAATGAGATTTTCAGTAATGGCTACAGGCATTAAGGGCATAAATACTGTTGAGTATCAGTGGGATTTATGCTCCTGAGTTGCTGTAAATGCTTTTGAAAGTCACATCCAAAAATGTATCATTAGGAACAAGATATGCTGCTATTTTTTTTTTTTTTTTTTTTTAAAGCAGATGTGTGATATAGATGAACAATAAAATGAAAGGTGCTTTATAATGTTATTCTTGTGGAAGAATTGTTAAATAATACACAATTATTACAAACAGCTGAATTTTGGAGAGCTTTCTTGTCAGGATTGCAATTTTGGTGTGTTGATATTCATCCAGCTCCAGGGACTGAGATTTCAGGGCAAAACTCCTTTAGTCTGTTGTTAATCAAGAAGAAATTTCTATATATTCCTACCGAGACAAGAAAATCCCCCCAGTTCCCAAGAAATGTTCTAGCACACTGATTGTTAAATGTAAATGAGACCCTGTCATTAAAATCCATAGATTCACGGTGCTAAATGACAAATTGCAGTTACCACAATCGCTTAATACACCATTCTTTTATTTTAATATCTCGCAGGTTCGTTAATGCTCAGCGGTGTCTGGGAGGTTTTTTAGGGGTTTGGGCTGTTTTTTATTTTATTTTATTTTTTTTTGGGGGGGGGGGAGTTGGCTGTTTGTGTCTGGGAGGTTTTTTAGGGGTTTGGGCTGTTTTTTATTTTATTTTATTATTTTTTTTTTGGGGGGGGGGGGGGGGTTTAGCTGTTTGTGTCTGGGAGGTTTTTAGGGGTTCCAGGTGGTGTCTGTTGTATCTCCAGTGATCTCTGAATTTCCTAAAGGCAGAAAATGTGCTGTTGCAAATTCCTCCCTCTTTTCCTCTCCACAACTCCCAAACTGTCTTTTTTTCCCATTTCTCTCTCCATCCTTTCCTGATTTCAGCACCGCCTGTCATTATTTAGATTGGTAATTTCTGATTTCTCTTCCTGGAGAGGTGGCAATTCCTCCAGGGACATTTTTCCTGTGCCCAGCTGCTCTCCCCATCCCATCCCTGTGTATTTATGGGGCTGGGCACTCCTATTAGCAGTTGTAGTTACATATTTAAACATACTTCACATAACTAATTATGTCTCATGGCCTGTAGCCAAATTGACTAATTCTTGCCTCCTTGAAGCTCCAGAAAAAAAAAAAAAAATACACATATTTAGAATGTGGCTAAAAAGTTCCCTTTTAGCGACTTGGTGACATTTCCCTGAGGTTGGGCTGTTCTAAGAGGGCAAATAAAGTTGTTTCAACATTGAGGGAATTTTGAACCAAATTTCCCCATCTTGTCTTTCTCCTCTTTTTTTTATTTTTTGGTGGCAGCTGCTCCCTGTTCCAGCCGAGGGGACTCGTTCTGCCTGGACATGATGGTTGGGCTCCTTCACATCATAAATAAACTTAAATAAACTCCTGAGGTCTTTGCTTTTTTTAAAAAAAAAATCATCACACAGAGCAAGAGGCTGGGGATCAGCATTATTGCCCCAGAGAGGAAATACAGACCAACTGTGCTGGAAATGGAAGTGGTTGGACTTAGATTTAGAGTTGTTGGTTTTTATTTGTAGAGCTGGTTACAGACTTTTTTACAGGCAATTATTAAAAATAAGGAAAGTCTGGGAATCTTTTTTTTTGTTGTTTTTTTGGGGTGTGGTTTTTTTTTTTTTTTTTTTTTTAATTTATTTATTTATTATTTTATTTTATTTTGGTTTTTCCTGACTAGCTGGGGCTGGGCATTTCTGCCTGGTGTGTGGCTGTAATTCCATTTTAATTTTACCTGCCAGCTCTCACATCCATCCTGCTGCCACCCTGCTCATTGCTCAGCAATTCCCAGGATTTCAGTGCAAGGTGTTCACCTGCAGAGATCTCCCTCTCACAGGTGGAAAATGGGGGGGATTTTTTAGATTTTTTTTTATTTATTTGGTTTTGCTAGGCTAAGTTAGGTTTGGAATGGGGAGCCATTAAAGGATAAAAGCACCACACATGCCTGTAGAGGTCAATTTAACTGGTGCAGCAGCACAAAAACACACAAAGGACCCATGTAACAAAACCTAATGGGCTTTAGCTTGAGGGTTACCAGAACCCACATCTTTGAGATTGCTGCTATCAGTTACATTTTTTTACAGTTCAGCACTATTTTTTTTTATTGCAATTGAAGCACAATATTTGTACCTATTAGCCTTTGAGTTTCCTTTTGAGCTCCCTCCCCATAAAGAGAGATGCAGCATTATTATTATTAAACTGTTCTCCGGGCTAAACACTGTGAATGTCATTCATGTCTGTGTTTATTAATAAAGCAAGGAAGAGGGAGAAGCTTTAGCTTGTCTGGTTTGCTTGACTTGCATCAAGGATAACTTTGCAAGAGAGAGAGAGAGAGAGAGCTTTCAATAACTATTCAAAATTGCATAATGAAAAGGTTCTGGAAATAATTATAAAAATCAGACTGAAATCACTTTGGAGAATTGTTGAAGGAGGGGGGTTTTTTATTATTTTTTTTTATTTTTTATTTTTTACATTCAAATTGGCAATGAAGTGTAATGAAGACAGTCAGAAATAACCCCTGCCGCCCACGCAGGGTATATATAGAGATCGTATTTACTCTGCTGTGCAAGCATCTACTGCAAGATGGCACATTAAAAATGTGAACAAAACAGCACATCCCCGCTCCTGGATGCCGCAGTGCTGCCGGGATCTGATAAACACTTGGAGTGGGGAGCTGTGCTGAGTGTGTGCAGCAGCTGCTGCCAGCCCCGGCCACGGCTCGTCCTGCACCAGCCTTGGGGACATTGTCAGCCTGTCCTTCTCTTCCTCATCTTCATCCTCCTCTTCTTCTTCTTCCTCCCCTTCTTCTTCCTCCTCTTCTTCTTCTTCTTCCTCCTCTTCTTCTTCCTCCTCCTCTTCTTCTTCCTCCTCTTCTTCTTCCTCCTCTTCTTCTTCCTCCTCTTCTTCTTCTTCTTCCTCCTCTTCTTCTTCCTCCTCCTCTTCTTCTTCCTCCTCTTCTTCTTCCTCCTCCTCTTCTTCCTCCTCCTCTTCTTCCTCCTCCTCTTCTTCCTCTTCTTCTTTTTCCTCCTCTTCTTCTTCTTCCTCCTCCTCTTCTTCCTCCTCCTCCTCTTCCTCCTCCTCTTCTTCCTCTTCTTCCTCTGCCCAGGGCAGTTTTCCAAACCTTACCCAAAACCTGTGATGCCTTGGGAAGGCTGAGCTGGAACAGAGACTGGACAGAGCTGGAGAATAAAGCAGATTTTTATTGAAAAGCCTTTAGGATCCACCTTGGGCAGGACAAGAGCCTGGCCAGGGTTACACCCAAGGTGGACCCAAAATGGTCACAAAATGGACAAACGATCACAAGGTCTCACATTTTTATAAGTTTTGGTCCATTTGCATCTTGGGGTTTATTTGTCCAATTCCAGCTCCAGGCTGTGAGGTCCCATCCTTCTTGTTCCTCCCTCCAGCCCAGCCTTGTTTGTGCTTTTGGGCCTGAAAGTTGTCCTTGGTGTGCAGCAGGAAAAGGATTTGTGTCCCTGCTGTGTGCAGAGCTGAGTGACACTCAACAGATGTGTGGAGCAGAATTTACTAGAGGTAGGGGAGAGGAAGGACAGGAGAGCAGTCACAGATCTTCGTCCTTCCTGCTGATGCCTTGGAAGGCTGAGCTGGAGCAGAGACTGGACAGAGCTGGAGAATAAAGTAGGGATTTATTGAAAGGCCTTTAGGATCCACCTTGGGCAGAACAAGAGCCTGACCAGGGCTACACCCAAGGTGGACCCAAAATGGTCACAAAATGGACAAACGGTCACCAGGTCTGACACTTGGATAAGTTTTGGTCCATTTGTATTTTGGGGTTGAATTGTCCAATTCCAGCTCCAGGCTGTGAGGTCCCATCCTTCTTGTTCCTCCCTCCAGCCCCACCCTTGTTTGTGCTTTTGGGGTCTGAAAGTTGTCCTTGGTGTGCAGCAGGAAAAGGGTTTGTTTTGTGTCCCTGCTGTGTGCAGAGCTGAGTGACACTGACTGTGAGCTCAGAGCTGCACCCCTGGGCACCACAGAACCTGAAAAACAAGAATATTCAAACTTAAAGCATCACCTGGAGCACTCAGACTTCCCAACTTTCTTCAGTTCTCACTGCCTGGTGTGCAAACACACCCAAGGGGTTGGATGGTGATGATTTTTTGGTCCAGGCAATGTCTGAAATCAACACAGCTCTTCTTTCCTCTTCAGCACCACAATTTTATTTCATTTCAGGTTTAAGCATTTATTTTTTTTTCCCCCACCACAAAATTGTTTCCAGTCCTTGTCGATGTGTGTATGTGTGTGACCTTCAGTGGGTAATCTCTTAATTAATTTTTGTACTGAATATGCAGCATATTGAGACGTGAGCTTTAGACACTCATCTCGGATGCTGCGTTAGTTCTAAAAAATCAAACGCATCAAATTTGGCAAGAAAATCCCAATTGCAAGTAACCAACCTCTTTTAGCTTTCCCCACCCCCTGCTCTTTCACCTCAAAAAATGTCATCTTGCCTAGATTTGCATGCGATAATTTAGCATAAAAAGCATTTTGAGCACCCTGGAATGAAGGTTTTGACATTCAACTGGATGTTTGCTTTTACATTTGCCATACTCGGCTGCACCTCTGTGAGAAATGCACTGCAGAATTTTTATTTTTTTTATATCTGAGGTTATACAAATTGTTTTAAATGCTGGTAATTGATTCCCTGCTAATGCTTTCAGCTCGGGCTGCGAAGTGCAGGCAGAGGTTGAATTTGAAATTGGAGTTTTATTGTGTTTCTGTCTTTTTTTTTATTACCTTCTGAATGCTGGGGGAGAGCTGGTGGAAGGATTTGAGGCTTGGTTGGGTTTGGGTTTGGTTTTGGGTCTTTGGTGAGGTTGATTTGTGGTTTTGTAGTAGGTGGTATTTTATTTTTATTTTATTTTACTTTATTTTACTTTATTTTATTTTTTTTACTTTATTTTATTTTTTATTTTATTATATATTTTATTTTATTTTACTTTATTTTACTTTATTTTATTTTATTTTATTTTAGGATTTTTTTTTTTTCTTTTGGTGGGTTTTTCGCAGGGATTTTTTAGTTTGGTTTTTTGGGGTTTTTTTTTGTTTGTTTTGGTGGTTTTTTCTTGTTGGATTTTTAATTTTGTTGGGTTTTTTAGTTTGGTTTTTTTGGGGTTTTTTGGTGGTTTTTTTGTTTGTTTTGGTGGTTTTTTCTTGTTGATTTTTTCATTTTGTTGGTTTGGTGTTTTTTTTTTGAGACAATGAAAAAAAATCAACTTTCTAATCAGCAAAAACAGCCATGAGACTTTCAGGCTCCAATCCTGTGGGTTCCCATTTCACATTATTTTCACTCCAATTAAAAGGGAATGTTCCTTAAAAGTGTAGGTACCATAGAGGGGGAGAAAAAGAAAAAAAACCAAGTGTGGCCAGTTTTTGGCAGCAGTAACTGTTTGCAGAGGGATGTCATCACCTCCAAAATTTGTTGTTTTTAAGAAGGTTTTTTTACCTCCCAGTGCTGCAAGTAGCATTTAAAATAAGCAATCCTGAGAAAAGATCATCAGAGTTTTTGTATTTTTCCCTGTTTTTGTGAAGATACTGATATAAGTACATTCAAAGAGTTTTTCCCTGTTATATATTGATTTTTTTATGTAGTAGGGAACGAAGGTTTCGTGTTGGAAAAAAAAAAATATTGTTTGCAAATTCAAGCGAGATTTGAAATTAATTTCCAAATCCTGTAAATTTTAATACATTTAAAAATCTGATTGGCCTTTTATTTTATTATCTTGTCCAGATACTGTCATGCAGTATAAACAATAAAATTAAACTGTTATATTTTTTATTTTTTTTTTTCATCAATAATGAATTCCTGATGTGGAAATTCTTAAAGGGATTAATTCAACATAACTTGGATGTGCCATGATGTGTTATTTACTGATCCTGGTTTGGGGGTTTGTTCTCTTTTTTCACTCTCTAAGATATTTTTGTTTACATTTATTAATACAATCCTGAAATTAGTGCAGCAGCCAGTTTTCCCTTGGACAAAAAGGAAAATCCACACAGCTGGAAACTGTGTAAAATGTGTCACTTGATGGTGGCAGCGATATTGCTCGGGGTGGAGAGTTCTGTGGTGCTCAGGGTGGAAAAAAAATCCAAGGAGAAAAAATCCAGGGGAAGGCCCAGCATTGCATCTGCACCAAATGGAGATGTGCAACAACAGAATTCTGGATTTACACTGATTTATGGGTGTAATAAAAGTGCATCTGCCTTGACTCTTGGGGATGGTGCTGTGCAGGGCCAGGAGCTGGTTCCAGTGGTGTTTGTGGGTCCTTTCCAGCTCAGAATATTCTGTGATATCCCTGTGGGTTCCCTCCAGTTCAGCACATCCTGTGTCTCTGTGTCTGAGCCTTCCTTGGCACCTGCTCAGGGCTGGGAACAGCACCCTGGGTCCCACTGGGGAGGGGGAACAGCCCAGAGCCAAACATCCCCAGCACTGCCTCCTCCGGGGGCTCTGCAGTGCCTGCCATGGGCTGCAAGGGCTGTGCCTGTTCTTTTTCCAGCTCTCCCAAAATTTTTCCAGCTTTCCCAAAGTTTTCCAGCCCTCCCAAACTTTTTCCAGCCCTTCTGAAGTTTTCCCAGCCTTCCCAAAGTTCTCCCAGCCGTGCACGATGGAGAAACCGTGTCCAGGCAAGGTGATGCAGAGCTGTGCCTGTCCTTTTTCCAGCCCTCCCAAAGTTTTCCCAGCCTTCCCAAAGTTTTTCCAGCCTTCCCAAAGTTCTCCCAGCTGTGCACGGTGGAGAAGCTGTGTCCAGGCAAGGTGACACTGAGGATGCTGCAGGGCTGTGTTTGTCCTTTTCCCAGCCCTCCCAAAGTTTTTCCAGCCCTCTCAAAGTTCTCCCAACCTTCCCATAGCTTTTCCAGCCCTCCCAAAGATTTTCCAGGCCTCCCAAAGTTCTCCCAGCCGTGCACAATGGAGAAACCATCCAGGCAAGGTGATGCTGAGGGCTGTGCCTGTCCTTTTTCCAGCTCTCCCAAAATTTTTCCAGACCTCCCAAAGTTCTCACATCCCTCCCAAGGTTTTCCCAGCCCACCCAAAATTTTTCCAGACCTCCCAAAGTTTTTCCAGTACTCCCAAAGTTCCCCCAGCCATGCATGATGGAGAAGCCGTGTCCAGGCAAGGTGATGCTGAGGATGCTGCAGGGCTGTGCCCATCCTTTTTCCAGCCTTCCCAAAGTTCTCCAGCCTTCCTAAAGTTCTCCAGCCTTCCCGAAGTTTTTCCAGCCTTCCCAAAGTTTTTCCAGCCCTCTCAAAGTTTTTCCAGCCCTCCCAAAATTCTCCCAGCCGTGCACGATGGAGAAGCCGTGTCCAGGCAAGGTGATGCTGAGGATGCTGCAGGGCTGTGTTTGTCCTTTTCCCAGCCCTCCCAAAGTTTTTCCAGCCCTTCTGAAGTTTTCCCAGCCTTCTCAAAGTTCTCCCAGTCGTGAGCGATGGAGAAGCTGTGTCCAGGCAAGGTGGATTTCTGGGCAGCCAAGTTGGATTTTTTAAGCACCCAAGGTGGATTTTTGCGCACCCAGGGTGGATTGATTTGTGCTCAGCGCCGCTCGCGTTCTGGACACCCAAGGTGGATTTCTGGGCAGCCGAGGTGGATTTCTGTGCACTCAAGTCATATTTCTGGGCACCCAGGGTGGATTTTTCAGCACCCAAGGCACATTCCTGGGCAGCCAAGGTGGATTTCTGGGCACCCAAGGCAGATTTTTGTGCACCCAAGGTGTATTTCTAGGCATTTAAGGTGGATTTTGGGCACCCAAGGTGGATTTTTGTGCACCCAGGGTGGATTTCTGGACACCTGGGGTGGATTTTTGGGCAGCCAGGGCAGATCTTTGTGCACCCAAGGTGTATTTCTGGGTACCCAAGGTGTATTTCTGGGTACCCAAGGTGGATTTCTGGGTACCCAGGGTGGATTTCTGGGTACTGAAGGTGGATTTTTGAGGAGCCAAGGTGGATTTCTGGACACCCAAGGCAGATTTTTACGCACCCAAGGTGTATTTCTAGGCATTTAAGGTGGATTTTTGGGCACCCAGGGTAGATTTCTGGACACCCAAGGTGTATTTCTAGGCATTTAAGGTGGATTTTGGGCACCCAAGGTGTATTTCTAGGCATTTAAGGTGGATTTTGGTCACCCAAGGTGGATTTCTAGGCATTTAAGGTGGATTTTGGGCACCCAAGGTGCATTTTTGGCCACCCGGGGTGTATTTTTGGGCACCCAGGGTGTATTTTTGGGCATTTAATGTGGATTTTGGACACCCAGGGTGTATTTATAGGCATTTAAGGTGGATTTTGGACACCCGAGGTGTATTTCTGGGCATTTAATGTGGATTTTGGGCACACAGGGTAGATTTTTGTGCACTCAAGGTGGATTTTTGTGCACCCAAGGTGTATTTCTAGGATTTAAGGTGGATTTTGGACACCCAGAGTGTATTTGTGGGTACCCAAGGTGTATCTGTGGCCCCCAAGGTGCGCTGTGTGTGCTCAGCCCCGCTGCCGTTGTTGTGGCAGCGCTCACAGCCCATCTGGTGTGTCAGAATCCCCCGTTCCCCGAGATCCCGGCGCGCTCTCAGCACAACAGGGTGAGACACTTTTGGAGCATCTCTTAACTCCTTCCAGCCTGGATTTCCATCCCCCAGCACCGCCTGCAAACATATGCTTCACCCCCTCCTGGTGTTGTGCTTGGTTTTTTTATGTTGCAGCTTTTTTTTTTGCTTTATTTTGCTTTTTTTTTTTTTTTTTTTTTTTTTTTTGCTTTTTTTTCTCTGCGTGGTTGGGTTTTTGTTTGGATTTTTTTGTTGTTGTTGTTGTTTGTTTTGTTGTCTTTGTTTTTTTTTTTTTTCCCCAGAGAAAAAGCTGAGACATTATACTTGGTGTCACCTGTAGTTATCGGATATGCGGCTTTTTTTGGGAATTTTAAATTTTGGGAAAATTGGGAATTTTTATTTTTAGGAATAAAATCAGTTTATCTTCGCTAAGCTTTTGCCCAGATTTGAAAGACAAACCTCTCAAATGATGAATTACAAGCCAGACTGACCCTTCCCCATCTATTTTTTTGCCCCATTATTAACACTAATACTCTGAGTTTGAGCATTTTAATTTTATTTTAACACTAATGCACCAGTGCTCTGGGTTTGAGCACTATTTTAATCATCTTTACCTTCCCTACACCTCTCAAAGTTTAATATTTTTTTTTTTATTCTCAGAGATACTTCACCAAACATAAATATTTCATTCTATATTTGCATGCCTACCTTAGCACTGGACTCGCTATATTTAATAAATAAAAAGACAGGAAAAAATAGTTGCTCCAGTTGCTTGTTACACAGAACTCAAATTTTAATGATTCATGTAAATACTTGGTCTTTTCAAGTTTAAATCTGTTTTTTTTAAAAAAGCCACCAAGACAGTGTTGTTTACATAAAAATGGTGAAATAAAGCCTGTTTTTATGAACATAAAATGGTCTATAATCTCACAATAAACAGTTTTTTTTTAAATAGTCAATAGTATATTTATGAATACTTGTGTTGGTTTTTTTAATAAGTCACTTTTTAGTGTCTCCCACCCTACAAAGTCATCAGCAATCAACAACTTCAAGGAATAATCTCATTTTTGTTTTTCTGTCAGCATTAAAACCTTCACATTAACACTTGGCTTGTTTTGGGAAGCAGATCCCAGGGTAGATCCAAAATTCGCTTTTTTCATGCTGGTTTTCAGGTTAAACCTTCAAAACAAGGATAAGCAAGTTTGGAATTGCATGGAAATACTTCATTGAGTGTCCATGAGTTTTGATGATGTGCAGCTCTCACAGCAATTAAATTCCATGGTTTAATTTTGCCTTTTGACCACCTTGGTCTGATTTTCAAATATCCAACAACGCGATGTCACCTTTTCTCAGTTTTATCTCAGCAAACCTGTTTGTTATCACATTATAAATGATCCTATCCCAGAACTCTTGGGCTTTTCCCATCTAAACCTGGGTCAGGTTCATCCTCCTGCTGGTCCTTTCCTCTCCTCTGGAAAAAGTGCAGCATTGCCCTTTCCCAGGGGTGATATTTTGATTTTTTTTCTGGTGTTTTCCTACCAGGAATAAAGCAGCAGGGTGCCCTGGAGTTCCTCTTTCCCACATCTCTGGGTTTTGGAAAATGCAGCCTGTATAAAAATACTTCTTCTTGCATCCCCTTAGTGGTGCTGCTTTGGTGGTTTTGGTTTTTTTTTTTTTTTTTTTTTTAATTTTTTTTTTTTAAACTACTGAAGAAAAAGATAATGCTGGCAAGAGGTGGGTATTCAGTGTTTGTAATGTTCCCTTCCCTCCTCCAGCCTTCCTTTCAGAGGAGTTGGAGTCTGCAGCTCATTCTGAAGGATAAATTTCCCTGAGCTGGGAGAGCAATTTCCCTTTGAGGTGACTCAAAGTGGCTGTTCCAGCTCAGCTCTAATGATGGGAACCCCCAGCTGAGGTTATGGGGCAGGGATGGGGCCCTGTGGGGTGGCACCAGGGGGTGTTAGGGGTGTCTGCTCCTTTATTTTGGTCTAATTCTCCTCCCTTATCCTGGTCTAATCTTCAGATTTCAGTGTCTGACCCTTCCCTGGGCACCTCTGACAGGTTTGTGGTCCTTGGCACAGCGTCACCAGAGTTTTGGCAGTTGGAAAAAATAAAGCTCACTCAGAGAACTAAAAATTGTTGTAAGAATTAACATCAGGTATTATGTCATTCTTCACATTTTTGTGGTTTTGGTGTGATCTTTGTTTGGTGGAGACTCTTTAGGCTCTGTCCCTGCTGTGGGTGATGCCCACAGGGCAGAGGGGCTGTGCTGGGGGCAGGTCCAATGTGTGTCTTCCCTTCCCCTGCTCCCACTGCCAGCCTTGTCATCCCAGTGATAATCCCTCCTCATTTTCACTGACTAATAGTGGTGATTAACCTTTTCAATTTTGACATTATAGATAATGCATCAAGTGTATTGGCATCGTGGTGCGAGTTTTGAAAGGATAACAAAACAGGGGATCAGAGCACAGCACAGGCACTGCCTGCTGCCCATCCTGGAAGTGTTTGAGGTTGGAAAAGTCCTCCAGATTTCAACCCAGCACCAGGTTCACCACTAAACCATGTCCTCAATGCCACATCCACACGTTTTTCCAACTCTTCCAGGGATGCTGACTCCTCCACTTCCCTGGGCAATGTGTTCCAGTGCTTTTCAACCCTTTTTGGGGAAAATGTGTTTCTAATATCCAGTGTAAACTCCTCCTGGTGCAACTTGCAGCTGTTTCCTCTCCTCCTGTCCCTGTTCCCTGGGAGCAGAGCCCGACCCAGCCTGGCTGTCCCCTCCTGTCAGGGACTTGTGCAGAGCCACAAGGTCCCCCCTGAGCCTCCTTTTCTCCAGGCTCAGCCCCTTTTCCCAATTCCATTCCCTTCTCTGGACTTGCTTCAGCCCCTCAATGTCCTGACTCAATGTCCTTCTTGTCCTGAGGGGTCCAGAACTGCCCCCCAGGACTGGAGGTGCGTCAGCACAGGGAAATTATAATTTCCCAAGTCCTACTGGCCACACCATTCCCTGTAAATACTCATTGCTGTGCAGTTGGGGGAGTTTTCATATAAGTGTGCCCATGTGCTGTGTGTGAGCCTGGAGTCGTGTGCAGGGACAGTTTGGTAATCTGTTTAGAGTGTTGGATGTGGCTACTCTCAGATCTTTTCTCCCCTCTGCTTTTCCAGTCTGTGGAAGGAACAAATCCTGGGAGGATGAGAGCTCCTCCAGGGAAAGGCAGTGAGGATGGCAGTGAGGATGGGAGGGAAGAGAAACTCAATTTTGTCTTCTCCTCTCCTAATGGGACACCCAACGTGGCACAGGGTGGGTTTCTATTCCTGGTGCCATTTACTGGGACACTCCATTCATAGGGCTGTCCCTCTGTACCCACACAGATCCACAAGGATCAGCACCATGGCCTGTTAAACATTTTCCTTTGTGCCACTGGACCATGGATGGAAACAAGAGGCAGCCAGGAGCACAAGGTGCCCCTACAGGCCTTGTTACCTCTGAACTTAGAGGGGTAACAAGTTGTGATGTGGGTGTGGACCCTCCCAGAGGACAGCAGGCAGCAGCAGGTCACACATGGAAAGCTCTTTATTATCTGACTCTCATCTACTTATATACATTCTGTACAGATTGGCCCAAGGAGGTCACAACCTCCTGACTATTGGTCAGTTAAATTCTCTCTCAGAGAACAACTATGCAAAACATAAATTCTAAGAACACAATATTTTTAATGTAAAGCAGCATGAGAACGATGCTGCAAAGACTCAAAACACAAGAAAATCAGGGGCGACACAGGCAAATCTATCTCTGTGTCCCTTTGTGTCCTCTCCTGCTCCCCAGCACATCCCTGATCCTGGGCAGCCCCTCATGTGTTCCAGGTGCTGTTTGCCCAGGTTTAATTTGCCGTGGGGCACGGCAGTCACATGGCAGCCGGGGACCTCGCCGCGCCTCCCTTCTTGGGAGATATTGTTAATTAAATTTTTTATGAAGGAGCCGAGGCACACCAGCAGCGATCTCCTTTCAAGCAGAAATGTAGCAGGCAGTTCCCAAAGAGACCTCATCTGCTCTCTTCTCTATGAAAATCAGTTAGTGTTATGAATGTGTGATGGCTTCTTAAAAAAATCTGGCGTGTTGGAGGAGCCTTTGCACCTTAGAGTGGCAGAGGGAAGGATGTGGCTTCTTGCTCCTCCTCATTTCCCTGCTCCCTTCCCTTCTCTGGCTTTGGGCATCCAACTTGAACTTTCTTTTTCTTCAGATGCTTCAAGTTTTCCTGGATTCTCTTTTAAGAAAAAAAAAATATAAGCATAGAGTTGTTTGGCTTGATAAGGGTGATCTTTAAATAAAGACATCCATGTTTTGGTGCCTCTTACACCATCAGCATCCCCAGGCATAGGGTTTGCTGAGGCTAATTTTTATTTCATGTTTGCCAAGAAGCACTTTTTATTTAGTGAGTGACCCGTGGTACAAGCTGTAGGTGTGTCATCAGTGACTTTGGCATGGAGCAGCCATTTGTGCTTCTACTTAAATGCTGTTTTAATTCTCTCTCTGCAGTGTAAACACCATCTCCTTGTTGACTGTTGTGTTTGTTTTTCGAACTTCCTAGCCAAGCTTAAATACTGATTTTATTTTCCCCCACACCTCTCCAAGCACAGCTACACACTAAAGAAGAAAAATATCATACTTATGTGCTAAAATGCTTAATAGCTATGTAGCAGTTATAGACAAAAGATCATTTTCTCAGCATGACAGTGTTACTGGAGTAAATGACTCCAACCCAATGAAAAAGGTGATGTTTGCACTATATATTTTTTTGCCTAAGCCTTTATTTTCCGTTGTGGCTTATACAGTATTTGACATCTAGAATATGCTTTCAGGAGATTTTTCTAAACAAATTGTGTAAGAAAAGAAAAGTGAGGGATTAGTCCATGAAAATGGAAAAGTTGCTTTTGATTTGAAAGCACCTTCCCAAACACATGCAAATGGCAGAGTAGCAATTTGCCTTTTTACCTGGGATGCTGAAGTGTTGCCACTGCTGTTCCACCTTCCTGTCACTCCTTTGTTCCCTCTGTCACAGGAGTGACTTTCACCCATGCAAAATGTATGATTGCACAGGCTCTGACCTTTACAGACTGTGCTGCTGTTCCCTCCCCATCAGTCCTTGGAGAAACAGCACAGATTTCCTTTCCTTGCCTCTCCTGGTTCACATCTGGGAAAGGAGGTGGGCAAAAACCCATCCTTGGGCCTCCAAACACACGCACAGACATCCCAGATAAAGATAAACACTCCTAGGGCTGTTCTTACCTTGTGGAGAGAGAGAGGGAGGAGGAAATGAGTTTTGAATTCTCTGTTTGCAGGGTTAACCCATCCGAGGCGTGCAGCCCACGGATCCCAGCCAGACTGGTGGGTGCTGGGTGTCCTTGTCCCGGCTCTCAGGGAAGTTTGGGGGCACTGTGGGAACCCAGGGGTTTATAAGGGACACAAGGAGCATCCCAAGGTGCAGCAGAAGTGGGTGTTGGGGCAGCCAGGAGCAGTGGTGGGGAGGGAGAAGCTGAGATCACCAGCTGTCATCCCTCCTGCTCTTCTCCTTGTCCTCACTGCAGAGATTTTCATCTTTTCCTCTGCCTTGTCATCACTTTTCCTAGTTATTCACCTTCCAGCTATGCCTGTCCATCAGATCCTGTGGAGAGATCTTGTTTCAGGCCTCACTGGAGGTGCTGCTCCTGTTTGCTAAACACCTTTTCCTCTCCTAATACATCACAGACTCCAAGCTGCTCTGACAAGGACTTCAGACTCCTTTTTGCACGTGTACACCTCTCACTGTGAGATGCTCTTTAGACATTCCCACAGATACGTGGTGACGTTTAATCTATTTCAGATTATATTACCTTTTTTTCCCCTTCCCTTTCCATAGAATTTTGGAGGTGCATGAACAGCCTGGATTCCCAGAAAAGTATTCCTTAGCCTCTCCTTACAGATCCTCATCTGCAAAAAAAAAGGGGTGAATAATTCAGGCATAAATTAAAGGAATATCATGAGGATAAACTGGTATTTGAAAATTGCTTTTGGGAGTGTTTTAGCTGCTTGGGATCTTTCTGTTCCCAAAGTTCCAGGAGAACTGTTCCGGGTGTATGGATTTTGTGATTTATTTAGCAGGCACTTCCAAGCATGTGCTTAGTGCTGCAGTGAGCCAGAGCCTGAGGAGGCAAGCTTGGGGATGGCTGTTTTATCTCCAGGTGATGGACAAGATCTCTGCTTCCTTTTGTGTTTTCCTGTGCTTGGGAATGTGTCAGCTCCCAGTGTGAGCAGAGCCATCAGCCAGAAAAAAGCCAAGTATAAACAAGATGAATTTCAGGGATGCATGATAGTTTCCAAAGGAAGTTTTTATGGGAATGATAATTTCCTGGTTTTTACAAATTATGCTCTGGATTTCATTCTGGAGGCCACCCCAGGCCTGGATTTTCTGGGTTCTGCTGTTTTTTTGCCTGAGCATCACCCCCTGCAGTGCTGTTCTGCAATGTGCTGGATGTACCTGCTGCTGGCACTTTGGAGCTCTTTAAGATGTGACTTTTCCCAGTGTACAAACCAAACTGGCAGAGACAGAGCTCATTTTCAACTCCTTGCATAGTTTTTTTTTTAAACATTTACATTGAAGTGGAGCATTAATGATCCAGTGGCTGTTCCACACCAGGGTATAAAGCATTTCAAAGTCCTGCAGGCTGCTGAATTTTGTATGGAGGCAGGTTGAGCAGATCTTTAATTGAGCTCCCAGGAAAATCAGGAGAGCGTGGTGTGGCTTTCAGAGCGGCTTTTTCATTCTGAGCTTCGTGTCTGGGAAATGCAAACAACACTCAGCACCCTCATCTCCCTGGCATTGTGGTTACTACAGGATATGACTTAATGAATAGGCAAAGAAAAGGTGTTTGCAAAGCCCGACGTGATATTTAGTTTTACCTTTTTCCCGAGGTTTGCCTTTGACTGTATTTATTTTTTGTGTGGAGGAAATAGTCACATCAAAATATGCAAGACGTGTTGGGTTGGCTCTGCAGGCTCCTGTCCCTGTCATCGTGATAAAACACACCCTTTTCCTTATGCACAGTTACATCATTTGAGGTTTTTTGGAGTTTTACATTGTGCCTGCAGGCTCTGGGGTGATGCTGGGGAGCAGAAGTGTGGGGTCAGCAATCCCAGTGCTCTGGGATTTATTTATCACCAGCTCAGATCTGCTGCATTTACCTTGTTCAGGAGTTGCTGTTCTGGGACCTTTGTTGTTCAGGCTGTTTTGTGTGCGACACATTTTGGTAATTTAGTGGTATAATGGTATTTCAACTTCTTTATCCCTAAAAAAAAACAAACAAAAGCTTTCTTACCCCAAAAGCCGTTCCACACCTACGTTAAAAGAAGATGTTTTGCAAAGAGGATCTCTTGGAAATCCTTTGGTTCTACAGTTTATATTATAATGGTTTAAACAACTAAGTATGTCATAGAGTCATAGAATATCCTGGGTTGGAAAGGATCCATCAGGGTCATCCAGACACCCCAACATTCCCCTCCTGGGCATCCCTGGGAGCTTTATCCAAAGCTCCTGGAGCTCTGGGGCTGTGCCCATTCCCTGGGGAGCCTGGGCAGTGCCCAGCACCTTCTGGGGGAAGAACCTTCCCTGATATCCAACCTAAACCTGCCCTGACACAACTCCAGCCATTTCTTTGGGTGCCATCATTTGTCACCAGAGAGAAGAGAAACTTTTGTTGACTCTGTAAATGGGGAGTAGTGTCACACCCACCTCACCAGGAATAATCCAGAGCATCCTCTGAAGGATCCAAAGATGCTCCTTGGCTGTGACTCCTCCCTGCACACCAACCGTGTTGTTTACAGAGCTCAGGTATTTCAGTAAATCCACACCTGCCCTGCCAACAGAACTCGTTCCTGGATCAGACAGAGATTGACAAGACTTTCTCCCGTTTGTTCTGCATCACTTGCTGCTTCCCATCAAACCAGGCAGCTGGAGGGAGGCAGAGGTCCTGCAGGAAAAGGAGTGTGTGATCTCTTAAAGAGCGAATAGCAGCGTGTGTACACAGGGGACAGCACTGCACTGCTCAAGTGGGCTCTGCTTAGATGCTCTCAGAGATGTGGAGTCTTTAAACTTGGACTTATTTTACATGGAATTCTTCAGGGTTTTAGAAAAGGGAGGGAAAAAAAAAAACAAACAAACAACAACCCCCTGGTCTCTTTTGGAGCTCTGTGCTAGACAGCAAAAAAACCTGATGTGTTTTAATAAGAAGCTGCTCCTTTTCGTCTTTGCCTCGTAGAGTTTGCTGGTCTCGTGTTGATTGAGCTGTAACTCTCTCGGGCACCTTTGCAAATACAGTTTTGTTTTGTGGGAATTATCCTGGGCTTCCTCCTGTTCCCATCTTCTCACCTTCCTCTGCATCACTTGGGCACAGGGAATGGTCCCACCTGGGCCCCAAAGCACCAGGTGTCTGCAGGCACACCTGAGCCAGGGGCTCACCTTCCTCTTCCAGGTAGAACCTGCTGCTCCATGCTCTGGAAAACCCAGATTTCCCAGTGTAATTCGTGATTTCCAAGATGTAAATGATCATGGGATAGCTGGCTTATCAAAAATGAGCCTATATCAAAATTTCTGGCTAATGAAACCTTCCTTGCCTGTTATCAGGAATTTTTTTTTTGGGGCTTCTGGAGGAGTTTGGCTGCTCTGGTCTCTGCCCATCATGAGTTCAGGGCAGCTTAGGTGATGGGGAGCAATTCAGTGACTACTGCACATGTAAATCCCATCACTGGTCCCTGGGTGCAGGGGAGGATGGATTAGGAAATGGAACCCTGGTGCAAATAGCTGTGGTGTGATGGAAGCTGCTCATTCTGCTGATGCTTCAAAAACAAAGGCTGGTCCCCCAAAGTTTCAATCTTTCCCCCACTGCACTGAATTGTTCCTGTGGTCTCTAATGGGAGTTGTGTGCCTCACTCCCCCCTGCACCGGGCAAGGGTTAATATTAAAGCAGAGCCTGCTGCTTTAGAAATGGGGGAAAGTAGATGCAAATTACCGTGAATGCTAATTGTTTCTATTTGAAAATTCTTGTAGTGTTTTTCTGCAAACACTCCCATTAAGTCAGCATTAGGTGGATGGCTGAACTGCTTGCAGAAAAAATCTCCTCAGCCGTGTGTGGTGGGGCACGGTTGCGTAAGGAGATGAAAAATGCATTTGGAGCCTTCTGGTGTCTCACATACCCTTCCTTGGGAGTTTGGAGCTGTGCCTGTCACACTGAGAGCAGTGTGGACTCCAGGCATAAAAAAAAAGATTCCTAAAAATGTGTGTGTGTCTGAAATCCTGGTGTGGGGAGAGAGTGTCTGGAGCAGAGCAGGGTCAGGGAAATAATTCATTTTTACACCAGACACAGGCAGGTATCTCACTGAGCCTTGCCAGTGGCTGTGCTGCCAGGTTTGTGGTCATCACTGGGGCTTTTTGTGCAATAAAGGCCTGATCCCACCTTATTAAATAAATGAGGATCTCTTCAATCTGAGAGTGCAGCCCTGGGGAATGAGCCAGCTCTGGGATCATCCAGCTGGGAAGGTGGGAAGAGCTCTGCACAGTGCTGAAACTGGATCAGAAATTGGCTTCCATCAAATTAACTATGAGCTGCCACAGCCTCTTCCTGCTCCTGGTCCTCTCCTCTTTGCCTGCTACCTGTGCTCAGGTGCCTCTGGTAGATGGATTGCCAGGGGTGGAAATGAAATCTGTATTTGGAGCGGGGTGGGTGCTCCATGTCACTGCAAAGCTCTCACCTGGATGGAGCCCTGGCAGCTCTGCTGAGCTCAGCCAGGGTAAGGGGTTTGCTATGGGACAGTGGGAAGAAGGAAAGCAGGGCTGGCTCCATCCCCACGCTCTGTTTCCTGCAGGGTTTGTGTGTTGTTAATGTGTGTTCATGTGTGTACATGTGTGTTCATGTGTGTGCAAACAAAAGGTAAAAGCCCAGGGGGATTTTTTCTGCCAGACAAAAGTTCCAGCAGCTTTAGGAGGCAGAGGGAGGGGATGCTGTGCTGTGAGTGCAGGTGTGAGGAGGGGACCAGGGACTCTCTCTGCTGCCCTGCCTGGTGCACAGCTCTGCCAGAGGATGCTCTCTCGGGTTGGTTTTCTCACCTGAGATTCAGGTTGTTTAAAGTCCTTGGCCTCTAAAAGCCCCGAGTTGTGTTGGTACAAAGAATCAGAGTCTTCAAGGCCTTGTTTTCTGGTTTCTCGAGTTGTTCATTATTTGATATCTCAGAGTTTTCTCCACTCCCAGCCGAGGTCTGGGCAGGGCTGGGACATGAGGGGACGGCCCCCGATGGGGGTCACCTCATATTTATACAGATAGTTACGTGTAGGTTATTTACTATTTTGTACCAATGCCCAGGGCTCACACTAAAAGGGTCATTTCTGCTCTGACCCAACCCACTGTCACTGCCCTGTGCCATCACCACCCCAGGAGATGGAGGACGAGGAAGAAGGAGAGGGACACGAGGCACCACCCAAATCCCACCATCTTGTCCCCCATTTACCTCTATTCTAAGAATCCTAAAACTACTGAATTTTGCACGTTCTACTGTGCTAAACTACTATTTTCACTTCCTGGTGATTTGCAATTCCTCTCCTTGTGCTGGAAGTTTCTCCCATGGGCTGAGATCAAACCCAGTGTCTTCCTGGGCTGTGCCAAGGTCTCCAACCCCTGGACCAGCTCCACACCCCCTGCCCAGGGCTCAAATTCCCTTTCCCGGGTCCCAGCTCATCCAAAGGGATGTCCTGGACTCCAACAATGTTCCAGCTCTGCCTGTGTTCACACCAGTAAAACTGGCCAGATGAGAGTGGGGTTTGAATGTTTAAATGCCACTATGTGTTTGCCTTCAGCTGTGTTGTGATTTAGTGGTGAGTTGGGTTTTTTTTTTATCCTGCTGCTTGAATGTGGTGGATTGATCCACCAAAGCCTCTCTCACACTCCCCTCTGCAGCTGAACAGGGGAGAGAAAATGTAATGAAGAGTTCACGAGCTGAGATAAAGTCCAGGAGGGATCACTCACCAAACACCATCACAGGCAAAACAGGCTTGAATTAGAGATACTCAATGAATTTATCACTAACAAAGCCAAAGCAGGATAATGAGAAGTGAAATAAGACCTCCTACCTCTCCCTTCTTCCCTGCTCTGCTTCCCCCCTTCAGTGGTGCAGGGAGACAGGGAATGGGGGCTTGTTCCACTACCCCTGCTTGCTCCAAGCTCTGTCCTGGAAGAGAAAATTCCCTGGTTTGTATCCCTTGTTTGCTGCTGCTTTGGGATGGTGCACTTTTTGTCCTTGTGCACACTGTTATCCTAAACCACAAACACCTACTTTTGTTTAAGGCAAGAATTTTGCCATCAATAACTTTTTTATTTGATCTTAGGGTTCTTTAATCTCCCTGCCATAGTCTCAGATTAACATGAGAATTAGGTTTTTCAGGGACTGATGGCTTTGCTTGTATTTATCCTTTTGTTTGTGTTGACAGATAATCCCATTACTGCTCTTCTTAGCAGTTTGATGGCTGTGATTGCTTCTATTGCTGATGTCTGGCTTTAAACCTGTAAGCTTATCTGAGCACTTGATTATACCTTTGGCACTGAACACCTCCCCACCCTCCTGAGCAGTGGACAGGATGACTATGAATATTCTTGGCTTAAATACTTGTAAAAAATAAAATGACAAAAAGAAGAGACAGAAGCAAAAGGCACGTAAGAGTTCAGGGAAATAGTTGGTTTGGCTTCAGAAGGTTTTAGAGCTGTTAAAATTGGATACGGAATGGCTGGAGCTCTTTGCATTGTGTTTTTTGCCTTATTTTGGGTATCAAGAGGTGTAAACCAGAGAATGACATGATGGAAAGGAGCCCAGGCCTGTTGGGTTCCCTCTCCTTTCTCCCTACAAGAACAAATTCTCACCCTGCTCCTCCCTGCCCTGTTTTGCCCTCCTTGGTTAAATTGTCTGTCGCTCCCACTGAAGCTTTATTTCTGCCATTGGTGGCTTTAATTCTCTGTGTTGGGAATCTGCAACCCATGTATGACCAGCTGAAGCTTGCATGATCCCTGCAAGGGGTGTGGGCATGAATAAACCAGTTACTGCAGCTCAGCTGGACCCCAGCAGCCCATGGCCACCACCCTGGGCCACCTGGAATTACCCTGGGGAACCTTTTGTCACTTGGAGCTGCCACCTGGGCAGGGAGGTGGCTGTGTGCCTTTCCTTTCCTTTCCTTTCCTTTCCTTTCCTTTCCTTTCCTTTCCTTTCCTTTCCTTTCCTTTCCTTTCCTTTCCTTTCCTTTCCTTTCCTTTCCTTTCCTTTCCTTTCCTTTCCTTTCCTTTCCTTTCCTTTCCTTTCCTTTCCTTTCCTTTCCTTCCCTTCCCTTCCCTTCCCTTCCCTTCCCTTCCCTTCCCTTCCCTTCCCTTCCCTTCCCTTCCCTTCCCTTCCCTTCCCTTCCCTTCCCTTCCCTTCCCTTCCCTTCCCTTCCCTTCCCTTCCCATTCCATCCCATCATGGAATAATCATCTGAGTTGCTCTTATGGGGGAGCCTCAGGTTGCTTCCATTTTCCTCCACAAATTTCAGTTTTCCAGCCCGAATTCCCATTTTCCCATCCCAAAACCTCCTTTTCACTAGAAATCTCCCATTTTCTTGCCCCAAATCCCCCTTTTCCCCACCCAAAATTCTCCTTTTCCCCCACCCAAAATTCCTCTTTTTTCCCACCCAAAATTCCCCTTTTTCCCCACCCAAAATTCCTCTTTTTTCCCAGCTAGAAACCTCAAGGTGAGCCCAAATCCCAGGACAGGGAGGGGGAGGATGACCAGAACTGGGGGCTTTATTGAACTGGGAACAAACTGGGAATAAACTGGGATCTCCTGAGGTAACCACTGTGCTGGGAAGAGCTGGTGGCTGGGCAGAGGCAGCTCCTGATGCAGCAGGAATGGCAGGGAACCTCTGTAACGTCAGCAGGAGGATCCAAACGTGCCCTGCGGGACTGCAGCAGTCAATTAAATTAAATTAAAATGAGGGAAAAGATGTTTTGTGTGCAGGTTTGCAAATACAGGTCAGTGGAAGGCGAGCTGGAGGTTTTGTGGTGAGGGTTGGAAGGTGTTCTTGAGGTGTTTCCCTCTTCCCCGGAAAAGCAAACTGGATTGAGTTTGTCTTATTTTGGAAAGACAGGTGTGTGTCAGGGAAAAGCCAGAGTTTCCCTTGAAATGGAGAATGTAAACCCCCTCCCTCTGAATTATTATAATTTTAAAATTAAGGGGCAAAGATATGGGAATAGGAATAATAGTTCTTTACTAGAAATATTAAAAATAAAAATGTAATAGTACAAAAAAAGCAAACACTGAGAGAGTGAGAACACAACCTGACCCCCTGTTGGTTCAGGGTGTTGGGAACAGTCCAAATAAATCCTCCTGCAGTGCCAGATGTGGTTCTGGTGGAGCAGAGATGATCCTGTAGAAGGCCCAGTGGTGCTGAGCTGGGTCTGCTCTCCCTCTGGGAATCCAAACAGGCTGTGCTGGGGTTCTCAATGGCAGGTTTGATCCAGGTGGGAATGCTGGGCTCCTCCCCCTGGGTGGAGCATCTCCCCATGGGCTGATGGAATTGTCTCAGCCCTGCAGTGAGCCTGGATGGGCCATGGACAGCAGAGATCCCCTGGGGGGAGGATGGGATGGAAGGGATAAAGAAACACATCCCCAGCTGGTTTAACAGCTGCCCATTGACACAACACACCCACCTCCTCCAGCCCAGATTTATGAGGAATGGATTAAAGAACCTATTAAAAACCTAAACACCTACTAAAGAACCTAAACACCTCCTTAACTGATTACAACAGATGATAACAGAATATTTTTGGTCCCATCTTGCATTGCAACCCAAGACAAGCCTGTGTGGGGAAGGGCAGTGATGGAGCAGAGGGCACTTCTTACAAACCTCTCACTGTGTGGCACCAGTGATTTTGAGCTGTTGTACCAAAACACTAAACAGTATTAAAAAATCCATTTTATTCCTTTAAATGAGCTCTAAAGCTTCCTGAGCTGTAGAAACCAAAAAAGGGGTGTTTGTCTGCTGTGGGGTGATGGCCCATGAACAGCAGATTCCCCTGGAGGGAGGATGGGACCTGGAGAGGATAAAGAAACACATCCCCAGCTGGTTTAACAGCTCCCCATTAACACAACACACTCACCCCTCCAGCCCAGATTTATGAGGAATGGGTTAAATCAAAAACACCTCCCTAACTGGTTTCAACAGATGATAACAGAATATTTTTGGTCCCATCTTGCACTGCAACCCAAGCCAAGCCTGTCTGGGGAAGGGCAGTGATGGAGCAGAGGGCACTTCTTACAAACCCCTCACTTTGTGACACCAGTGATTTTGAGCTGTTGTACCAAAGCTCTAAACAGTATTAAAAAATCCATTTTATTCCTTTAAATGAGCTCTAAAGCTTCCTGAGCTGCAGAAACCAAAAAAGGGGTGTTTGTGTGCTGTGGGGTGATGGCCCATGAACAGCAGATTCCCCTGGAGGGAGGATGGGATGGAAGGGATAAAGAAACACATCCCCACATAAAGAAACAATTAATTGGTTTAACATTTGCCCATTAACACAACACACTCACCCCTCCAGCCCAGATTTATGAGGAATGGGTTAAATCAAAAACACCTCCCTAACTGGTTTCAACAGATGATAACAGAATATTTTTGGTCCCATCTTGCACTGCAACCCAAGACCAGTGATTTTGAGCTGTTGTACCAAAGCTCTAAACAGTATTAAAAAATCCATTTTATTCCTTTAAATGACCTCTAAAGCTTCCTGAGCTGCAGAAACCAAAAAAGGGTGTGGGGTGCACCTGGGATGTGTTGTCCCAGATGAAATACATCTCCTGGAGAAGGTGAGTGGGTCCTGCCCAAATTTTCCTTGAGCTAATCCTGATGCAGCTCTGGCTGGCAGCAAGCAGAGCTAGAGCCATGTATTTATATGGAACTTTGCATTTTCTTGATGTTTTTTCCTCTTCTTGAAGCTGCAGAGACCCCTGGAAGGATTGGGGTGAGTGCAGGAAGCCTTCAGAAGCTAAAAAAAATCTGAATTTTCTTGGTGCAGTGCTTGACCTCCATCAGCCTTTTGTCTTCACATTTCATATTTAAATGTTTTTATATGAATTTGTACCTGTTCAGAAATTTACTTCATCACTTGAAAGCAGTGAATTTTCTTTTTTCTGTCTGGATCTGATTGTTTGAAAGGCATTAAGAAGAGAACTGCAGTTTTGCCCTTATGTACCTGCTGTGGCTTCACCCAAAATTTAATTTTACTGTGATTTATAGAAATTAGCAAGTTGTTTTATTTTTTTTTTTAACTAGCCAAAGCTTCTGACAGCTCTTTTTTTTTCTATAAAATTTTATTTTCCTGAATAGTCAGTAGGGTTTTTATATTCCCTCCTAAATGGCTCTTATAAATATCAAAAGAGTCATAAAAAAACCTTATAAATTTTTTTTTTATTGATTCAGGAAAAATAAACTCAGGACTTTTACTTAAATGGTAATATTGGAAAACAGTTTTTGGTTTGGCTGGCTCTTAAAGGAGCCAGGTTTAAGCACACAGATCTTGTTTTATTTTACTGATCCAGCTAAAATTAGTCAAAAAACAGTGTCACCTCCACCCCAAAATACACAAAAATTCATCCTGTAACCTGCAGCAGCCTCTGGGATTGGGATGTGAGACATGAGATAAGGAAAGGGAGAGAAAAGAAGGGAGTGGAGTTGTTTAGATGCCTTTTGGATCACTCATTTCTCAGAATTTTATTGTACCTAATTTATTATTTATTTATTATTTATAATAATAAATATAATATAATTATATGTACTATATCTAAAATAATATAATTATAAATTTATTATTATTTATTTTATTTATTTACCTAATTTTATTTTTTAACATAATAATTTGACGTTCCCTCGGTTCACCCCCTTTGGATAATTTGATTTAAAGTTTCAAGGACTGGGTTTTCAGGGGGGGTTTATAGGGAAGTGATGGGATGGAAAAAGGAAATGCAGCTGTCATTTCACAGCAGAATTTCCTGTTACAGCTCTCACCAGGGAGAAACTTCTTGTTCCATCCCTGACACCATTCCCCAGTTTTTCCAATGAAATCTTCTCCTGCACAGCTTCCATTAAATGTGGAGGAGATGGGACTTTGGGAAAGCCTGTGAGTGGACAGATAAAGATGGGATTTTTGGGGGGAATTGGGATGGATGAGATGTGACAGATGATCCTTCTCCCTCCTGAACAGTAACACAGGTGCACATTGTGGGATTTGGGATTTTTGTGTCTGAATGGATTATCAGTCCTGTCAAAAGGTTGTTAACCATTACACTCTATTCATTTATCTCGCAATGTCTTTATCTAGAGGTTACCAGGAACTTTCAGACATGCTTTGGGGTGATTGTTCCACCAGGAAAAAAACGATGTTTGAGTTGGAAAGAACCTTAAAAGCCAATTTTGTTCCCATGGCAGGGACACCTTCCACTATCCCAGGGTGCTCCAAACCCCGTCCAGCCCAGCCCTGGACACTGCCAGGGATCCCCAAGCCCAAAACTTGAGCACAGATTTAATTTTCCACTCCTGTGTTGTGCTTTGGCCCCTTTTCCATCTTCCCTCCTGTGTCACATTTGCCCAGTGTCACATTTGTTGTGGTGATGGTGCAGAAATCATGTCCACGTCTTTTTTTTCTTTTTTTAATTAACTAATGCAGCAAGAACATATTTCTGTCTATTTATTTCCCCGTGCTGCTTTATGAAACGAGGTGCACTGAACACACCCATCTCTTTAAAACAAGGATCAGAAACCAGTTTTGCATAATTTCTAAATCCTCTGGACACAAGTGACTTGAAAAGAAACCTACAAAAAAAAGAAAAAAACAAAACCCACCCAAAACTCCACTATAAAAGTAAAAGGCAAATTGAGATACCAGACTACAAAAGTATTCAGAATAATTGGGGATTATCCTTTAATTTCATGAATTGAGGAAGAACTAAATCTTTTGCTTTTTGTGCAAATTCTGTATTTCACCTGTGATGATGATTGCTGGTGCTGGGGATTAAACGCTGAGAATTTCTTTTAAAAACACAGCTCTGGCACCTGTGGCCCTGAATAAAATCACAAAAAAAAAAAACAAGTGGGAGCTGCTTTTAGTGATGTTTGGGGGAGTCAGGAGGAGATTTTGGGCTCCTTTTCCCATAACCTGAGAAATTCTGGGGAGAAGCTGATTCTTGGAAAACGAGTTTGAAATTTATTTTTTTTTTGTTGTTTTTTTTTAATTTTTCCTGCTGCAGCCTTGTGCAGCCCAGATTCATTGTGCAGGTGCAGGAAGCAGAGAATGGCACGTTCAGAGCCACTGATGAGAGGCTGAGGTTACTTTTTAATGTCTTGTACCACAAGTATTTCGTGTATTTTTTTTCCATCCTTAATGGCATTCAGGCTTGTTATAGGAATTAAGCACTGCGAGTTAAAATAACAAATCTGCACTATGCTTTGCTGGGTTTTAAATCAAAATGGCATTCTTTTTTCATGAGCCCATAATCCTTTCTTTTATACAGTTTGATGCTAGCCAGCTCTTGCTTCCTGAGGCAGAACCATTAGATATCAAAAATATAATTGCTCTCTATATGAGTGCTCCTTTGTAGCCCAGCCCTTTCATGTTTTGAGGCTGCAGCACTTTTATTTCTTTAAAAAAAAAAAATATTCTATTAAGTTCTTCTGCATGGTGAATCTCAACCTCCACAGGTAAGGGGTCAGTGCCCTGTTGGGAATCAGCAGAGGAGTGGAGGTTCATGGTTAGGATTTGCTTTTTGGGGTGGGAGTTCAGCTGGAAATAGTGAAATCCAGAGACAGGAGACTGTAATTATCCCATCAGTGCCAGTTGGGAGTTAATTAATCTATAGTTCCCCACCTGGCATCCAAAGTGGAAACTGTTTTGGGTGAGGGGGAGAATAGTAATGGCTCATCTTGCACTGGCTTGAGTGTGAGAGGTTTGGAACACACAGATGCTGAAATATATACATTTATTGCATTTATTAATGTGTTGCAGCAGCATTGCTTTGCCTCATTCCACACAGCAATACGTGGAGGTGTCTGATTTGTGTGGACAGGTGTTTTAAAAACCCCAGGAGGGTCTTTTTTTTGTTGTTGTTCCTTTCTTCTTTCCATTCTGTATCTGTAATTAAAAGCACTGCAAAGCAAATTCCCCCCCCTGCCCACCCTTCTGTCCCTTGGGAATTTCACATCCCTGCACCAGGACAGGGAAAGCTCTGAGAAATTCATCTCCCTGACCTGTGCTGGACACCAGCAATTGCTCCTCTCTTGCTCAAGGTTAGAATTATAAAAGCCCAAATGCACAGACATTTCCTTTAATAATACAAGCCCGTTCTCTCCCAGTCTGCCAGAATTGGGAGCGTCTGGTGGTTTCCATGGAGAAGGATATTTCTTACAAGGCCCCAGCTATTTTTGCAGACTATTTTGTAATGTATTTGAACTTGCAGTCTTGTGCCATTTCTGGTCTCCTTCTCCACGAGCAGGGCAGGGAAATAAAGCCAAATTCTCATTTAGGAGCAGCCAAAAGCCTCTGTCCCAGAATGATTTTGAGGGTCAGGGCAGTGTCTTTGTGCTGTCCCCTGGTTTTACTGTATTTTAAGGAGAATTTCCATGCAGGTGGAAGAGGTGAAGCATCTCCTGCTCAGCCCCCAGGAAATGTTCCTTTGGGATAGGTGATTTCACTGCTGCTCTTCCCTCTTCCTGAATTTCACAGGGTCTGAGTTTGTTTTCCAATTGACAGCTTGGCTTTCTCCAATTTCATAATTATATATAAAGTTTTGTCTAACGAATGCCATTTCTTCTTCCTTGATTCCTCTTAATTAGAACTTAAACTGCGTTATTGGTCCTTCAGTGCTTTCTTCTCGTGGCTGCAAGAAGAGAAAACTCAGGAAAAAAAAAAAAACGTGCCTAGACAACATCCTGCCTTTGCAGCTCGTCCCCCTATTGCTTCAGTGTTGTCCACTACAAGTTTAATTACTGTGTGAGAAATACTTTTCTCAAGTGGAGCCAAAAATCTAGGATTTAAGCCAAAGTAAATTAACAGTTCTCAGAAAACCTGGAGTCCCAAAGCCAAGAATTTCAAGGCTTTTTAGGCATCTCCCTGTTATTGGCAGGCACGTCGTGATGTCATGTGGTAGAACAAATGGACACCCAAAAGCTGGAGTCACCCTGGTGCCAGTTTTTTTAGCAGGGAAGATTAAAACCCATTTAATTTAGGGAGGCCAAACTGAAAATAATGATTACACACAGAAAGGGTGGGGTTATTTCATAAGCCATCTCCCTTCTTCTCCATTAGTGGCAAATTTCCAAGCTTCTTTCTCAGTTCCTAAATTTGCACTCGAGTTTTTTTTTTTGTTGTTGTTTGTTTGATTTGGGTTTTTTTCCCCTTTTTTAATTTTATTTTTTTATTTTGGGGGCAGAGGGGACTGCTTATTTGTGAAGTTGTGCTCAATTAATTGTGTTAAATGTAGTATTCTCTCTCTTTTTTTTTTTTATTCCCCTCTGAATTTCCATACTACACAGACCAAACATTGAATTTGGTATAAAATAACTGCTGCTCAAGGACTTAGAAGGAAAAGAACCATTGGCTGATGGAGTGAGGTTAACACAACGTTGGGAGGAAAATTCCTAATGCTTGATTTTACCTGGTGTGTGCAATCAGGAGGGCTCTGTGTGTGTGTGTGTGTGTGTGTGTGCTCAGTGCAGAGCTGATAATAAGAGTCCCTCTTTGTGTCTGGCTCTTGCAAACACAAAGGCCTGAGGAAGAAAAGGAGCTGTGGTGCTCTCAGGCTGTGCTGGTGCCTTTCTCTGGGGTGGTCAGGATGGATCCTGCACATCCAAACCTGTGGGATGTGCTGGGGGATGTGGCAGATTTGGGCTCTGCATATTTGGGAGCTGTTGGGAGCCCTGGGGGTCGTTTTGCTGGTGAATCTTTATGGAATCCAGGCTGGTTTGGGTTGGAGGGGACTTCAAAGCTCATCTCATCCCACAACATGCCATGGGATGCTTTCTCCTGGACCAGATGATCCAAGACTGGCTGGAGTCTCCCTCCACTCCACCTTGAGCTGAGCCCCCTCCTCTCAGCCCAGGGTCTGTCCTGCAGCACAGCCCTGAGGGGAAGGAACTTTGGGGGCTTCTCTCCATCCCTCCCTCCTGCCCAGCACCTCCTGTGTCTGCTCAGCTCTCACCAGCACTTTGCTGTTCATCATTCCCAAGGTTGAGTGGCTGGAAAGGCTTTGGGGATGAGAAAATCCCCCCTGCCCGGTGGGCACCAGCCCTGGCAGGGCCACCCAGGCTGCTCCAGGCACTTCCAGAGTGCCCTGAACAGCCCCCTGGCCATGTGTCACCATGTCCCTGGGCCAGCTGTGTGCACATCTGGCAGTGCTTACCCTGTCCTTGCTCTGTGTGCTGCTGGTGTGTTCATGGGCGGGGTGTGTGTGTGTGCTTTTATAATCATAGTCATTTTAAGAAATGTGGATTTCTGTCCCGGAATTTGTTTGTTGAGATATTTGTCCTGCTGAAGAGCTTAAGGAAGGAAATGCTGAAAGCAAGGCAAGTCCTGATGTATCAGCTTTGAGTGGTGGAAGGGGAATCATGGGCAGGTGGGGTGGCAGCATCCTGTACCTGCCTGCCTGGGCTGGCAGATGTTCCAGGTCACTTTACCATTCTGTACCAGCCTGTCCTGGGCTGGCAGATGTTCCAGGTCTGGGTATTGTCCTGTACCTGCCCTGCCTGGGCTGGCAGATGCTCCAGGTCACTTTAGCACCCTGTACCAGCCTGTCCTGTGCAGACAGATGTTCTAGATCTGGATATTGTCCTGTACCAGCCTGTCCTGTGCTGGCAGATGTTGCAGGTCACTGTAGCACCTTGTACCAGCCCTACCTGGGCTGGCAGATGTTCCAGGTCACTTTACCATTCTGTACCAGCCCTACCTGGGCTGGCAGATGTTCCAGGTCTGGGTATTGTCCTGTACCAGCCCTGCCTGGGCTGGCAGATATTCCAGGTCACTGCAGCACTCTGTACCAGCCTGTCCTGGGCTGCCAGATGTTCCAGGTCGGGGTATTGTCCTTTACCTGCCCTGCCTGGGCTGACAGATGTTCCAGGTCACTTTACCATTCTGTACCAGCCTTGCCTGGGCTGGCAGATGTTCCAGGTCACTTTAGCACCCTGTACCAGCCTGTCCTGGGCAGACAGATGTTCCAGGTCTGGGTGTTGTCCTGTCCCAGCCTGTCCTGGGCTGGCAGATGTTCCAGGTCTGGGTGTTGTCCTGTCCCAGCCTGTCCTGGGCTGGCAGATGTTCCAGGTCTGGGTGTTGTCCTGTCCCAGCCTGTCCTGGGCTGGCAGATGCTCCAGGTCTCTCTGGGTGGGACAGGCTGTGGTGTTACTGTGATTTCTGCACCCACAGCACTCACTGCCATCCCTGGTGTGTCCCTGTACATCAGAACCTCACCATTTACTGCAGGTGGTGGGGAAATGGTGTGTAGTGTGAGAGTGAGGAGGGGGACCACACAGACAGCAGGGTCAGAACATTTTACTGTTTATTTTGTACCAATGATTGTTCAATAGAGGTGTGTGCATTGTCACAAAATGCCTTTGCTCAAAGCAAGGTGGGCTGAGAATGAGCCCCCACAAAGTGGACATGTGTACCTGTGTGTGTGAACACCAAATAACATAAAAGATGCTGCTGAAGGAGCTTGCTTGGGTGTAGCTGTGACAGGATCCACGGAGAAAAGAGGAATCGTGTATTACAACCAATGTGACTGACTGAATTCCTTGTTTTGATGTTTGCTGTGGGTGTCAAGGATGTATAAATGCAAACAGCACATTCATAAATTATTTTGGGTTGCTGGTAGCTTTCTGAAGAAAATAATTTGTAATGAGCTTCATTTATGCACCAGAAATAAAGATGGGATTAGGCGAATATTGAACTGTAAATGCACTGGTGATTTTTGGCTTTTGTGAGTAGCACAGAGAATCTCATCATCTATCTCTGCTCTGATCTTGAATATGCAGAGCTGGCTGTGCCTTTCATGCAGCAGCTATTTTAGTGTGCAGCAGTCTGGCCTTGAGTGTGTTTGGTGAGCTTGGCAGGGCTGGCAGCAGCACCTGCCTGGGCTCTCCCTGCAGTCCCAGAGCTTGGGGGCTCTGCTGAGGTTTGTGAGCAGAGCCTGCCCTGCAGAATCCCTGCTCTGTGTGTGTGTGTGTCAGGGAATTACAGCTGGGCTGGGCTGTGCTCATGGTTTCACCCTCCAGCTCCACAGGTGGTGAGCAGGGTGGCCCAGGGTTGCAGAGAGGTCCAGGAACTCCCACAGGAGGATTTGGTCTTGGCAGGAATTGCAGATTGAGATTTTGCCTCCCTGGTCTCCTGCTGGGGTTTGTGTGCTGTGAATTCCCAGCCAGGGCAGCCTTTGAGTGGCTCACTTTATGGATAAAGGCTGATGTGTGTCATGGCCAGCCTTGATGCATGTGAGGAATGGCTCTGTCTGAGGTGATTTACTCTATTAAAAAGCTGAGAATATGTTTTAACACCCCTGGAACTGCAGACACCCACCCAGCCACACCTGTGGGCAATGCTCCCATGGGGCTCACTGACATCTCAGTTTAAGGTGCACACAGGTGCCCATATTGCCAAATTTTGCTGCAAAAGGAGGGTTCCTCAGCTCGATTTTGGAGTCTGTTAGATGAGGAAATGTGCTCTTTGCTGATGCATTTTAACGAGGCTGCTGAACCCTTGGGTGATTAGTGTATTGGTGGCACAGCGTGCACGGTGCTGAGAGCACTTACAGCCCTGAGCTCAATTTCACACAGGTGCAGACAGCAAATATTTTTTTTTTCTTAGCAATTTCAGGCTCACACACTTTAAAACGAACTTAGATATCTTCTATCCATTTGTCTCTTTTATATCTGCTGTGCATAATGGTTTTGGAGGGGTTAGTGACAATCTGTGTGTTTTGGGTTGAATTGCTTGGGCTGAGCCAAACCAGTTGTGTTTGTGTAAATCAGGTTCACTGAGGAAAAACCTTCTTGAGCTCTGCCCATGAAATGTGAGGAGTTCTGGCTCAGGAGCTTTGGTGTTGGTTTCACCTGCTGGTGTAATTTTTTTCAGTTCTGGTATGGAAGAACTGGAACCAGTTCTTGGTATATTCTGGTGTTGAAAATCCAATTATTCAACCTTGCAGTGCCTAAAGGAGCTCCAGGAGAGCTGGAGAGGGACTTTGGAAAAGGGCAGGGAGTGCCAGGATACAGGGAATGGCTTCCCACTGCCAGAGGACAGGGATGGATGGGATATTGGGAAGGAATTGTTCTCTGAGAGGGTTCCCAGAGAAGCTGTGGCTGCCCCTGGATCCCTGGAATGTCCAAAGCCAGGCTGGACATTGGGATTTGGAGCAGCCTGGGATAGTGGAAAGTGTCCCTGCCCATGGCATGAGAGGATCTTCAAGGTCCCTTCCATCGCAACCAATTCCTGGATTCTGATTCCATGATGACCAGTGACATTCTCAACATCTTTATTATTATTATTATTATTATTATTATTATTATTATTTTTAATGAGCTAATTCTTTAGCACGAAAATCTGCTTCATCTTATTCAGCCTTTTTTAGATTTTTGCAAAACAGCCTTGCCCCTTGTTGGGCTGCCTGGAATTGTACTTCCACTTTAATTTAGTCACCTTGAAAGGGGACTGCCAAAAAACAAAGGCAGGATTCAGTGATACGGATCAGCTTACACCAAATCAGCATTGTTGCCTGAGAATATCTCTTGCAGTGAGAGGAGCTTGAAACCTGCAGGGTGTCTTTTTATGAAAAAAGCAAAATATATACTTATTTGTATGCATAGACCACCTAGGGGAGTTTCTTTTGAATTTTGCAGTGTTTTAAACACTCATTGATGTGAGTGCTTATTGCAAAAGCAAGGACAAATAAGATGTACAGTAGCTAAAGGGCCATTTTTGCCTGGAGGTGCACAGGAGAGGAGTAAACAGGATTTTTTAGAATCAGAGGAAGGAGGGACAGCTGTGGGGACATGTCACCTGCCAGCACAGTGGCCCAGGACCTCAGCGGTGGGAACGGTGTTGTTTTACACCTTTCAATAGATGCCAGATTAAAGAGCTACACTGGCTAAAATAGAGAGTGGTGAGTATGAGCTGATAAATATATCTGCATTTCTTTATTGGGGGTTTATATCTGATAGTTTCTCTTCTCCTCACTGATGTCTAGCTCTGGGATAATCCCCATTAATCCTTTTATAGACAACTAAAACCAGTTCCTTCAAGGCTTGGCCTGAGGTGGGACAGGGAGGACAGGGCATAGTTGCCCAGCCAGGGTTGTCTCCTTGGGTTGGTTTTTGGGTTGGCACCTGGAGCAGGGGAGTTGCCGTTTGTGATGTTCCCAAAGAACTCCTGAAACATGATCAGAAAATAATGAAATCTGGGCTCTGGGTGCATCTTACTGCAGAGAAATACATCCTTTATACTTTTTGGGCAAAGTTTTATGTCTCAGTGTAAGGAAATAATTGTATTACTGAAGTTTCAGAGAGAGGAAATGGAAGTACAAGAATTTCTAAACACAAGGTGTTGGATAAAACTTATGGAAATAATAAGATGGGACCTTGGACCACTTTATTTTATTTCCTGGGTGCCAATGCAATAAAATTTAGGCAGAAGTTTTTATCTTGAGGGCTCGCAGTGTTGCAGGTTTCCTGTGCCCAGCACACCAAACTGGAGCTGGCTCTAGGATGGGCTGTAAGAAGCTTTTAAGATTTGAGTGGCAGCTCCAAAATCATTTGATATATATTGAAAACTGTTAGTTCAGCAAATTATGGGTGGTGTGGAAGGGTCACTGTGCAACCCATGGAGATCTCAGGGAATGCCAGGGTGAGATCCCTGGTGAGGTTTTTTTTTACCAAAGAAAACCAAGAAGTTTTGGTAAAATCTATGAATAGCCATTAAAACCTGTGAGCTGGGAGGCTGATGTGTGCCCTCCCTAACTGGGTGCTTGAATTTTGGATTTTATTCTCTTCCCCTGCAAGTTTCTGCTCATGAGTTTAAGAGCATCTCTGAGCCTTTCCCACAGGTGGGTGCTTCCCTTCCCTTCCCCTCCTCTCCAAGTCTGTCATTCAGATTTGAAATCCTTGGATTCCTCCTGAAGCTGGTTGAGAGCATTGCTGCCATGGAGTGGGATGGGTTTGTTTTAATGCTGAGGGGGAGGCTTGTGGGCTGGGTACATCTTTATATCAGCTCCCAGTCAGTGTTGGCAAAGTCCCTTTGCTTCCAGGGATATTCCAGCCTTTTCTTCTCCCTGTCCAAAGCTCTGTAGGGATGATGATCCTACCTCAATCCCCCAGGCCTGTTATCCCTGGGTCTATTCCTCACCCTGAGGTTTTTTGGGGGGAAATATTCTCCCAGGAACATGCTGAAAGCTTGTAGGAAGCATCTGTGGATTCCCAAGATCTTCCCAGCAGCCAGGGATGGGGCCAGGTGTGCTGCTGCAAGGACAATCTGCTCTCCTGGCTATCAGATGCTTTAGGGGGTGGTTCTTTGAATTGTTGTGAGAGATTTGATTGTTTCTGTTGGTTTTTTTTTAAAGTGGCCTCTATCACCGTGTGATGGAATAGACGTTTATAGAGTAGATGGAATATAGTTTATAGAATTGATTCCTCACTGCTTTTCCCAGAAGGTGCCATCACACCTGAATAGACCTTTCAAATCCAGCTCCCTTGCAAATAACAGAATTAAGCTGTGGTGTTGCTCCCATTTAGTAAATCAATCTCTTTTTGAAACCCTCACCATGCTTTTAGGGAGAGCAGAACCTGAGAGAAGGATCCACCTGGAGACACCTGCTCTTGCTGGGCATCCCTTGATGCCTGTCGGGGCGGGGGGAGATTTGCTGTGATTTTGGTGCTGCCATTTCCTCGAGTAATCCTGTGCTGTTTCCTCTGTTGGTATTTAGTGCTGATCTCTCCCCACTCTCTCTCTCTCTCTCTCCCTTTATCTGGTATGACATTTCTGTCAGGCCGTGGACAAACAGCGCTGCGCTCGGGGTTTTATTTTCGGCAGCGCAACCACCAGACTGCATTTCACAACCATCCCCTCTGCCAGAGCTGTGAAAACTGCTCCTCTCTTCATTCAGCAGAGCTCATTACTGCTGCTGGCTCCTCCGTGGCCTCTTTCCAGAGCTTCTTAGTCCTTTTAGAGCCAATTCTTTGCTGTTTTTTCGTGTTGGACACAAAGTCGTGGGGATGCCCTCGATGGTTTGTTGATGTGGATCTGTGGAAAAGCCATGGGTTTGAATATTGTTGAATATATTGTTGGCTGCTTTGCTTTTCTTATTTTCCTCCCCCCCTCCTCCCTCATCGTTCTGCTGTATTTTTATATATATATATAAATTATACATATATAAAATAAACAAGGAAGTTTCTGTAGGAAATAAATCGTCGTTGAGAGAGGGCAAAATGACACTAAATTGGCAGCTTTACAGAAGGTATGATGCCTTTGATTGATTAGTTGTCAAAGAGATGTAATGCACTAAACATGATGAAGATTAAGGATGTGAAGATGGTTAAAATTCAAGTTGCATAAGTGTTTGGTGTTAGGTTTGGAGCCTCTTCCAGAATTTTAATTTTGAAAATGCAAAGTATTTGTTTTATGCTATTCCTTAGGAGCCCTCTAGATGTTTTGAAAATTTTGAGTTCTTCAAAAAGCAACAACAACAAACAAAACACAATCTGAAAGCGTTTAGTATTCACAGTTCGTGAATTAGATAGAGACACTTCTTTTTTTTTTTTTTTTTTTTTTTTTTTTTGAGATTAATAATGAGCTCCTGAGATGCATTAGACACCAGATAGAGAAACTGAGCACCAGGAATAATAGTAGCATTATCCTGAACCTCGTAATTACTCTCAGGGTCTGATTTTACATCGTATCTACTGCTCATGAAATAACAGCAGCGTGTTTTGGAAAGGGGCTTTTTACAGTGACATGTAGTGATAAAAGAAGAGGGGGGAATGGCTTCCCACTGCCAGAGGGCAGGGATGGATGGGATGTTGGGAAGGAATCCTTCCCTAGGAGGATGGGGATGCTTTGGCACAGGGTGCCCAGAGCAGCTGTGGCTGTCTCTGGATCCCTGGAGGGGTCCAAGGTTGGAGCATTGGGATAATCCCAAGGAATCCTAAAATTCCATTCCTGCCCAAACTATTCTCTCTGATTCTGACCAGAACCCTCCTCAAAGCTGTGCTGCCAACTCCTGCATCTCCCTTCCTGCAACACTCCCAACAAACATCTTCCTCTCCCTCCTGGGATCCTTCTCCAGTCCTGCACCGCGTTGTTCCCAGTCATCTCCACCGCTCTGATGCTGAAGAAGTGAAACCAAATGAAGTGCCCCAGACCTGACAACAGTTCAGCTGGTGACAAATGACTGTCACACTGACCAGTGTAGTCTGCTTGTTTCCATTCCCCTCTCCCTTTGGAGTGATATCGAGTTGGACTGTGAGCTGAAATCATTTCTGTGTTTGGTGCTGGCACCAGCACCTGGGACTCAGTGTCATCATTGCCACGAGCTGCACTTCAGGAGAGACCAGGGAACACATTTTCAGACACGTTGGCAGGTGATAGGGACCTTCAGGCTGCTCTGACCACGGTCATTTGTCAAAAGCTGCACCATTTGCAGGGACTTGGCCTCTGAAAGCTGCCCTGGGTTAGCGAAGGTGAGGTGATGACAGCTCTGCTGTTCCTTGCAAAGACAAACTGAGAACTTTCAGGCAGGAATTTCACTGTTGGGCCCTGCCAGTGCCAGCAAGGTTTTGGCTTGTCCACAGACACGTCTTGCTGTGAAAAGGCACCAGGGTGAACTTTAAACCTGAGTTTGCTGTGGCTGAGTTTTGCTGTTCTGAGTTTTGCTGTTCTGAGCTGTGTTTTGCTGTTCTGTGTTTTGCTGTTCTGTGTTTTGCTGTTCTCTTCTGAGTGTTGGGGGATGAGGATTTATCTGCAAACCCTCTGCAGCCCTGTCTGGGTGTTTTACCTGCTGCAAATCTCTCCCACAGGGACCCGGGGAGAAGCTGGCTGTGGGTGGAGGATCCTGCCCATGGCTCCTGCTCCCAGCTGTGTCCCCAGCTGCTAACCCAGAATCCTCTGCCCTCCTTTTCCCCTGTCTTTTTTTGCCTTTAAAGTCAGATATTGATCATCTCTGCCACTTGTTTGGTGGGTCCACAGTGACACCAAACCCTTCCCATATCCCCCAGGGGTGTTAAACCCTTGCAATGAGACACAGTGATAGACTTTCACCATCCTGGAGGTGCAGAAAGAGCCAACTGCTGCCTCTTCTGCTGCCTCAGTGTGTGATTTGTATTCAGCTCTTGCAGAAGGGCTTTTAAGTTGGATCTTGATCATCTCCTCCATTTGTTTGGTGGACTCACAGTGACACCAAACCCTTCCTGTGTCCCCCAGGGGTGTTTAACCCTTGGGGTCAGACACAGTGATGGACTTTGACCATCCTGCATGGGCGGAAAGACTCAACTGCTGCCTCAGTGTGTGATTTTTTAGGCAGCCTTTGCAGCAGCTCCTCGTTTGTTGTCTGGAATGAGTTTTGTCAGAGCAGGCTCGAGATGAAAGTCACTAAACTACAATAAATGGGGAGCTCCAAGGTATCGTTTTCAGAACTTCCTTTAAGAGCATGGCAGCTCTTTAAACTGATTTCGGTAATGAATAATTAAAGCATAAAGTACAAGAAAAGTAAATATTTCATTGAAATACTAAACAGAAACTATAAAATCTGTTGAAGACAAAGAAAGCTTTATTTTTTCTTCTTCTTTCCCACAACTTCTCCTCCATGGAGAGCCCTGGGCTGAACAGGGGGAAGGAGGAGGATATGCAACCATCAAACCCCTGTTGGAGATTACAAATTCCTTCTTAATTTTCAACCACTCCCTTTTGAATTGTCCTTCCTTGATTAACTTGTGGATATAATGATTCACTTAATACCCCATTTATTCCTTTCCTGGAAATGGTTGTGGGCTTTGTAATAATCACAGAGGTTGGGAAGTTTCAAACCTGTTCTAGTGAGAAAAACCTGTGTCCAAGTTCCAGTCCTAAGTTGTGTTCAGCAGGAGGTAAACAGGGACTAGAGCAGGTGAATATATGGACTTGTGTTTTGTGTTTGCAATTAAAATTAATAAAACCTTCCTAGGAAATGGCTGATTAAGAAAATGTCACTAGGTAGTAAAAGAGTAATTTCTCCAGATTCATTCTCAACCCTCCATATTCTGGACTCTTACAAAACACACCTTTATTTAGGCTCTCTGTGGTTACAAGTCAGGCTGGATATGGGTTGGGGCTGTGTTTATTAATCAAGACCAGTGATTACCAAGGGCTGTTCACTTCCAAGAGGTTTTAAAGCAACTCTCAGCAAAGCCCAGCAAGGGTGAATAGATAATATGTGTAACTGGTAGATCAAGAACAACCATTCAAGGCTGATGAAAACCTAATTTCCATTTAAAAACGAAACCAAACCTAATCTGAGGCATTAGAAACAATAAAAGTGATGCATTAGAGGGTGTTTATGGGCAATATTGATTTTAATTTTGCACTGAAGTTTTCCAGGCTGCAGGTGAGGGGGACCTACCTTGTAGCTCAGGAAATGACCAAAAGCAGATCCAAATGTCACTGCTGGCTGTCCATGACAGAGTCACCTGTGACTGGCCTTCTCCAGCTCTGATTTTCCTGGATTTCTTATATTTGAACAAAAAAACTCTGAGTGATTCCACAGCCATCACCCTGCCATCCTTCCCAGGATAATCTGAGGCATTAGAAACAATAAAAGTGATGCATTAGAGGGTGTTTATGGGCAATATTGATCTTTATTCTGCACTGAAGTTTTCCAGGCCAGAACCTACCTTATACTTCAGGAAATGACAACAAAAGCAGATCCAAATGTCACTGCTGATTGTCCATGACAGAGTCACCTGTGACTGGCCTTCTCCAGCTCTGATTTTCCTGGATTTCTTATATTTGAACAAAAAAACTCTGAGTGATTCCCTGCCATCCTTCCCAGGATAATCTGAGGCATTAGAAACAATAAAAGTGATGCATTAGAGGGTGTTTATGGGCAATATTGATCTTTATTCTGCACTGAAGTTTTCCAGGCTGCAGGTGAGGGGGACCTGCCTTGTAGCTCAGGAAATGACCAAAAACAGATCCAAATGTCACTGCTGACTGTCCATGACAGAATCACCTGTGACTGGCCTTCTCCAGCACTGGTTTTCCTGGATTTCTTAATATTTGAACAAAAAAACCTCTGAGTGATTCCACAGCCATCACCCTGCTATCCTTCCCAGGATAATCTGAGGCATTAGAAACAATAAAAGTGATGCATTAGAGGGTGTTTATGGGCAATATTGATCTTTATTCTGCACTGAAGTTTCCCAGGCCAGGAGCTACCTTGTACAGGAAATGACAACAAAAGCAGATCCAAATGTCACTGCTGATTGTCCATGACAGAGTCACCTGTGGCTGGCCTTCTCCAGCTCTGATTTTCCTGGATTTCTTAATATTTGAACAAAAAAAACCCTCTGAGTGATTCCACAGCCATCGCCCTGCCATCCCTCCCAGGGGCTGTGTGGGTGATGTGCACCAAGTTTCCCAAACCCTGAGATTGTTTCCAGTCTTTTTTTTTTTTCCTCATGATTGAACTGACTGTGGAGCAAAGCCCTTCTCCACCGATCATTGCTGGATTAGTCACTGTGGCTCTGATGTCAGAGGTTGCTTGGGATTAAATTTAATACAAGACTTGGCTTTTGCAGCATCTTATTTTTTCTAAGTGAGTGGAGCCCTAAATTTGGGTTAAATACAGACTTGCAGAGAAGGGTTTGGCACTGGACAAGGTGATCTTTTAAAGCCTGGAGAATCTGGAGCACCTTCCAGTGGAATTAAAGTGGAATCCCAGGCAGGGAAGGACAGAGAGGACAATTCTTTATATCCAGAGAGATGATGATGGGCACAGAGCTGGAGGGATGTGAAGGGAAATTTTGGACTCAGCACCTTGGGGAAGGTGCAGATTTAGGGTGTTTTGGACCAGGTGAACCCAATTCCTGCCCAAACCTTGTCCTAAACACCTTCTCTCTGTTCAACCTCTAAACCCAAGTGGTTCCATCAGAGCAGCCACCAGGGAGTTCTGGATATTGGCTGGTGCTTGTCAAACACTTGAAAATTAAATGTGCTGAGTTGTGAACAAGTTCTTGCTTTCCTTTCCTTTCCTTTCCTTTCCTTTCCTTTCCTTTCCTTTCCTTTCCTTTCCTTTCCTTTCCTTTCCTTTCCTTTCCTTTCCTTTCCTTTCCTTTCCTTTCCTTTCCTTTCCTTTCCTTTCCTTTCCTTTCCTTTCCTTTCCTTTCCTTTCCTTTCCTTTCCTTTCCTTTCCGTGACGAGCGTGGAGAGAAAAATGCTGAGCATAATAATTTGTATTGTATTGATCTCAAAAGGTGAAAGATCTTTCTCACAGCATTTTGCTTTTTGGTGTATAACATGGTCATGTAATAATGGGATTATTGTTTCAGCAGAAGAAGCAGGAGGAGGAGATTTATTATTCTAATAAATTAATTTTGGAAAGAATAATTAATTTGATTCGAGGTGAAAACTAATGGTCTAACTTAGTGTGGGATTAACATATTGAACATTTCTTGGCTCTGCAGAAACAGTGGTTTACAGGTTAATGTTTTGTTTATAATGACCTTTTTGCTTAGAAGATCTTTTAGAGTTTGTTTTTGGTTTGGGTTTTGGGGTTGTTTTTTTTTTTTTTTTTTTTTTTTTTTTTTTTTTTTTTTTTTTTTTGTTTTGTTTTTTTTTTTTTAATTTTTTATTTTGATTTTGTTTGGTTTGGGATTTTTTGGTTTTGGTTTTTGTTTGTTCTTTGTTCTTGTTTTTGGTTTTTTTGTTTGTTAGTTTTTTTTGGAGTTTGGGGGTTTTTGGTTTTTTTGTTGTTTTTTTTGGTGAGTTTTTTGAATTTTTTATTTACTTTTTTTGGTTTGGTTTGGTTTGGTTTTTTTGTTTTTTGGTCTTTGTTTGTTAGTTGTTTTTTGGGGTTTTTTTTGTTGTTTTTTGGGGGTTTTTTTGGTGGTTTGGGGCTTTTTTTTTGTTTGTTTGTGGTTTTTTTGGTGGTTATTTTTTTTTTTTTTTTTTAAGGCTGACATTATAAAAACCAATCTAAAACCAATAGTCCCTTATCCCCAAGATAAGCTTTTTATAACCATGATTTTTTTTTCCTCCTAAACAAACAAAACCCCCTAATTATAAAGCATTGCAGCTCTCAGATAGCACCGCTATGATTTAATTTACCACTTGCTCTCATTATCTGAGTCATTCCCAGGGAAGAAAACACGGAGAGAACTCCTGGATGTGCTGCAGGAGGGCTGACACTGCTCCACTTCACTCTGGGAATGATCCTTTGATGGGTTTCTTCCTTATAGGTTCAGCACACATAATTAATTAATTAATTAATTAATCAATTAATTAATCTAAACACACATAACGTGTTTAGAACCCTTTCAATCTAAAGTATGTGAACAATTTTACAGTTACTGGTCCTTTTGCTGTTTTTCAATTTTTATTTATTTATTTTTTTTAAAAAAAAATCTGTCGCTATCCGAAGTGTGAAATGTTTTGAACTGGCTCAATTAAATGGTCATTCCAAAGCCTTTTGATGAGCTGAAAAACAACATTATTGCAAAGCTGGTTCCCTCTCTACCTTGAGAAATGGTCAGGATTGGATTTGCTGCAGATATTTGACAACGGGACAGGGATTTCCAGCCCTGAGAGGGATGGAAATACACATTTATTAAAGAGATCCTTATTAAATATCTCAAATATCCTGACGGGTGGTTGGTGTTCCTCACAGAGACACTTTGTCTTGCTCTGGGAGGGCGATTTCTGAGCACCTGTGCTCGGATTCCTCTCTGCACACAGCGGTGTCTGAGCTCTGCCAGAGGCAGCAGATGATGCTGCGCGCCTTGACAAGGCCCTGTCCCGGAGGGTGAGTGAACTGACAGAGGTTCTAGTTCACGAAACGGCCTGGAATTATTAATTCTGGTAGCAGGAGTGTGAAATGCAGAAATCCCTGTTGTCTGTGGAGGGCTTAAACAAGCACTGGTCCCTTCCAAACTGGTTCCAGAAGGAGCAGTGTATTTTCTTTATTTAATTTATTATTTTTTTTTTTAATATCTGCTCAAATTATTTAAATGCTGCATGCGAGGCAAAAAAAAAAAACCAAACAAAACCAAAAACCCAACCTCACGAAGAAAACACAATTAAAACATTAATTATTAGTGCTGGGAGTATTTTGAGTCATTTTTGTATTCAATCGGCTGTAATTAAATACTCAGTGAACACAAAATTAGGTCATATATTATGTAAATAGGATGAGACATCCACTAGCTCCAGCAACAAATGCATTGGAGTCCTTAAGGGTGCAATTCAGGGCTGGACTCTTGGAGCCTGATGGGTTCTGTCTGACCCTGATTTTATTTCTGTGCCCACCTGAGATCCTGTGGAAGATGTGGGATGTGGGATATGGATATGGGATATGGGATGTGGGATGTGGGATGTGGGATATGGGATATGGGATGTGGGATGTGGGATATGGGATATGGATGTGGGATGTGGGATATGGGATGTGGGATGTGGGATATGGGATGTGGGATGTGGGATATGGGATCTGGGATATGGGATATGGATGTGGGATATGGGATGTGGATGTGGGATATGGGATGTGGGATATGGGATATGGGATGTGGGATATGGGATGTGGATGTGGGATATGGGATGTGGGATGTGGGATGTGGGATGTGGGATATGGATATGGGATATGGGATATAGGATGTGGGATGTGGGATGTGGTCCATGGTCCATGCTGAGCCACCTGCTGCCTCCTGCCCCTCCTGTTCTCATCCAGTTTCTCCCAGGGGGAAAGATTTTTCTCTCTGCTGTGACCCAGCCCCATGACTTGAGCACACCCTTTTAGACACAGGATGAATTTAGGTGAATTAAACAGAAATTAATAGAAGCTTTGATGGTTTTCTGAGCGACGCTGGGAGCGCTCGGGATCCTGCCCTCCATTCTCTGACATGACACTTGATAACTCCTGCTTTAGCAGTCTTAATTGCAAATGCCAGACCTGATTTTGCTCCCTTTGGGGATAGTGGAAGCAGTAACAGGTCCGTTATTATTATTAATCAGAATGTTTATGTAGCTCTTAAAGAAAGAAATAACAAATAGCAAACCAAGGGGGTGAATTCTGCTCTCCTCTGCCAGGGGTTTGCTGGGGGGAGCAGCATCTTCTCTCAGTTCATCCTCATTCCCTCCACTCATTGTCCCCATCTCCAGAAATGGCTCTCAGAGCCTTCCCTTCCTTCCCCAGTCCTTTTTTCCCCCAACTCTCCAAATTCTCAAAGTTTTAAATCCAAACATGAAACCATTCCTTGTCCTCCACCCCCCTCTGCATCCCACTGGGACAGGCTGTGGTGGAATCCCTGTGTCTAGAAAGGTTAAAAAAACTTGGCACTTTGGGGACATGGTTTTGTGGTGGCCTTGGCAGTTCTGAACTTGCTGATCTCATAGAAATTTTCCAGCCTTGATGATTCTGTGATTCCATTTTGTTCCCTCGTGGCAGAGGCTGCAGTTCAGAGTAGAGGAGGTGTTGTACATCAGATATTCCATTGGAGTCCTCCAGGTAATAATTTTCTAGAGTGTGGGCAGTTTGGTGCTGTTTGTATTCTTCAGGTGATGGAAGAATCAAATTGTGGTTGTCTATATTTTGATTTTTTTAAGAGAGCTAATGTCTTTTTTAGCCTGTCTCCTTCTTCCAACAACAACAAAAAAAATCTTTATTTTATAGAATTTCTTTTCGTAGCCCACAACTGATTCTTCACAGATCCCTGAGAAAAGCAGGGTGGGTTTAAATCAGTAAGAAGAGCTTTTTTTCCTAACTCTCCATGAGGTAGGAAAGAACTGTTCTGGTCTGTGCATCTGGAATTGGCATGTCTGGAGTCCTCAGGAGAAGAAAGTGTTGGGGCTCTGTGGAAGGAACTTGTACCTGGGGCCCTTCTCTCACCTCTTGGAACTCTAAAAGTGGAGTTACACAGTTGCCTCCCTTGTTTTCCATTTCCATGCCATTTTTACCTCTGGAATTGGGGTATAACACAGTATTTAGGAATGGAAAGGTTATTCCTCCTGCTAAGCTGCCATACATGGACCTTGGTCTTGGTTTGGGAAGTCTGTCAGGGAAAGCTTGGAATGGAGAATGTAAACCCCCCTCCCTCTGAATTATTATAATCATTATAATTTCAAAATTAAGAGGCTTTCAGGCAAAGATATAGGAATAGAAATAGGTATATTAAAAATAAATATATAGTAGTGCAAAAAAAGGAAATGAACAAAAATAAAAAGAAAACACGGACAAATTCAGAATACAACCTGCATTTGAATTGCAGAATTGCAGCCTGTTGGTGCAACCCAAGGCAAACCTTTAGGGTGGATTGCAGATGTGGGCACCTTGTAGGAGCTGGTGGTGCAACCCCAGGCATGAGATGTGTGCTCATAGTGACTGTGGAGGAAAAACGAGGCAAAGTGGCCACTCTGAGCCCCTGATATTTCACTTTCCAACTTCCTTCTGGCTGGGAGGGTCAGGCTTGGCTGCTCTCAGCTCCCTGCACTGTCAGGAGTCATGGATTGGGCTTATCAAGCAGCGCTGGCCTTGCTAAGTGCTTGGCAGGCATTATAGAAAAGCGAGATGCTATTCATGCTGCAGTGGATAAGGAGTTGGAAGGCTTTGCTCTGAGATTGCGACAGAGGCTGAGAGGAAAATTGAAGTCATGGAGATAATGATCATTGGACCTAATGCTGCTCTTGCTGAGAATGCCAAAGGCCAGGTTGTAAGGCGTGCAGAAGTCCAGTTGATCATCTGGAAAATAAGTGCAGATTGAGTATTATCATCTTGGTGGGAGAATCTTGTGAATATATTGATGGAGGAGCTCAGATATTTTCCATGTGCTGGTTGAGTGGCAGAGATGGGAGGTGGAATTTTTTTTTTTTTTTCAAGTGCTTCAGTCTGTCGTAAGGGGAGTCGTGTTAGTGAAATGTCAAGCTGCTAAGCACTGATTTCCCAGGACAATAAAGCAGTGAATATTATTGCTAATATTATTATGACACAGAGGCTTGAAACTGATGCATGGGATGCAACTCCAATAACAACAAAAATCTGTGGGTTTTTTTTTTTTTTTTTTTTTTTCACTGGCTGTTGGGGGGATTGTTCAGTCTAAAATATCAGGGGTTAATTTTAATGCTCTGTGGCTTCTGTGTGTCATTTGGATTTGGCTTTTTCTCATATATCTTAAAAAATAGTTCAATTTGGTGACACTGAAAATCATCCAGAGTATTCTGCCAATAGGTTATAATTTAATGAAACACTTGTTACTTACATAAAAATCAGCAAAGAGAGACATCTGGACTGGAGTTGCTGCCATAGGCCTACAGCTTTTCTTTCCTCCTTTTTCTGAAGAGGAGAATGAGATTTTTAGCTTAAACTGTTTTTTTTTTTTTACCCAGCACACTGTGTGCCAATAGGCAGTGAATAGATACCATCTCCTCAGATGTGCACACAATCAGATTTTATCCTCCAGCACTGGAGGTTCTGTGTGCAGCTGCTGACAGAAGATTTTATTTGCCTGACAGAGGTCCCTGTGGACAGAGAAATTGTTCCCCACCGACAGGAGTGGTCCCTTCAGCATCTTTTTGGATTGTCTTCGTCAGAATTGTTCCTTCTTAAAGGTCGACTGATCTCCTCCAAACTATTAAACACCCTCCATTAAGGAAAAACAAACCAGTTGTGCTGTAGATAATACGAAAATTACCGTTCTGACCTTTTTCTCTGCGTTTCTTCAAGTTTTCTTGACCTGCTTTCCTCTCCATGGGGCAGCAGTGATGTGTCCCACAGCCCTGGGCTGGGATCCTGTTGGGAGGGCACACACACAGTGGTGGTTGTGCCTGTTTGTGGTTTGGGAGGGGTGTAAAAAGGGATAAAAATGCATTAAACATTCATTTTTAGTCTCATTGCTCGTGTGCTGTGCCTGGCACTGGTTGTTCCTTGCAGAAGTGCTGTGGGGTCGTGGTTGCATTGAGTTTATTTCCTTTGCAAGAGGACCAGGAATTGCTGCCCTTGGTTCTTTGGGGGAAAAGTTGTGCACAGTAAAGGCTGAGCACGTTGTGATCCTGGGTCCTGCCTCCTCAGACTGCCTGGGATTTCAAACTTTGTTTTCCTCATCTGAAGATGGATGGATGCTGGGAGTTTTGCTGTGGCCTGGGGCTTTCTGTAGTGAAAGAGAAATTGAAAACCAAGGGTTATATTGTTATATTCTAGGCACAGGATAATTTGACATTATGCAAGGTCAAGCTGAACGTTTCTTGACCCCTAACTGTTATTATGGTATATTTTTCCCTGAAATCTTCATGAAGCGAGTGAAATTTATTGCTTGTGAGGGTCTTGGTGTGTGTGGCACGGCGTTTGGGGTGGATTTTGTGAGGATGTGTGTTGGATTATTGCCTCTTGGCAATCAGAATTGGTCAGCAGTGGTTTTAGGGATATCTGTGTCACGGTTTGCAGTGAGAGGACATATGGACCAGCTCCTCTCCCAGGCAGGGAGATGCTTTGGAGGTGCCCATGGCATTTTCATGGGCTGGTTGGTGACACCCTCACTGTGTCTGTGAAATGTCCTGGCCAAACATCCAGGAGATGGAACAGGAGGAAGAGGAAGCAGCGCAATTAACTCATCATCTCCAAAAGGACAAAACGTTTGTTGTGCTAAAAATACACGGCCACAGAGCTGATCCCACATCTCTCAGCAGTGCCATGGAGCTGTTCCAGGATGCTGCATGGGAGGGGCAGTGGCTGCAGCTCGGGTTTAGGTTTTTTCTGCCCCGAGTTTCCAGGCTGGTGGTTGGAGTGGGTTCGAGGGAGTGTTTTTCCCTCTCTGACCTCTGAAGGTTTTGAATCTGAGTCTGGTGTGAGAAGGATGTGGAGTCTCAAGGTCTTGGTTTTCTTGGTTTCTCACATTGTTTATTAATTCTGATCTTAAAATTCTCTGTGTCCAGCCAAGGTGTTCACAGCAGCCTGGACACGATGGGACTGCCCCGTGATGGGAGGTCACTCTGCCTTTATACAGATAACTATGTACCTATTATTTCATTATTACCATTATTACCATTATTACCAATTATATTACCATTATTATTTCATTATTACTATTATACCACTCCATACCAATGCCTAGTAACTTTACTAGAAGGGTCATCTCTATATTGACACAATCCTGTCAAACTCCCTTGTGCCCACGTCACTGCAGACAATGGATGCCAAGGGGGAAGAAGAAGAACTCAGGGTTCCACCTTAATTCTTCCATCTTGTCCCCTTGCACCTACATTCTAAAAAACCCAAAACTACAAAATTTTCTACCTGATGATAACTACACTCTTCTCTGTTACACATTTGTGACTTGCAATTCTTCTCTGCTTGGATGTTTTTCTCAAGGACCAAAATCAAAGCCTGTGTCCTCCTGGGCTCTGTGCCAGGCAAACCCCCCTGGGCAGACCCCAGACCCTCTTTTTGGGTCCCAGGCCTCTCTGCTGAGGTCTGTGACCATCCAGGGTGCCCAGAGGGATGCCCTGGACTCCAACAGCTCTGCTGGGAGTCACCCCATTTTTGGGGGTCTGGGATGTTGTTTCACACCAGGGAGGTGTGAAGAGGATTCCAGGACCCCATTGGTGTGTGCAGCTGTGTTGGGAAAGATGGGACAGGAAGGGCTTGTGGATGTGATTATCTAGTGAGAAATACTGGAGATGTAAAAGCTGTGAGTGAAATAGAAATTAAATCCAGCTCTGAGATGTGATCATGGCAGGCAGGAAGACGGGGATGAGCTGGAGATGGGTTGAGGGATAGAAAACAAAAGGCCCCAAGGGTGCAGCCCCTCTCCACCCTGCCAAGGCATCAGGGAAAAGGTGGATAAGAAAAGTCTCTTTAGAGTTTAGGATGATATGGTGATAGAGCAGTTCTCATGGGCTGTATGCGAAGTTTGTAGGTTTTGTATCTTGTGCTGGTTGGTCACTGTAAATTAGAATATTCAACACAAAAGGAGAGAGAATGGATTGGAACAAGGTGATCACTCTCTTACCGCTTCCTCTCTCTTCTCTCTCTCTTACCCCTCTCTTACCCCTCTCAGCTTTTTTACCTCCCTCACCTCACACCCTCTCTCTCTCCCTCTCTCTTTGGGGTTCCCTCCAGCCCAGGCTGGTGGCTGAAGGCAAAGCCCTTTTTACCCACGACCCTTGCAATAAACCCACGTGTTTCTAGAACATCTCAGCTCTGCAGAGTTCCCTCTCCCTGCTGTCCATGGATGGTGCCCATCCCCTCTGGGCTGTGGATTGGGCACAGGGCTGTGCTAGGGGTGCTCTCCACCCTTGGAGTAATTTCTCTTTCCAAGCAGCTCCTTGTAGGACCCAAAGGACTGTAGGAGAACAAAACACCCCCTTGCCCATCACTTTGTTCCAGCAAAATTTCCATTTTTTCAATTCCTTATGACTTTTGCTTTAACTCCTGTGCTGGACTAACAAATGTGGGAATACGCTGCTTAAAATGTGATTTTTTTTGATTACCTGGGAGATTGCTTAGGAAATCTCTGAGCTTTGTTGCAATTGCACATGCTCCAATCACATTTACAAGCAAACCACACACTGGGACAGAAGTAGGTCACTGGAAGACTCCTCACTGGACACATGTTTAGTTTTCCTAATTCAACCCCTATATTAAGCAACATAATTGTGATTTTCGGGGTAGCTGAGCCTTGCTGACCATAGCTAATTTTTATTGTGGCTCCATCAGTAGGTTGAATTTTTAGAGGCACGAAATGAGAGGTTTTGGTACATGGGAGAAAGTGGGATATTCTGTCTTTGACTCGCAGTGGGAGGTCACAGCCTTTTGTGCTGGCAGCTCTGAAACCAGCACAAACTGGGGTGATTAGCTCCCTTTTCTAATGAGTACACAAAGCTGATTGTGAATGAGCCAGTGGGTTCATTGTGCACCCTTGGCCTGCGTTTAATCCTTTATGTGAGACCCCCTTTTTTTTTTTTTTTTTTTTTTTTTTTTTTTTTTTTTTTTTTTTTTACACGGGGACAGCAATTGGAATCCAATTTACACCGGGCTGGGCATTAAATCTCCTTTACTCCAGCACTGCTGGGCTAATCAATGGAATTGAAATTCCAGTGCCATCAGGAGCCTCTTCCTCCCTTCCAGCTCTGCCACTCTTTTTTTATTTTATTTTATTTTATTTTATTTTATTTTATTTTATTTTATTTATTTTATTTTATTTTTATTTTATTTATTTTATTTTATTTTATTTTATTTATTTTTAATTTAATTTAATTTTATTTTATTTATTTTTTATTTTATTTTATTTTATTTTATTTATTTATTTTTTCTGCTGCATTTTTTTTTTCTTTTTTTTTATAGTGAGAAATGAAGCCCTTCAAGTGGAGAAACACTTTGTCTCCCTTAATACAAGAATAAACAATGTCTCGCTTCTTGGCAAAACACATCCCAGCGCTGGTGTAACAAGCAGCAGAGATCTTAAAAAGTCCATCAAGAGATGTTATGGTAATTTCACAAGAACGACCACCCTTGCTTTTAGTGAGAATTTATCTAAAAAAATGAAGATAAAAGGGAGAAGAAAGGGAGCTTGACGTGCAGAGAGACACATGAAAGGTTTCGGTGCTGCACAGAAAATATTTTGCAGCTGAGTTTTTTTCCTGGCAAAGCACATGAATGGCAGGAAGAGTTTTCTGCCTGCCTGGTTTTTACTTTTAACAAGCAGGACTTGTTAAATCAGGTGTTTTTTTTGGGGGGGGACCTCAATCAGCCCCTCCCAACAACTTTGGGAACTGTGGGATTAAAGCTGAATGAACTCTCCTCTTGATGCAGTTTAGTCAGGGGGAAAATAAACCAAATTTTTTTAGGAGAGTGAGTTTTTGTGCACCCACATGTGATGGGGAGGAGTGATTTCAGAAATGCCTGGAAATCCAGCAGATGAATTATCTCACCTGGTATAAATGGGAATGCCATGAATTGTGGCTTATTCCTGGAAATTTTGGATGGTCAGAGCTTTTGAAAGCACTTTGTGCCATGGGACAGCTCAGCTCAGGAGCTGCTCATCTCATCCCCATCCATTCCTTCTGGTGCCTGCAGCCCCTTGAAATATTCATTGTGCCTTTTATCCCTGGGTGCTGTTTGATAGCCCAGGCAGAGCAGTGACCTGCAGGGTTTGTATCCAGTTACAGCCCGTTGTCCTGGGACAAGCTGCTCTCTGGAAAGCTGACACTGCTCTGGAAATTAATGAGTGTATATTCCCACTGCAACCTGGCTGCCAGGTGGATTTATTTAAAAAGTCATGAAGCAGCCTCCCCAAAATGAGGAGATAATTTTTACACAACTCCCTGGTTTTTGCTTTTTGTCTCTCACCTCATTTCTGAGCTCTTGGGATGCACATTGGTTGTTTTTGGGGTGGCCGTGCTGATAAATTGTGTTGTTTACCTCCCTCCACTTTGGCTGTATCGATGCCCTTTTTCTCTCTGTGCTGTCTGGATGGAGCTGTTGTGTTGTTTTCTGAACAAGGCAGACTCAAAGGCCTTGAGAAGTACATTTTGTGCTGCCTGCTTTCTGACTTGATCCTCATCTTGATGGCCATCAGCACTGCTGACTTGATCTTCAGTGGTTTGCACTTATTTCTATACATAAATATAAATATAAATATAAATATAAATATCATTATTATATTATTAGATTTCTATACATAAATATAAATATATCAAATTATTATCATTATATTATATTTCTATACATAAATATAAATATAAATATAAATATAATTATTATATTATTATATATCTATATAAATATAAATATAAATATAAAATAATTATTATTATATTATTATAGTTCTATACATAAATATAAATATAAATATATAAAATTATTATCATTATATTATTATATTTCTATACATAAATATAAATATAAAAATCATTATTTTATTATATTTCTATGCATAAATATAAATATAAATATAAAATAATTATTATTATATTATTATAGTTCTATACATAAATATAAATATAAATATAAAATCATTATTATATTATTATAGTTCTATACATAAATATAAATATAAATATAAATATAAAATCATTATTATATTATTATATTTCTATACATAAATATAAATATAAATATAAAATTATTATATTATTATTATATTTCTATACATAAATATAACTATAAAATAAATTGAAAACCACCCCAAACTGAGCCCCCACAAATATTGTTTCAAGCTTCAAAGATGCCACTTATCCATCCAGAATCCTCTGAAGGTTACCTGGAATGATGATGAGATAATCCATTGCATAATAGCCCCAAGTTTTAAAGCACTGGATTTTTTTTTTTTTTTTTTTCAATGGGCAGGATCCTAATTCAGTTGTGGAGAGCCTGGTTGAGTTTTCAGGCAGAGCTGACCTGGCAGCCTTTAAGGTGAGGGTATTTTATATTTTATTTTATGTAAACCCAGCAGTCTGAATTAAGGCCAAACGCCCTGAAGTTGTGCAACTGAACCTGTTTTAATAACTCCAGTATTTGGGGGCATTTGATTTGGTGAGCTCTTTTCCTGTAAAAAAAAAATAGGAGCAAGCTGAGCTCCAGCAATTTTACAGGGAACATTATTTTGTGGAGAGAAAACACTGATCTTATTTGGCAGAAAATAAATGGATGTTTGTGTTATGACGCTTATTCAAGTACTTTCCTTTATGTATGTGCAAGATGCTCTGTCCTGAAATCAGATCTCGTCTGACTGATACATTTGAAGCGTGGTGATCCTGACTCTTTCACAACTTTGGAGTGTAAATGTGTTAATGTTTTGCCCCGGCGCATTATTTCTAACAGGCTGAACTTTTTTTTATTGTGTTTTCTCAGTTTGGGTTTGGGTTTAACCTCCAGGCTTATTTAATTCCTCATAATTTCTGACATCCTGAGTAGCCTCACAGCTCCCCCAAGATTTCAGAGATGATGACAAACACCCAACCTTCCCTGGCTTTATTTTTTAAGGATTTTCCCTTTCTCTCCCCAAATCTGAGCATCCCCAGGGGGGAAAAATGGGAAGTTGCTTCCTCAGACCTGTCAACTCTTGTGCTTTCAGGGTGAGCCTAATGATGTTGAGCCCTCTATGATTCTTTCACACTTGTCTACTTCAATCTCACCCTGCAAGACAAGCAGTGGCTGTGCAGAGGGAAAGGGATGAAAGTGGAAATCTGCAAAACACACTCCTCACTGGCTGGGAAGGAAATGTTGGGATGCAAATCCTGTGTGTAGCAGAGCTGGTTGGGTTGTGGGGGTTTATTTTATTTTCTCTCCCCTTTTCCTGCAGTTTAATATGGTTTTTGTCTTGTTGCATAGGAAAGGAAATCAGGTTTTGAATTATGCTGAGTGTCTCCCATCTGCCTGGTGGTTTGTAGGTGGGAGTAAACAGCAGGGTTTGACTGTGGAGAGAAGAGAAATAGTAGTGGAATTGAGCACAGAGGTGACACCACAAGCCTGGTGTTTTCACAGATTGACCCTCTCTGGCTTTTTAAAATGAATTATGAGACCACTTGTCCTCAGGACATTTTGTGCCTGGAGGCTCCATGTAAAAATCTTGGCATTAATGGACTCATAGAGGGTTTTCTGATCAGTGCATGGAGCCCACCCTGTGATTTTCCTCCCTGAGGATGGATGGGCAATGCCACCAGGGTGAATTTTGGGAGCAGCATCACCAGCCTGCTCAGACTCCACAGTGTGAAATCATCCCTTTTTTTCCTCTGTTTGCTTTTCTCCTTAATCTCTGAGCAGTTTCCTCTAGTTCCATTTTTTCTGGTGACTCACAGCGGAGAGGAGAAACAGGCTAAACACAGATGGGAAAAAATGAAAAATCTGGATCCCTGAGCCTGCTGCCTCAGTTTCTCTCCAGAGTGCACTTTTTGCAGAGAGTGTTTGGAAAATGGTGTGTGGGTGCTACAAACACCCCCAAAATCGTGTGGAGACAGGGTTTGTTTCCCCCTTTGCTGTTAGATTTGTCTTATACACCATATAAATCAGATTTATGTTGTGTATGAGCAGTGTGGTTTTCTCTTTCCTATTTATCCAGTGGTTTTTTTTGCTCCTTGTAGGTATTTATCACCTGTTTTTTTACAGGGCTCTGGTTTTGGTGTGCCAGAAAAAAATACCTGAAGCCATGTAGGGAAATGCTGAGTTTCTCCTTCCCTGTAAAACACAGTGGAGATCCCTCCCTTGTGTGGGACTGAGTGACAGTCCCTGAAATAGGTGGAGAAAAATGGGGTGGAAAGAGAGAAAAAAAAAAAAAAGTGGGGTATGGCAATCTTACTCAATTATTCAATTTTTACTGCTTTATCTATGTTTTTTAAATAGACCTGGGTCTTTTTTTCATATAATTCTTTGTAGTGGAGTCCTCTGTCCAAGCCCAGGCTCTGCTGAATTGTCCCTTTCCACATTCACACTCAAAGCTGCAGCTCCAGTGGTTTTTTGCTCCTTGTAGGTATTTATCACCTGTTTTTTTACAGGGCTCTGGTTTTGGTGTGCCAGAAAAAATACCTGAAGCCACATAGGGAAATGCTGAGTTTCTCCTTCTCTACAAGACTCTGTAAGACACAGTGGAGATCCCTCCCTTGTGTGGGACTGAGTGACAGTCCCTGAAATAGGTGGAGAAAAATGGGGTGGAAAGAGAGAAAAAAAAAAAAGAAGTGGGGTATGGCAATCTTACTAAATTTTTACTGTTTTATCTATGCTTTTTAAATAGACCTGGGTCTTTTTTTCATATAATTCTTTGTAAAGGGGTCCCCTGTCCAAGCCCAGGCTCTGCTGACTTCCCCCTTTCCACATTCACACACAGCTGCAGCTCCAGTGATTTTTTGCTCCTTGTAGGTATTTATCAACTGGTTTTGTACAGGGTTCTGGTTTTGGTGTGCCAGAAAAAATACCTGAAGCCACGTAGGGAAATGCTGAGTTTCTCCTTCCCTGTAAAACACAGTGGAGATCCCTCCCTTGTGTGAGACTGAGTGACAGTCCCTGAAATAGGTGGAGAAAAATGGAGTGGAAAGAGAGAGAAAAAAAAAAAAAAAAAAAAAGTGGGGTATGACAATCTTATTCAATTATTCAATTTTCGCTGCTTTATCTATGTTTTTTAAATAGACCTGGGTCATTTTTTCATATAATTCTTTGTAGTGGAGTCCTCTGTCCAAGCCCAGGCTCTGCTGAATTGCCCCTTTCCATGTACACACACAGCTCAGCATTACTTGGGCTTGTTTTTATTGGTTTTTTGTGTTTAGGTTTTTTGTTGTTGTTGTTGTTGTTGTTGTTGTTGTTGGGGTTTTTTTTTTGTTTGTTTGTTTGTTTGTTTGTTTTTGAGACTGTTTTGCCAGCAAAGGCTGATGTCATACCTCTGGGTAGTTAAAAAATTAAAATTCAAGCAGCAGCGGTGGTGATGGAGAAAACCTGTGGAAGTGCTGCTGGCAGCCAGGTTCTCAGGGAATGCTGGCCCTCGCCCAGTGGGTGATTTACTGAGTGCTTTTCCCATTGCTGAGCCAGAACAGCCTTGTGAAGTTTCTAAATATTTTTTTTTATTATTATTTTTTTTAAAAGACCTCTGTTGGTTGGGTTTTTTTGAGTTTCTTTGTGGTTTTGCCACTCGGGCAGTGTCGAAAATGAGAGTTTTTAGTTGTAGGTTTAAAGGCTGTGGTAGCAAATTGGAATTCCAATGTCGGAAATGGGGCTTTGCAAGAGGCAGATTTATAAATCTGCTGAGGAATTGTGAGCTTTTGTGAGCTGAGGATGTTCAGCTTTTTGGCTGGAGGTTCCTGGGAGATCAGCAGTGGAGGAGAAGGTGTGTCCTTGAGGAGCAGAGTGACTGTGTCCCATGTCTGGGGTGGCTTTGGTCCCCTCCAGCTTCCTCCTGCCCTCTCCCTGCAGCACTAACTCCACTGCAACTGGGCTAAACACAACATTTACCAGCATTTTCAAATCAAAATGTGTATCAGTTTCTCTTATTTTGTCTGTTCCCTCATTTCTTTTAGCAGCCACTCTTTGGGTCTTGAAAGCTGCGAGTGTTTTCTCCATTCCAAACTGCTGAGAGACCTCTGTGGGAGACACATCAGGCTTGTGGCTGGGAAAACAGGGTAGGAGCAGCAGGTTTAGAAGAGTTTGCGTTGATAAATTGTCCTGGAGACTTCCCAAAAGCTGCACTGAGGGCAGATCTCCCTGTGTTGTTACCCCGGGATGGGGTTGGGCACCCCAGAGGTGTTTGGAGCTGTCAGTGCCGCTCTGCCCATGTGTTAAACCCGATATTGTGTTATTAAATACCTGCACCAGTGACTGCTTTTAATCAATACGCACGATGCTAAAACATGAAATCCAGAGAAATCCCCCAGGGACGTTTTCTTTATCCAATTCGAGCGGGTTCAAGTCACTCTTCCAACATCTGCTCGCTTTTCTTTTCTGAACCAGCAGCGATTCAGAGATAAACTTTTAGGGAAAACCTTTGCCAGCTCTTCCCTGACTCCTCAGTGATACACAGGGAGCACAGGGCTGTGCTCAGATGGGTTTAACACACTCCAGGGATGGCAGGATGCAGCTGCCACCTGCACACCATGACCCCTGCCTAAAAGGTTCTCTGTGAACCCTAAAAAATGAGTTCACTGAGTCTTGATTATTATGATTATTCTGATTTTTTTTTTTTTTTTTTTGTCCTTCATGTGCAACAGCTTGATTTTGGGGTTGGTGGCACTGAAGAGAGGGAGAGTTGAAGAGAAAGGAGAATGGGAGTTGTGGTGGAGCTGGGAATGGTTGAGGGGGCAATATTTGCTGCTGGCATCACTCAGGAGCATTTCCCTGAGCTTCAGCACAGCAGGAAAAAGCTGACTGTCATCCTGATCATCATTAACTTGGCTTTCCACACCTTCACTCTTTTGGGTGCATTTGGAGAATCCCAAATTGCTGCATGAAGCAGTTATCCCTGCCTGCCCTGGTTAGTCACTGCAAACCATCTAACCTGGTGCTAATCTGCTCCTCCTTTTAACACTGTTAGTCACAACAAAATAAATGCTCTGCTTGTCTCAATGGCCCTTCCATCCTGTGCTGCTCTCCTGAAGGTTCATTTGTAGCTTTGCATTTCCCTTCCCCAGGATTTTGACAGGCAGGTTGTTGTTGGCATAAATCTGGCAAAGTTTGGTGTGGAGAATGAGGGTGTGGAGCAGGCTGGGAGGAAGGGAACACCTGGAGTGTTATTTTAGGTGGCCCATTGTTTCCAGCCAGTGTCTTTTCAGCTCCAAGCCCCATCTCAGGGGACACTTCCAGGGATATGGGGATTTTCTGGGCACCCTGTGCCAGGGGCTCACCACCCTCACAAGGAGGAATTTCATCCCAATATCCCATTTATCCCTCCCCTCTGGCAGTGGGAAACCATTCCCCCTTATCCTGTCACTCCATCCCCTGTCCAAAGTCCCTCCCCAGCTCTCTTGGAGCACCTTTAAACACTGGAAGGAGCTCTCAGATCTCCCTAGAACCTTCTTTTAGAGGAGAGTGCAATTTGCCCTTTGTTTCAGTGGTTGTTAATATTAAAATTAATTCTTACTTTGCGTCCTTTGTTCTTGGTCACCACAATGTGATTTTTTTTATTTTTTTTTTTCCCTATTGCAAATTAAACACCAGACGTTGTGGTGGGTTGCAGACTCAGGGGATTAATTCTGCAATTTCCAGCCCCGACGTTCTTTTGTCCTGGAATGAAAATGGTCGTCTTAGGTAATGGCTATTTTTACACAGCCATTTGTTCACTGAGAACTGGGTTGAGACCTCCAGTAGTGTATCATTGACTGCTGAACAGCCATCATGCAGTGCAGATCACTTTGGAGCTTGGCTGTGCCCTCACCAGAGATGGAAAAGAAAAAAAAAAAGAAAAAAAAAAAAAACCAACTCGTATTTATGGTCTCACCCCACTCAAAGCTCCCCTTTCAATCCTGTCCCTTTATTTTATTTTATTTTTTTTTTTTTTTTTTGGTGGGACTCACCAAAAAAAAAAAAAAAGGAAATTTGAACGGAATCTTCATTGTTGGTGACAGGTAGAAATAACCATGTGCAAGTTTGTGCTTTTTTGTTGTGTGGAGGGGAAAAAAAGAAAAAAAAAAAAAAAAAAGAAAAGCAGGAAATGTTGCTGCAGCATCTTGTGGTTCACTGGAAGGATCAGAGTGCTTGGGATGTGTGAGCTGTTGGGGTGATGACAGGAACTGGGTGGTTTCTCTCCTCTAGCAGCATATTTAGGCTGGAAAGGCACAGCTCCAGGTGTTCTGCAGCTCTGGAAAGGGATTTTTGGGTTGTTTGTGGTGTAAGTTTGGCCATTCTGAGCCCGTGGCAGCAGCTGAGGTGATGTGTCCCTGCACTGCTCCTCCTGGCTCTGTGATATTCCAGAGTCTCCCAAAGTCATCACTGTGCCCTAAAAAAAAAAACAAAAAACCTTGAAGATGCTTCTGCATCTCATTTTTCTTTGATGAGGACACTGTGAGAAGGTGCTGCAGAGGTTTGTTGTCATCTCCTGGTGGCCCATGAGCTCCTGGTCCTCTGGGTGAGGAGGAGATGCTCTTCTCTTCCTAACAGAGAAATTTCATCTTCCTGAGCGCTGAATGGGCTTCCCAAACCTGTTTGTGGTTAATCCCCAGCCCAGGGGTGTTGCCTTTGCTTTGGAGAAGAGGAAACTGAGGCAGAGACTCTCAGAGGCACATTTAGAGCCCTGGTGGTTTTTGGGTCAAACTTCTTTTAAATTAAACCATTAAAAAGCTAATAATGAAAATACTGGAGCAAGCCAAGCTCAGCATGCAGAATAGAAAGTAAAATACTGTAAACTATGGGATTTTAATCCCCATACAGTGGAGATGCAGGCAGTTATTTCTTAGGAATCATTTTATTTACTTAACACCAAATAAATGCCGTTGTTGCTTTTGCAAAGCTTTATTTTTTTTTTAAAATTTTTTCCCCCTCTTAATAAGCCCAAACAAACAGCTTGGACATTGCCCTGGTGCTGAATTGGCTCCTGCATCACAGTGCTGGGAAGTTTGTATTAATCAGCACTCTGCAGTCAGTGCATTGTTGCTTCATTAACCTACTTGTTTTTAAGGATCTGTAAATCACAAAGAGGGGAAGTCCTGCTGCTTGCTGAGAAAGCAAGCCCTGTTTGCAGCATCTCTCATTTCTGGTTTGGCACTTTAGGTTTTGGGGTTTGTTTTTTTTTTTTTTCCCTGTTTTGTTTTTCTCACCTGTGAAATTTGTGGTGTTTCGGTGGACGTTTCAGATGTGTGTATCCAAAATTGCAAGTGCTGTTGCTTTTAACATCCAAGCTCCCTGGGGATATTTGGTTCTGGAATACATTTATTCTCCCAAGTGTTATTTCACTGCTCACAATGTCACAGCTAAGGTCTTGTTGTTCACTAGGTACATTTTATTTGTCAGGATGCTGTATCTTCCTAAAGAGGCAGGGAGCTGCAATAAAAAAAAAAATGATTTATTTTCTTTTTTTTTTTTTTTTAAAGTGAATCATTACAAGAGTTGTTAAAGGACTCTCATAAATTTTGTTATTAGAGAGCTGGTTCCAGGGTCTAGAGGAGGAGAAAAGGTTGGTGTCAGGTTGTACAATCTAACAGTGATTATGTGTTAATATTTCCCTGGCTAACAGAGATGCTCTTCAGTGTCCTCTGCTTCTCAAGAGGACTTTGAGGGGATGGAAAGAAAAAAGGGAAGGTTGTTTGTGCTGCTGATTCTCAAGTTTGTGCATCGGTGGCTGCAAATCTGTGAAATCCTGAAGTGGTGGAATGGACCCAGAACTCATCACTGCTGTCTCAATCAGACAATCACAGAATGGTTTGGGTTGGAAGGGACCTGAAAGATCATCCAGTGTCACCCCCTGCCATGGAGAGGGCCACCTCCCACTGTCCCAGGCTGCTCCAAACCCCAATGTCCAACCTGGCCTTGGGCACTGCCAGGAATTCCAGCTGCTCTGGGCACCCTGTGCCAGGACTTTTCCACCCTCCCAGGGAACAATTCCTGCCCAACATCCCATCTAATCCTGCCCTCTGGCAGTGGGAGCCATTCCCTGTGCCCTGTCCCTCCATCCTTTGTCCCAAATCCCTCTCCAGCTCTCCTGGAGCTCCTTTAGGCACTTTTTCTTCAGTCTGAACCATCCCAACTGCCTCAGCCTTTCCTCATGGCAGAGGTTCTCCATCTCTTCTCTGGTGGCATCTTTGGACCATTCTCTGGGCAGGGCAGGGGGTCTCAGAGGTGCCCCTGTGTTGGACCCCCAGATTTGGAGTGTGGAACAAACAACTCAGGAGCTGCTGCTGCTTTCCTGTTATTTCTTGGAATTGTGATGTCGAGACGTCACGGGGAGGAGAAGGATGTTTTGTGTCCTCTCTCAAGTATTTCTATCAGAGTCTCTGCTGTTGTTGTTGGTCCCACTGTGACCTTCCCACTGTGCAGGGAGTGCTGGGGCATCACCCCATGGAAAGGGCACAGTGGGGCAAGAGGCTCCTGCCTGGGGCTCTGTGGTGCTGGTGACACCGATGTGACAATGGCAGTGACACACTGGGGGTGACACCGATGTGACAATGGCAATCACACACTGGGGTTTTTCCCACCCAGCTCTGAGGCAGGAGTGGTTTGATTTGGGGTTGATTCCAGGAGTGGTTTGATTTGGGGCTGGCTCCAGGAACGGGTTGATTTTGGAGGAATGGGTTGGTTTTGGTCGCTGGCTCAGTCCAGCACATCTTTTCTTGGAATCGCGATGTCGAGACGTCACAGGGAGGAGGAGAAGGATGTTTTGTGTCCTCTCTCAAGTGTTGTGTCAGTGTCTCTACTGCTGCTGTTGTTGTTGTCAGTGCCAGGGCTGTTGAAATCACTGTTGTTGAACTCAGGAGCTCAGAGTCAGGGCACAGGGCTCCTCCGTTGGTGACTCATGTTGGTAATTTGGAATTGCAGGCACTGAGTGTGCGACTTGCTTTGCTCTGCCACGAGGCCCATTATGCAACAGGAACTGACAAGTGCATCATTTCTGAATGTTTTCACTTACTCCACAGAAGCATGGCTTCTGGAATTTGGAGAGCTTTTCTAATTGAGTGATATTCTCTAGGAGAATCAAATACATATTAACAATTTTTTTTTTTTAAAAATGTAACAAAGAATAATTGAACTTCAATAGTATCTGATTACATTTGGTGCGTTTCAAAGATTTTTATTTTTTTTTTCTCTTTTTACTGATTTCAATTGCAATTGCAGTTCTATATTTGTATTTTCCTGCCTTGTGGAAAGCACCACATGCAGTATTGGCACTCCAGTGCCTGACTTCTGGATGAAGGACTTAATCAAAGTAAATCTGGATGGTTTCTGTGAGCTGCCAGCCAAGGATAATCATCATTTTTGTTGCTGTTTACCAGCCTGTCCTACCTGTTGCAAAATGGAACATAATCTGTAAACACACACTCTGGATTTTAAAGTATTTTTTCCCCAAATTCCTAAAACATGTAATGTTTCCTCTAGATTAATATTTAGACCAAATTTATTAACCGAGCGCAATTTTTCTTCTAAATTAATTTATCAGCCTCTTTCCCTCATGCTGCTAAAAGAGACAAAAGCAAATCTGTCTCTCTTATTTAGATTTATTTCGCAGACATATTTTCCCATTTGTGTGGATAAATGCCGGGCTGACTTCGTCACCATTTTTAGACGTTCTGCAACGCCGAACACAAAATATGAGCTTGTCTTTTTTAGAAACAATCCTCCAAACACTCTGTGCTCAAAACACATTTGTACAGCTGGGCGAGTGGATGTGCCCAGAGCCTTCAGCCTGCCCTAGTTGAGCTCAGCTCTGGCAGTGCCAACAGGTTTTATGGGCTCAGAGAGGAGCAGAAACTCTGGATGAGGTTCCAGGAGATGGATGTGGCTCTCTGGAGGTTGGTACCACTGCTGTGAGTGTGGAATTGGGGCTGTTCTTTCTTCCTTGGGGACACCCAGCCCAGCCTTGTGCCCCCATTTCAGCTCAGGTCTCCTCCTTGCCCCGTTCTCCCAGGTTTTTATCTCCTCATCCCTCCTAGGAAACCTTGCCCTATGTGTCTTCCCCACCCATGAGCTGCAGGGAGGGATTTGAGGACATGAATTGAGGCGGTTTTGCAGAATTTCTGAGTTTCCAGGTGTTTGTTTAGATAAGAATGGTGGGGGGGAGCTTCATCTGTGCTTTTTAAAGGGCAGGATGACTCCAGTGCCAGGTCTCTTCTGCCTCAGTGGCCCCACTTTCCTCATGCTCTGGGTCAAACCATGTGTTGCTGGACCCTGGAGAAGTTCTGGGGTGATTGATTCATAAACCTTGTGGTTTATGCTCTAAATTTAAATAGATCTAACAATATTAATATGCTTAAAAATAAACCATCAGCATCCCCTGCTCCCCAAACCCAGTGGAGCTGGGGACAAAATGCATTTGAGGATTGTCTGCTGGAGGTGCTGCAGCTCCAAAATGCATTTGGAGCTGCAGCCAATGCAAATGCAGCCCCAAAATGCATTTGGGGATTGTCAGCTGGAGGTGCTGCAACTCCTGCCCCAAAATCTCCAGGATGTGCAGGGAGCTGCTTTTGATGGATCTCTTCTGGCTCAGTGACCCCACTTTCCACATGCCCTGAGTCAAACCACTTGTTGCTGAGCCCTGGAGAAGTTTCGGGGTGATTGATTCATAAACCTTGTGGTTTATGCCCTAAATTTAAATAGATCTAACAATATTAATATGCTTAAAAATGAACAATCAGCATCCCCTGCTCTCCAAACCCAGTGGAGCTGGGGACAAAATGCACTTGGGGATTGTCTGCTGGAGGTGCTGCAGCTCCTGCCCAAAAACCTCCAGGATGTGCAGGGAGCTGCTTTGGATGGATCTCTTCTGGCTCAGTGGCCCCACTTTCCACATGCCCTGGGTCAAACCATGTGTTGCTGGACCCTGGAGAAGTTTTGGGGTGATTGATCCATAAAACTTGTGGTTCATGCCATAAGTCTAAATAGATCTAACAATCTAAATGTTGCCTTTTGTTGTTGCTGCTTAAAAATAAACCATCAGCATCCCCTGCTCCCCAAACCCAGTGGAGCTGGGGACAAAATGCATTTGGGGATTGTCAGCTGGAGGTGCTGCAACTCCTGCCCAAAAACCTCCAGGATGTGCAGGGAGCTGCTTTTGGTGGATCTTTTCTGGCTCAGTGTCCCCACTTTCCACATGAGAAGCCCTGGAGAAGTTTTGGGGTGATTGATTCATAAAACTTGTGGTTTATGCCCTAAATTTAAATCTAACAATATTAATATGCTTAAAAATAAACAATGAGCATCCCCTGCTCTCCAAACCCAGCAGAGCTGGGGACAAAATGCATTTGAGGATTGTCTGCTGGAGGTGCTGCAACTCCTGCCCCAAAAACCTCCAGGATGTGCAGGGAGCTGCTTTTGGTGGATCAGCTCTCAGAAGGCACCAGGAAAGGGACAGCTCATCATTATCCAGTTTGGTCACACATTTTACGGTGTTTGATCAAGTGCAGCCCAGGGTAAGGCATGGAAGGACACATAAAATGCATTTTTTTAATGCCACACACTGAGGTTGGTCCCTGCAACCCACTGCAAACATCTCCTCGCTCCTGTTTCATCCTCATCTCCTGAAATGTGCTGGGTTTAAGTGGAAGCAGCTGCCTCCTGCACAGGGAAAAGGAGGCAGACCCTCCTCTCATCTCCCCCCCTCCACCAGCCCCTGCCTTCAATTAGCTGCTGGTTTGCCTGGAGTGCTGCAGTGTGGCCACTCCTACTGTCAGAGCCAGGAGGAAAAAAATGCAGCACAGTAATGAATTTGTAACTAGAGAGTGGGGCTAACGAGTGTCCTCAGCTCAGGAATGCAGTGGGGATATATTAAGCCAGGTGTATAGAGGGAGGAGAGGGGGAAAAAATAATAATAACAATAATAAAAAAAAAGCAGCAGCAGCAGCATCTCCAGGCTGGATTTTATAATTAGGGCACATGGTGTAACTCTTTTGTTTTGCAGAAGCCAGCTTTATTAATTGATGTAGAAGGTTGCTGTGTGCTATTCATTGTTTGATTAAAATGCCTGTATAAATAATTAGGCCTCTTCTGTTTGTTTTATTTTTTGCACCCAATTTACATTTTCCGTACGGAACAAAAAAAATAAAAAAAAAATAAAACGAATGAACGATTTTATCCCCCAAATATTTCAAAACCCCCTTTAGCTGCAGTAATGACGTGACCTTTGTGCCACTCTGTTCTCTTTGGAGGAGCCCTGGTGGTCCTCCCTTCCTTTGTGTGTGTGTGTTCTGCAGGGGGCTGCAGGCTCGGAATCCCTCCGGAAAACACACAAATAAATGTGGATATTCAGGCGCTGCTGGGAGCAGCAGGTCAGCACTGGCCGTGGTGGCATTTTGCTGAAGAAAAGAAGGTTTCAGGCAAGGCTGGGTTTTGTCTCTTGTCTCCTTGCAGAGAAACGCTGCTGTTTGTGCAGCAGCTGGAGGAGCTGCCGCACATCTGGAGCCAGGGTGGTGAGAGGGCTTGTTTGGAGCTGTGTTATTGTTATCAGGGTCTGCCTTTCTGTGGTGAGAGATGAAAAATCTGCCTGGCTGCAGTAGCTCTGAGCAGCCTGTGCATCATCTTTGTGCTGGGGAAGAGTTTGCTGTGAGCTGGTGCTGGGAATTGCTGTGCGTCCTTTGACTTTTTCCTTGGGAAAATTGTTAAGGAGTGATGCCAGACTTGGTCATCGTGGTTTTTTCCTCGTTGTTCCCTGGGCTGTGGTGGTCTCCCTTTGCCCCTCTGGAGCCCAGAAAGCCAAGGGCTTGGTGGAGATGGCTCAGATGGGGCATTTTCACAGATTTGAGGCTGTTCCCCAACCTGGCAGCATTTGCACAGTGGCCTGAGGAGGTCAGTGGTGGTACCTATGGACTGGAACACCTTAAAATGTCCTTTACAACCTCAGGTCTCAAAATCGGTGCCCTAAATCATGATCTCTTATATTTGCCTGTTTGTAAAGGCAAAATTAGGCAGAAAATACTGGTTTATGAACAGTGCCTGGAGTGGTTGTGCATGGCCAGGGCATCACACCCGAAATTATCCCTGCACAAACAGCAGTTCTGGTGGAAAATGAGGAGAATTTGGGATTTTTTTTCACCTGTTTTCCCAGCCCTGTCTGCAGGCTGTGTGGACTGTCCCATGGGCAGGGAGAGGCTGTCAAAGGAGCTTTCCTTGGGCAGGATGTGGCTGGGCTCAGCCAGGGGCTTCCTCAAGTTTTTCCAGGCACGGATCGATCGGTGAGCACAGTTTAACAGCAGCTGCAACAAAAACCAGAGAGAGAGAGAGTGAGAGAGAGAGAGAGTGAGCTCCCTGCAGCTGATCCCCGGGGAGAAGCAGAGAATTGTCACTGTAATAAGAGAGACTCAGTCAGGAGTGAGTCTCTCTCTCTCTCTCTCCCCGGGAAAGGAAGGAGCAGGGACTGTCTGGCTGAGGCAGAGCTGTGAAGTGCTGCTTGTTCCTCATCCTGCAGCTCTGCAGCCAGCCAGACCCTGCTGCATTCCCACTTGGGCACTGCCAGGGATTGCAGCTTCTCTGGGCACCTGTGCCAGGGCCTGCCCACCCTGCCAGGGATGTTCCTGCCCAATCTCCCATCTAATCCTGCCCTCCGGCAGTGGGAACCATTCCCTGTGCCCTGTCCCTCCATCCCTTGTCCCAAATCCCTCTCCATCTCTCCTGAAGCTCCTTTAGGCACCTTTTCTTCAGGCTGAACCATCCCAACTCCCTCAGCCTTTCCTCATGGCAGAGGTTCTCCATCTCTTCCCTGGTGGGATCTGAGCATCTCCTTGGACCATTCTCTGGGCAGGACAGGGGGTCTCCCTCCATCCTTTGTCCCAAATCCCTCTCCAGCTCTCCTGGAGCTCCTTTAGGCACCTTTTCTTCAAGCTGAGCCATCCCAACACCCCCAGCCTTTCCTCATGGCAGAGGTTCTCCATCTCTTCTCTGGTGGCATCTTTGGACCATTCTCTGGGCAGGACAGGGGGGTCTCAGAGGTGCCCCTGTGTTGGAGCCCCAGATTTGGAGTGTGGAACAAACAACTCAGGAGCTGCTCCTGCTTTCCTGCTATTTCTTGGAATTGCGATGTCAGGATGTCACAGGGAGGAGAAGGATGTTTTGTGTCCTCTCTCAAGTGTTGTGTCAGTGTCTCTGCTGTTGTTGTTGGTCCCACTGTGACCTTTCCACTGTGCAGGGAGTGCTGGGGCATCACCCCATGGAAAGGGCACAGTGGGGCAAGAGGCTCCTGCCTGGGGCACTGTGATGCTGGTGACACTGATGACAATGGCAATCACACACCGGGGTTTTTCCCACCCAGCTCTGAGGCAGGAGTGGTTTGATTTGGGGCTGGCTCCAGGAATGGGTTGATTTTGGTCACTGGCTCAATCCAGGACATCCTTTGCTGATGTCTTTTATTCAGCTCTCCTTGTCCTCCTCAACCCACCCTTCACACAAGGTTTGGGTTGGAAGGGACCTTAAAGGTCACCTCAGTGTCAGCCTTGCCATGGCAGGGGCACCTTCCACTGTCCCAGGCTGTTCCCAGCCCTGTCCAACCTGGCCTTGGACACTCCCAGGGATTCAGGGGCAGCCACAGCTCCTCTGGGAACCTGTGCCAGGCCTGCCCACCCTCCCAGGGAACAATTTTTTCCCCAATACCTGATGTCAACCTACTCCTTTCAGTTTGAAGCCATTTATTCCCCCATGTTCTCTCTGTGTCCCTGCTTTGTTTTCTCCTGTGAGTGCCTGGCAGTGCTGGGAGAGCTGAGAACTCCTTCCTGCAGCCAGCCAGGGTGGATTCCCACCCAAAACCAGAGTTTCTTGCCTTTAGCAGGGCTCTGCTACTACTGCTGGTTTTCCTGCCTGTGGTGTAGAGTTGTAGTGTGCACAAACCCCAACAGACTTGGCTGAGCTCTCCACTCTAGGACAGACTCTGAATTTTTTTTTTTTTTCCTTCCTTATTACTAAAAACTTGTGGTGTGTTTTTTTATTATTATTTTTTAATTTTTTTTTTCTGAATTTGCTCCTTGCATATGAAAAGCCCCTTGGAGGGGGCTGTTAGTGGGGTTTATGTCTGAGCTGTGCCTGGTGAGGCTCTGGGATTGCTGCAGCCCCATCCTTCTTACGAGGTGGCTGCAGGTGCTGCAAAAAGCTGGCAAAGTTCAAACTCACAGAACTGCCATTTAATTTTGGATGTTTTTAATTTGCAGTGTTTTTCTAGTAAAGTTATGCTTTGGAACAAAGATAGTATTTTTTTTTTTTTCCCTTAACCTAAATGCTGCATCCTCTATTTATTCCTTTTCCCTTCCCTGCCAAGCACAGAGCAGTCAATGGGTGGAATTTTTTGCAAGAAATTCAGACTTTGCAATTTAAAAAAAAAAAAAAAAAGTTGAGAACATGCCATAATGCCTATGCATGTGCCAGTGAGCAAGTTGTAATGCCCACAGCCAAATCAAAACGATCCCACCCTCACTTTTTTTTTTTTTTTTTCCCCTATCATTTACAAAAAAAAAAACCAGCTGGAAGGACTCAGCCCAGCAGACTGTCTCTAGCAAAGGGGAGCAAAAGTGTTTGGGTGGTGTGTGTAATATCAGGTCCAGTGTCGTGGTTTCAGGGCATTGTGTGCTGGCTGGGAGGACTGGAAATTCAGATTTCTGTGTCTAAATCAGGACTGAGCTGCTCAGTCAGGTTTGATACAGGACTGAATCCGTGCCCGGCCACAAAATGAAGCGAGTTCTGCTCTTCTGATTTGGGGGTTGAAGGTTTAAAGTAATGTGTGATGTGCTTTGACATGGAATTGTGGGAGGATTTAGATTGGAAAAGATCTTTGGGGTCATCAAGTCCAGCTGGTTCCACAGCTCTGCCCCGTGTTGTCCTCAAGTGCCACATCCAGAGGTTTGATAAATCCCTGCAGGGATGGGGATTCCTCACTTCCCTGGGCAGCTGTGCCAGGGCTGGACAACCCTTTCAGTGAAAAATTTTATCTGATTTCCAGTCTGAGCCTTCCCTGGCCCAGCCTGAGGCCGTTCCCTCTCCTCCTGTCCCTGTTTCCTGGGATAAGATCCCAAATCCCCCCTGGCTGTCCCCTCCTGTCAGGGACTTGTGCAGAGCCCCAGGGTCCCCCCTGAGCCAATTCAAGAGTTATTTTGGTTGAACTCCTCTCTTCTGTGTTTAAGCTGAACCAAATTTGCACCATTGTGTGAAGCCATAAAATCAGAGAATCATGGAATCACTGAGGAAGGAAAAGCCCTTCAAGATCTTGGAGTCCAACCATTCCCCCAGCACTGCCAAGGCCACCAGTGCCCCATGTCCCCAAGTGCCACCTCCACAGAGCTTTTACATCCCTGCAGGGACAATGATTCCAGCTCTGCCCTGGACAGCTGTGCCAGGGCTGGACTGTTGGAGTCCAGGACTCCCCTTGGATGAGCTGGGACCCGAGGAGGGGAATTTGAGCCCTGGACAGGGGGTGTGGGGCTGGTCCAGGGGGCTTGGAGACATCCCCTGCAGTGAAGAATTTTTCCTAAATGTCCAATCTAAAGCTCCCCTGGGCCAGCCTGAGCTTTAGGAGGAGAACTTCCCTCTCCTCCTGTCCCTGTTCCTGGGATAAGATCACAAATCCCCCCGGCTGTCCCCTCCTGTCAGGGACTTGTGCAGAGCCACAAGGTCCCCCCTGAGCCTCCTTTTCTCCAGGCTCAGCCCCTTTCCCACCTCCCTCAGCTTTTCCAAACCCTTCCCCAGCTCCATCCCCATCCCTGGATTTGCTCCAGCCCCTCCATGTCCTCCAGAACTGGAGGTTCCTCAGCAGTGCCCAGTGCAGGACACACATCCCTGCTCTAAATTTTCTATAAAAAGAGTCTGTGCTCTGTACCAGGTCCCTGTTTGTTCTCCTAAATATGCATATTTTGCATAAAATTGCACATGAATAGTTTTTGCTGTTTTCAAAAAAAAACTTCCCAAGTGTATAACTTTGATGACACAAATTCTTCTGGCTGAGAGGGAGTGGGAACCACGTGGAAAATCTGAGTCAAATGCTGTTGTTGTTGCAGGTTGAGTAGCACAGAAACTTATCTGTTTGAAAGAAAAACTATATTATTTTTACAGGATTTTTTTAAGAAGTCCAAAATACAAAACTTGAAAATTTTACTAACTGTTTATATGCTTATTATAACTGTTTAAATGTTATTTACTTCATGCCTTTTAGTTTACTTTGGGCTGTAAACAGTCAACAATTTTCTGTTTTCTGGTCATTGCAATACATGGGGTTATTCCCCTGTTTTTAGACCCAATTACACTTTTCCTGTCCTGATGTGTGAAAATATCACAATTTTCCTGTAGCAAAAAAATAAGATGCTGGAGCCTTACCCTGTTGAAGAGTAATTTTAATCTCATTGTAAACACAAAGTAGTTGTCTACAGTTTGATGTTTCTTTTTAATACATATACAACGTCTTTGGGTTTTTAAAGGAAGTTTTAAATTATAAAATGTGTCTGTTATTGTGCTCACAGTCACTTTTTGCCTGTGTTGTCCTTGTAAATGATGAGGGAGGATTTGGGTTGGTGTTTAATGCTTCCCTGCCCTGCCCACAAATATTCCCTGTGGACACCCAGGATGATGCTGTTGAGGAATAAATCCAGTGAACATATTTCACTCCTGTTCTATGTGGCTTTTAGGCCCTTTTGAGGCTAGAAAGGGCTTTTTTTTCTCTCCCCCTCTACTCTCCATCCACACTGGAGAGGACAAATCCCCAAAATTGACCCCCAGAGCATCCCTGCAGAGCCTGGAGCCATCCCAGGGCACAGGGAAAGTGGATAATGGACAGCAGAGCTCCGGGCTGGGTGTCTCAGCAGGAAACTGGAGGGGGAAGGAGTTGGAGTTGGTTGGAAGGATGTTTGGTAATTTTATTCCTTGTCATTTCAGACACGGCTCTGTGATAGTCCTTTATGATCTTTAGCCGTGCATTAATCTCTGGTGCTGCTGAGCTCCACACCACTGCTCTCCCACCATTACACTGCAAGGTTTTCTGTGCATTCCAATTGGAAATAAATTCCTTTATTACACGTTCCCTGACCTTGGCATGTTTGTAACCCCGGCGATTGTTGGAGGGGTAAAAGGAGGACTTCTGGGAATAATTGCCTTGTTTGTTCTCTATCTCTGAAGCATTGATACCTGCAGTTCTGGGCTGAAATAATTAAATCTCAGAATGGCAATTGCACCGAGAGAATCTTTTCTGTTTCTGCAGGCGACGTTTTATTTTTTTTTTATTTTTTTTCTTTTTCTATGAGTATAAAAGTGCAGCTTCCATTTGCAAACTCTCCACTGTGACTTTAGGAAATGGGTCGTGCTGGATGTCCAGCTAGAGATGGTTTTTTTTTTGTGAAATAGATGTCACCTTAAAAATAATCCCAGGAAAACAAGGCAGGAATCAGGTGGTGCTTCTTGGTATCCATAGCAAAAAACAATTTTAGAAACCACTCCTCTCATAAATACTGCATTTTTGGGATAGCTCTTCTTGTATTCTCTATTGCCAAGTGCATTGGCATGAAAGCAGCTTTCCTCAAAAATTAATCCATGCCTGCTGTCTTTTCCCGATGGGGTGACAAGAGCTGTGGTGAGCAGAGCTGTGAAACTCCATGAAAAAAAAAAAAAAATTAGGGCAAAAATTTTATTAAGGACTTGAAAAACAAAATGTTCAGATATTTTGGAGAGAAAAAACAATTAAAAATAAAAATCCGCAAATCAAACAAAATGACCTTTTCCCTGATCTGCTGAATAGAAAAGTGGAGCTGCTCACTGGACTCACCTTCCTCCTCTGTGAACTTCCACAAAGGTGTTTTGTTTCCTCCTTTTAAACACTGCCCCAGTGTGAGAGCAGGTTTATACAGGAGCCAGTAAAATATTTTTTTTTTGTAAATGTGATTTCTCTCCTCTCTCTTTTCCCTAAGGACACAGTAGGATATTCTTCCAGTGTAATCGAAGTCATTTCAACACCTTGTTTTCCAGCACCTACAATTTATACAGAGAAACCTGCTTGTTCCGTGCTGAGGATCTAGAAAAAAAAATAATAAAATAAAATAAAAGCAGAAGAGAGTCTTGTTAGCAGCTGGGGGAAGGCTTGTTGTGCTTGTCAGGATGTTGTGTGTGTTCACATGGAGCCACGAGCCTGCCTTGGGTGAGACAAGGGTTTGGGAGCAGAGTCCTCTCTCACCCAGGGGCTCATGGAGAGGAGGATCCAGGGCTTCCTTCCTGCTCTCTGGGGGCACAGAATCCCCTTCCTCATGCAGGTTCTGTAGGATCCTAAAATTGGGATGGAAAGAAGTGATGCCACAAGTTACAGTTTTCATGTCATTCAGGTTCTGTGGTGCCCAGGGGGGCAGCTCTGAGCTCACAGTCAGTGTCACTCAGCTCTGCACACAGCAGGGACACAAAACAAATCCTTTTCCTGCTGCACACCAAGGACAACTCTCAGGCCCAAAAGCACAAACAAGGCTGGGCTGGAGGGAGGGACAAGAAGGATGGGACCTCACAGCCTGGAGCTGGGATTGGACAATTAAACCCCAAGATGCAAATGGACCAAAACTTATAAAAATGTGAGACCTGGTGACCCTTTGTCCATTTTGTGACCATTTTGGGTCCACCTTGGGTGTAACCCTGGCCAGGCTCTTGTCCTGCCCAAGGTGGATCCTAAAGGCCTTTCAATAAATCTCTATTTTATTCTCCAGCTCTGTCCAGTCTCTGTTGCGCTCAGCCTCCCCAAGGCATCAGAAGCACTTGGGTCTCACATAGTGGAGCCTTTTCCAGCTCAGCCATGTCTTGGTGTGACAGCACATCCTTCTTGGAGGTGAAGCTTGAGGCAGGGGAATGTCCAGAGAGGCTTTGGGACCTCCTGAAGGGGATCAGAGCCTTTGTAGAGAGACTGATTTGACATGCACAAGGTAACAGGGAGTGTGGTGGGGCAGGATCTGTGCAGAAAAAAGAGCAGGATGGGTGTGTTTGGTGTCCTGCTGAATTCCTGTCTGCTGCAGATCTCTAGAGCTCTGAAGGTGTTGGCTGAAGTTTCTTCTGAATTATTAGCTGAGCTGAAAACTCTCTTGGACATGAGGGCTGGGGGAAAAGTCAGGGAAGTTGGTGATGCTTTATTAGAAAACCCATGTTTTCATTTCCATATTAGCCCACAGTATCATCATACAGCTCCCAAAATCCCCTTCCTTTTCAGGACTTTCTTCCCAGTTGTGCTGTTCCCTCTCCTGTGCATCCTGAGCTGGGAGCTGGGGTTGTTTCTCCTGGAGAAAAGGAGACTCAGAGATGATTTTATCACTCTCCACAACCCCCTGAAAGGTGCCTGTGCTCAGCTGGGGTGGGTCTCTTTCTCCAACAGAAGGAGAGGACACAGCCTCAAGCTGCACCAAGGGAAACACAGGGATCTGTGTTAGATTTAATTTTAACAGCTCTGTTAACGATGTGGGAGAGGAAAGAATACAGTTTTATTGAGTTACACCTACTATGTAGTGAAATGCATTGCAGGATTGGACGGGAAAAATAAATACAAACAAAGTCAGTCTTGCTTTGATTGCCTGGGACACCACAAATCACATATATTGTGATATATATGTGAGATATATATCACATACATTGGATATTAGGAAAAAGTTTTTTTACAGAAAGGGTCTGCCTGGGGAGGTGGTGGATTCACCATCCCTGGATGTGTTTAAGAAAAAACTGAATGTGGCACTTGGTGCCAGGGTTTAGTTGAGGTTGGACTTTTGAAGATCCAGGGTGGCTGTAAATCCTCCCTCAGCAAGCAACAAACACTGACATTTTCACACGGTTTAAAAGCCCTGCCAGCCCCTCCTTGTAGTGTTTTTGGGGAGGGAAGGGTTGATCAAGAAGTTCATTATTTTATTGGGAGCAACCACAGGAGTGAGCACAGGACTGTGGCAGTGCTGTGAGACTGGGAGGAATCTTGTAGATACAAAAAAATTCCAATAAAAACTGCAATAAATAATAAAAAGGCCCTAAAATGTATTTTGCTGCTGCTCCCTCTGCCTGAGCAAATAGGAAATCATGATCTGGGGATGCTCAGTGCCAGATTTTCACTGGGAAGCTCGATGGGAACCATCACATTTGCTGAAGGATGTTCAAACCTCCCTTTGTCATGGCAATGAGGCAGTGCCTGGACAACACAGGCTGCCAACCTCTGCACAGGTGCCTCTTGTTCTCCTCCAGAATTTTGGGAGAAAAACAGAGACCCTGGGCATGAAGTGTGCAGCACATCAGTGACACAGCCAGGAGAGAGCCTCTACATATGACCTGGCTTGCAGATTTTCATTCTTTTAACCTTTAGTTAAAGTTCCAAAAAAAAAAAAAAAAAAAAAAAAAAAGAAAAAGAGGAGGGGGAATAGGAATCCTGAGGTGTTTTATGGTTCTGTGTCTGCTCAGCTCAGCCCAGGGCTCTGGTTCTCGGGTTGGATGAGGAGCTGCTGTCTGCCATCCCTTAGGAAAGAGAAATAAATAAATCCCATGTGCTCAGTGCTCTTGAGTGCAGAGGTTTGTGCCAAGGGCAGCCTGGCAGCTCTATGGAAAGGTATTGCCTGGATGAGATTTGCTGCTGGAGCAGAGAGAGGAGGATAACACCAGGTTTTTGGGCTGTTTTGGTTTTGTTTTTTCCCCTACTTCCTGCTCTGAAAGTCTCTTTTTAAAGAAAATCCCATGGTTTAGTCCTCCAGCTAACAACTTGCTGGATTGGGGCACAGCTACCAAGTGTCACTGTGATGACAGGAGTCATTAAAAGGTGCTCCAGGCTTGCAGCTGGCCTAATGTGGTTTTTTAATTATCTCCCTTCAATAGGAGGCTGATCTCAGTCAGTTGGTACACTCTGAGGTGAGCAGAGGAGCAGGAATTGAACATGTCCCCACACAAAGCTTTAATCTGAGCTGGCAGGATCTCCTTGGGCAGAGTCTGATGGACTTGGAGACAAGAGTTTGCTTGGGAAAGGTTTGTAGCCTTGGCAGGGGGGTCTGAGAGCTCTTTGGGTTATTTAAAGCAGGTCTAACACTCTTTTTTTTTCCCCTATTTTGTCTGTCTTTGAAGTTTTTGTTACCATTAGAGACCTGCTGCAGTTTTGGGAGAACAAGGGGTGATTGGGTTGACTCAGTTGTGATCTGGGCTGGGGGAGCTGTGCATAAATGATGTTATTTTGATTTATTAAATTGGCCCAGACCTTTAGATAAGGTACTTACGTGAAAGTCCACAACTGGATCATATCAGTCTCTAAGATAGGGGGAACAATGTCAGAGATCACCATGGAAGTTCTAACCCTCTCCTCCTGCTGGACATTATTAAGGATTTCTCCCCTACAAACCACAATCCCTTGAGACCAACTGTGCATCCTAATAGGGCAACAAGATTTTCATCTTAAGTTGCCTTTTTTTAATTAATTTAATTCCATTTTTCCTGCTAAATGCTCTCCATGCTGTTTTTTTCTGCTTTGTTTACACCTTTCAAGCACATATTGATACACATCTCATCCAAGTAAACTCTGCTCTTGCTTACAGCTGGACATATTCAAATCTTTTTGATCTCCCCAGAGAATTTTTTTTTCCCTTCAAACCTTTAAACATTTTTTTTTGTTGTTGTTTTCTTTGTACTCTGTTCGATTTGTCAATGTCTCCTCTGGTAATGAGGTGTCCAGAAGTGAATACATTATCCCATTTATGGATTAATTATATCTGTGGAGAGAGGAGACTGGAACATCCTGCTATGGGAGACGTGTGTGCTCTGCCTCTGAAACCAAACTGTCCTTTTAGCTGCCACATCCTCCTGCAATTCCATCTCCAAGAGCTGCTTGGCTTCTGATTTCCAGGTCTTTTTTTGGGTGGATGAATCCCCAGGTCCTGTTTGGGTGGATGAATCTCCAGGTCCCTGTTTGGGTGGATGAACCCCCAGGTCCCTGTTTGGGTGGATGAATCCCCAGGTCCTGTTTGGGTGGATGAATCCCCAGGTCCTGTTTGGGTGGATGAATCCCCAGGTCCTGTTTGGGTGGATCAACCCCCAGGTCCCTGTTTGGGTGGATGAATCCCCAGGTCCCTGTTTGGGTGGATGAATCCCCAGGTCCTGTTTGAGTGGATGAATCCCCAGGTCCTGTTTGGGTGGATGAATCCCCAGGTCCCTGTTTGGCTGGATGAATCCCCATGTCCTGTCTGGGTGGATGAATCCCCAGGTCTCTGAGTGGATGAATCCCCAGGTCCTGTTTGGGTGGATGAATCCCCAGGTCCTGTTTGGGTGGATGAATCTCCAGGTCCTGTTTGGGTGGATGAATCCCCAGGTCCTGTTTGAGTGGATGAATCCCCAGGTCCTGTTTGGGTGGATGAATCCCCAGGTCCCTGTTTGGCTGGATGAATCCCCATGTCCTGTCTGGGTGGATGAATCCCCAGGTCTCTGAGTGGATGAATCTCCAGGTCCTGTTTGGGTGGATGAATCCCCAGGTCCTGTTTGGGTGGATGAACCCCCAGGTCCTGTTTGGGTGGATGAACCCCCAGGTCTTTTTTTGGGTGGATGAACCCCCAGGTCCTGTTTGGGTGGATGAATCCCCAGGTCCTGTTTGGGTGGAAGAACCCCCAGGTCCTGTTTGGGTGGATGAATCCCCAGGTCCTGTTTGGGTGGGTGAATCTCCAACAGCTCCTTCTTGGAGTGTGGCTGTGCTTTGGTGACACCACCTCAAATTTCAGTTCTATTTTTTTCCAAAAGGAAAAAATTTTGTATGATTTTGACATCTTCTTTCAAATCTGGAAGTTTTGGGAGGGTCTGGGAAATTTCTTGAGTGCTGTTTACAAGGTGATGCTGAGTGAAGTGAGGGACTTTCCCAAATCTGTGATGTCCCATACAAACAGAGCAAAACTTCCTTTGTTTGTATTTATTTTTCCTGTCCAATCTTGCAATTCATTTCACCACATAGTAGATGTAATTCAATAAATGTATTCTTTCCTCTCCCACATCATTAACAGAGCTGTTAAAATTAAATCTAACACAGATCCCTGTGATTCCTTTGGCTGTTTCCTCCAACTCCTTTGTTTCCAGTTGGCCTTGCAGGTGCTAAATCCTAAATCCCTTCTAAAGTTGAGAGAATTGAGGCTGCTCAGATTTTTTGCTTTCAATTTTAGGATTGACTCTGGAAAATGTAATCCACGTGGCATTTCCATTCTTCTTTTCCTTAAATAAATAGTTTTGTGCTAACTGGCTGTGCCTGACGAGGTGTTCTCTGCAAGACTCTACTTGCAGCTCCTCTGCAACAGATACTTTGGTTTTTTTAATATTCTCCTCCTTCTTTTGCTAGGAATAGAACTTAATAGCATCCATTCATTTCAGTGATTTCCAGAGTTAGGTATTACAGCTTTATGTTTTGAAGGGATTTGTTCGATTTGCATTTAAAAAAATAATTTTTTGCAAATAACAACAGTTGATTTCCTTGGTTAATTGCACAGATTGAGTGATTTGGCACATGTCTGCATTTTCCAGATACTCCCTTTTTCCCCTCCTTCGGTGGAAGCTATTTTTGTAAACTCACCATCACTCTGAGAGCACAGGCATCTTCCCTTAATTTACTTTTGAAGACAAATTTAATAAAGGAATTCCCCTTCTTAGCCATATTGGAATCATTCCTTTTTATCTTTTATTAATTCCCCTACTTCTCCTTAACCAGGTTTTCGTGTGGATGTTTATAAATAAGTCCTCCCTCATTCCTTAATCCTTTTGTCCAGCGTTAACTCAGACTCTATTTTATTGTTCCCATTTAATTGGCTCTGTAGGAATTAAATATCCATGTGGTACTTGCTTGTTCTCATCCTTGTAGAAAATAAGATTTTTTTTTTTCTCAGTACTCAGCTCTTAGTAAAGCTTAAATGCTGTGGGTTTGGGGAGGGGCTCTGCTTGTAGGGTTTAGTTTTATTTTAAAAAATATTATATTAATTGTGGTGTTTTTCTGAATTGCCAACTCTTTTCAGTATTTTATGGTCTCCCTTAAGGATGCTGGTGGTGTCTAATCTGGAAAAGTCTTACAGAAATAGAGCTGAGCTTTCCTTTTCAGTGCAAAGGAAAAAACAGCCTGATTTACCTGAGCTGACACCTGTGGGCCACTGCTCCCAAATTTTCTGATGAAAAGTTAAGGTCCAATTGAACTCCCCAACAGCTTCAATGCAAAAAATTATATCCTGGATAAATTCAGCCTGACTTGGAATTGCTCTCAGTCACTTCAAACCCTCTGCAAAGGGTTGGGCTGGGAATGTTTTTTTAGTTTTGGTTTATTTATTTTTTTTTTTACTTCTCATTATTTTTCAATCTGCGTTTGGATTTGCAGCCAAAGGCTACAGCCCCCCTTGCAGTTGATTTTTTTTTTCAGTGCTGATAACTCAACACAATAATTTAGTCAACCTGATCTTCCCTGTTGAATTTCAGCTTATTGGCATTATAATTAATTTTGACACGTAACACCACCCCTCCAACTTTCGCTCCCAAATCTATTAATGCGTAATGATGAAAAAATATGTGCTGTGCATAATATTGTTTGGGAGTTACGAATCTCGCATCCTTGTTGTTGGGGAGTAAAGGAGCATTAGTGCATTAATTCCTGCTGGCTGCAGCTTGCTGGGGGCTGGAGATGTGCTGTGACAACTTCTCTTAATTTAAAGCAGGAAGGTTAGAGGTGAATTTTCATGGAAATTTGATGGAATCATGGAATAGTTTGGGTTGGGAGGGACATTAAAACTCATCTTGTTCCACCAGGGAGTAAGGGACACCTTCCACTGGCCTTGGACACTTCCCACAGCTTCTCTGGGCACCCTCTGAACCAACTTTTTTCACTTTACAAAACCTGATGATGGTCACTGGTCACAAAAAACCCCAAACTCTCCCCAAAAAAATCCCCATCTCTCTGCTCTGTATTTTTTTTTTCCCCCCAAAGGCCATGAGTGATTCCATCATCAGCATCAGTGTGGTTTAGATTTCATTTTCCTGCTGCACTTAGTGGAGCTGGGGAGCGAATGCCCAGGAGGAATTAAGCAATAAAGAGGCTGAGGAGGAAGTACGTTAAAAGCAATTAGCAAGAAATTTAACAAAGTAGATGAAAATCAAATCTCGGAGTTTCCGACCCGGGCTCTCCACGGTTCCGTGGGTGGGTGGTGTCTCCAGGAGGGGAAAAATGTGGTGCTGGCTCACAGGGTTTTATCCTCATTCCTTGTGGGTTGGGAATGGGCAGGAAAAACTGGAGAAGGGATTTGGGATAAGGGATGGAGGGATGGGACACAGGGAATGCACAGGATAATGGGAATATCCAATCCATAGAATGCACAGGATAATGGGAATATCCAATCCAGGGAATGCACAGGACAATCCAGGGAATGCACAGGATAATGGGAATATGCAATCCAGGGAGTGAAAGACCAGTGGGAATATCCAATCCAGGGAATGCACAGGATAATGGGAATATCCAATCCAGGGAATGACAGGACAGTGGGAATATCCAATCCAGGGAATGACAGGACAATGGGAATATCCAATCCAGGGAATGAAAGAACAATGGGAATATCCAATCCAGAGAATGAGAGGATAATGGGAATATCCAGTCCAGGGAGTGAAAGAAAAATGGGAATATCCAATCCAGGGAATGACAGGAAAATGGGAATATCCAATCCAGGGAGTGAAAGAACAATGGGAATATCCAATCCAGGGAGTGAAAGAACAATGGGAATATCCAATCCAGGGAATGACAGGGTAATGGGAATATCCAATCCAGGGAATGCACGGGATAATGGGAATATCCAGTCCAGGGATGGATGGGATATTGGGCAGGAATTGTTCCCTGGCACAGGGTGCCCAGAGCAGTTGTGGCTGCCCCTGGATCCCTGGAATGTCCAAGGTCGGGTTGGATGGAGCTTGGAGCAGCCTGGGACAGTGGGAGGTGTCCCTGCCCATGGCAAAGGTGGATCAAGATGGTTTTTAACCAACCCAAACCATTCTGTAATTTTATGAAGCCACAGGACACAGTGAAGATTCTGGGAAATTCACATTTTCATGACCAAGAGTCTTTTTATTTCCTTCATTTTTTTTTTTAATGTTACTGTCACGCCAGCATGTTTGGTGGAGGTGCCAGTTGCTGACTGTCCTTGGGTTTGAGTTTTGGGATTTGGTTTTTTTGTTTGTTTTCTTTCTGGTTTGTTTTTTTTTGAGTGTTTTTTTGTTGTTTTGGTTTGGGGTTTTTTTGGAATTTTGGGGGGGGGGGGGGGTTGGTTTTTTTTTGGGGGGGTTGTTTGGAGTTTTGGGGGGGTTTTTTGTTTGTTTGTTTGTTTGTTTGGGGCTTTTTTGGGTTGTTTTGGTTTTTTTTTTTTTTGCTTTCCTCTCCTTTATTAAAGGGAAACAGACAGATTGTGCTGCATGGGGAGCAAAACCAAACAGCCTGGCATGGTTTTGAGTTCAGGAGGGGAGGAAAACAAGAGCCCAGGAGTGCTTGGAGAGACAGGGAGCAAACATTTAGGGGCAAACCAGTTTCCCTTCATTCTGCAAACAAAATGGAAGCATTAGCAGAAAGGGCCATGACTGATCTGCTCAGGGCTGGGGTGATGGGCTCAGTGCTTTTCAAAATAACCATTGTGAGTGTGCCCTGTCCCTGGTGTGCTCTGAAGAGCCACTCCAGCCCTGGCAGGCTTGGGGAGATGCTGAGCTGGAGGAGATTCTCATTATTTCTTCTAACAGCAATATATTATAACCCCATTGTTATCGGCAGTGCTGCGCTGGAACACTCGCCGAAAGGAAATCAAGATTGAAAAAAGGGACCAAGACGAAGCGAAAAAAAAATAAAATAAGATAAAAAATGCTTTGGCTGGGTTCAGTTTGGGGGGTGGGCAGCTGCAGGTGGGTGCTGTGATTCCTCTGCAAACCCAGAGGAGCTTTGAGAAGGGATGGTTGAGGAGCAAAAGCTGCTCCTGAGCTTTGGGGTCCTGTCCCAGCCCTGCTGTGCTGGATGGGGCTGCAGGAGACAGTGGGGTTTAAGTCACTGGAGATGGGACTGAACTGAGATAAGGGGAAGATGAATGGAGGGGTCTCTCTGCTGGTGGGATTGTTCCTGGGGTAGGATTGTATCCCCACCCCAGTGTGGGTGATGGGTTGAATTTTCCAATCTGTGACAGTTGTGATGGAGATTGAGACCCTTGGATGGTTGTAGAGCTCCTGTTTCCCAAATGTCAGCAGGGATCTGGGCACCTGGATGTGTGTAGTGACACCACAATGTAAGAATCAACTGGTAGGAGGAGGAGGAGGGGAGGGAGTTGTGGAGGTGAGGGGATGACTTTGTGTTGGAGTCCAGGACATCCCTTTGGATGAGCTGGGACCCAGGAAAGGGAATTTGAGCCCTGGGCAGGGGGTGTGGAGCTGGTCCAGGGGGTTGGAGACCTTGGCACAGCCCAGGAAAACACTGGGTTTGATCTCAGCCCATGGGAGAAACTTCCAGCACAAGGAGAGGAATTGCAAATCACCAGGAAGTGAAAATAGTAGTTTAGCACAGTAGAACATACAAAATTCAGTAGTTTTGGGATTCTTAGAATAGAGGTAAATGGGGGACAAGATGGTGGGATTTGGGTGGTGCCTCGTGTCCCTCTCCTTCTCCCTCATCCTCCATCCCCTGGGGTGGTGATGGCACAGGGCAGTGACAGTGGGTTGGGTCAGAGCAGAAATGACCCTTTTAGTGTGAGCACTGGGCATTGGTACAAAATAGTAAATAACCTACACGTAACTATCTGTATAAATGTGAGGTGACCCCCATCAATGGTCAGTCCCCTCATGTCCCAGCCCTGTCCAGACCTCGGCTGGGAGTGGAGAAAACTCTGAGATATCAAATAATAAACAACTCGAGAAACCAGAAAACAAGGCCTTGAGGACTCTGCTTCTTTGTACCAACACAACTCGGGGCTTTTAGAGGGCCAAGGACTTTAAACAACCTGAATCTCAGGTGAGAAAACCAACCCGAGAACTTTGCACAGTCTCAGAGCTTGGGCAGTTCTGGTTCATGGTCATTTTGCTCTGTGCCCTGGTGTGGCTGCAGGACCCCTGGGATGAGCACAGCTCCCATCCCCATCCCCCTGTGCTGGTGGGAATGAGGAGCTGGAGAAACCAGCAGTGAGGTCTGGTCTGGGGAGAAGATGCTTTTCAGATGCAGTTCTTATTTCTGATTCAATTGGTAATAAAGGAAATATATTTCCCCAAGTTTTGGCCATGACATTAATTGCTGAGTGATCTCTGCCTGTCCTTAACCTCAACCCACAAATCTTCTATTCTATTTTCTCTCCCTGCACTCTCTGCTGAGTGCAGAGTCCAGCCAAGGTCAAACCCACCACCACATTGTACCAGTTCTCCTTTCCATACAAACTTTTGGGGGATGAGAAATAAAAAAATTCCTTTTGGAATTTTCAATTCAATAATTTTCCAAACCTCCAGGCAGACACCAAAGTTCTGAACCTGCTGCTGCTGAGCAGCTTTTTCTCCAAAACCTCCCGAATTATGGGTATTGTGAGTTTAATGTAAAGGTGTCAGGTATCTCTGAAGAGAAATTAAGAGAACGTCAAAGGTAAAAAAACTAAACAAAAGGGCAGACACAAAAAGGCTGTAAATGAGGTGGAAATTGCAGGCAAATAGACAATAGAAGAAAGTTTAAGTAGCAATTTGTACTCCTTTGCACAAGGAAATGCACTTCATTTTTAATAAAATAAGAAAAAAAAAATAAAAATCTTGGAGGATGCTGCACTTCTAAATACAGAGCTAAATATACCCTGAAAAAACCGAAACTGTTTTTTTTTTTTTGTGCAGCCGCTCGGGAAAGCTCACACAGCACAACAAAAGTGTAAGGAGTGATTGACAGAGTTAATCTGGCCTTAATAAATGTTTTATTTCAATATTCATTTTCCCCTCATTTGCATTAATTCCGGCTCTCTCAGCACAGGACCTTTTCCTGGGTGCTCATCCCTGGGGAGCATCAGGATCTCCCAGGACAGAGTCTTCCCATGGGTATGGAATTCAAGAAAAGAGCTTTTTCTCCTCAAAATGAGATCCCACTGTTTTCCCTCTCACTTTTTATTTGTGAGATAAAAGCAACAAAAGGGATAAAAACCTTGGGAGAGGTGAGAGTTGCTGCTGGGAGCTGAAGGTTCTTGATGATGATGAGTAGAGGAGATGTGGATGCATTTCCAAAATATTCCTCACAGTTCTTCAAAAGGGAAATTTTTTTTTTATTTTTTATTTTTTATTTTATTTTATTTTTAATTTTTTTTTTTTTTTATTTTCTGGCTGTGCTGGCGTGATCTCTCCCAGTTAGGGAATTCTGGAGCTGAGGCAGTTCCTGTGTCCCCTGGGAATGTCTCTCTGCTGCTTGAAGCATCATCAGGAGTTAACTGAGCACCCACAGAAATCCATAATCTCCCAAGTGAGGCTAAAGGTGCTTGTTTTCCATGCAAAGACTTGCTGGATTAGATGAAATGCCCATCAAAACTGCAGCTGTCAGGGGATTTGGAGGGTGTTGCTAATGAAGGGATGTTTGTATTTGGTGCACACATCAGAAAAAGGAACAATTCCTTCCTTCCTTCCTTTTCCCCTTTCCCTAATCCCTCTCTGAGCCACACCAGGACAGCTCTGGGCTCCTGGGGATGGCTCTGCTGTGCTTGGGATGTCTGGGGGGGTTCCTGAGCCAGCAGAGCTGCTCTGCTGTGGGATGTGCTCCCCATCCCAGGGAAAAAGGGGATTTTTCCAAATTTGGGAGGATGCAAAGTCAGCAATGCCTGGTGCCTGTTGTGGTGGGGACTTGGAGTGACACCAGGAGAAAAGGGGGATGAGTGAAGAACTTCACCCACTTTGTCTCAAACAATCTCAGAGTTGTTGTACCTGTTTTTGCATCCCCAGTGTTGTGGTTTGAAAGCAAAACGAATGAGAGGCTCCAAGTCAGAGATATAGTTTAATAAGAAGAATGGTAAACAGGTAAAAATAAAATAAAATCAATGCAATAACACAAAGGAGCACTGCCAGAGTCAGAACACACCCTGAGCAGGGTGGGGGGAGCAGTCCAGGTGAGGGGCTCTTCCTGAAGCAGTGATCCCACAGAAAGGTCTGGGAGCTCTGCTCCTCTGGGAATCCAGTGGCTCAGGGCTGCTTGTCCTGTCCCAAATCCCAGATTCTCTCCAGGTGGGAATGCTTGGCTCCTCCCCCTGGGCATTGGGAGCATCTCCCAATGGGATGAGGAGTCGTGCAGTGGCTCCTTGATGGCCCATTAAACAGAGAGAGCTCCTGGAGGGAGTTCCCTGTGAGTCCTGGGCAAGGCATTGATGGGCCATGAGCAGAAGAGCCCAAAGGAGGGGCCTGGGAAAACACTGCCCCACCTGGTTCCAACAGCTCATGGGGATGGTGAGAGAATAAACACTTTGTGTACATCCTACACCACAACCCAGGACACCCAGACAAGGTGTGGGTCTGATTCCTCCCCACCAACCCCAGGTTGGTGCCGTTCTCTGCCATTTCTTCAATCTCAGTGGGAAATTTGTGACTGTCTCCTCCTCCTCCTCATTGCTCCCATCTCTAAAACCTTCACTGGGATCATGTCTGTGACACCTCCTGCTCCTGTGGCTCCAAATCCTCCTAAATGTGTCCCTGGGACAAGCCCTTATCTTTGTAGGATGGATTTGGTAGAGCTGGGGAACTGATGGATAAACACAAAATATTTCTGTGTAGCAGCACAGAGATCTCGATTTAGGTGAGAAATCAGCAGCATAAACGAGGTTAAGTGTTGAATTGAAAAGAAAGCCAGGGAAAATGTCAATATCTTCTGTCTGGAAGAAAACAAAATTAAAGGAGCCCACCAAACCCCACCTTATCTCTTGTAAATACTTGAGCTGGAACAGCCACAAATTCCTTCTGTGCCTGTGCAGAGCTTCAGGTGCTCCTTAAAGCTCAGATTGCTCGTTTGTACGTGAATTAGTGATAGGATTTCTGTACTGCTTGTACAGAAATGAGGCAGAATTTGTTTCAAAAGATCTAATGAGTGCTGGGCTGTCTGCAGGCAGCAGAACATCTCTGTCCTGCCTGGAATGAGATTCTGTCAACTGTGGCTGTGTTTGCTTTGAGAGATGCCGTCACCATCAAAGATATTCACTATAAATGATTCTGAATGAGTGGATTTTTTTTTTTTTTTTTTTTTTTTTTTGCTTTACAGTTATTTCTGCATATCCAGGATATTAAAGGGAATGTGTTTTCCCTCTTGAAGGAGGTAGTTTGTGTGGTTGGAGTTCTTAGAACATGTGCAGAGAGCGTTTTGTTTTATCTCAGTTTGTCTTATTTTGCCTGTTTGTGTTTGTTTACGGGCTTGTCTTTTTTGTAAATCAGGTTTTAATGCTGAAAGCCATTTATAGAAGTGAATAATGCAAAGCTGGCTCCTGAAGGATGATAAATGCCTGGAAGGAGAAAGGATCTCCTGTTGGTTTAGCCATGAGTACCCCACAATGAGCAGGACAGCTGGATGATGCTGTGGCTGTGGCTCACCCAGGTGTGCCTGCTCTTCTTCTCCAGGTGAAAATCATCAGGAGAAAAGCTGGAAATCATGATGGTGGAACAACCTGGTCTAGTGCAAGGTGTCCCTGCCCATGGCAGGGGAAACTACATTTTCTTTATGGTCCCTTCCAACTCAAACCATTCTGGGGGTCTAAAATCCTTTCTTAGAGATGTGGAGAGCAGATGCACTCCATAAAAAGCAGCTTATTAAACCCCACAATGAGCAGGACAGCTGGATGATGCTGCCTGCTCTTCTTCTCCAGGTGAAAATCATCAGGAGAAAATCTGGAAATCATGATGGGGATGATGATTAGGAACAACTTGGTCTGGTGGAAGGTGTCCCTGCCCGTGGCAGGGGGATCTATGGTCCCTTCTAACCCAAACCATTCTGGGGGTCTAAAATCCTTTCTTAGAGATGTGGAGAGCAGATGCACTTGATAAAAATAAAGCCCACAATGAGCAAGACAGATGGATGATGCTGCCTGCTCTTCTTCTCCAGGTGAAAATCATCAGGAGAAAATCTGGAAGTCATGATGGTGATGATGATTTAGCCTGGAACAACCTGGTCTAGTGCAAGGTGTCCCTGCCCGTGGCAAGAGGATGATGATGATCTTTATGGTCCCTTCCAACCCAAACCATTCTGGGGTTCTAAAATCCTTTCTTAGAGATGGGGAAAGCAGATACACTCAATAAAGAGCAGCTTATTCAGCTGTGAGTTTGTTTGGTTCATCACTTTTTGTCTCTGTGTGTGTGTGTTTACAGAGGCTCAGGGCTGCCACTGTCGTTTGCAGAATTCAGCAGGTTCCTTTCTGCTGCTGTGGAATGAGTCAGTGCAGTTCCTGCTTTGATTTAAAAAAAAAAATTGGATTTAAATCTCTTTGAAACCATTATGCTAAATCAATTTTTAACACAGCAGAGCAAGGAGGTACAAAGCCTCCCTTGTTTCTCCAGTTGTGAACTCTGTGGATGAGCGAGCACCGTATAAACAAGACTTAAACAGCACCAAGGGGGAAGGAAGGGCTTTGCCACCATCAAATCATGGGGTGGTTTGGGTCAGAGGAGACCTCAAAACTCATTTTGATTCATCCCTGCCAAGGGCAGGGACACCTCTCACTATTCCAGGCTGCTCCAAGTCCTGTCCTTGGGCACTTCCAGGGATCCAGGGGCAGCCACAGCTTCCCTGGGCAGCACAAGGAAGAGGTTCTATCTAATAATTAACCTAAATTTCCCCTTCTTTCACTCTGAACCCATTAGTCTTTGTCCTGACACTCCAGTTCCTGATGCAGACTCCCTCCCCAGCTCTCCTGCAGCTCCTTTAGATACTTGGAAGGGTCTGTGAGATTTTCCTGGAGCCTCCTCCAGGCTGACCAGCCCCAGTTTTCTCAGCCTGTGAAACAGTTCTTTGCTCTGTTTGTGGCTCCAGCAGGATCTGAGATCCCTCCATCCTGGTATTTGGGTTTCTGGGTCTCCCCCCCAGCCCAGCCCAGCTCCAGAGCTGTCAAGGCATCAGATGAATCACCCCCAGTGATGTTTGGGATTTCTGGCAACAGCAGCATTGGGCAACCATCCAAATCTGGCACAGGCTCTGGTGGTAATGAATGGGCAGCTCACGTGGCTCCATAGGGAAAACGGCAGGAAAAGTTTCAAGGTGACTCTGTGTGGAGACAGACAGGCCTCCATTTGTCCTTTATCCTCCTCTTCTTTTCCCAGATCTGTGCTGTCCCACTGTTTGGCTTGTGAATCAGTCTTGCTGTAGGCTGGGGAGGGGACAAATGTCTCAGTTTGGGAAGGCAGGTGTCTGCCAGGGAAAATCCAGAACTTCCCTTGGAATGGAGAATGTAAAACCCCCTCCCTCTGAATTATTATAATTTTGAAATTAAGGGGCTTTCAGGCAAAGATATGGGGATAGGAATAACAGTTCTTTACTAGGGATATTAAAAATAAAAATGTAATAGTACAAAAAAAAAAAAAAATGAACACTGAGAGAGTGAGGACATGACCTGACCCACTGTTGGTTCAGGGTGTTGGGAACAGTCCAAATAACTCCTCCTGCAGTGGCAGATGTGGTTCTGCTGGAGCAGAGATGATCCTGTAGAAGGTCCAGTGGTGCTGAGCTGGGTCTGGTCTCCCTCTGGGAATCCAAACAGGCTGTGCTGGGGTTCCCAATGCCAGGTTTGATCCAGGTGGGAATGCTGGGCTCCTCCCCCTGGGTGGAGCATCTCCCCATGGGCTGATGGAATTGTCTCAGCCCTGCAGTGAGCCTGGATGGGCCATGGACAGCAGAGATCCCCTGGGGGGAGGATGGGATGGAAGGGATAAAAAACTCTGCCCCAGATGGTTTAACAGAGCACAAAAAGAAGATTTCCCCCTGGAATTATGAGAGATGGGTCATGGAAGAGATAAAGAAAACACCTCCCCAACCAGATTCAACAGATGATAATAAAATACACACTTTTGGTTAAATCCTGCGTTCCAACCCAAGATACTCCAACAAATTCCTACAGTATTTCAGGTTCAATATTCAATATATTGAACTACATACAAATTCCAGACAGTTATTTCAGGCTGCTCAAATCCTTCACAAAATTCCAGTCTTTTCAGAGCCATTCCTTCTTGCCTGCTGCTCATTTGGAGAGGCCAATGGCACGTCCTGTTTGTCATCCTCACCCACGAGCTTCTGCCCCCAAACTCTCCAGGGAGGAAAATCTGACAAAGGACATTTATAAGCTTTATGACTTTAATTAAAACTTGGAGGATGAGACCTTCCAGAAAACTTCAGTGGCATTTTTAAAGAGCCACATCACTGAGCCTTGACCCCATTATTGTTTTTCTTCTCTTCTAGGGGAAGAAAAAATGGAAAATTTAGTCTGTTTTACTCTGGTGGTGTCCCCATCCCTGGAAGGATTTCAAAGCCCTGTGGGTGTGGCACTTGGGGACATGGGGCAGTGGTGGCCTGGATGGACTGGATTTGGCACTGTCTCCCCCAGCACACTCCAGGATAAGCTGGCAGCCCGGGGCTTGGACAGGAGCACTCTTTGCTGGGTTAGGAACTGGCTGCATGGCCAGGCCCAGAGAGTGGTGGGGAATGGTGCTGCATCCAGCTGGGGACAGTCACCAGGGGTGTTCCTCAGGGGTCTGTGCTGGGGCCAGCTCTGTTCAATATTTGTATTGACAACATGGATGAGGGTATTGAGTCTTTCATTAGTAAATTTGCGGATGACACAAAGCTGGGAGCGTGTGTTGACCACTTGGAAGATGGGAGGGCTCTACAGGGAGATCTGGAATGGTTGGGTCAATGGGCAGAGTCCAACAAAAAGAAGTTTAATGAGTCCAAGTGCCAAGTCCTGCACTTTGGCCACAATAACCCCTGCAGTGCTCTAGGCTGGGGATGGTGTGGCTGGACAGTGCCCAGGCAGAAAGGGACCTGGGGGTTCTGGTCAGCAGCTGAACATGAGCCTGCAGTGTGCCCAGGTGGCCAAGAGGGCCAATGGCACCTGGCCTGGATCAGGAATGGTGTGGCCAGCAGGAGCAGGGAGCTCATTCTTCCCCTGGACTCAGCACTGGTGAGGCCACACCTTGAGTGCTGTGTCCAGTTCTGGGTGTCTCAGTTTAGAATGGACATTGAGTGCTGTGTCCAGTTCAGGATGGACATTGAGTGCTGTGTCCAGTTCAGGATGGACATTGAGTGCTGTGTCCAGTTCTGGCCCCTCAGTTCAGGAAGGACATTGAGATGTTTAACGTGTCCAGAGGAGGCAACAAAGCTGGTGAAGGGACTGGAAAACAAGAACGACTGAGGGAGCTTGGGGTGTTTAGCCTGGAGAAAAGGAGACTCAGAGGTGACCTCATCTCTCTCTACAACTTCCTGAAGAGTGGTTGTGGACACCTGGGGTTGGTCTCTTTCTCCACGCAGCAACTGACAGAATGACAGGACACAATCTTAAGCTTTGTCAGGGGAAATTTAGGTTGGATATCAGGAAGAAGTTTTTCACAGAAAGAGTGATTAAATACTGGAATAGTCTGCCCGGGGAGGTGGTGGAGTCACCACCCCTGGATGTGTTTAAGAAGAGACTGGATGTGGCACTCGATGCCATGATCCAGTTGAGGTGTCAGGGCTGGGTTGGACTCAATGATCTTGAAGGTCTCCTCCAACCTACACATTCTGTGATTCTGTGATTCTGTGACTGGATCATCTCAGAGGGATTTTCCAACCTGAATGATCCTGTGATTCCTTGATTTTAATATTCTGGGGTCAAAACTGTGCTGGTCCTGTCTGTGTTATCTATCCCATGGTGTTGGGTATTTATGGCTATTTTTATTATTTTTTTTGTTTCTCATCCTTGGGCTGTTCCTGCCTCTGTTCTTTTTGGAACATCCCCATACCTGAGCTTCTATTTGAGGCCTTTGTTTGTTGGAAAAACCCTGGTTCTAGTCCCCATTTTCAGCCAAAATTTCAACTTCTTTCAAATCCCCTTCTAATTTGAGAGGGAGCTCCTGAATTTGCTGATAATCTGTGATTATTACATGCTAATCTTGCCATTGTAGAGGATGGCTCTGCTTGACACTCAGCAGATGAGTTAATTATTTTCCTTTATATCATCTGCCCTCCAGGCCAACAGCTTTTGGTCCATCTTTGTTGCCTCCAGTGTTCAACATGATTAGTTCACTCTGCTCCCCTTGCCTGGCTTGGGTAAGATTGTTCAACATCTCCCAAAAAACCATAATTTTCTATTCCTTGGGTAGCAGTTTTAGGAGATAAATAAACCCTGCCTGGTTATTCTGCAGGTTGGGGGATGTTTGGAGGAGGAAACCCAAGCTAAATCCCAGGATAAGGCTTGGCACAAAAAGCTCAGGGTTAAAGACAATCAGGAGAAAATCACTGGAACCTCACAGTGTTGCCAGTGCTGGAATATTAAAAAAATAATAATTTTTTCAAAATGCTGCACTGAACTACTTAGTTCTGAGCCAGGATCCCAAAATAACCACCTTTCAGTTGGTAAAATAAATTATCAAAGTCTTTCAGATCCAAATGTAATGCTTGGGCAAATTAATCCATTGTTGTATTGTTATAGTGCTCTAATCATATTTTTATATATCCCAGGAGCTGGAACTAAGAAGCATTTTGCTGTCAGTGCAAACACAATTATAAGAATAGTCTTAACAAAGTGACGTGCACTTAGTTGACTTTCTGAAATACATTTCAGCTGAAATTACAGCTGCCTTTTTTTTTACTTTTCATTATCATTAAGGTCCAAATAACTTCCTTGCATTGAAACCCAGGTTTACTTTATCTGCTTTTAATAATTATATTGAGGCTCATTATGGACACCTTGTTTGTAATTCTGGCTTTTTTTTTTTTTCTCTTATTGAATTCTGAATGTGTTATTACAAAAGTATGTACTTTAACAGATGGAGTATATTATGGCAACGTTTAGTTCCAGTTGATCTTTTCTAAAGAGCACATTGAATGATCTCAGGCTAAATACAACCAAGACAGCATCTAGCTGGATTTTTTTTTTAATTTTTTTTTTTTTCCCTCTAATAACATTTTCCAAGCTGCTTTTGGGGAGGGGGGAAAAGCAGGAACCAAGAAGTGGATTGAGCAGCTGGAAAAGGTGGGATGATGAAGATGTGGTGATGAGGGAAAGGTGTGGAAGCTGCATCAAAGGCAGGGGAAGAGTTCTCCAAGAAAATATCATAGCTGATGTCAAGGTTGTCTCATTTGCCAGTGGGATATTGCTTTAATGGTGTTCTTTTTTTTTTTTTTTTTTTTCCTCTCCAGTTTACATAATGAGATCAAGCTAATTAAACCATGTCTAGCTCTGGGAAAAGATCAAAATGTGAGCTTTTTTTATTGCACTTTATTAAAACCTTCACCCTGTAATGGAAGATTATAGGAAGCACTTTGCTACCAGTGCATTTTGCTCATGGCTGAAAAATGCAGCTCCTCTTTCTTACCAATATTTCCTTGGGTTTAATTGGGTTTTTTTTCCAAGTTGGTCGTGTTTTGGGAACTCTGAGAAGGTGCACAGCTGATGGGGTTGGGTAGATTAGGTAAAGGGATGATAAGTAGGTGCAATGAGGTGTTTTATGCAAAACCCAGTGACAGTAAAACCTTCTGAGAAGTGGCTTTTTCTGTAGAGTTGTGGAGGAGTTGCTTATTCAACATATTCCTTGTCCCACACAGCTGGCTGGGAGGACACTCAGGGGTCTCCTTGGGCTTGAGAGTGGTTTTCCTTGCAGCCTCCTTACATTTGAATGTACTTTTCCCCATCCCATTTTATGTTCCTCAAAAAAAGAAAAAAAAAAAACAAACAACCAAAAAAAACCACGCACAAAAGAAAAAAAAAAGAAAAAACAAACAAGAAAAAACAAAACCAAAGGAAAAAACCCCAAACAACAAAAAACCAAAAAAACCCAAAACCCCAAAACAAAATCACAAAAACAAACAAACAAAAAAACCACAACAGCCCAACCAACCGACCAAAAAAAAAACCCGCAAAAAATAATTTTAAAAAAATTTTAAAAATTTAAAAAAAAAAAAAAATTAAAAATAAAATAAAAATAAAAGCGGGGGATGGGGGAATGAAAATATGGTAATTTTTGTTGAGGTTAAATGCAGATAAGGACCCCCTGCCCTTGGGGATGGGGGTGCCTGGGTGCCCTCCCTGCTGTGGCAGCAGCTCCAGATGTCTTGTTGGATGACCACAGCTGCGGCTGATGTTTCCAGATGTGCTGTGCTCCAGCACTGACCATCCAGCTGCTGGATTTTCCCTCCCCAGGGTCACAGATGAGTGTCCCAGGTGCGTCAGTACCTGTCAGTGTGTGTTGGTGGCCCTGCTGTCCCCTCCCCAGCTCTGGATTACAGGAGGCTTTCCAGGCTGGTATTAAGGCAGGGAGCTCTTGCCAACATTAATATGTGACTCTATTAGATCACCCTAATTATATTTCGAGCTGGAATGATTTCAGAGGTGTTGGGAGGCACTGAGGGCTCTCCAGTGCCTTCTCCCCCTTGCAGAGGGCACAGGAGGTTCAAGGGTTGCTTTCTCCTCCCCAGGTGAGGCACAGGGAGGAAGGGGAAGGGAAGGGAAGGGAAGGGAAGGGAAGGGAAGGGAAGGGAAGGGAAGGGAAGGGAAGGGAAGGGAAGGGAAGGGAAGGGAAGGGAAGGGAAGGGAAGGGAAGGGAAGGGAAGGGAAGGGAAGGGAAGGGAAGGGAAGGGAAGGGAAGGGAAGGGAAGGGAAGGGAAGGGAAGGGAAGGGAAGGGAAGGGAAGGGAAGGGAAGGGAAGGGAAGGGAAGGAAAGGAAAGGAAAGGAAAGGAAAGGAAAGGAAAGGAAAGGAAAGGAAAGGAAAGGAAAGGAAAGGAAAGGAAAGGAAAGGAAAGGAAAGGAAAGGAAAGGAAAGGAAAGGAAAGGAAAGGAAAGGAAAGGGAAAGGGAAAGGGAAAAGAAGGGAAGTTTCTCCTGACTGGGCTGAATTGCAGAGTCCTTTTGACGTCCTGCTCAAATCCCTGCAATTTCCCAATTTCTCCAAAGAACTCTCCATTTTTGAGCCCTTGATGGTGACTTGGAGGAAAAAAAAAAAAAAAAAAAGGGAAAATTTTATTTGAGGGTTATTGGGTTGTCCCCACCTGATGGGGTGGCAGTGTAACTCTGCCAGCTTCTTGCTCTTCTTCACCTTCCCCACAGAGCCTGGCAGGGCCTGGGATGTGCAGGGAGACCAGGATGTGTGTCCTGTAAGGTTTCCCTGCCTCAGTAACTGCTCTGTCTCCTAAAGAATAAATTTGCTTCATGTGGAAGCAGAGCTGGATCCACAGGGGTCAACACAAACCTCTCCTCGCCTTGATGGGCTTTTACATGAGGCCCTGCAGAGTAACTGATGGTGGGTTGGGATGTGTTGTTGTTTTTTTTTTTTTTTTAATTTGTGCAAGATCTTAAAATATATTAGGGTTAATGAAATCAGCGCAATTGGGAAGCGCTGCCTGGGACGGACAGATGGCCAAAAGCACTTGGAAGTACAAGTGGGTTTGCACCAGAAGGAGAGTCAGGATCTGGCTGGTGGATGCCACGTTTCGTGGACATGGATTTGTGATGCAGGAGGAGGGAGCACTCTGAGTTCCCACCTTGCTGGTTTGCTCCACCTCAAGGTCCCCATCCTGCTCTCCTCCCACTGGAATTCCATCCCATCCTTGCAGCCAGAGCTCCCAAATAAAATCTTTTCTTTTAAAGAAAGCAGTCCTTGTCAAAATTAAAGATATATGTGTGCTTTTCTTTTTCTTGTTCAACTCCAGCAGCCACTGAACACACTTAATAATGTTTTTTTTTTTTTTTGCAGAATTTCGGTGGTATGAATGTACATGGAAATTACAGCAAAGGCATCATTTTTTTAACAGCTGTGTTTAGTTGAATAACAGATTTAGAAAGTGCAGACTTTAATTAATCTGTGTTTTCTGCTGGGATTTCAGCACCATCTGATTTACTTTTCATGGCTGAAAAGTGTAATTGTAGTTTTTTTTTCCCTTTAGCTGCGAGTTTATCCTCCCAAGAAATCAATTTGGTTCTTCTTTTTTTTCTTAAAGCAAACTCAATATCAAACTGATGGTACCTGGGATGCGAGACAGGTAATGCCCTGGCTCAGGCTGCTGTGGATTATCTGTCAAATTGTGGAAATTCTGTTTTTCCTCTTCTCTGCCTTGCTGTATATCACAGCAAACATCCAAACCCCATCCTGGATCTGGGGCTGGAGGGCAGGTGGGTGACTGGAAGGTCAGGACTGGTGTTACTGGAGAAACCTCTGAGCACAAAGGATTTTTTGTTACCTTTGATACAGTTTTGTTAGTTGGAATTATGGTAGGGAGACTCTCTGTGCTTGCTCCTCGATGGAAAACATGTTTGTGTGAGGCTGTTTCTGTAACTCTGCAGATGTTCCTCAAAAAATTCTCTCCTGGAGGTGCTGGGGATGCCTGGGGATCACAGACAGAGGTGGGAGCAGAGTCAGGGATTGGGGGGCTGATGTTAAATTGCATTTCTCAGGAATTGGGGGGCTGATGTTAAATTGCATTTCTCAGGGGTTGGGGGGCTGATGTTAAATTGCATTTCTCAGGAATTGGGGGGCTGATGTTAAATTGCATTTCTCAGGAATTGGGGGGCTGATGTTAAATTGCATTTCTCAGGGGTTGGGGGGCTGATGTTAAATTGCATTTCTCAGGGGTTGGGGGGCTGATGTTAAATTGCATTTCTCAGGAATTGGGGAGCTGATGTTAAATTGCATTTCTCATGCCCTGTTGATCACCCATTGCTCCATCACTGTCAGGATCAGTTGTGAGTGTTGTGAGGTTCCATGGCTCTGGTTTGGGATTTTTCTTTAAAAACCAGCCTGTTGTGGAAATGTGTCCTTGCCCCACCTCTGCTTTTCCTCTGGGACAAAGTTCCCTAAGCTGAGATGAAAATTTGTGGGTGGTTGGAGTTGCTCAGTCAAGTTGCTCCTCTCAGTGTCTGCTGGCTCTGGAGAATCCACGGGGGAATGAGTGTCCTTATCACCCAAATCCTTGTGTGAACCAGCCTTTTGTTCCCTGGGAGGTGCCCAGGATGCCCAGAGCAGCTGTGGCTGCCCCTGGATCCTGGAAATGTCCAAGGCCAGGTTGGACATTGGGGTTTGGAGCAGCCTGGGACAGTAGAAGGTGTCCCTGGATGATCTTCAAGGTCCTTTCCCACCTAAACCATTCCACGATTCTGTGAAGAAGGAAAACTGCTTGGGCCCTCTGTGGATAGGGCTCATCATGAGCTGGGTTGGGCAGAAGGAAGTTTTTTTACAAAATAAGGGCATTACTTGCATTCTTGGAGAAATCTGTGTGATTTTAGTTATTACCAGATGTGCTTTCCCCCCTGTTTCTGTTTTCTGAGGTTGGTGTGGGGTGTGCAAAGCCCACAACAGCAAAAGGGAAGCAACACTTTTAGAGTCCAAGTGGAGTTTTAGGATGGCTGCTAATCTGAATAAGATTTAAAAAAAAATCTTGATGGGCTTTAAAACTTATTTTAATTAAGGTTTTGCCTTTCATCTCACCAAAGCCCTGAATTAGCTCCTTCATTCTCCCACAAATGTACAATCCCTGCTGGAATAGGCACTCAAACACATGGAGAGCTTCAGCTGAAGGGTCAAATCCAGACTGGGGAACACCCTGTGCCCAAAATGAATTAAAGCAGGGTTTGGGCAAAATTAAAAAAGGCCAAACTGCCCAGCTGCCTGCCTGATCTGGAGCATGCTGGGATTCCCCAGTGGAGAATTGAATTTATTGAAGAACATGGGACTGGGAGAGCTGCTGTTACCACCCCATGGAGCTGTGGATTTGACAGGCTGGTTTCTTTGTTTTGTAGAGGCTTGTCCAGACACTTGTGTCCTTTTGTGGTGCTCCACACCCTTTGATGGTTTTGCTCCAGTGATTTTGCTCCCTGGAGGTTTTGGGAGATGATTCTTGGTGGGAACTGGACACAGCAGGGTCCTGGGGTTCCCAAGACATTCCTGGTGTGATTTCTGCTAAAACTGCCACGTTCTGACACAACATTTGGCCTTCATGAACTGGTGGATAAGACCAACAGGGATTTTTCTTATAGCTCCACTCTGCAGCTCTCGTGCTGTGCCAGGTTTTGACTGGGACATCACATTGGTGAGGGACCTTCCCTGGAGAGGCATTTGGGACAAGGTGTCCCATCCTCCATGGGTGACCCCATGTCAGAGTTTTGGCTTCTTTTCAGCCACTGCCAAAACTGAGATTGAAACACGGGAGGCGCAGTTTTTGAGTTGGGACTTGGATGTTTATTAATTCTTTACCTGTATTCCAGCCTCACAAGCTGTGAGTTCTGCAGCACCTCTCGTTAACAAGGTGCAAAATGGAGCACCTCGAATTCTTTCCAAGATTATTTAAGCACTAATCACCCAATTACGAGGTGAGACTTGTATTATTTATATTTTTGACCCACCAATGACCACCCAAGGCCCATAATGGGAGGTGACACCAGCATTATTTATATTTTTGACCCAGCAATGACCACCCAAGGCCCGTAACACAAACCTTTTCCACCCAACTACAGAAAACCACCCAAACCAATGAAGAAGAAGGCGAAGAAGAAGGACTTAGACAACACCCAAAATCCTCCATCTTGCTCCATATACAAAACCCTAAAATCTGAATTTCCAGACCCCCAACAGCTCCGGGGTGCAGTTTAGCCTTTCCTTACAAGCTCCGAGCGCGTCTCTGCTGTGGCTTTTCCATGGGGTGACCCCCTATCTGCAAAGTTTGACCCAGGCACGGTGCCAGCCCGAAGGGAAGGAAGGCTGACAGAGTAATCAGGAATCAAAGGAGCCACCTGCACGCCACAGGGAGCCTCTCCCCGGGTGGGCAGGCTGAGCAGTGCCAGCGCTCATCGCCGAGCCTTGTTCTCCAGCCTGGCTTCCCGGGGAGGCGGCGCGGGAGGGGAGCTGATCCCTCCCCAGCTTCTCTGTGCCCTCGACAGGGATTTTGAGATGGGATGTGAGGTGTGTGGATGTGCCAGGATGCTGCTTGATCATGGGGAGAAACAAGGGGAAAGTGTTGAAAGCGATGGGGAGAAACAAGGGGAAAGCGCTGAGAGCGTTGGGGTTGAGCTGGAGCATCTTTGAGGATGCTGATGCTGCCGGTCAATGTGAGAAATTCCCACTCCTTTGGCTGGGTGAAAATAAGGCCTTTTAAAGAGCATTTTTATCCTGTGCTGGTTGGTAAGAAGGTGGGAGGGAGGGAGGCAGAGGGGTGGCGTGGTGGTGCAGATGCTGCTGTCACTGCACACTGGAGCTGGCAGTGCCCCAGCCCCGCTTCAGGGGGCAGATAGGATTTGTTTTGGAGAGGGAGAGAGCGTGAGATGCTTGTGTGGCCACGTAATCACTTGGGTTTTATGTCGAAGGAAAGGCACATGAAAATCACCACCCTCCCCTCCAGCCCCACGCTGCCCCGTGCCTGTCACCCGCAGAAGGATTTAGCCCAATAAATCCAATTTTTGGTCTCGTATTAGGATAGGTCTTGATAGGATCTCTTTTAAACAGCGAGGGAAATTCACTCCTGCCATTCTTCTAGAGGTGCAGCAGTGGATTCAGAGCAGGCCCTGCCCTCTCCCTGCTGTGCTGACTGCAAGGCAAGGGGAAGCCGGGCTCCGGAGTGCTGCAAAGGGAAACTTTGCTCTTGAATAGCTGGGCCTAAAAATGAAAGGTTTTTATAGCATACAAATGTTACCTACAGCTATTTATGCACCCTCCTCGAAGGCTATTTATACCCTTCCCTTCTTTTTTGTGCTGCTGGCTGGAGAATATCCTTACATTGGGTGTTTTGGGCGGCGTGGGATGTTCCGACTGCAGGGACCGTCTGCTTCCAGCATCATTCCTGGAAGAAGAGGACAATTCATGGGCTGCAGCCACTGCCACGGCCCCGACAGCAGCCTTGGCATCCTGGGTGCCAGCCTGAAAAGGGGCTGAAGTGCCTGATCACAGCAGTGTTGATATGAAAACCAGGGGTTCATACGGCTGGAGGGCTTGGCTGGTTGCGTCAAGGGTCAGGAGTAATTTTTTTTCCCCCCTTTTCCCACATTGTGCAGTCGATGAGGAGCAGTGTGAGGTTATTTTATTGTTTCCAGGAGCGCCAGGCCCGGGCTCCCTGCGGGAGGTCGCATGCTTGGCTTGCTGCATCATTGATCCAGCCTGCCAGAGAAATTCTTTATTCCTCTTAAATGTGGACTTGCACTTAGAAAGCAAACAATCCTTTAGCGTTTGTGAGGCTGAAAGCAGGAAAAAAAAAAAAAAAACGAGTGGCTTTTGTCATCAGGGATGCTGTCTTTTTTTTTGATCGCTCTGGGAATCCAAGGGAATGTGCTGCCCAACAAAGAGCAATTTTGTTTTTTAAAAAAAAGGGGAAAAGGGAAGGGGATTGCAGCTTCCTGTGCTCTGGATAATTGGGGCTGTCTCCTGTGCAGTTACATGGCACTCCGGTGACTGGGTTTGGAAGTTGAATGGTTTTCAGGTTTTCCCTGATTCACTCCATGAAGTTTCCAGTTCAGTCTGTACCAGCCCAGCACTGGTGTGCTGAGTTTGGCAGCCACTCCTCCTTTCACTCCTGGATATTTGGTTATGACAGATACACAAAAATATCTCCATTATCTCTGGGAAAAATGCTGTGTCCTCTTGAAACATCATCGCCGTGTCCGAGATGGGTTTTGTTTTTAGAAATGCTGATGGAATGGGGTTTTTTTCTGGGAGGTTTTTCTCAGAGGAGTCTCCAGGAGCAGAACCTGGTTTGCTTTGGTCTGCTGCATTTGGATTTTGCCTTCCTGCAGCTGAGGTTGCTGTTGTCACTAACAATTATTTACAAAGTATTCTGGTGATCCTGTGTGGATTAGTGCATGTGCAGAGGGAGAGGTGCTCCTGAGCTTTTCCAACACTGATGGGGCCAGGACAGCACTGATGCCACTTTTCAAATAGCCTGAAAAGCAGAAACTTCCTCTCAGTTCATGCTTGGGTTTTCTTATCCCAAGCAGAACTTTTCCAAGGCTGCCTGCAAGTTCCCTGTGCCACAGGCTCTGTCCCCTGGGTGCTGCCCATGGGGAAATGTTTGTGCAGTGTTTGTAAATCCTCCTCTCCTCCATTCCCCTCGCTGCTCCTGCCGTCCCTTTCTCCACAACAATGACAAGAAGGTGACTTTTCTGTCATTATTTTGTGCAGAAAGAACCTTCCAGCTCCTCCTGAACCCGCAAATGGATTTCTCAACCTCCAGCCATCTGAGGTGTAAATGAGATGGGAGTGGGGGCTTTGCACAAATCCCACCTTCTCTCCAGCATCCTGCTCCCTGCCTGCTTCATTTGACATTTTTCTCCCTTAATAAGGATTATTTTTTCCCAGAAACCCCCCCCTCAAATTTATTAATTGTCAGCACTACCAAGCTGGCATTGGGAGGTGCTGGGACCCCCAAATTCTGAACAATTGTGATGTTCTGTGCAGCTTGAGCAAAATGCATTTGTTGCCTTGGAAAGGATGATTTTTTTCCCAGAAATCCCCCCACAAAATTTGTTAATTGTCAGGCTGGCATTGGGAGATGCTGGTGCTGTGCAGCACCAAGGGCAGGGACCCCCAAATTCTGAACAATTGTGATGTGCTGTGCAGCTTGGGCAAAGTGCATTTGTTGCCTTGGAAAGGATTATTTTTTTCCAGAAATCCCCCCCCAAAAAATTTATTAATTGTCAGCACTACCAAGCTGGCATTAGGAGGTGCTGGGACCCCCAAATTCTGAACAATTGTGATGTGCTGTGCAGCTTGGGCAAAGTGCATTTGTTGCCTTGGAAAGGATTATTTTTTTCCAGAAATACCCCCCCTCCTCAAATTTGTTAATTGTCAGCACTGCCAGGCTGGCATTGGGAGGTGCTGGTGCTGTGCAGCACCAAGGGCAGAGACCCGCAAATTCTAAAAATTGTGATGTGCTGTGCAGCTTGGGCAAAGTGCATTTGTTGCCTTGGAAAGGATGATTTTTTTCCCAGAAATCCCCCCCACAAAATTTGTTAATTGTCAGGCTGGCATTGGGAGATGCTGGTGCTGTGCAGCACCAAGGGCAGGGACCCCCAAATTCTGAACAATTGTGATGTGCTGTGCAGCTTGGGCAAAGTGCATTTGTTGCCTTGGAAACAAATAGCAGCAGTGAACAACTCAATGAAATTTATGGAATCAACTTCAATAAATCTTGATGATAAACGTGCAAAAACATCCCCAGTTTGATGAAGACCTCCAGGATGCAGATGTGAAGGGTGGCAGTAAGTTATAGAAGTGCTTTAGTGCTGATTTTGGGCTGCCACGGTCGTGTTCCTATAATATTTGCTTTTTTTTTGTTGTTTCTGAGGAAGCTGTCTGCTGCTTTTCATAGATATGGCATTTAATTTTAATTTCCAGGGTATATTTTAGTTTAATTGGCATGCTGGATGATTACAGTGGGTTGTTTTGTCTTTTGGAAAGCCTGATTCACACCGAACTCGGGATAAAAATAAAATTTGAGAGTGGTGGCGATCCAAGGGTGCACAGAGGGCCACGTCGCCCGCCTCCAGGAAGGGTGCAAAATTTCACAAATTAATTAAAGCACTTAATGTAGGGCATCTCCCTAATTCCTTGTATCAGCCTGTGAGTTTTACAGACAGGAACAGGTCAGGGGTTTTGTAGCTACAGCCAAACTCTGTGGCAGATTCTCTCTCACATGGAAAGGTCTCTCTGTTTACCTGTGCATAGGGACGGGGTAGGTTTATTGTATCTCAGCCAGTGATATTTTCTAAAATTGATATTTTTCGTTGCTGGCTTGACCTGCAGATCGATGAGGGTTCAGGAGTATCAGTGGACTTGTCTGGAGATGACGTTGTGAACCTTTAGCACAGCCCTTAATGCAATGAGATGTTTTCCCATTAGTTCCCTCTCCTCTTCTCCTTACAGGGCTTTATTTTGCACGATTTTCTGCCAGGTCAGGAAGCGCTGGGAATATTTGTTTCTTGCTTTCTGTGGTGTGCTGGGCCCCCAGTTTTGCCTTTCAGCAGCTGAAGGGGCAGCATGAGCCAGACCCTCCCTCCAGCCCCTCGTCCTGCTGGGCTGGGACCCAAACCCAAACCTGCCCCATGGACAGGGGGGGCAGAGAATCCCACAGTGGGTTGGGTTGAAAGGGACCTTAAAGCCCATCCAGTGTCACCCTGCCATGGACAGGGACACCTTCCACTGTCCCAGGCTGCTCCAAATCCCAATGTCCATTCCAGGGATCCAGGGGCAGCCACAGCTGCTCTGGGAATTCTATTCCAGGACTTTTCCACCCTCCCAGGGAACAATTCCTGCCCAGTCTCCCATCCAGCCCTGCCCTCTGGCAGTGGGAAACCATTCCCTGTGTCCTGTCTCTCCAAGCCCATGTCCCAACTCCCTCCCCAGCTCTCCCGGAGCTCCTTTAGCCACTGGAATGTTTTTTTCACCTTTTAGAAGTTGCCTCCCTGTGTTTTAAGGCAATTTCTCTGCAGAGGTTATTTTTCCCACCCTGCCCAGCAGGTGCTTTGGTTTTTGATGGATGTTGGAGGTCTGTTGGGTGGACTGCTCATCTCTTAACCTTGGCCCTCCTTTTTTTTCCTCTCTCACACCGTCTTTTCTTACTCCTGCAATGTTTCAGAACAGAAAAACTTCATGTTAGTGCTGTCCTTGAGTGAAAAAAAAACCCAGCCAGGATCCTGCCCTGGCACCCAAATTGCTGCCCTTGTTTCAGGTGCACTTTAGTTTGTTACTTGGATCTGCCCAGATTCCCAGCCAAGCCCTCGTGTTGATCAATATCTCCCAGTCCACAAAGTCAGTGCTTCTTCCCCCAGCCCTAATATGTTGTCTGGATTAGGAAAAAACCCCTGTGGATGCTGAGGATCACACCTGCAGATCAGCCCAGGTCTTGGGACGTGGCTCTGCACAACCTGGGGCTTGCCCAGAGCTCGGAGCGATGGATTTTAATTTATTTAATGCTGGGTTATATTCCTCCCCTTAGCTGGGATCAAAATCTGAATTTCCTTTAGATTTTCTCAGGTGTGGAGGGGCTGGAAGCCCAGAGGGTTTCTCCAGAAAACCCCAATGTGCATGTGGGATGGTTGGTGAGCTCTGCTCTGATGTTTACAGACCACCAGAGCTCTTCCCATTAACATACAACTGTATAAAGACAGCTTGAACTCCATTAGGAGCTAAATTTAGTGACTCACTAACTCCTTTTTGATATGTTTTTATAATTTCATTGTATTATGACACTTGATTTTTAAATTTGCATGAGTAAATGAGCCTCTTACTAAGTCAGGTAAAAAGATTTTTCAGTTATCTACCATGAAATAAGACATTAAAAAAAAAAAATACTTAGAGGAGAAAGCAACGTATCCTTGACATATTTAGTTTACATTTTTTCCAACTGTGCTGACTGAACATTTCTAACCATTAATGATCCAATAAAGCTGTTTGTACCGCTTTAACAGGCTAAATAATTTCACATTAGGAATACATTTTGTAATTAATTTAGTATTTTGTGGGGGAACCCTATTTTTGGAAAACACAAATTTACATTTAATTGCACTCACAATCTGACTCGGAAGATGCAGCGAGTGAAAACTGGCCCTTTTATGGTTCACCTCCAAACAGGAAAGTCCATGGAGGCAGTTTAACAGTAGTGAACAACTTTAATTGGAATTTCCATGACTTGTTAAATGAATTCCTGCAGGGTTCCTAAAAAATACCCCCTGGGTAGTGAAGCTCCTGCAGCTGGTGAAAGATGAGACCACACACCTTCATCCCTGGGGTTCCACCAGCTTCTGATTCCTTAACATGGATTTATGGCTTGGGTTTTTTTTTTGTTTTTTTTTTTTTTTTTTTTCAAGTATTTCTGAACTTTCATTCAGGATAACCTTGGCAAGACCTGAACAACTTTGGGATTTGCACTTCAAAAGTATTTTCCCCTCTCATTTCCTGTTGGAGAAGAGACCACCCAAGGCTCTGCTGCCAGTGGGATTTGGGTTGGGAGGTGTGTGTGAGGAGCATCCCTTTGTTTTGTTCAGGTGATGGCACTGGTGATCCTTTGGGCTCTGGGGATGATCTCACAGGGAGGTGAAAGTTCCTCAGTTAATTATCCAGCTTTTTGACTTTCTCCATCTCTCTGGACACCACCAGCTTTAGTTTTGTTTTGTTTTTTTCTTTTTTTTTTTTTTTTTTTTTTTTTTTTTTTTGTGTTACTGATATTTTTTCTTCTCTTTCATTAACAGTGACAGATGCTTTTTTAATTAAAAAGAAAAGACAAAACAAAATCCCGAGTAAAACAAAAAAGAGAATATTCTAATTTGGCGTGACATTATGAGGCAGGATGGCTCCTGGCATCCAAGGTATGGAAAAGGTCATCTTCCACAGCTCCAGCCCTTTTGCAGCAGTGGAATTAAGTTCAAACTCAGGCTGGTTTTGAAGTCTTAAGTCTCTCCAGGGATTCCTTTCATAACATCTTCGAACTGGATAACACTACAGTAAATGAAATACACTGCACTGGATTAAAGGGTTATTTCCCCTGTGTGTCGAGCTGACACAGAATCCCAACCCTCAGGTTGCCTCCGAGTTGTCTCTATCTGCTGATCCCCTCCCTGCTTTACATAACAGCTCTTGGAATTTGTTGTTTTTTTTTTTTTTTTGCAGGGAAAGTTTTTGGCCATTATTTATTATATTTATTTTTTATGCAGCGAGGAGCCGAAATAAAACCACCTAAATAGGAAAAGGAATTTAATGGGCATCAAAACATGATGCAAGCGATGCAAGGGAAGAGCAGAGCTGCCTCTCCAGGTCTGTGCTGCTGCTCTGTTATTTGTACTGAGACACAAACTGTGGCTGTTCCTGGATTGTTGCTCACACATTCAGCAGAGCCTGCAGTAACAACAGGGCTGAGAGATGCTGCTGTGCTCTGAGCCGACTCCTCCAGCAGCTACAATTTGTTAGGGGTGGCTGGCAGTGTGTTTTCTTGTAGAACAAATGTTCCTTTTGACTTTGAACTCGGCGCCTGGTGCAGATTTGGTTGAGGGATGGGCACCCAAGTTGCTGCCATCTGCTGAGCTTTGGGGAAAACCAGTGCCTGGAAATCTTGGGGCAGTGGCTCCTCCAGTTTGGTTGTGCCTCTTGATGCTGGGGAAGGTGTTGTCTCCAAGCTTGGAATGGCAAATCACAGTGGAACCTGCTCTGGAACTGCACAAATATTATTGTTCCTTTGTTTCCCCCCCAAAAACATTGATTAAAGACCCATCCAAAATCACTGGGTGCCTGAAAAACACAAAATCTCCAATAACATTTCGACAAGGAAAAAGGAGGGAACTGTTTCTTCTCCATCTCTGGCTCCTCCCATTTTATTTTATTTTATTTTATTTTATTTTATTTTATTTTATTTTATTTTATTTTATTTTATCCAAGCGTGGCTGGGTCAGCTGGCAAACAGGAGTTGTGTAATGAGGTGTTTATTTAAGATAAAGTGGATCCTCCATATGCTGGATCCGTTTGGGTGTGGCAGAAACAGGACTCTGTGTGTCCCCATGTACCTCTGGATCCCATTCCTTGTTTAATCACTTTTCCTGCACCACAATTTTCTCTGGGTGCCTCTGGAATAACCACTTCTCCTCTCAACCAACCCCAAACCCCTCTCTTCTTCACAAGGATGGGGAGATGCTCCTGGTAATTCTGACGTGCTTTGTCTCTCCATGAACTTTTGGGATGAAGTGTCAGCACCTGGGGCTCTGTGAAATCTCAGCTGGATTTGTCCCTGCTGAAGGAACAAACCTGTGACCCCACAAGCATCAGGCTCCTCTTTTTCCAAGTGTCACTCACAAATAAACACCCACAACTCATTAAAAACACGTGGGAAATGATACTTTTGGGGATTCTGCTGTCCATAAATAATCAAAATCAACAATGTTTTTAGGTTTTCCTCTTGCTGAACAACCTGGGAGCAGAAGCAAGGGCAGGGAATTGGATGTGCTGGGTAGCTGGAGGTACCTTGACTCTCTCACAGCCTCCAAGACAGTCACTGTCTTTCCAGGAGGTCTCAAATCTCCCTGGAAAAAACTGAGGACATCTTGAAAATACGCTCGGAGCTTTTAGCACTTCCTCCAGATAATTTCTTCAAGTATTTAAAAATATATTTTATAGCACTAAAATAAATGTCAATGAGTCTACGTGGCTTGGGGCTAACAATAGTATTTCTATTTCCATCCAGCAGCCTGGCAGGGCATTTGGCTATGGAGGAGCTGGATTTGGGGACCTGGCTGTTTTCTTTCTGACTCGGTCCTTGATGTCTTGAACAGTTTTATTCTCTTGTGCTTTACTTTCCCTGTTTTGCTAAATAGCACTGAAAAAGCTTCCTTGCTTTGTTCAGGCACCTGGGATTTATCAAAGGCCTCTGGGCAAGTGTTAAATGCTGAGCTGGGTATAAAAAGCGTTATTTAGTGTTATGTTTATACCTCTTCAATGTTAGCATGTATTTTTATATACTCCTTGCGGTGACCTTTGTGTTTTCCCAACCAAGCAGACAATCTCCTTGACTCAGGGGGTTGGTTTTTTTTTTCCACTGCCTGCCGTGGCATCTTCAGAGTGATTTTTGTAAATAACTCTTTTTTTTTGGGGGGGGGTGTTTTCACTGTTTGGGCTGAGACTCAACAGTGCTGGAGGTGCCAGTTGCGTACAGAGGATGGGAGAATTGCCATGAAGAAAATAACAACATGGAAGTCCATTCCTCTCATTCCTTGTTGCTCTCAGCTACAACCAAAGGATGTTTTTATGGCTCCCAGGCTGCCATGTTTGATGGGCAAGGATTTTGGGGAGGGGTAAGAGGAGCAGGGCATGGAGTTGGTTTTGGTTTGGGGGAGAGGTGTAGGAGTCAAATGGGATGGCAGGAATTCAGCCCTGGCACCGTGTCAAAGGCAGCAAGCCCTGCTCGGAGCAGCTGCGTTTCCCCAGGACTGCAGGAAGCCAAATGGTTTGTTTGTCTGTTTACATGGATCTGTGGGGCTGTGTAGGGGAAAACCACTTAGCAGAAATTCTGCTATTAAAGCAGATGGTGGGAGATTAATCTGGTTTTTTTTTTTTTGGGGAGGGGGTACTTGGTGCTACGATGACCACGTTGTTAATTCCTTGCCATGCTAGGAGGAGTCCTTCCATCATTCCAGGGGATGGGGGGGGGGATTGTGTTTCCTGAAGCTCTCAGCTCTTTTCTGACTTTTGGGAAGTATTTTGGGAAGCGTTTTGTGACGGTTCTTGCTGCAGTTTCTCCACCTGTGTGTGCTCATTCCACATTGTCCTCTGCTCCAGCCCTTCCCATGGCAGTTCCAGCTGCCTCCTGTCCCTCCTGCAGACCAGCATCAGCCCCTTTGCTGCTGCTCAAACACTGCTGTTAGCCTAGATTTCCCTTTTTTTTTTTTTTTATTTCCCCTTCCATTTTAAAAATTGCTCTTTTTTTCCCCCCTGCCGTATCACTGACAGCCGCATTCTCCTTGACAGTTGTGATATTTGTATGTGTGCATAAAAACAGTAGGAAGCATTTATGTAGGTGTCACTAATTTAATTTAATATAACCTGATCTGTACGTATAGGGGAGGAACTGCTCCGTGCTGAAAATGCTTCTCTTTTATTTTTACAGTCTCCATCGTCATCAAATACAACTCCTGTCATTCTCCTCTCCCATTCACCTACCCAAAGACCAAATCTGGAAATAGTAACCAAAAGAGAAGCCCACGTCACGCACAGAGCAGGGAAAGGTTGAAATAATTGAAGGGTAAGTGATTTTTTTTATTATTATTTATTTATTTTTCACTCTTATTCTGCGTGTAAAGCTACAATAAGAAGTGCAAGGCTTGAGCACACACACAGCTGCTCTGCGTGCAAAAAAGCAGGAAAAAAATTATTGAAATTCTGTTTTGCTGTTTAAAGTGCCCAAAAGGGGCAGTTTGGAGTGTTGGTGCAGGTTCTGCTCCTGCCTGGCTGGAGGAAGCAGAGGCTCTGCACAGCCTGGCATGGCTTTGGTTGGTCTGAAGGAAATTCCCAGCTGAGAGGGAACCAGGATATCAGAGCCTCCCACTGCTGAAGAGCTCTTGTGTCATTTCCTTCTCTCTTCCCCACTTCAAACCCCCTCTCAGCTGGGCTGGGTGAGCTCTGTGCGTGGGGCAGGATGGTTTTTTTTTTTTGCCTTGCTCCTGCTCTGTGAGTTTTTTTTCCTGGAGAGCAGCCTGGTGGTGCCTGTGCTGGGATTTTCCTGTGCAGGGAAGAGTTGATGGGGGCTGGAGGAGGCACAGACTGGCTGGCAGAACTCGGAGGCCTCTCCCTGGAAAAAAAAAATGTTTGCCTTGAGGCTTTCCTTTTGCATGCTGTGAGCGTGGCCAATGAGATAGAAGGAGATAGAAAATCAGGTTTTTTGTGAAATTCAGAGCCCTGGCTGAAGCATTAGTGAGCTCCAAATGGTGGGGAGTTCATTTTCCCACCCCATCCCCAGCTCTGTGCTTGTATATATTGTATTTCCACACATATTCTCACTTAGATGAACAGGATACACCTTCACTTGCATTTGAGAACTTCTCTTTAAACATCTGGGTTTTTTCTGGTTTTATTGCTGTTGTGGGTTTGTTGGATTTTGGTTTTTCTTTATACCCCTGCAATGTTTGTTCATGCAAAATTCATATCTGGGAAGGGCATCTTAAATCCCTGCTTCTTGAGTCAAAAAGGGAAAAGTATGGAAGCGAAAAGAGAGATTGTATCGTTTAAGAAATATGATTCATGAATTAATCCTCGTCTGCTCCACCATCTGTGGTGTGTGTTTCAACACAGAAATCCTGGGTTATATCTCTTTAAAAAGCTTTCTTCTTGCTGATTGCCTGAGTTTGCTGCAGCTCTAACAGGGGGAATTTTATTTTTTTTTTTTTTTTTTGGGGGGGAGAGAGTGGTGGGATTTTTCACAGCCTGGGTGGGTTGTCCAGGCTGTAGGTCACTGAGGAGGCTGCAGAGCTCTGTGTTTTGGGAGGTGGCAGCTCTCTGTGAAATGCCACGAGGCTGATGTGCAGCCAAAGCCTGTGCACGGTTATTTTTGCTGTGAAAACTGTGGCTGGATCTCTGGAGCAAGAGATGGGCAGCGATGGCAGGAGGTGCAGGAACCTGTTGAGAAAAAGAAGTGACTCTTTCTGAAATGGACTGGAGCTCCAGAAAATAAAGCACTGAGGTAGTTCCCATCCTGTGTTTCCTGGTGATGTTTTTGTGATTTCTTTGTAGATAAAGAGAGAGGGGAGGTTTCCCATCTTGCTCCCAATGAGAAGCTGCTGTGCTTTTGTGCTTCCAGGAGAAATGAGGGATGAAGGGACACTGGGAGTTTTGGGGGTGACCTTTTTCTGAATTGATTCTTTGAATTGTTTCTCAGATTTTTGCAGGGAAAAACATATTTTTAAATATGGGTTTCTTTAGGTTTCTTTTTAAACACATTTCTCAGGTTCCTCTTCCTGCAGCAGGCCAGACCTGGGACAGGTGAACCCTGAGCAGGACACTTTCAATGCTGCATCCCCCATCAGTGCCTTTCCTGGATTGCTCCATTTCCTGGTTATGGGATTTGCCCCATCACTTTTTCTCCCAGTGAGATGCTGATAAAAGCTGGAGTGTTTTTCCTGTTCTGGAGGGGGATCTGAGGTGCTGGAGGTGGTGGATGTTGGTGCCCCTCAGCCCTTTTGGTGGCCTCAGCCCATGGTTTGGTGGCCACAGCCCCTCCTGTGCCCTGGGCACTGCTGTGAGCCCAGCCCTGCCTGGCTCTGCTCTCTCTGATGGATGGAGGTGATCCAGGAGCCGAGTCCCACAGTGAAATACTGCAGGTTTATTGCCTTCCCATTCATCCTGTTTTCACGCCTTTCTGCCTCCCTGACTCATGGCCATCCCCATCCAGCCTTTCCTGCAGTTCCTGTTTGCTCTGGGAACACCCACTGGACAGTGGCTGGAGCAAAGCTCTGATGGTTCCCACTGCCTTGGGAGCTGCTGTTTTAATTGAACATCTAAAGGCAGGACAGGAGAGGAAAATGCCTTTTTTTTCAGGAGTAACAATAAAGTGTTAAAATGAAGGAGGATGTGGGGGATGCTCTGTCTGGTGCTGAGCCCATCAAGGCTCTTCCATGCCCCCTAAAAAGTGTTTTCCCATTCCCTCCATTATCACAAATCCCTTCCTGCCCACTCACCAGGGATGTGCAGGTGCTTTGTGACACAAAGACTGAACTCCACCAGCACCCAGAATCCCAGTGCTACCACAATGTCTGAAGGGAAAAGGGTGTCAGCAGTGGCTCAGCAAATATTCAACCCAAATTGGAATTAGGCTGAAATACATCCTCTCCCAGGGAATTGGCTGGAACTGTGTCAGGGCAGGGTTAGGTTGGATTTTGGGAAAGGTTCTTCCCCCAGAGGGTGCTGGGCACTGCCCAGGCTCCCCAGGGAATGCTCCAGGAAGGTTGGGATATCTCTCCCAGGGACAAGATGGGATTGTGTCCTGTGCAGGCCAGGAGCTGGATTTAGTGACCTTCTTAGTCCCTTCCAGCTCAGGATATTCCATGTTTTTCTGACACACCCCTGCATGGAAAACGCTGCTGGGAATTCAGGCCAGATGTGCTCCTGCCTCTCTGTCCATCTCACCCCCACAGACACACCTGGACATTCACACATTTCACCAGTGACTTGCCCATTCCTTGTGTGCCTTTACAATATTTTGCAATTTTGTCTATTTCTTAATTGCCTCAATCATTTTTTTTTTGTTTGGTGAGAGTTTCTGAAGGATGATTTGCCATCCTTTATCTGCCCTGTGCTGGTTTGGGAAGCAGAGATGGGTTTCTTGGTCATCACTTTTCCAAAATCTCCATAAAACAAGAGTTATGGATTTTATGCCTGGAGAACCTCCTGTGTTTACCTGCATAGCCAGTGATGGCATTTTGTGAAATACTTTGAGCCCCCACAGAAGCTTTGCTGGTAAAAAAACAAAAAAACCCAAAAAAACCCCCCAAAAACCCCAAAACAACAACAACAAAAAAACCCCAAACCAAAACAAACAAACAAAACAAAACAAAACAAACAAAACCAAAAAAAAAAACACCAAACCAACCAGAGGTAAAACAAATTCCATCAGAAATGGGAAACAAGAAGCATTCCAGGCAGATTCCATTAGCCACAGGTTTTCCTTTTTGTTGTAAGCTTCGATTAAAATCAGCAGCTTTTATTAAAATTTAAAAAAGGGAGGTATTTATGCTCATCTTTATTTCCACCACAGTTTGGGGTTGTAAAAGAGGGGTCTGGTGGCTCCCCCAGCTCCTCCATCCCCTGCAGGGTGACAATGCTGGTGGCAGAGGGACATTTAACTTTTCCTGCAAGGTTTCTTGTGGACAAAGAAAGGAGAAGCTCTGATTGCCCATCAATTCTTTAGGACCCCAGTGAAACAGCTGCTTGTTTCTCCTAAACCATCACGCCAAGATGGAAATTGGCTGGTTTTCTGCACAGACTTTTTTTGGATGGGGAAAATTAAGCAGTAATAGCTGGAAAAAATAATATGGGCTATGAGATAATAGATGCCTGAGGGATAAAATTAAGCAGTATTTTACAACGAAGGAAGAGGGTTTGGCAATAAATAGTTTGCCTTTGACTTCCTTTTGTTTGCCAGAGGACTGATGTTGTTTGGGAGAGCTTGTCCTGGGCTGTGTTTTCCAAGCAGATGTAGGAAAATAGTGAAGGTGTGGAGGGTTTTCAGTTCCCTCCCAGGAAGGCTCTGCCAGCCCACGCTGCCAGCACGTGTTGGATGTGACAGGGATGTGACACTGGAGCTGCTCTGGGAAATCCCACCCTTGCAGGGGGAGGTTTAGAAGAAAATAGTAAGGTTTACCAAATAAAATGGGAACAGGGTTGGGTTTAAAAGCCATAAAGCCCAGAAAGGGGAATTGGTGTGTTCAGCACCCCAGCAGGTCCCAGTGGAGGTGATTCCCACTCTCCCTGTGTGCTGAGCTGTGCAGGAGCCCCTTCCCAATAAAGCCACCACAGTGGGGTTTGTTTTCACTCTGCCACCTCCCCATAATGTGCTTTTCTCTAACAGCTCCATGAGCACCTGGAGGTCGTTTGGAAATGCTGTTTTCCCCATTTCAGGTGCCTCATGCCACCCTCCCCTTCCACTTATGCACAGGGAAGGTGCCAGGGTGGGCTGGGAAAACACTGTGGTTGCCTCCTGGTGCCAGTGAGAACATCCCAGGACAATCTCTGCTCCATCATGGGGCAGAGCTTGTTCCTCTTCACTTTGCATGAAATAAAAACACAGTTCAAACAGAGCTGCCACCCCTAATCCCACCTTCCCAGGGATGGATTGGGGTGCAGCAGGTTGAGATTGGAGCTCTTTAGCCCAGACCAGCTGCTGAGAGCTTTTAATTTCACACACCTCAGGGAGAACCTTCCCTGCCAGGTGGGGGGATTTTCTCAGAGCTGGAGGGGTCTCAGGAGAGCTCAGAGTCGTGGCTGTCCCCAGGAGCTGAGCTGGGGATGCTCAGCACCTCTGCAGAGGAGGCCAGGCTGCCTCCTGCATCCAGAACGGAATCATTAAGTCGCTTGTGCATTAAGACTCTGTTTTTATTCATGGAGTGTAATGTGATTCATTTGCCCTTTTGCTCTCGTGGTGAGAGGGTTGTCATCTCGTATGCATCGCTGGCTGCAGGCACAGCTCTGCTTGGTTTTTATTTTTAGGGGTTCTGGCTGGAAGGGAACAGATTTTTCCCCCATGTGCAGAGTGGCTGCAGAGCTGAGTGGCCACAAACCTGCTGCCCTCCCAGCCCTGGTGGGGAGGATTTAGCTGAGCTCAACTTTCCTTCTCCAAACCTCCCACTGAGGATCCTTTCTCCTGCTCCAGCCCCTCGTGCCAGGGCAGTGCTGGAGGCAGGAGGGAAAACAGCACCCTTGGGTGACACCCAGTCCCCACCAGCTCCTTGCAGAGGGGGGTTAAACTGTTTACTGGGAAACCCAAACCCCAAACTTGTGGATGTTGCACAGGATCCTGCTGATACCTGGTGGGTGTAGGATGGGACCTTGCTCTGCTTGATGAACTGATGGAAAATAGGTGAAGGACACTGTGGGTCTCCTGGTGCAGCCAAAGAGGGAAATGATCCCTCCTTGGAATTAAAAAAGAAAGACACCAAGCAGGGCAAGAGCAAAGGATAAAAAAGAATGGACAAAACGCATTTTTTTTAATGTTGGTATGGGAAGCATCAATTAAGCCACTAATTGTTAAAGAATATTAATGAATAAACCAGTTGGAGTCACTGCCCCTCATAGTGGGGCAGACCCAGAGTGTTTCACCTCTTCACCTGCAAAACAAGTCAGAAACTCCCTCCCAGCCCTGGCTGTGGTGTCCAGCCCTTTTTAATCACAAAAGCACATTCCAAGTGGTCGCCCTGCCTGGCCCAGTGACCATCTCAAAGTCCTGAGGTGCCCCTGAGTTTCTGATGCTGCAGGGTCACAGCAGGTGTGGAAATCAGTGAGATTTTAGAAGCAAAAGGCAGGAGGAGGAGAATTAACTCCATGTGTTTCTTTGCTTTTTTTTTTTTTTTTTTTTTTGCCTTGTTCTCTTCTTCCTTTTTTTTATCTCTCCCCCTGTACCCTTCAGAGCCCAAATCCACGCTGGGAAGGACTCACAGAAAACACCATCTGAGGCACAGGTTTGAATTGATGATTTTCTTCCACTTTGTCGATGGGGAGGCATAAAAGAGGGTCAGGTGTGGATAAAGATAAGGGGTTTTTCAGAAGAGCTTGGAGCCTGGAGCAGCTTGGGAAGGGGAAGGTTTTTTTTTTTGGGAAGACAAAAGAGGTGGAAGGAAGCAGGGAGGTAACAACGCCGACCTTCTCTGCTCTTTGTTTGCAAGAAATGCACAAATCGCTGCTGATATTGCTGAGCGCTTTCCTGCTGCTCTGTGTGCCTTGATTTGGAGCTGCAGCCATTCCGAGCCTGGTTCCTGATTTCCAAAATAAAAACAAAAACCGAAATAACAAAAAAAAACAACCCAACCAAACAAATCCTGGCCAACAGAATCATCATTGTTCCCTCCATGGTGGGAGGACCAGGAACACCAAAACCTTCACCTTGCATCAACCTTAGATCCTGGCTAGGTTTGGTACAGATTAATGCTTTTTGGAGAGTTCTAGAAAGGTCAGAAATAGAAAAAAAAGCTTTAATAGCAGTGTAGCAAGCAGCTGGCTGCCTTGGGTTTCATTTTACTGCCATAGTAACACCAGTGTCAGTGCTGTGCCCACTGAATGCCACTGTCCCCCTATTTTTGTCAAGAGACAAGCCCAGGAGAAGGTGTTTTCTTCCTGAAGAATTTCTCTGAGGCAGTAATGGGCTTTTTGGAGGGTTTTGGTCCTCGTACCCAGAGATGTATCCTGATTTCCAAAATAAAAACCAAAAGTACAAAAAAAACCCCAACCAAACAAATCCTGGCCAACAGAATCATCATTGTTCCCTCCATGGTGGGAGGACCAGGAACACCAACACCTTCACCTTGCATCAACCTTAGATCATGGCTAGGTTTGGTGCAGATTAATGTTTTTTGGAGAGTTCTAGAAAGGTGAGAAATAGAAAAAAAGCTCTAATAGCAGTGTAGCAAGCAGCTGGCTGCCTTGGGTTTCATTTTAGTGCCATAGTAACACCAGTGTCAGTGCTGTGCCCACAGAATGCCACTGTCCCCCAGTTTTTGTCAAGAGACAAGCCCAGGAGAAGGTGTTTTCTTCCCGAAGAATTTCTCTGAGGCACTAATGGGCTTTTTGGAGGGTTTTGGTCCTCGTATCCAGAGATGTATCCTGATTTCCAAAACAAAAACCGAAAGAACCAAAAAAAAACCCAACCAAACAAATCCTGGCCAACAGAATCATCATTGTTCCCTCCATGGTGGGAGGACCAGGAACACCAAAACCTTCACCTTCCATCAGCCTTAGATCATGGCTAGATTTGGTACAGATTAATGCTTTTTGGAGAGTTCTAGAAAGGTCAGAAATAGAAAAGAAGCTTTAATAGCAGTGTAGCAAGCAGCTGCCTGCCTTGGGTTTCATTTTAGTGCCATAGTAACACCAGTGTCAGTGCTGTGCCCACTGAATGCCACTGTCCCCCTATTTTTGTCAAGAGACAAGCCCAGAAAAAGGCATTTTATTCCTGAAGAATTTCTCTGAGGCAGTAATGGGCTTTTTGGAGGGTTTGGTCCTCGTACCCAGAGATGTATCCTGATTTCCAAAATAAAAACCAAAAGTACAAAAAAAACCCCAACCAAACAAATCCTGGCCAACAGAATCATCATTGTTCCCTCCATGGTGGGAGGACCAGGATCACCAAAACCTTCACCTTGCATCAACCTTAGATCCTGGCTAGATTTGGTACAGATTAATGCCTTTTGGAGAGTTCTAGAAATAGAAAATAAGCTTTAATAGCAGTGTAGCAAGCAGCTGCCTGCCTTGGGTTTCATTTTAGTGCCATAGTAACACCAGTGTCAGTGCTGTGCCCACTGAATGCCACTGTCCCCCTGTTTTTGTCAAGAGGCAAGCCCAGGAGAAGGTGTTTTATTCCTGAAGAATTTCTCTGAGGCAGTAATGGGTTTTTTGGAGGGTTTTGGTCCTCGTACCCAGAGATGTAAGGTGGGTGATTTACAAGGCACTGTGCAAATGCCAAATTGTTAGGCAGAACTGCTGCTGATTTAGAAGGCAGTTAAAGCTCTGAGTGTGCCAAGTGCCAGTAGAGTGTTTCTACAGATGGAATAACTGGAAATATTGGAGAGATTCCAAAGGTTTAATCAAATTCAACCAGGTTTTTTTTTTTCCCCCTTTTTTTTCTTTTTTCTTTTTTTTTTTTTTTTTTTTTAACTGCAGAATTCTCTGAGGGATGAGGGTTGAAATAGTAGATTATTCCACTGCCTTCAGTACCGTGGGGGGAGATTTTCACAGATGAACATAAAGCAAACACACGAGACTTTGAAGAAAAAAAAACACATAAATGGGTCCATAAACCAGCAATACCCTGAAATGCTGGACCAGAGCAGGGAACATCTCCAGATATCCTGGCAGGAGGAGCCTTGGAAGCAGAAGGATGGGTTTGCAACACATCACAAAGGGAAGTGGCAGCCACAGTGTCCCTGGTGCAGTTCTGTTGGACCCAGGCAGGTTTTGGTGGGATTCTGGGCATCCTCCCCGTGCTCTCAGTGCAGTGCTGGGACATACATATGTTTGTGCACAGATGCCCACCTTCCTCTAGTCTTGTTGACAGCCTTTCCAAGGCTTCTTGTTTAGCCAGACCATATGTGCTTGGGCATGGAGATAGTGGGATGTGGAAAGAGCAGCGCGTTATCCTGGGGCTGCAAACACCAGCAGGAGCAATTCCCAGCAAATTCTGCCTGTGCAGGGATCCAGAGCTGCTGATCCCACGTCACAGGAGCCATCAGAGGCCGTTCCTGCCCTCATTTGTCAAAACCTGGGTCCAGAGAGCCACTTCCCTTTGTTCTGTCCCCAAACCAACATCCACTCCTTGAGGGTTCCTCCAAAGCCTGGCTGGAGGCCACCAGGGACAGGGGAGATGGTGTCTCCAGGTGGAGCTTTGCTGCTGAGGACCAAACTGGGGAAGGGGTTGGAAATTTTTTCCATTTTTTCCTTGTTGGTACAGAAAATGAAGAGCTCATCCCCATTTGTGGCAGCAGGGTTTTGTTTGGGGGTGAGATGTGAGGAATGACCGTCCCAGGAGCGATGCTGGGACACTGCTGGAGCTTCTACTTTGGTGGGTGGTTTTGTTTTTTTTTGGCAGGATTTTTGGGTTTTGCAGAAGGCCTGACTGGATCCATTAAGTGTCATTTATTTATTCTTGCAAGAGGAGAAGTTTCCTGCTTTTCCTGGTGTGTTTGGTTTTGATCCTCCCTGGAGGAGCAGGATTTTGTTTGGGGGTGAGATGTGGGGAATGACTGTCCCAGGAGTGATGCTGGGACACTGTCGGAGCTTCTACCTTGCTGTGTGAGGGGTTTTTTTCAGCAGAATTTTTGGGTTGTGCAGACAGCCTGATTGGATCCATTAAATGTCATTTATTTATTCTTATAAGAGGATAAGTTTCCTGCTTCTCCTCGTGTATTTGGTGTTGATCCTCCCTGGAGGAGCAGGATTTTGTTTGGGGATGAGGTGTGAGGAATGACTGTCCCAGGAGTGATGCTGGAGCTTTTACCTTGCTGGGTGGAGAGGGGTTTTTCAGCAGTTTGGGTTTTGCAGAAGGCCTGATTGGATCTATTAAGTGTCATTTATTTATTCTTATAAGAGGAGAAGTTTCCTGCTTTTCCTGGAGTGTTTGGTTTTGATCCTCCCCAGAGCTGGGGACTGTCCCTGCACTCCCAGCACAGACCCCTGTGGCTCTGAGCTGTGCCTCCTCCTGGAATAAATCCCTCCAAAGCCATTAGCCTCGATGCCACAGTCTGCTGCTCCTGCTTTTCCTGCCCCCACCTCCACCCTGCCATTGATCCAGGCTGTTTGCTGCAGTCAGGGCTGCCTCTGCTCTGCCGCTGCGCACAAATTGCCTTAAAATTGAATTGGTTAAAACCATTTCATAAACATTTCCCTCCCCTTCCTGATCCTGGCCACTGCACCAGCCAGAGCTGGGAGATTTCGTGTGGTTTTACCTGGCTGAGGGGTGGGGGCAAGATTCCCGAATTTTATGTGTGGGTTTGGTTTTTTTATTTAAGTCAGTGTATAAAAATTAAAGCTGATGTGGTTATAGGAATCAGGTCTCTGAAGAAGCTGTTGTCTGTCTATGGATCTGTGTCTGAAGTGGTGTATCCTCCTCAAAGGATGTTCTGGTGTGTCTCAGCTCCTCTTGGCTTTGCAGGGATTGGGATTCTCTCTGTGCCAGGTGCCACCAGCCCCTCTGAGATGAGATGAGATGAGAGCTCTGGTGCTGCTGTGCTTGGAGGCTCCAGGATTATTGTTTTCCTGCTGATGTGGTTGTGGTCTGACCAGAGGCAGCTGGCAGATGTGGAGCTGTAATATTTTGGGAGGTGTTTAACAGGTGAACACCCCAAAGTACAGCAGGTCCACAGCAGGATGGTGATGATGCCCAGGATTTTGGAGCACAAAAATCCAAAGCACCTGGGGATTGCAGGGAGGAGGTGAGCCCACCTCCCTGGAGCTGAGGAGATGTGCTCACCTGCAGAGCTGTAGGTGCCTCTGCCTGGGGCTGCAGGAGCACTCTGAGCCAGTGACTGGGGAACTCGGCATCAGACACATCCAAAGGCAGCTCTGCTGGTGCCAAAAAGCTTTTTGTGAGGACAGTAAAAAGGAAGCTTGGGAAATAAGGAACAGTTTTGCAGGTAGCTTCAAGTGTCACCCCGGAAAGGTGTGTTTGTACAAAAGGTGGCTCAGTGCTGGCAGCAGCTGGTGGATGTTCCATTGTTCCTCATTCTCCTCCCGTCCCTCCAAGCTCCTCTTCACTCCCAATCCTCTGACAAGAGCCCTTCTGCAGCAGCGTTTATCTCGAGTGCTGCTATATCAGGATCCATCGATCTTGTCATAAGATCATCTGCACCCAGCCCAAGCTCTGAGGGTGGAAAAGTGGCACGAGCTCTCTGTTCCCCTGGGCAGCTCTTTGGTGCTGCCAGAGCCTGGCTCAGGGTGAGACTGTCGTGGTTTGGAAGGAAAACGAGTGAGAGGCTCCAAGTCAGAAATACAATTTAATAAGAAGAAAGGTAAAAAGGTAAAAATAAAATAAAATCAATGCAATAACACAAAGGAGCACTGACAGAGTCAGAACACAGCCTGAGCAGGGTGGGGGGAGCAGTCCAGGTGAGGGGCTCTTCCTGAAGCAGTGATCCCACAGAAAGGTCTGGGAGCTCTGCTCCTCTGGGAATCCAGTGGCTCAGGGCTGCTTGTCCTGTCCCAAATCCCAGATTCTCTCCAGGTGGGAATGCTTGGCTCCTCCCCCTGGGCATTGGGAGCATCTCCCAATGGGATGAGGAGTCGTGCAGTGGCTCCTTGATGGCCCATTAAACAGAGAGAGCTCCTGGAGGGAGTTCCCTGTGAGTCCTGGGCAAGGCATTGATGGGCCATGAGCAGAAGAGCCCAAAGGAGGGGCCTGGGAAAACACTGCCCCACCTGGTTCCAACAGCTCATGGGGATGGGGATGGAATAAATACTTTGTGTTCATCCTACACCACAACCCAGGACAGAGAGTCACTTGGATCTTCCCTGTGGGGTGACCCATCCCAGCGTGTCCCCATCGTGGAGGGCCCAGCCCAAGGTGATCATCTCTCTCCAGGAGGTGCCCAGGACCCAGCTGAGCCTCAGTCCTCTGGCACCCTCTTAGCCACTTGGCAAATCCTTGTGGAAATCTGCCTGAATTCCCTTTTCTCCTGGGATTCCTCCTTCCTGCCCTTGCCCAGGGGCTCTGCAGTCTCTGTCTCTGGAGCACCCCTTGCATGTCCTGGGGAATATCCTGGCTGGGGCTTCCCAACACTTGCAAGTTTTCTCTTGTGTTACGCTGAAGGTGGTTTGAACAATCTGCAGGAATGTTTTCAGTGCCTACAGATTCTCCCTAAACTCTTCTCTGACATCCTGTCTGCAGGAGGTGATGCTGTGCAAGGACAGCAGACACATCTGGCCTTGTGAATCCTCACTGTCCCCTCCTCACCCTGTGTCCTCTCTGCCTGTGGTGACTCCTCCACCCTTCTCTGCTGATGGCAAACGTGGTGCTGCTGCATCCTGGAAATTTTTATGTGTCATGACATCTGTACAGGCTTCTACTTTGGCTATTTCACATATAATAATGATTATATGAAATTAGTGTGGTTAATCAGGTGGCCCAGAGCAGCTGTGGCTGCCCCTGGATCCCTGGAGGTGTCCAAGGCCAGGTTGGACATTGGGGTTTGGAGCAGCCTGGGATAGTGAAAGGGAGATGGAATAAGATGTTCTTTAAGGTCCCTGCAAACCCAAGCAATTCTTATTGACAGCCCTGAAGCTCACCCAGAGAACCCAACACCAGCGGTGCAAATTTATTTGCACATTTTAGCCCAGACGGGGCCACTTGTCCTCAAGTGCAGACGGCAATTTCAGTTTCTGATAAGTGTTGTCATTCCTGTTGTCCTGTTGTTGTCATTCCTGTTGTCCAGTCAGGCAGGCAGGAGGTGTCACCTGTGTCACCTCAAACCAGGCTCAGCAATAAACCTTCTATCAGGAAATCCTTGATTTACTCCTGCTCTGGGGCCAGATTGGAGCTGGAGGTGCTGCTGCCAACACATTGTGGTCCCAGCCCTTCTTCTCATCCTCAAAGTGTTCCTTTACATCTGTTTTGAAATGTTATTACTCCTGGAGCCTGATTCCCTCTCTTCTCCCAAGAAAAAGAGAAGGAAATTTGCCTGGACAATGTTTTGTGTCTGAATTTTAACAGCACTGAGTTTGTGTGCCACAACCTGGTGCCAGCCCAGATCTGCTGAGGTCACCCTGCCCTTGCTGGAGGGGACAGGACAGGACAGAACATGAAACTCCTCACCTGAGGGGTCTCTGACCTCTCTGACTGTGCAAATTGAGTTCTCCTCCTTGAGGTTTTCAAAGGAGAGAGGTGGAATCCCACCCCAAAATGAGATTATAAACCAGAATCTCTCCTTCTAGGACAAGCACCCCAAAGAACATTTTGTGGCTCTCTCAAAAGTTTTCCTCTTTTTTTTTTTTTCAGATGGAGCAGGACATTTCTTTCCAAGGAAATAGAGAAAACATGAGCTGTCTCTTCCACTCAGTAGTGATTTTTTTTTTTTGTCAGTTTTTGGTGGTTGTTCCCCTGCCTTGGGGCTGACAGGGAGGCACAGGGATGTCCCTGGAGCCATCACCCACCTGGAACCTTCTCCTGCTCTTCCCTTTCCCACACCACCAAGTGCTCATCCTGTGCCTCTTGGCCAGACAAGGAATTTTAGTATTCAGGAAGTTGGAGGAAGTTTGACTGTCCTTGGTCTAATTAGTTCCTTAAGCACAGGGGAGCTCAGATCACAGTTCAAATGGCTGTAATTTGAGTGAGCTTGAGACAATAGGAGAGGATTAAGTGGCAAAATTGTGTCTATTACTTTGACCAAAAAAAAAAAAAAAAAAAAAAAAAGAAAAAAAAAAGAAAAAAAGAAAAAAAATATTCAATTTGAGCAGAATATATAATTTTCTAGGTATTAACGTGGGCTTGGCAGAGTTCATCATTTTTAAGGCTGCACTGAGAGTTCTTCACATGCTCAAGGCTGAGAGTCAAGCGCAGCTTTCTGGAAATTCTCCTTGGAACAAAGAACTGGCCTCAACAAGGAGGTGACTGGGGAAGATTTAATTGCTTATTTATTTAGGTCCTCCTAAATGGTCTTCTGGTCTTAAATCCTGTGGTTGTCTATAAAATTTTGGAGGTGGCTTTTCTCAGAGAGGGGCCCTGCAAACATCTGCCCCCTTTTCCAAAAGGGGATCCAGCTCCAGGGGTGCCTCCCCTCAAAATACAAAAAAGGTGTGGTAGAAATAGAAAAAAGCCCAAAATACCCCGGGGATTCAAAATAATGCAACCTGGAATGAAAGGCTTTGCTTTCCCCCTGTCTCTCCCTTGGCAGCAGATGTTGGAATCTCCAGGTGTTTTGCACTCAGAGGGGCTGCAGCAGCCACAGGGAACTGGCCTCAACAAAGAGGTGACTGGGGATGATTTAATTGATTATTTTTGTAGGAGGTCCTCCTAAATGGTCTTCTGGTCTTAAATCCTGTGGTTGTCTATAAAATTTTGGGGGTGGCTTTTCTCAGAGAGGGGCCCTGCAAGTATCTGCCCCCTTTTTTCAGAAGAGGATCCAGCTCCAGGGGTGCCTCCCCTCAAAATACAAAAAAGCCCAAACACCTTGGGGATTTAGAATAATGCAACCTGGAGTGAAAGGCTTTGCTTTCCCCCTCTCTCTCTCCCTTGGCAGCAGATGTTGGAATCTCCAGGTGTTTTGCACTCAGAGGGACTGCAGCAGCCACAGGGAACTGGCCTCAACAAAGAGGTGACTGGGGAAGATTTAATTGCTTATTTATTTAGGTTCTCCTAAATTGTCTTCTGATCTTAAATCCTATGGTTGTCTATAAAATTTTGGAGGTGGCTTTTCTCAGAGAGGGGCCCTGCAAGCATCTGCCCCCCTTTTTCCAGAAGGGGATCCAGATCCAGGAGTGCCTCACCTCAAAATACAAAAAAGGTGTGGTAGAAAGACAAAAAAGCCCAAAACACCCAGGGGATTCAAAATAATGCAAACCTGGAGTGAAAGGCTTTGCTTTCCCCCTCTCTCTCCCTTGGCAGCAGATGTTGGAATCTCCAGGTGTTTTGCACTCAGAGGGGCTGCAGCAGCCACAGGGAACTGGCCTCAACAAAGAGGTGACTGGGGAAGATTTAATTGCTTATTTTTTGTAGGAGATCTTCCTAATAGTCTTTTGGTCTTAAATCTTGTGGCTATCCATAAAATTTTAGAGGTGGCTTTTCTCAGAGAAGGGCCCTGCAAGCATCTGCCCCCTTTTTCCAAAAGGAGATCCAGCTCCAGGGGTACCTCCCCTCTAAAAATCATGGTAGAAATACAAAAAAGCCCAAACACTCTGGGGATTCAAAATAATGCAAACCTGGAGTGAAAGGCTTTGCTTTTCCCCTGTCTCTCCCCCTTGGCAGCAGATGTTGGAATCTCCAGGTGTTTTGCACTCAGAGGGGCTGCAGCAGCCCCAGCATGTGCTGCATCCCTGGGAGTCCTGAGTGGTGTTTTCATGCTTTTAGTGGCATTGTGCAAGGCATGGCTGAGGGACAAAATCATCCTTTGTCTATCTAGGATGGGTAAATGGTGTATTTTATCTTTTTTTTCTTCTTTTTTTTTTTTTTGATACTGTGTGTGTGCCTGCATCTGTTCCGATAGGGGGAAAACAATGTTAATTGGAACATTTGAAGGGGGTTGGAATGAACCAGAACAAACATTACCAGGCTGAGAAATTTAAAGGGGATTTAGTAAAAAAAAAGTCTGTGTTTAAAGGACTTCCAGGAGTGGTTTTGGTTGGCTTAAACTTGAGCATGGTGAAAATAAAAGACCTTTATTTGATGGGCTGATTTCTGCATTAGCTGAACTCGCAGGACGGTGTGAGAGCAGCGTGGGTTGGGTCATGGAATTATTTTGGTTGGAAAAGCCCTTTAAAATCTTTGAGTCCAGCACTGCCAAGGCCACCTCTGAGCCATGTCCCCAAGTGCCACATCCACATGGCTGTTAAATCCCTCCAGGGATGGGGACTCCACCACTGTCCTTCTTTGGGGGAAGAAATTTTCCCCATTATCCAACCTAAACCACTCCTGGCACACCTTGAGGTCAGGAATGTCCTGCTACTGCCTTTTATTTTCCTGTAAAGAGATGAGGTTTGAGCATTGCACAGACAATGCAGGAAAACCAGCCAATTTTGTCCTTTTTTTGCTGTCTCATCAATGTCTGTGACCTGTGAGGGGTTCAGCAGATCCCTGCTGGAACCAGCTCCTTCCCATGCCAGCCATGATTCCAGGGAGCATTAAATGGTTTTTTTTTTTTTTTGCTGCAGGTACTCAGTGGGGAGTGTGCTGAGGTACCAGGCAGCTGTGGTTGCATTTTCTGCATGGATAAAGAGGTTCCTGCACAGGCATATTTAGGATTTATAAAGGTTTTTGGCTGAGAATTTGCTGTGCAGGACAAAGAGACACAGAAACACCATAATGCTGCCTCCAGTCTCCTTTGAAATCTGGGCAAGAGGTCATGTTTACTGGTGTGGTTTTTTTAAAAAAAAATGGCTTATTTCTTCAGGTCTGCCCTTTTTTTCCTTCTCTAACCTGAAGGCTTGTGCTGGCTTGTTTCTCCTGCTGCCTACCTTTAATAAATCAAGCAGAGAACGATGCATTGGCTTCACCAGCATTTCATTTATTCCTCCTTGCCTTGGCTCCTTTGCTCGAAGCCTCTCAGTAGGCAAGGGGTTAAACAGCATCCTTATGGTTCTTCCAGTTACCCCCATCAGGACTGTTTAAAAATTAGCTTCTCCCCACTTACTGCACTATAATTAGGATACAGGAGTTGTGGGGAATGATTTCACAAAGTGACTTGGTGTACTCGCCCGTGCACCCCAGGGAGCCAGGCAATTATGCATACATAATTCCACTCTTTGAATATTTTCTCTTTCTCTGCATAATTTTCTCTCTATTCATCTTTCCAGTGTCCTTCTGAGATAAACTTAGAAGTCTCAGCTTTCAGAATTTATAAAAAAAGCTCCTGTGTGCAGTATTTGCATTTCAGCCAGCAGTCATTCTCGGGGCTGGGCAGGAGGGCATGGAATGGAGCCCAGGGAAGGGAGCAGGAGAAGACCCTCCAGTGCTCCTGGAAGGATCAGAGAGAGCCTGGGAATCACACAATAGGATCATTGAGTTGTTCAGGGTGGAAAAGCCCTCTCTCAGATGGAGTCCAGCTGCTCTCTCAGCACTGCCAAGGCCATCACTGACCCGTGTCCCCAAGTGCCACATCCTGGTAAATCCCTGCAGGGATGGAGACTCCTCCACTCTCCTGTGCCAGGGCTGGACAAACCCCTTTGGGCAAAGAAATTTCCTCCTAAAATCCAATCTAAACCTCAACAAAAGGTTATGGCTTTGAGTGATTTAGTGAAAGACTCCCCTGCTCCCACAGCTTGGGATGATTTTTAGGAGGGATATTTTGGAGCTGCCCCTTTCAGGGGTGTGTTTTTGTTTTCTCAAGTCCTGTGTGTGCTGCTCTCAGGGAATTCTTTGCAGCCTGGCAGGGGAGCACAAGTGACTGCAGCATCTTTCCCTTGCTCCAGTCAGTTTATCTCTATGAACTCGCCGCTGACGTGATGCAATTTCTCCTGGTTGCAGTGTAGCTGTAGAGCAGCAAAGTTGTGATAAAAGACAACTTGTTGAAGGGATTCTTTGTCATCCTCACGGTTCATCTACAATTCCTTTTTTTCCCTGGCCAGGAGTGTGGTGGAGCTTTGCAATTATCCCAGCATTTGATGCCTGTTCCTTCTTTCCTCCCTTCCCTCTTTCTTCCTGATTCAAGTTCCCCATTCATTCTCTCTTCCTTTTAGTTTCTTCTCTCTTATTTTTTTTTTATTTTATTTTATTTTATCCACCACCTTCTCAAGGCACTGAGTGCTTTACTGTGGTCTGAGGAAAAGCTACTGTTCTACTTCCTGAAGAAAGCTCATTGTGTAGTGTCATGAAAAACGGTTTAAACAACACAAGGGAATAAAGGCACCACATTTCTCTGAAAGTTTTTTTTCTTTTTTTTTTTTTCTTTTCCTTTTTTTTTATTTTTTTATTTTTTTTAAGGAATAATACATAAGCTGCTAGGAGAGGGCAGAAATGTCTCCTGCTTCTCTCTGGTCGTGCCTGTCAGGCTGTGAAATTCTAAGGAAACCTGGGTTTTACATGGGAGCTTGAAAGCTGGACACCCCACCTCCAACCCTTTACTGTTCTCAGCATTATCCTCATAAGCCTAACAAAAAAAATAAAAATAAAAATCCTCAGATTGTTCCCAAATAGCACAGAATCAAAGCTTCCAAGGCAGTAGTGTAATTACTTGCTTTCTTTTTTTTTGGTGCCAGTTTATTGCCATCTTATGTAAGACACTCCAGCAAGTTCAAATATATACACTATATTATACATATGTTTATTTATTATATGTACAGCACACACTATATATTAGTATATATGTATAATATATTATTTATATACACTATATTATATGTATGTTTATTTATTATATATACAGCACACACTATATATTACATATTTATATATATTATGTATAATATATTATATATACACATACATTTATATTATGTATTTAGAAGTCGTATAAAATTAATGACACCTTAAGGAAATTAATGGAGTAATTATTACTAGGACTTTGTGTATGGGGCTTTTTAAATTAAAATTATTTAGAATACTATACATATATTTATTTATTATATATTATTATATTATACATATATTTATTTATTATATATACAGCACACACTATATATTACATATCAATATATATTATGTATAATATATTATATATATACACATACATTTATATTATGTATTTAGAAGTTGTATAAAATTAATGACACCTTAAGGAAATTAATGGAGTAATTATTACTAGGACTTTGTGTATGGGGCTTTTTAAATTAAAATTATTTAAAATATTATATTATACATACATTTATTTATTTATTATATATTATTATACATATATTTATTTATTATATATACAGCACACACTATACATTACATATTTATTTATATTATGTATATTATAATATAAATTATACATAATGTATATATACACATTATGTATAATATATATTATAATATGATTATATATAATATAAAAATATATAATATATATTGTATATTATATACTATACATATATATAATATACAATATATATTATGTATATTATATATACATATTTATATTATGTATAATATATAATATATAATATATAATATATAATATATAATATATAATATATTATATATATACACATACATTTATATTATGTATTTAGAAGTCGTATAAAATTAATGACACCTTAAGGCAATTAATGGGGTAATTATTACCATGACTGTTATTACTGCCATTATCATCATCCTTTCCCTCCTCATCACTGTCATTATCATCACCACTCCTGGTGTTTCCCTGTTGGCAGGACCTCACCCAGGTGTGCTGCTGAGCCCTGGGCTGTGAGGAGTGATGTGAGTGATGTGAGGGCAGTGCAGTGCTGCCTCCTGCTTTAACATTTCATTGTTTCAATAAAAGGAACTTTAAATTCAGTTCTTTTTTCACCACTGATGGGTGTGGACAGTGAATACCCACCAGTCCCACTTCCAAGTCTGGTTACTTATCCAGTGGTTTTTTTCCCACTCACACAGCTGAGGGAGCTGGGGAAGGGTCTGGAGCCCCAGGAGGGGCTGAGGGAGGTGGGAAAGGGGCTGAGCCTGGAGAAAAGGAGGCTCAGGGGGGACCTTGTGGCTCTGCACAAGTCCCTGACAGGAGGGGACAGCCAGGGGGGGATTTGGGATCTTATCCCAGGGAACAGGGACAGGAGGAGAGGGAAGTTCTCCTCCTAAAGCTCAGGTTGGCCCAGGGGAGCTTTAGATTGGACATTTAGGAAAAATTCTTCACTGCAGGGGATGTCTCCAAGCCCCCTGGACCAGCCCCACACCCCCTGTCCAGGGCTCAAATTCCCCTCCTCGGGTCCCAGCTCATCCAAGGGGAGTCCTGGACTCCAACAGTCCAGCCCTGGCACAGCTGTCCAGGGCAGAGCTGGAATCATTGTCCCTGCAGGGATGTAAAAGCTCTGTGGAGGTGGCACTTGGGGACATGGGGCACTGGTGGCCTTGGCAGTGCTGTGGGAATGGTTGGACTCCAAGATCTTGGAGGACTTTCCCTTCCTCAGTGATTCCATGATTCTCTGATTTTATGGCTTCACACAATGGTGCAAATTTGGTTCAGCTTAAACACAGGAGAGGGGAGTTCAACCAAAATAGCTCTTGAATGGAAGCTAATAAAGAGGAAATGTTTATTTTGCTCCTATCTGTGTTGTGCTTTCCTTAAGCCTCAAGCTGCACCTAAATCTCTTTGTGTTTCCATGTGAACATTTATTCCTATTTCTGTTGGTGCTCTGCTTCCCCCAAAACACAGGCAGGGCGCAGGGGTAGGGATGTCCCTGCCCAGCAAAGCCACTTTTGTGGAGGGAAATTCAAATGTTGTTTTGTTTCCAGTGGGGATGATTTCAGTGATAACACCCAGAAGGAAAGTCACCCTTGGTCCGTACGGTGTGTGAGTTCAGCTTTAAAGACAGCAGAAAACTGGGGAGTGATGGAGAGTTTGTGGCTTGGCAGGGAGGAAATCCAAGGTGGATTTACTGCAGCCTCAGCCATCTCTGTCACCAGCCCATGGAACAGGGGACAGACAATGCCCAGGAGCCACAGAGTTGCTGTTGTGATCCAAACTGAGATACCATGAGCTGAATTTCCGTGATTTCTCCTGCTTTTCATCACGGGCTCTCCAGCAGGACTCTGGGCACGCCTTGGTGGAGCTGAGACAGGCTCTTCCAGGTGAAAAGTCATTTTAGGAAAACAATCAGTTGAAGTTGGGATTTGTGATCCCAGCCAATGGACTCATCCCCTGAGGGGTTTGGAGACCCCAAGGAGAAGCTCCACCTTTGGCAGAGGAGGTGTTGGGGACATGGGGACCGTGTCCAGGCTGGTGACACACGTGTGGCTCATGTACTCGAGCTGCTCTGGCCAGGCCTGCCCAGAGCTGCCAATCTGGAGTCCACAGAGTACTTTGGAAGCTGCATCTTGGCAGGGAAGGGCTGGTGACAGATGCTCACTCTTTGTTTTTCCCGGGATAAATACAGTCAGGCTTTTGGAGGTTGTTGTTATTATTAGCATTGGTGTTCCAGGATTTTCAGGACAAAATGCCTCTGCCATGGCTCCTCTTCTCAGGACAGGACATGGAGGGGCTGGAGGGATGGGAATAGAGCTGGAGAAGGGGCTGGAGCAGCAGGGAGCTGGGAAAGGGGATGAGCCTGGAGAAAAGGAGGCCCAGGGGGGACCTTGTGGCTCTGCACAAGTCCCTGACAGGAGGGGACAGCCAGGCTGGAGTTGGGCTCTGCTCCCAGGGAACAGGGACAGGAGAAGAGGGAATGGCTTCAGGCTGGGCATAGGGAAGGGTTAGTTGGATATTGGGAAGAATTTCTTGACTGGAAGAGTGGTTAATCATTGGGACAGGCTGCCACGGGCAGTGGTGGAATCATTGTCCCTGAAAGTGTTCAAAAACCAAGTGTTTGTGAACATCATAATATTCTTTATTTGTCATGGTGGTGTCCAGGTGATCTTGCAGATCATTTTCCAAGCCTGCTGATCCTGTGGTTCTCCTCTGGTTTCTCCATTGGTTCAACCCCAGATTCCAGGCTGCCTTCAAAAAAAAAAAAAACAAAAAAAACAAACCTTATTCCTCCTGCTTTTTCCCAGTGGCACAGATTCCCAGGGAGCTCATAAGGTTTTTAAACATTTTCTGCGACAGCGCCGTCACCCACGGGGGAGACACGGCATTCCAGCTCTTCCTCCACAGCCTACCTGGCACAGGGAAAGCCTCTCGCCAAGGTTCCTGCAGACACAGCCTGCCTGTCTCCATCAGCTCCCCGGCCGCGTGGGGCTGTGTGTGTGGCAGGAATAGTATTGCACGTCGCGCTTTTCATTATCTGAACTTGTGCGACCTATTTCTGCAGCTGGCGGTCGGTGGGAGGGAGGCAGGAGCGCCGTGTTTTTGTTTCCTCACCTTGGATGTGACACAGGATTTAAATAGAGCATCTCCCTTTCCCTATCCATGAGTTGGTTTTACTCTCCTCCTCCTGCTGCCTGTGTTGTAGCACCTGTTGTGCCGTGACACAAATCAGAGCGTGACATTTTCCCAGCAGGGGTGAAAAAGGCTCCACTGCAGGGCTGGATCCTGCCCCAGGTACAAGGGGAACCCTGGGTGACAACAGGGCAGGGATCTGGCAAGCTGAGGTGGTCACAGGTGGCTGTTCTTTTTAAACCTGGCTGAGGTTGAGTAATTAACATCAGCAGCATCAAAAGGTCGTTGCTGTGGTTCCTGGGATGCTGCTGAGGTGGGGTCATTCCTGCTGGGATGCTCCTCCTGTCTGTGCTCCTGCTGGAGCTGTCTCAGGTTGGTTTTCTCACCCCAGATTCAGGTTGTTTAAAGTCCTTGGCCCTCTAAAAGCCCCGAGTCGTGTTGGTACAAAGAAGTGGAGTCTTCAAGGCCTTGTTTTCTGGTTTCTCGTGATGTTTATTATTTGATATCACAGAGTTTTCTCCGCTCCCAGCCGAGGTCTGGGCAGGGCTGGGACATGAGGGGACTGACCATTGATGGGGGTCACATCACATTTATACAGATAATTACATGTTATTTACTATTTTGTACCAATGCCCAGGGCTCACACTAAAAGGGTCATTTCTGCTCTGACCCAACCCACTCTCACTGCCCTGTGCCATCACCACCTCAGGGGATGGAGGGTGAGGGAGAAGGAGAGGGACACGAGGCACCACCCAAATCCCACCATCTTGTCCCCCATTTACCTCTATTCTAAAAACCCCAAAACTACTGAATTTTGTATGTTCTACTGTGCTAAACTACTATTTTCACTTCCTGGTGATTTGCAATTCCTCTCCTAATGCTGGAAGTTTCTCCCATGGGCTGAGATCAAACCCAGTGTTTTCCTGGGCTGTGCCAAGGTCTCCAACCCCCTGGACCAGCTCCACACCCCCTGCCCAGGGCTCAAATTCCCTTTCCTGGGTCCCAGCTCATCCAAAGGGATGTTCTGGACTCCCAACAGAGTTGCTGGTGGGGGTGTCCAGCCTGGAGAGGAGAAGCTCCAGGGAATCTTTACAGCCCCTTCCAGGGCCTAAAGGAGCTCCAGGAGAGCTGAGGAGGAACTTGGGACCAGGGATGGAGGGACAGGACACAGGGAATGGCTCCCACTGCCAGAGGGCAGGTGTTGTGCTTTGAAAGCAAAATAAATGAGAGGCTCCAAGTCAGAAATATAATTTAATAAGAAAAAAAGGTAAAAGTAAAATAAAATAAATGCAATAATACAAAAGAGCACTGACAGAGTGAGAACACACCCTGAGCAGGGTGGGGGGAGCAGTCCAGGTGAGGGGCTCTTCCTGAAGCAGTGATCCCACAGAAAGGTCTGGGAGCTCTGCTCCTCTGGGAATCCAGTGGCTCAGGGCTGCTTGTCCTGTCCCAAATCCCAGATTCTCTCCAGGTGGGAATGCTTGGCTCCTCCCCCTGGGCATTGGGAGCATCTCCCAATGGGATGAGGAGTCGTGCAGTGGCTCCTTGATGGCCCATTAAACAGAGAGAGCTCCTGGAGGGAGTTCCCTGTGAGTCCTGGGCAAGGCATTGATGGGCCATGAGCAGAAGAGCCCAAAGGAGGGGCCTGGGAAAACACTGCCCCACCTGGTTCCAACAGCTCATGGGGATGGGGATGGAATAAATACTTTGTGCACATCCTACACTGAAACCCAGGACAGCAGGGCTGGATGGGAGATTGAGGAGAAATCCTTCTTTGTTTGGGTGGTGAGGCCAGAGAAGTTGTGGCTGCCCCTGGATCCCTGGAAATGTCCAAGGCCATATTGGACAGGGCTTGGAGCAACCTGGGATAGTGGGAGGTGTCCCTACTCATGGAACAAAATGATCTTTAAAAGTCCCTTCCATCCCAAACCATTCTAGAGGGAATTTCTCCTTTCCAGCTGCATCACGAGGAATGTGGACATTGATATTTAGGATATGCCAAAGGCAGGCAGACCAGAATTCCTTTTTTTGTCACAATACTCTTTGATTAAGATCATTACAGCGACTGGGAGCAGCACTGCTGGTAGGAGCAAGTTGGTATTTCTGTCTCACAGGCTGCAGCTCAGTGTTCAAGCTGTCAGCCCAGATGCAATTTAAAAAAAAAAAAAAAAAAAAAAAAAAAAAAAAAAACCAGAAAACCAAAAATGGTTTTTATCCATTGAGCCATTTTAGGGCTGTGGTTTTAAAAAGTAGATTCTGACTTGCTGGGGAATATTTTTATGGATGTGCATCTTCATGTTGTAAGATTTTCAAGAAAAATCTTCTGTTTTTCTTTACTTTGTGACGTGAGAAGGTGCTCGTGCCTGTTAAAGGGACCTTTGACGGGGAATTGGTGCCAAACACATGCTCTTTGCATGTTATTTTAAATCCAATTTAATTTGCCATTCAGAACTGAATTTTTGCTTTTTTTTTGAACCTGTGTAAAAAGAGGGGAACAGTGCAGTTCCAAGCAAATCAACACCATTTAATGCACTGGTGACATCATGCAGGTAAATCAGAGCAGGAATTGCAGCAACTGTGAATATGTAAGGGGTGAACTCAGGGAAAAAAAATTAACAGACTGGATAAATGATAATAAAAGATAAGGAACATGGTGAATCCTTAAATGCTCAAAAATTGTGAGACTGGCTTAAACCCTGCGATTTAAAAAGTAAATCCTGATTTCTTTTATGTGTCTGCTGGGTTTTTGAGCTTCCAAGCCACACTTGGTTCATATTTCCAAGCATTCCTTTACAGTTTGATGGGCCAGGCACAGGCTTTGGTTCAGGTGAGACTTGTCAGGTCTCAACTCCAGGAGCTCAAGGCTTGGGAAAGACACCAAACAGTCAGAGCTGATCACACAGGGCGAGCTGGGAGCACTAAATTTAGATCATTTTAAAATCCTTCCCCTCTGCAGTGCTGCTGGATTGTTAACCGAGGTGGAAAAAACCACAGAAGTGCTTTGAGTTCCAAATTGATCACACCCTTTTAAACATAAATTTTAAGCATAAATTCCATGGAGAGAATAAATTCCGTGGTGCTTCACCTCCCTCCCATAATCAGGCTCAAGGAGTGAGAGGAACGCTGTCATTTTCTCATTTTCCTCCCCAAAAAACACATATCAGAGATCTGCTGATGAAATATTGGCAGATCCACACCAGGAGAAGCAACAGTAAGAGAAATCTGTGCTGGTAGACAAGGGAGAGTTGCAGCAGTGACTTGACACAACTGAGCCAATTCCAACCCAAAGATCTGGGGTTTTTTTTGCTATTGAGAGAAAATATTCCTGGCTCTGAAAAAAAAAAAAAGAGGGCAAAAAGCCTTTAGTGGGATGGAGTTGCACCATCTGTGACACCTGCATTCAGTGCTGGGCACGGGGGATAATGGGGAAGGAGCTTGTGCAGCAAAACATGCGTCATTTACCTCGGAATAAAGAGGTTTAATTTCTGAAAGGCTCTCAGCACATCTTGAAGTTAAACGGGAGCCAAGGACGTTTGTCATCTGGCAGACTGAGGCACTGGACTGGGTAAGCCTTGGAGGGTTTGCACATGGAAATTTCCTGCCTGTCCCTGGGCTGATGGAGTGGGGAGGATTCCTGAAGGAGCCTGGCTGCACCTGCAGGAACAGTGTGGATTTTTTGGGGGGTCAAAATCACCACTGGGAGATATTTCTGCTCAGTTTCTCCCCACCCTGGTCGGTTTTTGTGCAGGTGTTTGAGTGGCAGCATCCCCTGCACCCCCAGCCTGGCCCCTTTTCTCTGGCCCAGCTACCAAAGCAGTTTTGGATGGGTTAATTCCTCTCTATTAAAGAAAAAAAAAAGCCAGGAAATGTTTAATATTCTCAGATTTTAAAGATGTCTTCAGCCTTGGAAGTCTCCACCTTGAGCTGGGCTCTTCAGTTGCTCCCTTGCTTCTTTGGGTCTGGGTTTTTTTCACAGAATCACAGAATCTTCAGGGCTGGAAAGATCAGGAAAAGGAGGATCCAGGGCCTTGGATCAGAGCACTGCAGGGATTCCTGGGTGTCTTGTCCCAGGGGATTCCCACCTCTTCCAAAACCCATTACACATAAGTGGGGTCTGTCATTTCTAGCAAGTTGTTTTTTTTTTTTTTGTTTTGTTTTTGTTTTTGTTTTTGTTTTGTTTTGTTTTTTTCCCCAGACAAATAGCAGTGAAAATGTTTTATGGACTGAATCACAGTGAGTGGTTTAATTGCTTCTTTTCTACAGCACTTAATTCTTGCTGGGATAAGTCACTCCTCTGGCAAGACCTTTAGTGTTTTGCAGGTGAGGATGAGCCCAAAGCAGAAGCCCTAAATCCATCCCATAAATTGTTTTAAACCAGGGGTGAGGCAGCTGGAGCTCTCAGGTTGCTCTGGTTTTCCTACCCAGTCATGGAATCAACAGGTTCATTCTGGCTGGAAAATCCCTCTGAGTCTGTCGGGTCCAACCATTCCCACAGCACTGCCAAGGCCACCAGTGCCCCATGTCCCCAAGTGCCACCTCCACAGAGCTTTTACATCCCTGCAGGGACAATGATTCCAGCTCTGCCCTGGGCAGCTGTGCCAGGGCTGGACTGTTGGAGTCCAGGACTCCCCTTGGATGAGCTGGGACCCGAGGAGGGGAATTTGAGCCCTGGACAGGGGGTGTGGGGCTGGTCCAGGGGGCTTGGAGACATCCCCTGCAGTGAAGAATTTTTCCTTAATATCCAATCTAAAGCTCCCCTGGCCCAGCCTGAGGCTGTTCCCTCTCCTCCTGTCCCTGTTCCCTGGGATAAGATCCCAAATCCCCCCCGGCTGTCCCCTCCTGTCAGGGACTTGTGCAGAGCCACAAGGTCCCCCCTGAAACTCCTTTTCTCCAGCCTCAGCCCCTTTTCCCACCTCCCTCAGCCTCTCTGGGCTCACTCCAACCCCCAAAATGTTTTTAAATATCAACATAAACCTTTGAGAGCAGAGCCCCAGCCCTTGGAATCGGCGCCAGGGCCCGGCTGAGCCGACAGCTCCCGTTCCCACTCAGGCACTGACAGCCTCCACCTCGCCGTGCCCAGGCTAAATTGCCTCTTTTTGAAACCACTCACATTTCTCGAGGTGCAGGCATGAGCCGTGCAGCCCTGAGCTCAGCACAGCCCATTTATCAGCTCCTGCTCAGATATTTTTTTTTTAGCAGGGATCTGGTGTGGGTTTAGCGAGACGCCACCCGGCACCTTTCCCCATTAACCTCTCCAGCAATGGTGAGCCAAAAGCCGTGGCTTTGGATTGCTGCAGGCTCTGTCCTGCTGGGAGAGCAGCCTGTCCCCCTGCTCTTTAAATATTCTTGGATATGCCAATCCTCATTTTTAAGAGCCAGGCTGGGAGAACAGAGTCTGCCTGCAGCACCATTGGCGGCGTCACCTCGCCGGGGTAATGTCCAGGAATGCTCAAAGTGACTTTAAGATGCTGTGCTGATGCTTTTTACTTAAACAAGAGCCATGGGCACAGCTAGAGGACTGGTTTAGGACTTAATTTATGCGTTGCTCTGGAGTTTATTCAGTGGGTTGTTGCTCTGGAGTTTATTCAGTGGGTTGTTGCTCTGGAGTTTATTCAGTGGGTTGTTGCTCTGGAGTTTATTCAGTGGGTTGTTGCTCTGGTCTCTCTTGCTGAGACAAAGAGTGGGTGTTTCACAGTGGTGGCTCTGTCTGCAGAGAGCTGCCTCCAGCTCTGGAAGGTCATGGAGCTGCTGGAGTGAGTGCAGAGGAGGCCAAAAAGGTGATGGAAGTAACTCCTATCCTATAAGGAAAGGCTCAGGGAGACCTCAGAGCCCCTTGCAGGGCCTGGGAGAGCTGGAGAGGGACTGGGGACAAGGGTGTGCAGTGGTAGGACATGGGGGATTGGCTTCCCACTGCCAGAGGGCAGGAGTAGATGGGATAGTGGAAGGAATTGTTCCCTGGGAGGCTGGGAAAGCCCTGGCACAGGTTCCCAGAGAAGCTGTGGCTGCCCTTGGATCCCTGGAATGTCCAAAGCCAGGCTGGACATTGGGGCTTGAAGCACCCTGGGATAATGGAAGGTGTCCCTGCTCATGGCAGGGGTGGAATGGGATGATCTTTCATTCCATCCCTTCCAACCCAAACCATTTTATTCTCTGAGTCTGTGTCATTGTCTCCAGACCACTTGCCCCTTCTTCAGCCAGGAAAAGATCTCCCCTGCATCAGCAGAAAGGCTGGAGTGATGGTGATTTCTTGCATGGGACCACATCCCTGCCCACCACTCTTTGTCCCTCCATGCTGCAGTTCACAAACTCCCACGTTCCAGCTGGATTTTCTTCAGCAAAGACATGATTTGATCAATTCTGCTTTGGGATTTTGCAGGTAGAGTTCACTAGAGATCCAGGACCAGAACAAAGATTTTGGTTTCTTTCTGTCCCTCCTGGCAAAGGCTCAGCCCATTTTCCCTGCAGCCTCCATTCCCACCAGCTGCTGCTCCCAGAGGCAGAATCCCTGATTTTCTGCAAATCAAACGCCTGCACATCATTTGCTTTAACTGAGATACCTTTGAACGACTTTCTACAGACTGAATTTGTAATGCACATTTGGGAAGGGTTTTTTTTTCCCACCGTTATCATCTCTAATGAAATCCCAGGTCAGTTTTAGGCAGCCTGTTTTCTCTGTGATCTGGAGCTCTGCACTAATTTCCACGAGTTTGAATCTTCCAAATGAACTTTCCTCATTTTGGGGTGGATGTGGCATTTCCCTGGGGCTCAGGAGGAGCAAACCCAAGGCTCTTCTCCCTGAGCAGCAGTTACCCCATGCACTTTTTACCCTGACTTTTGATTTTTAAAGTCTCTTGTGTGGTTTGAATGTCTTCACTTCCAGCTCTGTACCCACACTGGCTTTTATAATTCGTTATTATTTTCTTTTTTTATGCACAGGTGTCACTCTTGCTGCCGTACCAAATCTTTCCATCAGCAAATCATGGAATCACAGAGTGATTTGGGTTGGGAGGGACTGTAAAATTTATCTGGTTCCAAGCTCCAAACCCATCTGGTTCAGGTTGGACATTAAAAAAAAATAAATATTCACAGTCAGGGTGATCAGAAATTGGAAGGGGGTGCCCAGGGAGGTGGTGGTGGGGTCCCCATCCCTGGAGGTGTTTAAGGAAATCCTGTGATATATTTGGTGCATTTATGTACCATTTATTTTAGGACTCTGCTTTATCCCTGGACAACCATCCCTGTTGGTTAATTTGATTTAAATGAGGTTAAATAAAAACCTGCACGACGTGTTTTTTTTGCTGGACTTCCATCAAATTGCTCAACAATAGCACCACTTACGGTGTGTTCAAATATGACTTTTCCACTCTGGGAGTGAAAGTAATTTATCAACAAGTGGGTCCTTGTCCCTGTACCGTGACAAGTCTTTGTGAAATCTACTTTTTTAGAGCAGGCTGAGGTTTATACAACGTTACAAATACGCTGTATTTTTTAAATGTTAAGATGCAGAAGAATGAAAAGCAGGCGTGCATTTTGGAATAATTTTTGAAGGGGAAAGCTTTCCATTGTGCAGGCACTCCTTGAAATGAATAGATCTGCATTAAACGTGTTCTTGAACTTGGCGACGGACTTTGATTCCACCCATTGTGGAGGATATTTCACCAGTGTAAGGGAGATGGTGGAAGGAGGAGCTGGATGATTTATCCTTCCATCTCCACCTTTGTGTTTGCCAGCCAGCACAGAGGGCATTGTTCCCCTTCTCTCTTTACTCTTTTTTTTTTGGGGACAGTCAGTGGTGGGAAGACCCTTCAGCACAGAGGTTTTTCTGCTGGAAGGTTTTTAATCCACACCTCCTGAAGAGCTGTTTCCCCCGTGTTTGCTGGGGTCTGTCCCACGTGGATCCTGCAGGATCCTGCCCTCAGCAGGAGGATCATCCGTGTAGGATCATCCACTGTAGGAGCAACTGTGGATGGCAGGGACAAGGAACTCTGCAGAGCTGAGATATTCTAGGAACACCTGGGTTTATTGCAAGGGTTGTGGGTAAAAAGGGCTTTGCCTTCAGCCACCAGCCTGGGCTGGAGGGAACCCCAAAGAGAGAAAGGGGAGAGAGAGATGGGGTGGATCTAAGGGGTAGAAATGGGGTAAGAGTAGGGGAAAAGAGGGTGGAGAAAGCCTGGGGAAATAGCAGGAGCAAGAGAGAGAGGGGAAAAGAGGGGAGAAGCAAGAGAGGACAAGAGGGCAGAAGGGAAGAGCGGAGAAGAGAGAGCAATCACCTTGTTACAATCCATTCTATCTCTTTTTGTGTTGAATATTCTAATTTACAGTGACCAACCGGCGCGAGATAAAAAACCTACAAACTTTGCATGCAGCCTATAAGAACTACTATATTACCATATTACTTTATATTCTAAACTCTAAATACTACTTTTTTATGCACTTGTTTTCTGATGCCTTGCCAGAGTGGAAAGGTGACATTCCTGAGTCCTTTTGTTTTCCTGTCCTTCAACCCATCTCCAGCTCATCCCCATCTTCCTGCCTCTCATGCCTCCATCTCAGTGCTGCCCTTCATTCCTATTTCACTCACAGCTTTTACATCTCCAGTATTTTTTTACCATACAATCATATCCATAAGTTGTTCCTGTTCCATCTTTCCCAACTCAGCACCAGACACTGAACCCGAACAGGCACGGCTTGTCTGACCCATGGCAGTGCTCAGGACCAGCCCTGGGTGTGTTTGTGTCTCTGCTTGAAGTTTGAAGGATGATTTTTGGTTTATCCCACTGAAAGTTTTGATTTTCTCTCATCAGAAATGTGAAGCGATGAGGTGGAAAATAAGACAACACAGTGTCACAGTCTCATGGTGTCTCCATGATGGGAGATTCCTTGTCTTGGAGTGGGAGTTGATGCCCCAGGTTCTCCAGACCCTGGTGGGAGGTGCTGGGATCTCACCTGTGGTGCAGAAGGGAGGGATCCATCCATCTTCATCTCAGGAGGGAGGCACAGACTCTCCTTGCAGGCTGTCAGGACACACAGGATGCTTTGTAAGGCTCTGTTGGTTCAGGGCTGGGGGAAGGCAGAGCTGGGCAGGGTTTGGGGTCAGGCAGTGGCACCCATGTGCTCCAGGCAGACCCTTCCCTCCCTTGTCACAAAGCCCTGTCTCTCCTCTAAAAGGATTTAGAGACAACTTGGCAATAAGAGGAATTTAAAATCTTTTTTTGTCGATATTTCTTTGGAGAGATGCCTTATTTTTCAGCTGGATGGATGGCCTTTCCCAGGTGTGGCTGACACTCAGCATGTCAGAGATGCAGCCTGAGCCATGTGGGTGGCACTGGGAAGGCACCTGCAGCCTGGGAAAGGCCACGGCCACCACAAAACCACTTGCTTTTCTGAAAATACCGAAAACCCTGAGTGTTGTTATTGCTGAATTGATGCAAGCAGCCATCTGGAATCTGGAATCACTGCAGACAGAGCAGGGAAAAACTGGGGATGCTGCAGCATTCCAGGATGATGATGGCTCCAGAGCGGGCAACCTCAGCTCAGCATTCCCTGGCTGATCTCAGCTTTGTGTCTCAGCACTGATGTTATTTTAATGCAGTTCCATGGCTGGAGCTGCTGTGATTAGCAGAGCAATTTTTGCAGCGCGTTCTTCAAAAAATTGCCAATCAATTGGAGCCTGAAATAGACGGGAGCTGCTCAAAAAAAAAAAAAAAAAAAAAACAAACCAAATCTGGAATGGTTTGTAAAGTCTGAGCAGGATCCGAGGTGCCTCTGTGACACACAGGATCCCCAAAATCCTGCCTTGCACCTTTTCTAATTGCAGAATGGAGAACAAGAGTGTTGAGGCTGAAAGGGAAGGAGGAGTTGGAGGGATTTTGTTAAATCCTTTGGAGGTGGCTGCGTCTCCTTGTGCTGCCATGAGATGTGAAGGTCACATCCTTCTCACCTCCCCTGATCCCAGCAGCAGGGCCGGATTTAGGAGGTTTAAGGGTGAGGTTTAGAAGAGGAGAGACTTTCTCCTCTTTGGGATGATAATTGTGCACCCTGATCATCCACCAGCGCTGACTTTGAGGGTGGAATTTGCTGGGTTTTGCCCAGCTCAGGCCAACAGCATTTGCAGCAGCTGCTGGAGCTGGAGCACCAGAGGGCACAGATGGCACCGTTCAGCCACATCCACGACACTCTCCCTCCCTGATGGTGTTTCTACTGCCAAGCCAGAGCCCGTGGGCTCCATTTCCCTTTCCATTTCCTTTGTATTTTTGCTGTTTGCAGGGGTCTGGGAGGAATATCTGTTGGGAGGGGTGGAGATTTTGGGCTGGGAGCTCTGGGTGCTCATCCATCGCATCCATCAAATCCATCTTTCCCTTGGAAATTGAGGTGTGCTGCCCCTTGGGGAAATTTGGGCAAACAGAGCCTCCACAAAGGGTGGTCATCCCTTAAATCTTGGCTTGTTTTTGAGGGTCCAGGTGACACAGGTGGGTGACTGAGGGGACATGAGCAAAGCCCACCCAAAGGAAAAACGTCAAGATGGGTCCTGTGCATTCTCTGGTCTTGGTTTTCCACAGAAATTGCTACAAAACCATGAATTCATCCTTCAGCTGGCATTTATTAGTCTGTTTTTGGTTGAGTTTTGCCTTTGTTGAGATTTACTCTTTACAGTGGGAAGCTCAGAAGAATAGCCAGAAATAAGATGAGGTTTGAAGTGATTTAAAATGTGTTTTTTAGCTTTGCTAAAGAGAGGTTGGGTTTTTTTTTGTTTGGTTTTACTTTTTTCTTAGCATCTCCATCCCTGCTCTCAATTTATCTGGGGTACTTTGGAACTGACAATGAAGCGTCCTTGAGAGGCTGGAAACTCATCACTGCTGACTCCTGAGAAAGTTTTTATAAAAAGCCAGATTGTTTATTTTGAGGAAAAAAAAAAAATGACAAAACCCTCGTTTTGTGGAAAGCAAAGCCCCTCAGCAGGGCTTGGCATGAGGAGGAGACAAAGAGAGGCCTGGAGCACCCAGCCAAGCTCAAGTTTTCCCTCCCATCACTTTTTGTTCCTTGCCTCGCTCCCATTTGTGAGAGCAGATTTGGATATGAATTTTTTTTTTTTTTTTTTTTTTTTTTTTTTTTTTTTGCTGAAGAATTGATTTCATGGTTGCCCTAAGTGAGCAGAGCTGTGATGCATTAACTGGTGTCAGGCAGGGGATGTTTACCTATTTATCTTGGCTGCGGCAGTGCCTGTAGTATTTTCTTCCTCTGTTCTCCAAGACTCATTAAACGTTACAAACACCAGTGAAGTCCTAATGAAACAATTGCATCCTCATGGCTTGAATATGCAAAGTAACACCTCCAGCAAAGGCTGATAAATGCCTGTCTTTATGATTTTATTTTTTTTTCTTCCCACTACGTTTGCATGGAGGGGAAACGTAGTGGGAAGAATATTGACTTGCTTTGCTTTGGAGCCCAGCTTGGGAGAGCTGGGAAGAAGGGAGAGGCTCTAGGGACACCTCAGAGCCTAAAGGGGCTCCAGGAGAGCTGGAGAGGGACTGGGGACAAGGGATGGAGGGACAGGACACAGGGAATGGCTTCCACTGCCAGAGGGCAGGGCTGGATGGGAGATTGGGCAGGAATTGTTCCCTGGGAGGGTGGAAAAGTCCTGGCACAGGGAGCCCAGAGCAGCTGTGGCTGCCCCTGGATCCCTGGGATGGACATTGGGGCTGGAGCAGCCTGGGACAGGGGGAGGTGACCCTGGACAGTGGGGAGGTGACCCTGGGACAGGGGGAGGTGTCCCTGGGACAGTGGGGGGTGACCCTGGACAGTGGGGAGGTGACCCTGGGACAGGGGGAGGTGTCCCTGGGACAGGGGGAGGTGACCCTGGGACAGTGGGGGGTGACCCAGGACAGGGGGGGTGACCCTGGGACAGGGGAGGTGACCCTGGGACAGTGGGGGGTGACCCTGCCATGGCAGGGCTGGGATGGGATGAGCTCTAAATCCCCTCCCAACCCAAAGCAGCCCAGGGTCCCTCTCTGTGGAGCCCCCCGAGGCACAGGCACAGCAGGAATGGTTTAAAGGTGTCGCTGGGATGTGCAGAACCCACCTTGGGGCTGTTTGTTCTCATGTCCCAACAGAGAACGGGATCAGAGCCATCCCTGGGGCACTGAGGAGGGAAAGGATCCTGCTCCAGCTGTGGAGCCCTGGGATGGACACTGGGGCTTGGAGCAGCCTGGGACAGTGGAGGTGTCCCTGGGACAGTGGGAGGTGACCCTGGGACAGTGGGGAGTGTCCCTGGGACAGTGGGGGGTGTCCTGGGACAGTGGAGGTGTCCCTGCCCATGGCAGGGGTTGGAATGAGCTGATCTTTCCCATCCCTTCCAACCCAAACCTTGATTTGTGCCGTGCCCGGTGCCGCGGGTGGGATGTTGGGGCAGATCCCCATCACCCCCAGGTTGTTCTGTGTCCTCTCCAAGCTCATCCCTCAAAGCTTCATCCCTCTTGGCTTGGGCAGCCGCCTTTGTCCCTCTGTGTGCCCTGTGAGGCCGTGCCAGGAGCAGTGGGATCCTCGGAGAGCCGCGCTGTTAACGCCGGGGGAGTCCCGGCCTGACTGATTGGTGTAGCAGGGTTTGAATTCTGCACTGAATATGACTAATAATCCATGACCTGGCTGTGATTATAGATGAAAGAAAGCTGATGAAGAGACCCTGCAGTGGCACAGAAAGGAATTAGCCATTGTCTAAAGCCGGGGCAGTACCGGAGCATTTGGATTTCACATCTGAGATTTACGGGTGAATAATTCAGCGCTCGGGAAAAAAAAATGCTTCAGCCTCAGTGTGACATCTCCACATCTTCTTTCAGTGATATCCAAGACTTTAACTAAACATTGCTTCCCAGGGAGCTGGGGGCAGCTGTCCAGATATTTTTCCTCTTCAGTATCAGCATTCCAGATTGTTACCTGGATACGGAGGGAGATTTGGACTGATGTCTTGGGAGATGCAATCGCTCTTTAATGTGGGATTTTGCCTTCAGAAATTGCCTCTGAATCCAAAGTCTTTCCAAGTAAAATTAAGAGACACAGCTTAAATAAATTTAAGTGTTGTTTCCATGTAATTGTGTGATCTGCTAAGGCCTATATGGTGGGGATGGGGTTGTTTGGGAATTTTTGAATAAATCAACCGGTTCTCGAAGGCAAAATGTTGGCGGATTTCTTAAAAGTGAATAGGAAAGAGGAGGAAAAGTGGATTTTGTGTAAAAACAGCCTTGGAAATTGGCTTGATGTTTTCTATAGGGGCCCTGTAACCCTAAAACTAAAACCCTAAAACTAAATCCAGTGCTGTTAAATCTCTGCATTTGAGTGGAAAGGCAGAACCACCCGGGAATGTGTTAAAGTGTTCCCACAACCTCAGCTCCGCTTCCTCCAGCATATACAATATCCAAAATCTTTCCAAGTAAAACTAAGAGACACAGCTTAAATAAATTTAAGTGTTGTTTCCATCTAATTGTGTGATCTGCTAAGGCCTATAGGGTGAAGATGGGGTTGTTTGGGAATTTTTGAATAAATCAACCAGTTCTCGAAGGCAAAATGTTGGTGGGTTTCTTAAACGTGGATAGGAAAAAGGAGGAAAAGTGGGTTTTGTGTAAAAACAACTTTGGAAAATGGCTTGATGTTTTTTATAGGGGTCTTGTAACCCTAAAACTAAAACCCTAAAACTAAATCCAGTGCTGTTAAATCTCTGCATTTGAGTGGAAAGGCAGAACCACCCGGGAACGTGTTAAAGTGTTCCCACAACCTCAGCTCCGCTTCCTCCAGCGTATACATTAGTGTAAGTCTTTAAATAAATGATCACATATTATTCCTCAAATAATTCATCCGTTTTCTGAATTATTAGCTAAAAAAGGATGGAATCTTTATAATTGTCATCAATTCCAGCTCCTTATCGGGCCTAATAAGTTCTTTTCTCGGTGTGATAAGTGTTTTGATCATTTCCTTTTCCTCCCTCCCCTGATTTCCCATCACAGTCAGAAGGATTCACTCCTTTGGATGCACATCAAGGGATGAGACTGGGGAAGCTGTTTTACCTGTAAAACCTGTGGACTTACAGCTGTAGGAAACTACTCAGGAAAATAAACCCAAGTCAGGGTTTATTTATAAATTTTCAGGCTCACCTTGTCAGGCAGAGCCACCGCACCAAGGTGGGCTCAGGGAAAAAATGATGGTGATGGTGATGTATGTAAGAATTGTTACCTGCTTGTGTAATTAAAGGTTTTAAAAGCAAAGAAGTAACCCCAGCTTTGTGCTCCAGAGCTGAGAGCACAGGCATTCCTTCCCAAGCACAAGGAATATGCAGGAATTGCATCAAGTGGGGAGTTTTAAAAGGAAATCGTATGGAAGGGCCCATCTGCTGTCAATGCACATAAGAGAGGAAAAATCCTTCTGAAACTTGGGAGTTGTTCAGGAATATTCAAAGGATCTGGATAGAAACTTGGATATAATGTCTAAGGGGATTTTTTTGATCCACATCCCTTTGGAAAATCTTTTTTTTTGGAAGGGGATTTCTCACCTTTGCCTCTCCTCTGTCAATCTTTAATATCTTGAAGCTGATTGCCCTGGATTTAGCACATGGCAGGGAACAAAATGAGCTTTGAAGTCCCTTCCAACCCAAAAAATTCTGGGATTCCATGTCCCATAATAAGGGAAGAGCAGCTCCCTGAACTAGTTCTTCCTGTAAAACCTGGGAGGAATGAGCCTTTCCTCCCCTTGCTCCAGCTCAATTCCTTCCTGTGCCTCAGCCAAGCACTCCATTGTTTGCTTTCCTCTCTGTGCTTTTATGAAAATCGTGTGTGCTTTAGGAATTAACACTTTTTATCTGGAGTCCACTGCTGGCTAATTGCGCTAATAAGAGACAAACGAGATTTGTTAGAATTTCTTTTCCTCCTATAAAAATTTCTAATTTGAGGATATTAGAAAGGGAGAAATGTTTACCCCACTAGGGTTACTGCAAATATCCTGATGAGCTTTCACATCCTCCTCCGGCACCAGCCTAATTACCCTCCTTAGTCCAAATTTTAATATATTACAAATCCGTACAGAAAAAAAAAAAAAATAAAAAAAATTCCTCTTTTCCTTCTTTTTTTAAACCTGGTGTTCTTTTTTTAACAGGAAAAAAAAAAAGAGAATATTTCTCGTAGGGAAAGAAGCAATGGCAGAATTTAGAGCTGAAAGTTTTCTGCAGTATATCCCTGTTGAAATCCAGCTTTTTGTGCTGTTTTGGTTCTGCATCAATCTGTATCTCTAAACAAAATTTTACACGCTTTTCTCCAGCTGAGTTATTTCATAATATCCAGTGTGTGAGGGGACTCTGAAACATCCCCTCTCTTTATCAGCTTCTCTAATCTTAATGCACTTGACCTTGGGCCTCTCCTGTTTCCTGAGGAGGTTCACAGGAAGAGTTTGTTAAACTTTTCAGACCCTGCTTTGTCAATTTATCCACAAATACAGCAGCAAAAAGAGAATCTGGGGTAGCAAGTTCATTTAAATCAAGCAATTCTGCCCATCAAGAAATCTCCATCCCAAACTATTCTTTATTAGCTTTTGTTTTTTTTATTGGAGCAGACTGATGTATGTAATTAGCTTTGGAGAGGTTAATACCCCCCAGATCCGGCTGAATTTTCAACCTTTGCAGATTTGTGAGAGTTGGAGTTTTTAATCTTTCTCAGAAATCCAGGCTCTTAACAATTCTGATTTAGCTAAACTTTACATCTAGTGAAAACAACATGTTTGGAATATAGTTGATTTAATATTTAATATTTAAGGAGGAGAGGCAAAAAGCAACATCATCACGGGCTGTCTTTGGCCATCTTAGCTACATAAAGGGAGCTTTGAAAAAATGATGGAGAGAGGCTTTGCAGACAGGACAAGGGGAGGTTAAATTGCCAAGGGGAGGGTTCAGATTAGGAATGAAGAGGAAAAAACTCTCCTGGGAAGGTGGGGAGACCCTGGCAAAGGTTCCCAGAGCAGCTGTGGCTGCCCCTGGATCCCTGGAATGTCCAAGGCCAGGCTGGATTTTGGGGCTTGGAGCACCTTGGGATAGTGGAAGGTGTCCCTGCCCCTGGCAGGGAGTGGGATGGACTTTAAGGTTTTTTCCAAACCATTTTATTCTCTGATTCTGTTAATTAGAAATGTTTGGGGTTTTTTTGGTTTTTTTTTACTTCCGGCCATCACAGCGAAACCAAAGTTTCTGTTCTTACTCATTTTCAGGACATGAAAATCTCCCCCTCACTTGCCAGTGCTTTTCAAAACTGTGCAGCTGCTGACACTAATTATTGCTTCATTTCCTTCCACTTCTATTAAATATGAGAGGATGACCAAAAAAAAAAAACAAAAAACAAAAAAAAAACCCAGCCACTTTTCTTAATCATCCTCCCTTGCTCTTGGGTAGGCAGGAATTCTCTTTATGCTTTTTGTCCTCAGAATTGGGTGCACTCATTGAAACCCTCATGTGGCCCACCTGGGTCCCTGCATTTCTTCTCCTTCATTGTTCCCAGGGGAATATTTACCCAGCCCCATGTGCAAATCCACCCCACATTTGGTAAAAAAAAAAAGGGATATTTAATTCTTCCTTACTTGAATCATTGAGGTTTTTTCAGGTTCTTGGTCACTGTGGGGATGTGGAGTGGAGCTGTGCTCATCTGAGGCCAATAATATTTATTTGTGGCCCTGGATCATCCTTTTCCATTTTCTCAATCTCTCTGTTCTCCAATTCCCCACCTTCTCTCCAGCCATTCCTCCCTGTCTCTTCCCTCCCTTGCTCTGCACCCTCCTTGCTGTACCATCCTCTGCTCTTGTCCTGTGCAGAGGATGCTGCAGAGGTGTGTCAGCACAGGAGGAGGGATGTGATGTCCCCCTGAGAGGAGCTCCAGGGATGTGGAGCCTGGAGGGGAGAGAGAGGTGGCTCAGCATTTTGTGGAGAGCATTTTGGGGAGAACATTTTGGGGTTCTGTGCTCATCTGAGGCCAACAAACAACCTTTGTTTGTGGCCCTGGATCATCCTTTTCCCCTTCCATTTTTTCAGTCTCTCTGTTCTCCAATTCCCCACCTTCTCTCCAGCCATTCCTCCCTGAGTCTTCCCTCTCTTGCTTTGCACCATCCTTGCTGTACCATCCTCTGCTCTTGTCCTGTGCAGGGATGGAGCCTGGAGGGGACAGAGAGGTGCCTCAGCATTTTGGGGAGAACATTTTGGGGTTCTGTTCCCAACCTTTGTTTGTGGCCCTGGATCATCCTTTTCCATTTCTCAATCTCTCTGTTCTCCATTTCCCCACGAGCTTCCCCTTCTCTCCATCCATTCCTCCCTGACTCTTCCCTTCCTTGCTCTGTACCATCCTTGCTGTACCATCCTCTGCTCTTGTCCTGTGCAGAGGATGCTGCAGAGGTGTGTCAGCCCAGGAGGAGGGATGTGATTTCCTCCTGAGAGGAATTCCAGGGATGTGGAGCCTGGAGGGGAGAGAGAGGTGGCTCAGCATTTTGGGGAGAGCATTTTGGGGTTCTGTTCCCAACCTTTGTTTGTGGCCCTGGATCATCCTTTTCCATTTTCTCAATCTCTCTGTTCTCCAATTCCCCACCTTCTCTCCAGCCATTCCTCCCTGAGTCTTCCCTCTCTTGCTTTGCACCATCCTTGCTGTACCATCCTCTGCTCTTGTCCTGTGCAGAGGATGCTGCAGAGGTGTGTCAGCACAGGAGGAGGAATGTGTGATGTCCTCCTGAGAGGAATTCCAGGGATGCGGAGCCTGGAGGGGGGAGAGAGGTGGCTCAGCATTTTTGGGAGAACATTTTGGGGAGAACATTTTGGGGTTCTGTTCCCAACCTTTGTTTGTGGCCCTGGATCATCCTTTTCCCTTCCATTTTCTCAGTCTCTCTGTTCTCCAATTCCCCACCTTCTTTCCAGCCATTCCTTCCTGACTCTTCCCTCTCTTTGCTTTGCATTTTGGAGTTTCTCCTCTCTCTGGGCTTTGGCAGCTCTGCCTTCCCTAACCCAGGACAGGATTATGCTGAAACCCTCCACATTTCAGACGTTCCCTCATGCGTTTCAGCTCCTCCAGGATTTTAATTGCCACCTTTTTTTTCCCTTTGTGATACTCTGCTGCTCTTGATGGCTGAGAATACATTTGCAGAGAGAGAAAAGCTCCTTTGGTATTTAACATGTGCTTTTGTCAGCAAGGCTGTAATTTCCTTCACTTCCTTCCTTTTGCCTTAAAGTTGTTTGTGACAGGTCTTGAAAACACTCACACCTTGTGTCCTCCCAGAGTAAGGTCAGAAATTGTCATTTATTTGAGAGCTGGCTTTTAAATAGCCTGTCCTTAATCTCATATCTGGGGGTCTGCTGGAGTTGGGGCTTGGGCTCTGCAGTAATTGTTGCATCTGCTTTCAGCTGAGGGAAAGTGGAGGCTTTGCTATGAATATTAACAGCTCATCCATCCTTTACACCTTCTGGGAACACACCACTTCTGAAATTGTTTCCTCTTTTTTTGTGGGTTTTTGTCTTCTCCATTTTCTCTGCAAGCTCTTTTTTTAAAATTAATCTTATTTCCCCCCCAGATTTATTCCTAATTGGAGGCTTTTTATAAATCTGTATTTATACCTGAACTTATTCTCAGGTAATGTTGGCTCTGTCAGGCCTCACCTTCTTGTAAGATTTTAGATGTCTCACTGCTGGGATTGACCCACAAAACCCTTCTTTGTCTCCAATTTCTCCTTCATTTGAGCTTTTCTCTGGTGTACTCACCATCCTTGATGGGAAGAGCCCAGGGAACTGCTGGGAGATGCAATTTCCTTGTGAGATTTTCCTGGGAAAAAAATAGCTTTGAACCCGAAACCCTCAAGTCCAACATCCTTTTTGTGGACTGGAGCAGCACTTGATGGTGAGGGGATGGTTTCAGGCTGTACCTTTCCTTAGGAACTTCACCTTTCTGACCCTGTCAGATCTGGAAACTTCAGGTATTCTGCATTTTTTTTCCTTATCCTGGGCAAAAATCAGAGACTCTTGGCTTAGGTAGAAATATAAATTCATGGAAACAGGGGTTTTTTTGGTTGGTTTTTTTTTGTTGTTGTTGTTGTTGTTGTTGTTGTTGTTGTTGTTGTTGTTGTTGTTGTTGTTGTTGTGTTGTTTTTTGTTTGTTGTTTTTTGTTTTGTTTTGTTTTTTTGGGGTTTTTTTGTTTGTTTGTTTTTGTTTTTGTTTTTGTTTTTGTTTTTTTTCCAGAGAGGTGCTGTTAGTATTAAAATACAATTTTCTCACCCTCATTTGCTGGCAGGTGAAAATTTTGAGGCACTTCATCCCCCAGTTATAAAGTTAGAGTGAAAAAACAAGGATCAAATGGCATCCCTGGAATAAAAACAATCAGGGAAATTTCAGAATCTGGGAGGAAAACAGGATCTTTCAGGTCAGTGAAAAACCAGCCTGGCATTGCTGTGGCTTCTGGTGCTGCCTCACCACAACCTTCCCATGGGAAATTCTGTCCTGTGTGGGATTAAAGAGAAAAAAAAAAAAAAAAAAAAAAAAAAAGGAGGAAAAGAACCCCCCCAAAAAAATCAAGCAAGCAGAAAACACCTCTGCAGAGGATGATGCAGGGATGTGATGTCCCCCTGAGAGGAGCTCCAAGGATGTGGAGCCTGGAGGGGAGAGAGGTGGCTCAGCATTTTGGGGAGAGCATTTTAGGGTTCTGTTCCCATCTGAAGCCAACAACCTTTGTTTGTGGCCCTGGATCATCTTTTTCCCCTTCTATTTTCTCAGTCTCTGTTCTCCAATTCCCCACCTTCTCTCCAGCCATTCCTCCCTGAGTCTTCCCTCTCTTGGTTTGCATCATCCTTGCTGTTCCATCCTCTGCTCTTGTCCTGTGCAGAGGATGCTGCAGAGGTGTGTCAGCACAGGAGGAGGGATGTGATGTCTCCCTGCGAGGAGCTCCAGGGATGTGGAGCCTGGAGGGGAGAGAGAGAGGTGGCTCAGCATTTTGGGGAGAACATTTTGGGGTTCTGTTCCCAACCTTTGTTTGTGGCCCTGGATCATCCTTTTCCATTTCTCAGTCTCTCTGTTCTCCATTTCCCCACGAGCTTCCCCTTCTCTCCAGCCATTCCTCCCTGAGTCTTCCCTCTCTTGGTTTGCATCATCCTTGCTGTACCATCCTCTGCTCTTGTCCTGTGCAGAGGATGCTGCAGAGGTGTGTCAGCACAGGAGGAGGGATGTGATGTCCCCCTGAGAGGAGCTCCAGGGATGTGGAGCCTGGAGGGGAGAGAGAGAGGTGGCTCAGCATTTTGTGGAGAACATTTTGGGGAGAGCATTTTGAGGAGAGCATTTTTGAGAGAGCATTTTGTGGAAAACATTTTGGGGTTCTATTCCCATCCAATTCCTGGCCCTGAGCTCTGCTCTGAGATTGTGCAGGAGTTGTTGAGGTGTCCAGGTCCTCACCTGAGCCCTGGTGAGAGGAACACAGTGTGTTCAGCATCCCCCACCCACGGGCAGAGCTGAATCCTCTCCTACTATTACTCCTCTGACTGTAAATATCTCGGAGACATTTACATGCTATTCCTTTTTAAGTATATAATGTTTTCATTCAAAAGTATCACAATTCTTAAAAGACCTGTCAGAGGCTCTGACATGTAATTAATTTCTCTAAAGCTCTTTTTTTTTTTTTTTTGAAAGATACAACTGCATATATAGAACACCTGCACTTATTCACAATTCTGCAGGAAAAAAAAGCCACAGCTTCTTCTTTTTCTTCTTTTTCTTCTTTTTCTTCTTCAGAATCTTCTTCAGAATCTTGTCCACCTCATAGAATTCCCATTCTCAGAATGTGCAGCTGGGCTTTCAATCAGGCTCATGGGCTTATTTTTCTTATTTTATGTTTCTTATTTTTAGCTGGTAGATATTTTTTCCCCTCTTCTCTGCCTGGGCAGAGAGTATTGAGCTCCATGGTGGAACCCAGGAAATATGACTGAGGTGATGTTCAACCAGCAGTGGATAAATATTTGTATTTGTAAAATATATGGAAATGTGGATACATAGATTTAAGTGGCCAAGCACTGGATTCTGTGGTGATCATGATATTCAACAACCAGTGGATAAATATTTGTATTTATAGATTATATAGAGATATAGATACATAGATTGAAGTGGCCAAGCACTGGATTCTGTGGCAATCATGATGTTCAACCAGCAGTGGATAAATATTTGTATTTCTGGGTTATATGGAAATGTGGATACATAGATTTAAGTGGCCAAGCACTGGATTCTGTGGCAATCATGACCAACTCATTTGCTTTATCCCCTGTAAGTGCATCCAGGGCATCACTGTGACCATCCCTGACTCTGGTGGGAAATGCCACGAGCCAAATCACTGCTGCTCCCCAGAGCAGAGTCTGCAGGGAATCCTCAGGGGGAGAAAACCTCTCCAGCAGCTCCCTTGGCACAATTCCTCCTTGGGTTGGCATCTGGGGGATCTGTGGAGCTGGAGAGGCTGAAGGGGATGTCATCTCCCCGTGGCACCTCTGACAGAGTCAATAAATCCATTCACAAAAGCTGCACAAAAGTCTTGGGGAAAAATGGCATTTTCTGGCTGATAAAGAAGCAAAACAACTTGTTGCTGTCTTTGTACAGGGCAGGCATTGAGCAGATGTGGTTTTTTGTTGTATAAAAGGATGGCATTTCCTCTTTTGTCTTTGTAAAATTAGTGTTAACAGGAACATGTTTAAATCCTAAAGTTTGGATGGGCTGGAGTGAACAGCAGCTCCATCATTTATGTGACTAGAGGTGAGTGAGGGAAATGTGTTCAGGATTTTTAGCTTTGCAATTTGGGTTTGTTTTTCTTTTCTCTGTTCAAGGGTTCCTTCCAATCCCTGATCATTCTGGGATTCTGCAATTCTAGGAATTTCTAGAACAAGAAATAACCTGGTTTTACTCTCAATGAACTGGTGAAGGGACATTTCATCAGGATCTTGCTCGGCTGGGAGCAGAGGGAGCTGGTGGGGCTCAGCTGGGACATCATTTCCCAACCACATTTGCCTTCACTCCAGCAACACCAACACCCATAAAACCTCTGGAGTGTCTCAGGAGGGTTTTTAAGAGAGAACAAAAGGGTCTTTTTGGGTTTTTTGCCCCCCTGGGCTGGAGAACCTGCTCAAAGGCAGCAGGAGGTTTGTGGCAGAGGGTCCATTGTGGGGCTGTGTGTGTGTTCTCCCATATTGTGTGCACATGGGCTGGTCACTAACAGGTTTTGTGTGACCCTGTTAGCACCAGAAATAGGAAAATTGACAGGAATGGTGAGGAATTTCCTCAGCTCTGATGCTGAGGGTTTTTAGAGGCACTCACAGTCCTTCCCCTGACCTGAGCCACAGGGCTGCAAAGGGTTTCTCCAGGTCACTGAGCCCTGTGTATTGCCACCACAGCTCTGCAGCCTGTCCTTCTGTCCATTAATTTGTCCATCTTGTGCTTAAAGCTGCTTGGATTATTGTTCAGCTCCACTGCTCGCTTCCCATCGCTTCCTCCCCTCCATCTCCTTGCTCTCGGTGGTGCCAGCTGTGATCTGAGCAGGCCAGTGCCCTCCAGTCTGTGGTGCAATCAGCAAAAGTGCTTCTGGATTCTTCCCTGTGGCTGAACGTGCTGTGCCTGTCCTTGAAGCACAGCCAGCCCTGCTGTGCTCCCTCCTCCTCCTCCTCCAGAGGTCTGGAGTTCACCCAACCCCACGTCTTTGCCCATCACCTTCCGTCCCGCCGTCCTCTTCCTTCATCCACTCTGGCTCCAGTCAGGTTCACAAACTTCAGCCTGGTGCCTGATTTTCTTCCTGTCAGCTCTTCATAGGAGCATAACCCCAGCCTTGCCTCTCTTCAGTGGCCTGACACCTGAAATCTGTATTTTCTCCCTTTTGTAGCTCAGTCTGCAGATGATTCTTGTGTTCTGTGCTCTCCTGATACCCAGTGCATTCTCTGGGCACTGCCTTTATCCCCCAGATCTCTCCTGGTTTAGTTTTTCTTGCCTGGGACCCAGCTGTTCTTCTCCTCTTTGTTATCCCCAGCCTTCTGTTCCTTCCTGTTCTGTATCACAGAATATCCATTCCCTTTGTCAGCTTTTCTTTCCCAGTGGCTGCTGTTTCTCCCCGTCCCTTTTGGGGTCTCACCTTTCCTGGTCCCAAAGGTGCAGCACTTGTTCAGCAGGTCTCAGCAAACCTGAATTGTCTGTCCCATTTGTACTTCATCTCTCTCTGACCCTGTGAGAAGATCCTCCATCTGGACCCTTCTCACTTCTTTCCCAGCTGCTTTCTGGAGCTCAGCTCTGCTCTCTGGGTCACTGCAGTGGAGGATAAGAGTTGTCCCCAAGCCACATCCCCTTTGTTGTTGCATTTCATTGTCCTCGATGTCTTTGGATCTCATCCACTGGGAATATCCCTGGTGTGCTTCCCTCCCTCTTGTGCACACACATCCCAAAAAATCATAATGCTACAAGATCATGGTAGGTAATAATAAATAACAAAGGTGTGTGAGCTCTCCCTTTGTGCCTGTTTGTTTGGCTCTCTCTGTGCTCATTGCTTGCCCCCCCATCTCCATGAAGGTTGGCCCTTGAGTATCCATCAGAATCAAGGAAAGATGGACTCTTTCCTCATGGACCAGGCTTGGAATAGTGGAAGGTGTCCCTGCCCATGTCCCTTCCCACCCAAACCACTCTGTGGCACCTCAGCCCCCTCCCCAGCAGCCACAATGGTCCATGTGTGGTTCTCTGGCTCTCCCAAGGCTGACAATATTTTATCAACATTTTCATTAATATATATTTTAAAAAAAACTTCATTTATTAATACTTCTGTTAATTAAGGCAGATTTAACAGGCAAGGAGATACCAAGGAGGCACAAAGCCGTAGCCTGTCAGAGCACCTTCCACACTCAGACATTAATCTCCTTCATGGAAAAAATAACTCTGATCTCTGCTCTGGCTTTTGGAGCTTCTCCTGCTCCAGCATGTCAGCAATGAAAGGCCATAGAGGGAGCTCAGGGTGTGGGGAGGCTGCTGGCAGGAGAGGGGCATTACCACAGCAAAACCGCCTGGCATTGGAGAGCTTTGAGATGGGGATTTGCATCAAAGGAAAACTCTCGGGGTTAGTTAAATATTCCTCTAAATATGCAAAGGAATGGAGTTACTGATGCTTGTTATTCTTATCTTCCTCTCGGTGTCACAACATCTTTAAGTTGGGTGAAGGTTTCACTTACTAAGGCGGTTGTAAAGATTTCACGTTAATTAAGAGGACTCCAGTGCAAATCTGAATATGAATGAAGTTTGGCTGCTGAACCCCAGGGCAGTGAGCGTTGTGGGAACAGCAGACACTGACAAATGTTGATGGGAAAAGTAAAAAGCCAAACAAAAAAAACCCACCCCAAACCCAGAAAAACACCTAAACCAATGCTGCAATCTAGTACCTGTTCTGTGAGAGAGAAAAAAAATTGAGTTTGAATTGCCAGAAGAGCATAAAATAGATTTTTTAATTGAATTTGCAGTCAAAGAAGTGAAATTCTGTCAATCAGGAGCACTGATCAGGGTTCTCCACTCATCACTCCCTGGAGGTGGAGCTTCACCCAGTGGGGCAGTTTTAGGGGTCTGGGGCTTGCAAGGATGGAGCTCTCATGGTGAACAGTGAGTCTGGAGATCATTTTCCACAAAAAAAAAAATGCTTTTTGGAGAAGCTTTTCATGCCTGACACTGCTTGGAAGGGCAGTGGCTGATAGTGAGGGTGAGCAGCTGTCACTCCAGTATCTGTAATTTTTTCCAGAGTTGCTGTTGATGAGTTGGGGTGGATCCTCTCCTTCATCTGGAGATGGATGGGCTTTCCTGGCTGGACGTGACTAAAGTGCCTTTGCACAGCAATTTTTGGGTGATGGGGAGGGTCCAGCAGAGGTGCTGAGCACCCCTCCACCTCCCAAAGCAGGATTTGGGGAAGGAAATACTGATAGACAACATTTTCACCTTGCTGAAAATACATGGGGACTTGGCTTCTGGAGTGGAAAAGTGACAAGCTGAGAGGCTAAATAAATTGGATTTGTCCTCTTAAGGAGGATGCAGGCAGCGTGTGAGGCTGTGTGGGGGTGTTTTATTGTTGTTATTTTTTATTCACGGTTCCTTGAGCTGATCCTGGGGATTGCACTGACTGTGGTTGTGTTTCTGGAAATGTGCAGGTTGGCCAGATGCAGTGGGGCATGGAGTGAACAGAAAGAGGTTAAATTGATGGATGACCAACAAGAGCAGGATTGTGCCTCAGAAGACCAAGAAACTATCCTGATTAATGGGGTGAAAGAAAATGGTAAGGAACTTAATTATGGTACATGAGGGAGCAGCGACAACTTGGAAGCCAACTGATTTTCCTAATCCCTTTTGTGCATTTAATATTAGCACTTTGTGGGGATCTCTGCAGTGTGGAGCAGGGGAGTAAATGGGTGTTTTTCTGCACAGGAAATCATTCCAGCCATAAATCTACACCTTTTTAGGCCTTAACAAGAACTGCTTTTTACCTGTGCATGGGCATGGCTGGAAATGTTTATGTGCACGTGTAGTTTGAATTTAGAGATTTCAGTTTGGTTTCTTGGGGGACAAAAGTCATCCAGGACTTTGTAGCCCCTCTATCTGTTGGGAATCTTCCCTCTATTAGCATTATGATCACATTAGCCAGTGTTAGCAAAATTTTGGCTGAAGGATATTTAGTCCCTACAAACTGGAGGAAAATTAGAGATTGGGTAAGAGAAAGAAACCAGGATTAGTTGGAAGGGAAGGTTGGATTTACGAGCTTGTTCTTGCCTGTGTCCCATCACCCAGCACATGGGGTTCCCTCTCCTGAAATCCCTTTTCTGCACACACAGCTCGTGTTCCTGGGAGCCACCAACATGGGTGGGGAAGGATCAGCCCCTTGCAGCAGCTTCCCAAAATACCCAACTTTATCTGTATCTATTTCATCGATTCTATATTTGCTTTCAGAATAACTAATTAGGGGTAACAGTGCTCAGCTGTCTGAAACCCTGATTGAAATAAATAAGCCTCTGAGCATTTTCTGAGGTCATTTGGACTGCAATCTCTGGCCGCAGTAAATGCAGAGGGGAGGCACAGCCTGATGCTTTCATTCTTCAATGTGTGTTTTGTGTTTAATTTCATGGCTTTTTACATTTTGTATTGGCCCATAAATCTTCAGATAGATGATAGATTTTATTTATATATAAATTTGATCCAGTTAGATATCAAGGACTTGGTCCTCTGACATGTGTTCAGAATCTTTCTGTCAGCTCTAAACGAGGTGATAAAGGCAAATGTTCTTGTTTTTTACCAAAACCTTGGAGCCCCTCCAGCCCTGTGGGTGCCCATGAGGAGCCCACAGCTCGTGCTGGAGGCAAGTGAGGCACATCTCACACTTGCCCCTGGGATTTAATTTGGGAGGGATCTGTCCCTGTCAGCCCATCTCCCTCCTGACTGCACAGGGTAAAGCTGCAGCTCCAGAGCTGCAAAGGGGTTTTGTAGCCACAATCCCTTTGTCTGATCCAGTGGACAATAAAATCAGTGCTGCCCTGGTTAGTAAAGAGGGGATTTTTGGGACCTCATACAACTTCCATGGAATTCAGTTAAACAGGGCTTAAAAAGTGCTTTAATTAGACATAACACTATAGATTGCTTTAGGTTAGAAGAGACCTTAAAGCCCTTAAAGTGCCACCTCCTGCCATGAGCAGGGACAACTTTCCTCTATCCCAAGCTGCTCCAAGCTCCATCCAACCCTGGACACTTCCAGGGGCAGCCACAGCTTCTCTGGGCACCTGTTCCAGGGCCTGCCCACCCTCAGAGCTGAGAATTCCCTCCCCACATCTCATCCCAGCCTCCCCTCTGTCAGTTTAAACTTTCAGTTTGAACACTGGTGTGTGGGAGCTGCTGTTGAATCCAAGGCCAGGAGCCAGCACGGAGCTCTGGAGCTGCCACCTCCCCTTTGCCCATGTGCTCTTGGGTGGATGCTGAGGGAAACTGGGAAAAAAAAGTGGTTTTGCTTCTCCAGCATTTTCTGTGTGAGCTGAATTCCCTTGGAGCATCACTTGAGCACTGGCCTGATTTCAGGCTGATACAGAGCCGCAGAAAATCAGGTTTTGGCATTTGTATTTCACAAGAGTTAAGTTCACTCGCACAAGTATAAACCTAAAGAAACGCCCAGAGACAGTTTATTTTATATAATAGCAGCTTTGCCTATTGAATGTGGCTTTGGAGATTGAATTTCAGTTTTTCTGCCTCCCCCTTCTTTTGAGTCTTACAGCATTCACAGACATTCTTCTTTTATCCTGAAATTTTCCATGCTTCCTGTCAGCTCCAAGCTGATTTTTATTTTATTTTACTTCTGAAGTGGAACTGCACTGGTTAATTTGTTTTGGTGCTTAAGGAAAAAGATACCACCTCTGCATTTCTGATCTGAAGACTGGTGGGAGGGACTCAAAAATCAGCTTTTTTTTATTTATTTCCTTTTTTTAACCATTTTCAAGCAAACCAGTCTGGCCTTTTCCAAGGTGTTCGTGTTGAAGGTGATGACAGGCATTGCATTGCACTTCTGCTTGGAGTTAGGGAGTCTTTGGGAAAAGGTTTAAATAAGTCCTGGGAGCGCTGTGATGCTCCAGCTGCAGTTTGTGCTTTGTTCAGACTTCTCTGATGGTTCCATCCTTAAAGCCCCTGTAGCACAAAATTTATGGGATTGTTTGGGATGAAATTAGGGGGGCTTTGACCTCCTGCTTGGGGGGGTTTTCCATCGTGCTGGTGGTACCCAGCACAAACCTCCCCTCCCCAGGCTGCAGGAGACTCACTTTCCTCTCACTTTGGAACGAGAGCACTTACAGAAGGTTGCAGCAGCTTTAATAAATCTCTTTGCATGCCCCATTTAATGCCACATCCTGGTGCTCCAGTTGTGTTTTTTAGAGCGCTTGTCCCTCCTTGGAAAGCTCAGGGTCTCGCCCCTCTGCCTTCAGTGGAGCCACCAAAAAAGGAAAGACCTGATCCATGACAAAAGCACCGGGCTCCAAGTCGGCAGAGCTCTCTGGCTGGGATGAATGCACTCACTGGAATATATATATTTTTTTTTTTAATACAGAGATATCAGAGCGTGTTCATGGATGAAAAGACATCGTATTTAAATTTCAAGGGTCATACCGTCCGTTGAGCCAGGAGTCAGATAAAAGTACATTCATAACTTTATTCTGCCATAAAAGAAGCGCAACGAGGTAAAACTAAAAAAAAAAAAAAAAAAAGAAATCCTTAGGTTAAAAAAATCCTTACATGACTAAAAAGGCATTTTTAGCGATTAGGAAAGAAAGGCAAACCCCACAATAATTCTAACAATAATTGCTTTAAACTCTGTGTTATCTTCTGCCTTCCCTTGGCATGGACAGTGACAAAAAGACTGCTGGGTTTTTAAAATCAGCCATCACTTCCTGACTCCAGAGCAGTAAAGCAGCTCAGGTGTGTGCAAGCTCAGACCCTACAGGGGGGAGGGTGCTTTATTTCTTTAAGAATCTTATTTTCCTGTTAATTTTTTTCACTGTTAACGAGAACATTTTTATTAGGCTCATTTTGTTGTTTTTTTTTTTTTTTAATAACATTGTGAGGTTTGATAGGCAGTTTCCAGGTAACCATATGGATATGAGGAGGGAAGAGAGGATGGGGCTGAGTGTTTTAAATGTACTCTTGTACCTCTTCCAGCTGGCTGCAGGGAGCAGCGTGTTTACCTCTGCCTTCCACACACATCACCACCTTAACTGGAATCCAGGAGGGAAAGGATTGCTGGGAAGGGCTTCCCAAATGTTATAAATGTATATTGTAAAGTTGGCTTTTCACAAGATGTGTGGTATATGATTAATAATGTTGTGGTAAGGATATAAGGTTTTTATTTCTGCTGTTAGTAAAGAAAATTAGGCATAGTGGTAGTAGTTGATATAAATAGGCTTAAATTGGCTGTTTGGTTGGAATGACATCCAGTGAACATGTAAAGGAGACTCTACTACTGATACACCAACTATCAGCATCTCCCATCTGAAGAAAGTACAGACCAAGGCCCGAGCTGGAGGTGATAATGAAGACACAGCCACAAAACACAAATGCTGTAAAAAGGCAGACCCAAAGAAAGACCATGCAAAACAGTTCCTAAAATACGGAAACTAGTTTATGGAAAAATATGAATATGCAACAAACTAATGCAATAGAAAGGGTATTTAAAGAATGTCTCTGATACAGCAGGTGTGGACTTGGCCAAATACCAAGTCACACAGCCGGCTATACTTTGCTTTTTTTTCTATCTCCTAATTGTCCTATTTTTTTTATTAAATCTATTTTTTAAAATTTACTGAAGAAGTGAACCTCATTTTTCACACAAAGGAAAAGTTCAAGACGTGGGAGAGAAGGGGGGCTGGGCAGCCTGAGACCTCCAAGGGTGATAAAAAAAAAAGTAACCTGTCGTGGTTTGAAAGCAAAATGAGTGAGAGGCTCCAAGTCAGAAATACAATTTAATAAGAAAAAAAGGTAAAAAGGTAAAATAAAATAAAATAAATGCAATAACACAAAGGAGCAGTGACAGAGTCAGAACACAGCCTGAGCAGGGTGGGGGGAGCAGTCCAGGTGAGGGGCTCTTCCTGAAGCAGTGATCCCACAGAAAGGTCTGGGAGCTCTGCTCCTCTGGGAATCCAGTGGCTCAGGGCTGCTTGTCCTGTCCCAAATCCCAGATTCTCTCCAGGTGGGAATGCTTGGCTCCTCCCCCTGGGCATTGGGAGCATCTCCCAATGGGATGAGGAGTCGTGCAGTGGCTCCTTGATGGCCCATTAAACAGAGAGAGCTCCTGGAGGGAGTTCCCTGTGAGTCCTGGGCAAGGCATTGATGGGCCATGAGCAGAAGAGCCCAAAGGAGGGGCCTGGGAAAACACTGCCCCACCTGGTTTAACAGGGGAGCAGGGGGTTGGAGACCTTGGCACAGAGCCCAGGAAGACACTGAGTTTGATCTTAACCCATGGGAGAAACTTCCAGCACTTCTATCACCAATCATGAACATGGTGACAGAATAAATACTTTGTGTACATTCCACACCACAACCCAGGCCATAACCCCTTTCTCTTTTTTCTCCCTGTCCCTCCATCCCCTGCAGAATCCCACGGGCTGGACGGCGATGAGAGGCCCTGCAGCACCACCGAGGCCGCGGCGCCGTTCCCGGCGCTGAGCGCGGCCGCCAAGGAGGGCCCCGCCTGCCACCGCACCCCCAAGAAACCGCCCTGCCTGCTGAGCCCCCCGTCCCCGCTGCGCCTCACGGATGTCCCTGAGCACCCCTCGGACGACTCCTCGGCCCACGCCATCTCCCTGACGTCCTGCGTGACCAAGGGCATGAGCTCCTGGTCGCTGCCGGGCGACTGCGAGAAGGCTCCTTTCAGCATGATGGAGCCCGGGGGGATGTCGGCGCTGACGGGAGACTGCCTGATGCAGCCCAGCCGGACCTGTCTGGGCTGCTTCATTGAATCCAAGGACGGCATCGATGCGGAGCCGGGAATAAGCTTGAAAGTGGGGGATATAAATAGGGATTATGACACCTGTTCGGTCTCTGATATAGGGATTCACTGCATGAGCACAGGAGAAACCATGAGATATGGGGATCAACTGCTTTCAGACCAGCTTTTAAGCTTCCCTATGCATAAATCGAGGGCAGCGGACAAAAGAGATGCAGAAAAATCTGACAGTGATTCAGAGGACCCCACTCAGAAAAATTATTACGAGGGATTACTATTAGACAAATGCAATGGTGAGGAACCTTTACTAACAAATCCCAACCAGGAATGGGGCTATTTTGAATCTTTCATTAGTGAAAGTAAAATTGAGCTGCTTGACCTCTGCTCCAAAAATGAGCTTTCTGTAAATCTGTTTTCTGAGGAAGACGTGGACAATTACATGTTCGACGACGACGATTCCACCTTGGGAAGTGATGTCTGCTCCCTAAAGATCAGATACGAATCTTTCCAGGACAACGTGCGGGAGAAGACCACCACCCTACAAGAGGACGCCCAGTTCAACTTCTTCCCCAGCGTGTTCAGCAACTGCACAAAAAGGGACAGCAGGGGCACCCTGAAAAGGGGGCCCGGCGGTGCCACCGACCCCTCTCAATTCAAATCCGAGGAAGGTATCATCTGGGGGGAGGAGGAGGAGGATGGCGAGGAGGAGGACGGTGAGGAGGAGGAGAAAGCTGCCTTAAATAAATCTTGCAACAGCACAGAGATGGTGCAGTACGTGGGCTCCAAGAGGAGCCACTTCTTGGACTCGGTGAATTCCACTGAGGACTCCGGGGAGTTCAGCGACGACAGCACTTGCACGGAGTCCTCCTACGACGTGCTGCGGGATATCAAGGACTGCAGCCGGTACCTGGCCCGGGACCACTCCGGCTCCTTCATCCAACAGAACTACGGGTTGAGGGCCAAGAGGAAAGTGCGATACAGCGACGACTACCTGTACGATGTGGACTCCATCGAGAACGAGAAGATCCTGGACAAGAAGGAGTGGCTGCCGGACGGGCCCAAGGAGGAGGACGACGACGAGTGGTGCCCCAAGAAACGGCGAAAAGTCTCTCGCAAGGAGCCCCCCGTGATCATCAAGTACATCATCATTAACAGGTTTAAAGGGGAGAAGCATATGCTGGTGAAGCTCAGCAAAGTGGATGCCAACGAGACAACTGTTACTCTGAACGAGGAGCTGCTCAGCAAATACAAGAAGCTGGCCCCACTGAAGGGCTTCTGGCAGGAGAGGCAGCAGAGCCGGCTGGATTTGCTCAGATCGTCTCTCTACCACAAGCAGAATTTCTATCTTAACGGCTCAGATGCTTCGTTCCTCCCTCACCCACGGAAGCGAAAATGCAAGCTAGCAAACAGGCACCGGATTCAAAGAATTAAAGCCATCGAGCAATCAGTGAACAAGCTGGGCTCTTGCTCCTCTGATCACAAGCAGCCTTGCAGCAGTAAGGAGGACGTGGGCCTGAAAGGGCTGCCGGCGTTAGCCATCGCCACCCCCAGCTGTGCCAACGGATTGCACGTCCACGACATCGCGGGCATCGCCGTGAAATGCAAACCGCAGGAGCGAGAGCACAAGGGGACAGAGCGGAAAGTGCTCCGCAGAATCAAATTCAAAAGCGAAGCCAGGTTGAAGTGCAAGAAGATCAAAGCTGCCACCAGTACGGCAGAGGACTCCCCAGCACTGGAAAACCAGGACTCCGCAGCGCGTCTGAAGGACGAAAACAGTCCCTGTGCTTCAGACAGCTCCCATCTCCCAGAGTGCCACGAGGATAAGGTTGCTAAAAATTCTCCTTTCCTACCATCCACCTCCTCTTCAGACAAGCCTCTGCCATCTGCTAATATCACCACCAATGTACCCCTGATCCCCGGAGGGTATCTGCAGACGTTGTTAGATGCTTCGGATCTGCCGAGCAACCCTGGCATCCCGTACTTCGCCCAGCACCCCTCCGAGCAGCAGCAGCAGCAGCAGCAGCACCCTCTCCCCAGCATCGTCCCGCCGGAAAAGCCCTTCCCCTCCCTGCAGCCAGCACAGAGCTGCGTGCTCTCCCCACCCTCCGAGTCGGAGCTGCAGCAGTCGCCCGGCCACTTGGAGATGGAGCAGGGCGGCTTCGGCAGCATGTGGCCGGCCAGCAAGGGCAGCGAGCGCCAGGACTTCCCCAGGGACGTGCCGGAGGCGGCCGGAATGCCGAGCGAGTTCGCCCCGGGCACGGATGGCCTCCCCGCCTCTGGATACACTCAAGTCAATCTGAATAGCGGCAAATTGCTATACCAAAAAAATTACATGCCGGATAGCCAACAAGTGCAGTCTGATGATTCTTATCAGTCATGTCATTTCAATAATGGAGAGGGGCGCTTTCATTTCCAACGAGGTACACTCAATACGGATGATGGCAGGCTCATTAGTTTTGATTCAGTGGGTTCATTGTCAGTTAGTTCTAGCAATTACAGTTCTTTAAGTTTAAAGTCTTGTGAAAAGGACAGCGAGGATGATATTAATGATGATTTCTTGGCCCACTGCAGTCCCAAGCTAGTGATCCAGCAGAGCATAGATGAAATCACCCCTTTGAAGGAGTCCACGGACCTTTTAGACATTTCCAACTTCACGCCTGATAGGTTCCGCCAGTCATCGCTTTCGGAGATGTCCCCTCCAGACACTCCCAACCTGTCCCCTCAGATAGCTGGGTCCGATGCCAAGCCTCTGGGCACCCTGAAGGGCTTTCAGGAGAGCCCCCAGGCCTCCCTCAACAGCTCTGAGAAGGTCAAGTGGAACTGTGGGGTCCTGCAGAGCGAGGATCAGGCAGATAATGGGTTTGCTTTAAATAATCACCAGTTCCAGTTCCATATGTTCAACGATGAAGATTCTGTCAGCCTCCTCGAAAAGAGTCCATGCTTGTCAACATTTAATGAGCCATCTGGTCAAATTAGCACCAATAGCAAAGTGTCAAAATCGAAGAGGAAAAGTTCATCCAGCAAGAATGTGGGTACAAACCAAAGCTCTTCCCAGAAAGCCACCCGGAAAAAATCACCCAAAACCAACAAAGGAACCGATAAGCCGCAAGGGAAAAACTCCAGGCAGGCACCCAAATCCACCAGGAAAGGGAAAAACGCAGCAGGAGTCAACGGCGAGAAGGCTCCGGCCGTTGGTGGCAGGGCGGTCACTCAGCTGGGCACCGTGGCCACGGCCACCAAAGGTGTGGCCGAGGGCACTCAGCACTGCAGCCCGGCGGGGGTGAAGCTGGGCAAGCACAACGGGCTCTCTGGAGAGTGGGCACTGGGAAAAGAGGGGGGCACGGGCTGGTCGGAAACCAGCCTGGGCAACGCCACCAGCCTCCTGGACGACGACCAGAGGGAGTTCGAGGAACCTTCCAACATCCTGTCCAACATCGCGTCGGGAATGGCCGACGTCCAGAGGTTTATGATGGCCTCCATCGAGCCCTTGTGGGGGCCCGTCGGCCACAACAGCGTTCCAGACATATTCCGGTCGCCGGAGTCCAACAGCCTGAAATTGAAAACTCTTAAAATTTTGGCAGGGACGTCCCAAGAGTCGAAGAAGAAGGCGAACGGCGGCTCGCCGGGGGCGGCGAAGAACCACAAGTCAAACAACAAGGGCTCGAGCAAAAACAGCAAAGCCGTGACCTGCGACTCCGGTCGCCCCAACTGCTCCACCGGCTTCACCACGGACATTCACGCTCCCTTTTTTGATAAAAACTATAGTAACCTGAGCACTTTAGGCAATAACGGACCTACCCATAAAAAACTCTACCGTCATAAATCCAGTTCGAAATCACTGAGGGATGAGAACTGTAAAATCAAGCGGACGGACCGCGAACAGCCCCACAAGGACCCACCCGTGACAGCTGCTTTTGAGAAACTGAGGTAATGCTGCACCAAACTGGCTGGAATGCCCCTAACCTCCCTCCCACCTGCTAGGCCCGCTGTTCCTCAGTTTTTTCCTTCCTGAAAGCAAAAGTTTGCATGAAAAAAAAAAAAAAAAAAAAAAAAAAAAAAAAGACATTCCCCTTTTACAGTTTTGGTTGGTTTTGGTTTTGGGGTTGGTTTTTTCTTTTTTTTTTTTTGTTTGTTGGTTTGGGGTTTTTTTAATTATTATTTTTAAATGCATGAAAATACTTCTGACTTGCAAGCTACCTAAAAGAATGACCAATTTTCTGGCTTGGCTGGGGTTAAAAAAACTAACAAGGCTACTCTTTTCTGCTGTTTGGCTTCTTCAGTTTTTAATTACTTATTTATTGGGGGAAAAACAAAAAAAAACTAAAAAAAAATCAAAACCATGATTACACGCTCTTTTTAATGATTTTGACGAGGAAAGACTTTTTTTTTTTTTTTTTTTTTTGGAGAAACATTTTGTAAAAAATAAACCACAAAAAAAAAAAAAAAAAAAAAAAAAAATAGGTTCTGCATCCAAAAGCCAAGATCTCAAAACTTAAAGGCTCTTTACTTTTGCAAATGAGAACTCGTTCCTAATTGAGCTTCACGTGGCAATTTTTTGAGTGCTTTCTGGCCCCCTCTGCTGTTGTGTCTCCTAACCTGCATCATCTAAAGCTGCATCTTCTCTACCCGCCCGCCTTTAGCGTCGTGGTGACTCCAGACGAGCTAACTAAGATGGCATCAAATGTTTGATTTTTTCCTGCAGGGAATCAGACTCCATTCTTCTTAAAGCAGAAACAGCATTTTTGGGTTTTCCTGTATTTGAAGAAGAGACTCCCTTTTCTAGAAAGACGGTTGATGTTTGGTTCTTTTCTTACTTTTTTTTTTTCTTTTGGTTTTTTTTTTTTTTTTTCTTTTTTTTTTCCCCCATCGGTTCCTTTTCAAAATCTGCCTTGTGGTCTGTTGAAATGTAAGTGCTGAATTGAAGAGTTTGAAATTGTGGGAATTTTATTATTTGAAAGCAAACCTAATCTGGTATTCTCTGTGAAAGACTGTTTTAAAAGTCATACTGTTGTACAGTAGTTTATGCACTATTACCCACAACAACAACAAAAAAAAAAATTGTGCCAAACTATGAACAAGTGACTGTATTGTATATATTTTTACTTCTCTATCAACATTGGGTTGTGAGTGTTTTCTGCAGCTATGCCTTTTGGTTTTACTAGAAACATTCCAGTTGTTAAGTACTAACCACCCCCTTTCGAAAGCACCTGTAACTCACGATGAAAAATGATTATTATTCACTGATACAACTTACCAAAAGTTTTATGGACATGACTAAAAATGTGCCAAATTTACTTACCTCATTTCATGGATTCACCCTGTGGTTTAAAGCTCATAAAGGGAAAAAAAGAAAAAAAAAAAAAAGAGAAAAAAAAGAAAAAAAAAAAAGGGGGGAACAAAAAAAAAAGAAAAAAAAAAGGAACTTTGAAACCGATGCTGGGAAATGGTAACGTCCTCTCTTTGAAACCACGAGCAGAAAAAACTTAATGGTGAAATGTTGAGTTTCATTATAGGAGAGAGTTGCAATGGTGGAGGAGTTCAGAAAACCACTGATGGTAAGTTTGCCAGGAACTCAAGTGTCTGCATCTAGAGACTACAGAACAGCTGCTTTTCAAGTGTCTGTTTTCTTAAAGCAAAACCTGTAGCTGAAGATCATTTGAAATGCAAAGTTACATTGCTAATTCTTTGTATCTCAGTTTTATATATTTTATAAGAACCTGGGATAAATTCTGAAATAGGTATAAAAAACAGAACTAATACATTTCATACATCGAGTGCTATTTTACTTTTCATTTGAATAATTTCTTAAACATTTTCGATGCAGAGCCTGTCGGAAGCGCTCTCCCATCATAGCTTTGGTGTCTCCTCCATGTCTAACCTTGCGATGCCAATATAGTTTGAACTTTCAAAAGCAGAGTCATTCGTTTAAAATACAACTCCGAACCTTTCCTTTGATTCAGTTCACGAAACAAAATACAACCAACGGAGCTATTTGTGATCTCACCGATCAGGGCCGGATCATGACTGGACTTTATTAAGACAGCGTTAAGTATTGAATGATAAATGTATCCTCAAAAGGCCTTATTTGTAACCCTCCTCACCACACCCTCGCCCTCCACGAGAATAAGGAACCCAACAAAGATCTATTTTCCTTGTGCAACTGAGAGCCTGTGCGTTTTGCTGCTGATTTCTCACGAAAAACCTTGATATGCAAGAGCCCTGGGAGCGATTATTGGGAGCGGAGGGATGCGAGGCTTGGACCCCTTATGCAATAGCAGGAGGTGAGGAAGAGGAGCTGTTCTAGCAGTGGACAGATCATGTTGCTGATACAGCCACAGGCACAGACGTGGTGTCACACAGAGGGCAGGACTGGGCTCAGGTTTCCTCCCAAGTCAGGTTTTTTTTTTTTTTTTCCACCCACGCGCCAGGCAAAGCAGCAGAATTGGTTTAGAGTTAATTTAGCAGAAGAGCAGAGCGATCGCTTAAAAAATCAAAGTGGAGATGCAGAGTGTTAGTTTAGAATGGTGTTTTCAGCTCTTACAGGTCTTGGGGTGCAGCTTGGCTCAGCTCTGTGATCCCAGAGAGAACAGCTCAGTAGTTGCATCGTGTTTTATTTAACAGATGAAAGGACGAACTCTGGAAAAAAAAAAAAAAAAAAAAACAGTAATTAAAAAAAACATCCTGTAAGTTCATTTTTTCATGGAATAAATGCTGGCGTTGCCCAGAGTGAGTTGCTCTGGATGAGTGGCCCCATGGCATGCAGCGTCCCACCCCAGCTCTGGCTCCAGGAGGGAGATCCAGAAGATGCTCAGGATTTCCTCTGGAGGCAAGAGCTGTGGTAGGGCTCCATCCCTGGGCTCTGGGCTGGCCTGCAGCCACCACGCTTTCCCCACTTCCCCAGCAGCTCTCTTTTCTATTCACAGGCTCATCAGGTACTACAAGCTCCAACCACTGCTGTGGTGTTGGCATATCCCAGTTTTTCAGCATTCCCCCCACGTGCTGCAGGAGAGGGGCTGGCAGTTCCCTTCCTTTGGATGTTCTGCCTGCTGCTCTTACAGAGACAGGTCAGGCCAGGGCTGGGATGTGGCACAGACCTTCTTTCTGACCCAGAACCATCATTTGAAAGCACATTTCACCTGGCCTGCACTGTGCTCCTCATGCTTAATGTTATGAATATGGGACTCGTAATAATAAAACTCCTTGTACTGGATGGGATAGCAATACTTATTGCACTTGAGGAATGTGCAATAGGGCATGAAGATCAGGCATGAAACATATCGACTGTTTTATCCATGAATACACCCAGCTGGGTGTTTCAGAATGGTGTTAATCACAAATTCCAGCTGCCTTGTTGCTCTCCTTCAGTCCTTCTGCCATTCCAGTTGCTGACAGCTTTGGTGGTCATCCCGTGTCCTCCACAAATCTCTGACTGGGGAGATGTTCAAGAGCCTGTGTCCCTCGTGGTGTGGCACTGGCCCTTCCCTGTGTTGGAAAAGGTCCTCACTCTGCTGCTTGTCCCCAAAATTCAGAAATTGCCTTGAGCCAGCCATTTGCCCCCCTCCATTTTGATCTTTATATAGAGTGTTTGGGTGGGAAGGGACCTTTGAAGGCCATCTAGTCCAACTCCCCTGCAAAAAGCAGGGACATCTTCTACTAGACCAGCTTGGTCTGACCTGACCTTGGATGTTTCCAGGGATGAAACTGCCACCACCTCTCTGGGCAACCAGTGCCAGCATTGCATCACCCTCATAAATTTTTTTCTCAAGTCCTTCTCAGCAGGGGCTGCTCTAAATCCCTTCATTCCCCAGCCTGTGGATCCCAGGGATTGCCCCATCCCAGGGATTGCCCCATCCTAGGGATTGCCCCATCCCAGGTGCAGCACATCACACTTGGCCTTGTTGAACCTTTCGAGGTTCCCCTGGGCCCACTTCTCGAGCTTGCCCATGTCCCTGTGGATGTCACTCTGTCCGTCAGGGGTGTTGACCTCACCACTCAGTTTGGTGCCATCTGCAAACCTGCTGAGGGGGCTCAATCCCAGTGTCTACATCATTGGTGAAGATACACCACAGTGCTGCTCCCAGTACAGACCCCTGAGGGACAGCACTGATGTCCTCCTGGACAGTGAGCTGTTGGCCACCACCCTCTGGATGTGACTGTCCAACCAGTTCCTCATCTGCTGAACAGATCTCCTTCAAATCTTCTCCCTTCAATTTAGAAAGGTGTTGTGGGGGACTCTGCCAAAGTCCAGGTAAAGGACACCTGGAGCCTTTCCCTTGTCCATGGATGCAGTCACTTCATCCTAGAAGGCCACTGGGCTGGCCAGGCAGGACCTGCCCTTGGTGAAGCTGTGCTGGCTGTCCTGAGTCACCTCCTTGTCATCCATGAGCCCCAGCAGAGTTTCCTGGAGGGTTTGGTCCATGGTGTTCCCAGGCACAGAGGGGAGGCTGGCAGGGCAGTAGTTCAATGTTTTTGTTTTCCCAGTCATTCCAGACTTCACCTGACTGCCAGGACTTTTCAGATACTGTGGAGAGTGGCTTGGCAACTCCATCAGCCAATTCCCCCTGGGCTCTGGGATGCATCTCATCAGGTTCCAGTCTTAGGTATGTTCAGGTTCCTCAGGTGGAGGACTGGTGGTGGAAAATCACAGACTTGATTTTGTCTTACAGTGGGAGGGACTTTGCTCCTTCAATCCCTGTCCTGTGATTCCACCACTCAAGGGAGATGGAAAGAAAGGTTGTCTCAACCTTCTCATCCATTGTGTCCAGTCTGCCAATTGTGTCACACCTGCTTCGACCCTTTTCATGCTGACACACCTGTAAAGGCTCTTGCTATTCTTAATGTCTCTTGCCACGTTCAGCTCCATCTGCACCTTGGCCTTCCTCATTCCACCCCTGAACAACCTGACAGTGTCCCAGGTTACCTGTCCCTGCTCCTGCTGCCTGTGCATCTCCTCCTGCCCTTCAGCCTGACCAGCAGGTCGTGACTCAGCCATGCCAATCTCTTGCCTTCCTTGCCTGGTTTCTTACGCCTGGGGATTGAGAGCTCTTGCTCTCTATAAAAAGCATCCAGAAAGATCTGCCAGCTCTGTTCTGCTCCCTGATCCCTGAGGGCAGTTTCCCAGGGGATCCTATTGATTAACTCATTGAAGAGCCAGCACTTTATTTTCGTAGGACTCATCTCCACCTGCCTATCACTACCTCAAGGTTTTCACTTCCCACCTTTGCCTCATCCCTCCCCATACAAGCTCTTGTTCTCCATTTGCATTTTTTTTTTTCATGGCCCTGCTCACAGCTGTGGGAGGACTGGGATCCTCTTGCCCAGTCCCAGTGCAACTTCATCCTCCTCTTGCATCTCCTCGTTGGGCTCTGGGGGCTTGTTTGATTCTTGGGAGCAATGAAGCCAAGCCACACCAAAAGGTGTTTATTCTTCAGCATCCCTTAAAATGTCTTTTCTGCTTCATCTTTTCACTCCTATTCCAGTGCAGGATGGGAGGATGGTGTCAGCAGTGCTGCTGAGCCACGGTGTCACCGCAGTCTGGGTGACTTAGAATTGGCACTGGTGTTAGAAAACAGGGACTGGCCACTTCTAAAGGTCATAAAATCCATTTGAGAGGAGAATTACACAGGGCAAGGTGGTACTTGTTGCTCTGCCACAGGAGCACAGGTCTCCCATGGCACAGGAACAGGACAGACCTCCTGCAGAAAGGAATCCTGCAGCCACCCAGCAGGAGCCAACCCAGCCCATGGCCATAGATTGCATTTAGAAGTTTTGTAAATAGAAAAATATCAGTGATGGGGATCCAATAAAAACCTTTTGGGTTTTTATTACAAAATAAATCTTACCGGGTTTGCATCTTGCCTTTTTTTTTTTTTTTTTTTTTTTTTTTTTTGAGCATAGGAGGGTGGATGTTTTTGAAAAACATCTTGACAATAACAACTTGTGGACCAGAGGTAGCCAGGCATTTTGGAAGGAGGAGGAGGAGGAGGAGGGCAGGGGCAGCCACAGGGTTGTCCTTGCCATGCTGTGCTGTCCTGCTGAGGATAAGAGAGGAGAAGCCAAGGCTGGCTGATGGTTGCTTGGTGAAACCATTGCTGCACCATTTGCTCTTTTAAAAAAAATCAGGATCACTGTTAATTTTTTCGGCATTATGGCCCAAACAAGCCAGGAACCAAAATAAAGATGTTTTGAGCATTGTCATCCTTTAGCTGCTGGACCATGTTCTATCCCTAAGCTGCAGATCTAGCAAAGCACTTAGCGGGGAGCTCACTCAAGTGCTTTCCCAGCCAGTGATGTCAAGTCCCAAGAAAAACTCTCTTAAGTCAGTGTAAGTGGGAGGAGGATCAGGTGCGTGGACTTGGGTTGGTGCAGGATCAGGCCCTCAGTCTTGACTTTTCTCGATTTGGTGTGTTGGACTTTGCCTGTGCAGCTCCCAGGGGGTCCAGTGGAGGTTGCATGGTTCAAACTGCTGACATCTATTGGAGAATGTGCCTCTTTATCTCTTCAGCGTGTGAAATAATGCAAAAAAAAAAAAAAAAAAAAAAAAAAAAAAGGAAAAAAGAAAAAAAAAAAGAAAAAAAATATAAAATAAACCAAGTACAATGTCTGTGGTAGAAGCAAGGCTTTTCAAATCTGTTTCTCAGGTAAACAAGTGACACTAATGACAGTGGAGTAACAGCCATCTAAGGGAATTGGGATCTGAAGCAGGAGGATTCCCTCCATCTCGCAGGACGCTTGGGTTGCCAGACACGTTTACTGAGCCTTTAAAACACTTGGTGCAAAAGGAAAACGAGGAATCAAAATTGGTCTTTTCACTACCCTTCGCTAGCTAGACAGACACACAGACAGACAGACAGACGTCCATTTCTAAAGCACAAAGGGAAGACTTAAACCTAGACTAAACCACACACACACACAAAAAAAAACCCCACAAAACCAAGGTACCAGTGAAACTCCTTTTGTCTCTTTACTCCCGTAGGGAAGCAGGGTAGAAATCCAAGGAGCTGCTCTGTTCCGCTGCCCCGGCCCCGGCCGGGCACTTCGACTGCTGCCTCCAGAGATGTGAATGTACTGCTCCTTGAGTTCCCTTCCATAGAACTAGAGGCACCTCGTTAGGAAGTTGCTCCTGTTTTATGGTGCTAAAGAAAACTTTTATTCCCCCCCCCCCCAACACACACTTTGAGCATTTAAGAACTATTAAATGGCCCTTTTTATGAATGTAACATATCCATTTCTGTTCCACATTTTACACTGCAATTTTAACATGTTTGGAAATGATTTGCCTTTTTTCTTTTAGAATAAGCTTTATAAATATTCTGTAGAGTCAATTGAAGTATAATTCTTAAGGATCACTCTAAGACGCCTACAAAATCTTGTATATTTTTAAGTGTGCCAATTTGTAAAATATTTTGTAAGTGTATATTTTTCTTAGAAAAGTGCTGTGAAGTGTTTGTATGTGTGAGGTTTCCCTTTTTTTGCACCTTCGGGTGTTAATAAAAGGATGTATACTTAAGAGTTTCTGGTTTTAAAAACCAAAATACAAAGAAAAAAATTAAACTTTTGTTGGGAATTTTGTAATAAAAAGAAATGTTGTGAAAGAGTGTAGTGATATTGTGTAAAGGAAACTGGAAAATTTGTGAGCGCTTTGCTGTTTTATAGATCCTCTTGTAAATTATTCTTGTAATATTTTGGGTTTTGTTGTTCTTGTTGCAAAGGTTTTAAATATTTGTGACTGACTCTGTATGGTGAAAACGTCATATTGTTAACTTGCTGAGTTTTGTTATATTGTTTATGGAATAAATAAAAAAATTAAAAATCTCATTTTAAGATCATGTATGAAGAAGAAATTAAAACTGCCATTTATTGAATATTAGGAATCGTTTCTTTAACCAACTCACTGCTGTAGATGAGGGTCTGTCTGGTTTGCCCCCTCCCAGGGCACTCCAGGCCCCTAATTAGCCTAATTGGGTTGATACTCATTAATGTGAAGAAGATCAGGGATGGAGGTGTGGCCGTGGATGGGGAAAAGTGGGGAAAAAAAGGCTTGGGTCACTTCTGCTCTACAGTGGGGCTGATTTTAATTGAGAAATGGAAACTTCCCCAAATCAACCCAGAGTTCAGACTTTGCCTTCCATGTTTGCAGGTGGGGCTGGGTTTGCCCGAAGGGAGTGGAGCCTCTTCCCAGCCCCCTTTTCCTGGGAAGGAGCAGACAATGCCACTGTCTTCAATTTCTTGTGGAAAAAGGAATAAAACTTAATTGTTTTTAAAATGACAATTCCTTTTGTTAGCACTTGATGGGAGCAATGCAGGAGTGGGGCATTAATTCAGGCTGGGACATTCCCAGCCCTGCCAGCAGAAAGCAGGACGTGAACATTGTTCAGCAACTGGATCCCTTGGCAGGGGCTGGGAAATATTCCCCAAAAGCAGAGCTGGTGGCTCTACAAGCTGCCCGTGTTCACAGAGGGGTTTCAGATGGGTAAAACGGGGCACAGGAGGGACTTCAGTGCTTCCAGTGGATCCCAGTGCCGGGATCCCAGAGCAGGGCAGGGCTGGAGTGGGGCCATGGTCCAGGGAAAGCCATCAGCAGCTCAGCTTTGAGAAGGGGTGAGCTTAATTTGGCACTAGAAGTCTCCAATAAATAAAACACACAGAGGGTTGGGCCAGGCCCACGACCATCAAAACTATCAGGTCTGTCCTATGTAGGATCAATCCCACAACTCACAGGCTGGAAATAGTTCCTGCTCCTTCGTGCAAGTCTTGGGGAGAGAATTCTTAGCAGGTGCTGTGGCCACAGGGGCTGGGGCAATGGCTTTGATTGAAAAAAAGGTAGATTCTGACTAAATTTAGGGAAGAAAGTTTTGACACTGAGAGTGGCAAGGCCCTGGCACAGGTTTGCCCAGAGAAGCTGTGGATGCCCCATCCCTGGAAGTGTTCAAGGCCAGGTTGGATGGGCTTTGGAACAAACTGGAAGGCTCCTGTTTCTCTGTTTTCTCCATAATCAGGGTTATGTTGCTCAAAAACTCATTTTGGGGACCCTGTTCAATCTTGTGCTTTCTCAAGTGCTGACACAACGCCACACTGGCCAGTCCACGTTTGGCATGAATGGTACCAAAAACACAATTAAACAAGCAGAGCCTTCATCCACCAGAGTAACGCTACAGAAAGGACCTGTTAAATGGGGTTGTGTTTATCTACTGTATTTAGATTATATAAACACACATATAATTAAAGCACTTGTAACTTCTGGAGGAACTGTCATCCATATCTCTGCATGGTCCAGTGGCTTCTCCTTGTGAGTGAAGGCAGAGTTAGATTTTAATTGGGATGGAATTTATTATCACCAGCTTCTCTGTCCTGCCAGTGGGAGCTGCTGTCCCTGGGGAGAATTTGGTCGGGGACAAACCTGCCCTGGGTGGCACCAACCTTTCCTCAGTGTCTCTGGGGTTGGTTAGTGGCCTTCACCACGTCCCAAAGTAGCCACAGAATTTTGCAGACAATTCCACAGCATAATTTAGAACACCTGCAGCATTGGCAGGCTGGAGGCCTCTAGAAGGTGTCAGGTAATGACTTAAATTGTGGGTGTATTTGTGTCTCTTCATGCAGGGAAGTCAGTACGGGAGAAAATGGGAATTTTTTTGTCTAGGGTATTCATAAGTGGTTCTCTTAAATATATTTCAAACTTAGAAATATATTTAACTTCCCTGAAGTCAAAACAGAGCCTAAACCTGCCCAAAATCTCAGCCACGCAGACCCCAGCAGCCATCCAAGCTGGGCCTGTCCTTTGTCCAGCACAGTCCAGCTCCTGCACAGCTGATCCACTGTCAACATCCCATCCCAGAGGTTTCTTACACCTCCCAACGTTCCAGGTGTGATCTGTCAGGACAGGTGCCATGTGGTTTATGCTGATAAATGCCCACAGGCTCCTCCATCCCCCAGTTTTTATGGAATTACACCCACAGGAGAGTAGCTTTTGCTTGGCAAATGTACTTTGTGTTGCAGCACAAGCAGTGGTTCAATAAAGCACTTAAGCATACACTTTATCTTGAGCATGTTGGAGATTATATCCCTCTTTAGCAAAGCATTTAAGTATGTGCTTAATTTAAGGAATTAATTAAGGATTTTAATTGTAGACTTCAGTATGTGCTTACCTGCTTGGCTGAATGTGGGTGAGATTACTACAAGCTGAAGATTTCGACATAAAGTCGGTGACTAATTCTGTCTGAATGAAGGTGTTACATTATTCTCACACAATGCAGTTAAAATATAAATAGGAAAAAGGCAAGAGGCAGTTAACTCGATTCTTTCAGCCTAAAGCAGCATCCACTACCAAATCTGAGTTGATGAAAATCTAATATTATTAGTTGGAATCGCTAAAAAGTGGCATCACAGATCAATAGAAAGGAGCACCTTAGAAATGAGTCTCCAGCTCACGAGCTTTAATTATGAGAAAGGAAGGATTCAGCCAGCCTCTCCCTCTCATCAGTGACAGCGACCTTGGAATGTAAGTGGCCACCAACTAATGGGCTGTGGCATCATTTCTCCTGTCATTAGGGGATTTAAGTTGATTTGCCAGGAAAATAGAGTTGCTGCAATTGCATCACCAGCCTGTCTTTTGGACCATTTCCATAACTTTTGAACTCTGACAGATTTCGTCTAATTGAGAAAAAAAAAAAAAATTCCAAAAATATCAAGCTCCAACAAGTTGAATGCAAAACAAGTGTCTGGGTTTCTGTTCCTCCAGTAGAATTTGCTGTCACTGAAGAGCCTTCCCCATCCCAGGACTGGGACAGTGTGCTGCTTTTGGGTGGGATGGACTTCTTTTTCTTGACAGTGCTAAAATAAAATGGTTTTTATCTTTTTCTGTGATACCACAAGGTATCAAAACTCCTAACTGGATTTTTCTTTTAAAATTTCTATATTGAGCCATCTTAAAATGCAGAAAGGGAAGCGATTGTTATCCAGAGAGACCAGCCAGCTGATACACCTACAGGGCACCCATCTGAGAGCATTTCCCGCAGATGAGTGGCCCAGGGAGATAACCCAGGCAGCCAAAATGACAGTGCAGGCACTTATTGATCCCTTTAACAAACACAACTGAGTTTCTGTGCAATTTTACATCTTGCATCTCTTTGTTTTCCACAAGAAGCATGAGAGACGCTTCTACTTCTTGTCTATACCTGCACCTCTTTTTTCTTTACCCTCAGATTTCATTTTGAGATCTCAGACTACATGATTATGCAGTATTAGGCTTCCAACCTTTTAATGGAAATAACAATAGGGGTGAGTGGCGATAAAGGCAGTTCCAGACAGCAAATCCACTCGCTGGGAGAAAAGTACTTAAAGCTCTCAGGAGCAGGAGGCTTTTTACAGCTCAGGTGTGTGGCAGACGTGCCTCAAGAAGGGTGGCTGGAAGCTGGGATGTGGATATCAAGGAAAACAGGGAACACAGAGCCAGGCTGCCTGTTCAGCCTGTTTGTGTGAGCTGAGTTTGCCTCTCAGCATCACTTCAGGGAGGTGCCCAGCAGCAGGATCTCTTTGTGTGTCACACATCTTCTCTCCTCTGAGAGCAGGGGAAAGAGAAATCTATGGCATTTAAAGAGTGGGAATGGGAAAAACATGCTGAGCTGTGGTGACCAGGATCCTTGGTGGCTTGGACTGTGCAGTGTGGTGTGAGCACAGACACTCCTGTCTCAGCACAGAGAAGCAAAGCTCTGCCAGTTCTGAGCTGTACAAGGTACATGACCTGCAGATGAGTCAATCTAATTTTATCCTGTAGTGAGCACTGGCGCACCTGTATAATGAATAGCACATTATCACATCTTTGCTTGACTATCTCAATATATTAATATAGTCTTCATAGCCTTCGGTTATCCTCTTATTTAATCTTTAATCTAATGCATTTGGAGCAACTGGCTAGTGAGATCTGGTCCTTTTTATTCTTTTAAGGACAACAATAGCAGGAATAAATGTTAAACTAAAGGAAGGAATGAAAGGGAAAAAATAGCAGCTCTATTTGTGCTATGTTGAGATGCAATTCTTGGCAGCCCCAGAGATTCAACAGTCTGGTATTTATCACGACAAAACGCAGAAATGTCTGATGACTACATGAAGGGAAATAAAGAGACTGAGCATAAACTGCAGTCTGAGAGATAAGGGCACATTTTTACAGCAGGCAGCTGCTAAACACAGGGCTGTGTGACACCAGCCCCTGCTGCAGCACAGGAGGGGACACAGGCCAGGGCAGGGACAGGGGCAGAGCTGCAGCCAGGGATAAACAGGCCAGTTTAATACTGAGGGGGAGAATTAGGCAGCCAGCTTAATCACATTATTTACCACCAGGAGGATTATTTTTAAGGAATGTATCCCTCCTTCATCTCCCATTGGATAACGCTGCAAAACGCTGGCATTGGCTGTGGAGACTATTTAGGATCTTTCTTGCTGAAATGAGCCCCTGGTGTGGTGTTCAGTGAGGAGAAGCTGTCCAGCAGTGCCCAGAGCTGTCCCTGTGCCCAGAGGGATTTAGCATCACCCCAAGTCCCTCAAGGACATGGTCTGGATCCTGGGCTTGAGGCACCTGCTCTGCCCTGGTTCTGTTCCAAGGTGGGTGCCTGACAGGACCCCTCTGCAATGCTTCCAGTCCCTGCTGGGGTTATGACACCAAGATGTTGGAAACCAAGAGCTGAAAAGGCATTCCTACTGAATCCAAGAGCTCCACAGAGCTCCTGGTGTGAGTGAGACAGTCACTGCACAGCTCTGTCCAAGGCTGTTTGATGTTAGGGTTGGGATTTGAGAACAGAAAGGTGCAGATCTCTCAATTATTGCCAAGTGTGTAAAGTCTCAATCCTACAGGGAACACGCTGAGGTGAGACTTGTATTGGTTACAGAGAACAGTGGCTGGGTGGCCAAGCTGGGAGCAATCACCAGTTTAATTTTAGGGCTACAGTTATGAATTAGGTTATGATTCCAGCACAAAAAAAGGAAATGTGCCACTACCTAAACTGCCCTGGACAACACACAGGCCACGTTCTTGGTTGAAGGATGAAGGATGATGCTGAAATTCATTATTCTGTACAGAGGGACAGAAGCTCCTGGGTTTTAGCAGTGTAATCCCAGTGGTGGAAGTCCTTCATTTCCCTGGCATGAGCACAGAGCAAAGTAACACATGATCCCTGTGGTTTGGCTTCATTTCATCTTTTTGCAGCAATGGCATATTTGATGCAGGACTCGAGGGAATGATGAATTGCACTCTAAGAACAATTCAATGAAAACATATGGACATGCTGAATGTGATACAGATCTTTGTAGGGTTAACAAAGTGTGAATCTCTGTATGGAAAACTCTTCTGATGGATACTTTCCTCATCCTTTCTGCCCCAAATAGAACCACCAGTTTTTTAGGAGCAGTTATCTCCTCTTGTGGAGATGAGGACATTGCTGAGGTCCCCCAGCAGCCTCCAAGGATGGAGAGCAGACCCTGACACTCAACAGTGCCAAAGGTATCAGAAGAAATCAAAGAAAAATAAGGATTGATTTGAAGAATGTAATGATCATTCATCTAGCTGGAGAAAAATAGGATTTTATCACTGAAATATTAGAAAGACTAGCATTTATACTCTGGTTAAGTATTACGGCACTGCAAATGATTTAATTTTAAATCATGAAAACAATAATGTAGCAAATCAATGCAAGAGGCTAAGGCTGCTCCAAGTGGGCAGGGAGAGACTTTCTCACTCCAGTCTTGGCCCAAAGGAAGAAGCCAAGTATCTCCCTGGCCTGTTTTTCCACAACAATTTTGCCTCTTGGCATATCATGCCCAGCTCCTTTTGTAACCATTCCTCCAGCTCCTGTTGGATGTTCACCCTTCACAGTTCTCATGTGTCCTGTCCTGTTGAGGCAGATGAGCTCATTGCAGGGTAAACTTCAATGAGGATGGTGATCTCCAGGTCCAGGAGATAGAAAATCAAAGATGTGTAACAAAACAAGGTGTTTTTTGAGGGAGAAGCTGAAAATTGCTATAGCCTGTAATTGTCTCTGCTCATGCTTTGGTGGCTGCTTTTGGACAGGCAGTTTTGTCACTCTGCTCAGTTTCTCATTGCTCTAACAAGGGAAAAGGAGCTCCACTGATCTTTGAAAAGCCTTCAGTAAGTGCCACGTTTTTCTTTCATGTTCTGGATGTCCCTGCTACAGCACACACACATCAAACCCTGCCCATAAAGGAGTAATTAAATGGCACTGCTAAAGGGATGTCATAGGATGGGTCTGATTACAGCTCACCCAGAAATGTCTTCCCAAGTCCCAGGCTCTTTGACATGATTCTCCCCCCTTTCTCTGAATTTCTTCCAGCATTAACTTCAGCCAGTCCTGGGATTATTTGAAAAAGGGCCTTGGGGGGACTTGTTCAAAGGCACTGCCACCACAGACAACTTTGCTTTCTGAACTGAAGCATATCACTCCTATCTGTCTGGACATATGAGCTGCTCAGCACTGCTTCATTAGGCAAGTTATTTTTAAATTCCCAGAAAGAGCAAAACATTGAGAGAGGAATTAGCATTTGCTGTTGAAACAGCTGCCAAAGAGAACAGGCAGAAGGCACTGCAGGTCCCTCCCCGCTGATATCTCTGGGATTAAACAGGCACCAGTAGCCAGTCACCGACACAGAGAGGTGAGAAATCACACCCCAAAAAAGGATTGGTAAGTGACCATCAGGACTCTGCTCTGGATGTAAGTAAGAAGGTGATCATTAACAATGAATAAGAAAAAAAATCTTGGAAATCTCTCTCTTCCTCCAGCCCCATTCTGTGCTTCCCACTTTTTCCTCCCCGAATTTTTCACTTAAGGATTTTAACTCCATTCTAGTTTCTCCACACAAATGAATGAAGCAATAAAGCCTGCCCAGAGTCTTTGCTTCCCCTAAACAACAAGACCCAGTGGGCTCCTGACATTTCCGAATGCCAAGGGACTGCAATAAAGCTGATGCTGCTTGATTGTGTTCTCACTCTGTAATGGGTTTAAGTTTCCCAGTGGCTGATGATGCTCTTACAGGCCAGAGTTAAAGCAAAAGGCTTGGCAAGGAATTGTCTGAGGCACGTTTTGGTGGCTGTTTGCAAACACTGACCGACCTGCTGTTGGTGTTGCTGAGGGCAGCCAGGATTCACGGTGATAATGTTAATAATGCAAAAAAAAAAAAAAAAAAAAAAAAAAAAAAAAAAAAAAAAAGTGTTGAATATGGAAATGGGGGATAGATTAGGTAAAAATAGCCTTTTCAGCCAAGGAAGTGAGTGTGCAGGTTGTGCTGCCTGGTTCATCCCTCCCTCCGCCCCTGCCTGCAGCCACAGGGTTTCTGTATTTATCCAGAACAAATCTAGCAGGAGCTGTTCTCATAACCTGCTCCCAATTCCTGCCTAATGAAAGCCACCAGATTCCTCTGAATTAATGCTTGTTCAAACCAGAGTGTTTCCTTTGGGGGAAAAAAAAATCTCATTAAGTATTTCCAGTGATTCTGCAGGGACAGGCACTCTGCCACAGTCGGCAAACTGTGTGTGGATTGTTCCAGTGGACAACTTTCCCCAGTCCTAAAAATACACAACGACCTGTGTTGATGTCCAGCTACCAAACACCCCTCTGACAGATAAATCATGGAATCACAGAATGGTTTGGGTTGGAAGGGACCTTAAAGATCATCCCTGCGAGGGCAGGGACACCTTCCACCATCCCAGGTTGCTTCAAGCCCCATCCAACCTGGCCATGAACAATTCCAGAGATGGAGCAGCCAGAGCCTCCCAGGCTGTGCCAGGGCCTCACCACCCTTTAGGGTGAAATCTGTAACGTGCCTTTCCACAGACTGCGTTTAAAATGTCCCTTCACCTTTTATTTTTTAGTAAACTGTGTTCCTTGGGTGCTTTCTCATCAAGGTGTGTTTTCCAGCCCTCAAGGAAGACTTCTTGGAGCCCTCACAGAGGTAATAAAACCTTACTTGTGTACTGGTGCCTGGCTTTGTGGTTCCTTGGAAGCATTTTAGCTCCCCTTGGCAGAGCATCTCATTAGGAGCTCATCTTCAGCTGATTATTCCTCTTCTGACTCACTGAATTCCATGACTTTGTCACCCACCCCTTTGTCCAGCTGCTGCTCTATTCTTAGGCTAACGACTTTACATTTGGTGGCACGTAAAAAAAAAACATGTTGTTTATTTAACCTCAGCTCATTAAGTGATCCAGATTAGGTTTGGTATTGGCGACCTGCCCCAACTTCTGTGCAGCTGCAGATCACCAGTAATGATTTGGCATTTTTTTTGCAGGTCAGCGATCATACATTAAGTGGTGTGGGGTCAAGATCCGGCAGGAAGAGAGCTCTACCAGTGTTCTGCTTACAATTACACTTGGAGACCCATCAGTTAGTTTTCAGTCCAATTAATATTTGTCGTATTGACACACCGTTCCTCTTTCTCAATCAAAGTACAGTGAAAGACAAGATCTTTCTTATTGGCTGAAGGTTTCTTCTAACAGCTCTACTACTGTAAACTATGATATTGAGGAAAACATCTGGTTAACAGGACAAAACCTACTTTTCATAATGTTATAGTATCTCCTTGAAATTATTTATTGGCTTATTATTTAAGTTGTTATTTTTGTTATGTAATCCTTGATAACAGAATGTCCAGGGATATCTCCATTAACCTTTAAGGAGACAAATGGCTGGAACAATCTCCTGTGGCTCCTCCCTGGCAGCTGCTCCCTGTGAGGGGCCGGGTGCCCTCCCCTGTTTCCCCTGTGCCCAGAGCCAGGGCCTCACCAAAGTCCTGGTACTGCCCAGGGCTGGGCAAACCTTTGGGTCTGTGCTGTCAAACCCAGTGACCTCACACTCTGCCCCACCCCGTGTCACCGGGATGTCCCCAAACCCCACCTGCCCCTGCTGGCTGGGGACACCAAACCCGGGGGCTCAGCAACGCCGAGGAGACTCAGTTTGCTGCAAACAGGGGAAAAAGGGGAAGAGCTTCAAGTGTTCTAATGCTTAGAACTGATCACCAGCACAGGGGTGGGACTGTCCCTTTGGGGCCTGTCCCTTTGGGGACTGTCCATTCAGGGCTGTCCCTCTGGGCCTGTCCCTTTGCCTGTCCCTTTGGGGACTGTCCATTTGGCACTGCCCCTCGGGGCCTGTCCCTCTGGGCCTGTCCCTTTCCCTGCAGCCCTTGTCCCCAGCCCTGTCCCTGCCCCAGCTGAGCAGGGTGTCTCTCTGGCAGGGCAGCCCTTGCCCCCAGCCCTCTCTCAGAGCTGAGCAGGGTGTCTCTCTGGCAGGGCAGCCCTTGCCCCCAGCCCTCTCTCAGAGCTGAGCAGGGTGTCTCTCTGGCAGGGCAGCCCTTGCCCCCAGCCCTCTCTCAGAGCTGAGCAGGGTGTCTCGGTGTGTCTCTGGCAGGGGAGGCCATGGAGCAGGGCCTGCGGGATTGCTGCCGCTCCATCCGCATCGGGAAGATCCTGATCCAGAGCGACGAGGAGACGCAGCGAGCCAAGGTCTACTACGCCAAGTTCCCCCCAGACATCTACAGGAGGAAAGTGCTGCTCATGTACCCGATCCTGAGTGAGTGTCTGCCCCCAGCACGGGCAGCCGGGCTCAGCCAGGCTCCTCTGAGCGCTCAGTGCCTGCTCCGAGAGAAAATTTCCACATTTCAGGGGCTTTGATTGGGTTTTCTGCTTGGTTTAGGTGACAGAGGAGAGAATTTATCAGGCTGTGCCAGGACACAGGTGACAGAGGAGGGAATTGATCAGGCTGTGCCAGGACACACATTACTCAGCTGCACCAGTGTGAATGCAGAGCAAATCGTTTGGGCACGGCTGCTTTGGGGAGAATGGCTGAGATTAAGACGTGATATAAATTAATTTTTTTTAAGTTTTGCCATGAGAAAAGACTCAAACAGTGGTTTTCTCACACTACTAAAATATGTTTTTTTGACTAATGTTATAATCCTAGAAGCAAATTACTTTAAAATTAAATAAAGTTAATGCTAGCCAAAAAAATAAAGTTTATCTGGTAAGCATGGTAAGGGGTTCATCAAGATGAGGCAACTTTTCAAGTCTAGGATTTTATTCTGTCCTACCTATGGAGCTTTTAATTTCCATTTGACTATTTTAGATGAGCTTTCTTGCCTCAGGGTTTTAATGAAATCCACCAATTTCTGCGCTTAAAACCTGGCAGAGTTGGCTTTTTCTGAATAGAGATGAAGTTCCTTCATCAGGAGACAAGTCTTCTCGAATTAATACCTGCAGAGGTGAAAGGACAAAAATCATAATTCAATTGCACATGGATACTCATGGATAGCTGGGACAATTTTGTCAACCAGAAGGAAAAATAAAACCTCCCTTTTTCCCAGTTGACTTTGGTTAGTCGTGGCCTGAACAGGGCTCAGGTGCAGTGACAAAACACTCTGGTGACACGAACAAGCCCCTCCATGTTGGGGTTGTATAAACTGCCACACTCTGCTTTAACTACTTCATCTTCTGTAGCCTGAATTTTTTAGGTGCAACTGGATTTATAGCACCTAAGTGGGTACTGAGAGTAAACACCAGAGAAATCATCTGGGATTAAGCGCATTCAGCAGAAGTTCACACATCCTGCATTTATCACAGACTTTATTTGGAACTTTCTGTCAGAAGCTACAGAAAGACTAAGTCAATTTAAAAAGTAAACAGCAGCCCAGCTTGAAGCCCAGGTAGCTGGGGAAAAATCAGAATTCCTGCATTTACACTGCCCAGTTGGCTTCATCTGCCTGCTCAGCTCCTGGCTCTGCCTCTGCTTTGAGTATACAAGGATCTGAATTTGGTGGGTCTTTTATTTTTAATTTTTTGCTCCTAAGATATTTCCTCAACTCAGTGCATTTGGATTATTACTTAGCTATATTGTGAATAAGTTATTTTAATATCTTTGTAGGAAAAAAAAACAAACCAACTTTTTTTTCAGCTATCACTGCATACCTAATAAGCAGTTTTTAAAACCCTGGGGAATTTAAAGGAAATTTATTTACCTTCATTGAAGGAAACGACATTAAACTTACCATGGAAAAGTGTTGCAATTCTCTTTTGCTATACATACAGCAGCAAATTGAAAACACTTTAGTAGGAATTACACCATGCTTTTGCTGTAGATTTTTCTTTAAAAAATTCTTTAAATGGGTTAAAACATTAAAAACATTAAAAAATTAAAAACATTAAACATTAAAAAATGTTCTTTAAAATGGGTCGGTGGTCTTTTTTATAGGGTGGGGTCCCAAAATGATGAAGTAAGATGGGTCTTCCTCCCTTGACTTTTTAACCTTTAGTGTTAGTGACAGCTAAATCCTGTTTTTTTCCAGGACTGTTTATGATTGTATTGTATTCATGGGGTCTATTGATTATTCAGGATGCAAAAGCCTAGTTTGACAGCTTCCCTGATTTATCAGTTCCTTCCATGATTTATCAGTTCCTTCAGTCTGGCTTCTGTTAACAAAAAGGGAAGTCCTGGCTACATTATCTCAGCACTATCTATTTTAATTAAAGTCTTTAATTCTTCTAAATCAATGCCTCAATAGCAGAAATAAACTTATATCCTATATCCTTACCATGTTATTAATCATATAGCACACATCTTGCAAAAAGCCAATTTTATAATACACATTTATAACAGGAAGGAATGCCCATGGTTAGAGGGGAAGGAATGCCCATGGTTAGAGGTGGAGGAATGTCTGTGGTTAGAAAGGAGAGGATGGTGAATATCCCCACAGACAGACGCCAGTATTGCCAATATTTTTTTGGTTTTTTTGTCACTGTTGGCCACCATCGGCCTTGCATGGAGTCACCTCTGCCCAGCGCCCACACACCTGAGGCGACATAAAACGCCCCCATACTTAGGGGACACAGACTGGGGGTTAGACATGAAACGCCCCCATACAGAGGAGATCGCGGGGACACAGACTGGGGGTCAGCCCCCGCTAATCCCCGATCCCGTCCACACTCCCTGAGGGCCGTGAGCCGAGGAGCCGCCATAGCATCCCCGCCCCGCCCCACCCTCAGCCTTTGCCCCGCACCAAAATGGCGGCGGCCCCTGACGGGGGGGGGAGCCGGGGCCGCGCGCGCGCGCTCTGGGCGGGGCGGGGCGGGGCTGCCCTCCCCGGGGCCGCGCGCGCCTCCAACTTCCGGCTGCCGGCGGCCGCTTCCGGCCCCCCGTTCCTTGGTAACAATGGAGCAGAAAATGGCCGCCTGAGCGGGCAGGAGGCGGCGCGGCGGCGGCGGAGCGGCACGGCACGGGCGGAGCGCGGACAGCCGGCACCCAGCCCTCAGCGGCGCGGGGCAGCGGCGCACACACAGCCTGCGCGGGCGGCGGAGGGGCGGCAGCGGCGGGCGGTGAGCAGCGGGGCGGGGGCGGGCTCTCAAAATGGCCCGGGGAAGGGAGAGGCCCAGGCCTGGGGGAGGAGGAGGCGGCGGCGGCCTCCGCTCGGAACGGCCCCGAAGCCTCTCAGTACTCGCTCGGGGACGGCTCGGTGGGGCTCGGGAGGCTCCATCCGCGGCGCCGTGAGGGAGCGGGGGGCGGTGATGGCGGTGCGGGCGCGGGTGTGCCCGGATGGGCCGCGCTCAGTCACCCCGGGGGATTCTCCCGGCGGGGCCTCTCTCCGCCACCCCGATCCTCCGTCAGGGGCTGGAGCCGGGTTTGTGCTGCCCCCGGGGCGGGCAGGAGGGCCCTGCAGCCTCCAGGTGTCCGGCTGGGCTGGGGGAGGAATTGGAACAGGCTCCTTTTGGGAGGGGAGGAGGGAGCGGGTGGTTATTGCTGCTCTCCCGGGCCTCGGCCACAGTTCAGTGCCCGGGGGCATCGCAGCTTTTCAGGGCCGTATTTTCAGGCCGTGAGATGAGGGAAGAAGCTTTGCTGTGGAAGACAGGCGAGAACAACTCTTCCCATCCCGCTGTGCAAGGCTTTGTGACCTGTTCAGACCTGTAGTGTTTGCTGTTCCTCTGCTGAGTTTCTCCCCGGTTAATCACGTCATCTTTGCTCTGTCACCTTAAGGTTTCTGTGCGAGGGTTTCCCTGCCCCTTTTTAATGCTGTTTGTTGGTATTTAAGGTTTCTGTTTCTCTGTTTCAAAACCCCCTGTCAAGTCCAGCTGGGTGTGTGGGTTTGTCTTGAGTGATCTGCTTTGATTGAGGGGCAAAATCAGGTTTTGTATAATAGAGTTTATGTTTATATATATGTATATATAATATAGTGATGATTAAGGTTTGTTTATAAAATTTTTATGTGTCCTGATTTTAGTGTGCAGTGAAAGCCTGAAAAGAGATTTCAAAGCCAAAAAAACCCTTCAAATTTTAAGATAATAATAGTATTATTTTGCTGTTTCTCAAGAAGGTGGAGCCTTGATACAGAGATGCTCCTAAACAAAAACACAAACTTGATAATACCCAATAGGATAATCGCACATCACATTTATTTTCCTGTCCATGTTGGCAGTGTTGGGTAATTTCAACTTGAAAATAGTTGTCAAGTGGTCAAAAGAACTTCTGACATTAATTTCTCCCTGAATTTTAATTGCAGCGACTTGTCAAGTCTTTGTAAAACAAATAAACAGTTGGCTGCTTCTTGGGCAGTTAATTATCTTAATTGAGGGTCAGATATTTAGTTTTGTTGTAGTGGTCACCTCGCACTTAAATTAACTCTGTTCCCTCTACAGGTTTACCATTTTGGAATTAAAATAATGATAGCCTGGAATTCTGTCCTGGGCAGGGAAAACACACCACACTTTATAAAATTAAGGGTTTCTTGTTATGTCAGACCACTAAGGCACAGTGTTCCCTCCATCAGCAGCCCTGAGTGGGCAAATCTTTGTCCCTGGGATAACCACACACCAGTATTTTTCAAGCCTCTAGTGGTTTCCATCTGTATCCTGTTTATTTTCCATATTACTGAGTTCCTGGACGAGACTGTTGCAAGTGTCTTTTCTCTCCAAAGTGTGTATTTGGGTTTTTTTAGAGGAATGAATAGTGTGATGCTTAGGTGGAAATGTTTTCAAAACACCTCTATCAATATACCTGCCTTGCTTGTCCCTTTATTCCTCTTCCCTGTGGGAATGGATTAAAATAAATCCCTTGATCCTGGTAGAACGATTCCAGTTGCAGTGGAGGTGTTGTACTTTATTTTAAACAATCATAGCATAATATATTATGCAATCATAGCATAATATTATATATTACATGATCTTAGGACTCCATATACTTCAGTCTAAAGATTGCATTTAAGTCCAGCCTCATGTAGCTTAACACATTATTGGAGAGTCCTAAATTCTTTATTTTTGGAGAACTTCAGTTTCCATTGAATCCAGACATGATTATTGGGTTATTATTATTATCCAAGGTTTTGTGGTTTAATCTCAAATCTTGTTGAAAATTTATCAGCTGCTGAGCTGGCAAAAATTACTCTTGAAGGGATAAAACCAAATGTGAACATTTCCGTCTTCAAGATACTTTGATGAGAGTCTTGTGCTTCTCAAAAGCAAAACTTGTAAAGAGCTTGGCAGTGTCATAACTCAGTCAGGAGCTTTGTGTGCTGAGCAGGGATAGCCAGGGGCATCCCAGGGGCTGGTTTACCTTTGCAAAAGGCAAAGGACAGGTTCTGGCTGCAGGTGAGATGATAAACACCAGCCTGTGTCTCCTCCAGACTGCTCAGGTTTGTGTTAATGAGACTTGTTAGGAGCTTTTGGCTGCTGTGCAGTGTTGAGGCTCAGGCTCAGGGAGCTCTGCAGGGTTGGATTCTCACAAAACCACCTGATGATTATGGAAGGCAGGAAAAGCCAGCACACATTTTATCTTAGCTCAGTAATTCCAAACTATCTTGTGCTCAGAGCACTCTGGGTCTCCATGTGCAACGTGTAGTCCTGTTAAAATGCTGAAGAAATGGAATTCTCATGCTACAGATGCCTGTTTAAATTCAAATAAATTTGCTTTCAACTTCTGTGTTCATTGGGCACCAGATATCAACGAGAACAGGAATGTGTTGGAATTTCTCTGTGGATTGTGGTTGCAGTGATTCTCTGGTCGTTGCCATTAACTGCATTAACAGCAGTTGTGTGGAGACACCAAGATTCAGCACTGAATTTAAAGATGGGTTTTTCTTTTTTAGTTGAAAAGTCAGTGAGTGTTGATTGGTTTAGTGCTTTCACTAACCACAGCTTGTGTTTCTTCAGGAATCAAAACTCTCCTTGTCCTTGGATATCAGTCCTGTTCTATGCTGTCTCTCAGGGTCAACACTGGTTTCTTTAGAGTCCAGAGTGGGCCTTGTGCTGCTGCCCCAGCAAGCAGGAAGCTCATTTCTGAGCAAAACCCATCATTTCATGAGCCTGCAGTGCTGGAAACTTGCTGCAGCTCATGGACTACCAAGCTTTCTCTTCTTTGCTATCTGCATTTGATGGCAGCGTTATCTTAATTTTATTTTCCACTTGTATGTGAAAAGTGTTATTTTAGTAAGTGCAGATGATAAAAGGCAAAGCCCAGCATTTTGGCAGTTGTTACCACGTTTTATTTTCAGAGCTCCATCTTGGTTCCACATGCTCTCAGGGTTGTGGAATTGCTTAGCTCTGCCTTGATTCCCTCACTCCTTTCTGACTTATCAGGAGTCGTTAGTGTTTCTCTTCTTTATCGCAACAGTTGGTTCAGCTGAAGTGTTTTTCCTCTCTGGTTTGTTGGTTTTTTTTTTTTTTTTTTTTTATTCTGTGGAACTTTCTGCCACTCTTCTGCAGAAGTATTCATTTGCTTTCTGTTATTTGAAATGCATGTTCAGAATGGCATCTTGTTTGGGGGCCTTTGCTTTGAAACACTTTGCTGGGGTAGTGAAAAAGCTGAGTGGATGTTTAACACTCCTTGTTAAAGTGGCATTTAAATCTTACAGCACTTCTCAGAGAACACAAGACTTTCTTCCAGCTTTCCAAGAGTGGTGCATGTTTCATGATAATTTTTGAGTTAAAGAGGACACACTGGAGTTCTTGATTTAAAAACTTGTGGTAGGTTTATTAAAAATCTGCTAAGAACTTAAATCTGCTGTTCATCCCAGTGGAAATAAAAAGCCAGAATAGCAAGGGAAAAAAATCCCAAAAATCATGATGCCACTTAGAAACAGTAAAAAGGAACAAACTTTATTAGTTTTCAAAGATGGAGATGAGTGTATTGGACCTGTGGTGTCAAAGCCTTGAGTGTGATCACAACAGGAAACCTGTGCACCTGCACAAAAAGAGAAAACCAAACAAACTCGACATAATGAAGCTCTATGTATAATGCAAATAGATGACTTTCATTTCGCTGTCTTACGGTGTCTTTTTCCTTTAATGATGAGATTCACTGAAAGATTTTTGCTTCTGCTTTTGAGCTTGCAGACACGAGTGATGAAATATTTAAGATGAAAATGCACTTTCTGTTATGTCTTATTTCCAGCTAGTTTTGAGTACTGAGAAACTGGATACCAACTGGCACGGAAACTGTTTTTAAACTCTGAATTCTTCTAGGAAAACGAGGTGGGGTGGTTTGGATGAGCGCTGCGAGTGGAGTGGGTTCTGTTTGTGCTCTGAAGGAGCCCGGGGTGAGAGCACTGCCTGTTCCAGCCGCTGTTCCTGTGTCATTTGAGCCGTGGAATTGGAGCGAGGGCCGCGCTGCCATGGCACGTCAGAGCCGCTGAAGTCACAGTTCGTGGAAAGCGCTCGGACACGCAGCTGTGCCGTGCTTCCCTTCAGCTGAAGTGTCTTTGAGGCATGTTCGCTGCGAGCTGGGCAGGGAAAATAGCCTCTAACGACCCAAAGCAAACAAATCAGTGCTTCTGGCTTCCCTCCAGAGTCACTCCTTCAGTCCGAGGGTTTGATCAGTTCTGCAGACTGCGAGTGAAGCAAGGTGCTCTACCGGTTGAAGTAGCTAATTAAGATGAGGGTATGAATCATAAATGAGAAGTTGGCCTTCTGCTGAGGACGTCTCTGGAACACCCACACTGCCATCCTCCTTTTTGTTTATCCAGAGGTATTAACTGTGTTGCTGGGACGTGAGGTAGCTCAGGAAACATTCCTGCCATACAGGGCACGAGAGATTCTCAGGTGAGGTTGAAATACTGGTAACACTGACATGGGGGAGTTCTGCACACCTGACTCATGAGCAGCTGAGCTGTTCCTTCACTTTAATTAAATTCCATGCCTTGTCCTGTTCAAATTTGAGGCTTGCCTCATAAATCTAATGAAGATTTTAATTTTCAAGTATCCCTTTTTCATTTAACCTTGCCAATGAGCGATTTCAGGGTTTGTCAGATTTTCTAAGTTCTGCCTAGTTGGTTTAATGAGAGTTCTAATGTTCTATGGGATTTCTTTTAAATATTAAAAAAACCAGGAATGCAGGCCATGGTAGTGTCTTGGTGTTCAATACAGATAACTGATGTCAGGAGATACTGCACATTATTGAAGGAGGAGGAAGTAGAGATTTATTACTGTGCCTTATGGTCCATTAGTAGTTTTTCTGGGAAGAATCCTGTAGTCCACAGGTGTATGGGTGACACACATATGTTATCCCTTGTTGTCCCAGTAGATTTGAGGCAGTAGCACATTCCTGACTGGATTTAGTTTACACACAACCTGGCGTGAAAGAAAACAAAATATTTCTTGTGCTATAAAAATGATAACATTGCATTATTAAGGGAATATCCAGTGCTCTTCAATTGTCCCTATCCAAAAAAAAACATGGTATTACTTCCTCTTGAATAAAAGAATGTAACAAACAATAGCTTTTGTGGGCTTACTGCAGTCTGGAGCAGCAGTGAGGAGACAGGCAGTCATTTGTGCTTGGAAATCTCTGAGGTTGTTGAAGCGTAACTGCAGGGAAGATACTTCCCTGATTTGTGGCAGGGTGGGAACACCAATTAAGAATTCACTGTAGTTACTCTGTCAGGATATTCAGCTGCTGAAGAATTTTTTTTTTTTTTTTTTTTTTTTTTTTTTAAGGAGAAAATTGTTTATCCTATCTCTGATTCTCTTGCTTTGTGCAGTCTTTAGGTGGTCACCCCCTCACTTCCCCATGAAGAGATTTTCATATCTGGGTATCTCAGCTGAAGCTTGCAATAACCAGCAGATCTGAACTTCCTGCTTGTCACTGTGAGCTTCCCCACCCTGTGTCAACTCAGTGCTGACAAGGAAGGACTCTTAAAGAAGGAAATTCTGAATCTTTCAGCTTGGATAAGAACAAAGCCTTACACTAGAGAAAAGAAAAGCAGAGTTGAACCGTACCTGCTTATTAGATAACCAAATGTTGGTTATTTTATTGTACACTAGTAATACACCTGTTGGTTTTCCCTCATCAGGCTTCCTCCAGCCAGCTTGAATTGTCTGCAGGGTGTGAGCTGAGAGCAGCATCCTGAGGGGCAGATTTTCAAGTTCTTTCTGCATCTCTGTGCAGAGCTGTGGTAACTCCCACCATGGAAATCCTGCTGTCCAGCTAGATGGGCTCTGTGGAGCTGTGCTGAGGCAGGAGCAGCCTAAACATTCCAGTAAGTTCAGTGTGGCCATGGAGAGCTCTGCAGTGGGCTGGGAGGTGAGCCTTGTCTTGGACAATGTGCACAAGGGAGGAGAGAGAAAGCAGCAGAAGCCTTGGGGTAGAAACCCTGGGTTTAATATCAGAGCTCTGGTTTGAGGAGTTGTCATCCCATTTGCTGTCAGCAGTCAGGTAGGGAGAGTGTGTTGTTGCTGTGTTTCTGTGCCATCTGTATTTCCATCAGTGTAAACATCCCATGGAGAGTCACAGCATTTCTGGGATCCTGAAATCAGGATATGGGGGATTGGTGTAACCTGTTAGTAGCTTGGAATAGAAGAATACAGCAATTTGTCACTAGCAGAAATAGTCCTCATGTAAATTTAATTCTTCATTCAAGATCCCACCTCTGAGGCTTTTTTTCTTAGCAGTAAACTATTCAGCCTTGACCATTAGCTCATTTTATGGTTTAAGAGGGAAGATAAGAGGTAATGAAGAAAATAAGGGGAGCAAATCCTCATTTTAATAAGTAGTACTGACTTATTCCACACATTTCCTAAAGAATCACCTATTGAACATCCGGCTGTTGGTAAAGAAGATATTTTAAAAATTTTTCCTCCCCATTTGACTTGTTTTGACTCTCCCTTTTTCCCTGACCAAGAATGGTGCCCCTTCATTTCCTGAAATGGAACAGGCACATATCTTTGAATCACATAGGCATTAGATAGCCAAGGTGCCTGCAAGCACTGGGATTTTCAGTTAAAAGGAAAGTAGTAAATAAGTAGTAAACAAATGTTATGTTTTATATGTGTAGTGCATCCTTTTTAAAAGCTGTGTAAAAATTAGTCCAGTGTTTACAAAGGTGTTAATATTTCCATCTTTCTGAAGACATTCCACATGTTTCCAAGTCAGTAAATCCCATGGCAGTCATTTGGGATAAAATATTTTACAAAACTTAGTGCTGCTCTTGTCCCTTAGCATTTTATTACTTGTCCTTATTTTCTTATTCTTGTTGTCGACTTTGTGTCATTATCACAAAAAAAGGGAATGCTGGTTAGAGTTTGATGTGTATTCCCAAAGAACTGATACATCTTTCAAGGTTTTAATTTGGATGCAAGTCTCTTGTTCTGCTTTAATTCAGATATTACCAGAACCTGTGAGAGCTGCTTTAAAAAGTATCTTCTCCAGGATGTCTTTAAGTAAAGCTACTTGGAGTAATAATTCTGCTACAGAAAGCTTGTAAGGAGTTGATGTTCTCATTAGAAATACGTGCCTGGCATGTGAAGGGCACAGAGATCTCCTAAGTGAGCCGGGTCAGAGCTGAGCAGAGCACACCTGCAGGAACTATTGCTCAACTGCCCCGTGAATGGGGTCATTTATGGCCCTTTAACAGCGTGTCACAGCCACACAACACAACTCGTCACATGCCAGTCTGCAGTCTTGAGATTGCACCGGGGATTTGGAAATGCAGAGAAAGCTGATAGGCTCCCATCTGACTCAGGAGTGACTCTGGTAATTGCTGCTGCTTCCTGATTCCTGAAAAAAGTGTCATTGCTTTGGTAAAATGGCAGAACCTTAAAGAACCAAACAGCACCGGTAGCCCAGAGTGGCAATAAGTTAACATCATTAACTTAAAATCAAGTTCTGTTGCATCAGAAAGAGGGTTAGAACAGCAGCTTCATAATTTTTAGGTCTGCAATAATGGGAATGTTCTATCCTGTGGAATTTTTTTGGTGCTACACACCGAGGTCGCTGGTGCACTTTAATTTTCATCAGAGCAGCTGAAATAAAGTGCCCGTGGAGATGATGCAGTGCTGCTCTTCTGGAGAAGCACTAATGTAAACTGTGGGCAGTCTTGACTTGACAGCTGTGCTGACAAACCAAAAAAAGATGCTTTTTGCACTAGACAGATGTCTAAGTGTTGGAAATTTTCCAGTGAGAAGGCAGAAAAAGCTTTATTCTTCCAGTATTTCCATGTCACATGAAGTATGGTTTAAATGAAAGGAATGTTTTCTGATGGGGAATGTTATTGCAGAGCTTTTTAGCATGCAGAGGATTAGTTTCTTAATCACCTCTCTGAGTAACTAGATTCTACCAGTTGTACAGGAAAATTCTTGGTGCTGTGAATAGTGAGGCAAGAGCGATCAAGGAAACTGGTTATTTTATCTTCATTTGATGCATTTGAATGGCACAGCCAGTGCCAGAATGTCTCCTGCATTTGCATGTGTTCCTTATAATATTTATCAGATACAGACATGGCATTCATCGATTATTTTCCTTGAAAGAGAGACATTGTCAAATATTTCAACCAAATGAAAAACAGTATGAGAAGGTTATATTTAAAAATATGCAGCCTAGAAGACAGCTCTTTAAAGCAATGGTGTGCCTGGTATATGCTGGAGTTTTGTCTTGGAAATCTGCTTATCAACATCAGTAGTGCAGTAAAAGCTGAAGCTTGAAAGCAAATTCCTCTCTTGATGTAAAACTGTAAAGTTGATTTTACAAACTCTTTTTGTATTTTGAGGGAATGAAAACCTTTCCTTTTTTTTTTTTTTTTTTTTTTGTTCACAGGGTTCTGCAGCATTTTCTTTATTTGAGTTCTTCATGATCACTTCCTTCTGTTAAAATAAAATTATGGTGAGGAGGTTGTTTCTGTAGCAGGCAGGGAAAAGCAAGGAACAGATAATCCTGTGCTCAGAGAGGATCCAGGATGTTTTATGCCTTCTACTACACTTCTCTAAGGCTGCTTGGAAAGCCAGTTGTGATATTAGGAATATTTTACGCAAAAAGCAGATAATCACGGTCACGTACTGTGTGAATGCAAAGATGGGCTAAGGCTTATGGCAGATGATATTCTGTGTTCAACTTGCTGCTTTGAGTATTTGGTAATGATGGGCATCAGTTTTGTTTGTACTTCTTGAGGAGGCTCATGCTTTGTTTTTGATCCCTGTGGTGATGAACCTGATCCTAACTGAAGCTTCATTAGCAAACTGCTTTAACCTGTACTTCACTCTCCGCTGCAAACATGCCTGAATTCCGTGCTGTATTTCACTGCTCTCGATGAAGGCTTTGATCTGTCCTTTTTTTAGGTACTGTTCTACTGATCAAGATGGAAAGCTCAGATTCTGGTGATAAAGGAAATATTGATCAATCAGAAGCCCAACGTCAGAGCCAGCTGGATCGCTTAGATCGAGAAGAGGCTTTCTATCAGTTTGTGAACAACCTGAGTGAAGAGGACTACAGGCTTATGAGAGATAACAATTTGTTAGGAACACCAGGTAGGTAATGCTTGCCTGTGTCCATCCTGCTAGAGTCGCTTGTAGGCAATTTGTGTCATTTTCTGTTCTCCTGAAGCCCTTTCACCCGTCTGTGTGCTGCAGCCACGTTCCGTGGTAGGAAGTAGCTTCTTGCTAATTTGTGCACATTTAAATTCAACTGGTCCCTTGACTTGTGGAGATATAGGATGGTGTGGATTCATCAGATACAAAAGTCTGGTGTTTACACAACTCGGCAGGAACTCCCAGATTTGACCCAGTTCCAGATATGAACCCTTAATGGACAAAAAAAAAAATCTCCTTTAAGCATCTGTGTGCAGATTTTGTGCTGCTGAGGTTAGGAGTTTGTAATCAGGGTAAGTAGTCTGGTATGAGATTCTGCATGGGCATTTTGATGTCAGCTCTCAATCAACTTGTTAAATTTCCTCTTTATAGGTCGATACCTAATTCAAACCATGACTCAAGTAATTTAAACCTTTTCCTGCTTATGGAAGTGTTAACATCAAATATTTCACTCTGGACACTCTAATGGGTGTAGGATGACAAAAACTGCTCCTCAGTTGTAGAGGTTACAGAACCAGAGAGCACATCTCTCTTGAATAGGATGGAAATGTTGGATATTTCAGCTTCAGGAAAACTTACTTGGGACAAGAGTGCTAAAGTGTCTGAACTTCCCCTTAGCAATGTGCTTGGCAGTGCCATTGTGGCAGGATTTAATTAGACACAACTCAAGCAGTGGCTTGTGCCTTCTTTAGAAGCTTTTTGTTAATGCTTGCCATACATATATGATTTGGAAATATTTTTGGAAAATTTTGCTTATTTTCTAAGGTGAAATTACTGAAGAAGAGTTGCTGAGAAGGCTACACCAAGTTAAAGAAGGTCCGCCACAGCAAAACAGTGATGAGAATAGAGGTATATACAGTATTTGTGCAAACTCTTAACTTTAGCGCCCCGTACGGACCTTAACTTGAGTGCAGGAGTGGAACAAGTTAAGCCTAGGCAGGTGCAAGGTGAGCTTTGTTTCAAAACTCAGTGAACCTTATGTCTGATATCTGCTGCAGAGGTCAGTTTGGGATAGATTTCATTCATAACACATCTCTTACTTCTATCAAAATAAAGTTTCGTTTAGGTTTATTTCTTTTTTTAATTTCGTTTTTTAAGATTGCCTTTGTGTCTGCTCCCTTCTGGGATGCTTTTTGGTGATCCCTCTTTTTTAAAATCACCATTCTTCCCTTCCAAAGGTGCTGCATTGCTTTTGTTGTCACCCTTCTGTAGAGATTGGTGGGGGATGCTCAGAGCTGACCACTGGGGTTCATTCTTCAGTGAGACAGATTTGCTATAAAGCTCTGCAGGTTAAGGCTCAGGACTAACTTAATTCTCTGTTTCACGGTCGATAGATCACTTAATTGTTTGGAAAGGAAAACACAGAATATTGATGTGTTATGGCACCTGACATGTGACTTTCCATTTACTTATGATAGAAAATACATGTTCTTTTGATTACTTGTTTGCTCTGTGATGGCTGCAGCCTATCTGTCCATATTAGAGCAATGTCCACTCCTGCTCCCTTAGAAGAGCTCTGGTAGTTACAGATTTGTCACGCTGCCTGTGAAACCACAGTAGCACTTGGTAGGATTCAGCACTTCTAAATTGCCACTCGTTAAGCTAAGCAATTATGTTCTTGGAAAAGATGACTCCAAAATTAGCTCAGTACTCTAATTTTGGTAGTTCCCTGTCTTTTTCACAGGTGCAGAGTCCGCAGAAGATGTTTCAAATGGAGATTCTATAATAGACTGGCTTAATTCAGTCCGACAGACTGGAAATACAACACGAAGTGGGCAGCGAGGAAACCAGTCCTGGAGAGCAGTGAGCCGGACTAACCCAAATAGTGGAGACTTCAGATTCAGTTTGGAAATAAATGTCAACCGTAATAATGGGAACACGAATCCAGAAACTGAGCATGAGCCATCTGTAGAGCCTTCCAATGGGGAGGATTTGGAAAACAGCCAAAGTGACTCTGAAATTCCAAGGTCTGAATCACCATCGATAAGGCAGCCTGGATCAGAGAGGAGCAGTGCGGAGGAGCTGGCGGCTGAGGAGGCTTCCCCTCCTAGAGGGCAGAGGAGAGCCAGGAGCAGGAGTCCAGAGCAGCGGCGGACACGGGCTAGGACTGATAGAAGTAGGTCACCTATTAATGCAGTGAGCGAGGCCCCTCGCAGGTCTCATCACAACACATCATCTCAAACACTTGACCACTCCTCGGCGGGCGAGGCCGAGGGCAGCTCCAGAACCAGGCAGCACGTGACGTTAAGGCAGCACACGGTGGGGACTGAGGTGCCAAGTGAAAACGCAGTTCTGTTCTCCCCGCCCGAAACGAGGCCTGCTCCTCAAGCAGCAGGTTCTTCAGAAAACACCGGCTCCAGCGAGCCCACGGCTCCCGGGCAGAGGCCTCCCACCATAGTGCTGGACCTGCAGGTGAGAAGAGTCCGGCCGGGCGAGTACCGGCAGCGGGACAGCATCGCCAACAGGACCCGCTCCCGCTCCCAGACCCCCAACAACACGGTCACCTACGAGAGCGAGCGCGGAGGCTTCCGCCGCACCTTCTCCCGCTCCGAGCGGGCCGGGGTCAGAACTTACGTCAGCACCATCAGGATCCCCATCCGCAGGATCCTAAACACGGGCCTGAGCGAGACCACGTCCGTGGCCATCCAGACCATGCTGAGGCAGATCATGACGGGCTTCGGGGAGCTCAGCTATTTCATGTACAGCGACAGCGACGCGGATCCCAGCGGGCCGGCGCCCAGCCAGAACGTGGAGGGCTCTGAGCCGCAGGGCACGGGCGGGGGCACCTCGGGCAGTGAGAATGCAGACGTTAGCTCAGGGGAGGTGTACGAGGGTGGGCACGAGGCTAGCTCCACTTCTGGTGCCAGGCGGGAAGGCCGTAACATGAGGGGATCGGTCACTTTTGAGGAAAGCGGTTCTCTCCCATTCCTTAGCCTTGCACAATTTTTCCTCCTCAACGAAGACGACGACGACCAACCGCGAGGACTCACCAAAGAACAAATCGACAACCTGGCCATGAGGAATTTCGGCGAGAGCGACGCTCTGAAAACCTGCAGCGTGTGCATCACCGAGTACACGGAGGGCAACAAGCTCCGCAAGCTGCCGTGCTCACACGAGTACCACGTGCACTGCATCGACCGCTGGCTCTCGGAGAACTCCACCTGCCCCATCTGCCGCAGAGCAGTCTTAGCTTCTGGCAACAGGGAGAGTGTTGTGTGAAAGGAGAGCCCCCCCCGAGCCGATGGCCAGGCAGCAGCCGGTGTGATAGTGATGGGCAAAGAAGTCACTTCCTTTATGGCCACTTTTTGAGTGGTACCTCAATGTATAGTAAATTGACTTGGAGTGAATCTTCCCTCATTGAAGCTTTTTTTTTTTTTTTTTTTTTTTTTCCCTCTGGATTCAAGCTTTGGGAATTGGAAAATTTCTTTAATTAGGTTTTTCGAGTTCTAGTCGGTTTGGGTGTTCAATTTTCACTTGTTCCAAAGACATCTCCCCCACTTCAGATTTTTTTTTTTTTTTTTCTTTGTGAAGAGTATTAAGTTCTTTCTCCTGCCCAGCCCTTGCCATCCCAGTCCAATAAACAGTTTGTCCTCAAGATTGTGCTTCTGAGGAGTTCTTTGAGAAGTTATCCCAGCTCAGTGTCCATGAGTCATAGAGGAATTTTTGCAAGAAATCCAGCTCTCTGAAAAAATAATTTAATTGCACATACTTTTAATTTTCCTCCTGGGTTAATATTGGACATGTCTGTGTAAATAACACTAATGTTAGCCCTTTCCCCATCACTATGGCACGCTGTAGGATGAGCTGTTAGCATAATTGGGATATTTATCTTGTTGTGGAAATATAAGAATTGCCTATGCTTGTTTAAATAAAGGAGAAAAAAACAAAACAAAACAAATCTGTTTTAAAATTGTAAAGCTTTTTTGTAGAAGCTCAGTACTTTTCCACTGCACTGTTGTACTAACGCATTAAGAATTAAAATTGTACCATGCTTGGAAATCAAGAATGCTTTTCATACAGCCCCCACCACACAGAGAGCAAACTGAACACGAGAGAGCTGCTTTTGTGACTGTGTACCTGTCAGGAGCAGTGCATATCTGTACTATTTATGTGAACAGCTACTGTAACATAAAACCAGTTGGATTAGACATTTAATTGCATTAAAAAAACAAACAAACAAACCGGAATTGAAATGTTATAATTGCAGTGTTTTGGCTCAGTAATGCCACCAAAAAAAAAAAAAAAAGATAAAAAGTAGAAACTGTTCTAATGGCTGGTTATTTCTTGGTCTGGTTGCAATTATGGAATAATACAAACCCGTGTGTACTGGTTTGTTCACTGAGGTTTGTGCCCAATTTTTCTATCAGCTTTTGCTCTCAGTTTTTGAGGCAACGTTGTAACTTCAGCAAACAAGTATGGACAGGTTGGTTTTTAATTCTTCAACTGTCTTGGTAACCTCTGGCTGTGTTCAGTGGTCTGGTGTTGGTAGCCTGTGGTGCCACTGGAGAGAACATCATCACTATTGGGTTACATTTAAAAATGAGTGCACTGAAATGTGTAGCAGATTCTTGAGAATAGCAGTAAAAACCCAACAAGCTCTTTATATTCCTATTGGACAGAATGAAAATTAATTTCCTTTAAAAATTACGTCCATGGTGTGTTGCAATTGGGAATTGGCACATGTAGCTCAACTCTCATCAGAGTGTGTGTGTGTGTGGGGAAACATCCTTCACCCTCAGTGACCCCTTCTTTGTTTTATTCTCTAAGGTTTTGGGTTTTTCCTGGCTTACAAGTGCAATGGGAAAGTGGTTTTTATTTATTTCCACTCCAGGGTAGTAGTTCTGAAGGATTAGAGCTGCTCTTGCTGGCTGGATGGGAAATTTTGCTTGTTCCTCGGATGACAAAACCAAAGCTGGCCTATTTCTTTTCCTAATTAAAACACATTTTTGGTGTTTTATACCGGTGGATACATAAACCATAATCACTGCTCTAAGCCATTTTAACATTAGCTAGTTAAAGGATTCTGCAGCATCCCAAAAATTCCTTTTTTTCTCTCTCTCTGTGTGCATTTTGTGCTGTTATTTCAGTGGGAGACCCTGACTGGCTGCTGAGCTCACTTTCCTCCTGGTGGGACACACCATCACAGCAGAGGGAACACGAGGGTTCTTTGGGAACAGAACAATCAGCTCCACGAATTTGGGTTTTTTTTTCCTTGGACACGCATCACTGTAAAATTGGAGTTGGCTGTTGATTCTGGGTGCTGGGTTCTCTGTGCCAAAATCTCACAGCAAAATAACACTTCTGAATTTTGCAGAGTAAATACTCGCTCTCAGTTGCAGTTTCCAGACTTACAGAGGGTAGAATTAGAAGGAAAAAAAAAAAACTCCTCTCTACATGAATTCTGTGTTAGATGTTGAAAGTCAGAGATGTTCATCCACCAGGAAAGGAGCCCATTATCCCAAACCCACTCAAATCATGGCTGTGGTACCTGTCACTCTCCCCTTTTCCATGGAATTTCCACCTTGGTACAACTGCCCTCACAATTTTGTTATAGCTTACAGCATGTCTTAACATTTTATCTTTCTGTAACAAGAGCAACTTAATAAAATCTTGGAGGTTTCCCAAACGGTACCAAGAACAAATAATTTAATAATCTCAGTTTGGGAGACGTTGAGTGTTCTCCGTGGTTTCTCTGCCTTTCACAGTGCTGAGTGTGCTAAAGGGGCTGGGGGCTCGTTGTCTGCAGCAAAAACTTCTTTATGTAGCTCACTTAATTAGGGTAATTAAATTTCTATTTATCTAAATTTAGATTGGAGTTAGCAAAAGCCAATATTAACATTTCAGTTGCTTACAAAATGTGAAACACTTTCATAATTAGACTAATTTACATTTCATGAATTATTTTGATAGCAAACGTGTATTTAGCTCTTCCCTCAGTTTTTTCTTGTCTTTCTGGAGGGATGCAGCATCTTGGAGGGGTTTGAAGAGTTAAAAGGGGGAATTTGGGCACATTCCTGGGCCTGATGGGCAGGAATTGATGGCTTTGGAGAGACTCAGTGCGGTGTCCTGGGTCACAGTGCCACCGTGTGGGATCTGCCTTCAGCACCAGCGGGATTCAGGGCAGGAGCAGCAGCTTTTATTTGGGTTTCGAAGGATTCTCCTTGGCATTGCCCGACTCAGTGGTTACCAGGGTTTTTTTTTTTTTCCAAATGTCCAAACTCTTGCTGGGAATAGCTGGTGTGTGAGCTTCATTCCTTTCCGACAGGACAGACACAGCAATGACAGCAGTCACCGGGCCAAACACACAATTTTAATAATTACATTAATTACAGGTTGTATATTTTAATTCACATTGTGAACCAACACAGACTTTGGGTGGTCAGTTTAATTTTTTTAATTTTTTTTTTTTTTTTTTTTAATTTGGGGCTTTATCTGTGAAAAGACTGAATTCCTGCTGCTGGTTGGATTTTCCCTTCCACGTTCATATTTTTTATTATTTCTTCGAACAACTCGTGTTTTTTTTGCAGAGAACTTGGAGGCATTTGAGTCGATTTCATTATGTAGGTATTTCATGCATAGAAATCAGGGAATTTTAAAGGCCTTTTGTAGGAAAGGGCACAGCAGCTGCAGGACACAACATCCTGCGGGTCTGAAGGAGCTGTAATTGTCCATTGTGTCCACTTGCAGACGGAGGGGTTTCCCACCAGAGCTGCCACAATGGCCCATATAATGAGTGGCATCCCAGTTTCCTGTCACTTGGCTGGGTTATGCAAATGTGGACTCCAAAGATCCACAGTGGATAAACACAACGCAGTGGTCTCATCCTAAACAATGAGGGGATGGATAATGCTGGTGTGAGAAGAGGTGTGAGTGAGGCTCAGGGGGGTTCTGAACTTTCAAACCTCCATCCCTTAATTTGGGATCGTTGTATCCTTGGCATTGGTGTCCTGGTTTGGGAAAGGGTTTGTGTGAGCAGGAGAGGAGCCCAGCTGTCAGAAATATCTGTCTGGCCCTTTTCCCGGGTGGATCCACGGTGGATAAACACAACCCAGTGGTCTCATCTTAAACAATGAGGGGATGGATAATGCTGGTGTGAGAAGAGGTGTGAGTGAGGCTCAGGGGGGTTCTGAACTTTCAAACCTCCATCCCTTAATTTGAGATCGTTGTGTCCATGGGAGTGATGTCCTGGTTTGGGAAGGGGTTTGTGTGAACCCAGGAGGAGCCCAGCTGTCAGAAATATCTGTCTGGCCCTTTTCCCCGGTGGATCCACGGTGGATAAACACATCCCAGTGGTCTCATCCCAGCAATGAGGGGATGGATAATGCTGGGATGAGAAAAGGTGCGAGTGAGGCTCAGGAGGGTTTTGAACCTTCACACCACAGCACAAGCCTCCATCCCTTGTCTCACCCTTAATTCAGGATCATTGTGTCCATGGGAGTGATGTCCTGGTATGGGAAAGGGTTTGTGTGAACCCAGGAGGAGCCCAGCTGTCAGAAAAATCTGTCTATTCCCAGGTGGATCTGCGGTGGACAAACACAACCCAGTGGTCTCATCCTAAACAATGAGGGGGTGGATAATGCTGGGATGAGAAGAGGTGTGAGTGAGGCTCAGGGGGGTTCTGAACTTTCAAACCTCCATCCCTTAATTTGGGATCGTTGTATCCTTGGCATTGGTGTCCTGGTTTGGGAAAGGGTTTGTGTGAACAGAGGAGGAGCCCAGCTGTCAGAAATATCTGTCTGGCCCTTTTCCCGGGTGGATCCACGGTGGATAAACACAACCCAGTGGTCTCATCCTAAACAATGAGGGGATGGATAATGCTGGGTTGAGAAGAGGTGCGAGTGAGGCTCAAGAGGGTTCTGAACTTTCAAGCCTCCATCCCTTGTCTCACCCTTAATTCGGGATCGTTGTGTCCATGGGAGTGGTGTCCTGGTTTGGGAAAGGGTTTGTGTGAGCAGGAGAGGAGCCGAGGAGGAGCCCAGTTGTCAGAAATGTCTGGCCCCTTTCCCGTATGGATCCATGATGGATAAACACATCCCAGTGGTTTCATCCCAACAATGAGAGGATGGATAACGCAGGGGTGAGAAGAGGCATGAGTGAGGCTCAAGAGGGTTTTGAACTTTCAAGCCTCCATCCCTTGTCTCACCCTTAATTTGAGATTGTTGTATCCATGGGAGTGGTGTCCTGGTTTGGGAAAGGGTTTGTGTGAACAGAGGAGGAGCCCAGCTGTCAGAAATGTCTGTCTGGCCCCTTTCCCAGGTGGATCCATGATGGACAAACACAACCCAGTGGTCTCATCCCAACAATGAGAGGATGGATAATGCTGGGATGAGAAGAGGTGCGAGTGAGGCTCAGGAGGGTTTTGAACCTTCACACCACAGCACAAGCCTCCATCCCTTGTCTCACCCTTAATTCAGGATCATTGTGTCCATGGGAGTGATGTCCTGGTATGGGAAAGGGTTTGTGTGAACCCAGGAGGAGCCCAGCTGTCAGAAAAATCTGTCTATTCCCAGGTGGATCTGCGGTGGACAAACACAACCCAGTGGTCTCATCCTAAACAATGAGGGGGTGGATAATGCTGGTGTGAGAAGAGATGTGAGTGAGGCTCAGGGGGGTTCTGAACTTTCAAACCTCCATCCCTTAATTTGGGATCGTTGTATCCTTGGCATTGGTGTCCTGGTTTGGGAAAGGGTTTGTGTGAGCAGGAGAGGAGCCCAGCTGTCAGAAATGTCTGTCTGGCCCCTTTCCCAGGTGGATCCATGATGGACAAACACAACCCAGTGGTCTCATCCCAACAATGAGGGGGTGGATAATGCTGGGGTGAGAAGAGGTGCGAGTGAGGCTCAGGGGGTTCTGAACTTTCAAACCTCCATCCCTTGTCTCACCCTTAATTTGGGATCGTTGTGTCCATGGGAGTGGTGTCCTGGTTTGGGAAAGGGTTTGTGTGAACAGAGGAGGAGCCCAGCTGTCAGAAATGTCTGTCTGCTCTGCCGTCTCCCAGGAGGAGGAGCTTTGGATGAAGGTTGGCTTGGAGCCACACGGAGGGAATTTATAACAACTTCAGAAATATTTCCAGCCCTGGTGTACAGTAGGCTTTTTGTTTACCCTCCACTTGCGGGGGGGAGGGAAGCGGGAGGCTGAAGAGACACAATTAATGGTAACGTACCCAAAGTACAAATAAGGGGTGGTGTGTTAAAAAAAGAGGTTTGCATCTGTTATTCCAGGGCTTCCAATCTCTCAGATAGACTGTATCTCCTTTTTTTCTTACGGGGAAACATACCATTGAATTTATTTGATTTATATCTAGTTTTATTCCCTTTAGCTACAATATTTGAGCCCCTTTCTGAATTTCACTCTGCTGGGAAGCCTGTTGGTTGGGAAGTCCTGAATTCCACTGTGAATGTAACACTTTTTTCCTTAATTTTATTTTTTTTTTCTTTAATAGAGCTTTTCATTTGTTTATACTGGACTTGTTTAATACAAACTGGTACTCAAAGGTTGTTGGGTGGGCACAGTAGTTTGACCAGGTTTGCCAGCTCACACTTAGGAGGAGTTTGTTCCCTATGTAAAGTGTTCTAATGCAAATTTAAATAGACTCAATAAAATGCATGAAGTGTTCATTTTGTGCTCGATCATCACTCCTTGGGTTATTCTTACGGTGGGAATGCACTGGAGTACGTGGATGTAGTAGGAATTTATTTCCTGCATACACCACTCCCCTTTGAGGCAGAAAGGAGCTGGAACAGTACAGAATTAACTTCTGGGAACTATTCATTGCATTAGGACATAAACTGAAGAAATAAATCCCTCTATGTCCCAGACTTTGTAAATCTGGCAGTGGCTGATGTAGGATACAAAAGCAACATCTGCAAATTATTTTCCAAGGAAAAGCTGTGACTCCAGGTGCCCATCAGAACCAGGGCCCCATGCAGGGCTCTCAGGGCTGAGTCTCCCTGCAAATCCAGCCAGGATTCCAGGAAAATCTCACACGTGGCTTAAAGCTCCATCCTAAAATTAGCAGCTGAGGTATGTGCAAACACTTAGTGGAGTGGGAAGGAAGTTTTTTAGGGTGTGGGGAGCTGTATTTATTATCCATGTTTCCCTCCCCTCAGTCCCGTTCCTTGGGTAGGAAGTGGGAGCTGCTCACTGAGAGCAGCACGATGACATTGGTGCAGAAGAAGGGACAGGAAGGTGTTGTGTCCCTGAAAAAGGACATTTTGGGTGCCAGGGCAGGGGCTCTGTCACAGCTGGGCTGATGCTCCTCAGCACTGCCCAGCAAGGAGAAGCTGTGGGCAGTTTGGGGGATGCAGGGAGTCAGGATTTTGCTCCAGAGCTCTTGGATAAAGGGGTTTTTATTCATTCCCATGTGCTTCTTGCTCTTGGAGTGTTCAGTTCAATCTGAAGCTGGGTGTTTAACACCAGTGTTAGCTTTGATTTCAGTGATTTATTCATGAGCTGACTCCCACACTCTGTATGAGGAGCTCTTTGCCTGGCAGCTGTTTCCAGCCTCTCATCTCCCTGCAGGATCTCCTTCAGTTTGGGGAACTCTGGATTTGTTCCTCAAAAACTCTTGATCAACCCCCGAATTGCTTAAAGAGCCTTGGCACTCGCGTGTGGCTGACTTCATCCCTCTGTTTATTTTCTTTAATATATTTGAGGTCTTTGTCCTGACCTGTAAAAACTTTATATAACCTTGTTCCTCCCTCTTGGTGCTTAAACTCTGTAACCTTTTACGTTGTCTTACTCCTCCCTTCAGGATATATTTCCAGGGCACATCCAGACCTTTGCAGGGGAATGTTTGGCTGCTTTGCTGCTCCTGCTGCTGGCTGGGAGGAGAAAGGTTGTATTTTGTGACCTTGTGCATCCCAGAGTGATGGGAGGGCAGGAATAGCCCATCCTTTGGGGGGCTTTTCCCCTTTTCTGACTCCTCAGTGGGATGGAGTGTTTGGAAAGAGAAGCAGAGAGAACAGCACAGGTTTGCTGCTCCTCCTTGCTCTTCCCAGCTGTTTCAAGTGTGATTTAACTTTTTCTGGGACTTTTCACATCATAAATCTAAACTCAACTGTGTTACAGCTCCCTAAACTCTTACAATAAATGTACACAGGGAAAATTAACCCCACTTTTTTAGCCTTGGACTGGCTGTGCATTGTCTGTGACACTAATGAGATGCTGCTGCTGCTGCCACATGCTCCAACTGTGCCCCTGAATAAATCCCCTGCTAAGCCGAGCATGTGAAAATCCAGGCGTCAGGTCCCCTCAACAACGATTACTTCATCCCACATTTGTGGAGGGTTCCTTGAGCTCTGGCACTTTACACCAGCAGGGTTCTGGGATTTCAAGGAAAAGGGTTGTATTTGTGCTGGTGTTGGGGATGCTGGGCCAGGAGCCAGCCTGGGATGTGTCCAGCAGGGATGTGTTTGTTACACTGGTTTGAGTCCTCAGGATGCTTCTGCAGGGTGTGATTTCTCCAGGTTGAAAGTTTGAGGCCAGTGGATTTGAGCTTTGCTTGTTGTTTCCTGTAAAAAAATGTCATGAAGGACAAAGTTTGGTTTGGTTTTTTCTTGTGCCCCTGGCACGGCCAGCCTGGGATGTGTTTATTACACTGGTTTGGGTTCTCAGGATGCATTTGCAGGATGTGATTTCTCCAGGTTCTCCAAGTTTGAGGCCAGTGGATTTTAATTGCTCTGGAGCATCAGTTTTGCTTGTTGTTTCCTGTTAAAAAAATGCCATGAAGGACAAAGTTTGGTTTGTTTTTTTCTTGTGCCCCTGGCACAGCCAAGGAGAGGAGCCAGCCTGGGATGTGTCCAGCAGGGATGTGTTTATTACACTGGTTTGAGTCCTCAGGATGCATTTGCAGAATGTGATTTTTCTCCAGGTTGAAAGTTTGAGGCCAGTGGATTTAATTGCTCTGGAGCATCAGTTTTGCTTGTTTTTTTCCTGTAAAAAAATGCCATGAAGGACAAAGTTTGGTTTGTTTTTTTCTTGTGCCCCTGGCACAGCCAAGGAGAGGAGCCAGCCTGGGATGTGTTTATTACACTGGTTTGGGTTCTCAGGATGCATTTGCAGAATGTGATTTCTCCAGGTTCTCCAAGTTTGAGGCCAGTGGATTTTAAAAGCTCTGGAGCATCAGTTTTGCTTGTTTTTTCCTGTAAAAAAATGCCGTGAAGGACAAAGTGCCTGGTTTGGTTTCTTGGGTTTAATAACAGTCTTTAATCTTCCTTTTCAGAGCAGTGGAACAGCTCTGGCACCTCTCCAGACCCAAACCCCAGGGTTTGCCCTGTGTCTGCAGAGCCAGACCTTGGCTGCTCAGTGGGTTTGGAGGTACCAGAGTGTTTATAGGGGTAAAAACCTCGAAATAACTTCATTTCAGGAGCCCATAAAGTTCCTCTCCAGAGCAGAGATTTATGGAATGGAGGTGGGAGCAGTGTGAGCCTGCCCTGAGCATCATTTTTTTGCTCACCATGCAGGTGAAAGGCTGGAAAAGATGCAGTGGAAGAAACAGTTTAATCTCTCTGGGTACTGCTAAACTAAACTAAATAAATCCTAAATAAACTTGGAAATGACTCAGCCTTTGCTGCTGGCACCTTTGGGGTGGTTGTGTTTTAGTTTGTAAAAGACATATCTAAATAAATTGAAATGTTTATGGGATGGAAGAGGCTGGGAAGTGCCCTGAGTGCTGGTTGTCCATCTTCCCTCAAAGTGTGACATGGCCGGGAGGAAAAAGGATGGAAAAGATGGTAAGGGATGAAGGACAGAGGATGAGAAGGGAAAAATGGGAATTAAACCAAAGGAAAACTGAAGGGTGAAAAAAAAAAAAAAGCATTTTGAACTGTGCTCAACTGAGTGGGATTAAACATCAACACAGGCGGAAGAAGAGAAAGGGTGAGAGCCAAGGCATGGAGATATCAGTGGTTGTGAGGATGCAGAGAGGGTCCAGGTGGGGCTTGGGGGCACAGGAGGGGTCCAGGAGGGGCTTGGGGGGGACACGGGAGGGGCTTTCTGCACCCCCACCCTGCCCCAAAATCCCCCCGCTGGCGTTTCCATGATGGGGAGAGGCTCCTTTAGTGCCGGGTCAGAGAGCAGGGCTAAAGCCGGGACAGCCCCAGCTCGGCTGGCACAGGGCTCACACTGCAAGGGGAATCCTCCCTCCTGCACCCCCAGGGCAAAGGGAATCCTGCCTTCTGTATCCCCAGGGCAAAGGGAATCCTGCCTTCTGTATCCCCAGGGCAAGGGGAATCCTGCCTTCTGCACCCCCAGGGCAAGGGGAATCCTGCCTTCTGTATCCCCAGGGCAAGGGGAATCCTGCCTTCTGTATCCCCAGGGCAAGGGGAATCCTGCCTTCTGCACCCCCAGGGCAAAGGAAAAGGGAATCCAAAGCCAATCCAAAGAGAATCCTGCCTCCTGCATCCCCAAGGCAAAGGGAATCCTGCCTCCTGCACCCCCAGGGCAAAGGGAATCCTCCCTCCTGCACCCCCAGGGCAAAGGGAATCCTCCCTCCTGCACCCCCAGGGCAAAGGGAATCCTGCCTTCTGTATCCCCAGGGCAAAGGAAAAGGGAATCCAAAGGCAATCCAGAGGGAATCCTCTCTCCCGCATCCCCAGGGCAAAGGCAAAAGGAATCCAAAGCCAATCCAAAGAGAATCCTGCCTCCTGCATCCCCAAGGGAAAGGCAGTACAAAGGGAATCCTGCTTCCCACGTCCCCAGGGCAAAGGGAATCCAAAGGGAATCCAAAGGCAAACCAAAGGGAACCCTCGCTCCTGCATTCCCAGGGCAAAGGCAAAGGGAATCCAAAGGGAATCCAAAGGGAATCCTCGCTCCTGCACTCCCTGGGCAAAGGGAATCCTGCCTTCTGCATCTCCAGGGCAATCCAAAGGGAATCCAAAGGCAATCCAAAGGCAATTCTTGCTTCCGCATCCCCAGGGCAAAGGGAATCCAAAGGGAATCCTGTCTCCTGCACCCCCAGGGCAAAGGCAAAGGCAATCCAAAGGGAATCCAAAGGGAATCCAAAGGGAATCCAAAGGGAATCCAAAGGGAATCCTGCCTCCTGCATCCCCAGGGCAAAGGGATTCCAAAGACGATCCAAAGACAATCCAAAGGCAATCCTCGCTCCCGCATCCCCAGGCAGGGATTTCTGTCCCCACCCCAGGGTGCCGATGTTTTGGGGTCTCTCTCCTCACTCTCATTTCCTCCTCCTTTCCCCACTTTCCCTGGGCCGTGTTTTCCTAAAATCTCCCCCGGATCTGCCTTTCCTTGCTCTCGAAGCGGTTTCTCCCCGGTATTTAAAAAACTCCAATCCCAAACCAAAGGACAGTGGGACATCCCAAACCCATCCCGGTGTTTTCTCCTTTTGGAGATTTGGGGGCTCAGGGACAGCCCAGCCCATCCCCCCTGGGTGCACCTGGAGCAGCCTCGGGAATGGATCTTTCCCAAATTGTTGCTTTAAATAACGACGGCTCTAAGATGTGCATTTCAACACAAGGATGATTTTAAAAAAATTAAAAATTAAAAATCTTCTGCCACTCCTCAGCCCTTCAAAGGAGGGGCAAATAGGGGAGTTTGCCTTCTTTTTTTTCCTTTCTTTTTTTTTTTTTTAATTTTTTATTTTATTTTATTTTATTTATTTTATTTATTTTATTTTTTTCCCTGTAGGATTATAATACTTAAATCCTGGGAAAAAAACAAACAAACAAAAAAACCCAACCAAACAAACAAAAAACCCAAAAAAACCCACAAAAAAACCAAACCAAACAAAAAAAAAAACCCAAAAAACCCCCCAACCCCCCCCCAAAAAAACCCAGACAAAAACACCAAAAAACCCCAAAAAACAAACCAAACCAAACAAAAAAACAACAAAAAACCGCAACCTCCCCCAAAAAAAACCCCAAGAAAAACCCCCAAAAAAACCCAAAAAAACCAAAACCAAAACCAAAACAAAAAAAAAAAAAAAAACCAAAAAAAAAAAAAAAAAAACAAAAAAAAAAACCCAACAAAAAACCACAAAAAAACCCTCCCCCCAAAAAAACCCAAAAAAAACCACCCCAAAACAGATGGAGAAGAAGACAATGAAAGAAAACAAACCCAGCTCAGAGGCTGCTCAGAGAGGAGCAGTGGCACATCCACAGAACAATATATTTATGTCTCACTCTGTCTGTAAACTTAAAAAAAAAAATCTATAGATAGATAGATAGATAAATGCCTTTTGCACATATTGGTCTAAACCATATGCAATTAAAACTATTAAATTAATACCAAACATTGACATGTGGCTCGTGTTTGATATATAAAACATACTTGTCATTACAGATATTTAATATGTAAAACACACATGTGCTTTGCAGCACAAATATCAGCTATTATATCTAATTAACTTCTTTTAATCCATGATATTTCAATGTTAATGTACAAATAGATATTTAAATACTGAACCACTGTGTTATAGTAATGGAAACATCCTTTTATTTTGTTGTGGTTTGGGTTTTTTTTCTCATTCAGAGCCTTTTTTTGTGGAAAAACTCGGGGTTTTGTGTTTTTCTTCTAGTTTTTCCATAAATTAGGGCCAGATCCAGCAGCCTGGAAGAGCAAGGAGGTGACTGATGCTCCCAGTCAAGCTGAGAGGGGATTTCCATGCACAAACACACCTTTGGAAATGCACATATATATGTATATATATATATATATATATATATATATATATATATATATATATTTATATATATAAACAACCCCATTTTACCCCTCCTAAATTCTCCCCCAACTTTCCACCCATCCCAAGAAGATAATTTCTAATATCAAGCTAAAATTGCCACTTTTTTTTTCTGGTGCCTGTAAGTGAAGGGTTGTGCTTCCCTCTCCCTGCTCTGTCCCTGCACAGCTCAGAGTCCTCTGGAGGAGTTCACTGCTTTGAATCTCTGTTTACCATCTCTTATCTCCTGATTTTTATTTTTTTTTTTAAACACTATTTGCAGTAAATATCCTCAACTTGAAAAAAGGGCTGAAGTGCACATTAAAAAAAAAAAAAACCCACCCAAAAAAACCAAACAAAAACAAAACACTCCTGAGTTATATAAAATTAATGCACGTGTCAGCTTTCATCTAATGATTTAGAAATTTAGATCTAATGATCTAAATTTCATGACAATTAAAGCACCTCATATAAACAAATCATTAATAGAAAACCCTGGATAAAAAGCTGTGTTTTCAGTTATCACCCCTGATCTTTCCCAACCTTCCCATAACTTCTTTTGTTGACAAAATGATTAATTCTCCTGTGACCAGGAGGTACCTGGAAGGCCCCATGGAAGCCTCATGGAATAAATAAATTTAATGATGTTTAAAACCATCCCTGGTGCTGTGGCTCTGTTGGAGCCCCCAGTGGAGTGAAGATGCTGCAGCCCCTGGAGATTTTACCCTGGGTGGTGAAATTCAGACCTAAATGGGAATAGAAAACACCCAGGAGGCTCCCGGCTCACCCTGAGCACCCTCAGATGTTCTCAGGGGTGGATTTTAAAATAATTTTTACTTTTAAATGCCTCAGTGGGATGAGGATCATCCACTTCCATCTGTCACCCTTCACCAGCTCATGGGAACATCTCCCCCAGTTTGGTTCCAGGACTCAGAATTTCCTCAATGTGCATCAAACACTAAATAAAAACAATTCCCAGGATATTCCCTTGCCTCTCCAGCCCCTCTGGCAGCACCTGGAAAAGCTGCTGAGAACCACGACCAGCTATAAGGAGAGACCTGGAAAAAACACAGCAACAAATCCCTTTTCTTTTTAAACTGGTTTATTCTACACAAATCTTTTAAACAACATTCATAAAACATTAATTACAAAAAAAAAAAAGTGCTAATAATATGGGGTAGGTTTTTTTTTATTTTTATTTTTATTTTTGTGTTTTTGTTTTTTTATCCCAACAATCAGAAATTCACATTTTGAAAGGACAGGCATACTTTTTAAGAGACACATTCACTTTACTTCCAGATACAAAATTTCGAGGGGTTATAAAATCACTTACAAGGAGCAGATGTAAAAAAAGAAAAAAAAAAAAATTAAGCTTCAGGATTTGATTTCAGCAATTGAATTGAGCAGCTGCTTTTGGACCACTGGCTCTGCTGCTCTGCCCAGCAGGCCTGGGCACCTCCCAGGGTTAATTTCAGAGCCACACACGACTCCAGAGCAGACAAAAAAATGGGATTGCAAAGCTACCAACAGGCACTGCAGCCTTTTATTGAGCCTTTCTAGTGGGTACAGACACGGACAGGCATCCCACCCCAAAAAACCCCATGGGCAAAGCTGTTTTCCATCAACAACAGAACAAATGCCAGCTGTGACAGGGAATCTGCTGAGCAGGGTGATGGCAGCAAGCTTGGAGGTCCTGCTTCAAAAAAATCACAAAAAAACCAATTATTCAAAACGGCCAAAATTCAAGCCTCCACCCCTGGTGCTCTTATGTGGAGCCAGCTCCAAAATCCACTCATCTGAAAGCAAATATTTGGCTTCATCCTGCTGGATTTTAGGGCAGGGGTAATTTCCTAATTGCCCTCAGCCTCCCCAGAAAAAAAAAATAAAAATAATAATAAAAAAATCCTGCCTCTGGCTCTAACGGGTTTAAATGGCTGAAATAAGATATGCTGGGAAAGTTTCAGGCCTGGGGAGGTCGTGTTCTTTCTCAAAAGGATTGGGTTGAACAGCCAAATCTCAATTGGGTTCAGGCAATTTGGCCAGGGCCCACCAGGAGGGGAACATCACCTCGGTGCAGAAACCTGCTCCAGTAAACAACTCATCTTACACACCACGAGGAAAAAAAATCTACAAAAAAAGGACAAAGAAAGAGCTGAATTTCTTGGTAAAACCAGCCCTTAAGTCTTGTCTTTAATGCTACAGGAAGGGCTGGGGGGAGGTGGGTGCAGGGTGAGTGGGGTACAAAAAAAAGGAGAAATTTGGAGGTATAAAGCCTCTCCTAAAGCCACATTTTGCAAAAAAACAAGAGGGATTTTGTGTCTTTCCTGTCAGCTGGAGGATGGATCCCAGCCCTGCACCCTGCAGGGTTTCACCACTGAGGTTCATGGCAAGAGGGGACATGGGGACACTCACAGGGTCTGGCCTCGAGGGCAGAGCACTCAGGGCACGGCAAAATATTTGCAAAAAAATCAATCTACAGGGGCTGTGCAGGTGGTCCCACCAAAGGCCAGTGATAACCCCCCTGTCACCAGGGTTTAAGTCCACAGGGTGGTTGTGCCAGGCAGATAAAGGACCTGGAGCACTGGCACAGGCTCAGCCCTCTCAGAGCTCCATCCATCTCTGTGTTTGCTTTCCCACCAAGGGCTCTCAGAAAGAAATGAAAACAGCTTTATTTTGGTTTGTTACTTTGCCCACAGAGCCCCTTTCTCTGTGCCAGTTCCGTGCCTGAGCACCTTGGAGGAGGATTTAAGGAGCACTTGTCAACCACATCGTTGTCCCCAAAGGTTACAAGGGTGGCTTGTAAGGACCCAAAAGAGCTGTCAAGTCCATGTTTGGTGGCATAAATTGGAGGGAGAGGTTTGCTCTGCTTGCCTTGGCTTTCAAAATCATTCCAATTTTATGCTTCCAGCTGGAAAAAGGAGAAGAAGGCTCTGCCAATTATGAAGCTAAAATAATCAAGGTGACCCCAAATGAAATTGTGGGGTGCAGGAGCACACAAAAGCCAGGAATGGTTTGCAGGGATGAATGGAGAGACAGCAAAGGTCTCAGCTGGATCTGTGCCCCTGCATTCAGAGGATTTGATCCGAGCTCACTTTTATCCAGGTGAGGATTTAAATGGCCACTTATAGCAACAAGTGTCAGACCCAGAGCAGGGAGATCCTCAGCACCAAATTCAGGCTGCCCAGAGCAAAGTGCCCTTGGCACCCACGTACCAAAGAGAGCCTCAGCTGCCACTCAGAGCATTCCCATGGCACTGCCAGGGAAGGAAAGGCAGGAATGTCCTTGCCCCAGCTGCTGTCACCTCCCTGCTGGCTCCTCCAGGCAGCTCAGCCCAGGGAGGGATGAAGCTCCTTGAGTGGCAGCCCCAAAGCACCACCGTGGTGGGAGGCAGAGCCAAAACCTCCTGAAATTGGGGCCCCCCAAACCCCACAGTACCACAGCAGACCTGCAAAAAAAAAAAAAAAAAAAAGCCCTGGGCTTGGCTGGCAATTAGGATGTGGCCTTCCCACAGCTCCCACAGCAGAGAAATGTTAGGAAACCTCAACCCCAGGCGGAGAGAGGCCAGAATTTGATAAATTTAAGCTCTGGGACTTTGAAACTTGTGTTTGCCTGGCTGCAGGACCTCAGGGCAGGGCAAGCTGCAGTGAAGCAGCTCCTGCATATTGTTTTAAAACTGAAGAAAAAAAGCTCTAAGCCGTGAATCATGGAATTTCCCAGGCAGCTCCCAAAGCCCTGCTACCCTTCCCATGACAAACACAACCACCCCTGGAGCCCTTCCAGTCAGCTGTCCCCCTCCATCCCTCAGCCAGAGCGAGAGGAGTTAAACCAGATGCCTCACTCTGCCACAGAATAATAACAATTAAAAAAAAAAAAAAAAATAAAGACAACAAGTTGGTTTTGAACAGCCTTAAGGTAAAGATTTAAGAGGCAGCCCCAGCCCAGCCCGAGCAGGCGCTGCTGGGACACGTCCTGTGCTCACTGCACACTTACATAAAGTTCTGCAAACAGCCCGGCCATGGGGTGAAATGGGGCCCTCTCTGCTCCCTTTTGCTCCTTTTCACCCTTTTCCCACCCCAAGGGGCTCAGCCCAATCCCCTTCCCCTTCTGGTTCCCAAAACTGGCCAAGCCTGGAGTGCTGGGCTCCCCCTTCCCTTCCCAGAGCAAGGGAGCAGGGCAGGAATCACAGCCTGGCACTCGCAGGGCAGGCAGAAGGGTGGGTTTTAATTAAAAAATTGAGTAAAAGGGGATGTGGATGTGCTGGGCTAGGACAAGATGACCCTGGTGGAACAGGAGGGGCTTTGGGATGAATTGTTGGCAGCAGTGAGGGACACATTTGGTGTCCCATTTGGAAGGGATGTTTGGAGAGCAGTGCAACCCCTCCCTGTGCACAGACACTCCAACCACACAATCCCACCTCCCACATGCAGAAATCCTTGCAAACTGCCTGGTATTCAAAAGGGCCAAACTAGACCCCAGCAGCCTGACAAACAAGCCCCAAATATTCCCCGTGTGTTGACACTGCTCCAACCTTTGCCCTTCCCATCCCCATCTGTGTTTGCTGATGAGGAGACCTTTCATGGCTGTTGTCCAAATCTGCCTTCTCTGCTGCAGAATGTCCCCACCAAGGGCAGGATTTCGACCAGACAAGGACACTGAGTGTGGGTTTGGGATAGGATGAGGGGTGGCTTCCTCTGACCAAGAAAGCACCATCCTCAGTGGAGGGTCAATAATAAAAACCATGGGGAAATATCAAAATTTAGGGCTGACACAGTTGCTCTGATGCCACTGCAGGGCTAAGCACTGAATGCAGACTCCTCCCAGGGCAAGGACCTTTGCAGGCATATGGAGCAGTTAAGGCAAGTGGAATTCTGCAGAAATTTGGGATTTGAACCATAAATCACCTTAGGAGCCAGGGAGGCTTTGCCACACAAAATCTGAGTGCAGCCATCAGTGGGTTCAGCTCCCTCAGCCCAGATGGAGTTTGGAGACAGCTCTGCTCATGCTCTGCCTGCTCTGAAGAAGCCACTTCTGGAATTTAAATCTCTCATAATCTCTCCTTTGGGGGGCATTAAGGTCCAAAATACGATTTAATGAACTTCATCAAACTCCAATGTGAATTAATGCCCCAAAACTCGCAGGAGTTACAACGAGGAGGTTTTTATTTCCTTCAGCTGTTAGAGGGCTTTGAAGCTGCCCCACTGCCAAGGCTCCCACCCAAAAAAGCACCACATTAATGCCCTGCCCTAGGCTAAGTCTGGCAGATCCCAGCTGGAGCTGGAGTTCTGTGGTTCAAGCCCTGCCTCCTCCTGCAGCTTCATCTGCCTCCCGTGGCTCCCAAAACTCAGTGATGAGCCACAGCAGACGATGCAATGCAGGCCATGGAGGGTAAGAACAGTCATGGAAAAGCCTATCCAAGAAAGGGACAAGTAGACATCTCATTTTATATCATAAACAGACACGTCACAACACACCAGGTAATTTTCCAGCTCGTACGGGGACAGAGGGGCCACAAGACCACAAGACTTTACAATGCATCAGCCAAAAGGGGTTAAAAACAGGGCCAGAGGGACATGCAGGGTCCTGAGCCTATTATGTACAAAAGTCCCACCACTGCCAGTGGGAGGGGCCTCCATGGAGCCCAAATTTCCACAGCAAAGACAAGTCCTGGTGTTACAAACCCCCACACTCGCCCAAGGAGACCAAGGGATGATTCCCACCTCATACATTCCCCTTCAAACATCACAGTTTTTTTAGTGACAGGTGAACAAAATGAAAATCTGATGAAAGGATGGGTTTGCAGTCAGGATAAATGTGAGTTTTGTTTCTTGCTCTCTCCCAGGAAAAGGTTCCCCAGTCCCAAGCTGGCTCCTTGTTCACACAGGGACCCACCAGGGCTGGAGGACTTCCCTTCTCACTCATTAGCCACGCTTAATTAGCAGTCCCTGGAGATGATCATGGAATGGTTTGAGTTGGAATGGACCTTGAAGTTCATCTCATTCCAGCCCCTTGCCACGGACAGGGACACCTTCACTTTCCCAGGTTGCTCCCAGCCCTGTCCAACCTGGCCTGGAGCACCCCCAGGGATGGGGCAGTCACAGCTTTCCTGGGCAATCTGAATTTCTACAATTCCCTGTGGGCATTGATGGATCCCTGCCCGAGGCTGAGCTCTGCTGCCACTCAGTGTGGTGGGTATCCACTGCTGTGTGATTTCCTTGCACTCTCTCCCCTCTCCCCCTGGATCAGCACTGACCCTGCACCAGCTCAGTGACAACACACGGGCTACGAGTTAAATGCTACTGGGGCTGTCAAACCCTTTGGAAAAACTGGGATTCCCCACCAATACTGACTCGTGCTTATTGCTGCATAATACACAACTGGCCCCCAAAAAACCAGCAGTGCCCTGAGCCAGGAGCATCCCCACACCCATGGGTGCCCCAGTGGAGAAACCACCTCTGAGCACGGAGCTGACCCATGGCACAGGGGCTTCTGTGCCCCAAAGCCACCAAAGTGCCCATTTTGGTGACAATCCCATGGATTTGCCCCACCCAGAGCTGGGCACAGGGGCTCTATCCCAACTCTCTGTGCCTCAAAGCCACCAAAGTGCCCATTTTGGTGACAATCCTATGGATTTGCTCCACCCAGAGCTGGGCACAGGGGTTTCTATCCCAACCCTCTGTGCCTCAAAGCCACCAAAGTGCCCATTTGAGTGACAGTGACAATCCCATGGATTTGCTCCACCCAGAGCTGGGCACTGTGGGCTGTGCAAGGAGCTGCCCCTCTCTTTTTGCAGCTCGAAAAGCCCAATCACGAATTGCTGGGTGGTGGAAAACGGAGGTGGAAAGGAGCCAAGGGACCTGCTGGTCTCATCCAGGCGTTTTTAAGGCATATTTTGCAGGAAGGGTGTGCTCCCGATGGCTGGAGCCAGCTGAGCTCCCTGTCATCCCAGCTGCAGCTCCCTGGGGGTGTGGGAGAGCAGCGGGAAAGGAGGAAAAGAAGAAGATGAAAGCGGGACTCGCTGACATTTATTTGGTTTGTGCATCAGACTAAAGCAACGTTTCCTCCTTCGGATCTCTGGCTCCAGAACAGCCCCAGGTGCTGGACGGGGAAGGGGCTGTGTCACTTGGATGTGACACCCGAGTGACACTGGAGGAGGAGGAGGAGGATGGACAGCTGCAAGGTTCAACAAGTTCCATCCGTGGCCTGCTTGGAAAAGGCATTTATTAGCTGTAAACCTCTGTTGTGACGTATAGAAAACCGGGGAGAGGAGCTCGATCAAGTTTGAATCCTGGTGAGAGGTTTTTCTCTTTAGAAAAAATTGTTAGAGGGGAAGAAAAAAAAAAAATTAAAAAAAAAAAAAAAAAAAGTGGCTTTGAAATCAAAACTGTCCCACAAAAAAAAAAAAAAAAAAAAAAAAAAAAAAAAAAAGCCTTTAACTAGAAGAAATTTTTTTTGTGTTTTCTCCTTTACAAACATAGTGCATCACTGGGAATTCTGGTCCATCTGGGAAAAAAAGGGAGCTGTGCTGGGGCTATGGATGGAGAGGCTGCTGGTGTCCCGGGAGGAGGAACCAGGGAGGTCACCCTGGGTGTCACATATGTGCCTCGGAGGCCGGGCAGCCTGGCAGCAGCTCCCCGTTCACCACGGCCTCTGACACCAGCATCTTGTCTTTGCCAGAATCCAGGCGCTGCTTCTTCAGCATCCTCTGGTGGACCAGCGGCACCACGGAGAGCACCAGGCCGCCGATGATGGGTGGCACCCCGGCAAAGTAAAAGGCCGCGTCGTAATTCCCGAAATAATCGTTGAGGTATCCTGGAAGAGGGGAGAGATGAAGTTAGAGCTTTAATGAGCTCATTAGTTTAATGATCTGCTTGTTCTCTCCTTCCAGCGCGGTTTGCGTCACCCAACAAGATTTGGGGAGATTTGGGTTTTTAAAATAATCTTTTTTATTTTTCCGTTTGAATTTCTTGGAGTTTTTACGCCCCGGATTAAAGGATGTGTGCAGCCAGCACTGTGTACCAAGGGAGTGGAGAAGGAAAGCCTCAGCCATCCCTCCTGTTCCACCAGAACAGGACACAATCGGCCCCATCCCAGACAATCCCAAACGCAAGCTGAGACATGTTAAACCCAACATTTCTTCCCAGAGCTTGCCAGCAATGGGAAAAGTGGGCAGGGGCCGTTCTTTTGCTGATTGTCTCCATTTGGAAGCCCTGCCCTGAGGGATATTTCATCTCCAGCTGTGAAATACACGCTGCCAGTTACAAACAATAGCCGAGCCTTTAAAAACCCAACAAAGTTCTGCATTTGTCTGGCAAGTCCCAACACAGCCAGGCATCTTTGGAGAATAACACATGGCCATTGATCAGTGCTGGAAAATCCCTCTGAGTGTCTCCTGGGTGGACATTTCCCTGGGGATTGGGCTGATGCAAAGGGCCCCTTCACCCAGCAAGCCCCACTCAGGGGTCGTGGTGCAGCCCCTCCCAGTGAGAGCTCTGTGACCCCCACGTTCCTTCCTGAGGGTGTTGAAGTGAACTTTGCTGCAGGAAGCAGAGAGATTGGAGGTTCTTATCCAGCTTTGGCTTAGCTCTGCTGGTGCAGAGGTCCTGCTGCTCAGGGCCAGCTCTGGCCAAGCCCTTGTTGTTAAGGACAGTGGGGTTATTGCTGTGCTGGAACACAGACTTTTAGGTCTTGTGGAGGCTCAGGTGTCTCCATCTCCAACTTCAATTCCATCTAAAAGGACTTCTAGAAATTATTATCTGCTGATTTATAGCTCAGCTGCAAACAGGAATCACTTAATTGTCTCACTGTTCACCCAGTGATCACCTTCCATCAGCCTTGAGAAAACCACAGGACGTGGCACAGAGTGATGCCACCCCCATCCTTCAACCTCCACATCACCTGATAAACCAGAAAACTCAAACCAAGCAACTTCTGGTCTCACACCAAAACACCACCATGGGTGAAAGCTGCCACCAACATCTCCTTCCCAACCTCTGGGTCCTGGTGCAGCCCCTGTGGCGTGACCTGTTGTAATTCTCTAGGGGAATGGTCATCTCTCCCCTGAGCTGGGGGCTATAAATTGCTTCCCCTTTCTTTGTTCTACTTCTTTCCCCTCTGGAATTTTGAAGAATAAACACCTGGGACTGTTGTAATTTTCTTGGAGAATGGTTCCTCCCTTTTTGACCCCCTGGAGTCCCTTACCACTTAGAGTGACCCTTCCTTCCTTCTCTGACCCCATAGGGTTGTGGTCCAGCTATCTCTCCCCTGAGCAGGGGGCTATAAATTGCCTCCCCTTTCTTTGTTCTACCTCTTTCCCCCCCTGGAATTTCAAAGAATAAACACCTGGGACAAAGATCCCGGGGAAAGAGCCTCTTCTGAGATCTCACCTCGTTCTTGGTATAATTCTCCCCAAATCCTCCTAATAACTGAGCTACCTGGGGAGGAGGGGAGGAGAGTGAATTTACAGAGTGACCAACCTGCTATGGGCGTGCCCGCGGTCATGGGCACGGCCATCAGCCCCATGAGGTACCCTATGGCCTGGGATGCCTGCATGGGCCCCACCAGCTCAAAGGCAATGGGGGCCATGATGGTGGTGAAGAGGCCATCACAGAGGCCCAGGAAGAGGCAGATGACAATGACGCCCTCGAAGCCTCGGCACTGGGGGATCATCATGCACAGGAGGCCCAACAGCATGAAGGATGCAACCTGGGGAGAGAGAAGAGGGCATGAGAGTCATGGAGATGACACTGAACTGGTCAATGTTGCTGTTCCCTCCCCTGGACCCAGCAAAGCCATCCAGCCTCTCCTCCTGTCTCGGAGAATAACCTTTTAAGAAGGGTTAAGAAGGATTAGCTGCTGGATTAGCTGCTAGATTTCAGCAGTTTTGTTCTTCAAAAACCACAAGGAGGTGAAAGGGTGTCGGTAGTTTGGGAAGAGCTGCTACCATGGAGTTGGCTGAACAGACACCAATCCCTCGGGTCAAGTGTGTAACTCCTCTCACACATTTCTGCAGTAAATTTCCTTCCTTCACAGCAGACAATGGTCGCTAAAGGGCTTTGTGATTGACAGTTATTAAGCAAAGTGTGGACACCAAGGTAGAAATACCATCCCTGCCCTGCTGTGGTTGGCCAGCACCTCCACAGAGGGATGGACACACCAATATTTACCTGCAGGTAAATCTTCTTCAGCCCAGGAATGCAGTCACCAATGCGGCCCGAAACCAGGCGCCCCAGCCCCGACATGGCCCCGAGGCAAACCAGGAGGATCCAGTCCTTTTTGGTCTCCTTAAATCGCTTCTCCACGTATTTGACCTAGGATGGAGAGAAGGACACGAGGATGTGAAGCTGCAGTATGTTGATCCCTCTCATCTCCCAAAAAAGGATGAGATTTCCTGCAGAGGGCTGATGGATTTGGGGTGGCTGTGTGACCCTTGTGTCCACACCACACTGACCTGCACCCTCCACCCACCCCAAACCCAACAGACCTTTACTCTCCTGCTACTGATGCTGGTCCTTAGGAGTGCTAGGAAGTGACTCTGACCTACCAGAGAGGACACACAAACCCATCACAATTCCTGTTTACAGGATGTGCAGCACTTTCTTTGCTTCAAGAAACACTTTTGGTACCTCTGCCTCTACTGCCCATCCCCACCTCCTCCTCACTCTGGACAAAGCCACCTCCATCCTCCCCTCCCACCCCCAGCCACGACTCTCACCAGGTGCATGTAAGGTACGAGGTATCCCAGCACAGCAGTGGCGATCCCAAAAGCCCAAATCCTATAAGTCTTCCTCCGGAAAACCCTCAGGTTGAAATACTTGCGCATCTGAGCCCAGCACTGCTGCCTGACGCTCCTGCTGCCCAGCTTGTCCTGCCCGTCGTGCTGAGGGTCACAGGAAGGTGTCAGGATGGGCCGGTAGGTCATGGACAAGAAGATCTGGATGAGCATTAAGGCACTGAGTACTTGGAAAGTGTGTGCCAGGCCGATGGCACCCCCGACCATCTTGAGGAAGAAGGGCAGCGGGACGGAGATGAGGCAACTGCCCCCGGCCACGAGGCCGTTGGCCAAGCCCAGGCGGCGCTTGAAATAGTGACCCAGGATCACCAGGGAGGGCTGGAAGGCGAAGGAGCTGCCACAGCCAAAGAGGATCCCATAGGTGAAATAACGCACCTCCAGCGACCTGGAATGAAATAGGTGGGAGTGAGGATTGTGAGGAAGAGGTGAGGAAGATTCCTCCCTTACAGGGATGCAAAGGGCTGTGTCTCACACAGCACAGGTGTTGCACACACAGTCTGACCTCGAGGAGATTATTCCCTCACCAAAGCAGGGATAATCCTCACTTTACATCTGGCACGGGAAATCTGCAAAATGAAGCGTCGCTGGGTGTTACCTCTTTACTTTGAGGCGTAGCAGTGCGGTTTTGGTTTTATCAGTTTTGTGTATGTATTTGTTCCTTGTTTTATATTTTTTTTATAAGTTGTAATGGTTTTGTTCCATGTCACCCATGTTCCACCCTCATTGGTTTCACCCCAACCCCAGTTATGTGTCAGTCAGAAGTTTTCCAGCCCCTGGGCCTTGTCTGTCACTTTGGGGTCTCTCCCAAAAGTCTGGAAAGTTCCAGTAAGGACCCCAAGTGATTGGGCAAGACTTCAGCTGTCTCCCCACCTGAGTTATTAATTTATTACAATATGTGTCATTTACCTGGAGAGCCAGACCCCCTTGGGCCCTGATTTGTCCCCAGTTAAACCCATCCCTGAGTTCCTCCCCCCAATAAAAGGTGTTACATTGGGGGCTTTTTTTCCCTTGCCTTTCCTCCCTGCTGCTTCTGCTGAGGGGTGTCTGCTGGGGCAGATAAATAAATAAATGATGAATAAATCCAGCAGTTAACCCAGAACAGCCTCCTCTTTTTTTCCTGCTGTTGTTGCTTCACTCCTTTGGGCAAACAAGAACTCACAGGGGTCGGTGAGGTTCATCCTGCTACCAAACCCTTCACTGTGGAGGTGTCAGGGCTGGATGAGGCAGAGACAAGACACCTCTTCATTGAGGGGAAACATGATGTGGGTTTGGACCCTCCCAGAGGACAGCAGGCAGCAGCAGGGTCAAACGTGGAAGGCTCCTTTATTATCTGACTCCAATTCTACTTATATACACTTTTTACAAAAAAAAAATGGATTGGGCCAATCCTTGGGCCAGGATTGGCCCAAGGAGGTCACAACCTCCTGACCTGGTTGGTCACTCTTGCTTTCAATCGAGTTCTCCTCTCAGAGAACAACCATGCAAAACATACAGATAAATTCTAAGAACACACATTGTTTACATCAAGCAGCGTGATGCAAAGGTTTGGTGCTGCAAAGGTTCAAACATTTGAAAGCAAGAAAATCAGGGGCGACAGCTGGGGAGTGCTGGCTGCCACCAGGAGAAGGCAGCAGCCAACCTGGCCTCCTTGGGAAAGCTGACCTTACTTCAGTGGTTTTTAAATTACAGCAAACAAGATTTTTTTTTTTTTCTAAGGTAGGAATGGCGGGGATATTTTTAGCTAGAAATCCTTTTAATTTTTCCACTGAAAGGACTAATTGAAAACATTCTGTGCCCGGTGTTTGGAAGCAGAAGGCACCAACCCTGCTGGTTATTAGGCACGTAAGAAGGAAATGTGGTGTTTCTACCCAGGCTCCAGGCTGGTTAATTAAGTTTCTTCTTCTTTAAGCTCCTCTGAGAGCTTAAATTAGACAGTTAATAGATCTCATTTGTACCTTACATTGGTGGCTGCACTTGAGGAGGGAGTGAAGTGGCTGCTCTACAAGAGCAGATGGAGAGTCTTGAAAGCCCTTGGAAGGAGCTGCTTCCCAATTTCCAGCCCCATTTTCCCAACAGAAGCAGCTGACAAAGGAGCTTGGATTTAGGCAGCACAAACAACCTGTTGTGTTTCTCTTCAGACGAAGGAATTTTTTATTTTTTTTCTTCAACCCATGCCCATACATCCAGCTGCAAAGATCTGCCATGGGAGGGAAGTGTGAGAAAACCCTTTGTGCAGCTCAGGGTGTTGTGCACAAGCAGGGTCTGTGCTCCAACCCTCGGAGCAAGACTGAGTGCTGCTCCCAAAGCAAGTGAGGAGACAGCAGCCCACATCTACCAGAGCAGCTGGAAGTTGGGAAAACCTTTACAAGCCCATCATTCCTTCCATGACACGCTCACCCCTCCAGCCTGCCAAGCAGAACACGGTCGCCGTGCCTGACGGCTCTGAGACAAACGACTGTCATGAAAGGCAATTTCCATCCACTCCAGAGCAAAAAACCACATCAGAAGCCCCCTCTGTGGGAGCCAGGCAAGCAGCTGGGCCTTGTGGCTGTGTCTGACCTCCCACACACCAGCCCTGGTCTGGTCTGGTCACAGGGATGCCTTAAACTTTAACTTTCATATTTTCAGATTGTGTGCTGCCTGGAAATGTAGTGCTGACCCTCATATCAAGTGCTGATAACTCCCTTCACAGAGCAGGGGCACAAAACAAATCCTTTTCCTGCTGAGAACCAAGGACAACTTTCAGCCCAACAGCACAAACAACGATGGACTGAAGAGAGAAAACAAGAAGGATGGGACCTCACAACCTGGAGCTGGAATTGGACAATTAAACCCCAATATGCAAATGGACCAAAACATATAAAAATTGAAGATCTAATGACTGGCCAGACATTTTGTGACCATTTTGGGTCCACCTTGGGTGTAACCCTGGCCAGGCTCTTCTCCTACCCAAGGTGTATCCTAAAGGCCTTTCAATAAAAATCTGCTTTATTCTCTTAGCTCTGTCCAGTCTCTGTTCCAGGTCACCCTTCCCAAGGCATCAAGACCAGCCCTGGTGCCACAGCTCTGTCAGGTAAGGGGAGACAAATGTCACAGTTCCCATCTGCTCCCTGGTGATGCTCAGACACCCCTGCATGATCAGGGAGCTCCTAAGGAGCCAGGATTTCCCAGCCTGCTCACTGGGAATCCTCCAGCTGCTGTCCTTGGGAAGGGCGGCATTGTCTCCTTGGATTGTGAGGTTGCCAATGGATAATTGTTTCTCCTGGGACAAGGAGGTCTCCCTCCATCCAAGCTGCCTCTTGCTTCCAGCTCTCACTGGGAACAGCCCTGGGTCATCCTTGCTGGTAGAAGTTTGGGGGATTCCTCTGTGCAGAACTTGTGGGGGGAAGGAGAAGGAGATGAAAAGGGACCCAACCCTCCCTACAGAACACTCAGTGCAGAGGAGGAGGGCTGGGAGGGCACTGGGGGCATGTGAAGACAGCCCTGCTGAGCTGGTCATCACCTCCCATTCCTCATGCTAAACCAACCCCCTGAAACTGGAGAGAAGCCTTAACTGGGATTTCTCTTTTCTTGAGAGCACACAAGGTCTCTGGTGGCTTGGGCTGGTTGTGAGTGCAGGAGACACCTCAGAGCAAGGCAGGAGAGAGGAAAAGCCTCACATTGACCCCATCCAGCCTTCCCCAGAGCTTTGCTTTTCAGCATATTTGGTTTCTTTAGTGGTTTTCATACAAAATTCCCAATGTTTTGAGACAAGCAGCACTGGGCTGGGCGTTGAGGTCTTGCCACACACTCTTGGTGGCTCAGAGGGTTTTTGGAGCAGTGCTGGGAATGGCTGCTCCTCCATTTGGACAAAACAAACCCATTTTAGAGAAACCAGGAGACAAAGAGGGGGATGGCTGAGCCTTAATCCAGCTCTGCCTGAGCCCACCAAAGCCAGGCTGTGTCCCTTTGCACCAGCGCTTGTATGAGAGTGGAACAATCTCCAGCTGTGGTGGAGGGACCACAAAAAAGCTTCTCCATTGTTCTGGGAGAGCTGGAGCCACAAGCCCCGAATTTCATGAGCAGCCTTCACCATTGGGATGGAGCACTGCCAAACCCCAGAGCCTCCCTGCTCTTCCTCTGGCCCCGCCGTCGCAGCTTCCCTCGCTGCGTCCAGCTGCAAAGGGGCTCCTTTCTCCCTTAAAAGGCAGCCAGAGGAATGTGGCCTGAGAGTGAGAAGCAGGAAATGGGGATTTTAGTCCTGTAGCTCTCCTGGAAATTATACTCCTCTCTGCCTGGACTGTTTGATTATTTTATTTTTATTTTTTTTTTAAGCCAAACACAATGAGCCCCTGGCAGCGGTGTGGTGCCACGAGCCCTTTTTCTTTGGGGGTGGGAAAAGTCTAAGCTGCATTGATTAGAAGGAAAGCAGGATTACATGGGAAGCTTCTGTGATCTGCATGCCAGGGCACAGCTTCCCTCAGAACTCGCTGCACCTTTTGCTGTGATCTTTGGAAACACAAAGGGTGGCACCTGAAGGAAGGTGCAGACTGTGGTTCCTTCCATGCTGCTGCCCAAGATGGTTCTAGCATCACAAAAAATCCCATCTGCAATTGGCCACTGTCCTGGGCGGTTTGTCTGGGGATCAGAACTGATTCCTCTCCCACAATAATGAGGGGATCCCATAGATGGGACTTGGAGATCCAGGGAAACAGGATTGGGAGGAGCACAAGGGTCTCAGTGACCAGGAGGAGCACAAGGGTCTCACTGACCAGGAGGAGCACAGAGTGGGCAACTCACCCTCTGGAAACTGGTCTGTATTTGCTTTAAAAACCCACTCCTTGAGGCATTTTAATTAAAACAATATTGATTTTAACTGAAATCCAAAACTATGTTTTTATTCAGATACAGCGGGGCAAATGCTGCTTTAGTGGTGTCTCCATGGAGCCTCTGAGACTGTGTTTAGTGAGTGTCACATAAATCACCCCAGAGGTGACCTCTTTGTGCTCCCACAATGATGCCAACCCCAATTTCTGGGCTGGAAAGACACACAAGCTACACCTGCCATCCAAATGCACATTGGGCAGTGCCTGCCAGCAGAAATTCATGGCCTGGGATCAGGCATGGAAAACAAGGAGCAGCAGTGGCCCTGTGCTCCTGCAGACACAGCAGCCAGGGCAGGAACACCACAAACTGCTCCAAACCCTGTCTGCCTTCCCCTCCCTGTCTGCCCTGCACAGAAACTCCCTCTTAGGCCTAATCCACCAAATATTATTTTAAGCATTAATTTACTTTCAGCACCAAATGTGCAAACGGTTGCAAAGGAGAACAGTTTTCTCTGTGATTTCCTCTCTGGAGCTGCCTGTGAGAGGCACACCGACCTCTCCTGCTGTTGTAAAGATCAGATGAGGGACCTGAGTGCTGAAATACCAGAAAATACAATATTTTTCTTGGGTAAAACTCTGTCTCTTTTTACCTAAGGACACAAAGTTCAGTTTGGAGGGGAACAGGAGCTGTAGGGATGCCAAGACACCTCTCATGAGGATGGGAACCACCCCCAAAGGCAGCAGCAACGTGTTGGCAGAGGGTTTTCAAGGGAACAGAGAGGAAGAGGAGCTCTCCAAAGGTGTCCCCTGCACGGCCTTACTTGGTGAAGGAGCTGGAGAGGAGCCCGATGAAGGCGATGGTGGCTCCCATGGCCGCCGTGGTCCTGCAGCCGATGCGGTCGGTGAAGATGCTGACGATGGGAGAGCAGAAAAAAATCATCCCCATGGCCAGGGAGCCGACCCACGCTGGGGAGAGAGAGGAGAGAGGTGATGGTCAGAGTGGGACATCCAACAAAGACAGTGGGGAATCAACCAGGGAAAAATTGGAGCTTTGAGAGGCAGACCCATAACACAGTTAATTAACAGCTGGTGATGAGAGAGCAGAAAAAAACTCATCCCTATGGCCAACGAGCTGACCCACGCTGGGGAGAGAGAGGAGAAAAGTGATGGTCAGTGTGGGACATCCAACAGGGGTAGTAGAGAATCAACCAGTGCAGCTTTGAGAGGCAGCCCCATCTCACAATTAACTAAGAGCTGATGATGGGAGAGCAGAAAAAAATCATCCCCATGGCCAGGGAGCCGACCCACGCTGGGGAGAGAGAGGAGAAAGGTGATGGTCAGGGTGGGACATCCAACAAAGGCAGTGGGGAATCAACCAGGGAACAATTGCAGCTTTGAGAGGCAACCCCATCACACAGTTAATTAACAGTGTTAAGTGCTGTTAATTAACAGTGTAACTTACAAACGACACAGAGACCTGGTGGCACCGTGGATGGGGCACCATGATGGAGTATGGACAGGTTTTCCTTGTATTCCCCTCTGCTGGGTTACTGTGGCCCAGGGAAGGCACCAAGTCTCAATGCTCTTTCCAAACAAGCTTTGCTGCCCCACTGGTGCCACTTCCATCAGGAATCTCCACAGCCAAAACCCCCTGAGCTCCTCCAAGCCCTTTTGCTCCCCAGCTTTGGCAAGGGAGAGTTTCCTATGCTGAGTTACAGCCCTGCATTCCTGGGGAGCAGACTTACCCCCCAGAGTCAGCACTCCTCACCTTCCCCTCTCCCCATGCTCAGCCAAGCTGATGGACACACATTTATCCCAAGTTAAATTCCACCCCTGACTTTTCCAGGCCATGCCCAAGTGGGACCATCATGCCCTGTCTCCTTCCAGCCCACTCTAAAAAAAACCGCTGTCTGTGTCTGTCTGTCTCTCTGTTTTTCCAGAAACTTTAATTATTCACAGATTATTTTTCAGCCCATCATAGAATCATTAAAGCATTTTAAGATCCTCAAGTCCAACCATTGCCCCAGCAGTGCCAAGCCCAGCACTGACCCATGTTCCCAAGTGCCACATCCACATGGCTTTTAATTCCCTCCAGGGACAACAATTCCATCACTGCCCTGAGCCAGTGCTTGACCAGCCTTTTAGTGCAGAAATTTTTCCTAATATCCGACCTAAACATCTCCTGGCACAACTTGAGACCATTTCCTCCCGTCCACTGTCTTCTCCCTGCCCTCCACCTTCTCCATTTAATGGTTTATGTGACTATTTTGGGGAGGAAAGGCAGGATTTCAAGAAAAGCAATGTGGTAAGGAAAGGGAATTTGAGTTCTACCAGCTCTGAGGAGAAGCAAGAGATCCCCTGGGTGGTGTGTGGGGCAGAGCAGGATGGACAGAGGGACAGGAGGCCCCCAGCCCTACTTTACACCAAAGTGGGGGGACCTTCTGGAGCATCTCCAAGCTCCAGGTGCTGGTTCTGAGCAGCCAAGAACAGCCCCAGGACTTGTGGTCCTTTTTACCTTTTTTTACGTCTTTCAGGGTTTGTTGTTGTTGTTTTTTTTTTTTTTTTTTTTTTTTTTTTTTTTTTTTTTTTTTTTTTACCTAAGCCAAAGGCTCTGCAAACCTTTTCATCACAGCATAAAAACACCCTCGTGGTCCTTCCAGAGCCGTGAGATCTTCAAAAATAGCCAGGTCCCTATTAAAAGCAAATCCTAGCTATAGAACAGCCTCTCCAACCTCTGCCTTTCACAAAAGGACCACACAAAGGAGCCCTCCCCAGGGCTGGGAAGAGCTGACCCTTTCCAAATTAATTATAAGTTCACAAGGACCCAATTTACTTAAAAAAAAAAAAATCTTCCTTAATAAATGCAGAGTGGAACAATAAAATAAAAAAGCAAGGGCTGAGCAGGAACCTCGTGGGACTGGCTGGGCTCTCATAACTCCAGGCAAAAAAAAAAAAAAAAAAAAAAAAAAAAAAAAAAAATAAAGACAGGAGAGGGGAAGGGAGAGAGAGAAGACCCCCCTCTCTCTCCAGCTGATTTTCTTGGTTATAAACACAAGGCACAGTGTAAAGAAAGTCCCTCTAATAGGATTAAGTGGCACAAATCCAAAGAACCGTCCAAAACAGCTCTGAGATGGGGTGAGGGGTGGGAGCCACGCCAGGATGGGAAAGGCTCGTTAAAATTGGATAATATACTTCCAGAAATGTTCCTTCTACTCCAGCCAAGGCAGTAAAAAAACGTTAGATGGCCCCGTCATGTTTGAAGTTTGTTATTTTTGGAAATTACTTGAAGAAACGCGGAAATAAAAGCATAAAGCGAAGTATTAAATTTAAAGGGCCAGATTCGGATCTTAATAGCCCCGGGGATTTACACGCAAATAGGCAGGATCAATCTCTGGCCCCAAAAATGCACCACTCACCTGCAGAGATCAAAGCAAACCCAGGGTAGGAGCCTCAGCAATGGGTGTTTAAAAAGCTCCTCCAGCTCTGGGTTTGTAAAAAGGAGATATCTCGCAATTAAAATTGGTAAACACACACACACACACAAAAAAAAAATTTAAAAAAAAAAAAAAAAAAAGGGAAAAAAAAAATTGCTCTACCTTAGAGAAAGGGCTTACCACAAGCAATGAATAAAAATAGGCTTGGGGAAGAACATCCAGTTAAAATTAGTAAGAACAATAGCCTCACTTCCAGAGCGGGGTTTTGTCTTCCCAGCGCTTCCCAGCGGAGCCCCGGGAAGCCGGGAGGGCTGGGCCAGCTCCAGCACTGGAAGGAAACCTTGACAAAATCTGGGGGCAGGAGAAAACTGCCTCTGATCCACACCAAAACACCCCCAAAGAGAGTGGAGGGCACATTTTTCCCCCTCTGTTTTATCTCCATTCACCTGGGTTAAGAAGGATGGAGGGAAAAGTCATGGCAGAAAAGCACAAGGTGGGGAAAAAATGGAGTTCAGGTGAAGCTTTAGCCCCAAACCCCTTTGGGCATAGTCCTTGGATCAGCTCCAGGGAAAAGAAATTTATTTTTGGCAATCTGTGGTGTTGAAGTTTCTCCTGGACTTTGCTGGATGTGATGTCCAATAAAAACCAGGCAGGGCTCAGCACCTTCCCCCTCCTACAGCTCCTCCAACGCTGCAGAAGTTGCCTCTTGATTTAAAGCTACATGAAAAAAAAAAACTAAAAAAAAAAGGGGTGAATTTTGCTTCTGGTGATTTCCAGAAGGTTTTTGGATGGGATGGTTAAATCCCAGCCTGGCCACACCTCCCACCCTCTGTGGTTGATAAGCTGGGCGAGATATGGAAACACACAGACAAGCCCCCACATGAGGCATGGAGTCTTATCAAGCAGGTCCTAAAAGAAGCTATGGAGAGAATCCAGCTGAGGATGGGGCTGGAAGGAGCCCAGGAGCTGCCAGAACTTTGACAGGGATCGGGTTAAGACTTGATTGTGTTTTTAGGGTGCTGTGAGTCCAACCAGCTCCTGGGAGCACCAGCTGGAGGGGCTGGTTTGGAGTTGGGTGCCATGGGGGGAGCTGGTTGGTGACAGGGGTGTCTTGACAGAAACAGCTTTGACAGATGAGACATGCAAGAGGTGTCTTGACAGAAACACAAAATGCTTCAGAAGCCATATTTTTAGATTAAAAAAAAAAAAAAAAAAAAAAGGCATGAAAGCACTCTGCTTTTGGTGAGGGGGAATCCATATGACTTTTGATTTGGGGGTTGCTGATACTAGAGGTGACTCGAGGTGTGTTGCCTCTCCTCGAGAACCACCTCTCTGCTTTACAGAGTTACATTGAGCCCAGACCTGTCCATCCCACCCTGCTCCCACCACCTGAAGGGGTTGAAGGAGCAGCTGAGGAACCAGGACCCCCCCAGGGCACACACCCTGCTCCAGGGAGCTGGGGGAAAACACCAGCCCCAGCTGCCACCCCAGTTCAAACCACTTTTAGAGCTGATGGCGCCTTCCTGGTGGTCCTGGGGATGCTCCGGGGTAGGGGAAGAGCCCAGAGTTGTTGACCAAGGAGAACATTCCACCAGCAGCTCTCACAAAAGGGGAGAACTCCAGCTAAAGCTCCACAAATTCCTCCTTCCCACTTTGGCATAACAAAGGCAGCCAAGCTGCCAGCCCAAAGGAATGTGGCCTTCAACAATGCAGTGGTGGAAGTTCTCCAAGGGGAACGGTGCATCAGTGGTGTAGGAGATCACAGAACCACAAAATCAGAAGGGTTGGGGTTGGAAGGGACCATAAAGATCATCCAGTCTCATCCCCTGCCATGGGCAGGGACACTTTCCACTATCCCAAGGTGCTCCAAGTCCTATCTAACCTGGCCTTGGACACCTCCAGCTGTTGCAAAGCATGGCCAGGATGATCCATCCTCCCCAACACCACTCACCCTGGGCTCAGGACAGTGAAAACTGGGGAGGTGACCCATTTGTCCATCAGCCCAACAGCACCAAACTGTGCCCAGAGTGGAGGAGGGACCAGGAGTGCTTTGGCCACCTTCTGCTCCTCCTAGCAGTGGGTGACAAAGCCTGTGGCAGAGGAGGATGGGCAAATTGGGGCTGGGGGAGCTCAGCTCTACCTGCAGTGGTGATGCTGAGGGGTCCCTGAGGGCTGTGAACATCCTGTCTGTGTGTTTGTGGTGGGCAGGGCCCTCAGGGTCAGCCCAGGTGGTCCCACCTGGACACCAGATCACCTTTCTTTCCAGCCAGACCATCCAACAAGATGACAAACTCCCCCATTTCTGGCATTTTCCTAAGCACAAAAAGGTTTCTGAGAGCAGAGCAAGGTAGGGGCAGGAAGGTGAGAGAGGAAGAAAATCTCACCACTCTGAGACGCAGACCCAAACCCCGCCAGTATTTATCTCATTGTTCCAAAAAAAATCATTAAAAAATCAGACTTGAAGCACTTGAAGCCAAACCCATTTGTTCCTTTAAAAACCCAAATCTCCAGGGAGAGGGGAGGAAGGGACGTCGCTCTCAGCTGTGCTTCCCCGCTGACCCAAATACCCCGGGCTGGAGGGATCAAGGGCCAGGAGGTGACCTCAGATCCGCCGCTGGAGGAAGTGTCTTCCCTCGCTTCCCGCGGCTTCTCCCGCTCGCGCCGCAGCTGGGACGGGCTGGAGGGGACAAGGGCCACAGGGTCACCTTGCCCAGGCACCTGGCCTTCCTCAGAGGAGAGAGACACGAAAGGTAATTCACCTCCTGCACCTCTCCTACAAGAAATAAATCACTTTTCACTTGTTAAAGGCACAGCGGAGTTCTGCTGCTGGGACAAAGCTCATCACGCACCTTCTCAGCCCTTCCCAGCCCAATGTGAAGCAATTTTTTGGGGAGTCCAGGTAACCTGGTGGCCCTTCCCAGGCACCTGGCCTTCCTCACAGGAGACACGAAAGGTAATTCGCACCTCTCCTATGAGAAATAAATCACTTTTCACTCATTAAAGGCACAGCGGAGTTCTGCTGCTGGGACAAAGCTCATCACGCATCTTCTCAGCCATCCTCAGCCCCACTTGGATTTTTGGCAGCCCAGGTAACCTCATGGCCCTTCCCAGGCACCTGGCATTCCTCAGAGGAGATATGAATGGTAATTCACCTCCTGCACCTCTCCTATAAGAAATAAATCACTTTTCACTCGTTAAAGGCACAGCGGAGTTCTGCTGCTGGGACAAAGCTCATAACGCACCTTCTCAGCCCTCCCTGGATGGATTTTTGGGGAGTCCAGGTAACCTCATGGCAGTTCCCAGGCACCTGGCATTCCTCAGAGGAGACACAAAAGGTAATTCACCTCTTGCACCTCTCCCATGAGAAATAAATCACTTTTCACTCATTAAAGGCACAGCAGAGCTCTGCTGCTAGGACAAAGCTCATCACGCACCTTCTCAGCCCTCCTCAGCCCCACCTGGATGGATTTTTGGCAGCCCAGGTAACCTGGTGGCCCTTCCCAGGCAGAGGCTGTGGGGGAGCAGGCGGCTGTGCCCCCCTCAGCAGGGCTCCCACGGCACATCTGGAGTGAAAACCGAGCAGCTGTTTCATCTCGTGCCCTTGAAGAGGCATTTGCGTCATCCCCTTGTGCTCAGCCCCATGTGCTCAACACCCCCCGCGGGCTGGGCTGGGCCCAGGGACGGCTGGTCAAGGCTTAAATAAAGGCAGATGCAAAAGTCAGAGCTGAGGAAGCCACCACGATACATGATGGGATGGGAAACTGAGCTGGAGAGGAGAAAAATGGAGATGAAGAGTTTGAAAGCAAAGCTGGGTGACCCCAAATTGAACCTGGGGAGCACCAAATTGAACCTGAGGAGAACCAAATTGAACCTGGGGAGCACCAAATTGAACCTGGGGAGAACCAAATTGAAGTTGAGGGGCAGAAACTGAACCTGGAGAGCACCAAACTGAACCTGAGGAGCACCAAAATGTCCAAAAATGAAGTTGTGGAGCCCCAAACCAAAGCTGGGGAATCCCAAACAAAACCTGAGGAACCAAACTGAACCTGGAGACCACCAAACTGAAGCTGAGGAGCACCAAAATGTCCAAAAAATGAAGTTGTGGAGCTCTAAACTGAAGATGAGGAGCCCCAAACCAAAGCTGGAGGATCCCAAACAAAACCTGAGGAAAACCAAACTGAACCTGGAGACCACCAAACTGAGATCCACAAACTAAAGATGGGGAGCTTCAAACAGAAGATGAGAGGCCACAAAGCAAAGTCGTGAAGCCCCAAACAAAAGCTGGGGAACATCAAACTGAACCCAGGGAGCAACAAACCAACACCAGGCCACACCAAACTGATGCTGATGAGCCTCAAAATGATGCTGAGAAGTCCCAAATTGAAGCTGAGGAGCCTCTAAACCAAAGCTGGGGAGCACCAAACCAAATCTGAGAAGCACCAAACCAAAGCTGTGGAGCCCCAAACTGAGGAGCCCCAAATTGATGTTGAAGAACCCCAAACCAAGTCTGAGGAACACCAAGTTGATGCTGAAGAACCCCAAATGAAGGCTGGGGAGCACCAAACCAAAACTGTAGAGCCCCAAACTGAAGAGCCCCAAATTGATGCTGAAGAACCCCAAACCAAGTCTGAGGAGCACCAAACCAAATCTTTGGAGCCTCAAACTGAAGAGCCCCAAACTGATGCTGAAGAACCCCAAATGAAGGCTGGGGAGCACCAAACCAAAGCTGTGGAACCCCAAACTGAGGAGCCCCAAACTGATGCTGAAGAACCCCAAACCAAGGCTGGGGAGCACCAAACCAAAGCTGGAGTGGAGCCCCAGATTGATGCTGAGGTGCCCAAAACCAAGGCTGGGGAGCCCCAAACCAAAGCTGGAGTGGAGCCCCAAACTGAAGAGCCCCAGATTGATGTTGAGGAGCCCAAAACCAAGGCTGAGGAGCACTAAGCTGATGATGAAGAACCCCAAACCAAGGCAGGAGAGCACCAAACCAAACCTGTGGATCCCCAAACTGAAGAGCCCCAAATTGATGTTGAAGAACCCCAAACCAAGGGTGGGGAGCACCAAACCAAAGCTGTGGAGCCCCAAACTGAAGAGCCCCAAACTGATGCTGAGGAGCCCAAAACCAAGTCTGAGGAACACCAAACCAAAACTGTGGAGTCCCAAACTGAGGAGCCCAAAGCTGATGCTGAAGAACCCCAAATGAAGGCTGGGGAGCACCAAGCTGAAGAGCTCCAAATTGATGCTGAGGAGCCCAAAACCAAGTCTGAGGAGCACCAAACCAAATCTTTGGAGCCACAAACTGAGGAGCACCAAACTGATGCTGAAGAACCCCAAATGAAGGCTGGGGAGCACCAAACTGATGCTGAAGAACCCCAAATGAAGGCTGGGGAGCACCAAGCTGATGCCGTAGAACCCCAAATGAAGGCTGGGGAGCACCAAGCTGAAGCAGCCAGGCCTCTCTGGTGGTGGCAGGGCATTGTGGTGGCAGCCACTGAGCACCACGTGCAGCTCAAAGCCAGCTAAACTCATTAATTGTATAGCAAGCCCTGCTTGGTACCATACCCTAAAGCTTCAGAACAAAGTCGTCCTTTATCAGGTTTGGCTGACTTCTCCCTCCCACACTCCCCCACTTTTGAAAACAATTCCACGACAGCCTGAAAATTGGAATAAATGGAATTATTCAGAGGAATTATTCCAGGCAAGGTCTGGCTAAAGAGCCTTTCAGTGCCCTGTTCGTGGTGGTGTCAGGAGAGGGTGAGGAAATGTGTGAATGTTGTAGAAGTGGAAGCTCCTGCCATTGTGCCATGATCCCATGACTGTGATGGGATCTCAGAGATCAGACCCAGCAAGTGTCAGCCCAGTCTTTGCCATAGGGGAGTTTTAAAACACCAATTTTGAACTGGTTCAGGAGCACAGAGAAGGCTGGGAATGTATTTTACTTTAAAAACCCCTCCACATCTCTCCTGAGTGTGTCTCCCTGCCTCCCCTCACTCTCAAGGACTTTTAAGAGATGGTGGCCAGGCCACCTCCTGTCACCACTGAGTGACAGATCTCAGCTTATGTGAGAGAAGTGTCCCAAAACAAGCTGCCCTGTGGCCACGCTAAGTAGAGATGGAGACAGATCTGTGGTTTTGTTTGGCAAGCAGCAGGCCCTGAGTGTTTGCCTGGGGTTCCTGCGCTCAACATCCCGGAGAAACTCAGTCCCAGCCACATTTTGCATCCATTTCATTCCAAACCCATAAAACTCGACCCTGGCTAGAGCAAAATGGCGTTAGAGCTGCTTTCTGGGCTGCATCACGTCCTCCCCATCCACAGCCTCAGCCTCTGAGGCTCCAGAGCTGCTCCAGAAATGCAAATTCTTGTGAAATGCGTCCAAAAGCACCAAGGCAGCATGTGCTGTGCAGCTGAAACCCACCCTGTGCCCAGGCACACACTTCCCAGCGCCCCACAGGCCAGCAAGGCTTTTCTTCTCCACGTTGCCTCTGGCTGGCAATTTTTGAGGGATGATTCACCTACCACACACTAAAGTTACCCAACAAACAGGAGCTGCAGCTCCTCAACGAGGGCCACGTCCCATCCAGACGTCTTTCCATGACCTACACACCCAAGGAGGTCGAGGATCTTGTTACTCTGAGCCCATCCTGGTGTTGTGTGAGTCCAGGGGATGTTGGGTTGGACCACTTTTGCCCATGTCCCATCTCTCTGTGTGAGAGCCCAGGGCTGTTCTGGCTGGACCAGAGACCTCCTGCAGCTCCTGCCCAAATGAACTGGCAAAGATTCTTTAACACTGAGGGAGGAAAAACAAAATCTTGGGGATGAGCATCTTCCCCCTTGACTGCGCTGTCAAACGCCTCGCCAGCCCCTGGCTCCATTCTCATCCAGCAATTTTACAGAAAAACAGAAAAGTCCCATTTTAATTGGTGCAAATTCCCTCCTCCCACCCGCGGAGCACCAATCTGTAATTAGCCTTTCATGTAAAACGATGTTTATTCCTGACAGGGTTTGTCTTGGCACAAACACCAGCTCTGAAATGTGCACACATTTGAAGACTCGAACCCCTGCATTTAATTCTCTATCTGCTTGTTAATCCTCATTGTTCCCAAGCCCCTTTACAAAACACACCCACAGGGAGAAGAAAGTATTTTTTTTTAATATATATACATAAGAACCTCCTTCCAGCATCAGGACACCAGCAATGAGCATGGCCCAGGGTCCATCTTCCCCCCAGATTCTGATGCTCTCCCAAACACGGTGCCAAGACCTGATTTTGTCCATCTTCCCCTTTCTTTAATACATATTTTTCTTCCCAGCTGTGATGTCTCTCAATGTTCCCCCTGCAGTACAACTGAAGGATGGGAGGATGGGAAAAGCACCATGGGGAACCCATCAACAGCACCCAGCTCTGTTTTGGGGAACCTGCCCTCAGGAGTGGAAGCCAGAACCCAAGTCTCATGATTCCTGGGCTTAATGTGGAGTGATTTGGGATTTACACTCTCCAAGTAGTGGCCACATCTCCTAACACTCAAGGCTGGACCAGCAGCCTCCAAGACCTGCCAGCTGGGACTGGGTGACCAAAGCTGATCAGATCCTTCTCCTCTGTCCAGCTCTCCAGTGAGAGCCCAAGAGAGGGTCCTGAGGTTCTCCCATTTCCAACAGGGCAAGAAACACAGTATCCACCTTATAGAATGAAAAGAACAGCAAAACTTTGGGATCAGGGAAAGGGCAATATCAGGGTTGTGATTAGGGTTTGGGTTAGGGTCTGGATCAGAGTTAGAGTTTGGTTTAGGATCAAGGTGGAGGGAAATTTCTCTCCCCAGCCCAAGGCATCCTGCTGGGTTGGGGTTTCCTCCAGCCCCATACCCTGTGTTTTTGGGGAAAGAGTTCCAGGCAGGTTCCAAGCTGACGGCAATGATTAACTCTGGTGGGACACTGTGGGTCAGCTGTGGCCCCACACACTGGCTGCTGCACGTCCAAAGCTCTCTCAGCCTTTGGAAAAGCCATGACCTGACCAAACTTCACTGGGCTTTGACTATGATTAACCTCCTGCAGTCACTGCTGCAAGGTCACCAAGCCTGGGAACAGCTCAGCACTCACACCCTGCCGTGGCCATCCCCTGTCCCCAACAGTGAGATGTGACCCCCTTCTGCCTCTCCAGCCCCAAAATGTGTCATCTCTGAACCCCACCATGGCCACCTTATGTAACTGGCAGGTTTGTGCTGGTCACCAGTTCTGTAGGCACAGACAACTGGGAGGACTGTGCAGCTGAGGGGCCGGGCTGGTGGAGCCTCAGGAATTCACCCCAATGCTTCATCTGCTCACAGACAGGGCAGGAGGGATGAAAGGGGGAAAGGGAGGGATGAAAAGGGGAAAGGAGGGATGAAAGGGGAAAGGCACCAGCACCAGGACTGGGCCAGCAGTGCTGGGATGTGTGATCAGCCACGACCAGCCACCCTTTCCCAGGTGATCCAGGTGAGCACTGCCACTTTTGGGGGCACAACTGAAGGTCCTAAAGGGCTGGAGTGTGACTCTGGGGGCTGCCCCATGTGAGTGGCTGCCATGGCTTTTCCCAGCTGGATTAGCCTGGCCACCCTGTGACCCACCAGGACACGGAGCTGTGGCTTTTCCCAGCTGGAGCAGCCTGGCCACACTGTGATCCACTGGGATATGGAGCTGTGGTTCCCACTGGAGCAGCCTGGTCACCCTGTGACCCACCAGGACACAGAGCTGTGGTTCCCACTGGAGCAGCCTGGCCACACTGTGATCCACCAGGACATGGAGCTGTGGTTCTCCCTGGTGCAGCCTGGCCAGCCCTGTGATCCACCAGGACATGGAGCTGTGGTTCTTCACAAATTGGGATGAGGGACAAAGCCCACAGAGCTCTTGTTCTGGTTTAGGTTGAATTAGGGGAAACCCTCCAAGGAATCCCCTAATAACAAAACCTCTACCACCCCTCCCCCCAACCCTGGGTTTGGGAAGGAATCTCTTGAACACAAAGTGGAAAAAACCGGTTTATTAACAAATGAATAAACACCCCCCGACACAAGGGAAAAAAAAAAAGAACAGAAAAAGCTCAGGTTACTGTGAGGGGGAGGGCGCGCCGCTTCTTTTACAAGCCCCGGCGATCCTCCTCGGACTCCTCCAGCCAGATCAGCTCCGGGTGCCGGTCCTAAATCTTAAAGGGGGGGGGGGGGGGGAGGGGAAAGGAGAAGAGGAAAAGGGAAAAAAAAAAAAAACAAACAGAGCACAGAGGCGGCAGAAGGAAAGGAAGAAAAAACAAAAGAACGAAAAGGGCAAGAAACTAGCAGAAAAATTTGCGATACAGCGAGCGACTAGAAGCGACTAGAAGCAGGGAAGCCAAAAGCCAAAGTGGAGCCAGCCCAGCAGGCCAGTGCCCGCCCCCCCTAAAGGGGACGGATCACCTTCTTAGACATAACAAGGGTGTCCACGATATGGGATTATGGGATAGAGAGCACTGTCAACCCAGGACAGCTCTTCACACCAAGCTCAGGGGTTCATGTCCCAGCCAGGCACAGAATCCACCTCCATCCCTACGGGAGCCAGTGCCCAGCACTGACCCACCACTGCATCTCCATCAACATGGTGACATCACCCCTGACACGCAGGACCCCAAAAATCCCCAGCCTTGCTTGGGGCATCCCAAGCCCTTGACGCCTTGGGGAGAAGATGGGATGGATCCTGGCCACCGATGGGAGGCAGGTTGGGCTCCACTCCCGACACAAAGCTGGTGGCCCAAGGCTGCTCCATCCTTGTGAAATCACTGGGCACTTTCTGCCCCCTCTGCTCTCCCCCTCCCACCAACCCCTCCTGGGCTGTGTTTGGAGCCCTCCTCCCTCTGCGGTGAGACAGGGGTGAGAAAAGATGCTTTTTTCCAAGCTGGAAGAGACAGAAAAGTTTCCCTCTTTGCCAAATTTCTCCCAAGCCATCTTCTGTTTCCCATTAACAGCGAGGAGAAGCAGCAGCCCCACGGCCCAGCTCCTCCCACCACAATTTCCCTGGGCCCTTGTCAACATCCCAGTGCAAAAAAAAGGAGAATTAAAGCCATGCAACCTGGCTGGCCATGACCCAGGGACCCACAGAGCTGAGGGCTGGCAGAGGGTGGAAAACAACCCCCCTGCTCTGCTCTTACATCTCCCCCACGGAAACTTTTCAACTCCAGTCGCTGGCAGGAGCCAGGCTGATCCCAGCTGAATTCCTTCCACTTACCAGCAAATAAATAGCAGTTAAATGAAAGGAAAGAGAAAAACACCCTCTTTTCAAAAGGGGAAAAACAAAGAAGTCAGGGGAAAATAAATGGAGGCGAAATGTTCGCTGGTCACAGGCTCACCAAGATCTTTTTCCTTCCCAGCTGGGTGCTTGACAGCCTTCCCTTTTAGCTAATTAAGGGATACTCAGAAAGAAAAATACTTCCAGCCCTTTGCCAGCCCTGAGCATTAAGAGGAGAGTCCCAACAGGCTGGACACCAAACCCAGGAGCCCTGGCCACAGCTCCTCACCCGCCCAGGCATTGGTTTTTTAGACAAATAATTGCCACTGCAGGACGTCTGTGGCCTTCTCCCAGCCCTGGCAGATTTCTGCAGGGCCTTTCCTCCAAACCCTTTGGTGCTGGGCATGTCCAGTCTTGGAATCACAGAATTTTTGAGTCGTTTAGGATGGAAAAGTCCAGTCTTACTGTTAACTGCCAAACCCATCACTCAACCATGTTCCCAAGTGCCTCATCAAACACACCTTTTCAATCCCAACAGGCTGTTCAATATATATCTACACCTTCCCCTAGACAAGGGCCAGTCTTGAACTCCAAGTATTTCTCCCAACCTGTTGCAAAATTTCCAAGCATCTCTTTCCCACCAGTCCCTCAGTGGACAGTTAATTTCCTTGGTTTTTGCAGCTTTTGAGGGAGCTGAAGGCAGTTCTGTCCCCTATCAGGAACAAACCTTAGCCCAGGTTTCAGCACTGCATATTCTCCCTCCTCTCCTCCACATCTCCCAGTCAGCCCAATCCTTTCCCACTGTGTGCTGGACAAGGATGGAGATGACATGAAAATTTTTAGGGGTGTTTTAGTTTGGAGATGAGGGAAAAGTTCTTCCCCCAGAGGGTGCTGGCACTGCCCAGGCTCCCCAGGGAATGGGCACGGCCTTGGGGCTGCCAGAGCTCCAGGAGAATTTTGGGATGCACAGGTTGGGATTGTTGGGGTGTCTGTGCAGGTCTAGGATTGGACTGGGTGATCCTTGAGGGTCCCTTCTAACTTGGGATATTCCATGATTCTGTGGTCCTATGAGATGGGATGGGATGGGGATGGGATGGGGATGGGGATGGGGATGGGATGGGGATGGGGATGAGATGGGGATGGGGATGGGATGGGATGGGGATGGGATGGGGATGGGATGGGATGGGGATGGGGATGGGGATGGGATGGGGATGGGATGGGGATGGGATGGGATGGGATGGGATTGGGGTTGGGATGGGATGGGATGGGGATGGGATTGGGGATGGGATGGGATGGGATGGGGATAGGATTGGGGATGGGATGGGATGGGATGGGGATAGGGGGGGAGATGGGATGGGGATGGGATGGAGTTGGGATGGGATGGGGATGGGATGGGATGGGATGGGATGGGAATGGGGATGGGATGGGATGGGATGGGATGGGATGGGATGGGAATGGGGATGGGGATGGGGATGGGATGGGGATGGGGATGGGGATGGGGATGGGGATGGGGATGGGGATGGGATGGGATGGGATGGGATGGGATGGGAATGGGGATGGGGATGGGATGGGGATGGGGATGGGGATGGGGATGGGGATGGGATGGGATGGGATGGGAATGGGGATGGGATGGGGATGGGATGGGGATGGGAATGGGGATGGGGATGGGGATGGGGATGGGATGGGGATGGGGATGGGGATGGGATGGGGATGGGGATGGGGATGGGGATGGGGATGGGGATGGGGATGGGATGGGATGGGATGGGATGGGATGGGGATGGGGATGGGGATGAGATGGGGATGGAGATGCTGTAGGAAGATCCAAAGCTCCCAAACACCCTCAGCCAAGGCTGGGGCCATCCCCATGAGGAGTGAGGTTGGAAGAAAGAATCCCTGTATTTTTTCCCACAAAAAACCCCAACCATACCCTCCACTGGCACTGCAGCACCATCTCCAGACCTACCCAGAGCCACCCCCCAGAGCCCTCCAAGCTCCAGAGGAAAAAAATTCTGTGGCAACCTCAGCCTCAGCCCCATTGGAGCAAAACCCTGAAATGGAGAGGGCTGGGATTCCTCCCACCCACCCCAATATCACCAAAATATTTCAGTTATGTTACTTATTTGCTCCCACCCAACACAGCCCGAATTTCCCTGAAGACAAAACCTGTCCCATACCCTGCAATGCTCAAGGGTGAAAATATGAAAGGGAAAATCACAGTGGCTGCTCTTGGGGCTTTCTGAGGGGAGGCCCAGACTGTTCCAGGTGCCTTTTAAGTTGTTTTTTTTCCCCCAGGTTCACCCACAATGAGGTAACACCTCCCTCCATGGCCTGTTCCACCTCAGCTCTGCTGCCACCAGCACCTTCCCCAGATTGTCCCAGCCCTGCCATGGAATGAGGGACACGAGGTGATGAATGACCACATTGGAGAACCTCCTCCACTGAGAAAATACCTTTAAAAATCCAAATAAATGAAGAAAAGGCATTTTTAAGCAGGCTGAGCAGAGCCCTGGGGCAGGCACAGAGTCACCACTGTCTGTGGGACAAAACAGCTCCGTGCTGGAACATCTGGATGGCCATCAGGAAATTATTTCTTGTCCCAAAGCTGGAGATTTTCCCCCAGGTCTGCAGCACAGACCTTTGGATAATGCTCCTGGAGCCTACAGACCAGGAAAAAAGATCCCCAGATGACACAACACTCGTGTATCATCATTAAACCAGACACCCAGAGGGCGAGAGAAGGGGGAAATATCCATGTGCTTTTAATCTCTTGGAGCTTCCTTACATTAAAGACCACATTTGAAAACAACTGGATATCTCAGGAAAAAAAAAAAATAAAATAGACCAGGCTGTCATTAAGCAAATCCAACCACTAAAGGAAAGTGAAAACCAGCAGTATTTTATCTAAATCTTTTTTTAAATTATTTTTTTTTTCAGCCCAGCAAGAAGCAGGTCCCACCCCTTTGCCAACGGGGCTGTCACTTTTGGCTGACCTGCTCTCATTTGAAAGTTTTTCAGACACCAGCTGGCTCTGGGGAAGGGCCAGCCCTGCCCTTGGGTGCTGCAGGCAGGAGGTTCAGAGCAGGATGAGCCCCCTTTTCTCCCCATCCACACCCCAAGAACCCAACCCCGAGCCCTGCATCCCCCTGGGATGGGGATCCGTGATCCAAATCCATAAATTTGTGCATCTCCGTGTGGATCTCTGCACACACTCACATCTACATAGAAATTAAAACCTGAGCCCTTGAAGGGTTTGAACCCACACGACTGAACTCCCTTGGAGCCACACAATGTTTAACGAGAGCGAGGGGAACTGGGGACAGCCCAGTGGCAAAGGGCTCTGCAGGCAGGTGAAATGTTAATGTGCTTTCCTGAGGAAATGCCTTGGCTTTTTTTTTTTTTTTTTGCTGCATCAAGGGCTTTGGGATGGGAATAAACAACAGGGCAGGTTAATGAAGGCTGCTGTCAGTTACTGGGTGAGGTTTGGGTCTGTAAATCGGGGTTAAAGGAGTCATATCCCATCTCTGTGGCCAGGGAGCCTCATCTTGTTCTCCATGGAAATAGGGCTTTTTGGGGTGGGAATCATAACTACATTGTGACTATACATTTACCTCTGTCCCTACAAAAATCCCGTCCCAACAAATTTACACCTGTCCCTACAAAACTATCCCTGTGCTACAGGTGCCAAGGGTGGGATTGCTGTAGGGAACACACCCCACAGCCCCCAGTCTTGTTTTCAGCTGCTCAAAGCTTCCCCTTCACCCATCCACGCTCAGGAGCAAAGGGAAAAGCAGGCAATGGGAAGATTATGCCAGGATTTTGGGGTGTGGAGGGATGTGGGGGGCCAGGGGCAGCCCTGGAATGCAAAAACCCCAAGCCTGGGGTGGGTCTGAGCCCTCTGCTGTCCCAGCACGGATCCGTGGGGATGTCCTGGAGCCTTCCCTGCTCTGTGACAGCACCAGGGATGCTGCTCCGGAGGCATCATCCCATTCCTCAGCCTGTGCAGTGACCCTGGCAGGAGGCAATCCCTTCCCAAAGGAGCTGGCACACACCCTGTGGGGACACCATGGACAGGACAGGGCTGCTGGGTGCCAACAATGAAGGGAAGAGTGATGACAACACACCAAATCCTCACAGCAGGGCTGAGCAGAGGCAGCCACACATCACCCCTGCCCGGGGCAGGGAGGGCGCCCAAATCCCAACTGCTCCAGCTGAACCTGTGGCAAAATGTCCAAAATTCTCCTCCTGGCCAAGGACAGCAAACACCTCTCCCCACAGCAGCCACAGGAACCTGGAGCTGAAAATGTCCCCTAAAAACATCCCTGCTGCAGCACTGATGCCCTTGGAGAGCTGAAGGCTGGGGATGCAGGACCCTGAGTGCATCCACACTTGCTTTGAAGTGTCTGTGAAGCTTCAGGGTGCCCAGGAGGGAGCTGGGAGAGGCACAGAGGAGGGAAGAGATGAGGAGATGGAAGAGCCAAAGGAGCTGGGAGAGGCACAGAGGAGGAAGGGATGGGGAGATGGAGGAGCCAAAGGAGCTGGGAGAGGCACAGAGGAAGGGATGGGGAGATGGAGGAGCAGAAGCCCCAGCAGTGCCACTGTCAGCCCCAGGCCTGTCAGGATCACACAGAGAATTTGCAGAGCCAGGGGAGAGGCTCATTTTTTGTCTCCCCTGCTAATGAGGCTGATACCAGCCTCTCCTCGCTGAACCAGTCTGACCATCAGGCCCAGCCAAAACTGATTCATTCATAAGAAAATGGGAAAGGAGATCAGCTCATCACCCTGACTAATGGGGAACCCGGCCAACAACCTGCTGCTTTCCCCAGCAGCCCCACATCCTGCTCGCTGGGTTCTCCATCCTCCTCCCCAGCTGCAGCTCAGGGGAAGTTTTACAGTCGGGTGATAAAGCAGGACTTATCTGCAGGTAGAAAGTGGCGGCGCGTGGCCAAGGGGTTGGGATCACCCAGCCTGGCATTTTGCAATCACTGATTCCTCATTCAGAAACATTAAAATCCTCTTTCCAAGCTGTTCTGCCTCGCATCATCTCCCCCAACCAACTTTTTAGGGTTGTTTTTTAATCTCTGCCCTTCTTCATCCGGCAATAATAATAATAATAAAAATAAATCTAAACAAGCGCCTTTGTGGAGTAGGAAAAACTCTGCCTGCTGTAAAAACTGTTTTTTTCTGCGGGGGTGTTTTTTTGCGTCATTTTTTGTTTATGAGGCCAGTGGAACACAAACTGTGGCTGCAGATGGTGGGGCTGGGAACCCTGGGGTTGGGAGGATGCTGTCCCAAGGGAAGGAAACGAGCTCTGAACACCAGGCTGGGGCTAATCTTATCTCCAGATGGAGATTAGGATGGGCCAGCAGGAGTTAACAGCCCAGGAGCAGGGGTCACACCAGGACCTGGAGTGCCTCCTCTCCAGGCTCTTTAGTTCATGCTTTGGTTGATGAAGTGAAGCAGGGCAGAGTTTAAAAAACAGCTTTAAAAAAAAAAAAAAAAAAAAAAAAAAAAAAAAAAATCTGACATGATTTCTCAGCTTTGGGCAACACATTGGATTTTATATGAATCTGTTTTAATAAAGATCCTCTCCTAAAATGCAGATCCCAAGGGAGTCTCAGCTCTCCTGTGGCACCATCCCTTGCCCCCAGACCACCTGAGTTTTTATTGCCTGACCCTGCAAACATCAGGAAAAGCAACGCAAAACTTCAGTTCTTGCTGAGAAACCCACCCTGGGTCTTGAAAAACCCCCATTTTCAAGGCAGAAAAGCACCAGCCAGGCCAGTTTGGGTGGGGAAAAACCCCAAATCTTGACTTGACTGGGAGTGCTCAGCCTCCTTGACGGTTCCACTGGGAGAGTGGAAAGCTGGGGCCACGTGAGGCAGAGACAAACAGAGCTCTGGATGTCACAGCCAATGTCTCTCACCTCTCCCACACCACCCCAGCAGGCTGCGGAACTGTTGCCAAATATAAAATTTTCATTTTTCCCATCTGGATTCCAGGGCAGCGATCGAGCATTTCGCACACGACACTGAGAGTGGAAAGAGCTTTAAGGTTCATCCCCATCTGTCCCTCCCAAGGGCATCCAGACCCCCAGAATTATCCCCATTAGTGTGCACCCCACACCTGCTGAGCAGGACAGGAAAAACCTGCAAGGGATGGGAATCTCATTGCCAAGGTGCAAGGGAAAAGCTGTCCACAAAGTTGTTGACAACGTCCCTGTCACTCCTCACCCCCTCCCCTCCCAGGCTGGGTTCTCACCGACTCTGGAGAAGTTTCCCTTGGCATCAGGACAGCCAGCACAGCATTTATTTAATGCTGGATTTTCTCCTGGGTGGGGGGAATGGTGGGGGACAGGCAGGAGGAGCCTCACAAAGAGCTCAAATCTCCACCAGTGCTGAGGCTCCAATGAGTTTATATTGAAAAAAAAGAAGATAACCCAATACCACCAATATTCCCCCACTTAGAAAAGGCCTGTCCTGATACTATTCCTGTTATTAAGCTCTGCAATTAAGTGATAAAGCTATAATTGCTGGGCACAGCAGCAAAACAGGAGCTGGCCCCGAATTCCTCACTCTGAGCATTTTAAAGCCACCCTGTCCAAAAGGATTCTCCTGCTTTATGGACAGACACACAGACAGGCCCTACAGCAGCTCCCTGGAGCAGCAGCATCACCCCTGTGCACTGCCCCACTCCACAACAGGCTCAGCCCTGGCCAGAGTGGGAGCACAAGGAATAAAAAGAGCAGTTCTGAATCCACTCTGGCTGTGGGGAGGCAGAAACAGGGGATGGAGGGACCAAACCCACAGTGGCTCCTCCAGCCCTTCCCACATCCCTGCTCCAGCATCCTGGGGAGCAACACGGGGCCAGCAGCTGGGAGAGCCTGCCAGGGACCAGGGAACTGTGAGAGATCCCAATGTGGGATCCAGCTGTACCAGTGGGATTGAGGATGGATGGACCAGTTGGATGTAGAGGAAGCGACCCCAGTTTTCCAACCTGATGCCTTGGGATGAGGAGCAAAGCCACACTCAACCACTCTCAAGCCATAGAAAGCCCTACTTGTTATTTCCATCCACATGTTCATTGGCTCTAAAGGAGCTCGGAAGGGCTGTGGCATCTCCCCAACAGCACCAGTCCTGATTTCAGCTCTTTTAAAGTTCGGTGTCTCCTAAAACCTGATCCTCACCATTTTTTCCAAGCTTTTTAACCATTTGACCTCCACACCGCTCCTGACCCTGGTGACCTGGCACCACAACCTGGGGCAAAGAAAACTCCCAAATCCTCCCCATTCCCCAAACATGCCCCAATCCCTCTGGCCATAAAGGGCAAAGCCCCCATGGCCCTGCAGCCCCAGGGGGTCACAGTGAGGGGACCGTGGCTGTGCCCCTCTGGCAGGGCAGGCTGGCTCTCCCACAGGGGAGCAGCCACAAGAAAGGCCCATGCGATTTGCATCGTTAGCATTCCTTCCCCTTTTAATAACCCAAGGTGTTACCAGCAACACTGTTACTGATTTTTATCTCCGCAGCGCCTTTTTAAGAGCTCCAATTTGTTTTTCTTGGAGATCTCGTTTTGTTTTATTAAAGCTGACACCGAAGAGAGGGAAAAAAAAAAAAAAAAAAAAAAAAGGGAAAAAAAGGAGACGTTCTGGGCCCAGAACGAAAATATCCCATTTAAAAAACCCCGTATTATTTTCTTGGAAACATTTCTCCGTTGACTTTAATTAAGCTCTCCCCAGGCCTGCAAGCTTGGCGTGCTTGGCTCTCAGGCAGGTTTAATCCCAGACAAGCTCCCCACACCCCCCAGTTGTCCCTAAACCCACAAATCTTAAGGCACAAAATGGTGGGTTTTTTTTTGCTGAAATGCACGGATTAATGGCTGGCCCAACATCAAGAACATCCTGACGTCGCCTTTTCGTCACCGGTCACGGCGTGAGCACAGGGCTGCCAGTAGATCCAAAAAGCAGCTTTACTCCCTTAATTTTTTTTTTGTTGTTTTCCTTTGTTTTATTATATTTTTATTGCTGTTTCAAGGCTGGGGGGATGCATGCCTTGTGCCTGAGAATGTCTCAGAGCTATCAGGGCAAGCAGGGTGGTCACAGCCCAGCTCTGGTGGCCACAGTGCTGCTTGCTGAGCCTTGTGCCAAGTGCTGCTGTAAAATCAATAATTATACCCCACCCCCCCGTCTATCCTTGGGAGAAGGAAGCTCTTTAGGATGATTGCAAACACTCCAAAAGTTGGGAAATCCCAGGAGGGAGCTTGTCTGGGCATCATCTGGTGCATGCCCATTATGTAATTACCGTCAATCTTTAATCACAGATGATCCTTTTCCATCGGAATCGAATCAGACGGAGCACAATCCTCACTGAAGGAGCTGCCATTAGATGTGATTTCCCACCTCGGTGGGCTCCAGGTTTATTCACTGAGTTCCCTCTGCCTTAGCACAGGTTTTGTGCAGAAAACCCCTCTGGCTCCCTTGGCAAACACTCACATCCCCCCAGGAGGTGATTTTGCCTTCCTTCTACACATGGATGGACAGGCTGAGGCCAAGATCTCGAAACAAAAGCTTTGTTTTGGTGCCTGATGTGAGATGACCAAGAAAAGGGGCTTTGGGGATGTCACTGGGCAGGGTGGCCACACTCCCTGGGGTCCGCAGCTCAGCTGGTCCTGGGATGGGCTGTGGGTGGGTGCTCAGAGCAGGTTCCTGGGCTGCAGGCACTGTGGTAGGGTTGTTTCTCCTCCCCGAGAAGGGCCCTGCTGTTTGCCCGGGGCCAAGCCCAACAAGTCAGCCCATGCTGAGAGCAGAGCACACGGGGCTGCCTGCAGGGAGAGGCAGCTGCAACCAGGGAATCCTGCAATGCTTTGCCTTGGAAAGGACTGCAAAGATCCAAGTCCAGCCCCACTTCCACCTTCACTGGAGCAGCTCAATCAAACCCCCATCCAACCCAGCCATGGCAAAGAAACAAAACCCACCATGAGCTGCTCAATCCAACCTTAGAGCCAAAAAAACCCCAAAGAGGTGGAGGAATGGGGTTCAGTGAGCTCATCTCCTCCAGTGTGAGGTTTCACAGACCAGGTTCTCCCCAAGCCATGCTGCTGGCAGCACTGACCCCAAAACACCTCCCCAGCTGGCACTGAGCTCCCGTGTGGTGCAATCCTCCTCTGCCTGCACCCTGCGGGGTGGAGGAATGGGACATCCCCAAGCTGCAGCTCCCCTGGGCCATGCAAAGGGCTGCTGGGGCTGCTGTGCTGTCACTTTATCTTCCCAGTGATCCCAAATGAGGCTGGGAGGTTGCTCAGAGCACGCTGGGCTGCTCCTTGCACAGAGCCCAGCGTGGCTCGGCACAGCACAGCTGCCAAGGATGCCCAAGATGAGTTCTGTTGGAGTCCAGGACATCCCTCTGGGCACCCTGGAAAGTCACAGACCTCAGTAGAGAGGCCTGGGACCCAAAAAAGAGGGTCTGGGGTCTGTGCAGGGGGGTTTGCCTGGCACAGAGCCCAGGAGGACACAGGCTTTGAGTTTGGTCCATGAGAAAAACATCCAACACAGAGAAGAATTGCAAGTCATAAATGTGTAATAGACAGTGGTGTAGTTTATCACTGTGCAGAAGATTTTGTAGTTTTGGATTTTTAGAATGTAGATGCAAAGGGGACAGGCAGGAGTTTTTAGGGCGGTGCCCTGGGTTCTTCTCCTTCTCCCTTGGCATCCATTGTCTGCAGTGACGTGGGCACAGGGGAGTTTCAGTGGATTGGGGCAAAGTAGAAATGACCCTTCTAATACAGGTGATAGACATTGGCACAGAATGGTAAATACTGGGTACGTAATCATCTGTATAAAGGCAGAGTGACCTCCCATCACAGGACAGTCCCATCATGTCCAAGCTGATGTGAACACCTTGGCTGGACACAGAGAATTGTAAGATCAGAATTAATAAACAACGTGAGAAACCAAGAAAACCAAGACCTTGATACTCCTTATCATTCTCACACTGAACACTGAGCTCAGCACAGACACAGAGACATAGAGTCAGACAGCAGACCCCAAACCCTTCAGAGCTCAAGAGGGAAAATCACTCGAACCACCAGCCTTGGAATCTTGGGTGAGAAAGAACCAATTAAACCCAAGAGAGTTCCAGCAAAACAATTCTCCATGGGCACAGGGCTGTGGAGACCAGGCAGCTCTTCCCAAGGGTTTTCCCCTGTGTTTCACCCCTCTCCAGCTCTCCAAGGACGTGCTGGGGATCCAGAACAAACTCGCTCATGGGGGAATTTTTTAGGGCTGTACAACTTTGCAGGGGGAAAACCCCACCAAGGTGCGGATGGAATGCGGCGTGTCCGGAGCAGCGGCCGGAGCCCCGCGCAGCAGCAGCCCCAGAGCTGGCAGGACCTGTTGTGCGAGGTGCAGGGGAGAGGCTGGCGATGGCTCGAGCGTGTTGCAGCAATTCCCAGCACACGTCATTGGGGGTTTTGCAACCGCCCCAACTGTCTCGGGGTGGATGCGCCGGGAGGGCTCCGGGGAGAAGCGAGGAGCGCTCCGGGCACCGCGGCGGGTCCGGCAACGCCCGGCGGGACAGCGGGACACCACCCCAGGCCATGGCACACACCTCTCCTTCCCTGCAAGGAAGCATCTCCTTCCCTGGCCATCTCCATGACCATCTCCTTCCTTCCTCAATAAGGAATAATCAATCCTTTCCTGGGAAAACCCAGCAAATCCCTGCAGTGATGGGTTCAGCAGTGTCCAGTCCTCTCACTGCCCATTGCCATGGAGGTGCCATGGAAGGCACAGGATGAAGGTTGTGGAGGTCAAGGGAGAAGTGATTCCTCAAGGAAAACACCAGCTGCAAGAAGTGGGTGCACGGCCTCTGTCTCAGCTGGGAAATTCTGGCATCCTCCTCCACGCCCTGACCCACTCATAAGAACCCCCTGGAGGGTGATCATTCCAAAAAAAGTGAGTGGGAGAGATCGAGGCATTTGGTGAGGCGCCAGAAAATTCTGTGTGGCACCCAGACAGCAGTGGGCACAACCCAAAATGGACTCGGTGATCTTAGAGGCCTTTTCCAACCTATCCCCTGATTATGGAGTGAGGATGGGGTCTTGTGTGTTTCCAGCAAGGGGGCACAGCTTGGGAAGTGCCCGTGGCATCACCCCAAATGTCACCAATGTCCCCAACAGCCGCGTGTCACCTCGTGCTGCCCCCCTGCCGCTGGCGTGTGCCCAGCAGTGAATGGGATAAAACAGCAAAAGGCTGCTCTGGGCTCGTGTCCAGATGGTGCCAAATCCTGCCAGGCACAGCAGCAGTGCCACCACCCCACCGGGGTCACCTCCCTGTCAGCACAGCAGGGGCAGGGCTGGCTCGCTGCCCCACAGGGAATTTCCCCCTCTGTGCGCATCATGGGATACAGAAATCACCCCTGGGAGGTGGGAACCAAGATGATTCCTCCTTCCCCAAACAGAATTCAGCTCCACAGCCACTGATCCTGATGGTCCCCATCACAGCACCAGATTTTTTGGGATGCTGGTGGGATGGGATGATTGATGGTGCTGCCTCCTAAGTGGGACAATCCCTGGGGACAGACGTGTCTGGAGAGACTGGATAAGGAGGGAGGGAGGCAGAGGAGCTGTCCCAGGGGCACAGGCAGGTGACAACACCCACATGAGCTATGCACAGGCAGCCCCTGGGCACTGAGCAGGTCAGGGCTGCCTCCCAGCTACGGGGTTTGGCCCAACCTGATGGGTCAGGTCTATTTTAAGGTGTTGGATGAGAACCATCCCAGCTGATGAGGGGTTTTAAGGAAATTAAAGGGTGACTTGTCGAACTCGTGGATTTCTCCCCGAAACAGGAAATGAAATGGTTCCTTTTCCATTGTCACCTCATGCCACCACATCCATCCCAGCCCTGTGAGCTGCGGCATCTTCATCCTCCAATCCCCTCATCATCATCCTCCTCCTGCTCCCAGTCCAGTCTCAGTGATGGAGCTGCAACTCAGCACCTTCAAAGTTTAACTCATCCAAACTTTGATCCAAACCTCACAAACTGGAGGCGGTTTTGTTCATTTAATTGCAACTAAAAGGACCAAAAAAACCCCTCCAAACCAACTGCACAACTCTATGTTCCACTCCTCCATAGGCCACAGTGAAGTCACAGGGGCTGCCACCACTCAAGGACAATGGCCACAAGAAAATACAACCTTGTATCTTCTTGGCTGGGCCGGTGGAGGACACTTAAAAGTAAATTAAAAACCACTAAAATGCCAAACGTGCAGGCTGAGAGGGCCCCTGTAGTCTTGAAAAAACAAGAACCTCCCTTAGAAACAGCACTCCGGCCTCCTAATAACCTTAATCGCTCCCGACAGCCCCAAGAACCAGGTTTAACAACATGACTGGGCTTTGTTTGCTTTTCAGGCCGCTTTATCTCACACGGCACCTTGCAATCAGCTCAGGCAAAACCCCAGTTCCTCCAAAAAACTCCCCCCTGTTTCCCTGCAGTGACAAAATCCAGCTCCCAAAAGAGAGGCAGCTGAGCTGGGGCAGAGCCTGGTGCTGGCACATTGGCATCTCACCATGGAAAACCCCCAGGAAATGTGGGAAAGCTCTGTGCTGCCCTTTGTACTCCCCAGCTAGCAGGGCAAGGTAATAGAAACGTCTTTTTTTAATCTGTTTTTTTTTTTGCTGGATTTATATCCCCACCTGGGCTGTGTAAATGTTGTTTGTGTCAGTGCATCCCTCTGAGGGGTTAGAGGAGGGTTGGGAGCCTGGGTGGAGGTGGGAAAAGTCTCAGGAATGCTCAGCTCCACAGCACTTTTGGCCAATAAAGCTGTGAAATGGGGCCAGCACAGCACCCTGGTAATTAGCAAAAGCTCCAAATGCTGCAGATTTGGGTTAGAAGGTGACAACCACAGTCAAGACAAGACTTCAAGACATTGGAGCTTCCCAAGTGTCAGCACTGGATGATGATCCCATCACCCCAATTCAGTTGGGATCATTTCCAATAATTATCTCTTGCAATCAAAAGTAACATGGCCAACAGGCTGAGGTGGGGGGTTCTCCCCCTCCTCTAAAGGGGTTCCAGGAGAGCTGGACTGGGATAGGACAAGGGGGAATGTTCCCACTGCCACAGGGCAGGGTTAGATGGAATTTTGGGCAGGAATTGTTCCCTGTGAGGAGGTGAGGCCCTGGCACAGGGTGCCCAGTGCAGCTGTGGCTGCCCCTGGATCCTTGGAAGTGTCCAAGGCCAGGGCTTGGATCAGCCTGGGATAGTGGGAGGTGTCCCTGCCCATGGCAGGGGGTGGAATGTTGTGATTTTCAAGGTCCCTTCCAACCCCAAACACTCTGTGATTTACCCTCAACTTGGGATTTCTCTTCCCAGCTCCTAAAGCTCCAGCCATGATCACCCAGAGACGAGTCCAGGGCTTCTCCTCCCCCTCTTTCATATGACTTTTAACACTGAAATGTTTTATTTTCTCAAAAGAACCCCCTTGCTCTTTCTCACCAAGCCTTCATTACAACGGAGGAGTAAAACCAGCCTTTTCCACCTGTGCTCACCTGTCCTAAGGATGTGAAATCAGCACAAAGAAATCCCCCAGCAAAAACAGATGGGAATTGAGGAATAAAGGTGACATCAGCCCTAAGCACAGGGAGCTCCAGCAGCCTCTGCTCCCTGCCTGGAGCTGGACTAAAGGGGGGAAGCTGTTCCCCAAATTCTTGCACACAGCTCAGAGGATGCTGATGGACACAGGGATGCACTCAGAGGAGCTGCAGCCAAACCAGAGCAGCTCCTCAGGCTCTCCAAATGCTTTCAGTTCTATTTCCCAGGCACCAAAACATTAAATATTAAGCGAAGAGAGTTAATCTATACCTGGGATATTGACACAAAGCGGAGGAGGGGAGAAGAAAAAGATAAATAGATCGGTTTTTTTTAAAACCAAAATCTGTTTGCCTCTGCAGGCTGTCCCATCAGAGATTTCCACACCTCGGGCACAGCACCAAGGATGTGTTTGGAGGAAAAAGATGCACCAAGAAATGTCACTGTCCTGGCTCTGCTGGATGGCTGGAGCACCCTCTGGGACCCTTGGGTGGCTCCTTGGCTGAGGGCACAGCCCTGGTCAGGGACAAGGTCACCTTGTGGTCCCCTCTCCCAGGGCTGGGGCAGAATCCAAGCAGTGGCAGAGCAGACAGTGGTGTAAGAGGATTAATGGCCAGTTAATGCTCACCAGGGCTGTGCTGCCACTCAAAGGGGCTTTTGGAGCTGGGGGAGATGAGGCTGATGGGATGGCTCATCCAGCCCTCACTGTGGGACAGTCACAGATCCCTCAACCCCTTGTACAACCCAAGGAAAACATCACCACTCATCTCCCAGCAAACACCCTCAAGCATCACTCAACACCTCTCCAACAACGCCGGATTTTTTTTTATTATTATTATTTTTTTTTCCTAGCCAAGTGCTCGCACGCATATTATTATTTTTTTAATTTTTTTTTTTTTTTTTTTTTTTTTTTTTTTTTTTTTTTTTTAATTCCGGTCTCAGCATTCCTCCAGTCCCCCCCCTAGAAGAAAACAAACGCACAGAAAGCACAGAATGTGCATCCCGCGGGGCAGGGGCACGCGGTGGTCGCAGCATCCCGCCCGCCCCAGCCCGCCGTGCTTGTTGACATAGGCAGCACAGTATATTTCTTTTAAAGACAGGAGCCTATGCATTCGATGCATCGCTGCGTTTGTTTTCAAAGGCTGACCCCAGACCTGAACTCCACGGATCCTGCGTTTCTCCAAGATCAAACGCGAGAAAACGTGACCAATGCAAACAAGAAATAAACCTTGATAATTATAGCCGGGGCGGCTATTGTTTAGTGCCGACTAGCACCCGCTTCAGCATAAACAGAACCCTATTTTTAAAGGGATGCCTGACCAGCTGACAGCATTTACTGCCCATTTTGCCTCCAAAACCCACCCCTGTTTGATACAAACCCACTGTAGTGGCGTGGTTTTGGCTTTTATCAGTTTTATGTATGTATTTGTTCCTTGTATTAAGATCATTTTTATAAGTTGTAATGGTTTTATTCCATGTTCCACCCTCATTGGTTTCACCCCAACCCCAGTTATGTGTCAGTCAGAAGTTTTCCAGCCCCTGGGCCTTGTCTGTCACTTTGGGGTCTCTCCCAAAACTCTGCAAAGTTCCAGTGAGGACCCCAAGTGATTGGACAAGACTTCAGCTGTCTCCCCACCCGAGTTATTAATTTATTACAATGTGTATCATTTACCTGGAGAGCCAGACCCCCTTGGGCCCTGATTTGTCCCCAGTTAAACCCATCCCTGAGTTCCTCCCCCCAATAAAAGGTGTTACATTGGGGGGTTTCCTGCTTTTTTTTCCCCCCCACTGCTTCTGCTGAGGGGTGTCTGCTGGGGCAGATAAATAAATAAATGATGAATAAAGCCAGCAGTTAACCCTGAACAGCCTCCTCTTTCTTTCCTGCCGTCGTTGCTTCACTCCTTTGGGCAAACAAGAGCTCACAGGGGTCGGTGAGGTTCAAACCCTTCACTGTCGAGGTGTCAAGGCTGGATGAGGCAGAGACAAGACACCTCTACAACCCACCTTCCCTGAGAGCTTGGAGGTGGTGGAAGAGCAGAGACAAAAGGCTGAGCCGTGCCCAGAATGGCTAATTAATAGAATGGCTATTAATAGCCATTCTATGGGAACTGGGAGAGGATTCTTGTCCTCCCAACCTGCTGGAGGGGGATCAGGAGCTCCCTGGGGATCGCTTGCAGCTGGCGAGCTCCGAGTGACGTGGGAGGACACAAACAGACAGCGCCTGGTCTTTTCAGGAAAGGCCGTATCGCTTGGAAAAAGGAGCTACGATATTTTTCCTGATTATGTTTGCACGCAAAACGAGCGCCGCGGGGAAATTATGCAACGCCGAGCGGGGAGGGAGGAAAAAGGGTTGGAAGGGGGGAAAAAAGGGGCTGCACCCCAATGGCCTCGGCCCCTGCCAGTGCAGCTGCAGCCCCCGAGGTGCCGCAGATGGGGCTCCACAACCTCGGCCAAGGGGTTATTAACGGCCTCTTCATTAAACACCCAGACCAAAACGCATCTATTCGTCACCCAGGCAATTTAATTACCCAGCCCGGGTTCACCTCGCACACCCACACACCTTTCTTTTCTCGAGGCCTCCGTGTGGTCACGGCCTTAAATAAATAGATGGCGGGAGCAAGAGGAGATGCTGACTCCTACAACCTCTGTCTGGGGCACAGAGCCTTTAAACCACCAGAACTCGCAGTATTTAATTTTCTTTTGTTACCGCTTCTACCTTTAGAGCCCTGCCTTAGGGCTTTCTAGATGCAATCACAGGCAGCAGGAAACAGAGAGCTACACTATGAGCTTCCTGGGCATCACACACGCTCACACACACACACACACTCCAGGCCCATCAATCACCCTAATTACAGCTGGCCACACGTCACAGTGGCTGTGGCACTCCGTTAGTAGCCGTAATTACACGGTGGCATCGTTTCCCTGGTCAGAGCATCGGGGAGTTAATTTGGGGATTGTGGATGTGGTGGATCCCGTAATGAAATTTATCCTGGTGAGGAAATTCCTCCCCGCCGCCGTGCGCCAGTGGAGGGAGGGAGTTTGGGCAGTGCTGGTCCCCAAAACAAGGTTTGGAGCCCCTTGGTACTCATCTTGCCCCAGCACATCCCTCGTTCCCGTGTCCCCAGGCAGAGTCAGGACAGCACCATGAGCAGGTTCACTCAGTGTCAAAGGTTTGTGTCCACCTGGCAGAGGAGAGCAAGGTGTGTCCACCTGGCAGAGGAGAGCAAGGTGGACTATGGGGGTCCACCACAGTGTTTGTGTCTGCCTGGCAGAGAGGAGAGCAAGGTGGGCTATGGGGGTCCCATCACAGTGCTTGTGTCCACCTGGCAGAGGAGAGCAAGGTGGGCCATGGGGGTCCCATCACAGTGTTTGTGTCCACCTGGCAGAGGAGGAGAGCAAGGTGGGCTATAGGGGTTCCTCACAGTGTTTGTGTCCACCTGGCAGAGGAGAGCAAGGTGTGTCCACCTGGCAGAGGAGAGCAAGGTGGGCCATGGGGTCCCTCACAGGGATGGACATGGATATGATCCTCCAGGGGGGACAGCAGGACCTGGGACAAGGCTGGGCCTCCCAACACCAATGTCCAGCTGTGACCACCGTGCCAGCAAAGCTGGTGTCCCTTCTGCCAAGTCTCCTCCAACAGCAGCAAGAAACATCCCTTTCCTCCAAGTTAACCCTACCCAACCTCCTGGCCTGCGGGTCCTACCAAAACACAGAAGCCACGGATGGGGCTGTTCAGGCAGTGACGGCGCAGGTGGCGCTGCCAGCCCTGGCCGGTCCCACTGAATGGACACTGATGCTCCTGCAGCCACCCCAGGACAACGGGGCAGCCAGGCAGAGAGCTGAAACCCCATAAAACAGAACAATAATAAAGAAAATTAAAAGGGGGGGTGGCTCACGCCCAGCAGCTGATTCACCAGCGCTGCTCTGCTTTACCCCAAGACACACCAGCAGCAGGACGAGCTGAGGGTGTGTTGTCTTGTTTTGGTTTTTTTTTTTTTTTTTTTCCAAGCCGAATTACTTTTAATTGAGTACATCGGAGCTTAGGAACACATGATGCCGCCGGAGATAAATATAGAGAGGATAGAGAGAGGGGGGCAGGGAGCAATAGAGGTTCAACAGAGCCCAGAATGAGCTCCCAGCTGCGGGAGGCAGCGCCGGCCGCACCTTTCCCGGCTCGGCTGGGGCATCCCCCGCAAACAAACCCCTTTCTCCTCTCCTCTGGGGCATCCCCCGCAAACAAACCCCTTTCTCCTCTCCGCTGGGGCATCCCCTGCAAACAAACCCCTTTCCCGGCTCCGCTGGGGCATCCCCCGCAAACAAACCCCTTTCCCGGCTCCGCTGGGGCATCCCCCGCAAACAAACCCCTTTCCCGGCTCCGCTGGGGCATCCCCCGCAAACAAACCCCTTTCCCGGCTCCGCTGGGGCATCCCCCGCAAACAAACCCCTTTCCCGGCTCCGCTGGGGCATCCCCTGCAAACAAACCCCTTTCTCCTCTCCTCTGGGGCATCCCCTGCAAACAAACCCCTTTCTCCTCTCCGCTGGGGCATCCCCTGCAAACAAACCCCTTTCTCCTCTCCTCTGGGGCATCTCCTACAAACAAACCCCTTTCTCCTCTCGGCTGGGGCATCCCCTGCAAACAAACCCCTTTCTCCTCTCGGCTGGGGCATCCCCTGCAAACAAACCCCTTTCCCCGCTCCTCTGGGGCATCTCCTGCAAACAAACCCCTTTCTCCTCTCCGCTGGGGCATCCCCCGCACACCCAGCCCAGGAAAGGGGACGAGGAGCCCGTACCTGTTTTAAACTCCAGCGCCGGGTCCTTTTTCCCCTCGCCCAGGTCGCTCTGCAGCATCATGTAGAGGATCCCGAAGGAGTTGTGGATGCCGAAGATGGAGCCGTTGCACCAGGCGGCGGCGAAGACCACCACCCACCCGAATCCGCCCTCGGGGGGCTGGAAGGGCGCGGCGGCCCCGCTGTGTCCCTGCTCGGCCGCGGCCCCATCGGCGGCCCCATCCCCGGCTCCATCCTCGCTCTCTCCCGCCGCCGCCGGCACCTTGTGCTCGCGTTTGGCCATCGCGGCCGCGCTCCGGCCGCCGCCCGCCGCCCGAGTGCCCCGCAGCCGGTCCCACATGCCCGCCGTCCCCCCCGGCCGGCCCCCCCGCCCGCCCCCTCCTGCCGCAGCCTCACTCCCCGCCTCCCCCCCTCCTCCGCCGCCTGCATCCTCCTCCTCCTCCTCCTCCATCGCGCCGCTCGCTCCCCCCCCCCTCCCCGCCTGATCCCCCTACCTGCCCTGCCCTGCCCTGCCCCGCCCCGCCCCGCCCCGCCCGCGCCCCCCGCCCGTCCCCCCGCCGCGCTCAAAGGCCGCCCCGGGCCCGGCCGCGGCCCCGCATCGCCCGCCGAGCCTCCGCACCGCCCCCGCCAGCGCCGCATCCTGCAGCGGGCCCGGCCCGGGGCGGGTCCCCGACAGCGCCGCCCCCGCGGGGCCCTGGGGGCGGCAGGAGCCAGGGGGAGACACCGCTGCCCCCCGGAGCCGCACGGGGCTCTGGCCATGGGATATCCCCCGGAGCGAGGGGGGGATGCTGCTGTTTCCCGGAGCCGCACGGTGCCCTGGCCATGGGATATCCCCCCAGAGCGGCTCAGGGTAGATGGGATGCTGCTCCCCCTCCCCAGGCCCCGCACGGTGCCCTGGCCATGGGATATCCCCCAGGAGCGGCTCAGGGTAGAGGGGATGCTGCTCCCCCTCCCCAGGCCCCGCACAGTGATCCAGCCCCGGGATATCCCCCAGGAGCCGCACTGTGCTCTGGCCATGGGATATCCTCCCTAGAGCGGCCCAGGATAGGGGGGATGCTGCTCCCCCTCCCCAGACCCCGCACGGTGCTTCTGTCCCAGGATATTCCCCTGGAGTGGCCCGGGATAGAGGGAGATGCTGCTCCTCTCCCCGCCCCGCACGGTGCTCCTGTCCCGGGATATCCCACCTGGAGCGAGGGGATGCTGCTCCTCCCCAGACCCCTCAATGGAGCCCCCAGAGCCGCCAGAGCAGGTGGAGAATAGAGGACGAGGGGATGAGTTTCTTTCCCCACGCCGGGAACCCTGGTGAGGTTTTTTTGGCGTGCCTTAGCCTGGGAAATTGGGAGAAACGCTCTGAACATCACCCCGGCTGTCCCCAGTTGTCACCCCACTCTGCCTTTCTCCGGCCACCCAAACCCAAATAATTCTGCGAGCTGTTCCCTCTGCCTCGTTTTCCAGCAAAGCCCTGCCTTTTCTCTCCTTTCAATAAATAATTACAAACCCACCGATATATTAAAGCTTGTCTTTTCACACGCACCGAAGGTATTTACACTTTTATATCCGCCAAGTCTGAGTTATTATCCTTTCTTTTCCCCTTAATGGCTGTGTCAGTGTCAGATTCCTATCAGGGTAAAATAATACACCCCAACCTCGCGCTGCTCTTTCTTTACCTCCAGGGATATTAATTACAGGGCAGGGTGGGGAGGCTGAGGCAGGGCCGCACCATCTCCTGCCTCTCCTGAGAGCAGCTTGGGGAAACCTTTTGTCTCCAGGAAAAATAAAATAATAAAAAAAACCCTCTCCTGGGCCTTTCCCAGCCTGCAAATCACTGCCAGCTCCATCTCCATCCGCTTCCTCCCGGGCAGAGGATGAGGAGCGCTGGTTCTGAGAGGGATGGAGAGAGCAGAGCTCCCCCCAGGCCAGGGGGAAACTCAGCCTCGCTGCTGGAGGAACTGCATTTTTTATTTCCCTTCCTCTCTGCTGGAGTCTCCTCCCCCGGATCCCCATCTCCGCAGCGCGGCCGGGGGGGAGCTTTGGGAGCTTTGGAAGCATCTTTCACTGCCCTCTGCCGACGCAACGAGCAGATGGATTTTAATATCAGAAAGCTGAGGTTCGTGGCCTGCTGGTTTTATTTTGTTAAGCCCCTGCAAGGTGAGAAAAAAGGGGTCTGGGGTACCCCGGGGGGTGCTGCAGCCCAAAATGTTAATTCTCCAGCAAGGCTGGATTAAAAACAGCAGTGAGAGAGGTGGGAAAGCCCTTTTCCATAGAAAATACCATATTATGGAGATTTCTTCCCTCTGGAGGTGCAGAAAGCTCTTAAAGAGTGAGAAACAGGAGGATAATATTTAATATTCCTTGGACCTTGAGGCAGACACAAAAGCCAGGGAGCAGCACCTCTCCTGGGTGTTGGCTGGTTATATTGTGCCTGGACAGAGCATTTTTTTGGCCAAGACATCACTGGGCTGGACTGTGAGACCAGAGAGTAAAATCACAGAAGAGGATGAGAAATCAGGGGTTAAAAATCTGGGTGAGATGATGGAGGTTTCATCGAGGAGGGAGATGGAAATCCAAGCAGGAACAGCTCAGCCTGCTGTGAGAACACGGAGCATCCCACCCAGAGGCTCTGCAGCTTCATAACCACAAGATCAAATAAACACCGAGGAAAACCAGATAAAGCTGCTCTTCCCTCTTCAATTCAATACTGAAACACTCTTCTGTGCCTGCCACATGGTTTTCCCTCAAAGCCCTGAGCCTGCCAGCTTGCTGAGGGCTGCAGTGGATGGCAGCAGCACCTCCAGGCTCTCTCCAGATGCACATCTGGCATCCCTGGAGGGCTGGCAGGGAGCACCATCCTGTCCCAGCTGCCCAGCCCCGGCCACCCGGGCAAAGCCTGGCTGTCAGCAGCCTGTGCCTGCCTCCAAACCACCGTGCCAGAGCCTCTGCCAAGGCCCTTGGCTCCTGCTCAACCCGTGTGCCTGCCTTTGCACAAGGGGAGGAGGGATGGAAATATCTCTGCAAACACCTTGCAGGAGGACGTGGCTTCAGAGAATGCAAATTCACGGTGGCTTTGCAACCTGGCTCGGTGTTAGTGACATGTAGGGTTGTCCTGGGGACAAAACCTCACTGACAGGCCCAAAAAGCTCTGGGGGAACATCTCTGGTGGTGAGCAGCTCCCGGCAGAGACGTTCACATGCTGGGCACAGCCCCTTCCTGTCATTAACAATGCTCCTTTCTTTGGAGTGGAGTTGTAGTGAAGGCAGCTGCTACATCTGGCCTGGCAGAGACACTGCCCCAGAGGAAAAAGTAGCTCAAGGGCAGCCTTAGGGAGGTGCAAGACTCAGGGATGTTGGAATGCAGCGTGTGGAGCCCAAGGCTTGTCCAGGGACAAGGCAGAGAGAGAACCAGCACACTGCAACATCCTTCCTCTGCCTGGCCTTCCCAATGGTTGGGGTTAAAAATATCACAGGTGGCATTTCCCACCTTTTTAGCAGAGAATAAAGTCGATTTTACTCGGCTTGGCTGAAAAATGAGGCAAGTTAAAAGTGCTGGTGTGAGCAGTGCTGGTTTTCAGGGCTGCCACCAAACCTCATATTTGGCTTCATTTTGTCAGTGGAATTCACAGCACCGTGTCCACTCCAGTGGCTCCAGGCTGGGTGAGGACCATGCTGCTGCTCAGACACTGCTGCCCTGCCTGATTTTTCATCCAGCTGAGCAAAATCCACCATTCCTGGCCCAAACAGAGGAACCAGGGTGGATTAAAGGGCTTCTGGAGCCACAGAGCTGCCTGCTCACCTTCACCCATCCAGCTGCACAGGTGTGCAGGATATTTTCTCACTGGTTTTTCCATATTTCCTTTGAAATAGGAGCTGGAAGGGCACGTTCCTGTGGGGAAGTGGAAGTTCCTGCCCTGCCCCACCAAGCCCAACCAGGACTCAGCCCCAGCTGTGCCCTGTGACCCCACAGGACCCGGGCACGAGGTGCTGGAGATGCTCCTGCTGATGGGAACAGCCCGAGCCCGGCACACAAAGGAGGCAAGGATCCAGCTGTAAATTAATATTTTATAGAACACCAAGGAAAAAAAATCAGAGAGGCTAATTACGGCGATAATCATCGTGGCCCAGAGGCATTTCCATGGAAGTCAGGAATTACCCGGGATTACCTCAGCCAGCGCGTGCGGCACCCGCCACCTCCTCCTGTGCCAGCTGGGGCTCCACCACCCAAAATAATGGGTTTGGGCACCCTCCTGGAGTCCCATCCCACTCCAGTGCACAGCTTTTGGCTGGTTGGGGTGGTGAGATCTGTGGCTGGCTGCTCACCTGGGCAGCCTCTTTACCTGCAGTGTCGCTGATGTGGGAGCCATCGGTGCTCAAAACTCCAATTCCAATTCATGGAATCACTGGTAAAATGTTTGTGGATGTGCCCCCAGGATAAGTTTTTCCTATGGTTCATTAATTTGCTGTTATTAACTGGTATTTGCATGGTTTATCCAGTGACGGAATGAATTCCTTTAGGAAAGGGTGAATTCCCCTTCAGCTGCTCACTCTGGAGGGTGGGGGCACTGCCCAGCTCCAGCATGGCACACACCTGGAACATCTCCAGGAGCTGCAGGGCCAGGGGTTCTGCAGGCTCCTGTCCCACAGCCCAGGGCAAAGCCAGCCCAGACACCTCCAGGGGGAGCAGCTGGAGGAGCAGAGAAGCCTTGGTGCAGCTGGTTTGTGCCCCTGAGCTCACTGCTGGGCTGATACTCAGAAAAAACTCAGCTAAACCCCCATGTGTGCTGTGCACAGAGCTGGGAAGAGCCTGGGCTGGGGCTGGCCCTGGGCTGAGAGTGCTGAAGGTGCTGAAGGTGCTCAGATCTCTGGGTGCTGCTGTCTGCACCCTTTTCTCACCCCACCAAGCTGTGTGGGGCACCCTGGGCATGCTCTTGGTGCCCCCCAAGGCCAGGTGTGAATGTGTCCAAGAGCACCCAGGAATACAGGAGATGGTCTGGGGTCTCCAGGGGCTGAGACCTGGGGCTGCTGTGACACCCTTTGGGTTTGCTCCTGGCAGTTTGAGGGCTTGTGCTGAGCTGAGCTGCTCCTGTGTTGTGGTTTGAAAGCAAAACGAGTGAGAGGCTCCAAGTCAGAGATATAATTTAATAAGAAGAAAGGTAAAAAGGTAAAAATAAAATAAAATCAATGCAATAACACAAAGGAGCACTGACAGAGTCAGAACACACCCTGAGCAGGGTGGGGGGAGCAGTCCAGGTGAGGGGCTCTTCCTGAAGCAGTGATCCCACAGAAAGGTCTGGGAGCTCTGCTCCTCTGGGAATCCAGTGGCTCAGGGCTGCTTGTCCTGTCCCAAATCCCAGATTCTCTCCAGGTGGGAATGCTTGGCTCCTCCCCCTGGGCATTGGGAGCATCTCCCAATGGGATGAGGAGTCGTGCAGTGGCTCCTTGATGGCCCATTAAACAGAGAGAGCTCCTGGAGGGAGTTCCCTGTGAGTCCTGGGCAAGGCATTGATGGGCCATGAGCAGAAGAGCCCAAAGGAGGGGCCTGGGAAAACACTGCCCCACCTGGTTTTAACAGTTCATGAAGATGGTGATAGAATAAATACTTTGTGTACATCCTACACTGCAACCCAGGACACCCTGGCAGCACTGAGAGCTGCTCTGGGCACGGGCTGGGGGTCACCAAGAGCTGCAGGCAGGAGGGGACACAACTCTGTCCTGGGGCACAGCACAGGGGCTGCTCACCCCTCCTGTCCCAGTGTGAGTCCTCCAGATCTCTGCCCAGTGCTGTCACAGGCTGTGACGGTCCTGGGAGCAGCATCATCATCCTCCTCACCCTGACTGGCTGCACTTCTGCCTCTGTTTGGGTCACAGGAAACTTTAATTTCATTTTTGGAGATGAGAACAGCTCTGGTGGCACCAGCACAGGGACAGGACAGCTGGCCAAGGCAGCCCTGGGTGAGATATCCAGCTCGAGTGTCTGTGCTGTGCTGGCTGCTGGGGGGACATGGGGACAGGGGCAGGAGAGAGGGGAGCGAGGGTGCAGCAGCCAGGGCTGGAGTGGGCTGCAGAGCTGCCTGAGCTCCTTCAGGCACCCCAGAGCTGTCCAAGCTCCTCCAGACACCCCAGAACCGCCTGAGCTCCTCCAGGGACCCCAGAGCTGCCTGAGCTCCTCTGGGCACAGCAGAGCTGTCCAAGCTCCTCCAGACACCCCAGAGCTCCTCCAGACACCACAGAGCTCCCTGAGCTCCTCCAAGCACAGCAGAACTGCCCTTCCACCGCTGCCTGCAAAAGGGCTCTGGGTGGGACATCCTTGTGCCAGAGCCCAAGGTCCACCCTAATGAGCGCTCAGCTGTCCCTTTTGGGGTCCCCTGGCCCTTCATCCATCCCAGTTTTCTCTCCCTGAGGAGCCCCAGGAGCTTTGCTGGGAGCAGAGCCCGGTGTGCTGGGAGTGAGGAGCTCTCCCCTCTGCCTGCACTCCGCTGGATGCGGCTCCTTCCTCACAAACAGCTTAATCCCGCCCTGGAGCGCTCCGTAAAAGCAATCAAAGCGTGAGTCATCTCCCTCCAAACCTCAAACCGTGTCACAGATTATCCCTGGTGCTGTTGTAAGTTGTTTTTTTCTCCCCCTCACGTTTCTCACATCGCAGCTCCCGCACGGCTCAAACCACCTGTGTCTCCCCTGCCTCGCTCTGCCCTCTAGGGGCGTTCACAGCAGGCAGAAAACCATGGAATAGGGGAATTGTTTAGGGTGGAAAAGCCTCCGTTGGGTCCAGCCATTCCCAAACATTAACATTAACCAAACCCAGCATTAATCAGTGTCCCCAAGTGCCACATCTACACATCCTTTAAATCCCCCCAGGGATGGTGATCCCACCACTGCAGCTGTGTCAGGGCTGGACAGCCCCTGCAGTGAAGAAAATTTCCTAAATATCCAATCTAAAGCTCCCCTGGCCCAGGCTGAGGCCGTTCCCTCTCCTCCTGTCCCTGTTCCCTGGGATAAGATCCCAAATTCCCCCCAGCTGTCCCCTCCTGGCAGGGACTTGTGCAGAGCCACAAGGTCCCCCCTGAGCCTCCTTTTCTCCAGGCTCAACCCCTTTCCCAAATCCCTCAGCCCCTCCTGGTGCTCCAGACCCTTCCCCAGCTCCCTCAGCCCTTCCTGGAGCTCCAGACCCTCCCCAGCTCCATTCCTTTCTCTGGACTTGCTCCAGCTCCTCAAAGTCTTCCTTGAGGAGCCCAGAACTGCCCCCAGGATCTGAGGTTCTGTTTCTGTGTGTGCCTTTTTCACCACCAGCCTGCAGCCCAGAGTGCCCCTTGGCTGGGCAGGGGTTTGAGGAAGGGCTGTGGGGTCACTGGAGCCCTCCCTGGCTCTGCTGGCATCCTCAGCATGGACCTGCAGCTGCCATGGGCACAGCTGGGGGATTTTCCTGCAGTCTCAGCCCCTGAAGGAGCCATTGACATCACTCCTTGTCCCTGGGGCTGGAGTGTGGACACAGCCTGGGATGGGTTTGGGGTGGGCTGGGAAGGGCAGAGCCTGAGCTGGGCTCTGGTGGAAAGTGTTGGGGAGTTGGAATTGGATGGACTTTAGGGTCACTTCCAAACCAAACCATTTTGGGACTCTAATTAAAGAGTCCTAGGCTTGGATTTTGTTAGACCCCCAAAGAGATGAGGCTCCTGCAATGTTTGCACTCACTGTGGTCCAGTGCTGGCACTGGGGCACAGAATTATGGCACATTTTAGGCTGGAGGGGCACCTTTAAAGAGCTTCCATCCAACCCCCTTCCATGGCAGGGACACATCCCACCACCCCAGGGTGCTCCAAGCCCCAGTGTCCATCCTGGCCTTGGACAGCTCCAGGGATCCACAGCTTCTCTGGGCACCCTGTGCCAGGGCCTCAACACCCTCATTGTAAAAAACTTCTTTCTCCTATCTGGCCTAAATTGACCCTGTTTTATTTTAAAACCATCACTTATTGTACTATAACAACAGGTCCTGCTAAAAACTTTGTCACCATCTGACTTGGAGCCCCTTTAGGCACTGGAGGGGGGGCTTTGAGCTCTCCCTGGATCCTTCCCTTGTCCAGATGAGCACCCCCATCTCCCTCAGCCTGCCCCCAGAGCAGGGGGGCTCCAGCCTTTGGAGCATCTCTGTGATGTGACCCCAAATCCTCGGGCACCAGCACCTGGTGACAGTGACAAGTTGAGGACAACAATGTAGCTTCATCAATACCCCAGACCAACAGCTTGGCCTGGATCTGATCCATGGGAATTCCAGGGGGAAGTGCGAGAAGATAGTGGAGGAGACGATGCCCAAACCTCTCCCTGGAGCATCTCTCCCCTTCCCGACTGCACCAACAGAACCATTTCCATCCGGGATGCTCCTTAACCCGCATCTCCCCCCTGGAAAGACGAGGAGATGGAGGGATTTATCCCAAGCTGTAGGGAGCATCTCTCCCCTTTCCCACCGCTCCAGCAGAATCATTTCCATCGGGAATGCTCCCTAACCTGCATCTCCTCCCTGGAGAGCCAGGGGGATGGAGGGATTTATCCCAAGTTGTCGGGAGCATCTCTCCCCTTCCCACCGCCCCAGCAGAACCATTTCCATGGGGGATGCTCCTGACCAGCATCTCCCCTCTGGAGAGCCGAGGGGATGGAGGGATTGCCCCCAGGCCGGCGGGGCGGCTCGGGGAGCGCGGGGCGCGGGGCGGAGCGGGGCGGGGGCGGTGCGGGGACACATGCGCCGTGCGCGCACTGCGGAGCGGAGCGGAGCGGGCACAGCCGGCGGAGCGGGGCGCGGGGCGCGGGGCGCGGGCAGCGGCGGCCGCACGGCCCCGCACGGCCCCGCACGGCCCCGCAAACCCCCCTACGGCCCCGCACAGCCCCGCACGGCCCCGCACGGCCCCGCCGAGACACAGCCCCGGCCGCCCCCAGCCCGGCGGAGGTGAGTGCGGGGGATGCGGGGATGATGCGGGGGGTTTCATGCGCGCTCACACCTGGGGGGGGACATCCCTTGGCGCGGCTTTGCAGCCTTTTTGTGGGGGTCTGCCATATGTTTTCATCCATTTTTTTGGGGAGGAGGAGGACATCCCTTTTTGTGGGGGTCTCCCGTATATTTTCATCTTTTTTTTCTTTTTTTTTTTTTTTTTTTTTTTTTTTTTTTTTTTTTTTTGAGGGGGACATCCCCTTTTGTGGAGGTCTCCTATATATTTTCATCCTTTTTTTTGGGAGGGGGAGGGTATCGTTACGTGGAGGGGATCCCCCACCTCTCTGCATCCTGGCATGGGGGGTGGGTGATCCTCTGCTGCTTTGCATCTTTCTGGCTGGGGGGTGGAGGGTTCTCCATCCATTTACACCCATTCGGGGGGTCCTCCATCCCTTTAAATCCTTTTTTGGGGTCCCCCATCCCTTTAAGATCTTTTCAGGGGGATCCTCCATCCCTTTACATCCCTTTTGGGGGGGATCCTCCATCCCTTTACATAATTTTTGGGGGTCCCCCATCCCTTTATATCCTTTGAGGGGGATCCTCCATCCCTTTAAATCCTTTGAGGGGGATTCTCCATCCCTTTAACATCCTTTTGGGGGAGATCCTCCATCTCTTTAAATCCTTTCAGGGGGATCCTCCATCCCTTTTCGGGGGATCCTCCATCCCTTCCCATCCTTTCTGGGGGGTTCTCCTGTCCCTTCCCATCCCTGCCCGAGGTTGCAGGGCCTCTCCGCATCCCCGTTTTTGCTGCATCCCCCCCACCCCAGCTTTGCATCCGTGCCCGGGGGCGGGGGGCTGTCCTCCATCCTCCATCCTCCATCCCTTGGCATCCTCTCTTTTGGGGAAGGGGCTCCTCGCATTGAGGGGGGTCCCTCACTTTGCAGCTGTTCGTGGTCGGGGGAGTTGAATCCTGCAGGTTTTGCACCTTTTCCTGCAGGGGAGGGGGGTCAGGCACGTTCCCATGGCGCTGGGGAGGGGGTGTGTGCGCTGTCACTGTCACTTTGCATTCCTGCACGGAGAGAGGGAGGGAGGGGGCTGCTCTGCACCTCTGCACGGGGGCGAGATGGGGGTGAGGGGCTTCTCTTGGCATCCTTTGCCACGCTGGGGAGGGAGGATCCTTCATCTCTGCATCACTGTGGGGGATAAACTGGGCCCACACGGCTGCCTGTGCACCCACAACTGCCCTGTGCACCCACAACTGTCTGTGCACCCACAACTGCCCTGAGCACCCACAACTGCCTGTGCACCCATAACTGCCTGTGCACCCACAACTAACTGCCTGTGCACCCATAACTGCCCTGTGCACCCACAACTGCCCTGAGCACCCAAAACTGCCCTGTGCACCCACAACTGCCTGTGCACCCACAACTGTCTGTGCACCCATAACTGCCCTGCCTGTGCACCCATAACTGCCCTGTGCACCCATAACTGCCTGTGCACCCACAACTGCCCTGTGCACCCACAACTGCCTGTGCACCCACAACTGCCCTGTGCACCCACAACTGCCCTGTGCACCCATAACTGCCCTGTGCACCCATAACTGCCTGTGCACCCACAACTGCCCTGTGCACCCACAACTGCCCTGAGCACCCATAACTGCCTGTGCACCCAAAACTGCCCTGTGCACCCACAACTGCCCTGAGCACCAAAAACTGCCCTGTGCACCCATAACTGCCTGTGCACCCACAACTGCCCTGTGCACCCAAAACTGCCCTGTGCACCCATAACTGTCTGTGCACCCACAACTAACTGCCCTGTGCACCCACAACTGCCCTGAGCACCCAAAACTGCCCTGTGCACCCATAACTGCCCTGTGCACCCATAACTGCCTGTGCACCCACAACTGCCCTGTGCACCCAAAACTGCCTGTGCACCCACAACTGCCCTGTGCACCCAAAACTGCCTGTGCACCCACAACTGCCCTGAGCACCCAAAACTGCCCTGTGCACCCATAACTGTCTGTGCACCCACAACTGCCTGTGCACCCATAACTGTGCACCCATAACTGTCTGTGCACCCACAACTGCCTGTGCACCCATAACTGCCCTGAGCACCCATAACTGCCTGTGCACCCACAACTGCCTGTGCACCATAACTGCCTGTGCACCCACAACTGCCCTGTGCACCCATAACTGCCCTGAGCACCCAAAACTGCCCTGTGCACCCATAACTGCCTGTGCACCCACAACTGCCTGTGCACCCAAAACTGCCCTGTGCACCCATAACTGCCTGTGCACCCACAACTGCCTGTGCACCCAAAACTGCCCTGTGCACCCATAACTGCCCTGTGCACCCACAACTGCCTGTGCACCCATAACTGTCTGTGCACCCACAACTGCCCTGTGCACCCATAACTGCCCTGAGCACCCAAAACTGCCCTGTGCACCCATAACTGCCTGTGCACCCATAACTGCCTGTGCACCCACAACTGCCCTGTGCACCCATAACTGCCTGTGCACCCACAACTGCCCTGTGCACCCAAAACTGCCTGTGCACCCACAACTGCCCTGAGCACCCAAAACTGCCCTGTGCACCCATAACTGTCTGTGCACCCATAACTGCCCTGCCTGTGCACCCACAACTGTCTGTGCACCCATAACTGTCTGTGCACCCACAACTGCCTGTGCACCCATAACTGCCTGTGCACCCATAACTGTGCACCCATAACTGCCTGTGCACCCATAACTGCCCTGTGCACCCATAACTGCCCTGAGCACCCATAACTGCCCTGTGCACCCACAACTGCCTGTGCACCCAAAACTGCCTGTGCACCCATAACTGTCTGTGCACCCATAACTGCCCTGTGCACCCATAACTGTGCACCCATAACTGTGCACCCATAACTGCCTGTGCACCCACAACTGCCCTGTGCACCCAAAACTGCCTGTGCACCCACAACTAACTGCCTGTGCACCCACAACTGCCCTGTGCACCCATAACTGCCTGTGCACCCACATCTGCCTGTGCACCCACAACTGCCCTGTGCACCCATAACTGCCCTGTGCACCCACAACTGCCCTGTGCACCCAAAACTGCCTGTGCACCCACAACTGTCTGTGCACCCATAACTGTCTGTGCACCCATAACTGCCCCCTGTGCACCCATAACTGCCCTGTGCACCCAAAACTGCCCTGTGCACCCATAACTGCCTGTGCACCCATAACTGCCTGTGCACCCAAAACTGCCTGTGCACCCACAACTGTCTGTGCACCCATAACTGTCTGTGCACCCACAACTGCCCTGTGCACCCATAACTGCCTGTGCACCCAAAACTGCCTGTACACCCACAACTGTCTGTGCACCCACAACTGCCCTGTGCACCCATAACTGCCTGTGCACCCATAACTGCCTGTGCACCCACAACTGCCCTGTGCACCCACAACTGCCTGTGCACCCAAAACTGCCTGTGCACCCATAACTGCCCTGTGCACCCACAACTGCCCTGTCTGTGCACCCACAACTGCCCTGTGTACCCATAATTGTCTGTGCACCCATAACTGCCTGTGCACCCACAATCAGAGCAGGGCAGGGCTCATCACCCCCTGTCTGGGGAGCTGGGGGTGATTCTGGGGGGTCTCTGCAGGCCGGTGTGAGGCTGGGGATACAGAATGGACAATCTGTCACCTGTCATATGTGTCCCTACTTCCCATCCTGAGATTTGGAGCCTCTCTGGGTTCCTTTGGTGACCCCCCAGCCCTGGGAACCCCCAAGGGCAGAGCTGCAGGTGGGCCCAGAGCCCCCCTGGAGGTGCCAAGCCTAGGCCTCCATGCTCAGTGATTCAGCTTTAATTCCATCGCCTCAAAACTCCAGTTCTTGCTGCCTCGCAGTGGTGTCAGCGTGATGGAAATACCTACGGATGGAGATGCTGTTTGATGGAGTTTGTGGCTGCTTTGTGTGGCCAGAGGAAGGGGAGCTCAGCCCCGGGGAATGGCAGCATCAATAATTCATCCTCCAAACTTCCGCACACTCCTGGTGCTGCAGCTCGTTTTTTAAAGAGATTGCTGGTATCATTTTATTAAAAAAAAAAAAAAAATATCGGTGTTTTGGTGGTATGTGAGTGTGTCAGGGTGACAGTGAGGAGGGCAGGGTGGTGATGGCAGCATCACCCAGCACAGCCAGCTCTGGCAGGCAGAGGGTTAACAGCACCGGGCTGTGCTGTCGCAAACGCAGAGCAGGAGAAGGGCTGTGATGCAACTCAGACCCCAAATGTCCGCTCCTTTTTCCCGGGAGCAGAAGCCCAGGGAGAAAACTGGAGATGAAGCATATTTTGCTCTGAGCCGCCGTCTCCCTTGGCCCAGTTCTGAAGCAAAAGATGCTTCATCCTCCATTTCATGGTGGATGACAAATCAGCCGCCGATGCCAAGATCTTGACAAGTTACGAACAACAGCCCTCGAGCCAGAAGTGTTAAGAAATAAAAAAAGAAAAGCAAGAATGCCTTTTTTTTTTTTTTTTTTCTTTTTTTTTTCCTCCTCTCTTTGCAGAGCTGCTCATCCAAAAAGACTCTCCCTCCTCATTGCACCCTGTGGGCAAAGAGCATTCTGCACATCTCTGATCAGCTCCAGGCTGGGATCTGCCACCCCTTCCCCACATCCAGCTGGGTTTTTTTAGGGTGCACATCCAGCCCTGATGGGAAAAGCCCCAGGAACAGGCCAGGGAGCAGCAGGCCCTGCAGGGAGCAGGTTGGAGCTGGCTGGGATCACTCTGCTCCAAGCTGGAGGTGCCAGTCCTGCAGCTCTTCCCAAAGGCAGCAGAGCCTTTCCAGAACTCCCCTCGCTGCTGGCTGAGGGTTTTCCCTGGTTTATCAAAGCTCCTTCTATGCTGGGGAGAAAAAGGCTGGTTTGTTCAGCAGAGCCCTGCCTGCACAACCCGGCAGCAGGCGAGGGAGATCCTTCTGGTAATGAGCTGGGCATAAAAAGGAGAGGAAAAAAAAAAAAAAAAGCTGTCATTGAAGATTTTCCTTTGGTGATAGAGTCATTAAAAACAACACATGATTCCTGGGCCGGCAGGGACCTTTTGCAGCCAAAACAGAGCTGAGATCTGTGCTGTGTTCCCACAGCCCCAGCCCATGACTCTGAAGATCAAGGCAGTGCTGCTGCTCCAGGGCATCCCTCACCCTGGAACCAGCCATGGAGAGGCCAAGGGATGATGCAGGAGGGTCATGCACAGTTTTACCCACAATTTCCTCCTTCCTTTTTCCCTTCAGCATGAGAGTATCGGGATGGATGTCTAATTTTTTTTTTTTTTTTTTTTTTTTTTTTTTTTTTTTTTTTTTTTTTTGCATGGATTTTGGATGGGTATGGATTCTCTGATCTGTATCCATAGCAGAGATTGAGCCAATCGAGTGGTCCTCAGCTCCATCACCAGTTCCAGGGGACACTGAGGGCTCCCCGTTTCTGAGAAATCAAACAACAGAACCCAAACTCCATTTGGGTTAACTAAACCCCAAGGAAAGCTACTGCCTGAAAATCCCCTTGCAGAGATGGGGTTGTTCAGCCTGGAGAAAAGAAAGCTCTGGAGAGATCTTAGAGCCCCTTCCAGCACCTAAAGGGGGTTTATCAAAAGAGAGGGAAGACTTTTTACAGGTGGGAATAGTGATAGGTCAGTGGGGATTGGTTTTGAACCAAAAGAGGAGAGATTTAGATTAAAATTTGGGAAGAAATTTTTGGCTGTGAGGGTGGGCAGGCCCTGGCACAGGATGCCCAGAGAAGCTGTGGCTGCCCCTGGATCCCTGGAAGTGTCCAAAGCCAGGTTGGACAGGGTTTGGAGCAGCCTGGGATAGTGGAAGGTGTCCCTGCCCATGGCAGGGATGGAATGGGATGAGTTTAATGTCCCTTCCAACCCAAACCTTCCTGTGATTCTGTGATTTGCAGCATTTGCTCTCACCTACTCTAAAAGAAACATCATTTAGATAAAACCCCTCCAGGAGCCTGTTTGTTTTACACCAGGCTCACAGCAGGACGAGGGTTCTATGCTGACCCCAGGCTAATGAGGCAGGGGAATCAACATTTTAGGGCAAGAGGATTCTTTTAGGGCACTTAGGATGCTTAAGGCACTTAGGATGCTTTTAGGGCACCCTCCTAAGCAGGGCAGGTGCTGCAGGGCCCTGGGGGATTTAGAGACAGCTCAGTCAAGTGCTGTTCCTACAATAAAAAGGGGATGGGGAGTGGAGAAAAAAAACAAACCAACCAAAGCACCAACTGTGGCATTTACTAACAAAGCTCCTGGGGGATATTTTTAGCTGTGATTTAACGCCGTGCAGGGTTTGCTGTGCAGAGTTCTCTCCCGGCAGTGGGGGCAGAGCTCTCTCTCCTCTCTTTGGCAGGAGGGACTGGCCTTTCCCCAGCTCCACCCAAATCTGTCCCAGGCTGGTGGCAAAAATCCCTCTGTGCCACCCGGGGCTGAGACCTCTCTGCTCATCCCACAGTGAGCTCAGAGCTTCCAGCTCCCCAGGCTGATATCCTGGGGATAAGGGGGGACTGTAGAAATTTTCGTGGATGGCAGGGACGAGGAATTTTGCAGAGCTGAGATGTTCTAGAAACACGTGGGTTTAATGCAAGGGTTGTGGGTAAAGAGGGCTTTGCCTTCAGCCACCAGCCTGGGCTGGAGGGAACCCCAAAGAGAGAATGGGGAGAGAGAGAGAGAAGAGAGAGTAGGGGAAAAGGGGAGAGGCAAGAGGGCAGAGGGGCAGAACAAGAGAGTAAAGAGAGGAGAGGGGAAGGGCGAAAAGAGAGGAGCCAGAGAAGAGAGTGATCCCCTTGTTCCAATCCATTCTATCTCTTTTTGTGTTGAATATTCTAATTTACAGTGACCAACCGGTGCAAAATACAAAATCCACAAACTTTGCATGCAGCCTATGAGAACTACTACACTACCATGTTATTTTATATTCTAAACTCTATAGACTCTTTTCTTACGTACTTGTTCCCTGATGCCTTTGGCAGGGTGGAAAGGCAACATTTCTGAGTCCTTTTGTTTTCCTGTCTTTTCAACCCATCTCCAGCTCATCATCATCTCCCTCCCTGCCATGATCACATCTCAGAGCTGCCCTTCATTTCTATTTCACTCACAGCTTTTACATCTCCAGTATTTCTTACCATAAAATCATATCCATAAGTCCTTCCTGTCCCATCTTTCCCAACAGGGGACAAAAACATCACCCTGAGGTTTTCAGTCCTGAGGTGTTTTTCCACCTGATGCTTTGCTGAGCCTGCAGTGGGGCTGGGATGTTTTCCATGACCCCAGACCATGCTAAAGCCAGGCTCCTTTGGGATGCAGAGATCTCAAGGAAAGGGACAGGCAATGACATTTCTTCTCCCACCATCCCTCAGTGCCACCCTGGGAATTCACTCTGGCTGCAATCCTGACCTCTGCTTTATTTTTGAGCGAAGGGAATCCAGCTGGTTTTAATAATATTTAACGAACCTTTGGACAGCAGCTCTTGGAGCGATGATCACCTTCACAGGGGGAGCAGTGACATTTGTCATGCTGCTGGTGTTCTCAGGCAGCAGATGAAGAAATGGTCACAGATGCATTTTGTAAATGAGAGCAGCGAGTCCTCGTGGTGCAGCTCACGCTCCATTTTGTGGGGAGTAAATTCAGCAGATTTACTCATTCCCAGCTCTCCCAGGCAGGTTTTCCCCTGCACCACCAAGAGCCACCTGCACGGTTTTTCCTGCCTGAATTTCTCCTGAGACAACAAAACTCCAGCCCCTGTAGGGTACAGGCTCTGCTCTCCCTGTGGCCCATAGAGACAGGAAAGCAGGAGTTTAGGGCCATGAGGTGGCTGCTGGTGACCTCTCTGTCCTCTGCAGGTTTGTCCTGTTGCTCTTTGGACCATCCCATGCTGGTTCCCAGCAGGCTGTGGCAGAGCTCCCCGAATTAAACACCTCGAGAACCTGCTGCTTTCACACCTACACCTATTTCTGTCTGCTCAGAAGCAGCACACACCCCCAGGTCCCTCCCAGCCTCTCCTGTGCCAGGTCCATCCTGCCAAACGCCACAGAATGAGCTCCTTCAGGCACCTACAAGCCCCACTGAGTGTCAACTCTGCCTCTTGTCCTTTCCTTGACTTCAGATTCAGAGGTTTTGTGGCTCCTTTCACTATTTCAGGACTGCTTTGTGCCAGCCCTTCCTCACCTCTCCATCCCAAAGGTTCTGCACCAAAACCAGGTCCTGAGCAGCCACCACAAGATCTGGCACTTCTTGTTTGTTTAATATTCACTTATAAACTTTTTTTTTGTTCAAGGTTAATAGATTTTTTCAACATATCTCTTGGTTTTTTTCACTATTTTGGCTCCTGGCATCTGACCAAAGATTTGCTGCCTTGCAAAAGCCTCCAGTTCCTGGCAGGGTGTGCTCCTCAGGGCTCAGAAGGACCAGGGAAGCCCAAATTGGGAAAGAGGTTTGATTGCAAGGGTTGAGCAAACTGCCCCAAAGCTTGGCCTAGAGCTGAGCTCAGTGCAGGGATGGCCCCAACTCCCAGTCTTGAGGCATTTGCTTCACCACACACTTCACAGAATGATTTGGTTGGAAGAGATCTCCAGGATCATCAAATCCAACCCAATTATGACACTGAGTGCCACATCCAATCTTTTCTTAAACACATCCAGGGATGGTGAATCCACCACCTCCCCAGGCAGACCATTCCAGTCCTTACCCACATTCTCCCCAAATCCAAGCTCGGGGTTTTTCCTGGTTCTCTGACACAAAGTGTGGAAGGTTTCCCCCATTCCTGCTGCTCCATCCACCACCCAATTCCATCAGAAACATTGGAGGTGCCTGGATTTGCAGCTGGTGATGTGCAGCATGGACAGCATGGATATCCTTCCTGCCAGTGCTGCTCATCTTCTCCATGGCTCCACTCCAGGTTTCTCCTGCATGGAAAACAAACCCTAAAATAATTTCCTGCTCCATCACAGGCCAGTGAAAATTGGAATCCAGAACATTTCTCCTTTCTCTCTCAAGTGACACCAAGCAGAGCTCCAGGGCTGTGGGTGCTGGGCCCTGACCAACCCCAAAATCTGCCAGAGGAATTAACCAGCACCTGAGAAATCTGTGGCCACCCAGAGCACACCTGGTCCTTCAGGCCTCTCTGGATCTGCCTACAGGGCTCTAAGTCACAGCCCAGTGAGAGAGAGTGGGGTTTTAGGGGCAGGGAGGGGATGAGGGCACAGCTGTGAACATGAAAATCTCTTACAAAGAATGTCAGGAGCAATGGCTGGGCACAAAACTCCTTTTTTTTGGACCCTCTTACAAAATGAGAGCTGTTTTTCTGCCCCTATGGAGCCCAAGGTCCAAACTGCCAGATGCTGGTGGCTGCTGAGGTGAAGGACAACATCTGGAAGGAGCCAGCTGGTGGTCCAGGAGCTGCAAATCACAACCCCAGCCTGGTCTGCAGGGCCTGGGGCAGCTCTTACTGCCCAGAACTCCCTGTCCTGGGAAAGCAGGGGCTGCTCCTCAGTGCTGCCAGCAGCTCTGGGGTTGGGATGCTGCTGCCAGTTTGGTCCTTGGGGGAAATCAGCATCTGAGGGCACAATAAACTGCTCATTTCTGTCTGGTGTCCTCCCCCCTGCCTGCCCACCTCAGCTGGATGTGATTCCCTTCCAAGCTCCACTGCTGGGTTTGGGAAGCAGGTGGGAAGCTGGAAGTGCCTCCCCTCACCTGTGGCATTTCCCAAAATCACAAGATTTAGAGCTATTGGCTCTTTCCAGTCACAGGGAAAAGCTGAGTGATGGGAGTGAGCTGGAACCTGGTCCCATTTCTCCTGTTTTCACCCTCCAAGAAATTCCTGCTGAGTTGGTGGCTCCCATTTTCCTCCTCCTGCATCCTGACACCAGCTCCCACTGAGGGCTCCAGTGGGATTCCACTCAGGAAACAGCAAAATCCCAGAGGTTTTAATCCATGTAAATGATCTTAGAGCCTGTACCCAGATGATCCCTGGCCTTGGGACCCTTTTGCTGAAGGTCTGAGGAAAAGATTTTGCCACATTTTGAAGTCTTGGGAATGGCCTGAAATACCAGCCAGAGCAGGGCACGGCTCAGAATCCCCTGCTGGGGCTCTGGCCAGGCCAGCAGAGCTCAGGATTTGTGTGCAGCCCCTTGGTGGGTGTGAGCAAGATGTACCAGCCAGGATAGAAATTAAATTTGCCTCTCTGGAATCACGGGCAGCCCATCCCCAGCCAGAGGACTGTGGTTCCCATGAGTCAGGACAGGCCTAGAGGTGGCAGGTTTGAGGTGAGCAGTTGGGATTTCAGGGCAGGAGTCAGAGGTTTGGTGCTGTGGGTGCAGCAGGGTGAGAGAATCCTTGTCAGGGAAGGGTTGTCTGGGGTTCTGATCCCTGTGCTCCATTACTGGGGAGGTTGGGAAAGCAGCTTCTCCTGTGGTTTGGTCAAAATGGCCTTTACAGGCTGCCCTTGCATAAAAATGTGCCCAACTCCTCCTTGGTTCCTTCTGCTGCAAGTTCTGAGTCTTGTTTGGCCTCTTTGGGGTGAGGTTAAAGGGCTTTTCCTCCTCCCATGGCACAATCTCAAATTCTGCCATCACACCCTTCACCCACTTTCTGCCTCTCTTCCAATCTGTTCCTGCTGGGAAGTTTCTATCCACAAATCCCATTTTTTTCTTCATTCTGCTCCAGGTTCCCAGTGGGGGCTGCAGGCTCAGGTGGCCTCAATTCCCCCCAGGTCCCCTGAGCAGGGACAAAAGGCCCCGGGTTGTGCCCATGGCTGTGTCCAGTGGCTGTGGCCCAAGGGGATGCTGAGAATGGCTCTTTGTTCCCAGTTTTAATTGCTGGGCCCAGGCAGCTCGTTAAGGGCTCTGCCCTGTGCCCTGCAGTCCCTGCAGCCCTGGGATGTGCCAGGGCTCAGCCTTTGAGGGTAGATTTTGGGGTGACACATAAAACCAGCTCGGGGTGAAGCTGGTGCCCAGAATGGGGATTGTACATGGGCAGAGCAGACACCCAGAGCCTCCCCTGTCAATGCTGTCACAGAGGAGCAAACAGCTGGCAGAAATGTTGATTTTTGGGAGGCAGGGACAACACCACATCCATAGCAGTGACTCTGAGAAACCCTGGAGTTTGCTCTGAGCCCACAGCACCGCACAACCCTGCGGAGGGTTCAGGACTGGGGTTCTCTCTCCAGTGCCCTGGGCACTGCCCAACCCTGGGGAAAAGGCTTTGGGCTCTTTCATGGGGGCAGCTTGAATTTGCATTTGAAAACAGCCGAGGAGCTGCTGCTGCTGCTGCTGCTGGGCGCTATCAATGGGAAACTGTTCCGTCTAACGCTGCCGGGGCCAAAAAAATGTGAACTCTGCAGATTGCTGGGAATCGCTGCTGGCTCCGGGGCCGGCACCCGGCGGAAGCTGCTTTGCCCTCGCTGCCAAAAAATCCTGTGAAAGATGGGGCGGGTGGGGAGTGCTCGGGACGTGGAATGGGGGATTCTGCTCTCTGGGGATGCTGCTGGGGTTATCAGCCCGGCCAAAAGTTTGGCTTTGCTTAGGGAGTGATCTGAGTGTGGTGGCACCTAAGACTCCCTTGTGTGAGCCTGTGGGGTGGCTGCCTGTCCGTGTCCCTGTCCCAGAGTCTGTGTCCTTATCCCAGAGTCTGTGTCCCAAGCCCTGTGTCTGTGTCCAAGTCCCAGTGTCTGTGTCCTTATCCCAGTCCCAGTGTCTGTGTCCATGTCCCTGTCCCAAGGTCTGTGTCCTTATCCCAGAGTCTGTGCCCCAATCCCAGTGTCTGTGCCCATGTCTCAGTGTCTGTGTCCCAATCCCAGAGTCTTTGTCTATGTCCCAGTCCCAAGGTCTGTGTCTGTGTCCCAATCCCAGGATCTGTGTCCATGTCCCAGTGTCTGTCCTTATCCCAGTCCCAGTGTCTGTGTCCATGTCCCTGTCCCAGGGTCTGTGTCTTGTCCCAGTGTCTGTGTCCCAGTCCCAGGGTCTGTGTCCATGTCCCAGTCCCAGGGTCCATGTCCCAGCCCCAGGAGACACCACCATGGGTAATAAATGCTCCTTTTTTGCCTCTTTCCCCAGCCCTTTACATCAGCGGGGTACCCTGTCCCCACACCCCATGGTGCCCACACCCCCATCCTTCACCTTTCCCTGCAGCTCCCATGGGTGCCCAGTGGGGATGGGGCCTTTGGGTGTGGGTGTCTCCCTACATCTGCTTAAACCCTATAGAAAATTAACCATCCCCAGTTCAGGAGGGGACAGTGGAGCAGGGGACACCCAGAAATGCTGTGGGGACACACACAGGAGCTATGGGGACACCCAGAAATGCTGTGGGGACACACAGGAGCTCTGGGTACACCCAGGGATGCCGTGGGGCCACGCAGGGAGCTGGGATGAGCTGGCCACAGCAGCTTGTCTCAGCGTAGTGTGTGCACAAATAAAACCCTGGAGAGCCTGCAGTGAGCTGGAAATAATGGCATTACCAGCGCTTCCTTGCTTCTGTTTGGGCTGGATGAGGCTTTTCGGGGCCAGCTGAAGGGCTGCAGCACAGGGGAGTTTGCTCCTGAGTTGAGCACAGCTCTGGGAAGGGAGTGGGAAAGGACACGGTGGCACAAGGTAGGGACGAAGTCCTCACCTCCAGCCTGGCATCTGTGTGCTCTGCAACACCCTGAGAGCATCATCCCCTGCTTGGAAAAGTCCTGCTGTACCTGCCATGTCCCAGCGTGGGCAGGAAGAACCTCCTGAGGGAGTGGCGGGGGAGCAGACCAATGGTAAAAGCTGCGTATTTTCAGTTTTCATTTCTTTCTCCTTTTCCCAGGAGAGGTGTGAAGGCTCACCATGCCGCTGGTGAAGAGGAACATCGAGCCCCGGCACCTGTGCCGGGGGGCCCTGCCTGATGGGGTGACCAGTGAGCTGGAGTGTGTCACCAACAGCACCCTGGCTGCTATCATCAAACAGCTGGGCAGCCTCAGTAAGTCACCAACAGCGACCCTGGTCTGGGATGGCCCTGGGATGGCTCTGGGACAGCACTGAGATGGCACTGGGATATGACTGGGATGGCATTGGGATAGCACTGGGATGGCACTGGGATGGCACTTGATACCTGTGGGATGGCACTGCGATGGATTGTCACTGTAAGACATGAAAGAAAGATGAGAGACTGCAAATATATCAGAAGGCAAAGAGCATAGAAAAAAGGCTTTATTGTCTAATTTTTACTACTTTTTATAAGGTGTTGCCATACAGAGTTAACATGGTTGGTGAATAGGAACGACACCTCTCTGATCCCATTGGTTAAACCAGAGAAACAGGCATACATTACCTGGAGAAAGATTGTTTTGAGAAAGGAGAGTTGTTTGCCAAGATTGTTTTGAGAAGAAACTTTCTTGATGATTTTTTTCTTGGGAAAAGTTAGCAGCTGCTACCAGGCTAAAATCTCTCAGAGCCAGAAATATCAGGCCCACAATGGATGGCACTGGGATGACACTGGGATGGCACTGGGATGGCACTGGATGCCCATGGGATGTCACAGTCACTCCCACCAGTCCCAAACACACCAAAACATGGGTTGTGTGGGAGTCGTGTGGGCTGCAGCCACCCCTAATTCAGTGGGGATTATCCAGCTTGTTGAAAATAGGAGGATGCTCAGGGCCAAGCTCAAAATGGGGACTTGGTGACATTTTGAGACCCATTTTCCTCTCACAGCTGGTCTGTGCAGTGGGGGACACAAAGCCTTCAGGAGCCCTTTGCTTCTCCACTTGGCCAGAAATAGGAAGGTCAGGTGAAGATGTAAAATACTCCATGCCATTCCTTTTAAAGTTAGAGCTTTTTGAGGAGGAGAGGTCTCTATCAAAGGTCTAAATCCTCAGCCGTCTTCCAGCCCTGGGACTGATCTCAGCAGAAAAGGGGCAGATGAGAGCACTGCACACACCAGTGTGAAGCTTTAACAGGGGCAACCTATTTCATGCTGAATATCCACTTAAAATAGAGAGAGAAGCTATTTAGGGCTCCTCCTCTTTCACACACCTCTAAAAGTAGATTCTGCTCTAAAATACTCCCAGAAAAATAAACCCAGGATTTAGGGAGCTGCTGGAAATGCAGTGGCTCACACGAGCAGCACCCACATCTGCTCAGGTTTGCTAGTCCAGGGGAGAAGGGAATCAAATATGACCAAGCTGGTGAATGCTCTGAGGAGGTTTTGAAAGTGCCCTGATCTTGAGAGCTGTTTGATAGGTGGGGCTGGAGGAAACCCTGAGGATCTGTGGGGATGGGATGGGGTGGGGTGGGATGGGTGCTGTAACCTACAGGTATCAGCAGTGCTTTGCCAGACACCTCGCTCAGCTCTGTTATAGGAATAACCCTAATAAAAAGCTAAATAATCTTAAATAAATAACCCTAAATCAATAAGCTGTTGTAGGGATGCACTGAGAGATGCAGGAAAAGCACTGATAAAGTGGAAGAAATTGCAGATTCTCCCTACTGTGGCACTGTCCCCACTGCCCTGCTCTTGGCTGAATTTCCCTAGGGTTGTGTGATGGTCATTTTTATGGCTGATCTGTCCTAATGGATCCAAGGGCTTTTTGGGGCACTGTGAATGTTCTGTGCTCCTGTGGCTGCTGCTCTCACTGGAAATAGAGGCTCCTTCGGGCTCCCTGCAGCACTTTAGGAGAGAATAGGGCTCAGCTCCCAGAAATCCAGGCTGAGGAGAGCACCCCAAGGAGCCAGTGGGGTGGGGGGTGTCCCAGGGGCTGGGCTGAGCTGGGGGAGCCACCTGCCATGGTGACAGGCGTGGTGTCCCCTGGCAGGCAGGCACGCAGAGGACATCTTTGGAGAGCTGTTCAACGAAGCCAACAGCTTCTACATGAGGATGAACTCGCTGCAGGAGAGGGTGGACCTGCTGGTCATCAAGGTGACGCAGCTGGACTCCACCGTGGAGGAAGGTGAGGAGGGGCTGGTTTGGGGTGATGTCCAGCTGTGCTCTGGGGACAAGACCCCAGCCATGCTGAGGCCACCCCTGCATCCCCTGTCCTTCCTGTGCCCCCCCAGTGTCACTGCAGGACATCAACATGAGGAAAGCCTTCAAGAGCTCCACGGTGCAGAACCAGCAGGTGGTGTCCCGCAACTCCATCCCCAACCCGGTGATGGAGATGTACCAGCGCTGCGACAAACCCCCTCCGCTCAACATCCTCACACCCTACAGGTACGGGGCCAGAAAGGGACAGGGCCCTACAGGGACGGGGCCCTAAAGGGATGGGGCCCTAAAGGGACGGGGCCCTACAGGTACGGGGCCCTACAGGTATGGGGCTGTACAGGACAGGGCCCTACAGGGATGAGGCCCTAAAATGACGGGGCCCTAAAGGGACAGGGCCCTAAAGGTGTGAGGCTCTACAGGTGTGGGGCCCTACAGGGACAAGGCTCTACAGGGATGGGGCCCTACAGGTATGGGGTCCTACAGGTATGGGGCTCTATAGGGATGGGGTCCTACAGGTATGGAGCCTTACAGGGACAGGGCCCTACAGGTATGACACTACAGGTACGGGATCCTACAGGGGCGGGGCCCTACAGCTACAGGGCCCTACAGGTATGGGGCCCTACAGGAACGACACCCTACAGGGACAGGGCCCTACAGGTACAGGGCCCTAGAAGGGCCCTTCACCCAAAGCCATGAAGAAGAAGGTGAAAGAAGAACTCAGCCTATGCCCCAAATCCTCCATCTTCCCTATATATATATATTACTATATTCTAAACCCTTAAACTCTAAATTTTTCACCCTGTGATTTCACACACTTCTATTCAAACTACACACCCAGAGTCCCAGTGCTGTCACTCAAGTTTGGAGGCCTGTTCCACGGCCTCATGTCAAATGTGGTGTTTCCTTGAGGGTCAGTGCCTGTCAGCACAGAAAGCCTAAAATTTCCAGTGCCCAGGGTTCCAACATGCCACCCACCTTGCATGGGATGCTTGGAATGTGTGCCCACACCCTGCAGGTGGTGACCACCGTGTTGGATGTGTTTGTGGTGGGGCAACAGCTCAAGGGCACGACCATACCAAAGCCCTTGGGAAGGAGAACAGAGGGTCTTCTCCTGTGGCTGATAACCCTCTCTCTCCCCCTTTCCCAAACCCCCAGGGATGACAAGAAGGACGGCCTCAAATTCTACACCGACCCCTCCTACTTCTTCAACTTGTGGAAGGAGAAGATGCTGCAGGCGACCGAGGACAAGAGGAAGGAGAAGCGCAGGCAGAAGGTGGGTGAGGGCTGGTGGGCAACAAGGGGGCTGGAGCTGGAGGTGCTCGGGATCTGGGGACATCCTCCTCCTGGTGCATCTCACAGGGCTGGTTGATGCTCCCTAGGGACTGTTCCCAGGGCTGGAGGAGGACTTTGTGTTCCCCACAGGAGCAGCGGCTGGTGGAGGACTCCACCCGGGAGGTGAAGAAAGTGAGGAAAGCCCGCAACCGGCGCCTGGAGTGGAACATGATGGCGTATGATAAAGAGTTCCGGCCGGATAACAGGTTCTCACCATCCCCCTATCACATGGCGTCATCGGAAGGATCACTGTCCCCAGATAATAGGCAGGTTCTACCTCCTACACCTTCAGCTCACGGCTCTCCTTTGCTTTGCTCTTCCTCTCCGTCGTTGCAGGGGACGTGTCGCCCACAGCGGGGTCGGGGTGCTCAGCTCTAGGTCTGTGTATATTCATGGATAGCTGGTGTCCCCAGGGTGTCACCCTGGACCTCAGGAGGAGCCTTGGCATTGGGATAAAACCGGAGCATTTTCTGTTTCACAGCTAAAGGCAAAGAGTTGTTCAGCTCTGTTGTGTCCTCCTCTCTGCTCTGACTCTGCTGTCTTGTACATCGATATTTCCGTGGCCTCTCTTTGTTTTGTTGTCCCAACCCCAAAACACTCCCACACCCCTCCGTGTGCATGCACAGGAGGAATAGTACAACAACAAGGTTTTCCTGTGCTGCAGATCCTACGCATCGGACGCCGCCGACCACTCGTACCCGGCCAGCCCCAACCACCCAGCTCAGCTGCTGGCCCCGGCAGCTCACCTGGCCCCGGCCCAGGAGCACAAGGAGGGGGTTCTGGCAGCCCCCAACCCCCCGGAGCATGTGTTCAGGCCGGCCGCGGGCAGCCGGCAGAACAGCCTGACCCGCCTGCAGCAGCCCCACGCCCCGCCGCCCCCTGAGGCCGTGCTCAACGGGCCCCGGCCACACCTCGTCAAGGATTACGGGTAAAGCTTCAGCCTTGCTCACTGCTGGACTGGAGGGGTGGGTGTGAGAGAGGAGGGAGGATCGGGGAGGGTCTGACTCCTGTTTCTGGGATGATGGAGCGAGGAAGGGTCTTTACATGATATTGAACCTAAACCTCCTCTGCAGCTTTCATGGTCCAAAATTGGTGGTCAGACTCGAGGCCAAGTCAGTCAGGAGGACTTTTGGGGTCTTGCCAAATAAGGGGGCAGGGTGGATGGAAGGTTTTCCACCGGGGCGTTGCCTGCTGGTACTACATAGCCCGTAGCCCACAGCCTGTCCCACCAGCAGACCTCCAGCACCATGCTGACCCTGGGACAGAGCTTTCACTGGGGTTCAGAGCAAACCAAGCCAGAAGGGAGCCAGTTGGGTTCAGGAGCACTTTTGGGGTCACGCCAGATAAGGGGGCAGGGTGGATAGAGGGTTTTCCACCGGGGTGTTGTCTGCTTTCCACCACTGCATGACCCACAGCCCATTCCAGCACCATGCTGACCCTGAGGCAGAGCTTTCACTGGGGTTCAGAGCAAACCAAACCAGAAGGAAACCAGTTGGGTGCTGGGATGGATGATGGATGCCATTCCTTCAGCCAGGAGGGCCAGGTGTGCCCCAGAGAGGATCAGGCCCACCATCAGCAGCCAGGAAAGGCAGGTTGTCCTGCTCTGATCTGCACTGGAGCGGCCTCACTGTCAATATTTGGGGCAGTTTTGGGCACTACACCATAAAAAAGTCTTTGAGATATTAGAGAGTGTCCAAAGGAGGCCATGAAGATGGTGAAGGGCTTTGAGGAGAAGCCATGTGAGGAGTGGTTTGGGGCATTTGGCGTGTTCAGCTGGAGAAGAGGAGGCTGAGGAGAGACATCATTGCAGTCCACGAACTCTTGAGGGGGAGCAGAGGGGCAGGTGCTGATCTCTTCTTTGTGGTGACCAGTGACAGGACCTGAGGGAATGGCCTAAAGCTGTGTCAGAGGAGATTTAGCTTGGATATCAGGATAAGATCCTTCCCTCAGAGGGTGGCGGGGCATTGAGCAGGCCCCCAGAGGATGGGACAGCACCAAACCTGCCAGAGCTCCGGGAGCGTTCGGACAGAGCTCTCAGGGATGCACAGGGTGGGATTGTTTGGGATGACCCTGTACAGGGCCTGGAGTTGTACTGGCTGATCCCTGTGGGTCCTGGTGGTTCTGCCTCACCCCATCCCCGGACTGACCCCTGTACCCCCGTTACAGCCCTCAGCCGGTGCCCATGGCCGAGTACTTCGTGCCGCCGGCCCCGCCGCCGCCGCCGCCCGTCATCCCGTCGGCGCAGACCGCCTTCGACAGCCCCATCTCGGCTCCCCCCGCGCTGGCCCCCGGCTCGGCCGCGGCCCCGTCCTACGCCCCGTCACCTCCCCCGGCTCCCCCGGGGCCCTACTCGGCGTCCCCGCCGCAGAGCGGCCCCATGGGCCCCCCGGTGGCGCCGCCGCCGCCGCCGCCCGGGCCCCCGGCCGTGTCGGCCTCGCCCGCGCACTCCGCCTCGCCGCCCGCCCCCGCCGCCGAGCCCCGCAAACCGCAGATCCCGCTGATGCCCATGAGCGACGCCCGGAGCGACCTGCTGGCGGCCATCAGGAGGGGTGAGCCACACAGGGGGAGAGGGAGGGAGGGAGGGATGGAGGAAATGAGTGAGGAGTGAGGGAGGAAATGAGGGAGTGAGGGAATGAGGGAGGGAATGAGGGAGGGAATGAGGGAGGGAGGGAGTGAAGGCGTGAGAGAGGAGTGAGTGAGGGATTGAGCGAGGGAGGGAGGGAATGAGTGAGGAGTGAGGGAATGAGGGAGGGAATGAGTGACTGAGGAGTAAGTGAGGGAGGGAGGAGTAGGGAGGGAGAGAGGAGTGAGGGAAGGGAGTGAGGAGTGAGGGAATGAGGGAATGAGTGAGGAGGGAGTGAGGGAGTGAAGGAGGGAAGAGTGAGGGAGGAGTAGGGAGGGAGGGAATGAGTGAGGAGTGAGTGAGGGATGGAGGAGTGAGTGAGGAGGGAGGGAATGAGTGAGGAGTGAGGGAGTGAGGAAGGGAAGGGAGTGAGGAGTGAGTGAGGAGGGAGTGAGGGAGGAGTGAGGACTGAGGGAGAGAGGGAGTGAGTGAGGAGTAGGGAGTGAGTGAGTGGTGAGGAGTGAGTGAGGAGGAAGGGAGGGACTGAGTGAGGGAGAGGGTAAAGGAGGGAGTGAAGGAATGAGAGAGGAGGGAGGAGTGAATGACTGAGGAGTGAGGGAATGAGTGAGGAGTGAGGGAGGGAGGGAGGGAGGGAGGGAGGAGGGAATGAGGGATTGAGCAATGAGTGAGGAGTGAGGGACAAGTGAGTGAGGAGTGAGGGAGGAATGAGGAGTGAGTGGCTGCGGGGATCCAGCGCTGTAGAGTTGGGTAGTGGCACTGGTGACACTGAGGGCGAGGTGAGCCAGGTGATGGGTGAGCATAGTGAGACCTCGCAGGGGGAATAAATTCAGTGCACAGGTGGGGGATCCATAGCTGGAGGTGGAATGGAGCCTCATGGATTGCTGGCCCCTCTCAGGAATGTGGCTTTCTCCCAGGCCGTTGTGGGTGATGTGCTCTGAGGTCTCTCGCATTTCCCTTTCCTGCAAATCTCCAGGTCAAATGGGAAATTGAACCTTGCAGAAGGTTCAATATCTTCAGGCTGAGTGGAAGCAAAGGAGGAGCTTTGTAATTGTACATATTCATAAAATCCTAGAATGGTTCAGGTTGGAAAGGACCTTAAAGCTCATCCCATTCCACCCTAGCCATGGCAGGGACACTTCCACCATCCCATTGCTCCAAGCCCCAATGTCCAGCCTGGCCTTGGACACTTCCATGGATCCAGGGGCAGCCACAGCTTCTCTGGGAACCTTTGCCAGGACCTGCCCACCCTCACAGGGAAGAATTTCTTCCTGACATCCAATCTGAGCCTACTCAGCCATTCCTTCTTGTCCCACCAGTCCTATCCTATTATCCCATATGATAGGGATAGGACTATCCCTATTATAATAGGGGTATAATTTGTCATCACCAACACTTTATAACTGGGAGTGGGATGTTGCACATGAACTGCACTCCCTCTAAAACCTTTCCTCCCCTTTTCCTGCAGGAATCCAGCTCCGGAAAGTCCAAGAGCAGTGGGAACAAGAGGCCAAAAAAGAGCCGGTGGGCAATGACGTGGCCACCATCCTGTCGCGCCGGATCGCGGTGGAGTACAGCGAGTCCGACGACGACTCCGAGCTGGATGAAAACGAGTGGTCGGACTGAGGGGCCCCGGGCTGGGCTGGGCTGGGCTGGGCTGGGCTGGCTCGGAGCTTTCCAGGTGTGTATAGGCACCTTCCCCAACGTCGCTGCCGGCGGGGCGGGCGCTCAGGAGCTTTTGCTTTTACACTATGTCAAAAAAAAAAAAAACAACCCCCTTCGGGCAGCAGCAGCACTGGTAGGATACACCTCGGAGGCAGTGAGATCAGAAATTAGCAGCACCTTCACAGTTAATGAGTTCCAGAATTCTCTGAAGGCAGGTTAATGGGATTACTCCAGATTTACACCTGGAGCAAGACCCGAGACCGGCCCTGAGAAGGGAGCCCCAGAGGCAGCAGTGCTTTTTCAGCTAAATGTTAATTGTGATAACGAGAAGCTCCTGGAGAAGAGGCCTTGTTTGCACAGCTGGTGCCACCACTGGAGCACAGGGGTGGCCCTGTGGGCTTGGGGACACTCTGCTGCTGGTGGTTTTGGGGTCAGGCAGCTCCAAAGGCTGTGTGTGTGGGCAGGAGTCCCCTTCCCTACGGAGTAACAGCATTGTGTTGTTGCTCCCTGGAAAATCATGGAAAGCTTTGGGTTGGAAGGCACCTTTAAAGCCCATTTAGTCCAGCTAGAACTGGGACACCTTCCATGAGCAGCCCAAGGTGTTGGTGACCTTTGCCTGTATCCACCCTCAGAGCTGCTTTTCTAGGAGCAAAAAGGGGAAGGCAAGGCTGGCAGGGAGACACAGCCTTGTCTAGGCTTGTCCTGCCTTTTCCAGCAAAGGAGTAGAGGTGTCCAGGGAGCTTCCCCAAGCCCAGCTCTCCCTGGCCTTAGTGTGACACCCTTCCAGTGTTATTTGAGAAAAAAAAGGTGAATCAGGCAATCTGCTGCTTTCAGGTAAACTCTCAACTTGCACTTTGCAGCCCCACAAGCTGTGCCTGGACAGTTGAGATCAGCTCAGACCCAGGCACTGATTCCCCCTTCCTGATCCTGCTCCACCTGATCCCTGTCCCACATTTGGACACTGATGGAGGAGCTGGAGGCCCCTATTCCAGCACTGAAAATAACCTGTTTTCCCATCAAAACAGAGTGTGATCCATGGAAGACTTTTTACAGAGCTACGAAGGGAGGAGGAACAGAGAAAGGCAGAGCAAAGGGGTGAGAAATACTGGAAATATCCCAGGCAGGTGTGAAAACCTGCAGAGAGCTGGGAGAAGTTCCCCACCTGTGGAAAACAGACCAGCTTCAACAGTACTTTGACCATGTAGAAGCAGCCAGACCTGTAAAAGAGGTGGGAAGATATTTCTGAGACCCAAATGTTGATCCTTAAATTCACAGAATCCTAGAATGGCTTGGGGATAAAAGGGATCTTAAAGAGCATCTCATTCCAACTCCTTGCCAAGGGCAGGGACACGTTCCACTAGACCAAGTTGCTGATTTCCTGGGAAATGCTGGTGTTGAGCAATGTCCCAAACATCTGCTCATTTTTCCCCCAGTGACCAACCCCTCATGGCCAGATGTGGTGAATCCTCTGCCCAGCTGCTGGGAAATGCCCCCAGGAGCTCTCCCTTTCTCCTGAGTGGCACAAAATGGTCTCTTGTCCCTTGGATGTGACACTTTCCACACCTCCACAGCCGGGTTGGGATCTGTGGTGCTCAGTGGGCCTGAGCAGGGGTGCAGAATTTGGGATGTAGAATGGATTTGGGATGTGGGAGAGGGCAAGGCAAGAAGGACAGGAACAACAGGATACATGGAATAATTTATCTGCAAAACCTAAGGAGCAGGAGTGACCAGAGGAATGACCATACTCTGCAGGTAGCCAGGAAATTCCTGATGCTCGCTGAGAGAACTCTTGATTCTGATGTCAACCCTCTGAGATGTAGAGAAAGGGCTGCAAGAGTTTTTTACAGAGAGCCCTTGCTATTCCCAGGATGTGCTTTCCTTGGGAAGGCAGCTGGTGTTTGGCCTGGAGCAGGTTCAGAAGGAAATGGTGTAAAAATTCAGGGAGACATTTAAGGTGGAGTGTTATTAATGTAGATACAATCACAAAACTGTAAGTGTAGAGAAATTTGGTTTATTTGGGTGATTTAGGAGGAGTAATAACCCTTTGTGAGAGACAGAAAACAGCAGGGGCTGGTGGAGCTGCTCTTACCTGCTGCAGAGGTTGAGGGGACCCAGCAGAGTCACTGTGAGGACCCAGCAGAGCTGAGGAGTCCCAGTGGCCCCAGGAAAGGACTCAGGGACACTTGGGGCTGGCTCATCCCTTGGCTCTGTGACTGTCCCAGTTCTGCAAAGCTGAGCCAGTCCTGGTGGGAGCTGGAGAACAGCCCAGTGCCCCTAAAAGATCAAGTCCCTTCTTTTCATGCACCAGTTGCTTTGTGTGTGTGTCACATGGGGCCGTGGTAATGGGGACAGGGCTCCAGGGGTGTGTGGGGCAGGTCAGGGCTGTCCCTGGGGCCTGTCACTGCCCTGTCACCTCACAGCACCTGTGCTGGCACTGGCAGCATTGGTGCCATTGCATGGCAGAGTGCTTGACAATCACAGGGAGGTTGGAAGGGACCCCAAAGGTCATTTAAGTCACTGCACAGGCCACATCTGCAGAGCAGATGCACAGCTGGCAGCCCCAGGGAGGGCAGGAAGGGCTCACCCCCATTTCCTCACATCTTTATGTCCTCACACCATGTACCCATTGTGCATCCCAGCAATCCCAGTCACCCATCCTGTTCTGCTGCAGGAAATCCCCTGAGAACACAAACCCAGTGCACATTCTCAACTGCAGAGCCAGCCAGCAGCACCATGACCTCCCAGCAGGCTGCAAACATCACCATCCTCCCCTTCCAGGGACCAGAACTGCCATGGAAACCCTTAAACTGTCATGGTAGCAGGGATGGGATCCCTCATCCTCATCCTAGAGAGGATTCTGGTGGAGAATTAACCTCAGGGTGGGTTTGGACACCCATTCCTGGTCTGACCATGGCACTCCCAGCTCCTCCCAAGGCAGACAAGCAGCAGGAATCCTTCAGGTGGGAAAAGACCTCCAGGATCTCCAAAGCTGGAGCATTAATGCCACATGGTGGCACTGAGAGCCCCATTCCCATCCTCAGTGCCTTCCCTCGAGGGACTCAGCCATGCTTGACCACCTTTATTTGAGGCAGATTCACCCGTTTTTTGCTCAGGTGACCTTTAAAATCCAACAGAAGTGACACCAATTCCTTGGCTGCTCCAGGCTGGAGCTGCTGGGATTGTGCCACACTAATTAACACTGTCTGTCTGCCCCACATGCTGCACAACTCAGTATTTTGTACATATGTGCCTATTTCTGTACATTCTCCCCAAAGTAGGCCATGCTGTGTTACACAACCTGAAATGCTCAAACCCTCATGTGGGCTGATATAAAAGTGAATATTTAAATATTTTATCTAGCTCGGCAGACATTAAAAAAAATGCAATCCAGGTCACAGATGATTGAATTTCTCCCCTCTCAGGAGTGCCAGAATTGGGCTGAGGAGATTCTCCTGTACATTAAGGTATCGTGTTCCCTGCTAAAATATAGCAGTGGCATTTCATTGCCAAAGGATAATCACAGAGTGCCAAACGTTTAATGAGTCCAACTGATCTCCTGAGAGTTCCTTTCTCCATTTTATCTGCTTCTCCCTACTTGCCAATTTATGGGCATAGATTAAAAATAATAAATATGGCTGTCAACGAGGAGGGAGGAAATATCCAGTGTCCATACAAATGGATTGGGCTGGAGTCAGTGGAACAGTGAATGAACCATTTTGGTTCTCCTTGGAGATATTAGAGGAAGATCCATCAGGAACTTCTTGGATGTCCCAGGTTCATCTGAAAAGGGATTTTGTACAGCAGGGGTGAAGGCTGGTCCTGCTCAGGTTGCTGCAAGTCCTGCAGTGTGCACTCCTGGCACTGCACTCCGTGTCTCCCTGGTTTGGAGTGACCCCTGGAGCTGGCTGGTGCTGCTGGTGGCTCTGAAAGGATCCTGAAGGAAGGATGGATTGGGCAGTTTCCCACCCATTATTTCCCACCCAGGGAAGAGACCTAGAGAGGAGCAATCATCCCATCCCACTGGAGCTCCTGCTTTTGTAGCTGTTTCCTCTTGGGAAAGCTTTTACTCCAGTGACAAACTTAAGGCTGAACTTGGCTTCTTCAGAGAGCTCTTTCCACAGAAGAGCCCTCAAATTTCCTCCCAGCAACTTTTCCATCTCTCTCTCCCTTTTCAGACACCAGAAGCTTTGCAGACTCCCCTGAGCCTGATTTAACACCTCAGCTTTAATGACAAATGGAAGTTTTTGCTGACAGGTTGTAGCACTGGAGGTGGCATTTTGGAGGGTCCATTCCAGAGGTGCACATCTGGCAGGAGCTCTGGGCCACTTCCTTGTGGATGGAGCTTGGATGGCCATGGGAAGCACTCCCCATGCTGGGAGATGCTGGCAAAGGGGAGCACAGGCTGGTCCTTTCACTGAGATTCTTGTTTTTTTTCCTGTAGTAGTAGTAGTAGTTATTATTTAGAGGTAAGGTTTTCTCAGCTGGAATGTCACTTTACAGATTAAAAAAAAAAATAAAATAAAATAAAAGTAAGGGCAAGGAGTCTGTCCTGAGGAGTTTACAGTCTACAGCAAAGACCATGTAACCTGCACTGCACTTTAGAAGCCTCAAATGCTCACTCACCCATTGATTTTCCTCTCGACTGGGCAGCAGCACCTCCAGGGCTGTTGTCCCTTCCTTAGGTGACCCCTGAACAGCACCACAACCACGTCCCCGTGCTGGTGACAGCACTGGGGGCTCTCCTGCCCCTCACCCCCCTCGCAGAAGTGCCTGAGCCAAGCCCAGGAGAGCCAAGCCATGCTGGGTTTGTCCCTGAAGGGGTCCCTGTGCCCTTGGGGGGTTCTTTCCCAGCCCCCACACAGCTGTGCTCACTGGGATGAGCAGGGATGGGGTGGGAATGGTCCTGGGAGCTCCACTGCAGCCACCTGGCCACCAGCAATTCCTATGACAGCCTCTGGAAAACCTCCTCCTCCAGACACAGCCCAAAGTTGGGCTTTGAAGTAGTTCAATCCTTTTGAGAATCAAAGGGTTTGGGGTTTTTGTATGTGAGTCTGATTTTTCTTGGACAAATCCCAGGTTTTCTAGGCTCACTCCCTCAAGCTTCACCTTCTCTAGGTGAAAAATGTGCCTGGATTTTGCTGGTGGAGGGAATGAAAAAAACCAAACCAAACCCCAGAGTTAAGAACTTCAGGGAGGAAGTGTTTGCTCCAAAGCCTCCAGAGCTGTGCCCAGGTGGGGTGGGACAATGGGATGTCCCCAAGGGAGGACAAGGACACCATCCTGGGGGTGCCACCAGGCTGAGGCAGAGCCTGCAGCAAAGGCTGAGGGAAATCCCCAGACAAGAGCTGCATGGGAATGTCCCCTGAAGGCAGAGCTGATGTGACATTGCCCAAATCGGTGTCTGAATTACTGACAGGACCCTGAGGCCACCACAGCACCCACCTTCCCTGGACATCTCCCAGAAGCGATCTTCCCACAGATGACTCTGGCCTCTCACTCCTCCCAGGAACAGGATTAAAGCTCTTGCTGGTTGTTGTGAGCCCAAAAATGTGTGAAAGGAGCCTTTCCCTGCACATTTTCCCCCACTGTGGTAATGCCAGGGGACTGGGCTGGCCCTGGGGGGAATTTTCAGCTCAGTGGTAATTCCAGCACTGGGTTCTGTACAAGGTTAAGAGTGCAGAGAGAGGAGAAAATGAAGCAGAAAGAAAACCAGCCCAGCATTTTAGGTTGGTTATGCTCACATCAGCCTGCACAGGGGGAAACCTCAGCCAGGTCAAACCCTGTGCAAAGCCACCAAGGGCAGTGAGGGGGATCAATGTGTCCTCCAGGTCAGTGTGGGATTGAGCTGTGGGCAGGAAGGAGCTGAGTCAGGTCTCAGGGAAAGCTTTCTGGAGGTGAGGATGGAGAAATTCAGGTCAGAGAGGCTTTGCCATGGGAGGTTCATGACCTTGTGTGCAGCCAGGGAATGGTGGAGGTGCCCACAGGGCATTTTTAATTCTCCCTCATCCCTCCTTGGGGGTCTGTGCTGGTGGGTCACAGCCCCAAAGCGTCCCCCAGCAGCCAGGGCAGCTGCTTTTGCTCCCCCTTGGGTTTGGTGTTGACCCTCAAATAGAATAAAGATAAAATGTGCTCAAAATAGACACCTGAGAGGGAAGGATGTTAACTGGCAGCTATTTCTGCTGTATTTCAATAGTTAAAAGGCAGCAGCTCCTCTGGATCATTCACAATCCACAGACTGTAGTGAGTAAACCATTAGTGTGGACAGTTTAAAATTTACCCTTTGATTTGGAGTGGCTCTGTTGAGAAATCTAAAAATAAAACTTAAAAAAACCCCACATAAATCTAAAAATAGGCAAACAAAGAAAAAAAAAAAAAACAAAAAACACCCATAAAACTAAAAAGCAAACAAACAACTCGCATGTGATTTCCAGAAGGATAAACGGTTCCCTTTCCTTCCCTCAGACCTCGAGGGAAGGTCAGGCACAGCAACACTTCCCAGTCAATCAGCGACAGAACAAAGCAGGTGCCACCAGAACCGCCTCCAAAAATCCCAGGGAAATGGCGTTTAAGGAAAAGCAATAATCGCATCACTCCCAGTGCAGCAAGGAGAGGGTCTCCTGCCACTACACGAGGTGCTTTTGTCCCTGGAGCCCCTCCCCAGCTCAAGTGTTTCAAACCCCATTGATTCTCACCTCTTAATGGTGCAATCCTGATGCTGACTGCAGGGAAAATCTCTTCTTGCCATGGAAAAAAAATCACAAAAGTCTTGTGTTAAAAAGGAAGAGGGCACTTGGAGCCAGAGACAATCCAGTTTTGGCAGGGCCTTGCCAGGTCTCCAAAAATCACAACCATGACCATCAACTCCCCCCATGCTGCTCTCCCTCCAAATTTCATTTTACATTGAGGTGTTTCAGCTCTGTCTGTAGTTCTGGCCAGTTTTCCACAAATGGGGCTGCTCTTTCTGGTAGTTGTTTATTTTTTTTTTCTTTTTTTTTTTTTTTTTTGTCTCAGGTCAGAGCAGATCAGGTAAAGAAAGTAAATCAAAGAATCCCAGAATTGTTTGGGTTTCCAGTCTGGTTTCACCCCCTGCCATGGGCAGGGACACATTCCACGAGACCAGCTTGCCCCAAGTCCCACCCAACCTGCTCAAATCCCCACAAATTAAACCCCTCTTTTCTTCAAAATGCATTTTCATGACCCCTTGGGGCTGATGGCTTCTCACCTTCATAGACTTCCTTAATTTTGGGGCTGCCTGACTTGTTGGGGGGATCTGAAGCGGGGTGTGAGTTTGGGGATGATGCTGAGCTGTGCTGGCACCTTCCTCCCCTCTGCTCCCAGCTGTGCCCTGTCCCACAGAGGGCTTGGCTCCAGAATTCCTGCTGGGAACCCCCCCGGGGCCAGGGCAGCTCCTGATGACACAAGTGCCTTTCCTGGAGGTGCCTCTGGCAGTGCCTCCTGGGGTGGGAGGTGTTGCTGTGCTCTGGGAATGGGCACAGCTCACCTGGGCTGGGATCCTGGAGCTGCCCAGACCCCCCGGGATCCTTTGGGATCCTCAGAGATCCCTCCTCCCACAGGAGGGGCCTGGGGGAGCAGCTTTCACTCCAGTCTTGGCCAGCCCAAGGAAAGCTGCTGCACCAACCTGGAGCTGTGGGAAGAGTCCCCAGAGGACAGGGGAGGTGTGGGGAGGGGACAAACCCTGTCACCACTTTGCTGAGGGACATGTAAATGCTGTGGGCTGCTGCTGTCATGGGGAAAGCATTCAGGAGAGCCTTCCTCCTCCTCCTCCTCCTGCTGTCCCAGCCCAGGGCTGCAGGGACAATTCCAGCTGCTGCAGCAGGACAGGAGCCATCTCAGTCCAGTTTTCCATCCTCTTTTGAGCCAGCAGGAGCCCAAACACCTCTGGGTGAGGCCAGGTGCTGTAGGAGGGTTGTTTTGGAGGGAATTGAAGGCAGGTGAGGATCATCTCCTGTGCCCTGCAGATCAAGGCACCTCAGACACCCAGATCCCTCTGCGCTGCACAAACTCTGAGCTCTGGAGTCCTCCTGGAGCACAGGGGGCACCAACCCTCCCAAAACACAGCACTGGTGAGCATTTTAAAATCAGTTTTCTCCCCTTTTGGCAGCACCTGATCACACAGAGAGCCCAGAGCCAGGGCTTGGGCTGCTCTTTGTGGAGGTTGGATGGTCACTCCAGCTCTGCAGGGGTGGCACAGAGGGGCACAGGAACAGCAATGCTCCTGCAAAAGGCTCATTTTTTAAATCCCAGCAGAAGAACTTCTCTGTCTCCTTAGATTTGCCACCTGGTAGAAGGAGCTGACAGGAGACAGGCACCTTCCCAAGGGAGGGTCACCCACTGCAGGCCATGACAAGATGTAAGATTCCCATATATTTTTTTTTTTTTCTGTAAGATCCCCGTTGTTCCAAAGCTGAGTTGAGGAAGGAGATTATTCCCTGTCTGGTGGGCTCTTTTAACCATGTGCACTTAGTCAGTAGGTGTGAGTAGATGTTGCTGCCCGTATCTATCTCCCCTACCCAGTTGCTACGTGTGAACAAGTGTATTTGTCCCCAGTGTTGTGGGTTCTGCCTGTGGTGACACGAGGATGGGAAGGGCAGGGACGACGTGGAGCTTCCTTCTGTACAGGGCAGAGGGGAAACCTGCATCGACCCGAGGCTTGTGACTACATTTGTTCAAGAAATGTCATCTTAACCCCCAAACTGTTGACACTTTATGCATGTGCTAATTGAATTTAAAAAAGAAGTTAAAAAAAAAAAAAAAAGAGGATAAAAAAAAATTAATAAAGATTTTAAGAGGTTACAGTAGATTCGGGTTTGGCTTTTTGTCAGCTTGTCCTTTGCTGGGAGTTAATCAGGCCTGTGATGCTCCCTCCTCTGTTAGAGGCTGGGGCATGGAAGGAGCAGCAGAGAGCTGTGATCTCTCTAAAACCCTTCATTTGGAGGATCAAACCCTCAAAGATCAATTCATTCCCCGGGGTATTTAATCCCTGACTGCCTGGGTAATCAGAGGGCAGAGAAAGCTCTGTCTGTGCCTGGAGCAGCAGGAGCTGCCCCTTCCCAACCCCTCTGTGTCTCCAGCAGTTCTTGTCCTCATCCAGCTCCTCCTGATCCCAGGGGAAACACAGATCCTGGGTGAGAGAAAGCAGAGACCTGTTCTGGGCTCTGAAATAAAAACACAGACACACAGAGCATGGCACATACCTGGGACAGCAGCCCAGATCTTCAAAGGTTTTAATAATTTTAACACCCTCCCCTCCCCCTATTTTTAGATATTCTCTTGACAAATCACTTTAACAGTTTTATTTACAGTAATAAAAATAAATTACTCTTACAGATGAATGTATAATATTATACACAATAGAGATACAGTGCAATAACAGCATTGATTTGTTTTCACTTGGTCATAAAGTGCATCGAAGGGGCTTGATTTAACCAGAATTGAATGATAACTGTACATTTTCCTTTGAGATCAGCTCTCCCAGTCGAGTTAAAAAGGCTCATGACAACACTGACAGCAGCACAGGGCGCCGTCCTGATTGCTGTGGGGTGGCCTCATTCCTGGGGAATCCTCTGGGAATGGGGATGGCTGATTCCCAGAGACTCCAGGAGCCTGGAGGGTCAGAGCCCCAGCAGGGTGAGCACACAGCAGGCTCTGCCTCTGGGGGAGTTTCCTGCTGTGCTTGGCCACCAGGAACTCATCCCTGCCTCAGGGCTGGAGGATTTCCCATCCCAGGGAGGGATGATTTTTGTCCCGGGGGCTGGTGTGCTGTGACCTGCTCCCAAGGGACACCAGACACAGCCCAGTGCTGTCCCTGTGCTGCAGAGAAAAGGCAAAGCAGGGCCCAGGACTGCACTCCTCACCCTCAGTCATTGCCCAGCTGGAATAAAAGCTTTTCCCGGGACGAGCCAGCTGTTTTCCCAGCTCCCAGAGCCTGCAGTAAGGCCATAAACCTGTGCTTGTGGTGCCAGCAGCCAGGGACACAGAGGTGCAATCCTGATGCTGACTTGAGTCTTGAGACACCCTCACTCTGGGCAGGGAAAAGCTTGGCACAGACACAGCTGCACCTGGCAGCCAGCAGAATTCCTGAAGGCAACTCTTACCCTTGGAGCTGGAGATAATTAATTCACCTCCCTCAAAGTCAGGGGCTAAAGAGCTTCGGACCAGGGGTCTGGCTCTCTGCTGAAAACCCCATTTTCTCTCTGTATGGCACAGTTTCCCAGTGGGAGTGGGAGATCTCTGTTGTGGGGCTGCAGGGACAGCAGGAAAGGTGCTCTGGGGGGGATTTTGCAGTGGGCAGCTGCACTGACAACAGAGGAGGAGGTACAAGTGGCCCAGGAGGAGCTGCCTCACCTCGCCACGAGGGAAGGCTGAGCACGAACAGAGGAATTACATGTGCATCCAACAATTATTCCTGACAATCAGGAGTGAACTGTTAATTCATCGTTAACAATGACGTGAGTCTCGATGCTGGTCAGGACACACCAATACAAGCGAGTACCAATGGCTTTTTTGGAAAGGTCTCCCCACCCCGAATTTGATGCTTCTACAAGAAAGAGATACTTCATCACCTAATGAGAACAGTAATGGTTTCTTGGGGGTTCATTTCAGGTTCAATTAAAACTCTTTAATTGTGGGGCTGAGATCTTTAGGATCTTTACTGCTGGTTACTGACATGAAGCTGGCTAAAGACACTTTCTCTGCTCAAAGTCTCAAACTGACCAAAATTAAAAAGGAAAAAAGAAAACAACCCCCCCCAAAACAAAACTAAGCAGCTTTGTTGGTGGAGTCTGTACATTTTGATATGGTTTTTTTTTTTTTGGTGTGGTTTCTTTTGAATTTCTCATGCTGGGACAGGGAAAAGGGCTTGTAAACACACAAGCTCCCCCCAGCCCTGGCACATCTCCACAAACCTCAGGGCAGCTGTGGTTACACCCCAGCCCACGGTGGCCCTGGCCTTGTCACAGTGTATTTGAGGAATGTTTTCTCCCTTTTTTTTCCCCCTCCTGGCCCTTTCCTCATCCCCTCAGCTCAACCAGCCCAGCACCAACACCAAAAGCTTTTCACATCTACATTCTGCTGGCCACCAGCTCGGGGTGGAAAAGCCAAAGGCACCCAGAAACCTGTAAATCAATCAGCAAACAAGCAGTGGATTCATTTCCCTGGCTATGCTGACCCCTGCCACAGGCTCAGGGCAGGTTGGACACCACCTGTAATCACTCAGGACCAGTTTTCTGCCCATTTCTGCTGCTGTAGGTCCACACCAGCTCCTGGAGAGTCCAGAAGTGACAAAATACTCAGTCCAGCCTGGCTCTGGCCTCTAATCCTTTAGCAAAAGCTGTTTGCAAAGCTCAGAGTTTGAAAATACAGAGGCAAGATCCTGGCCAGGGTGAGGACAGGGAGTTTTTCCCAACCAAACACCCACCAGCCCCCTCCAGGCAGGTCCAGTTCCCACCTGGAGTGGCCATGGGGACTCAAAGGACACCAGGGAATTTCCAACTAGCCAAAAACCCTCTGCTTTACAGGACTGCCATTGTCCCCTTGTCTCAGCTGAAAAGCACAATCATTAAATCTTTTAGAGACCTCAGTTTAACAGAATCCCAGCTGGAGGAGGCCCCCAGTACAGCCAACACCAGAAAACAGGGAGCACTGGGATGTGCTCCTGCTGCTCCATGTCCTTCTGGTGGTGCCCAGGAGGGGCTGCTGAGCTCTTTTCACTGAATTTTGGATCCTCAGGGAATCCACAGAGGATCCACCAGCTGGAAACGCCATTTTGCCTCCCCATTGGTGTCTCACCCACAAGTGACACTGTTACATTCACAGGAGCTGCTCCCTGTTTATGGCAACAAAACCTCATCCTAAGGCCCTGAATTTCATCCTAAACCTGCCCCAAAGCCCAGGACATCCCCACCCTGCACACAGCAGCACTGCCTCAGTCAGTGATTTAAGGTTTTAAATGAATTTTCCTGGTGTTCCACATAAGGAGGCCCCAAAATCCATCATCCCCCCCCCTTGATGTCCAACATTGTCACTCCAAAATTTGCCAGTGAAAGGTTTTCTCTGTGGAAAACAAAGGCAAAACAAACCCAAAGCACTGAAGGAAAGGTGCAGTAAAATGGGCAGAGGTTTCCACAAGGCAATGCTTGGCAGGTGAACTTAAACCTTTTTATCCTCTTCCTCACTTCCCCTTATTTCTCCTCTTCCCTTTCCTCTGATAAAACAGGAAACAAAAAGCAGAAAAATCAAAACAACCCACCAAAACCAAAAAAAAAAAAAAACAAAAACAAAAACACACCAAAAAAACCCCAAAACCAAACCAAAACAAAAAAAAACCCAAAAAAACCCCCCAAAAAACCCCAAAACCCCCCCGCAAACCCACTCCCCCCCAAAAAAAAAACAAAAAAAACAAAAACAAAAACAAAACAAAACAAAACAAAAACAAACAAACAAACAAAAAAAACCAAACAAAAACAAAACAAACAAACCACAAAAAACCAAAGCCTGGAAACTACACTGTTTTTATGAAGAGGAATGTCTGCAAAAATTCCAGTTTATCAAAATGGGGGAATTTTTTAGAGCAGATTTCTCGAGACTTTTCCTGAAACATAACAAGTGTTTTTAACAACTTCCATGGGCAGCTTTAACATCTCAAAGAGAGAAGTGCTGGACCATCACAGGAAAAGAAATGAAATCATTATTTTACAGGAACTCTGAGCACAGAACAGGCTGGTAGCACATCCTGACACTGACTGTGAGCTGGGTCAGTGCACTCAAGGACCAAAATTCAGAATTTGCCTTTGCCAAAGTGGCTGAAATGGACACTTAACCTCAGCTTTGGCTCCTCACATCCCAAATCTTTCTCCTTTTGCTGTGGAGGCCCACAGGGAGAAATTTTTTCATCGATCCTTATTTGACTTTGGCAAAGTTTATCAGCGTATCCTTCAAACTGAGACCTAAGCAACTGAACTCTAAAAAAGAACATTGTTAAAATCAAGCTCTTCAGCAGCAGGGAATTGACTGGAAAGCCAAGAAAATGCAACTTTTTTTTCCCCGTCAAGGTTTCTCTAGAGCTGATTAGTTAAACTACCTTTCATCTAAAGATACAAAATGAGCTGCCCAGAGAAACAAATCCTGACTTCCAGCTTGGGGTGGTTGTGTAAAAACATTTCAAATGTTCACAATGTTTCAAAAAGGGGTTTAAGCTATTGTGTTTTTACGCTGAAGGACTGCAGGGACCTGGCTGCACTTGAGAAACCAGAAGAAAAAAAAAAAGAGTAAAGTGTTTGTATAAATATTAACCTTTCTTATATATATATTTACTTTAAAACTGACATTGATTCCACATTGTGCCAACTGCCCTTTCTCTAAGGCATTCATCAGAGAAAGGAAATGAAATAAAAAAAAAAAAACAACCCCAAACCCACAAAACATAAAAAGCTCAAAGACTGGCCACGTCTCACAGGTAGACAATAAATCCAAGCCCCAGGCACACTTGGGAGATTCAGAACTTTCTCATGTGCACTTTGCTCTGAGGAGCAAGAGATTCACTGCACAGACCCAGGGGCAAAACCCGCCTGGACCTGCCTGGATCCAGCCCTAAAGTGACTTTGTACCCTCTGCACACACACAAAGCAAGAACATTTCTTCCACTGTCACAGACTCACAGAACACCACGGGTTGGGAGGGACCTTAGAGCCCATCCAGTGTCACCCCAGCCATGGCAGGGACAATTCCACCATCCCAGGCTGCTCCAAACCCCAATGTCCAGCCTGGTCTGGGACATTCCAGGGATCCAGGGGCAGCCACAGCTGTGCCAGAGCCTGCTCATCCTCCCAGGGAACAATTCCTGCCCAATCTCCCATCCATCCCTGCCCAATCTCCCATCCATCCCTGCCCAATCTCCCATCCATCCCTGCCCAATCTCCCATCCATCCCTGCCCAATCTCCCATCCATTCCTGCCCAATCTCCCATCCATTCCTGCCCTCTGGCAGTGAGAAACCATTCCCTGCATCCTGTCCCTCCATCCCTTGTCCCCAGTCCCTCTCCAACATCACAACAATTTCTCTACAGCAAAGCAGAATTATTTTGGGTACCAGACTGAGCTCCTCAACCCCTTCCCCATTTCAGGACCCCCTGTGTGCCCTGAGCCACCCTGGATGTCCCACCCCAGCCCTCCCACCCCTCCTTCGTGGATCTCTAGGATTCTTTCTGGCTTTATCAACAAACGCCAAAAGAAAAAGCACAAGGATAAAGGACACTTCATCATGGTCTCACTGACACCACAGAGCACATCACACGGCACAGGAATGTCGGGGCTTGGGCGCTTCTCTAAGGAAGCAAAAATAAAGTGGCAGCGTCAGCAATGACTCTGTGTGGTGAGTCTTCCCTCTCGGGGGCTGCAGAGAGCCCAGACCCCTCTTTGGATGAAAAAAAAAAAACCCACCCCGTGTAAACAACTGGTGTGGGAGGGGGGGAAAACAGCACCCCAGTGCCCCAGATGGGAGAGGAGAGCTCTTTCTTGGCCCCCCAGATTTTGGGGTGCAGCCAACCAGCCGCCAACACATTTTCGGGGTGGGGGGGAGAAGGAGGGAAGGGATTCCCTGGGTCCTCCCATCCCTAAAAGCCGCAGTAAATCATCTTTCCCCGCGCAGGTTTTCCACAGAGCACAGAGGCCCCGGAGCTCTCCTCCCCGCGGTGCTGAAGGCGGCTCTCCCCCAGCCCCGTTAGTCATTATTGCATAGCATGGCAGGCCCTGATTGCAGGGGATGGGCACGGCCACCCCCAGCCTGGGGAGGGGACCCACAGCTCCCTCCTGTCCCCCCATCCCGCCCCTGTGGCCTCCCCATGGCATGTGGGACCACCCCTGGCTCCTTACCCCGAGAGCAGGCAAACGCCACCGTGCCAGGATCCTTTTCTTTTTTTTTTTTTTTTTTTTTTCCTCTTTCTTTCATCCTTTCCTTTTTCTTTTCCTTTTTTTTTTTTGGTGTTTTGTGTTTTTAAATCAAAAAATAAAATGTGTAAGAAAATAACATTTCTAAAGGAAACCATTATCATTCTGCACGCACACATTCTCTCTCTCTTTCTTTCTTTTCTTTTTTTTTTTTTTTTTTTATCCCTTTTTGCTTTTTGTTGTTGTGTTGTTTTTTTTTTTTTCTCTTTTTTTTTGGCCATCTTGCCATGGAACGAGATGTGCTGGCCGGGCTGGGCTGGGGGAACTCCTCCAGGTAGGAAATAATAACAACAGAGGGGGAAAAAAGAAGAGGAAGGAGGAGAGACTTCCATCTCCTCTCTCAGAGTCCTCACACATCGCTGGATGTCCTTGGTCTGGAGGAGAAGGTGGAGGGGATGCACCCGCAGCAGGCCAGCCACAGCGACTTCTGGATATCCGGATTCCTGAAGGCGTAAATGATGGGATTGATGAGCGAATTGCAGGTGGCGGGCAGCGCCAGGGAATAGGTGTAAACAGCGGGGTAACTGGAATCCGCCACCAGCGAATAGATGGCGAAGGGGATCCAGCAGAGCGCGAAGGTGCCGAGGATGAGCGAGAGCGTGGAGAGCCCTTTGCGGGTGGAGCCGGCCTGCGCCGTGGCGATGAACTGGTGCTGCACGGCGATCTGCTGGGCGTGCCTGAAGGCGATCTTACAGATCTGCAGGTACAGCTGCATCATCAGCGCGAAGAGCAGCAGGAAGGTGACGGCCAGCACCGCCGCGTTGTCCTTGGTGACGGGCCGCAGGATGCTGCAGGAGCTCTGGTCCCGCAGGCAGTTCCAGCCCAGCAGAGGCAGCAGCCCCACGCCCAGGCACAGCAGCCACATCAGCAGCACCATGGCGCAGGTGAAGCCCAAGGTGCGCTCGCTGTGGTAGGTCAGGGCGTTGTAGAGCGACAGGTAGCGGTCCACGGTGATGGCCAGCAGGCTGCACACCGAGGCCGAGAAGGCGGCCAGCAGCAGCCCCGCCGCCGCCAGCTCCGCCGCCTCGCTGGGCGGCCTCAGCAGGTACCGCACGGCGAAATTGGCCACCAGCCCCAGGCCGGCCAGCAGATCGGCCAGCGCCAGGCTGCCGATGAGCAGGAACATGGGCGCCCGCAGGCTGGGCGTGTAGAACAGCACGGCCAGCACCAGCGCGTTCTCCCCCGCCACCGCCGTGCCCGTGGCGCACAGAGCGATGTCCCAGGGGCTCACCGAGCCCGTGGCGATGGATCCGCCGCCTCCTCCGCCCGGAGCCGCCGTGCCCGGCGCCGCCGCCGCCGCCGAGGGCCAGGCCGGGGGGTCCGAGGCGTTGCCGAGCCCCGGGAGCCGCTGTTGGGGCTGTTGTTGTTGTGGCTGCGGCGGCCACGGGTCCCCCATAGCGGCGGGGCCGTGCAGCATCGCTGGGGACAGAGAGAGGGGGGACAGGGGCGTCAGGGGGACACCGAGAGCCC